>NC_052163.1:41155877-42420801 GCF_902713615.1 Scyliorhinus canicula
ATAAGAGGTTGTGGCGAACAGGGCAACAAGTTGGTGTCAGAAGTTCCAATTCAGATTATAAACTTTCTTGAGAAATGCATTGATTGACCACATATTTATAAAGTGGTTTTAACAGAATTAAACAAGGAGCATGATAAAACAAAGTATGCCACCGAGCCACAAAGGAGATTTTATGTCAGACGATCAAATGTTTGGCTCGAGGTAGAACTAGGGAAGTTTACTCTCTCATATTTATTCCACCCCATGAAGTATTGATGTAGCACGGAACTCAGTATAACATGGCCCCTAACGTATCCATAACTTCCTGGTTTCCCCATCGTCACGTTTTGGGGTACCCCAGTGATGCACTCGGGAATCCCTGTAGGAAGTTCCCACAAGGTTTTACCCTGGAAACTATTGCTGTAAGTGCCTTAAGGCAGTAGACATGTGGAGAGATGTAGATATCTTGGGAGGGCTGAGGCTGGTGGACATTATAGAAATAGGGAAGGGTGAGGCCATGGAGTGATTTGAAACAAGGATGAAATGTTTTTAAATCAAGAGATTGCTTGACGCAAGAGTCAGTGTAAGCCAGGAAGCACTGAGGCATTGTGGGAATGGGACTTGGCGAAAGTCAAGGCACAGGCAAACTTTTGGATGATCTCAAGTTTAGAGGGTGAAATGTGGGAGACCAGTCAGAAGTTCATTGAAATGGTAAGAATGTAAAAGATAACAAAGACGTGGATGAAGATTTCAGCAGATAAGCCGGGACAGGGGCAGGCGTGGGTGATATTATGAAAGTGAAAACAAGACGGACTTGGGTGAGGATTTAATAAGTCAGATAAATACAGAATTTAAGGCAAATTATTGATGTGGCCAAGTTTTCAGTTTATTTGGTAGTTTGGACAGACTCACCAATATATATGGGCTCATCACTGTGCTTCAGTCAAGGTGGGACAGAGCAATTCAAAGCAAACGGGGATCTCTCATGAGGGTCAACAAGGAGTACATTAAAAAAGGCATTTCAAGAGAAATTAAATAACACTGCTACTTGCCTGAACTGCTCCATGTGGTAGCAAGTTACACGTTTGAATTACTCATTGGTAAAGAACTTCTTCCAAAATTCCATGACTATATTTGTGGCTTAGTTTTGATCTCTCCATCTCCATTTACTTTCTGCATTCAAACTATTATTCCGTGAACCAGTACTTTTCCCATAAAAACATTATCCATATAGTTTTGAAATCTTCTCCAGAGCAAAAGAGATTTTCTAATGGAAAATGTAACTGCACTTCTGACTGAAGGGTCAAACAGCCTGAGGATTTACTTTTAGAATCAAGAACTGATAGATTAGGAGTGGAGGCAAGGTACTGCAAGAAAACAAACCATTCTTATTGCGCACGACCATCCCCTATGCAACAAGTACACAGTTTCTACATATACAACTAGCTCTCTCTCCAAAGATGCAATCAAATAAATCCGGGCCAAACTTGCAGCAGTGCACAGTAATGCACACCAAAGTGCTCTCAAATGCCTCCATCTCCATTGTGACTAAAGTCACTCGGCTCCATCAAATGCTCAATTCAGACAATTATTTTTGTATCAGCACCCTCAAGATTCAAAATGCCAAAGTATTTTTAGAAATCTTGATTTAAGGTTAAACAGGCAATGCGCAGAGCACATGAAGGTGATCAAAAAAACACTTCAAAAACGTCACCATAATGTGAATGACAGTTTTCTAAAACAGCTCTGCACAATTCAACATCTAACAAATATTCGGAGTAGAGATCGGTTTGCGATCGGCTCTCCACACCTGCCCTTATAGCATGCACAAACTGGCCAACTCTTTTGGTAAAAGATAGATACCAATGCTCTTGGGTCACGTTTACCTCAAAAGGATTGATTGCTTTTTCATTGATGGAGGAGGCTGCGATTAAAGTGCTCTGCCCATCTTCCTAGAATTTGGGCTTTGTGAGAATGACCTTTTTGGTACCGAGGATTGGTGTTGAACCAGTAGCCTGGGGTTGGTGGACAAATTTCAGAGCATTGCAGAGTATTCCCTAGGGGCATCTAGGGGGAAGAGATCTTAATGCTTAGTTTTGAAGTTAAGACTGTGGTTAGGCCAGCAGTCAGCACCATTCGTGGCTTTTGTTACATGCACATGCTGCCTGGTGGGAACGGTCGATGAGTTGTCAATGCATTGAATGGGCTGCATCCAATACATCTTGCTACAACCCGAGAGGTGGAAAACTGTTAGTAAGGCCTCAATCTCAACACCTATTTTCCGCAAGAGACTGGATCTGGGGATGAGGTGGCTCAAGTGTATTAAGTTTTAGTAGGGGAATTTTTATGGTTCAGTGGTCATAACAGAAGGTTTCGGTTAACGATGGGAAAGGACAGGGAGCAAATAACAGAAAATCACTTAATTAGAAAAGTGTTATCAGTGAGATGCAAATGGATCCGGCCCAGGAAACTGGAATTAGATTGTAAAATGAAACTGCAACCCAATAATGGTTTAAAAAGATGGTTTGGGTCCAGTCAAGGCACAGTCCCACAAGATGCACAGTAGAAGCACAGCCAGAACTCCCCAAATGACAAAAGAGGAACAGAGCAATATAAAGCAGAAAAAGGAGTGTATGACTGACATTCAGTTCATTTACACGTGGGTAATAGCCAGAAAAAGAAAAAGAAAAAGACAAAGGGCACGTCAGAGGAGATTGGCAGAAAATCTGAGACAAAGGGCACGCCTGAGGAGATTGGCAGCTAACGTGAAGGGGAATCCAAAGGTCTCCTCCAGATATATAAATAATCAAAGAATGGTAAAAGGAGGTTGATGAGGGACTAAAAAGGGTACTTGCACAAGGAGCCAGAGGATATAGCTGATGAACTTAATAAGTACTTTGCATTTTCTTTACCAAAGAAAATATAGCTGCCAAAGTCAATGAAAGCAGAGGTAGTCGAGATAATGGTTGGGTTAGAAATTGAGGAGATGGGACAGCATGGTGGCACAGTGGTTAGCATTGCTGCCTACGGCGCTGAGGACCTGGGTTCGAATCCCGACCCTGGGTCACTGTCAGTGTGGAGTTTGCACATTTTCCTTGTGTCTGCGTGGGTTTCACCCCCACAACCCAAAGATGGGCAGGATAGGTAGATTGGCCACGCTAAATTACCCCTTAATTGGAAAAAATTATTGGGTACTCTAAATTTATATTTAAAAAAATTGAGGAGAAAGGGTTATAGAAAGACTTGCAAAACTTAAAATTGATAAGTTAGCTGGACTGGATAGGAAGATATGGCGGGAAGCATGGGTGGAAATTGTGGAGGAACTGGCCATAAATCTTCCAATTCTGCTTAGATGTGGGGGTGATGGTGTAAGCATTGCAAATGCCCCACCCTTGATCAAAAAAGGATGCAAGGATAAACCCAGAAAGCATAAACCAGTTTAACCTCAAATGGTAGGAATGTTTTTACAAAACGATAACCTGGGACAAGTTAGTCACTTGGACAAGTGTGAATTAATTAAGGAAAGCTCATTGGAGGAAAATCACATTATTTTGATGTTGTTTTTGTGATGAGTATCAGTGCACGTTGATGAGGATAACATGGTTAGCAGTGCACATGGACTTTCAAAAGACACTTGATGAAATGCCACATAATAAGCTCGTCAGAAAAATTGAAGCCCATTGTGTGCTGACCAGTTGTGTTCCTAACTGGCAAAAGGGTATAGAGTAGGATTTCCAAGGGGTCCACAGATAAGCAGTGATTGTGAAGACCTACTCTCAGAATAGTGATAACTTCCAAGACAACAGACAAACTGGTGGAATGGGTGAACATATGGCAGGTGAAACTAATTCTGGGAACTATGAAGAATTGCATTTTGAAGAATAAGAGGAGGCAATATAAAGCAAAGTGCACATTTCTAAAGGGGATTCAGGAACCCTGAGGGTGTAGGTATTTTACAGACTCGATGCTTCTAACACTTTCCTCAGTCTTTTGGCCCAGTTGGATTTTATGAGGGGTGAAAGGCCAGTTGCCGTCCACGTCCTGCTTTATATCTTACGCTCCCATCAGCCCCATCCACACTTATCTACCGATTGCCATTTTTTAAGGACGGTAGGGGGCAATTTTCAATTTACTGCTGTTAAGATTACACTTCCTGCAGCAGGCACCTAACCGCAGTGGTTTTATATTTCAGCATACAACTGGAAAGCAACTCGATTTGCAGTGGGCAAGAACAAAGAACAATACAGCACAGGAACAGGCCCTTCTGCCCTCCAAGCCTGTACCGGTCATGATACCACCTTTGTTCAAAACCCTCAGAAAGAATAAAGAACAAAATTACAGCTTAACGTTATAGTTAAATGTCAAACCTTTCAGCTCACTCATGATCAAAATATCCCCCCAGGAGACATTTTTGGAAAATCCAGCTGACCTCTCCTACCATAACACCACCACACTTCGGTGGAAAAAAAATAGAATGGAAGAATATGTCTTAGATGGCGAGGTTGGAACGCAGGTGTCTAAAGGGACCTGCAATATCCTTGTTCATGAGTCACTAAAAGTTCATCCTGTTCCTGGCAGATAAGCAGTAAATACAAAAAGCTTCCCAATTTATTTTTTCATGCATGTGATGTGGACATTGCTGGCTGGTCCAGAATTAATTGCCCACCCCCAATTGCCCTCGAGAAGGTGGTGGTGGTGGTGATGTGCTACCTTCCTAAACTGCATGCATTGTGGGAACACCAAGGGTTGTTGGAAGGGAGTTCCAGGTTTCTGAACTGTCACTGGTTCAAATATCTGATATGCGAAATGTATTTGCGTATCATTCCTATTTATATGGTGTCATTTTTGGAAGGAATAGAATGCAAGCACAAAAAAATTTCTACTAGATGACTACATCACAATGACAAGATTCAAAACCACTGAAATCATTTCATTGCAAGTTGCAAGAAACGAAGCAGAGCTTAATAGTAGTAGAATGCACATATATCATCCAATGATTAGAACTCAACTGTTGAAATGGCAGTTAGCTCTCACTGATGGACAACAGGGAATCAAGATACACATCCCCCAGCTTCAGTAACCAGGATGCAGAGACTCGAGATAACTCCAAGCAGGTTAGGTTAAAGTTGCCCCCGAATACCACTCACTGCTCATCTACATGTCAAATCATGTACTTACTATTCTTTGCCCCTCCGTCCTCTTCCAGCGCAAGTGTGCATTGGCTGCTGCCATGGCCTCAATAACAAATGTTGTAGTCATATAACTGTAGAGAGGGGGGAAAAATGAAAGGCTCAGTCCTCAATCAGGGCCAATGAAAATTGGCTGCAGTTCATTTTCTAAACAAACCATCGGACTAGAGCTTAACTGTAGGTACAAATTCCACAAAACAAAACATTTATTACTCTGTAATTCATATAGTAACACCTACCAGTCAATTAGAAATCATATTGGTAGCCCCTCAATTAGGGACAGGCTAAAAAATTAAATGTTGGATGGAAAATTGTAGACAAAAATCTACTCCAGCTTGCAAACAGCACTTGATCACCAAGCACTCAATTGTTGTTTCAGGAATTCTTCTTCGTCAAAATGTGCACAGCATTCAGTGTGTTAAACTCAAATACTGTTGACAGTTTACCTCATAAACAAAACATTGATAAGTCAAAGGTTTGCATAGAACCCTGATTGGATTTCAGAATTGGTATAGTCAATCATTTACTGGATTGTTTACGACCAAGCATTGAGAAATTAAAATTAATTATGGCTATGTCAGCTGATTCAAGCTGTCTGGTATGCCAAAAGAATTAAATGTAGAGATTTAACATTATTCATCAGCTCAACAGTCATCAAGATAAGCACTAACTTGCAATTACAAATCTGGAACAGAACATTGGTCAAGTCATTCCACTCAATTCAAACAAACTGGGATATTTTCAAAATGATAGGTTTAATTCATTGACAGCTAGTCTTGACTGACATATACAGTCGTTTTAAGTCAGGCTTGAAAGGGCCACAATCATCTGTCATCCAGTAGACAGCTTGTACCTGGCTGTCTTTGCTTAGTCCCCTAATCAGGGCGAAGCTGTCAGGCTATGTTAGAGGGCCCGATTGCAAGGCAAAGACGTGAAAAAAGTGAACATGCTTCAAGGTCAGTGCTGCGTTAGTGTCAGCGTGACAGAGGCATCTTTTTTTGACATCAAGTAAATGATACTTATAAGAAGGGCTAAATTTCATGTTTACACGGAGCACTGCTCTTTTTACCTATTTAGTGTTAAATAAATTTGACTCAGGTTAATGGCCCCAGAGACGAGACTGTGGTGACACTGATCATATTCCAGTTAACTGGATTAACACCTATGGAATAGGTGTTGTTGTTCTCATCATGTTCATCAAGGTATTGGGAAAGACAAACAAAGCAAACATCGCAAATACAAAAAGGTCCTCAACTAGTTTGATGAAGCTATAGCCAAAGCAAACAAGATGTAGGGCATACTCATGGAACAATCACAACATCCTTGTATAAAAGATAGAAATACTGTGCACAATTTCGGTCTGCTCGTATGGCAGAGGACATTGTGGCTTTGGAAAGATTGTAGAGGACAAGACGATCAATTCAGTTGAAAGCACATCATATACCTACATAAATGCAATAAATTGGGTGCTTATATTTGGAAGTGATTTGGTGATACTCCATAGAATTACTGGCGGAGAAGAAAAAGCTATATGATCGCCACTGAGAAAGCAGTCCACCACCTCTGCCAGTCATGGAGGGCCTTCTAAGAGCATGAAGACAAGGCCAGCCACCTGTTGGCAAACCAACTAAGGAACCAGGCTGCCTCAAGGGAAATAGTACAGGTTAGTGGCGGGAACGGGAGAATGGTCACCACCCCAAACAAGATCAACGAAGCCTTCACAAACTTCTACTGGGGCCTGTACACCCAAGCCCCTGGAGGAGGCTCGGCGATTAAACAGTTCCTCAACGGACTGGACATACCAGTTGTGGGAGAGGACCTGGAAGCACAGCTAGGGCTGGATGAGATCATGGAATGCATTAATTCCATGCAGTCTGGGAAGGCAACAAGACTGGACGGGTACACGGTGGACTTTTACAGAAGGTTCACAGCGGCACTGGCCACGCATTTTTGGGAGATGTTCAATGATTGACTGTCAAAGGGTGTCCTGCCGTCCACAGTGGCACAGGCCTCAATCTCATTGATCCCAAAAAAGACAAGGACCCAGTGGAGTGTGGGTCATACAGAAGGATGATCAGACCAGGTTTGTCAAGAGCAGACAGCTAACATCAGATGCTTGCTGAACATAATTATGACCCCACCTGGGGAGGAGACACCAGAAGTGATCATCTCCCTGGATGCGGAGAAAGCCTTTGAATGAGTAGAATGGAAGTAACCTCATGGAAATGCTTGAATGGTTTGGACCAGTGTTCACCATGCGGGTGAAACCTCTGTACAGCACTCTCATGGCGAGCGTGTGGACAAACGTCACCAGCTCTGATTATTTCCGGCTGCACTAGGGGATGAGGTGGGTGCCCATCGTCTCTGCTGCTCTTCGAAATGGCAACTGAGCCATGGCCATCACTCTTGGATCGACAGAAGGGTGGATCAGCATCCAGAGAGGGGGCAGGGAGCACACTATGCAGATTATCTGCTCCTCTACATGTCAAATCCACTAGCCAGCATGGGACAGATAACGGAACTCCTTAGGGAGTTCAGAGCCTTCTCAGGTTACAAACTCAACCTGGGAAAGAGAGAAACCTTCCCAGTGAACCACCAAGGGGAGAGCAGAGCTGGAGGAGGTACCGTTTAAACTGACCCAGACCAAGTTCAAGTACCTGGGGGATACAGATAGCACACAACTGGACGAGGCTCCACCAGTGAAACCTGTCCAGCCTGGTGGAGAAAGTGAAGAGGGATCTACAAAGATGGGGCTCACTCCTACTATCACTAGCAGGAAGTATGCAGACATTAAAATGAACACACTGTCCAGATTCCACTTATCCAGAACACTTCCAATCTTTCTCCCCAAATCCTTCTTCACCAAGGTCGATAAGCTAATCATGGCCTTCGTCTTGGGTGGAAATAATTTCAGAAAGCCATCCTGCAGGGCAGGGGACATGTGACAGCCCTGGCCCTGCCAAACCTCCTATTCTACTACTGGGCAGCAAACGCAAGAGGGCGAGGGGATTGTTGGGAGTGCCAGAGGCGGAATGGGTTCAAATGTAGGAGGTCTCCTGTAAGGCAGTTCGATCCCAGCCCTGGGTCACTGTCCATGTGGAGTTTGCACATTCTCCCGTGTTTGCGTGGGTCTCACCTCCACAACCCAAAATATATGCAAGGTAGGTGGATTGGCCACACTAAATTGCCCCTTAAATTGGAAAATATGAATTGGGCACTTGAAATTTAAAGAAAAAGACATGTAAAGAGGACGGAGAGGTACTGACGGCGAGGGATATGGAGGTGGATGGTAGAGTGGTGACCCCAGGTGAACTATTGGAGAAGTGTAACTAACTTTGATACCTGCAGCTGCAAGACTTTCTACGCAAGGACACCAATACGTTCCCCCAGCTACACTACTGGACAGATGCTAGCACGGAACTGGCTGGAGGGAAGAAAAATACGGACGACTTTTGGAAGATGTCAGGACCCCACTGGACGAAACCCGACAGAAATGGGGGGAGGAATTAGCTATGGTGAGTGCAGCACAGTATCAACTGCACCTCCTCTTGCGCAGGGCTAAGCTGAATGCAACTCAATATGGTGCACAGAGCACATTTAATCAGGACACGGATGAGGAGGTTCTTCCAAGAGGTGGAGGACAATTGCGAGCGATGTCAGAAGGGCCCAGGAACACCCACATACTCTGGTTGTGCCCCAGACTCAATTTCTTCTTTTTTTTAAATAATAAATTTAAAGTATCCAATCCATTTTTTCTAATTACGGGGCAATTTAGCGTGGCCAATCCACCTAGCCTGCACATCATTGGTTTGTGAGGGCAAAACCCATGCAAACACGGGAGGAATGTGCAAACTCCACATGGACAGTAACCCAGAGCCAGGATCGAACCTGGGTCCTCGCCACCATGAGGGAGCCAGAGTCAATTTCTTCTTCGAGGTCATTTCCAGTGGGGTGGAGGTGAAGATTGAGCCATGCCCATTTGTGGCAATCTTCAGGGTATCAAAGCATCCAGGGCTCTTCACAGAGAGAGGGGCAAACGCCCTAGCCTTCGCCTCACTGATCGTCCAGCGGAGACTTCTGCTTGGATGGAGGTTGGCATCACCAACCTCGGGTAGTTCTCCAACCTAGCAGAGCTCCTGAAGGTAAAGGTCTAGCAAATGATCAGGACAAATTCAATGATCCTGTGCGGCAAGGTTCTATTACCATCTGGCACCAACTTATGTGAGAAGACCTACCCAAACCTTCAGTATGCAATGAGAGATTAAGGTGGTAGCATAGTGGCTCCTCATAAGGTCACGGTTTTGCAGAGTGGTAATTTGAAGACCTGTAACTGCTGCTCAATTCACTGCAATGTTTTTATAGAACCATAGAATTCCTAGTGCAGAAGGAGGCCATTAGGCGCATCAAGTCTGCACCGACCATCTGAAAAATAGCACCCTACCTAGGCCCACTCCTCGGCTCTAACCCCACCTAACCTGTACATTCCTAAACACTAAAGGGGCAATTTATCATGGCCAATCCTTCGAACCTGCACATCTTTGGACATTGGGAGGAAATCAGGGTACCCAGAGGAAATCCATGCAGACACGGGGAGGAAGTGCAAACTCCACATTGTCACCCACGGCTGGAATTGAACCAAAGTCCCTGGCTCTATGAGGCAGCAGCATTAACCACTGCTGGGGAAACGGGGGCACCCCATGAACTTTATTAACAGCTGGTTGGCATAACATTAATTTTTAAATTGGATACAATCTTGCAATGATTTTAAGTATGAACTAAATGCAGCTTATAACCTCCCATTTGGTATGAAATATAACAATGTAAAAATGTCCGTGAGCTAAATGAAGCTTAGTCTTTAATTGTACTCATCTAACAACATGATAAGAGCTGGCTACAGGAAGAATTCATTACCATGATGCCATCTACTGGTACAAACCTACTGCTGCATCTGCAAATTTACCCAAGCAGCTATATAAAAAAAATCTAATTGCAATGTAATGGGGGCAGCATGGTGGCACAGTAGTTAGCACTGCTGCCTCATGGCACCGAGGACCTGGGTTCAATCTCAGGCCTGGGTCACTGTCTGTGTGGAGTTTGCACATTCTTCCGTGTCTGTGTGAGTCTCACCCCCACAGCCCAAATAAATGTGAAGGGTAGGTGAATTGGCCACACTAAATTGCACCTCGATTGGGACCACAACCTCCGGCTGTTCACCCTCCCCCTTTGACCGTGGCACCAGGAAGGCAATATACCATCCTGGTGTCTTGTCTGCTGCCACAGAAACGATTCCCCTTAGGATACAAACCCCAATCACTATTGCTCTCCCATCTTTTTCTCTCAACACGTGCACGGAGCTATTCATAAGAGTCATAGAGTGTACAGTGCAGAAGGAGGTCATTCGGCCCATCGAGTCTGCACCAGCCACTGGAAAAAGAGCACCCTACCCAAATCCACACCTTCACCCTACCACATCACCCAGTAACCCCACCGAAACACTTTGGACACTAAGGGGCAATTTTTCATGGCCAATCTACCTAACCTGCACATCTCTGGACTGTGGGAGGGAACTGGAGCACCCGGAGGAAACCCTCCAGACACGGGGAGAAGGTGCAGACTCCGCATAGACAGTGACCCAAGCCGGGAATCGTACCTGGGACCCTGGAGCTGTGAAGCAACAATGCTAACCACTGTGCTACCGTACCACAGACTTTTCTTGCTGCATTCCAAAGTCCAAAGATGTGCAGGTTGGGTGGATTGGCCATGATAAATTGCCCTTAAGTGTCCAAAATTCTATGATCTATGATTAACCTAGGACAAAAGTTCGGCACAACATCGTGGGCCGAAGGGCCTGTTCTGTGCTGTATTTCTCTATCATTCCCCCAAGAAACAACTCCCCCAGCAGTAACCAAAACTGAAAGCCTGTTGAGGGGGATGCACCCAGGGAATTCTTGCACGATAGGTCTAATGCTTTTAATCTGTCTGGCAGTCACCCATTCCCTTTCAGCCTGACCACTCACTGTATGTGCTATTCATGAAGATCTCATTCTTGCAGGTGCTCCACAGTGACTGCAACTGCAATTCCAGCCCCAAAATATCATTTGAGTAGATGTGGCGGGAGACATTTCTTACACACGTGGACACCAAAAGTGTTTCTGCCCCCCCCCCCAATCACAGGAGCATCCCACATGCCATAGCTTCCCTGCCATGACCTACCCATGAATTACTTCCTAACCGCACAAATACAGCTCATCGCCAATTCTTCGTTGTCTGGAATACATTAACAGGGGACTGATGTTTCATTTATAAGACCTGATACAGATGTTTCCTTCCCTAAAAACAAAATCAATTGAGCAATGAGAACCAGCAGCTTCCAAATTACCTAAATGACTCGAGTTTCACAAGTTGCAATAATAGGATTGGAATTCTGGACCTCAAGGTTGCTAGTCCAGTACCAGAAGCACTGGACTACAGGTAGGTAACAGATTGGAAGATAAAGTAGGGCAAAACTCCATTAACATGACATGGAGAGAGATGTAGATGGTGAAAACAAAATCTCTTTAAAAATCGCTTCCAGTCCCTCTCCATGCATACTAAAAGCAGGTTACAGAAGAATTCATTACCATACTGCCATCTTCTGGTATAAATGTGCTGCTGCGCTATAAAAGCATTGAAACGATAAGCTCTAAACACGAGAACTGTTAACTAAGAACTTAAAACACAATATAAATATTCATATTAATATTAATAGATCACTGGTGAGAATAGCGCCTGATTTTGGGATCACACTTGAGAAAGGACTGGAATGTTGAAGAAGGAGCAAAGGACATTTCCCAATCTCCCAACCATCTACAGCATGACCAAGGCTGACACCCAAATATTGCCGGGTACTAGACATTTTGAAAAGAAACAAGGCTGGGAAAAGGTGGTGGGGTAGCTCTGTTAATGAAATATGTCATTGCCCAGTAGCAAGAGATAAGCAATAGGAATGACAAGAGGTCATTTGTGGGAGTCGTTTATAGGCCCCCTACAGTAATTACATTGTTTGATAGGGTATATAGGAATAAATAAATGGGCAACGCAAGAAAGGTACCACAATAGTCAAGGGAGACTTTAATCTACATGTAGATTGGGTATATCAGATTGGCAAATTTAGCCTGGATTTTATAGTGTGCATTTGAGACAATTTCTTAGAGCAGTACATTCTAGAGCCAACCAGGGAACAAGGCTATTCTAGACTTGGTAATGAGTAATGAAAAGGGATTTAACAATAGCTTCATTGTAATGGGACCTCCAGACAACAGCAATCATAAAACCATAGAATTGCATGTTCAGTTTGAAGGGGAGAAATATGGATCTAGGACTGGTGTTTTAAACCTGAAAAAAGGGCAGTTTAAAGGGTATAATGGTGGGGCTAGCTAAATTGAACTGCAAAAGTGGATTGAAAGGTGGAACAGTAGAGATGCAGTGTCAGACATTCAAGGAAAAATTGAAATAACTCAAAAGATTTACCCCAGTGAGAAAGAGCGAATCTTTGAAAAGGATGCATCATCCATGGCTGGTTAAAGATAGTTTCAACTTGAAAGAAACACTGAAAGAAACACTGTACAAATCTACAAAGATTAGGTAGGTCAGAGGATCGGTCAAATTTTAAGAACCAAAGACTGCAAAAAGAGGGAGAAACAGCATGACAGAAAGTTAGTGAGCAATATAAAACAGATAATAAGAGTTGACAAATATTTAAATAGGAGGGCAGTAACTAAAGCTAGTGTAAGCCCACTGGAGAAATGATAATGGAAAACAAAGAAATGACAGCTACTTTGGTGGCTTCCTTTACTGTAGAAGACAATGATCATTGAAAATAAAGGGGTGAATAATAGGGAGAAACTTTCTGGGAAAACTATTAAGATTTAAAGATAGGGCAGCACAGTGGCGAGAACTGCTGCCTCATGGCGCTGAGGTCCCAGGTTCGCTCCCGACTCTGGGTCCCTGTCCGTGTAGAGTTTGCACATTCACCCCATGTTTGCGTGGGTTTCACCCCCACAACCAAAAGATGTGCAGGGTAGGTGGATTGGCCACACTAAATTCCCCCTTAATTGGAAAAAATTAATTGGGTACTCTAAAAAAAAACAAACAAAAAAATTTAAAATAAGATTTAAAGATTGACATACTCTCAGGACTGGATAATCTTCATCCTTAGGGTTTTAAAAGAAGTAACTGCACAGATAGATGAACTGCTACTCTTCCAAAATTCTTTAGATTCTGGAAGATTCTCAAGGATTGGAAGATAGCTCATGCAATACCTTTATTCAAGCAAGGACACAGAGAGCAGGAACCTACAGACCAGTTATCCAAATATCACAAGATGGATAAAGGCAGACCTAAATAGCATATTTGGATTCCAGAAGGGATTTGATAAGTTGCCACAAAGGTTGGAACACAAATTAAAATTATATGCTGCAGGCTAGGGAGTAACATGATATTAAGCAAGTTTGTCACTTATTGGAGGAGACTCCTTATTTGAAAAAAAAATATTGTATTATACACAGTTCATTCAACTCATTCCTGGAACAAGGGGCTCATCTTATGACTAGCGGTTGAGCCTACACTCATTGGAGCTTAGAAGTATGAGAAAACTGATCTAACTGAAACATAGATGATCCTGAGGGATTTGATAAAGATAGATACGAGGCCATTTCCACTTCTGGGAGAGACTATCGTCTGGGGACATCGCTTACAAAGATAATGAGAAAGTTTCTCTTAAAAGGGTGGCTGGTATGTGGCATTGTCTTCCCCAAAGAGCAATGGAGGCTGGCTGATTAAGTTAGACAAAATCTTAATAGATGTGGGTTATGAAGTG
Source organism: Scyliorhinus canicula (assembly GCF_902713615.1). Classification (NCBI taxonomy): domain Eukaryota; kingdom Metazoa; phylum Chordata; class Chondrichthyes; order Carcharhiniformes; family Scyliorhinidae; genus Scyliorhinus; species Scyliorhinus canicula. Next base: position 41,169,903 of record NC_052163.1, read on the forward strand.
CAGTTAAGACCACAATGAGATCAGCCATGATCTTATTGAACGGCAGAGCAAGCTCAAAAGGGTCAAATGGCATATGTCTGCTCCAAAGTCCATGTCCTGCAGTCCTAGAATGTTACCATGGATGAGGGATTTCAATTATGTAGAGAGATGGACGAAGCTGGGTTGAATCACGACAATGCAGAGGAAGCCATTCACCCCATTGTGTCTGCACTGACCCTTTGAAAGAGCTCCCATGCCCCCCATCCTATCCCCACCTAACTTTCTGGACGCTAGGGGAAATTTAGCATTACCAATCCACCTAACCTGCACATCTTTGCATCGTGGGAGGAAACCAGGGGAAACTCACGCAGACATGGAGAGAACGTACAAACTCCAGTCACCCGAGGTCGAAATTGGATCCCTGGAGGCAGCAGTGCTAACCACTGTGCCACTTGTTACTTATTCAGAAGAAGAATGGTTAGGAATATTTAATAGAGGTCTTCAAAAATTGTGGAGCTTTGAGTGGATTGATGGGGAGAGACTGTTCCCACCAGGAGATTCAGTAATTAGAAGCAACATAAGATAATTATGTAAAGCATTAATATGGTGCACAGAAACAGGCCATTCAGCCCAATTTAGCTGTGCTCCCTATAAACCTCCTCTCACCCCTCTTCGTTTAACTCCATTCACACAACCTTCTATATCTTTTATCCAGCTGTTTTCCTCAACTTGTAGCAGAGAATTCTGCATTACGAATTGTCTATGGGTTCAGAGTAGTGTTTATTGAAACTACATGGGTGCAATTCTCACTAAATGGAGTGATACTGCTGAACAGAAGAACTGTTCACAGCAAAACTAGTTGGAATCAATAGAGGTTAATCGAAACCAGAAAGGTTTCAGCAGGACAGGAAGTCCTTATATGGCTAAACCAATGGAAGACAACTTGGCAATAGGTGAACCAACATGCAATCAAATAACCAATCCGCATCCAGAACAGGATTGTGCACGAGCTTTCACTACATTTTGTATGACAAACCCTGAAATGTCCCACACAGGAGCAGAAGTGGAAATAAAGGGTATGGGGGTAAGCCAGAAAAGAGAGTGGAGAATCACATCCAATCAGTCAGGATTTCATTGAATAACGGAGTAGAATCCATAGGTCGAATGGCCTACTTCTGCTCTTAAGTAAGTTACACGCCAACAAGAGGAGTCCCAATCAACCCAAGCAAACAGGTTTCAGTCAAAGATCACTTAAGTGACCTTGTCCCATTGTATTGACCTCAATAAAATGAAGACATTAGCGAGATTGAAAATTGCAATTGTAATCCATGGTCTCCAAACTGAAGATAAAATCATCCCAACAGAACAGGAGGCCAGTCTGCACCAACCCTCTGAAAGAGCACCATACCTAAGTCCACTCCCCTGCCCAATTCCTATAACCCCATCTACCCTGCACATCTTTGTACACAAGGGACAATTTAGCATGGCCAATCCACTCAACCTGTACATCTTTGGGCTGTGGGAGGAAACCGGTGCATCCGGAGGAATCCCACAGACGCAGGGAGAAAGTGCACACAGGCACCAAAAGTTAGAATTGAACCAGGTCCCTGGTACTATGAGGCACCAACGTTAACCACTGTGCCACCACACCATCCTGCAACATTCTGACCACAAGTAGTTTCTCCTGAACTCGCTATTGCATGCGATGACTTTGATATTTATGGCACCTTGCTTTGGTCTCCACAAGTGGAATCGCTTTCAGAATCTGCATCAAGTCAGCCGTCAGCCATTTATTTTGTAGAGAAAAGAGCCCTGGCCTGTTAATAATTGATAAGGTTATACACCTCAAACCCGAAATCTTTTTTGCTTCTAGAATTCCCAACATTTTAGAAAAGTTCCCATGGATTGGAACGTAGTAAATGTAACCCTTCTATTCAAGAAATAAAAAAGGGCAAATTTCAAGGAATTGTGGGCTCATTTACCCATCAGCAGTTGGAAAATCCTAAAATCGCCAAGGGGAAAATGCATCAAGGAACAGTGTCCCCCCCAAGCTTTTGTTCAATTGAAAGGCTTAACATCAGGACAAATTTGTTTTGCATGCAGAGGGCCGGATCTGCGCAACCCTGACTGAATCTTAATTGGTGGCTGTTAGTGTAATTATTGGAACACAGATCGTTCAGCAAGTGCTATTAGATGTTTAAGAAGACCACACCTGGCAAACCAGATACAGTTTTCTTAGGAGACTTAATAGAAGTACTGTAGGGGCAGCATGGTAGCACAGTAGTTAGCACTGTTGCCTCACCACGCAGAGGTCCCAGGGTTCGATCCGGGCTCTGGGTCAATATGTGTGTGGAGTTTTCACATTTTCCCAGTGTTTACGTGGGTTTCACCCCCACAACCCAAAGATGTGCAGGGTAGGTGGATTGGCCATGCTAAATTGCCCTGTAATTGGAAAAAATGAATTGAGTACTCTAATTTATTAAAAAATAAGTCAGGACATTGCCCGCAGTTGGAACACAAGGTCACAGTTTCAGAAAGGGGGTCAGTCATTTAAGGTTGGGGGGGGATATCTTCATGCAAAGGATTATGGATCTTTGAAATTCTCTCCCTCAAGAGACCTGTGGATGATCAGTTGTAGAGTGCACCCCAACTGGTGGCAATTTAACCAGAGGGTCACCACACCTCAGGCAAAGGATAATGTTGAGAAGGAAGGGCCATCATGAAATAACCTCAGCCAATACAGGAATTGAACTTGTGCTATTGGCGTCACTCTGCATCACAAACCAGCCATCCAACCAACTGAATTAACTGACCCCCAAGCAGTTACAAGCATATCCAAGAGTGTTTAGGGAACAGAGGGAATCAAGGGATGTGGAAATAGTGCAGGAAGGTGGAATTAAGGTAGATCAGGCATGCTAAATCGTGAATGGCTGAGCAGGCCAGAGGTGTTGGCTGGACTACTCCTAATTGTCGAGCTCTCATTCAAAACGGTTCACAGTACTCCCTAGTGTTGCCGATACATGTATAACCCCGTAGTGGAAAAAGTTCCAGTGTTGTGCACGGGCATGTTGAACTTTTAAATAAGACTTATTTTCTTAAATGGACATGCAAGCCAAAAATTATGGAGGATGTAAATTCTGGGAATGTAAATTCAGTCAGTTTGAATTGCTCCGGTGGTTGACACTCCCTGTTTTCAGAAGGACAGATCAAAGGCACAAAAGCCACACAAAATAATTGCCATCTACTGCAGAGATAATGGAAGCTGATCATCTTCCAGCAGGAATGATATCCTGCAAGTACCATCCTAGACCGGTTTGTGGATTTGTACCTTCCTGGAATATGCTGCAAAACTTGGTGTGAACTCGTGCTGGGTACATCAGTGTGTGTGACACAAAGAGGCAAGACAGCTGCAGACAACCCTGCAGATAACCGGGATTGCTGAAGCAAGCCAAATCGGTAAAGCTGCAGCCAAAAAGGTCGCTGGACGACTTACAGCAGGACGCTGTAATCTTGAAACCAACTATTCAAATACTGAGGTCAATGCTGCCGGAATCAGGAATCAACGACCACAATGTTTCACCATCCACTCCTCATGGACAAGTCACAGACGGATTAATTTTTTTTTTGTACATTTATTTTTGGACTCACTTCTCATTTATAATTAGTGTGAATGTATGCTCATATGTTTTAATATATTTCATACATTTAGTAGCTAATCATTCTTTATCTCAAGAAAGCCTGGCTGAATTGGCTCATTTTAAAACAGACTTCTATTGGCAATAGACGGGGAAGCTCTGTGAAAAACCTCCCCGATAGCAGCAGGGCATGGCTTGTATTACTTGAATTTTTATAGATTAAGAATCCATGGGGACTGTTGCCTGGAAAGGGGTGCTTATTTGAGAGTTTAAGTACTATTGAGAAACTTTAGTAAAACTAATTTTAACTGCAAATGTAATTGTGTGTTTAAGTATTTTTTTATTTAGCCAAAAAGTGTTTTAATATTTAAATACTCCAACAAAAAAAAAACAAAAAAATGGTATTGTATGTTTTACTTCGGAATTCAGTACTTATGCACCTTCATTTATAAAAATACAAATTGCAAATCATTGAGAGCTTGAACAAGCCACTCTGTGATAACTGGTCATCCCAGGAATTACCACCTGCCATATCATAACAGTTACTTGTCCCTTGGTTGCATTTGCTCTGGATTTGGTCACGAGTCTACTATGCAGTGCCCTGTCGCAGGCCTGGTGAAAATCCAAATACCGTATATACTCGCGTATCATGCGACCCCTAAATTTTAGACCCCAAAACACGATTTTATGCTATACCTCATGTATCACGCGAGTCACTTTTTTGAGACACCAAATGAGATACCAAATTACGCCTTTAACAACCGCCGTAAACAACCAGCTGTTTTGCGATTTCTAATCACGACAATAAGCAGTTAACTAACGCGTAACACATAACGGTCGAATACATTCTACCATTAGCCACTATGGAGAAAAGATCTGCCAAGAAATATACTGCCAAATTGAAGCTGCAAGTCGTTACTGAAGCGGAACACAGCAACAACGTTAAAGCTGCAAAGCTGTTTGGTGTCGGAGAAAGCTGTGTCCGCAACTGGAGAAAACAGAAAGAGAAATTGATGGAAAGTCCTTCCTATAAACGCGCTAATCGCGGGTCGAAATGTCACTGGCCGCAATTAGAAGATAACGTCTCAAAGTGGGTGTCCGAAAATCAGGAAAATGGTTATATTATAACTCGATCTAAAATTAGACTTTATGCTTTACGAGAAGAAACATGGGCATTCGTGAGTTTACTGCAAGTCCTGGATGGTGTACGCGGTTCATGAAAAGTCATGACTTTGTGTTAAGAAGAAAAACAAAAATTGCACAGAGACTCCCAAAAGAATAAGAAAAAGTGACTAGTTTTCAAACATTTGTAATCAAACATCGCAAAGCTAACAGCTATCAGATATCGTGCATTGGAAACATGGATGAAACACCCGTGAATTTTGATATGCCATCAAACTCAACCGTTAATAAAGTCTGTGAGAAAAGTATTTTTATCAAAACTACAGGGCATGAAAAGACACATTTTACGGTTGTACTAACGTGTATGGCAGATGGGACGAAACTTCCTCCAATGGTTATCTTTAAACGGAAATTAATGCCCAAAGTAAAATTTCCAAATGGTATCGTTGTCCATGTCCATGAAAAAGGTTGGATGAACGATAATGGTTGCAAGATTTGGCTGAAGTGTGTTTGTGGTTTACGACGCCCAAAAAGTTTACTTGTGTGGGATATGTTTAGGTCACATCGCGTGGATTCGGTTGTGAAAGCTGTTCGCGAATCAAACACCGATATAGCAATCGTTCCAGCTGGCTTGACTAGCGTCGTTCAGCCACTTGACGTATCCATTAATAAGCCATTTAAAGACAATACAAGAAAGAAATGGAATGACTGGATGATGGAAGGAGAGAAATCATTTACGAAGGGAGGGAATATGAAGGCTCCGGATTTGCCTCTACACTGTGTTTGTGGGTAAAAGAAGCATGGGTTTGTGGGTAAAAGAAGCTGAGATAGATGCAGATTTGATTGTTAAAGCATTTTAAAAATGTGGAATAGCAAATGCTTTGGATGGAAGTGAAGATGCTATATTCGAAGATGCGGGAGAAGAGGATGAAAATATTGAAGACCTGGAAGATGATCAGTATGACGACTGCCTCGATGAAGAAGAATTCCAAGCTTTATTTGATGATGACACTGATAGCAATGAAAGCAAATTTGACGGATTTTAGTTAACCTGCAAAAGTTTGTTTTAATAGTTTTTTTATTAAAGTTTGTTAATTAACCTACATATGTATTCCTGTTTTATATTTCATTATGTCCATAATAATGTCCATTTGACTTTCCGTTAATGGATACGGTCTGCTTAACAGCCTAATCTTGACCAGTACTTCACACCGGAAATTTTGTATCTCGCGTATCATGCGACCCCCAAATTCAGGTCAAAATTTAGGTCTTCAAAGGTCGCATGTTACGCGAGTATATACGGTATGTTAAATCAACACCGTTATCCACACAAGAACATAAGAACTAGGAGCAAGAGTAGGCCATCTGGCCCCTCGAGCCTGCTCCGCCATTCAATGAGATCATGGCTGATCTTTTGTGGACTCAGCTCCACTTACCGGCCCGAACACTATAACCCTTAATCCCTTTATTCTTCAAAAAACTATCTATCTTTACCTTAAAAACATGCTACTACTCCCATGGACGACATTTGGGCTGTTCAAGCAGAATTTTCCATTTTGAAGTGCTGATTACTCTATTATATTCTCAGGTTCTAGATGTTCTTGTATTACATTGTTGAGTAAGGACTCAATTTTTCCGACCACCGTTAAACTAATCATCCTACAGTTCTCCCTCGCTTTAGACAGAAAAGGATATAATTGATAAATGTTTTTACCTCTAGATTTTAATGCAGAATGGATTTAACAACTTCAGAGTTTAGGTGAGGAAGAATTTCATAACTCAGCGAGTAGGGCATGAAAATATGAAGTCGACAAACCCTTCATAATCTGTACTTGTTTTTGCAAAGCTAACCCTAGCATTGTGTTTTTTTTTTTAAATCCATCATTGCAATGCTGTACAACTGGGTACTCAAAGAACAACCTTTGGAAAAGGATATCAAACGCAACGATTTGCAATTGATTCACTACCCCGCGCAAGATAAATGTTAACATTGTTAAACCCTTTCTCTGAACTGTCAGATTACTCCACATGTTTCCATTTTCAGATTAATCCACATGCATCAATTAGTTTTGAAAAATCTCTCAATATATTATTGCAGTTTTAGTATTTAGGCGATGACAGCTGATTAACATTCTCTACTAAAGCTGCTGTGTACAAAATTTGTATACAATACCTCATAAATGCAAGGAAGATAATAAGAGCAAGGCTCACTCCCCAGCCAGCAACGGCAAAGGCTTGTGGCATCGTCAGTGCGCCGGTGCCAACGATCAAATTAAACATATACACAAGGCCCACCTATTAATGAAGCAGAAAGTGCATTACATATTAGAGTGCCTTTCCTGGTAGCTCAATAGCTGTGAAGCACAATAGATTCAATCACAATTCAATGTCTTTCATTCCATAAACTGTAATGGTCGAACGCAAATCTGCAATATTCCAGGGAGAGGATCATTTCATGAGCAGCCTCATTGAGCCCATCATAGAAATTTACGGCACAGAAAGTTAACATTTGGCATTGAGCCCATGTTAGGTACAAGGTGGAATGGACTGCCTGCTGTGATAGTGGAGTCGGACACTTTAGGAACTTTCAAGCGGTTATTGGATAGGCACATGGAGCATACCAGAATGACAGGGAGTGGGATAGCTTGATCTTGGTTTCAGACAAGGCTTGGCACAACATTGAGGGCCGAAGGGCCTGTTCTGTGCTGTACTGTTCTATGTTCTATATCCAGCCTAATTGCATTTTGCAACTCATTTGCCTGCAGCCCTGGAGGTTACAGCACCTTGGGTGCATATCCAAGTTTTTTTTAATTGCTTGGAGCCCCGAAGGTTACAGCACCTCAGGTGCATATTTAATCTTTTTCTTTAAAAATGTTATGAGGGTCTCTGTGTCTATCGCTCTTTCAGGTAGAGTTTCAGACCTCCACTGTTTTCTAGCTGGATGCGTCTCAAATTACCTCTGATCTTTCTGCTATTTTCGCTGGTTGAGGAAATAAGTCTTTCCTATCGGCTCTAAAAAAAAATGTAGAGTACCCAATTCATTTTTTAAAAATCTAATCAAAGGTGCAATTTAGCGTGGCCAATCCAACTACTCTGCACATCTTTGAGTTGTGGGGGCAAAACCCACGCATCTACCAACCTTACACAGTCATGCCTACATGTGATCCAGTGGTTGACTAACTCTCCTCAGAAACGGCCTAGCAAGACATTCAGCTAGGGGCGGGAAACAAATGCTAGCCTTGCCAGCAATGACCACATCCCGTAAAAGGAAGAATATACATTAAGGATCTGTGAGCAAGACATTAAGGTTTCTCTGTACTTCAGGATCCTAACATTTATTCCATATTCCCTTGGACTTGTTACCCCCTCAAATCCATTACTGCACTCTTCTCCCCACTGAAATCAATTTGCCACTTTTATGCCCACCAACCCCGAGCAATGGCAAAAGATAGTGACTATAACAGATTCAAGAAACACTGCATCACTTAGAAGATTTATCTAGCACTTTTCATGATCTCAGGACATCCCAAGCACTTACAGCCAATATACTTTGAGAAGTGTAATCAATTGTTTTAATGTGGGAAACAGGCTTGTACACAACTAACCAACCCGTGACTGACAATTGTTGAGAAACCTCATATGAAGATTAGATGGAAAAGATTGCAATGGCAGACATTAACCATTTGATCACAGAATGAGAAAACCTATTCCTAATTTCTGTGGGAAATTAAACCAAGTCTTTTGTTAAGAATGGAGGGCAATCAACTTCTGGTGGCAGCACGTAGGAGGAGGTCGCACTTTGGTTGGCTCCTGCTCGATTTTTTAGGAATTTAACGCCCAGTCCCAGAGGCAATTTTTTATTAAATAAGTGCAGGAAGATACAAGGATGGAGGAGGATGTCCAAGAACCAAAAGAAAGGCGCCGCAAAGAGGCGTGTGAAGGTTCGCCGTCAGGTGGAAAAGTCTGCTCGGCAACTGGAAATGATAGCCGGGGCGCACTGTTCATGGTAGAAAAGATGACCGAGGTGATGGTTTTGGAATTTGAAAAACAGTTTGTAAAGCACATGGAGGTGATGAGGAAGGAGATAATGGCGGTATTGAACGTGTTGGTGGAGGAGGAGATTGCCCCAGTGAAGTCAGGGTCGAGGTGCGGGAGCGGGGTGAGAAACTGAAGGGAGTGGAGGAGGCCTTGTCAAAATACAGCGATCAGCTCACCTCGGTGGGTGAGGAGCTGCAGAGGGTGGTGGAGGCCAAGGGTCGGCAAGCCACGGTGGAGGACCTGGAAAACAGATCTAGGTGGCAAAAGCTGAGGATTGTGGGCCTGCCCCAAGGGGTGGAGAGCCCGAGGCTGACAGATGTTGGCAGAGCTGTTGGGAAGAGGGCGAAGATCCCTCCCGGTGCGAACTGGATCGGGCTCATAGGTTGTGGAGATCTAAACTAAAGACAAACGAGCCGCCAAAGGCGGCGATCACTTGTTTCCATGGGTACCAATTGAAGGAGAAGGTCCTGAATTGGACGAAGCAGAAACGGGAGGTGCAGTGGGCTGGAGCTGGTATACATATTTATCAGGACTTAATGTGGAGTTGGCAAGGAGGTGGGTGGTCTCTCCAAGTTCGGCATAGTGTACCCAGCTAAGTTGAGGGTGACCTACAACTCAAACGACTTTTATTTCAGGACAGTGGAAACGGCGGAAGCATTTGCGAAGGCAGAAGGACTGGGGCAGACGTGAGAAATGGGACTGAAGATTGGACTTGGACTAAGGGGGGGGGGGGGGGGAGAGAGATTGTATTTAGTTCTATTTTTTTATTTCATGGTGTTAAATGAGGTGAAGTTGTCTAGTTGGACATAGTGGGAGTTGGGATTTTTTTTTTGCAATGATGATTTTTTGGGGGGTCTGTTTGCGCACTGGGTCTGTGTGGTTGATGGGGATTTCTTTGTTTTCCTGGGGCCAGGTTTTTGGGGGGGGGGGGGGCCTGCACGGGGTCTCCAAACTAGCTATCTCAAGCTTACTAGTGAATGGGATTGCGGGAGAGGGATGGGCTGCAGTCACTGGAGCCTAGTAGAACACGTTTTGATGTGCCCAAGAGGTGTACAAAGTTTTTTTTTTGGGGGGGGGGGCCAACTACTGCGTGAGGGGGTTTGAGAGCAAGCGGATGCTGGGAGGGGGCAGGGTTCCATGGTAACAATGGGACAGGGCAGGCCATGCTCAGTGGGCGAGGCCCAGAGTTATGATGATGGCAGATAGGAGGGGCAGGGAGGATGAAAGCCCCACCGGTCAGGATAGTTACATGGAATGTGAGGGGTTTGTTGGAGGGAGGTTTCCAGGGAACGTAAACTCAGAACCAGGACCCCCCGAGAAGCCATTTTCAGGATGGCGGACCAGCTCGGGGCTGCAGATTTTTAACTTCACCTCGCTGATTACCCGGAGGCAGGTCCAGTCAGGGTGAAGGTTGGCTCCTCCACCTTGTGCCCCGGTTTGGCTGGGGACCTCCTTGAATGTTTTTTATTGACTCTCGAGAAGGCGAAGTTCAAGCCGAGAGGTTGAGGGTAAATCGCTGGCTTTGAAAGCAGACCAAGGCAAGCCAGCAGCACAGTTCGATTCCCGTAACAGCCTCCCCGAACAGGCGGCGGAATGTGGTGACTAGGGGATTTTCACAGTAACTTCATTTGAAGCCTACTCGTGACGATAAGCGATTTTCATTTTTTGTTTCATTTGAGGGAAGTGTTCTACAATTCATGAGGATTGTTTATTATGCACGTTTGAGAATTGGTTGCCATTGAACAATACCTGGGGTGTGTGTGTGTGTGGGGGGCTCCTGTTCTTCATTCTGGGAGCTTCTACTTACGAGTATTGTCGCCTGTGAGGTTATTGGATAGTGAGCCTTGGTATCATGCACACTCAATACGGATCTATGTTGGCTTTATGGGGCCCAATCCTTTTTTTGTGTGGTCCTGGGTTTTGGGGGGAGGGTTGTCAGCCTGGAGTGGGTCTCGCTTCCTTTCTTCCCCCCCAACCCCATTTTACAATCGTCACATCATTCACATTTTCTTTCAGTAAGGGGTCTCCACTGAAGGAATAGCCCGTGTTTTTCTAAAACTTAGGTCTGCACTCACACCCCATCCCCCACCCCCAGTAACTCAGCAATAAATACTCACATATGGAGAGTACAACTCCCCCGCTTCCGTAATACCACCCGCCATTTTCAGCTCCTTCAGCAGCAATCTGATGGCTAATCGGAATTAAAACAGAACATTCCTATTAAAAAATGGACACCGTAAATTTACAAGCATTTCCAAAAGAAAATTAACTCATAAATCAATAATAAAACTTACAATAATCTTGATAACTAGGGAACCCAGAGAAAACTACAGTACAGCCCAGAGAAAACTGAGATCAGTTGTTGTAGACTCTTGTGAATGGTTCGTTAGATCTGCTGTATTATGACATCTGCTGTATTATGACAATGATCTAATGGTGCAGGAAAATACGTTATAGAATAGGCCATTGTGTTATAGCTCTCTCTCTCTAAAAACTTCACTCAATTCTCAAGAGCCACTCCAGAATTGGTCACTTTTTTTTTTCTTTCTTCTCACTGGTGTACACAGTTTTGGTTATATCTAATTGAGGCAGACTTGGTCACCTTTGCTCATGTTTTTATATGCTCTTGTGACTTCAAAAACTTATCCAAATTCCATTTTAAATGATATGGTTTCAATTATCCTCCCATTCTTGCCCAACACCTCTTGCCCATCTCCAAAGTGTAGACCTATATGATTCAAAATATCTGAAGACAGCCAATGCAACTGGAGCAATGAGTGCTGCCCCCTGCTTCACACCACCACGGAGCTCCCAGTGGTACATATTGACTGACCGCAACCCATACCCTCCTGCTCATCTTTGCTTTTCCAAAATCACAACCATCTTCCTCACACAAATAGTCCTCGATACAGTCTTCCATACACCTCCAGAAGTTGAGTTAACCTTGGAAAAGTAATTACTTAGGCCCATAACCTCCTCGAAGCATTAATCTCCAGCGGATTGACACTCCTGACAGACTTGCCCATGCTGTAATTGCAAAGCCACCGTTTCATGCAACGTTCCTCACTCAGGCTGGGTGAGACAGGAGCAGCAACATCAACAGAGTAAATGGGGTGCAGAGAGGAAGGAAACATTGCCTTTTTATGCTGCTAGCCCTCTGGTGGTTTTTGGGGGGGTGGGGGGGCAGCCTATGTGCAGGGTGCCCCATGCGATTAGAAATGTTTTTTTTTCCTTCCAGCTCTTTCAGAGTAACTAAAGTTAACAATATAAATCGCTTCTGTCAGATGGTGCCCAGTCCAGCGCAATTGTCCAGAGGAAGTCAGCACTTCTGGGAATTTGCTGGGTAAACCCTTACGCAGGAACCTCCTAGAGAAATTCCCCAGCATATCATTGGAGTAACCCGTAAATGCGACACTGGGGAAACAGGAAGTTATGAGCCTTAATGGGTCAACGCTCATTTTCTAATCAATAACTGAACAATTGGATTGGCTGAGATCCATGTGAGCATATGAATTAGGAGCAGGGGTAGGCCACTCAACCCCTTGAGCCTGCTCTGCCATTCAATATCATGGCTAATCGGATTGTGACCATTATTCCACATTCCTGCATACCCCCAGTAACTTTTCGCCCATCCTTTGCTCATCATGAACTTATAATAATCATCATCTTCATTATTGTCAAAAGTAGGCTCACATTAACATTACAATGAAGTTACTATGAAACACCCCTAGGCACCACACTCCAATGCCTATTTGGGTACACGGAGGGAGAATCCAGAAAGTCCAATTGACCTAACAGCATGTCTTTCGGGACTTGTGGGAGGAAACCGGAGCACCCGGAGGAAACCCACGCAGACACAGGGAGAATGTTCATGCTCTGCACAGGGAGTGACCTAAGCCGGGAATTGAACCAGAGAGCATGGCTGTGAAGCAACAGTGCTAACCACTGTGCTACCGCTGCCATACAAATATTCAAAGACTCTGCTTCCACCGCCTTTTGAGAGTTTTTCAAAAACTCACCACCCCCAAGAAAACATTTCTCCTCATCTGTCTTAAATGAGTAATTATTTTTAAAACAGTGACCCCAAGTTCTAGATTGTCCCACAAAAGAAAACATGCTTTCCACATCCACCCCTCAGGTTCGACAGTCAAGATATTGGGCTGTTGAACAGTGTGGCGTGTGGAGGTAATAAATGGTGCAAACAACCCCATTAACCATAAAATAATTACCAATTTAAAAAGCATTCAGCCCATTTTCAGCCACCAGAAAGATCTTGCAGAATCCCCTCAATTTCGGAATTGAATAGTTTTTGAAATGATTCCAGAGTTTTTGCCACATGGTCTGTGAAGAACTCCCGAATATCAGTCTTGCGTTTACTCTCAACTCCCTTGTCCTACTCGCAACTGAAAAAAATTACAGATGTGCCTTTTCCATTCCCTCAGCAATTCTATCGACCTCGAGGAATACCTCTCAGTAGCCTTCTACCCAAGCTTTAAAGTGAGATACTTTGCTCAATCAATTCTCTGTTAAAAGAATTCAGCCTGATGACTTAATCGAATCCCGACAGTGCAGGAGGCCATTAGGTCTTCCTAAGCAGCACCCTGCCCAGTCATACTCCCCCGACTTATCCCCATAATCCCGGTCCCTGGCGCCGTGAGGTAGCAGTGGTAACTACCATGCCACCCAAAACCCGAATACGTTCATTTGTTTCTCAAAGATTCAGAACTGGGTAGCGTACTTTGATCAAGACCGCTTGTGACTTGAACTCTCATGTTTTGGTGATCGTGGCTCGGTTGACTACTGTCCTGTATTGGTTCAACATGCATTCGAGGTACAATTCCTTGGCCCCTCAACATTTGCACGTAACCCAACATTTGCATATCAACTGAAAAATTACCTAACATTTTAAATTCAAATTACTGATGCAAATAAGGAACAGCTGTTTAATCTGAAACAACAGCTGATGTCAGCAGCATGGGGTATTCATTTCATCCACAGAAAACAAGAATTACCCTTGTGCTGTTTATGGAGCTCTTGGGATCTGGTTTCACAACATAGCATAGGAAGAGACCATTCAGCCCATCATGCCTGCACCGTCAAAGATAGCAGTGAAGTCAAATCCCACTTTCCAGTTCTGGTTCCGTTCCCTTGTCGGTTACTGCACTTCAAGGATGTATCAAATTGTATTTTAACATGTTATATAAGAGTTACCTCTACCACCCTTCCACATTGTGAGTTCCAGATTCCCACCACTCTCTGGGTGAAACAATTTCCCCACTAAACCTCTTTCCTACCCGATATTTATACAGCTTGGTTTGATCCCACAGGGCTTTCCCATCTCCTCCACCTAGACCCCTCAATTTTGCCTCCTGTCAGTGCCAAAGGAAACAACCCCAGCCTATCTAATCTTTCTTCCATAACTACAATTCTACAGCACAGGCAGCATCCTCAATCACCTCTACACCCCCTTTAGGATAACAAGGCCTCGAGGGCTGGTCACCCTTGACCCTTCACCAGTTGCCCCAGTCAATGCTCCCACGATCAGCATTGTAAGTCATAGTCAATGGTAAAACCACTATCTTTTGGTGGTGATAGTAGAAGCATTAGAACACCAAGGGGCAATGACTGCTTACAGGTGGAGTATCGTTCAGGGGGACAACTGGTGTTCCTTTGAAGCACGCGAGGAAGGCAACTGGAAACCACCTCATGCAACCTTTTCCCCAGTCATTTGCTGATTGAAGTGGAAAATGAGAAGCTCTTACAAGCAAAAGGGAAAAGCACATGACCACTGAGGTTTGGGGAAATAAGCAGAGGATTTACACTTGGGTAGATCAACACTAAATACTAGATTATAAATGAACTGAACTATATTCTGTACCCTCACTGTGGCACACACACAAAACAGCCTTCCAGTCTCAAACACATATTGACCTTTGCTTCCTACGTCAATTTTGGATCCAACTTGCCATTTTGCCTTGGGTTCCATAGGTGTTTGCTTTTGTGACCAGTCTACCATGTAAACCTTATCAAGAGCCTTGCTAAAGTCCATATGGATTAAAGATCAAATACTACACCAAAACTACTACCAATCCTCCTGGTTACCTCACAAAAATTCAACATTAATCAAACACAACCTTCCCAGAAATCCCTCGGGACTGTTTTAATTAAACGGTTCTAAATTAAATTTTATCCCATCCCTCGGTTTTCCCACACTGAGGTCAAGGCCTGTAATTACTCAGTCTATCCCTTTTGTCCTCTCAGCAATTATACAATTTTAGAACTGTCCTCTAGTTCTCTGGCAGCAGACATGACTGAAAGAAGGGCAGTAATGGCCGCAGAGAGGGGGGCAAGGGGGAAGACGAGAGCGAGAGAGGGGGGGCAAGGGGGAAGACGAGAGCGGGGGGCAAGGGGGAAGACGAGAGCGAGAGAGGGGGGCAAGGGGGAAGACGGGAGCGAGAGGAGGGGGCAAGGGGGGAAGACGGGAGCGAGAGAGGGGGGCAAGGGGGAAGACGGGAGCGAGAGAGGGGCAAGGGGAGACGGAGCGAGAGAGGGGGCAAGGGGGAAGACGGGAGCGAGAGAGGGGGGCAAAAGGGGGAAGGACGGGAGCGAGAGAGGGGGGCAAAGGGGGAAGACGAGAGCGAGAGAGGGGGGCAAGAGGGGAAGACGAGAGCGAGAGAGGGGGGCAAGGGGGGAAGACGAGAGCGAGAGAGGGGGGCAAGGGGGAAGACGGAGAGCGAGAGAGGGGGTGCAAGGGGGGAAGACGAGAGCAGAGAGAGGGGGGCAAGGGGGAGACGAGAGCGAGAGAGGGGGGCAAGGGGGAAGACGGGAGCGAGAGAGGGGGGCAAGGGGGAAGACGAGAGCGAGAGAGGGGGGGCAAGGGGGAAGACGAGAGCGAGAGAGGGGGGGCAAGGGGGAAGACGAGAGCGAGAGAGGGGGGCAAGGGGGAAGACGAGAGGCGAGAGAGGGGGGGCAAGGGGAAGAACGAGAGCGAGAGGAGGGGGGCAAGGGGGAAGACGAGAGCGAGAGAGGGGGGCAAGGGGGAAGACGAGAGCGAGAGAGGGGGGCAAGGGGGAAGACGAGAGCGAGAGAGGGGGGCAAGGGGGAAGACGAGAGCGAGAGAGGGGGGGCAAGGGGGAAGACGAGAGCGAGAGAAGGGGGGCAAGGGGGAAGACGAGAGCGAGAGAGGGGGGCAAGGGGGAAGACGAGAGCGGAGAGGGGGGCAAGGGGGGAAGACGAGAGCGAGAGAGGGGGGGCAAGGGGGAAGACGAGAGCGAGAGAGGGGGGCTAGGGGGAAGACGAGAGCGAGAGAGGGGGGCAAGGGGGAAGACGAGAGCGAGAGAGGGGGGCAAGGGGGAAGACGAGAGCGAGAGAGGGGGGCAAGGGGGAAGACGAGAGCGAGAGAGGGGGCAAGGGGAAGACGAGAGCGAGAGAGGGGGTCAAAGGGGGAAGACGAGAGAGCGAGAGAGGGGGGGCAAGGGGGAAGACGAGAGCGGAGAGAGGGGGGGGGCAAGGGGGAAGACGAGAGCGAGAGAGGGGGGCAAGGGGGAAGACGAGAGCGAGAGAGGGGGGCAAGGGGGAAGACGAGAGCGAGAGAGGGGGGCAAGGGGGAAGACGAGAGCGAGAGAGGGGGGCAAGGGGAAGACGAGAGCGAGAGAGGGGGGCAAGGGGGAAGACGAGAGCGAGAGAGGGGGGCAAGGGGGAAGACGAGAGCGAGAGAGGGGGGCAAGGGGGAAGACGAGAGCGAGAGAGGGGGGCAAGGGGGAAGACGAGAGCGAGAGAGGGGGGCAAGGGGGAAGACGAGAGCGAGAGAGGGGGGGGCAAGGGGGAAGGCCGAGAGGCGAGGAGGGGGGCCAAGGGGGAACACGAGAGCGAGAGAGGGGGGCAAGGGGGGAAGACGAGAGCGAGAGAGGGGGGCAAGGGGGGAAGACGAGGAGCGAGAGAGGGGGCAAGGGGGGAAGACGAGAGCGAGAGGAGAGGGGGGCAAGGGGGAAGACGAGAGCGCGAGAGGGGGCAAGGGGGAAGACGAGAGCGAGAGAGGGGGGCAAGGGGGAAGACGAGAGCGAGAGAGGGGGGCAAGGGGGGAAGACGAGAGCGAGAGAGGGGGGCAAGGGGGAAGACGAGAGCGAGAGAGAGCGGCAAGGGGGAACACGAGAGCGAGAGAGAGCGGCAAGGGGGAACACGAGAGCGAGAGAGAGCGGCAAGGGGGAACACGAGAGCGAGAGAGAGCGGCAAGGGGGAACACGAGAGCGAGAGAGAGCGGCAAGGGGGAACGAGAGCGAGAGCGGGCAAGGGGGAACGAGAGCGAGAGCGGCAAGGGGGAACGAGAGCGAGAGCTGCAAGGGGGGAACGAGAGCGAGAGCGGCAAGGGGGAACGAGAGCGAGAGCGGCAAGGGGGAACGAGAGCGAGAGCGGCAAGGGGGAACGAGAGCGAGAGCGGCAAGGGGGAACGAGAGCGAGAGCGGCAAGGGGAACGAGAGCGAGAGCGGCAAGGGGGAACGAGAGCGAGAGCGGCAAGGGGGAACGAGAGCGAGAGCGGCAAGGGGGAACGAGAGCGAGAGCGGCAAGGGGGAACGAGAGCGAGAGCGGCAAGGGGGAACGAGAGCGAGAGCGGCAAGGGGGAACGAGAGCGAGAGCGGCAAGGGGGAACGAGAGCGAGAGCGGCAAGGGGGAACGAGAGCGAGAGCGGCAAGGGGGAACGAGAGCGAGAGCGGCAAGGGGAACGAGGAGCGAGAGCGGCAAGGGGGAACGAGAGCGAGAGCGGCAAGGGGGAACGAGAGCGAGAGCGGCAAGGGGGAACGAGAGCGAGAGCGGCAAGGGGGAACGAGAGCGAGAGCGGCAAGGGGGAACGAGAGCGAGAGCGGCAAGGGGGAACGAGAGCGAGAGCGGCAAGGGGGAACGAGAGCGAGAGCGGCAAGGGGGAACGAGAGCGAGAGCGGCAAGGGGGAACGAGAGCGAGAGCGGCAAGGGGGAACGAGAGCGAGAGCGGCAAGGGGGAACGAGAGCGAGAGCGGCAAGGGGGAACGAGAGCGAGAGCGGCAAGGGGGAACGAGAGCGAGAGCGGCAAGGGGGAACGAGAGCGAGAGCGGCAAGGGGGAACGAGAGCGGCAAGGGGGACGAGAGCGAGAGCGGCAAGGGGGAACGAGCGAGAGCGGCAAGGGGGGACGAGAGCGAGAGCGGCAAGGGGGAACGAGAGCGAGAGCGGCAAGGGGGAACGAGAGCGAGAGCGGCAAGGGGGGAACGAGAGCGAGAGCGGCAAGGGGGATCGAGAGCGGCAAGGGGGAACGAGAGCGGCAAGGGGGAACGAGAGCGAGAGCGGCAAGGGGGGACGAGAGCGAGAGAGGCGGGACGAGAGCGAGAGCGGCAAGGGGGGAACGAGAGCGAGAGCGGCAAGGGGGAACGAGAGCGAGAGGGGGGAACGAGAGCGAGGGGGGAACGAGAGCGAGGGGGGAACGAGAGCGAGAGGGGGGAACGAGAGCGAGAGCGGCAAGGGGGAACGAGAGCGAGAGCGGCAAGGGGAACGAGAGCGAGAGCGGCAAGGGGAACGAGAGCGAGAGCGGCAAGGGGGAACGAGAGCGAGAGCGGCAAGGGGGAACGAGAGCGAGAGCGGCAAGGGGGAACGAGAGCGAGAGCGGCAAGGGGGAACGAGAGCGAGAGCGGCAAGGGGGAACGAGAGCGAGAGCGGGCAAGGGGGAACGAGAGCGAGTGCGGCAAGGGGGAACGAGAGCGAGAGCGGCAAGGGGGAACGAGCGCGAGTGCGGCAAGGGGGAACGAGAGCGAGTGGGGCAAGGGGGAACGAGAGCGAGTGGGGCAAGGGGGAACGAGAGCGAGTGGGGCAAGGGGGAACGAGAGCGAGTGGGGCAAGGGGGAACGAGAGCGAGTGGGGCAAGGGGGAACGAGAGCGAGTGGGGCAAGGGGGAACGAGAGCGAGTGGGGCAAGGGGGAACGAGAGCGAGTGGGGCAAGGGGGAACGAGAGCGAGTGGGGCAAGGGGGAACGAGAGCGAGTGGGGCAAGGGGGAACGAGAGCGAGTGGGGCAAGGGGGAACGAGAGCGAGTGGGGCAAGGGGGAACGAGAGCGAGTGGGCAAGGGGAACGAGAGCGAGTGGGGCAAGGGGGAACGAGAGCGAGTGGGGCAAGGGGGAACGAGAGCGAGTGGGCAAGGGGGAACGAGAGCGAGGGTGGCAAGGGGGAACGAGAGCGAGGGTGGCAAGGGGGAACGAGAGCGAGGGTGGCAAGGGGGAACGAGAGCGAGTGTGGCAAGGGGGAACGAGAGCGAGTGTGGCAAGGGGGAACGAGAGCGAGTGTGGCAAGGGGGAACGAGAGCGAGTGTGGCAAGGGGGAACGAGAGCGAGTGTGGCAAGGGGGAACGAGAGCAAGTGTGGCAAGGGGGAACGAGAGCGAGTGGGTAAGGGGGAAAGAGAGCGAGTGGCAAGGGGGAAAGAGAGCGAGTGGTAAGGGGGAAAGAGAGCGAGTGGTAAGGGGGAAAGAGTGTGAGTGGTAAGGGGGAAAGAGTGTGTTAAGGGGGAAAGCGAGACTGGTAAGGGGGAAAGAGAGAGTGGTAAGGGGGAAAGAGAGAGTGGTAAGGGGGAAAGAGAGAGTGGTAAGGGGGAAGAGAGAGAGAGACTGGTAAGGGGAAGAGAGAGAGAGACTGGTAAGGGGAAGAGAGAGAGAGACTGGTAAGGGGGAAGAGAGAGAGACTGCTAAGGGGGAAAGAGAGAGAGATAGAGTGGTAAGGCAGTAAGAGCTCGCTCTCTCCCTTACCACCCACTCTCTTCCCCCCTTCCCACACTCACTCTCTTCCCCCCTTCCCACACTCACTCTCTTCCCCCCTTCCCACACTCACTCTCTTCCCCCTCCCCACTCACACTTTCCCCCTTTCCACTCACTCTCTTTCCCCCTCCCCACTCACACTTTCCCCCTTTCCACTCACTCTCTTTCCCCCTCCCCACTCACACTTTCCCCCTTTCCACTCACTCTCTTTCCCCCTCCCCACTCACACTTTCCCCCTCCCCACTCACACTTTCCCCCTTTCCACACACTTTCCCCCTTTCCACACACTCTCTTTCCCCCTCCCCACTCACACTTTCCCCCTTTCCACTCACTCTCTTTCCCCCTCCCCACTCACTTTCCCCCTTTCCACTCACTCTCTTTCCCCCTCCCCACTCTCTTTCCCCCTCCCCACTCACTTTCCCCCTTTCCACTCACTCTCTTTCCCCTTCCCACTCTCTCTCTCCCCCCCTTACCAGTCTATCTCTCTCTCTCTCTCTCTCTTTCTTTCTTTCTTTTATCCTTACCAGTCTCTCTCTCTCTTTCTCTCTTTCTCTCTTTCTCTTTCTCTTTCCCCCTTACAGGTCCCTCTCCCGCTTACCGAGGTCTGCCGCCGGGGCTCCGGCCGCTGTGTGAGGGGCTCTGCCGCCGGGGCTCCGGGCGCTGAGTGAGGGGCTCCGGCCGATGTGTGAGGGGCTCTGCCTCCCCGATCTTTCCGCTCTTGCTGACGTTGCGGATCGCGCAACCGGTCACGGGACCTTGATTTTAAACGCGCGCGCAGCCGCGCGGGATTTGCGCAAGCGCCGTGAGTCCCCGGCGTAATAACGTCACCAAATCCTGGCAGAGCCACGTAACGTGCCCCAAGCCTTGGGGGTGGGAACATTGGAATCAGGGAGCTCCAGATTTCGTCAATTGTGGGCAGCATACAGTATAAATATGTGGACAGGAGTGCATACAAAGAAAACATTTGTACATAAATCTATAATTACTATATATAATAGATTTGGGATTTTCCTACAGATGATGACAAGGATTTTGAGTTAGTAAGGGCGACTATACTACCAACATTTACTGACATTACCTGAAACTAACAGCAACATCTAAAATCCACCTATGTACACTTAAATGCTGAAATCTAGAAGTTGTTGGCACTGATTATACACTTCGCCATATAGTGCACTGCAGAAGTTACCCCAGCCTGCATGCAATTAAAAATCACCGAGAACTTCCCCTTTGTCAGGCTGTAACCCCAAAAAGTTACACCTTTCCAATGACACCAGGTTAAAGTCCAACATGTTTGTTTCAAACACTAGCTTTCGGAGCACTGCTCTGAAAGTTAGTGTTTGAAACAAACATGTTGGACTTTAACCTGGTGTTGTAAGACTTCTTACTGAGTTCACCCCAGTCCACGCCGGCATCTCCACATCTTTTCAATGATGTGTAACTGATTCTTTACCAGCATATTAATTCATGATCCTGCTGAATTATCCCTCTGGCCCTGGAAAACTAATTTTATATATGTGTAATGACATTTTTCCCATTTTGATATAAATTCCAAGATTTATTATATATTTTTCCAGTTTATGTTTTTCAGCTTCTAATTTGTATGCTTCAACCCTTTATTTTGCTCTCTGTAAATTTTGTAAAAAGCGAAGGTCAATCGGTGCATTTTACTTCCTTGTTTGCTGTCTATGGAATATTTCAATGTCATTGGTTACTTATCCTGTTGATAAATTACTGTTGTTGCACAGCTGGCGATCCCCGTGACATAGCAGCAGAATCAAAATGACATCAGGAAAGGTGAAATCCACATCACCCAGATTGTTTGATCTTTGTTGACAGCTTCCTTCATGGCCAGTGGTGAGTGTCGCTTGGTCACAGGCCACAAAATCTGAGCCATTATGTTCTGCCTCTTTGCCTGCGAGGACATCAGCAAATTAGTTTTATCAGTTAACAACTTATTAATTTTTCTTTACATGACGTGGTATTTGCCCTGAAATTAATTGCCCCGGCTTATGGAGATGTTGATCTGCTACTTTTCTTCCCTAGCTAAACATGCCTACATTTCACCCTGTGATAATTTTCTGCCTGGTAGATGGCCTCAAGCAATTCTTCTCACTGTCAACACAGTCTCTTTCCTTTGCATAAGACTCATGGTGTCTCTTTACTAGGGATTGACAATTCCCAAACATGTTTCTGGGTTTTGTCATATGGTGTTTACTCAGATGATAATTCCCATACTGGGTAAATGTTATTTGAAGATTGGATCTGTGGTTTAGTGTCTTGTCTGCAGTTCTTCACCAGCAGTTATGGGATGAGAAATTCTGATACTACAAAGTCAGTGAATAAAGTGTGTATGGCCAAACCATAGTAATTAAGATAGAGTGAAAACTACAGTAAAAGGCAAGCTCCTAGCGTACAGAGGATGTCAACAGGAGAAAGAATGGGCCAGTCAATTTCACATCAGCAAAGACAAAATAACTAGAGAATCTGCTTTAGCGATCTTGGTTGAGAGACAAATATTGAGCAGGACATTTGGAAAATTAACCTGCTCTTCTTCAAATTGTGAAATCCGCGAGGGCAGACAGGACCATGGTTTGACCGCTCTCTTAAAAGAGGGCACCTATGATAGTACTGAACTCCCTAAATACTACACTGATAACGAACGTGGGTTTAAGCTCCCTCCATGTCGATTAATCTCTAATTATACCAAAAACAGTCCAGAGGAGATGGTGCCTCCGAGTACCCATAATGCACGGCGCCAATGAAAGCACTATATTAAATCAGCAGAATGGCCACACATGCCCGGGTGCGCTGAGTTTTTTGAAAGCTACAGTCTGCTGTTTGCTGTACAGCAACAGTGCCCGGAATCCGATGGCCAATGCGGAAATGTTGCAAAAAAAACTACCGGAGTGTCGGAAACCTTTTCTTTTGCATTCCACTGCACAAACCATTGCAAACATCACTGCCGTCAATCAATCGTATTTCTCTAATCAATTGCTGCTTTATATATATCACCTTTAATAAATTACTTTGAGCAAAAGTTTTAGATTCAAGAGGAATTGTTATGCAACTTAGCCCAGATTTGATTTCCTCATTTGACTGAAATGTTTAATATGAAATAAAGCTGGTCTCCAAATCAGGATTCCTCAAAGGCAGATGCCCTCCAGCAATCCCTACACCAGTGGTGCATCCCACTGTGGGGGGGATCTTCTGAAGAACATTGTGCACCATTAGAGTCTGACGTAGCAGAAACCAAGATGGTTGTGATTGTTGGAGGCCAATTATCTCAGTCCCAGGCAAACGCTGCAGAAGATCCTAGACCCAACCAGCTGCTTCCTAAGAACGAGGAGTAGGCAATTCAGCCCCTCGAGCCTGCTCTGCCATTCAATATGATTATGGCTGATCTCATCTCCACTTTCCTGCCCATTCGCCATAACCCTTCAACCCATTATCAAAAATCTATCTCCTCCTCAAATTTACCCAATGTCACGGTAGCCACTGCACTGTGGAATAGTGAGTTCCAAATTCAAAACCCTTTGAGAAAAGTAGTTTCTCCTCATCTTTTTTAATCTATTACCCCTTATTGGTAGCACAGTAGGTAGCACTGTTGCCTCACAGCACCAGGGTCTCAGGTTCGATTCCCGCCTAAGTCACTCTGTGCTGAGTCTGCACGTCCTCCCCGTATCTGCGTGGGTTTCCTCCAGGTGCTCCGGTTTCCTCACACAAGTCCCAAAAGGCATTCTGTTAGCTGAATTGGACATTCTCAATTCTCCCTCTGTGTACCAGAACAGGAGCCAGAATGTCGCGACTTGGAGATTTTCACAGTAACTTAATTGCAGTGTCAATGTAAGCCTACACGTGACAATAAATATTATGAAATTATATCTTAAAACTATAAACTCTCATTGTAGATTGCCCCACAAGAGAAAGCATGCGCTCTACGTCTACTTTGTCGATACTTTTTATCATCATATGTACCTCAATTAGATATCCTCTCATTCTTATAAACTTGAGTATGGGTCTAAACTGCTCAATCTCTCTTCATAAGACAAATCCCTCATCTTAAATCAATCTGGTGAACCGGACATCCGGTGGCAGCTGTTTTATCCCTTGTATCTGAATAAAGTTCATAGTCTTTGGGCCTCACGGTAGCATGGTGGTTAGCATCAATGCTTCACAGCTCCAGGGTCCCAGGTTCGATTCCCGGCTGGGTCACTGTCTGTGTGGAGTCTGCACGTCCTCCCCGTGTGTGCGTGGGTTTCCTCCGGGTGCTCCGGTTTCCTCCCACAGTCCAAAGATGTGCGGGTTAGGTGGATTGGCCATGCTAAATTGCCCGTAGTGTAAGGTTAATGGGATTGTTGGGTTACGGGTATACGGGTTACGTGGGATTAAGTGGGGTGATCATTGCTCGGCACAACATCGAGGGCCGAAGGGCCTGTTCTGTGCTGTACTGTTCTAACTAGTCTTACAGCTGAAGTAAATGCTTTATTGTGTGAGTTTGTTCCCTCTCCAGCACTTATACTAGATGTTACATCTGAGCTGCCTGTCTGTGTGCTGCTCACCAGCTGCCATTCCTGTGAAGAGTGCCCCCCTGGCTTCCTGTCTGTCCATTATATACATCTTTGGTGCTCCCTCTAGTGGTTACTTAGTTGTAGTGTATTTACATTAACCCCTTGTGTATATACAGTGATGCATATCACTATAGCAGCCATGGTGTAAGTGGCCACACACAGGGCTGCTCCAACTCGGAGGCAAAGGTTTCAGTACTTCATACAACATTAGCGGGATAACTCACACGGGAAAAGGTGCAGAGGTTGAAGAGGGTAAAGTACTCCCCAGGATTGTTATGCCATTTAGCTACCAGACCCAGCAAAATTTGGCTAAATATTCGACCAAAAAAATGGAGTGCAGTCGTAGTGGAAGGGGAAAGGTCGGTGCCCGCAGGAAATGCTCAAATGGAGTGACTACTGGCCTTTATCAGGGATGAACTCCGGCAGCAGAGAAGAGAGATGCAAGGGGACTGGGCGAGGGCCATTGAGGATGCAATAGCACCTCTGCGAGTATTAATGGACCGTGCAGAAAAGTGCCTTGAGGCACATGGAGCGAAGCTGTGAGACGTGGAGGTGGTGGTCTCCACTCAAAGTGACTGGATTATATCCTTGGAGGGGGAGGTTGGAGCCCTGGGGAACCTGTGTAAATCGCTGAAGGTGAAGGTGGAGGAGCACAAAAACAGGTCCAGACAGCAGAACCTTCGAATCGTTGGGCTGCCGGAAGACGTGGAGGGGACAAGCGCCACAAAACACGTGAGAAAGGTGTTGGCCGGGCTGGTGGAGCAGTGAGTGCTGGATAAGGTCCCAGAAGTGGATAGGGCACACTTAAGGAAAACGTTAAGAACAAGGGAGCCGCCGCGGGTGGCGATTGTGCGGATGCACATATTTTTGGAGAAGGAAAGGACCGTGCAATGGGGCAGAGAGAAGGGAGACTGCGAATGGGAAGGAAACCTGTTTCGCATATACCTGGATATTGGGACAGAACTGGCGAAGAGGTGCGCAGGCTTCAACAAGGCCAAGGCAGTATTATACCAAAAGAAAATTTGTTTGAGGTTTTATACCCAACGAAACTGTGGGTCACATTTGAAGGCAGGGAAGATTACCTTGAAACGCCAGAAGAGGCGAATGATTTTATCAGAGACTATAACTGGGGGAGATTGAGAGTGCAGGTACCATAGGTTGTCGTCTCCAAGGATGCGGAAAGGCATCCGACCTGGATGAGTGGAGATATTTACTTGAAATTTTGGGTAGGTTTGGATTTGGACCGAAGTTTGTGGCACGCGTGCACTTGTTGTATACAGCTCCAGTGGAACATGCAGTCATGAATAGAACAAGCTAACAAAGCTAACTGCCCATGACCCCCTAAATGGCAGAGACCCCACACGAGGACCTGAACGCGCTGCAAGGTATTCCCGAGCCCGCAGAACGCCGGGACCCATCCAGATCGCAAACATGCCCCCCCCCCCCCCCCCCCCCCCCCAGCAACCCCTCTACCTCAACCAGCACCCGGGACCCTGCCAGACGCGACCTCGGAAAAGGAACAAGCGCCCTGGTCCCCACTAGTGCCCTGGACCCCACCAGATGCAACCACCTACCTTCCACAAGGTCAGACTTCTCCCACCGGATCCCAGGACCATCCAGCCGCAGCCGCCAACCGAGGAAATGAGGGAAAAGCGGCAGTCTGCAGGTTAGACTGAAGCAACGTGGTTTCGAGACCCCTCTCTCCAGCATACTCCTGGTAAATGTCCAAGCAATCGAAAACAAGCTGGATGAACTTAATGCTAGACTTACCTCTCAGGAGGGAAGTAAGAGACTGTTGTGTGCTCTCCTTCACAGAGACATAGCTCACCCCCACCTCACTGGGCTGTGCCATACAACATGAAGGCTTCTCAAATCACCAGACGGATTGCACCGCGTCATCAGGCAAAGCAAAGGGTGGAGGGGTTTGCCTCCTCACAACTCCTCCTGGTGCTTAGACATAGCGACCCTGCCGACCTACTGCTCCCCGGACCTGGAATACCTGACCGTGAAGTGCCGCCCATACTATCTTCCACGTGAGTTCACTTCAGCCATTATCACAGCGGTCTACATCTCACCCCAGACAGAAGCGAGGAAGGCGCTGGGCGAACTGTACAGTTATAAACAACTATGAAACAGAACACCCGGAGGCCTTGCTCATCGTGGCCGGAGACTTCAACAAGGCCAACCTCAAGAGTGTACTGCCAAAATTCCACCAGCACATGTCCTGTCCCACCAGGGGCGACAACACTCTTGACCATTGCTACTCAAAAATCAAGGGCGCCTACCGTTCTATCCCCCGACCAACTACTTTGGGAAATCAGACCATAAGATGGTGCTCCTTCTCCCGGCATAAAGTAGAAACTCAAGCGGGAGAATCCAGCTAAGAAGATCGTGCAGTGCTGGTCCGAGGAAACAGAAGAGCTCTTACGTGACTGCTTAGAGACAGTGAACTGGTCTATATTTAAGAACTCAGCGACCAACTTAAATGAGTATGCCACCACCGTCACAGACTTCATCAGCAAATGTATGGACGACTGCGTGCCAAAGAAAGTAGGTTCCCCAACCGGAAACCATGGCTCAATCGCGAGATTGACTCCCTACTGAAGGACAGGTCTGAGGC
Organism: Scyliorhinus canicula; assembly: GCF_902713615.1. Taxonomy (NCBI): domain Eukaryota; kingdom Metazoa; phylum Chordata; class Chondrichthyes; order Carcharhiniformes; family Scyliorhinidae; genus Scyliorhinus; species Scyliorhinus canicula. The sequence goes on from NC_052163.1 coordinate 41,196,636, forward strand.
GTTCAAGTCAGACAACCCTGGCCTGTACAAAAAATCCAGGTACGACCTCCGCAAAGTCATCTGAGATGCCAAGAGAGAATATCAAACCAAGCTAGAATCACAGACTCTCGGCGGTTGTGGCAAGGACTAAACAACATAACGGGCTACAAAGCGAAGCCGAGCAGTAACTCCGGCAGCAACGCACCCCTTCCTGATGAACTCAATGCATTCTATGCTCGGTTCGAGCAGGTAACCAACAATCCGCTGTCGGGTGCCACAGCAGCCCATAATTCACCCATACCCACCATCACAGCTTCCGAAGTCAGATCGGCTTTCCTGAAAGTGAATACTCGGAGTGCGACGGGTCCGGACGGGATCCCTGATCATGCACTCAGAGGCTGCGTGGACCACCTGGCAGAAGTGTTCGCGGACATCCTTAACCTGTCCCTACTCCACTCCGAGGTCCCCATCTGCTTCAAGAAGACCACCATCATACTGGTGCCAAAGAAGAACCAGGCAACGTGCCTCAACGACTACCGTCCGGTGGCCCTGATGTCAGCCGTAATGAAGTGCTTCGAGAGGTTGGTCATGAAGCGCATCACCTCCATACTCCCAGAACGCCTTGATCAACTGTAATTCGCATACCGCCGCAACCGGTCCACAGCAGACACCATTTCCCTGGCTCTACACTCATCCCTAGACCATCTCGACAACAAGGACTCCTACATCAGACTCCTATTTATTGACTACAGCTCCGTCTTCAACACCATAATCCCAGCCCAGTTCATAAGAAAGCTCCAAAAACTAGGATTTGACTCACCACTCTGCAACTGGATCCTCGACTTTCTGACCCATAGACCACAATCAGTAAGAATGAACAATAACACCTCCTCCACAGGAGTCCTCAATACCGGATCCCCACAAGGCTGCGTACTTAGTCCCCTACTCTACTCCTGTACACACGCGACTGCGTGGCAAAACTTGGTTCCAACTCCATCTACAAGTTTGCTGACAATACGACCATAGTGGGCCGGATCTTGAATAACGATGAGTCAGAATACAGGAGGGACATAGAGAACCTAGTGGAGTGGTGCAGCGACAACAATCTCTCCCTCAATGCCAGCAAAACTAAAGAGCTGGTCATTGACTTCAGGAAGCAAAGTACAGTAGTCCCCCGTTTTACCGCGATACCGCGGTTCGCGATATACGGGGGGGGGGGGGTTATGGACCCCAACTGTCAGCTTCCCTCTCCGGATCAAAGTGAGCCGGCCGCTGAAGTTGACACTGCCTGCTGATTGGAGGGAGATTCAGTGAGAGAGGAGCAGCTCACACAGCGTCCGGAAGTGGATAGTGCAGAGCTACAGCTGCCTCAACCCTGCACAGCAGACAGGTTCTTTAAACCGGTGGCAGTCAGAACATATTTTTGAAAGGCAATCCTTTCCTCCAGTTTGGTGAAACCCACCAGAGTTCCTGGTAAGTTTCTGTGGGTTTCCCTCTGGAATAACTCCCAGCCTCATTCTGTGGCAATCAGAGAGCTCGTTTTAATTAGATCCACGATGGGGGTTTTAAATTTATTTAAAAATCTATGCATGCGCTTCCCATTGTGAGTCTACGGGGGTCTGACCTCTCCCCCCGCCCCCCGTAGACTCACAATGGGAAGCGCATGCATAGATTTTAAAATAAATTTAAAACCCCCATCGTGGATATCCGCGGCTCGGATGCAACGCGGGTGGCTGTCTTGGACCCCAATACCCGCGTTATAACGGGGGACTACTGTACTATACACATCCCTTTCAGCATCAACGGGGCCGAGGTGGAGATGGTTAGCAGCTTCAAATTCATAGAGGTGCACATCTCCAAAAATTTGTCCTGGTCCACCCACGTCGACGCTACCACCAAGAAAGCACAACAGCGCCTATACTTCCTCAGGAAACTAAGGAAATTCGGCATGTCCACATTAACCATTCCCAACTTTTACAGATGCACCATAGAAAGCATCCTATCTGGACTTCCAGTTGCGGCTATGCGGAGCTAAGCCGCACGTTCGGCAGCTCCCGCCAGGAACTGACTTTTGGGCTCTTTTTAGGGCCCCCAGCGGTACTTGATCAACGGTTCCCAACGTGGGAAGGTGTCAGCAGCAGATCCCCAGTGTTCTATGGTCTGGACCAGGAGTAGGGCCAGCAAAATAGCGGTGGCAGCACCTAGGAAAAAGCGGAGGAAGAAAAACAAGATGGTGGCCGGCGGAGGCCTCGAGGAATGGAGGCGGTGGGCGCAGGAGCAGCAGGAGACTCTCCAGCGCTGTTTTCGGCAGCTCAAAGTGGAGCTGCTAGAATCGCTGAAGGCAAATACGGACAAGCTGCTGGAGATGCAGACAGCCCAGGGGGTGGCAATCCGGGAGCTCCGACAACAAGCCTCCGAAAGAGAGGATGAGGCCGTGGCCCTCGCGGTAAAGGTGGAGATGCACGAGGCGCTCCATAAGAAGTGGCAGGAGCGGTTCGAGGAGATGGAGAACCGGTTGAGGCGGAAAAATTTGCGGATCCTGGGCCTCACGGAGGGGCTGGAGGGGTCAGACCTGTGGGCCTAGGTGGTCGTCTTGCTGAACTCGCTGATGGGAGCTGGGTCCTTCCAGGGGCCCCTGGAGCTGGAGGGGGGCCCACAGAATACTGGCCAGGAGGCCCAAGCCAAATGAGCCGCCGTGGGCGGTGCTGTTGCGGTTCCACCGGTTCATTGACCAAGAGTGCGTGCTTAGGTGGGCCAAGAAGGAGCGGAGTAGCAAGTGGGAGAACACGGTGGTGCGGATCTACCAGGACTGGAGTGCGGAGGTGGCCATGCGGAGGGCCGGGTACAACCGGACGAAGGCGGTGCTCCACAGAAAGAGTGTGAAGTTTGGCATGTTACAGCCGGCGCGTCTGTGGGTCACTTTCAAGGACCGGCACTTTTATTTTGAGTCCCCGGAAGAGGCGTGGGCCTTTGTGCAGGCCGAGAAGTTCAACTCTAACTGAGGGTCGGGGGCAGGGGTTTCTTTGTATGTAACTGTGTTAATTTTTGGTGGGGGGGGTTCTCTGTTTTATGCTGGTTGTGTGTTGTTTCTAGGGCGGGTGGGGCGCTGTCGTTTTGCGTGGGTTCGGTGGATGGGCTCGAGTCAGGGGGTAGTCTTGGGGTGTGGGGCGCTGGTGGTGGGGGCCGACAATGGGAGCTACCCTAGAAGAGGCGGGGTCGGGCAGGGTGAAAGCGCGGGCTTTTCTTTGGTTCCCCGCGCTGAGGGTGGATGGGGGCGGGGTCGGTGCTGAGAAGCGAACCTGGTGGGAAAAAGGGTGTCGTTTGAGGCGTCAAAGGAGGTGGCTGACAGTGGCGGGAGGTATGTGATGGTGAGCGGCAAGCTGCAGGGGGAGTGGGTGGTGCTGGTGAATGTCTATGCCCCAAACTGGGACGATGCGGGTTTTATGCGGCGCATGTTGGGCCGCATTCCGGATCTGGAGACGGGGGGGCCTGATATTGGGGGGAGGACTTTAATACAGTGCTGGCCATACAGTACAATGGGGGATCCATTGGATCGATCCATGTCCAGGACGGGCAGGAGGCCCGCACGGCTAAGGTATTGAGGGGGTTTATGGACCAGATGGGAGGGGTGGATCCTTGGAGATTCGCGAGGCCGAGGGCCAGGGAGTATTCATTTTCTCCCACGTGCATAAAGCCTATTCCCGGGTCGATTTTTTTGTTCTGAGCAGGGGGCTGATTTCGAGGGTGGAAGATGCCGAGTATTCGGCCATAGTTATTTCGGATCATGCCCCGCACTGGGTGGTCCTTGAGCTGGGGGAGGAGAGGGACCAGCGCCCGCTCTGGTGCCTGGAGGTGGGGCTGCTGGCGGATGAGGAGGTGGGCGGGCGGGTCCGGGGGTGTATCAAGAGGTACCTGGAGGCCAATGATAATGGGGAGGTCCGGGTGGGTACGGTTTGGGAGGCATTGAAGGCGGTGATTAGAGGGGAGTTGATTTCCATCCGAGCCCATAGGGAGAGAGGAGAGCAAAGAGAGAGCGGGAGAGGCTGGTGGGGGAGATGGTGAGGGTGGACAGGAGATACGCAGAGGCTCCGGAGGAGGGACTGTTGGGGAAGCGACGTAACCTTCAGGCCAAGTTCGACTCACTGACTACCAGAAAGGCGGAAGCTCAGTGGAGGAGAGCACAGGGAGCGGTGTACGAATATGGGGAGAAGGCGAGTAGGATGCTGGCGCTTCAGCTCCGTAAGCAGGACACGGCCAAGGAGATGGGTGGAGTGATGGATAGGGGAGGAAATATGGTGCGAAGGGGGGTAGACATTAACGGGATCTTCAGGGACTTTTATGGGGAATTGTACCGGTCTGAACCCCTGGTGGAGGGGGGGGGGGGGGAATGGGGCGCTTTTTGGACAAGCTGAGATTTCCAAAGGTGGAGGAGGGGCAGGTGGAGGGGCTGGGGGCGCCGATTGAGCTGGAGGAGCTGGTCACTGGGTTAGGCAGCATGCAGTCGGGGAAGGCGCCGGGGCCGGATGGATTTCCTGGTCGAATTTTATAAAATGTACGCAGACTTGCTGGGGCCCCTGTTGCTTAGGACCTTTAACGAGGCAAGGGAGGGGGGGGGCGGGCTTTGCCCCCAACTATGTCACGGGCGCTGATTTCCTTGATCCATAAGCGGGACAAGGACCCCCTGCAGTGTGGATCATATAGGCCGATCTCGCTGTTAAATGTGGATGCCAAGTTGTTGGCGAAGATCTTGGCCACAAGTATAGAGGACTGTGTGCCGGGGGTCATTCATGAGGACCAGACAGGGTTTGTGAAGGGAAGACAGCTGAACACCAAGGCTTCTGAATGTTATAATGATGCCAGCGGTAGAAGGGGAGGCAGAGATAGTGGTGGCATTAGACGCGGAGAAGGTCTTTGATAGGGTTGAGTGGGGATACTTGTGGGAGGTTCTGGAAAGGTTTGGGTTCGGGGAGGGGTTTGTCAGCTGGGTGAGGCTGCTATATGAGGCCCCGATGGCGAGCGTAGCCACGAATAGGAGGCGATCGGAGTACTTTCGGTTGCACCGGGGACGAGACAGGGGTGTCCCCTGTCCCCCTTGCTCTTTGCGTTGGCAATTGAGCCCCTGGCCATGGTGTTGAGGGAGTCGGGGAATTGGAGGGGTCTGGTGCGGGGTGGGGATGAGCACCGAGTGTCACTTTACGCAGATGACTTGTTGCTATATGTGGCGGACTCAGTGGGGGGAATGCCGGAGGCGATGAAGATTCCTAGGGAATTTGGGGGCTTTTCAGGGTACAAGCTCAACCTGGGTAAGAGTGAGTTGTTCGTCGTGCACCCGTGGGATCAGGAGGAGGGGATTGGTAGGCTCCCACTGAAAAGGGAAGGGAGGAGCTTTCGGTACCTGGGAGTCCAGGTGGCTGGGAGCTGGGGGGCCCTCCACAAACTTAACCTCACAAGGCTGGTGGAGCAAATGGAGGAGGAGTTTAAAAGATGGGACATGTTGCCGCTGTCGCTGGCGGGCAGGGTGCAGTCAGTCAAGATGACGGTGCTCCCGAGGTTTTTGTTCCTGTTCCAGTTCCTCCCCATCCTTATCCCAAAAGCCTTTTTTAGGAGGGTCAACAGGAGTATTACGGGATTTGTATGGGCGCATGGGACTCCGAGGGTGAGAAAGGTGTTTTTGGAGCAGGGCAGGGATTGGGGGGGGGGGGGGGGGGGGGCTGGCGCTGCCCAACCTCTGTGGGTACTATTGGGCTGCCAACGCAGCGATGGTGCGTAAGTGGGTAATGGATGGGGAAGGGGCAGCATGGAAGAGGATGGAGATGGCGTCCTGTGTGGACACAAGCCTGGAGACGCTGGTAACGGCGCCGTTGCCGCTCCCTCCAACGAGGTATACCACGAGCCCGGTGGTGGCGGCTACCCTTAAAATTTGGGGGCAATGGAGACGGCATAGGGGGGAGGTGGGGGTCTCGATGGAGTCCCCGATACGGGGGAACCACCGGTTTGTTCCAGGGAGCATTGATGGTGGGTTTCTTAGCTGGCACAGGGTAGGTATTAGGAGGTTGGGGGACCTGTTTGTAGATGGGAGGTTTGCGAGCTTGGGTGAGTTAGAGGGGAAGTTTGGGCTCCCCCCACGGAGCATGTTTAGGTACATGCAGGTTAGGGCGTTTGCCAGGCGGCAAGTAGAGGGGTTCCCTCTGTTGCCCCCACGTGGGGTACGGGACAGGGTGCACTCGGGGGTGTGGGTTGGAGGAGGGAGGATTTCGGACATATACCAGGTAATGCAGGAGGTAGACGAGGCCTCGGTGGAGGAGCTGAAGGGTAAATGGGAAGAGGAGCTGGGTGAGGAGATTGAGGAGGGGACATGGGCGGATGCCCTGGAAAGGGTGAATTCCTCCTCTTCTTGTGCGAGGCTTAGCCTCATACAGTTCAAGGTGGTGCATAGGGCTCATATGACCGGGACGAGGATGAGTAGGTTCTTCGGGGGCGAAGACAGGTGTGCTAGGTGCTCGGGGAGCCCAGCGAACCATGCTCATATGTTCTGGGCATGCCCAGCGCTGGGGGAATTCTGGAAGCGGGTGGCAAGGACGGTGTCAAGGGTGGTAGGATCCAGGGTCGAGCCAGGCTAGGGGCTCGCGATATTTGGTGTAGCAGAGGAGCCGGGAGTGCAGGAGGCGAATGAGGCCGGTGTTCTGGCCTTTGCGTCCCTAGTAGCCCGGCGGAGGATTTTGCTTCAGTGGAAGGATGCGAGGCCCCCAAGCGTGGATGCCTGGATCAATGATATGGCGAGGTTATCAAATTGGAGAGGGTGAAATTTGCCCTGAGGGGATCAGGGGATCAGTACAGGGGTTTTTTAGACGGTGGCAGCCTTTCCTTGACTTCCTGGCAGAATGGTAGGGAAATAGGCCGGCAGCAGCGCAACCCGGGGTGGGGGGGTGGGGGGGGGGGGGGGGGGAGAGGGAGGGAGGGGAGGGGGGGGATTGTTTTGGTGGAGGGTAGAAATGTGTACATGTGTTTGTTGAATATGCCAGGTGCTAAATCTATTCCCGTACCAGCCTCCCCGGACAGGCGCCGGAATGTGGCGACTAGGGGCTTTTCACAGTAACTTCATTGAAGCCTACTCGTGACAATAAGCGATTTTCATTTCGTTGTTAATGTTGTTTTCTTGTTGATATTTCTGTTTTTGATATTTTGTGAAAATCTCAATAAAAATTATTTAAAAAAAAAAGAAAGCATCCTATCTGGCTGCATTGCAGCCTGAAATGGCAACTGCTCGGCCCAGGACCGCAAGAAACTTCAGAGTCGTGAACACAGCCCAGTCCATCACACGAATCTGCCTCCCATCCATTGACTCCATCTACACCTCCCAATGCCTGGGGAAAGCAGGCAGCATAATCAAAGACCACTCCCACCCGGCTGACTCACTGTTCCAACTTCTTCCATCGGGCAGGAGATACAGAAGTCTGAAAACACGCACAAACAGACTCAAAAACAACTTCTTCCTCGCTGTTACCAGACTCCTAAATTACCCTCTTATGGGCTGACCTCATTAACACTACACTTCTGTATGCTTCATCCGATGTCGGTGCTTATGTAGTTACATTGTATACCTGGTGTTGCCCTTTTATGAATTTTCTTTTATTCCCTTTTCTTTCAATGAACTTAATGATCTGCTCGCAGAAAAATACTTTTCACTGTACCTCGGTACACCTGACAATAAACCCAATCCAAGTTCCGGGCTGTACAGAGGTACCAGACAGGGATGGCCACTGTCGCCATTGCTATTTGCACTAGCGATTGAATCCTTGGCGATGTCCCTTACAGGGTCAGCGGAATGGTGAGGGATTGAGGGGGAGTAGAGAACATTGGGTATCGCTATACATGGACGACCGTGACATTGTTGTGTCAGGTCTTAGTGTCAGAATTCAGACCTAGTGCAAGGCTTGAATGCTACGCGCAGATGAGCCAGATCCAGTTTAAGACTGTGCACAGAGTGCACATGATGAGCAGGTTCTTTTGTGGGGTGGCATATGTGTGTGAAAAGTGCGGGCGAGGGCCGGCAAACCACGTGCACATGTTCTAGGGATGTGAGCAGACCACTGGAGGGACAAAGGTTGAAAGTTGGGAAGAGCGAGATATTTCCGGTGAATGTGGCGGGGCTGAAGGCCACCTTCAGGGTGCTACCATTTAAGGTGGCTAGGGAAGGGTTTCGGCATTTAGGAATTCAGGCAAGGGAATAGGCTACGGTGCACAAGTGGAATTTGATAACGTTGGTGGAGGAGATTAATGGGGACTTTAAGAGATGGGACACACTGCATCTGACATTGGCAGGGAGGGAGCAGATCGTAAAAATAAATGTGCCACTAAGCTTCTTGTTTGTTTTCCAGGCCCTCCCAGTCTTTCTCCCGAAGGCTTTCTTTCGGAAATTGGAGGCAATAATCTCAGAGTTTATGTGGGCGGAGAAGGTGCTGAAGGTAAAGAGGGTCCTACTACAGAGGCAGAGACAGAACGGGGGATTGGCACTCCCAAACCTGCTACATTATTACTGGGCAGTAAACGTGGAGAAGATGAGTGGGGGGAGGAAGGAGCAGAGTGAGTTAGGATGGAGTCCTGCAGGGGATACAGCCTTAGAGCCATGGTGACGGCCCCTCTACCGTTTGCCCCAGGGAAGTACACAGAGAGCCCGGTGGGACAATCGATGGTCAAGGTGTGGAATCAACTGAGGAGGCACTTTATATTGGAGGGGTTGTCAGTGTTGGCAGCATTGTGCGGGAACCATAGGTTTAAGCCAGGGGAGATGGATGGGATGCATAGGAGGTGAAAGAGGTTGGGCTGAGGAAGGTAAGGGACTTGACCCTGGAAGGGCAATTTGTGGATTTGGATGAGTTACGGGAGAGGTTCGAGCTGCCAAGGGGGAGCACGTTTAGGTACATACAGGGGTGGAGGGCGTTTTCCAAGTTGCCACAGTATACTCTGCTGGAGCAATTGCTGCTTCCAGATGAGTCCAGAAAGGGTAGGATTTGAGATATGTACCGGTTGCTTGGGGAGTAAAGGGGGGGGGGGGGGGGGGGGGCACAAGTGATGAGGATTAAGTGTAAGTGGGAGGAGGAGATTGGGGGGAAAATAGATTGGGGTCTGTAGTGCAAGGCTTGAATGCTAATACTTCCTACGCGCAGATGAGCCAGATCCAGTTTAAGACTGTGCACAGAGTGCACATGATGAGCAGGTTCTTTTGTGGGGTGGCTTATGTGTGTGAAAAGTGCGGGCGAGGGCCGGCAAACCACGTGCACATGTTCTAGGGATGTGAGAAGCTGGTACGGTACTGGGAAGCGGTGTTTGGGATGTTATACAAAATTATAGGGGTAGAGGTCAGGCCAGCCCCAATGGTGGCGATCTTTGGGGTCTTGGAGGTGCCGGAGCTGGTGTCAGGAAGAGAAGCTGACGTTGTGGCCTTCGCCTCTCTAATTGCCCGGCGGAGGGTTTTGTTAAATTAGAGGGCGGTTACGCCACCGATGGTGGCAACCTGGCTGGGGGAACCGTATGATTTTCAACGATTGGAAAAGATCAAATTTGAGTTAAGAGGGTCGGAGGAGGGGTTCGAGGCACGGTGGGGGTTGTTCATGACAATATTTGAGGAATTGTTCATTCCGGGTGGGGGGAGAGTTAGGAGTAAAACGGGGAAAACTGTACAAACTGTAGGTTGTTGAATATGTTGTGTTTGTCACTGTTCTTGTTTATACATGTTTGTAATAAAATACATTTTTTTTTAAAAATCAATCTGGTGAACCTCCTCTGAACTGCCTCTAATGCAACTACATCCCTGCTCAAATCATGGCACCAAAACTGTACACAGTACTCCAGGTGACGGATCAACAGTGCTTTGTACAGTTGCAGCAACACTTCCCTACTTTTATACTCTATTCTTTTAGTTATAAAGGCCAAAATTCCATTTGCCTTCCTTCGTACCTGCTGCACCTGCATGCTAGTTTTCTGCGATTCATGCACCAGGACACCCAAATCAGGAGCAGAGAATTCCTACAGTGCAGAAGGAAGCCATTCGGCCCATCGAGTCTGCACCAACCCACTGAAAGAACACCCTATCTAGGCCCACTCCCCCGCTGTATCCCCGTAACCCCTCCTCACCTGCACATCTTTGGATAATAAGGGGAACTTTTAGCATGACCAATCTACCTAACCCGCACACCTTTGGGACAGTGGGAGGAAACCCACGTAGACGCGGAGAGAACATGCAAACTCAACAAGACAGTTACCCAAGGCAGGAATTGAACCCGGCTCCCTGGCACTGAGGCAGCAGTGCTAATCACTGCAACCCCAGAAATACCTCTGCACCGAAGCACGCTAAAGCCTCTCTCCATTTAAATAATAAATGGCCTTTCCGTTTCTCTGCCCAAAATAGATAACCTCACACTTATCCATGTTAAACTCCATGTGGTAAATTTTGGCCACTCACCTAATCTATCTATATCCATTTGTAAACTTATTTCCTCATTGCAACTTACTATCCCACCTATTTTAGTGTAATCTGCAAATTTGGCTATAGTACCTTCTATCCCTGCATCCAAGTAATATATTGAAAATAGTTGGGGCCCAAGGACCGAACCCTGTGGCACCCCATTAGTTACATCTTGCCAACAGGGAAAGACCCATTTATCCCAGCTCTCTCCCGTCTGTCGGTTAGCCAGTCTTCTATTCAAGCAAATAAATTACCCCAAATCCCATGTGTGATCTTACCTTGTGTATTAATCTTTTGTGTGGCACCTTGTCAAATGCCTTCTGGAAGTTTAGATATACTACATCTACAGGATCCCCATTATCAGTTTATTATATCGTCAAAGAACTCTAGCAGATTAATGAAACACAATTTACCCTCATTAAATCATGCTGACTCTGATGGGTTGCGTTTTGACTTTCCAAATATCCTGTTATTATTTCCTTAATAATGGAGTCCCACTGTCCGTGTGGAGTTTGCACATTCTCCCCATGTCTGCGTGGGTTTCGCCCCCACAACCCAAAAAATGTGCAGAGTAGGTGGATTGGTCACACTAAATTGCCCCTTAATTGGAAAAAAATAATTGGGTACTCTAAAATTAAATAAATAAATAAAATAATGGAGTCCAACAATTTCCCAACGACAGATGGTAAACGAACTAATCTATCGGTTCCTACATTCTGCCTCTCTCCCTTTTTGAATAAGGGCTTTACTTTAATAATTCAATCAAGGACCTTCCTTCCAACATAAGTCAGATGTGGGGATGTTTGCTAATGATTGTACGAGATTCAGCACCATTTGTGACTCCTTAGACACTGAAGCAGTCCATACACAAATACTGCAAGACCCGGACAATATCCAGGCTTTGGCTGACAAGTGGCAATTAACATTTGTGCCACATAAGTGTCAGGAAATGACCATCTCCAATAAGAGAGAATCAAACCATCGGCCCTTGACATTCAATGACATTACCATCACTGAATCCCCCAATATCAACCTCCTGGGGCTTACCATTTATCAGAAACTGAACTAGCCATATAAATACTGTGGCTACAAGAGCAGGTCAGAGGCTAGGAATCCTGTAGAGAGTATCTCACCTGACTCCCCAAAGCCTGCACACCATCTACAAGGCACAAGTCAGGAGTGTGATGGAATATTCTCCACTTGCATGGATGAGTGCAGCTCCAACAACACTCAAGAAGCTCGACACTATCCAGGACAAACAGCCCATTTGACTGACATCCCTTGCAGAAACATTCACTCCAATTAAGGGGCAATTGAGCACGGCCAATCCACCTACTCTGCACATTTTTGGGTTGTGGGACCGAAACCAATGCAAACACGGGGAGAATGTGCAAACTCCACACGGACAGTGACCCAGAGCTGGGATCGAACCTGGGACCTTGCAGTGAGGCTGCAGTGCTACCCACTGCGCCACCATGCTACCCCACATTCTGGATCTTAACCACTCAGTGCATGAAAATGTTTCTCCTTATGTCTCCATTGTTTCTTTTGCCAATTACCTTAAATCTGTGCCCTCTCTTTCTCAAACTACGTTTATCCCTATCTACTCTGTTCAGAAGATCAGAAATTGGAATTTTCACTGATGATTGCACACATTCACTAATCCTCAGTTACTGAAGCAGACAGCCTATGCCCACATGCAGACTTGGACTGATAAGCAGGGAGTGACATTCATGCCACAGAACTGTCAGACAATGACCATCTCCAACAAGAGACAATCTAACCATCTATACTGGACATTCAGTGGTATTATCTTCACTAAAGCCCCAATTATCAACATCCTGGGAGTTACCATTCAGCCAAACAAATACTGTGGCTACAAGAGCAGGTCATAGGCTGGGAATTGTACGGCAAGTAACTCACCTCCCGACTCCCCAAAGCTTGCCCACCAATTATAAGGTAGAAGTGAGGGGTGCAATCCAGTGCGTTCAACTTTCCTGGATGAGTGCAGTTCCAACAACACTCAAGCAGCTGATATTCAGGGCATCCATTTAAATAATGGCTGGCTGTAAGGAAGCTCCTTTGTTCCAGCTAATCTCCGATTTTAAACAATCTTTCAATCCATTTACCTCCTCCCTTCTCACCGTTCTGGACCCCAAACACTGCTTCCAAATGGATCAATGATTTTCTTGTACTTATTTCAATTTAGCATTTTTAATGTGTTCACTGCTGATGTAGTTTTCTCTTATGATGTGGGGGGGGGGGGGGGACCAAGCGCAGACTGACTGACAGCTTTGCTGAACTCCGCCATTCAGTTCACATGCAGCAACCCAAGCCCCCAGTCGCCTGCCATTCCAATTCTCAACCTTGCTCCCAACTCTGACCGTTCTGTCCTCACCCAACTACAGTGTTCCAATGAAGGTCAACACCAGCTTGAGGGACAGCATTGCATCTTTCAATATGGTACTTTACAGCCTTCCCAATTTTAGGTTGTGACCTCTGCCCCCATTTTCTTCACGTTTCTTTACTGCTTTGTTTTTTTCCCTTTCTTCTCTAGTTCCTTTACTGCGCTTCAGACAGCTGCTACCCTGCCATTTACATCTCCTCCAGAATACATGTTTTGCGTCTTTACTTGTCTCATTCCCTCTACCTTTGGCTTTTGCTCCATAAAATATTTTGTTATTTAAGCCCTCCTGCCCTCCACACTATCACAGACCCTCCCTTTTGTTCTTCTTCCTACCCACTCCCTTCCACTTGTTAAAACATTACATTTTTAGCTTTATCCAGTTCTGATGAAAGGTCACAGGCCTGAAGCCTCAATTCTGTTAATTCTGCCAGACCTGCGGAGTATTTCCAGCATTTTCTGTTTTGATTTCATGTATCCAGCATCCATTTGCTTTTGTTTCAGTTCCCGAATCTGGTTTTGCTGCATCTCATGATTGCTTCCTTCCCCAGCACTTTCCTGTTCTCCCACTTTCTGCTTAAGAACACCCCTTGGGCAGCATCCAGTTCATCAGTTTTACTTTGGAACTGATCTATACACCAGTTCCATTATCCCAGCTCTCACACCTATCAACTTTCTGATTTATCAATATTCTCAGCCTGCAAATCAGATATTGATTTTTTTTAAAAGACTCGCACAGCTGTTTTGTGTCCTCTGACTTATACTCAATATCACGCAGCCTACTCTTACTCATCTCTACCACATCCTCCCTCCCTCTCCAGTTCCTGTTTTAATTTCGTTATTTTCTCTGCTGGCCACAGAATAATCAAGGATTTCCATTCAGACTGTGCTAAATCGCTGGCTTTTAAAGCAGACCAAGCAGGCCAGCAACACGGTTCAATTCCCGTACCAGCCTCCCCGGACAGGCGCCGGAATGTGGCGACTAGGGGCTTTTCACAGTAACTTCATTGAAGCCTATTCGTGACAATAAGCGATTTTCATTTCATTTCATTTAAAATTTGCTTTTATCTTCTGAATCAATTATGTAATTCCGGTATCGCTGAATAAAAAAAGAGACCTTGTTGAAATCTTCCACCTTGCACGTGAGGGCAGACACAAAAATGTCAAATTTCAAATGGAGCAACAATTTTTACTACATGAGGAAAGGGTGCTGATTTGTTGGCAAGTTGACTTTGATTGGCTGAGGCAACGCCGTGAAGAATGCACCAGGAAAATATTGTTCCCCCGAGTTTTAGTTTATTTTAAAAAAGGCACAATGCTTGGACATAATCTGTGGTCGCGAGCGAGACTCCCGGAAGGTATGTGGCCTCCCGGGTGCCAGGGCCAGGGATGTCTCGGATCGTGTCTTCAGGATCCTGAAGGGGGAGGGTGAGCAGCCAGAAGTCGTGGTGCACATTGGTACCAACGACATAGGTAGGAAAAGGGGTGTGGATGTAATAAATAAGTTTAGGGAGTTAGGCTGGAAGTTAAAAGCCAGGGCAGACAGAGTTGTCATCTCTGGTTTGTTGCTGGTGCCACGTGATAGCGAGGCTAGGAATAGGGAGAGAGTGCAGTTGAACACGTGGCTGCAGGAATGGTGTAGGAGGGAGGGCTTCAGGTATTTGGATAATTGGAGCGCATTCTGGGGACGGTGGGACCTGTACAAGCAGGACAGGTTGCATCTGAACCAGAGGGGCACCAATATCCTGGGAGGGAGGTTTTCTAGTACTCTTCGGGAGGGTTCAAACTAATTTGGCAGGGGAATGGGAACCGGATTTGTAGTCCAGCAACTAAGGAAGCCGATATTCAGGACGCCAAAGCACGTAGTGACGCAGTGGGGAAGGTAACACTGACAAAGGAGAGTACTTGCAGGCACGGAGATGGGTTGAAGTGTGTATACTTCAACGCAAGAAGCATCAGGAATAAGGTGGGTGAACTTAAGGCATGGATCGGTACTTGGGACTACGATGTGGTGGCCATCACGAAAACTTGGATAGAAGAGGGGCAGAAATGGTTGTTGGAGGTCCCTGGTTCTAGATGTTTCAACAAGAATAGGGAGGATGGTAAACGAGGTGGGGGGTGGCATTGTTAATTAGAGATAGTATAACAGCTGCAGAAAGGCAGTTCGAGGAGGATCTGCCTACTGAGGTAGTATGGGTTGAAGTCAGAAATAGGAAAGGAGCAGTCACCTTGTTGGGAGTTTTCTATAGGCCCCCCAATAGCAGCAGAGATGTGGAGGAACAGATTGGGAAACAGATTTTGGAAAGGTGCAGAAGTCACAGGGTAGTAGTCATGGGTGACTTCAACTTCCCAAACATTGAGTGGAAACTATTTAGATCAAATAGTTTGGATGGGGTGGTGTTTGTGCAGTGTGTCCAGGAAGCTTTTCTAACACAGTATGTAGATTGTCCGACCAGAGGGGAGGCCGTATTGGATTTGATACTTGGTAATGAACCAGGGCAAGTGATAGATTTGTTAGTGGGGGAGCATTTTGGAGGTAGTGACCAGAATTCTGTGACTTTCATTTTAGTAATGGAGAGGGATAGGTGCGTGCAACAGGGCAAGGTTTATAATTGGGGGAAGGGTAAATACAATGCTGTCAGACAAGCATTGAAGTGCATAAGTTGGGAACATAGGCTGTCAGGGAAGGATACAAGTGAAACGTGGAACTTGTTCAAGGAACAGGTACTACGTGTCTTTGATATGTATGTCCCTGTCAGACAGGGAGAGATGGTCAAGTGAGGGAACCATGGTTGACGAGAGGTTGAATGTCTTGTTAAGAGGAAGGAGACGACTTATGTAAGACTGAGGAAACAAGGTTCAGACAGGGCGCTGGAGGGATACAAGATAGCCAGGAGGGAACTGAAGAAAGGGATTAGGAGAGCTAAGAGAGGGTATGAAAAATCTTTGGCGGGTAGGATCAAGGAAAACCCCAAGGCCTTTTACACATACGTAAGAAATATGAGAACGACTAGAGCGAGGGTAGGTCCGATCAAGGACAGTAGCGGGAGATTGTGTATTGAGTCTGAAGAGATAGGAGAGGTCTTGAACGAGTACTTTTCTTCAGTATTTACAAACGAGAGGGGCCATATTGTTGGAGAGGACAGTGTGAAACAGACTGGTAAGCTCGAGGAGATACTTGTTAGGAAGGAAGATGTGTTGGGCATTTTGAAAAACTTGAGGATAGACAAGTCCCCCGGGCCTGACGGGATATATCCAAGGATTCTCTGGGAAGCAAGAAATGAAATTGCAGAGCCATTGGCAATGATCTTTTTGTCCTCACTGTCAACAGGGGTGGTACCAGGGGATGGGAGAGTGGCGAATGTCGTGCCCCTGTTCGAAAAAGGGAATAGGGATAACCCAGGGAATTACAGGCCAGTTAGTCTTACTTCGGTGGTAGGCAAAGTAATGGCAAAGGTACTGAGGGATAGGATTTCTGAGCATCTGGAATAACACTGCTTGATTAGGGATAGTCAGCGCGGATTTGTGAGGGGTAGGTCTTGCCGTACAAGTCTTATTGAATTATTTGAGGAGGTGACCAAGCATGTGGATGAAGGTAAAGCAGTGGATGTAGTGTACATGGATTTTAGTAAGGCATTTGATACGGTTCCCCATGGTAGGCTTATGCAGAAAGTAAGGAGGCATGGGATAGTGAGAAATTTGGCCAGTTGGATAACGAACTGGCTAACCAATAGAAGTCAGAGAGTGGTGGTGGATGGCAAATATTCAGCCTGGAACCCAGTTACCAGTGGCGTACTGCACGGATCAGTTCTGGGTCCTCTGCTGTTTGTGATTTTCATTAATGACTTGGATGAGGGAGTTGAAGGGTGGGTCAGTAAATTTGCAGATGATACGAAGATTGATGGAGTTGTGGATAGTGAGGAGGGCTGTTGTCGGCTGCAAAGAGACATAGATAGGATGCAGAGCCGGGCTGAAAAGTGGCAGATGGAGTTTAACCCTGACAAGTGTGAGGTTGTCCATTTTGGAAGGACAAATATGAATGCGGAATACAGGGTTAACGGTAGGGTTCTTGGCAATGTGGTGGAGCAGAGAGATCTTGGGGTCTATGTTCATAGATCTTTGAAAGTTGCCACTCAAGTGGATAGAGCTGTGAAGAAGGCCTATGGTGTGCTAGCGTTCATTAGCAGAGGGATTGAATTTAAGAGCCGTGAGGTGATGATGCAGCTGTACAAAACCTTGGTACTGTGCAGTTCTGGTCACCTCATTTTAGGAAGGATGTGGAAGCTTTGGAAAAGGTGCAAAGGAGATTTACCAGGATGTAGCCTGGAATGGAGAGTAGGTCTTACGAGGAAAGGTTGAGGGTGCTAGGCCTTTTCTCATTAGAACGGAGAAGGATGAGGGGCGACTTGATAGAGATTTATAAGATGATCAGGGGAATAGATAGAGTAGACAGTCAGAGACTTTTTCCCTGGGTGGAACAAACCACTACAAAGGGACATAAATTTAAGGTGAATGGTGGAAGATATAGGGGAGGATGTCAGAGGTAGGTTCTTTACCCAGAAAGTAGTGGGGGCATGGAATGCACTGCCTGTGGAAGTAGTTGAGTCGGAAACATTAGGGACCCTCAAGCGGCTATTGGATAGGTACATGGATTATGGTAGAATAATGCAGTGTTGATTAATTTGTTCTTAAGGGCAGCATGGTAGCATTGTGGATAGCACAATTGCTTCACAGCTCCAGGGTCCCCAAGTTCGATTCCGGCTTGGGTCACTGTCTGTGCGGAGTCTGCACATCCTCCCCGTGTGTGCGTGGGTTTCCTCCGGGTGCTCCGGTTTCCTCCCACAGTCCAAAGGTGTGCAGGTTAGGTGGATTAGCCATGATAAATTGCCCTTAGTGTCCAAAATTGCCCTTAGTGTTGGGTGGGGTTACTGGGTTATTGGGATAAGGTGGAGGTGTTGACCTCGGGTTGGGTGCTCTTTCCAAGAGCCGGTGCAGACTCGATGGGCCGAGTGGCCTCCTTCTGCACTGTAAATTCTATGATTAATCTCGGACAACGGTTCGGCACAACATCGTGGGCCGAAGGGCCTGTTCTGGGCTGTATTTTCTATGTTCTATGTTCCTTTTGTCTGTAAAGGACTCCTGCATATGAATATATGTGCAATGGATGCTCGTGAAGAAGTTGGGGTCACTTTTGCATTCTAGGATGATCTTGGAGTACGGTGAGAGTGGCACTCAACACATTATTTCAGAAATAATAGACTTTATTTTCAACAAATATAGTTACTTTCTTGGTCAGTTGAGTGTCTAACACATCAATGAAGATCACCCAGCAAGAACATCCATCAAGATACTGAGGATTATGTAAGAATATATCCCATTTACTGAAGTCCATTGTTGCGGTGCAGGTTGACAAAAGCCAATACTTGTTCATCGTGGTCTTAACATCCAAATAAGGCAGCTAGCTGCTCGACAAATTGAAGTGTTCTGCAACAATGAAATGTTGCCTTTAAAATTGCAGGTAAGTGTGCTTTCAGCTGATCAAGAAAACATGAACATTGGGAAATGCATGGAGCTGGTCACAGAATCACACACCTGGCCTTCCTCTCTCTGTCTGCGTGCAGTGCACAGATGCGTTCACGGAGATGCTAGTTGCACTGTGGGTGTATCAAGTTAGAAGTCCATTGAGCTGTGAGCCAGATAGTCCTTGCGCCCAATGTTGCTGACCTGCTTCGTCTGCATGGCCTCCAGTTTTGGACAGTCTGTGATACGATGGCCCAAACCACCACAAAAGGTGCAGCCTCTTTCACCTGAACAAAGAACAAGAATTACATTAAATAGCAAATACATTTCCACCAGGGCTCATGCAGCCTCAATGTCTACAGTGCCTACACCACAAAGGAGGCGGGGATTTCACTCCTTTGTTGATAGCCTTCTGAAAGCCCAAATAAACCACATCCACTGGCTCCCTCTCATGAACTCCACATCCTCGAATAATTCCTTTTGTAAATCTATGCTGACTCAGTCCGATTCTGCCACTATTTTCCAAGTGCTCCGCTATTAAATCTTTTGTAATGGACTCTCGAATTTTCCCTACTATCGTTATCAGGCTGGCTGGTCTATGATTCCCTGTTTTCTCTCTACCTCATTTTTTAAATAGCAGGGTTACATTAGCTACCCTCCAATCTGTGGAACTATTCCAGAGTTCATAGAGTCCTGGAAGATGACGACCAATGCATCCACTATTTTGAGGGCCACTTCTTGAAGTACTCTGGGCTGTAGATTATCTGGCCCTGGAGATTTATCGGCCTTCAATCCCATCAATTTCCCACTTGCACATGTCTCCTTCGGTTCTCCCTCTCATGAAAACCCTGTGCTCCCTAATATCTCTGATATGTCATTTGTGTCTTCCTTTGTGAAGACAGAACCAAAGTATGTATTTAACTGGTCAGCCAACTCTTTATTCCCCACTATAATTCCCCTATTTCTGATTGTTAGAGACCTTCATTTGTCTTTAACAATCCTTTTCTCTTCCCATACCTATAGAAAATTTTAGTCAGTTTTTATGTGCCCCATAAACCTACACTCGTACTCTATTTTCCCCTTCTTTCTTTTACATTTAGAGTATCCAATTAGTTTTTTCCAATTAAGGGGCAATTTTAGAGTGGCCAATCCACCTACGCTGCACATCTTTGGGTTGTGAGGGTGAAACCCACGCAAACACGGGGAGAATGTGCAAACTCCACACGGACAGTGACCCAGAGCCAGGATCGAACCTGGGACCTCGGCATCGTGAGGCAGCTGTGTTAACCACTGCACCACCGTGCTGCCCTTCTATTTTCCCCTTCTTAATCAATCCCTTGGTCCTAATTTGCTGAATTCTAAACTGCTCCCAACCCTCAGGTCTGTTATTTTTCTGGCTAATTTGTATGCCTCTTCCTTAGATCTAATACTATCTCTAATTTCTCTTGTAAGCCATAGTTTGGCCACCTTTCCCATTTTACTTATGCGCCAAATAGGAATAAACAATTGTTGCTGTTCACCCAATTATCCACTGTCATTCCTTTAAGTAATGTTTCCCAATCCATCATAGCGGCACGGTGACACAGAGGTTAGCACTGCTGCATCACAGCTCCAGGGTCCCGGGTTCAATTCGGGCCTCGGGTCACTGGCTGTGTGGAGTTTGCACTTTCTTCCCGTGTCTGCGTAGGTTTCCTCCGGGTGCTCAGGTTTCCTCCCACAGTCAAAAGATGTGCAGGTTAGATGGATTGGCCAAGCTAAATTGCCCCTTCATGTCCAAAAGATTAGGTGGGGTTACTGGGTTACGCAGACAGGGTGGAGACATGGGCTTAAGTAGGGTGCTCTTTCCAAGGGCTGGCAGTGTAAATTCTATAACCACCTCACCTCATACCATCATAATTTCCTTTATTAAGATTTAGGTTCCCAGTCTTAGCATCAACTATGCCACTCTCCCTCGTTTTAAAAATAAATTTAAAGTACCCATTCATTTTTATCCAATTAAGGAGCAATTTAGCGTGGCCATACCACCTACCCTGCACATCTTTGGGTTGTGGAGGTGAGACCCACGCAGACATGGGGAGAATGTGAAAACTCCACACACACAGTGACCCGATGCCAGGATCGAACCCAGGTCCTCGGTGCCATGAGGTAACAGTGCTAACCACTGCATCACCATGTCACCCTTCACTCTCCACCTTAATGAAGAATTCTATCATATTATGGTCACTCATCTCCAAGGGGCATAGCACAACTAGATTCCCAATTGTTCCTTTCTCATTACACAATAAATTAATATTTTTTATTTGTTCATGGGATGTGAGCATCACTGGCTGGGTGAGCAGTTATTGCCAATCCTTAATTGCCTTTGAAGGACAGATAAGAGTCAGCCACATTGCTCTGGATCTGGAGTTGCATGTAGGCCAGACCAGGACATTAGTGAACCAGATAATCAGCAATGGTTTCATGGTCATCATTAGAATTTCAACTGCAGATTTTATTAGATTAAAATTTCACCATCTGCAGTAGCGGGATTCGAATGTGGGTCCCTAGACAACTAATCCAGTGACAATACCAGTATGCCACCAACCCCCCTTTCTACAGGAGGGAGAGGGAAAAACAAAAGAAACAAGCAACTTTCCATTGCTGCCTTCACTGACAATAACACAAACCAGGCAGTCATCTGTACACCTCACTGTCTGGTGTGTGGAGTGCTGATATCAGGAAGAAATTTAATTTTGAAAAGTTCAGTGACCTTCTCAAGAGTAAAACAATAATGTTACATGTCATCCGGAAATAAGCTGGTCTCAGTACAGCCCAAAGCTGCATCGCCCAAAGCCTAGCCCCTCTTGGAATCTCGCTTTGCACAAAATGACTGCTGTATTTCCCTGACAGACGTGATTGTGGCATGTCACAAGACTTTCTATTCAGCTGGCGCTGCCGAATTTCAGCAATTATTACTGGACGGCTAATATAGCCCTGGTGAGGAGGTGGCTGGTGGGGGATGCACTGGCGTGGGTGCGCATGGAGGCAGCTTCTTGTAAGGGCACAAGTTTGGGGGCATTGGTAACGGCGCCCCTGCCGTTCCACTGGTGCGGTACTCCACCAGTCCGGCGGTGGTGGCGGCCCTGAGAGTCTGGGGGCAGTGGAGGAGGCATGTAGGTGTATTGGTCTCCAATCTGCGATAAACATCGGTTTGCCCGGGGAGGATGGACAGGGGGAGTTCCGAATTTGGCGGAGAGCGGGGATTGAGAGGATGGGGGACTTGTTCTTGGAAGGAAGCTTCCCGAGCTGGAGGAGAAGTTTGCATTGGCTGGGGGAAATGAATTCCAATATTTAAAGATACGGGACTTTCTGCGGAAGCAGGTACCAACCTTCCCACTCCTGCCGCTAAGGGTGGTCTCTAGAGGATGGATAGGAGAGGGGAGTGTCTCGGACATATATAAAGAGCTTATGGGTTCGGAGGAGACGCAGACCGAGGAGCTGAAGCGAAAGTGGGAGGAGCAGCTGGGGGGAGAGATAGAGGATGGTCTATGGGCGGATGCTTTGGGTAGGGTCAATGCTACCGCAACATGTGCCAGGCTCAGCCTGATCCAATTTAAGGTTGTTCACCTGGCTCACATGACAGTGGCCTGGATGAGCAGGTTCTTTGGGGTGAAGGATAGGTGTGCGAAGTGTGCGGGGGTGGGGGGCCAGCGAACCATGTCCACATGTTCTGGTCATATCCAACGCTGAGGGGATTTTGGCAGGGGTTTGCTGACGCCATGTCCACAGTATTAAATATGAGGGTGGCAATGAGTCCGGTGGTGGCGATTCTTGGGCTATCGCAGGACCGGGGAATCCAGGAGGATAAAGAGGCAGATGTTCTGGCCTTTGCTTCCCTGGTAGCCCGGTGGCACATATTGCTGGCACAGAGGGACTCAAAGCCCCCGAATTCGGAGACCTGGCTTTCAGACATGGCAAGCTTCCTCTACCGGGAGAAAATTAAGTTCGCCATGAGAGGGTCTCTGCTGGGGTTCGCCCGGAGATGGCAACCATTCGTCGACTTCCTCGCAGAGAACTAATCGTCAGCAGAAAGGGGGGGGGGGGGGGGGGGGGGGGGGTTAGGTTAGCGTAGGTTAGGGGGGTAAGTAATGGCAAGACCTGTGGGAGAGGGAGGTGGAATTTGCACTATGTTTATATTTTCCTTCTTATGTGTTGATTTTGTTGCTGTTAAAATGCCAAAGAAATACCTCAATAAACCGTTTATTTAAAAAAAAGGACTTTCTATTCAGCTTTCCAAAGTTGGCCATCTGCAAAGAGAAGGGTTAGGCTAAAGGCCATTTACAGCCAACAGGCCAACGTACCTCCAATATCTAGCATAGTCTCATCTCCGGTCTGAAGGACTTGTAGAACAGGTGGGACTTTTTGCTTTGCTTCCAGTAACAGAGCCTTCAGATCCATTAACACCGACTCATCTGTAAGGAAAACATGCTTTAGCAAATCTTGCAAACACTAAAATGCACTGCAACAATTTATTTCTTGTAGTTTACATTTAGAGTATCAAATATAGATACAAGTCTGTCCAACATAACAAGCCTCACAGTAATTGAACACAGCCACAGTACATATACCCACAGATTTTTACATATTTGCACAGCCACTCCTGAAAATGGTTACTCTTGGCCAGGGTACAGCTCCACAGAAACTGCCTGTCATCCAGCAACGTGCATTTTTCACAAGTGATCATTCTTCCCATCAATCTGGATACGAGTGCCTGCAGGCTACATGTTTCTGGCAGACTGGCACCACAACCAAAATTGATTCTGTCCACACCTAGTACTCACACACACATGCACTCTGCAATGTGAGACACGACACAGGGAGTCAAAGTAAAAACCTTTGCCCTCCCAAGCCACGGAAACTCAGCTCAGAGTGGAAATCCAGCGAGAACCACAATTAAATGACGCAAGGACAAAATACACAATTGAGCACTTCATGAGATAAGTTAAGTATCTTCAATGATTTCCAAGAGTTGTGTTCAACCATTAGCTGTATAGCATAGTGGATGTGTTTGTTGTCCAGAGTAACGCTGAAACTCAAGACATTCACAGAAATAGAGATGGGGAACAGGACAAAGGAAACTCCCAATTAACATCACCTTGATTTGTAGTTGTTGCCAAATACAGCTTCTCTAACACTGTTTCAGTTATTAACTAAAAGGCACAGTCACTATAACATCCACTGTAAATTCGAACACCAGTTCTTGCCCCAAACCACAGTCTTCCAGTTCCCAATAATTGTAGTCAGTTCTGAAATGCAGCAAGACCAGGACAGCATTCAGGCTTGAGTTGATAAGTGGCTAGTAACATTCATGCACACAAGTGTCAGGCAATGTGCACCTCCAAAATAGAAAATCTAACCATCTCCTCATGACATTCAATGGCATTACCACTGCTGAATCCTCCACTATCGACATCCTGGAGTTTATCATTGATCAGAAACTGAACTGAACCGGTCACATAAATATGGCGGCTGCAAGATCAGGTCAGAGGCTGGGAATCCTGAGGCGAGTAACTCACCTCCTGACTCTCAAAAGCCTGTCCACCGCCTACAAGGCACAAGTCAGGAGTGTAATGGAATTATCTCCGCTTGCCTGGATGAATGCAGCTCCAACAACATTCAAGGTCACCCAATCTGCTGGATACCATCTAGAACAAAGCAGTCTGCTTGATCAGCATCCCATCCATTAATTTAAACATTCACTCCTCTCCACAACTGATTCCTCAACTATATACAATCTACATCAATGATTTGGATGAAGGGGGTAAATGTATATTTGATGATGACACCAAGGTAAGTAGGAAAGTAAGTTGTCAAGGGGAGACAGAGACTGTGCAAAGGGATATGGATGTGTTAAATGAGTGAGCAAAAATATGGCAGATGGAGAATAATGTGGGAAAATGTAAACTTGTCCACTTTGGCAGGAAGAATAGAAAATGGAGAGATTGCAGAAACTGGTGATACCGAGGGATCTAGTACATGATGGTACATGAATCACATAATGTTAGTATGCAGGTCCAGCAAGGATTAGATAGACAAATGGAATGTTGGTATTTATTGCAAGGGGAATGGAATATAAAAGTAGGGAAGTTTTGCTGTCGCTGTACAGGGTCTTGGTGAAACATATAGAATACTGTGAAGCCAGTGTCCAGTGGCATACCACAGAGATCTGTGCTGGGTCCCTTATTATTTGTCATTTATATAAATGACACAGCTGACTATGCCAGGGGTAGAATCTGTAAGTTTGCAGATGTCACAAAGATTGGCCGGGTAGTTAACAGTTATGTTGAGTGTCTTGGGTTAGAACATAGAACATAGAACAGTACAGCACAGAACAGGCCCTTCGGCCCTCAATGTTGTGCCGAGCCATGATCACCCTACTCAAACCCACGTATCCACCCGATACCCGTAACCCAACAACCCCCCCCCTTAACCTTACTTTTTTTTTTTATTAGGACACTACGGACAATTTAGCATGGCCAATCCACCTAACCCGCACATCTTTGGACTGTGGGAGGAAACCGGAGCACCCGGAGGAAACCCACGCACACAGGGGGAGGATGTGCAGACTCCACACAGACAGTGACCCAGCCGGGAATTGAACCTGGGACCCTGGAGCTGTGAAGCATTTATGCTAACCACCATGCTACCCTGCTTACAGGAAGATATAGACGGGATGGTCAAATGGACAGAAAGGCGGCAGATGGAATTTAACCCTGAAAAGTGAGAGGTGATACACTTTGGAAGGAGTAATTGACAAGTATTCAATGAATGGCCTGACACTGGGAAGTTCCAAGGAACCTTGGTGTGTTTGTCCATAGAACTCTGAAGGCAGAAGGGCAGGTTATTTGGGTGGTGAAAAAGGCATATGGGACATTTCCCTTTATCATTCGAGGCATAGATTACAAAAGCAGGGAGGTCATGTTGGAGTTGTATTGAACTTTGTCGAGGCCACAGCTGGAGTACTGTGTGCAATTCTGGTCTCCACATTATAAGAAGGATGTGATTGCACTGGAAAGGGTGCAGAGGCGATTCACCGGGATGTTGCCTGGGATGGAATATTTAAGTTATGAAGAGAGTTTGGATAGCCTAGGGTTGATTTCGTGGTAGAGGTGGGTGGTCTCACACCTTTAAAAAGTACCTGGATGAGCACTTGGCATATCATTCAAGGCTATGGGCCACATGCTGGCAAATGGGATTAGACAGGCAGGTCATATGTCTTTCATGTGTCGGTGCAGACCCGATGGGCCAACGGTTTTGTGACTGTGTACAGTTTTGGTCTCTTTATTTGGGAAAAAAGATATGTGTTGGAATTCTCCACTTAGAAAATTATGTTCTCCCGTCAGAGATGAATCGTCTCTAATTTGCACTTGCACTGGAAGCGAAAATCCAGAGGCGATTCCCTATCCTATGACATGGAAATTTAAGCATGGAGGAGATTGCGAGGGATTACCTCGGCAATTCCGCAATTGGGCTGCTGTTTTGAGCATATGGCCCAATAGCGAGGTTTGGCGGCTGGGCTCCCTCCGGTAACGCAATTGCTCCCCCTCCCACCACAGTACGTGGGTGACCCGTTCCCGCCCCACGATCCCCCACCAAAGACGCCCCCATAAAAGCCCCGACTTGAGTTCTACCATTACAGAGGCCCCTACTAGAGACCCCCCCCATAAGGGAGGCCCCCATCAGGAAGCCCTCCCATAAGAGAGACCACACACCCTCCCCCCCCAACCAGAGCCTCTCTCCCCATAAGAGAGATCCCCACCAAAGATCTCCCGTAAGAGAGACTCTCACCCCCCTCCGGCATTGAGAGATCCCTGCCTGGAAGCCCCCCATAAGAGCGACCACTGCCTGGAAACCCCCTCCCCCCCCCCATTACAGAGACCCCTACATTTGTGAGGGCCTCTCGTATTGGGGGGATTCCAGAAACCCACCTCAGCATTCACCTGAGGAAAGAGCTGCGCTCCAAAAGGTAATGATTCAAAACAAACCTGTTGGACTCTAACCTGGTGTTGTAAGACTTCTTCCGGTTCCTGTGAAACACAGCGGCAGCAGTGTGTACCATCTGCACAATGCACTGCTGGAACTCACCAAAGCTCCTTCAACGACATCTTCCAACCCTACAACCTCTACCTCATGGAAGTACAGGGGCAGTAGATGTATGGGAACACCAACACCTGTCAGTTCCCCTCCAAGCTACACATCGTCCTGACTTGGAATTACATCACTGTTCCTTCACTGTTGAGGGATCATAATCCTGGAACTCCCTCCATAGCAGCAGTATGGGTGTACATGCATCATATTGACCTCAGCAGCTTAAGAAGGCAGCTCATCACCACCACCTCAAGGACAATTAGGAATGGGCCTTGCCAGAGAAATCCACATTTCATGAATTTTTAAAAAAAAATCTTACCACAAGCCTTGTTGATGAATGTTGTGGCTATCCCTGTTTTCCCTGATCGACCAGTACGTCCAATTCTGTGAACTGAACATAGAGAAAGTGCTGAGATTTAAGGGACTTTCAAAAACAGAATCACGCTGACAGTAGCCAAATTCATCAGCCACACAAAGACCAGGCGTCCTACTGGGCAAGTGAACTGAGCAAAGAAAATTATTTACATGGGTTTGACTTCTCAGGCTGGAATCTAAAGCATTATATTTTGAATTTTACCCATTAATCCAGTGATCGGTTGAGCTGTAGCCCCATGGAGTTGTGCATCAAGCTCTACTTACACTAGTACACACACTGATCTCCAGCAGGACAATTTTCCATTGTCCCTGAACAAAACCAGAGGTGACTGTATTTGATACTGGGTTTGAATAGGAAAAGCATGAAAACAAAGATTTTAAATTCAAGCACAACAAACTTCGAGGATATGAGAAACAAATTGCTGACAGTAAACTGGGTTGAGCAGTTAACGTATAATCATTGAGACTTTGGAAAGTATTTGAGGAAGTAACTCACATAATACAAAACTAGAACACGTGGATAAGCAACCATAAGAGTCAGTTTCAAGCCAAAAGCTTTCTGCTAATACAAGCAAAAAATGAAATTTAGGAGATTCAAAGTGTTATAAATACAAAAAGGGTTAAAAATAAGGTAAGAAGAGATGCAGAAAGTGAATTTTAAGAAAGGGATAGCAAAGCTAACATTGAAGTTTTTATTTTTTTAATTTTTTAAAATAAATTTAGGAGTACCCAATTCATTATTTCCAATTATGGGGCAATATAGCGTGGCCAATCCACCTACCCTGCACATCTTTGGGTTGCGGGAGCGAAACCCACGCAAACACGGGGAGAATGCGCAAACTGCACGGACAGGGACCCAGAGTCGGGATCAAACCTGGGACCTCGGCGCCGTGAGGCAAGAGGGCTAACCCTCTGCGCCACTGTGCTGCCCCACATTGAAGTTTTCATAATTATTAAGAAAAAAGATTAGGTAGTACAAGAGAATCTAAAATTAAGTCAAGGAAAGAACTTACTGATTTTAATGCACGTGTGAAAAATGTTCATGGAGAAAATAATGGGATTTAAGATAGACAAAACCCCAGAACCCAAGAACATAGGAAATGGGAGCACTATTAAATAGGACTGTGGCTGATCATCAACCACAAATCCACTTTCCCACCCATTGTCTAAAAATATCTTTCTCAGCCATCAATATGCTCAAAGATACTCAATGACTCATCACCCATGGTTCTCTTGGATAGAGAATTACAAAGACCATAAGAAGAAATTTCTCATCTTAATCCTAATTCACGCCTTTCCCTGAGATTGTGACTCCATGATCTAGATTTCCCAACCAGGTGAAACAGTCGCATAATGGCTATCCCATTAAGCCATCTTAAGAATTTTATATGTTTTTATGAGATCAGCTTTCATAATTTTAGGAGTTCAGAAGAAGACGCCCATTCTACTCAATCTTCCCTCATTGGACAGCCCTCTAAACACAGGAATCAACCTGGTGAACCTTCATCGCAACTCCTCTCAGGCAAGTATACCCTTCCTATAATAGAGCCAAAACTATATATGATGCTCCATATGTGGTCTCACCAAAGCCCTATATAGTTAGAGCAAGATATCCTTACTCTTGGAACAGTCCAAAGAAGAGTCAAATTCAACTTGAAATGTCAAGTCCGTTTCTCTCAGAGCGGCACGTGGCACAGTGGTTAGCATTGCTGCTTCCAAAGCTGAGGACCCGGGTTCGAATCCCGGCTCTGGGTCACTGTCCATGTGGAGTTTGCACATTCTCCCCGTGTCTGCGTGGGTTTCACCCCCCCACAACCCAAAGATGTGCAGGTTAGGTGGATTGGCCACACTAAAATTGCCCCTTAATTGGAAGACTATTTTTTTTAAAAGTCTGTTTTTCTCTCTCCACAGATGCTGCCAGATCTGAGTTCCCCAGCACTTTCTGTTCTTATTTCAGATTTCATGGGATCATAGAATTCCTACAGTGCAGAAAGAGGCCATTCGGCCCATCGAGAGTCTGTACTGACCCTTGGAAAGAGCACTCTACTTAAGCCCTAGCATGGCCAATCCACCTAACCTGCACATCTCTGGACTGTGGGAGGAAATTGGAGCATCCGGAGGAAACCCATGCAGACATGGGGAGAAAGTGCAAACTCCACACAGACAGTCACCCGAGGCAGGGATTGAATCCGGGTCCCTGCAGCTGTGAGGCAGCAGTGCTAACCACTGTGCTGTCTCGGATGGAATATGGCAGACCGGCAGTACAGCAAGACCGTGTGGCAGGTTCCCCCAGCTAGGTGATCATGTCACATGACCATCACCACTTTTGTCTTTGAGGCAGCAGTACTAACCACTGTGCCACCATTTCAGGCATCCACATTATTTTCCTTTTATTTATATGAATATACTCAGAATTCTCCATATTATACTCCATCTGTGACCTTCTTGTCTGCTCACTTAACCCATCTATAACCCTTTGAAACTATTTGTGTCCTCCTCATTGCTTTCAACCGTTATATCATCAGACTTTAAATTGTTGAGGACCAAGCCTGTGACACTCTGCTAGTTACACCCTATCTTCCTAAAAGTTACTTGTTAATTTCTACTCTTGTTTTAAGACATTAAGCAAATCGTGAATTCATGCCTAAATATTAACCCCAATCCCACGAGTATGACAAACCTCTTGCATGGCAGCTTACTTAATGCCTTCAGAATGTCCAAATATACCACATCCACTTCTTTCCCTATATCCACCCCGCTAGTTATAATTTCAAAATACGGTGACAGACATTTTAAACATGATTTCGCTTTCATAAACTATGTTAACCATATTGTGATTTTCCAACTGCTCTATTACCATTTCCTTACGAACAGATTCGGTCATTTTTCCCTACTTCTGATATCAAGTTTCCTGTTTTCTCTCTCCCTCCATTCTTGAACAGTGGGCTTAGCCTTGATATCTCCTAATCCACATGAGCCTTTCTAGGTTCACAGGGCAGTTCTGGAAGATCAATACATCTCCCCAGCCACCTTTTTTAAAAAGCAAAAGAGACTTGCATTCATGTAGCACCTGTTGTGACTCGCAAGGCCCAAAGCATTTTACAGCCAATTAAGTACTTTTTCCAAGTATATTCATTGTTGTAAGAAAGAGGGCAGCTAATTTGAAAGGGTGTAGTTTTAGACATTATATTAGAATTTGTTTTAAAACTCTAGCTATCCACTAAATGCTGAAGGGGTTTAAATTCTTCTGTTCCATCTGTGCTGACGTTGTTAGCTGGAGGAAACCCCAAGGACACATTGTTCTGGTGATGGGGCCCCAGGAAAGACACAACAAATGGTCATTATCAAGGATGGAAATGAACAATGTGGGATCGTTCACCATTTTGCTCTGGTGGCAGATTGTCTGGAAGTAGACAGAAAGGGAGGCATAATCACAAAGGACTTTGACCAAGAGCCATCCAGACTCGAAACATTAGCTCCCTTCTCTCTCCACTGACACTGTCAGACCTGCTGTGATTTCCAGCATTTTCTGTTTTTGTTTCAGATTCCAGCATCCGCAGTAATTTTCTTTTATCACAAAGAACTGCTAAGTTTTACCTTGGGAAACAAGTATTATAAGTTAGAGGAATCAGGGAGGTTATTGATACCCACAGGGCTGATAGCAAGAAGCCAAATTTAAATATTAGAGGACAACATGCATGTGTCTTTGTATGAATTGGATTTAATTAAGTAGAAGTGTCTATGTTACATAGAATTTACAGTGCAGAAGGAGGCCACTCGGCCCATCGAGTCTGCACCGGCTCTTGGAAAGAGCACCCTAACCGCGGTCAACACTTCCACCCTATCCCCATAACCCAGTAACCCCACCCAACACTAAGGGCAATTTTGGACGCTAAGGGCAATTTAGCATGGCCAATCCACCTAACCTGCACATCTTTGGACTGTGGGAGGAAACCGGAGCACCCGGAGGAAACCCACGCACACACGGGGAGGATGTGCAGACTCCGCACAGACAGTGACCCAAGCCGGGAATCGAACCTGGGACCCTGGAGCTGTGAAGCGATTGTGCTATTCACAATGCTACCGTGCTGGATGCATGATATAAACCAAATTGATATTTGTGATTAGATATAGATAACTGGTAACAACTGATTGGCATATGCTAATTTCGTATAATTAAATCTTGAGTATAACCTCAATGTTATTCTTGAATCAGGGCTCTCCGACATGCCTACTTGGAACATGAGCAGCCTGTGCTATTGCTCGCAATAAAGGCCTCATTTGTAACACCAAGAATCTTTGTCTTGTTTTTTGTGAGTGGGAGAATGAAGTTCACTTGGCTGAATAGCTGTATTTTTCTCCACTACAGACAGCAGTGTGATATGACTGGAAATTTTTTTTTTTGTGACATTGACTGAGGGACACTAACTTCCCTGTTCTTCTTTGGAACAGCGAATTTTCTGTGCCTATGAGAGAGCAGACAAGCCTTGTCATAAAGTTTCACCTGAAGGTGGCTACTCCAACTGTGTTAGCGTGGAAATTTTGCTCACATCTTTAAAAACGGTCCATGGAATTTGTCAGCTTTTACTCCAAATAGCTCACTAATATTAACTGTTTTAAATTCTCCGCTCCCGGGAAAAATCAGGAGGGCCGTCGTGAACTCGGCCGAGTTTCACTGATGGCCTCAGAGGCCGCTCCTCGCCCCCTATTCTCCCCTCCCGCTGGGGCTAGGAGCGGCGCTCTGTAAATCTCGGCCGCGGGGGCGTTGCGCCGAGAATGACGTGGCCGGCGCGCCTAATGACGTCAGCTGCGCATGCGCAGGTTGGCCGGCTCCAACCCGCGCATGCGCGGCTGACGTCATGACGCTGACGGCACGAACCCGCGCATGCGCGGTGGCCGTCTTTCCCCTCAGCCGCCCTGCAAGACGTGGCGGCTTGATCTTGCGGGGCGGCGGAGGGGAAATAATGCGTCCGATTTGGACGCCGGCCCGACGATCGGTGGGCACTGATTGCGGGCCTGTCCCCTCCCGAGCACAATCGTGGTGCTCTTTCCTTTCTAGCCCCAAATGGGCTTCTCACTCCCGTTTCACGACGGCAGCGACCAGGTGTGTTCGCCGCCGTCGTGAAACAACAATGGCAGGCCCCTCGGCCCATCCGGGTCGGAGAACCGCCGTTCGCCGTGAAAAAAGGCGAGCGGCGATTCTTCCGAGCGCGGGGGGGGGGGGGGGGAGAATTTTGTCGGGGGGGGGCCCTCCCGTGATTCTTCCATGCCGCGTGGGGAGCGGAGAATGGCGCCCCTAGTTCCCCACTACTTCTTTGTGCCTCCTGCACTGTGCAGACAGATGCAAAATATTTGCTTAATCGCCTGCCATTTTCTTATTTCCCATTACAGCTTCTCCTGTCTCTGCCTCTAAGGGACACACATTTTCTTTTGCTCATCTCTTCCTTTTTAACCTAGACAAGCTCTTACGATCTGTTTCTACATTTGTAGCTAGTTTACTCTCAGTTTCCATTTTCTTCCTCTACTGACTTCTTACTGGGATGATTGAAACTTTCAGACTGAGCTCGATAGATTTTGTTTGGTCAGACTATCAAGAGATATGGAGCAACGGCAGGAAAATGGCCTCCTTCTCTTCCCAGGGTGCAATTGAACTGTAGATCATTCATCGGTGCGATCAACTCGATCAATACCAGGTACAAAGGAGCCTGTAACTCATGTCCACTGGTGCATCTACCGATTAAGGAACCTTTCTTACCATAATTCTCAATCTCCTCAGGCATATCATAGTTAATAACATGCTGAATATTTGGGAAGTCCAAGCCTTTCGATGCTACATCGGTTGCCACAAGTACATCCTTATTTCCTTCTCGGAACGCCTCAATGGCTTTAGTCCGCTCCTCCTGGTCTGCGAAGAACCAGAACATGAACAAATCATATTAAACTGTTCAATCAGCTGGTATAAAGCTATGCTTTAGAATCCACACATACTAAACAGTAGTACATTTTACCCTACAAAAGCCAAACTCCTTGAACAAGAGCAAAAATATATCAAATCTTGAGCTCTACTGAGTGAGAAAGGAAAGATTTTCACACTCAGAATCAACAACTTTCATTTGTATCATAGAAAAACATTAGGAACAGACAATAAATGCTGTCCAGGCAGAAACACCCACAATCCATGATTTTTTTAAAAATCCCAAACAACATTCAACACTCAGTCACAAATGATTGGTCAAAGAGGTACACTTTTAAGGAGTGTCTTAAAGGAGGAGAGAGGAATAGAGAAAGGAAGAGATTTATGGAGGGCATTGCAGAGCAACGGGCCTCAGTCGCTGAAGACGCAGCCACCAATTATAATAGCAATTAAAATCGGAGATGCTGAATTGGCAAGAATTGGAGGAGTGCAGATACCTTGCATGGTTGTGGGCCTGTAGAAGATTACGGAGGAGGGGTGTGGTCAAGGAGGGATTTGAAACAAAGATGAAAATGTAAAATCTGTGTTGTGTTTAAATCTGGGAGAAAATGTAATTAAGCGAGCACAGGAGTGATGGGTGAACAGAATTTGATGCAAGTTAGGATACAGGTAGCAGGATTCTTTACAACTTAAGTAGAGAGGGTAGATGATGGGAGTCAGGCCAAAAGAGCATGTAATAATCAAGTCAAGAGGTAAACAAAGGCATGGATGAGGGTTTCAGCAGCAGAAAGCTGAGACAGGAGTCGCAATGGGTGATTATACAGAAGTGGAAGTAGGTGGCCTTAGAGATTGAGAGAATATGGGTTTAAAGACCAGCTGTTGCAAACAGTATGGTTCAGACTCGGACAGTGGTCAGGGAGAAGAAAAATAATATAATAAAATGCTTTCCACGAAACCCCAGATAGACGTGTGAATGGAATTTCCAACAATCTTCTGAAGATACAACTGTTCTCGATAGCGTAACTACAATTTTCATAATATAAATGTACATTATTTATTATGTAACTGTACATTATAACATAGTCATCTATAGCACAACTGTACAATATCTACAACCAGGGATGAGGCGTGCCGAAGACAAAAAATTCTGACAAATGTTTATTACGATGTACTAAATAACAGAAGTAGGCCATTCAGCCCCTCCAGCCTGCTCCGCCATTCAATACGATTACGACTAATCTGTCTCTGTTTTGAATTCCACATTCCCATTTATCCTCAAAAACTTTTGATTTCTTTGCCTAACTGGAATCTATTTGCCTCCGACTTGAAAATATTCAAGTACCCCACCTCCACCTGAGACAGAAAATTCCAGAGTGCACACCCGTCTGAGAGAAAACGTTTCTCCTCAACACTGTCCTAAAAGAGCGACCCTTAATTTTAAAACAGTGCCCCTGAGTCCTGGACTCACCCACAAGAGGAAACATTCTTTCCACATCCACCTTGTTGAGACTACCCAGGGTCTTATATACTTCGATCAAGTCACCCCCTCACTCTTCTAAACGCCTGTAGAAACAAGCCCACTCTGTCCAACCACCCCTCATAAGAAAACATGTTAATTCCTCTGAGCCACCTACTACACATTTTGACCCTTCCTTAAATAAGACGACCAAAACTGCACACAGAATTCAAGATGCGATCTCACCAATATCCTGTATAACTGAAGCATAACATAACAATTTTTATGTTCAATTCTTCTCATAATAAAGCATTTCATTAGCCTTAACTACTTGCTGCATCTGCATGCTAACATTTTGTGACTCAAATACAAGAACACCTAGATCGCTATGCACCTCAAAAGTCTGCAGTCATTCTTCCTGTGAGTAATACTCTGCTTTTTTATTCTTCCTGCCAAAGTGAACATCTTCACATTTTCCCAGATTATACTCCATCTGCCAGATTTGTGCCCATGCACTCAACCTATCTATATCCATCTGCAACCTCCTTATGTCCTCTTCACAACATACTTTCCTACCTTTGTGTCATCTGCAAATTTACAGGTCGCTGGCCTAAGTTATTAATAAATATTGTAAAAAGTTGACAGACACCCTAGCACAAACCCCTGCGGGACTCCACTCGGTACATCATGACAATCAGAAAAAGACCTATTTATGCATACTCCCTGAAGAGGGCATTTTTAGGTAGCAGGCATTTTTTTAAAACTCTAGTTCCATTATTTATTGGAGACGTTAAAATCTTCAGTTCTGACTGTGAGAGACAAGCTGCCAATTTGTAAAAATACACCACAAGGACATAACCTGTCAGTGGGGCCAGCTCTAAGGCAGGAACTAGCTAGGTGTAAACTCTCAAGGTCTGTCTAACAATGTGGGACAATCTGCCATTTGTTCTGGCTCCAGGATATCTGCCGATCACAACAGGGAGGGGTGACTGATAGTCACACCAGATATCGGACCACCAATATCAATAATTGAAAAGTAACATACTGCCTTTGTACTGATTGAATAGTTTAATTAAGCATGCAAGAACGGCATGTGGCACAGTGGTTAGCACTGGGACTGCGGCGCTAAGGACCCAGGTTCAAATCCTGACCCTGGGTCACTGTCTGTGTGGAGTTTGTACTCTCCCCATGTCTGCGTGGGTTTCAACCCCACAATCCAAAGATGTGCAGGTTAGGTGGATTGGCCACGCTAAATTGCCCCTTAATTGGAGAAAAAATAATTGGGTACGAAAAGAAAGCATGCGTACCTTTGATTGGTTAATTATTCTCATATACTATGCACGATGTAACCTTAATTGAGTTATGATTGGACATAGATAACCAGTAACAAATGATTGGTATATGCTAATTTATTGTAACTAAATCTCAAAGTATATACAATTCTTGAATCTGTGCTCTCCGGCTTCCCAATGAGGAATGCCACGGGCCCCTGCTATAGCTTGCAATAAAGGCTGAGTTTTAACTCCAAGATGTTTGGTTTCTCGTGAGTGGAAGTGAAGTACACTGAAATCGAATAGCTGTACTTTTCCCCCCAAAACTGTTTTTTTGCCAATCTACTATCCATGCTACTATGTTACCCTCTAAACCATAAGCTTTTATTTTCTACAATAATCTTTGATGTAACACTTTATCAAATGCCTTCTGGAAATCCAAGCACAGTACGTCTAAAGGCTCCCCTATATCCACAGTGCATGTTACTCCCTCAACGGCCAATAAATTGAGTAAACATGATTTCTCTGTCACAAAACCCTGGCTGACTCTTCCCGATTACCTTGGTCTTTTTTCTAAGTGCCCCGCTATAACTTACTTGATACTTGACTAGAATACCTTTCCCACAACAGCTGGCAAGCTAACAAGACGGTAGCTTTCTGTTTTCTGCCAGCCTCCCTTCTTGAATAGCAGGGTTATATTTGGTACTTTTTAGTCTGATGGAACCTTTGCAGAATCTAGGAAGTTCTGGAAGATCAACACTAACGCATCTACTATCACATTAAACACCTCATTTATGACCCGAGGATGAAGTCCATCAGGATCCAGAGACTCGTCACCTGCAACTTCATTAGTTTGCTCAGTACAGCTTCCCTGGTGATTGTAATTTCACCAAGTTCCATTCTCTCCTCCACCATCCAATTAACAGCTATTACTAGAACTTTTAAAAATCTTCTACAGTGAAAACAGAAGCAAAATGTGTTCATTTCATCTGCAATTTCCTCATTATCCACTATTAACTCTCTAGAAGACCAACACTCACTTTATTTAATCTTTTCCTTTTTAAATACCTGCAGAAACACGTGTTATCCGTTTTTATATTTCTAGCTAGCTTCCTCTCATACTCTTAATTTCTTTCTTCGGATTACCCTTTTAGTCATTCCCTGTCGTTCTTTAGACTCTGACCTGTCATTCATCTTTGCACAGTTGTACGCTTTTTCCTTAAGTTTAATGCTTTCCTTAACTTCTTTATTTAACCAAGGGTGGTAGGTCCTCCACTTAGAATTTTTCTTTTATAGGGCAGCACGGTAGCATTGTGGATAGCACAATCGCTTCACAGCTCCAGGGTCCCAGGTTCGATTCTGGCTTGGGTCACTGTCTGTGCGAAGTCTGCACATCCTCCCCGTGTGTGCGGGGTTTCCTTCGGGTGCTCCGGTTTCCTCCCACAGTCCAAAGATGTGCAGGTTAGGTGGATTGGACATGATAAATTGCCCTTAGTATCCAAAATTGCCCTTAGTGTTGGGTGGGGTTACTGGGTTATGGGGATAGGGTGGAGGTGTTAACTTTGGGTAGGGTGCTCTTTCCAGGAGCCGTTGCAGACTCAATGGGCCGAATGGCCTCCTTCTGCACTGTAAATTCTATGATCTATGATAGTAGGAATATACTGAAATATCCCCTGAAATGATTTTATAAATTGCTTCTCTGTTGATCTACCCTAGTATCCCATTTCACTTCAGTTAGCGCAGCTTTCACGTATAATATATTTTTGTTTGTTGTCACTAGGCTTAATCACATAGTAACCCTTAATTACTTTCAAAATACTAGTGTTGGACCCATTCTTCTCCCTTTAAAACTGGATGTAAAATTAAATGATATTGTGGGCGCTGCTGTCTCGAGGTGCCTCTACTCTGAGGTCATTAATTAATTGGGCCTCGTTGGAGACTGTGGCCAAGGAAAGACAGAGGTTGGAAAAAAAATTAAAGGGGAAAAATTCCATTATCCAAAAGTCAGAGTTTTGCCACACGGTGGAAACTTTTCATCCTTGTATAACATACAGCCATAAAAGACCAAACACACACACACATTAAAATATCTAAGAGACTAGAAATCACTTTTATTTCAGTAAGATGTCACTCCCAATCAAGAGTTTTCTTATTTGCAAGTAGGGTGCCGGGGTACAGATGTGAGGACAGACAGTTTGTGTTTGAGCTTACCTTTCCCCCCGTGAATGGCAACAGCCTCCACACCCTTCAAGAGCAGGTATTCATGGATCGCATCTACATCAGCTTTCTTCTCCGCAAATATTAACACCTGAAATGTATATTAAGGTTGGCCACTTATCAAATCTAACACAACGCACAATATTTTAATGAATATATATTTGATAAACATGTCTACTTCCTAAAATTTAAAAAAAACTTGACAAAGTCTTTAATAAAGCTGAAGCTACGTCTACCTGTAAGCCAGAACAAAAGAATGTTTCTGGCAATATCAGAGAAGTTGGAACCGGATCAACTCTGCAGATATGCTCATGACCCCTGTGGCTGCAAGGATCAAAGTAAATTCTACAAAGGCCATCTACAGGAACTTTCATAAACCATAAGTCTACCAGTATGCTAGGATAAAGGACCCTGAAAACTCCTTTGAAATTCTTAATGGCTGGACCATTAACAATCTCCAGAATCCAGACAAAGGAACATACATCCTTTGTCAAAGCCAAAGTGGTGGGAGCCATGTGACTTGATCCCCTACCTGGAAGAATCTGCGACACTGTCTTGTTGTACTGCCAGTCTACCATCTTCCATCCAGCTGACACAGTGGTTAGCACTGCTGCCTCACAGTTCCAGGGACCCCGGTTCAACTCCTGGCTCGGGTGACTGTCGGTGTGGAGTTTGCCCTTTCTCCTCATGTCTGTGTGGGTTTCATCTGGGTACTCCGGTTTCCTCCCACAGTCTAAAGATGTGCAGATTAGGTGGATTGGCCGTGCAAAATTGCTCCTTAGTGTTCAAACGAATAGGTGGGCTTACTGGGTTACGGGGATAGACTGGAGGCGTGGGCTTAATTAGGGTGCTCTTTCCAAGGGCCGATGTAGATCCAACAAGCCGAATGGCCTCCGTCTGCACTGCAAATTCTATGATTCTATGATCTACCAAGCAGCAGCTCAAAACAAGGACTCAGTCCAGATGAATACCTGAACCCACCTACCACCACCCCAATCCATGCTGTTTCTGTTAGAACGTTTGTACCAGTGCCTACAAGATTAATTCATCTCTATGTGCCTATCATGTCATGGAACTCATTGCTATTGGAAAAGTTAATTTTCCAGCATCAGTCTTCAGTCTGCCAACCTCTGTGAAGGAATACACCATTGGAATTTGAGTCTGGACTTACGTGAAACAATCATTTTTTATTCTGTGGTCTTTGCCCTGCAAATTTTTATTTCTCTGTGTCCCCTCTTTTATTGTCCGAGTGAAAATAGGAGGCTACATGGCGACTTTCCTCTTGTGTTAGCGAATAAACTACCCCTCTGAGCTTACCCTATCTTGAGATTGCTATGGGGCTATTCATAGAAATTGGATCACACCAAATCTACGGGGTTGGGAAATACACCATCGTTTATAAAGGGGGGAATTCAAAATTAAAACACCTCTGTTTATGGACAGGGGTTGAAAGGAGAAATCAGGGTTATTTAAATTAAACCCTCTCCTGTCCGTAACATGTAAGATACCAAGCTTGCAGTTGAGTTTCACTGCTTGCAAAGTTCCTCAATTTGGCACTGTTTCTTTGTAATTCTCTGCTAAAAGCAAAAGAGATATTTACTAACCAGAGGCTTTGCATACTCCCTCTGCCATTT
Organism: Scyliorhinus canicula; assembly: GCF_902713615.1. NCBI lineage: Eukaryota > Metazoa > Chordata > Chondrichthyes > Carcharhiniformes > Scyliorhinidae > Scyliorhinus > Scyliorhinus canicula. The sequence goes on from NC_052163.1 coordinate 41,235,998, forward strand.
TGAGAGAAACGGTAGACTATCGTTTAAGGCATATGTACCGGTCACTATCTGAAACCTTGTCCAGTCCTCTCCCAGAAGGCAATGGTCACAGCTCATATGGGTCAGAACCTTGCACACACAAATGCACATACACATCCATGCACATTTTCACAAACACATGCACATGGGACACAGAAACCATGTGCACACGCATAAACACTGAAGGATCAGATGAACATGTTGTGATGAATGTAAGACATTGTTATATATTATATAATATATTTGTAGCAGTAATGTTATCGAAAACCCTGGTTTAAAATACATAAAGGCAGTGTGTCAACTTAAGCTGTGATTAGAAAGTCGTAAAATTGAGGTAACCATTGCTTCTAACCATTTACTTGTTTACAGAGAGATGGTTGACGGAACATTGTTTCGATTTCTGGCGATTCCCTGGGGTGTAGATAGTTTGAGGGATTGTGTTCAGTCTGAGTTAAGCAGGTCATGGGATAAGTTAGTGGGAGTCAGGTCTGTCTGTAGTTTTGCAGTCTGCTAGATTTTATGTTGAACAGCAGTTTGCCATAGGATTTGAGTCTGACAAGATAGAGGGAAGGAGCAGTGCTCCGAAACCTAGTGATTTAAAACAAACCTGTTGGACCTGGTGTTCTAACACTTCTTACTGTGCTTACCCCAGTCCAATGCCAGCATCTCCACATCAAAGATAGAAGGATTTTCAGGTTATTCCTGAAAGGGTCTCTCTCCAACAGAGAACTCCAAGTAAACCTGATTGGTAACTTTATTTATAAGTGGATTTTTAACTGTGTTGAGTTGCATGTTGGAACTCACACAAAGAAGTACACAAATGCATAAGCGTGCATACAAACATGCACGCGAGTATAAGCTCATATGCATGAACACATGTGCACATAGGAATGCACGTAGACCAGACTAACACATACATTTACACAAACACATGCATTCACATTTTCCATTGTAAAACAACACAAGGGGCTTCAGTCATGTTATGAAACAAAATGTAGGTGTTTGGGTTAAAACTTAACTAATTCAATGGGATACGATACCCACACAAGAGCAATACCCAGAAAGTCCAGGTCCAGGAAGCCGGCAAGTAAAGCTTCGTCAACGGATTTCGAAGCCTCTTAAGGCTCTTCTGCTGAGAAAATGGCGGAGGCTGCTGCCGAAACTCTAGCCATTCCACTGATGGCTGAGATGCTTTCAGGCACCTTGGCAGTGGAATTTCAGAAACAGTGGCGGACTGTCCCTGAGGAGCTCCATAACTCAATAGAAGTGGCCCGAATTCCCATTCAGTCGGCGTCGGCGAAGTCTGATGAGATGGTAAAGGCGCATGATGGAACGTTAAGAGTATGTAGAGGCAGTATCTGGGAGCAAAGCAATCAGATTGTCTCCTTGGAGGCTGAAATGGCAACGTTGGTCAGTGATAATAGAGCACTGAGGGTCAAAGTGGACAATCTGGTGAATCTCCGGGGGGTTTTGGGGGGGGGGGGTGGGGATAGAGAGAGAGAGAGAGAGAGAGAGGAGATCCCAGACAAACATTGTGAGGCTCCATGCGGAGCCAATCAGAAGGAATGAGTCCTGAGGTGGACAAATGACGACCGAGACTACAATTGGGAGGAGCAAGCCAGCAGGCTCTATCAAGATGTGGGTGCGTAACTTGCAAAAAGGCAGGCAGTGTTTAACAAGGCCAAGGCCCCAATGTGCCAGAGGAGGCTGATGCTTTTGTTAAGAAGAATGGGCTGGAGCCGAGTTAATTGTAATTTTATGAGGTCGTTGTATTATTGGTCAGGGCATGTGGTTATGGGAACTTGTTGGGGTTTCTTGCACAAGTTTGTATTTTCTTGTTCTTGTGTGGGATGGGTGTATTTTCTTTGATTATTAAAGTTGGATGTGGGCGGGTTGTCATGGCTATTTATTTGTTTTGACTCCAGGCAGGGGCCATCCTGCCAGCTGAGGAGGTAGCCAACGGGAACAAAGTAGTGGGGGTAACTGCAACTCATTATTTTATTGTAATTTTAGATAATGAGTTTAGGGTTTTTGTTTAGTTTAGTGTTAGAGATAGTTGAGGGAGGAGCTAGGGTTTTTTTTTGTCATTTGGCTGTTTGATTGGTCATTTAGGTATGGCGTCGTGGGGAGGCGGTGATGCGGATGGGGAGTAAAGCTCCCTCTGCACTTTCCCATCAGACAATCCAAAGACAGATACAACATAGGATAGATGTATCGTCTCATCAAACACTCTTCGGACAGGTAAAGCACAGGTTGGACACTGAACACCATGGATCAGCAAGATACTTCTCACATTACTGAGAGATGACCAACAGTTCTCAAAGGAGACATTGGGCATGAACTAACGAGAAAAAAACAGTGTGCGTTCTGGATTAACGGGGTCCTTCTCGGCGCTTGTAGATGCCAATATCTAACGACACTCTGGGGTGTTAGGGTGCCTCAGCGGGGAACGCCCCGTTGAGGCAGCGCTCAGTCATATTCCCTGCACTGAGGAGCACCACTTGTCAATGCAGGAAGAAATCGGGGTGTCATTTGTAAATGCCGCCCTGATCTTTCAACCCACTGATGTGACCCCAGTAACCCCCCCCCCCACGCACCCATTGGGGGTCCTCGGACCCCGGGCACCCCACCTCATATAGGCAAGGCACCCCCTGGCCCAATCCACGGCACAGGCAAAATGCTCCCAAGGCACCTTTGCACTGCCAGCCTGGCAGTGCCCCTGTCGGCCTGGCAGTGCCACCTAACACCCTGGTGGTGCCGAGCTAGCACCTGGATGGCACTGCCATGGTGCCAGGTTGGCAGTGCCCAGATGGCATCAGCAGTCCCAGGGTACCACCCTGCCTAGAGGCCACTCACCTGGGGGCTCCAACCGCATGGAAGACCCCCTTCAAGTGCCGTTCTGCCTGGTCTGTTTGTGGGGACCAGCGCTAAACGGCACCCGGCTGGGGTCTCCTCGGCGAGGCCATTAGATCCCGGGTAGCAGTTAGAACCGGTTTCAGCAAAGTTAAGCGAGTGTTCGATCTCATGAGGCGCAACAACCATTGGGTATCCTGGAAGAGGCCTCGCGCGGGATGTACCGCGTCCAATCCCGATTTCGCCGGGAGGCAGCCGGTAATATCGCGTCCATTGTGTGTGGTGCTACAATGTCCGTCAATTATTGGGTGTAATATCTCATCACACTAAGAGGCAAAACAATGAAACTGGACTAGACTGAAGTGAAGTCCTTTACCGGAGGTGGAGTCTTCTGCAGACATTCCAGCAAGTACACCATCTTAGCTTCTTCCTTCACGTATTCCACCTCCTAAACATAAGAGGACATTCACATTTCATTCATGTTGATCAGCACTAATTCTCTGAAGGAAGGGGTAACATGTTGGAATTTAAAGTTCTCAGCATGAACATGAAACCAGCCAACTCATTCATAATCTGAGCCTCACCATCAACTTGAAAAGGAGAAACAGTTAACACTGACCTGTACTACATACAACATTTCAGGACGACTAGTTACTTAAAGAATTCACATACAACACCATAAATCCTTTGAACAGTCTCTTGGAGTGAATGCGAGTAATCACAATGGCTTCCAGGGAGATATACAGCTTTGAAACAAATGATTAGCCCGAGGTAAGAAATGGAACAGGGTCACCATCAGGAACTGGTTACAGAGCCACAGCGTGAAAGGATGCATATAACTATACTGATTCTGGTTCAGCTCAGTGGGCTAGATAATTGGCTCCCTTGAGGAGGCCGCCATATGCGGGTTTAATACCCACACCAGCTGAGGGTTATAATAATAATAATGGCAGCACTGGTGGCGCAGTGGTTAGCACTGCCGCCTCATGGCGCCGAGGTCCCAAGTTCGATCCCGACTCTGGCTCACTGTCCATGTGGAGTTTGCACATTCGCCCCGTGTTTGCGTGGGTTTCACCCCCACAAACCAAAGCTGTGCAAAGTACGTGGATTGGCCAAGCTAAATTGCCTCTTAATTGGAAAAAATGAATTGGATACTCTCAATTTATTTTTATTAATAATAATAATAATCTTTATTGTCACAAGTCGACTTACATTGCAATGAAGTTACTGTGAAAAGCCCCTAGTCACCACATTCCGGCACCTGTTCGGGTACACAGGGGGAGAATTTAGAATGTCCAAATTACCTACAGCACTTCTTTCGGAGGAAACTGGAGCACTGGAAACTCACACAGATACGAGGAGAACGTGCAGACTCCGCATAGACAGTGATCCAGCCGGGAATCGAACTTGGGATCCTGGTGCTGTGAAGCCACAGTGCTAATCACTGTGCTACCGTGCTGCCTGGGGTTTCCTGCTTGCTGTGTATAAAGGCTTATTGCACTCTGATTTTGTCCCACAAAAGTCCCGAATGACGTGCTTGTTAGGTGAATTGGATATTCTGAATTCTCCCCGTGTACTCGAACAGGTGCCGTAGTGTGGCGAGTAGGGGATTTTCACAATAACTTCATTGCAGTGTTAATGTAAGCCCACCTGTAACATTAATAAAGATTATATTTGAGGAAATGACCAGAGAAAGACATGGTCTTTAAAAACAATGACCTATGGCAGGCATAGTCATAGACATAGGATGGATTTTCAGAAAAAGATGGCTGAGGAATGACCAGACATTACAATCATAGGATAAAAGCAAATTACTGCGGATGCTGGAATCTGAAACGAAAGGGAAAATGCTGGAAAATCTCAGCAAGTCTGGCTTCCGGTTAGGCACACTACAGCCTTCCGGCCTGAACATCGAATTCAACAACTTCAGATGATCAGCCCCACATCGACCCATTTGTTTTCCTTTCATTTTAACTGTCTTTTACCATTTCTTTCTTTCTTAATATACATTTAATTTCCCCCCCCCCCCCCCCCAATCTTATCCACCTTTCCTGCACCTTTCTCCTCTTTGCTTCCCCCTTCCCTACCCCCCACACCTACAGTTCATCCTCTGATGTTAGTTTCCCTGCTGTTTGACCTTTCACATCTTTTGTCCTCTCTGGGGATTGCCATTAACACTCTTTCCCCTTGGTTTCTGTGGCCATTAGCACCCAGTTTCCCTGGGTTTCTGTGGCTATGACTCATCTTTCATTCTCACTCCACAGTATAAATATTTCCCACTCTCTCTGTCTGTTAGCTTTGACAGTCATCGGACTCGAAACGTTAGCTCTTTTCTCTCCCTACAGATGCTGCCAGACTTGCTGAGATTTCCCAGCATTTTCCCTTTCATTACAATCATAGGGTATAGCAAGTAGAGGGCAGGGAAGAAAGAAATTAAAAAAGACAAAGATGATGGGACTCGGGGGAGGAGAGAGGATGAGCATGCAGGATCTTGGAGGACGAAAGGGTCAGGGGAGCAATGCATCAGACAATGAAGAGCGTGCAGGCAGGGGAAGGTAATGGGACAACGGAAAATGTGAGATGGAGAGGGAAAGGATGTGGAAAGGACAAGAGAGAATGAATGAAAGAAAAAAGAATGGAAAAGAAAAATGTAGTTGCTCTTATTTTGTAAAAGAATGCAATAAGCCAATTTATACACAGCAAACAGATATTTGACAATCTATTACAGTGATGTTGAGTGCGGAATAAAGTTTGGCCTGGACTCCTCTTTGAAATAGTCCTATCGGAACTTTCATGGTCACCTTAGAGAAGATAGCCCTTGAGAATGCAGCATTCCCTGATACTCGGAGTGGCAGTCTAGGCTTTGTGCTCAAGTCTCTGGAATGTACCTTCTGACTCAAGAGTGAGTATAAAATAACATGGAATTGCACTTCCTCCACTAAGTCACAACTAAGGCTCGATAAATATACTTTTTTTTTTCAAGATACTGTGGGACAAAAACAGGTGGACTTTCTGGAATGAAAACAAAAAATACTGGAAACACTCAGCAATAAGGCAGCATCTATGGAGATAAAAACAGAGTTAACATTTCAAGTCAAGGAACTTTAAGCAGATTCTGAATATTTCCAGCATTTTCTGTTTTTATTTTGGATTTACAGCTTCTGCAGTATTCTACTTTAGGGACTCTGGAACTTTCTTTGCACAGTACATGTACAATTTGGAGTTATGCAGAAGGCAATAAGGGGCTACGTTAGTGTTGGTAAAATCAAAAAGTTTCAGATGGAGCTCTAAACAAAGCGATTTTCTAATCTGACGTTGAAAAATTCCTTTGAAGCCCTCCTCTTTACACAGGTTAACTATATCACACAGTATCTAGATGAATTTTACTCTTTCCATCTCACCTGGATCACATCGAGGCTGGCAGCTCCTGCTCGGCCCACATTAATGGTGATGGGCTTCACCAGGGCACTCTTGGCAAAGTTCTGAATCTTTTTCGGCATGGTGGCACTGAAAAGTAGAGTTTGGCGTTGGCCCTGTGGGAAGGTGTAAAGTGACATGAACATGAGCCTAAAAAAGCATCAGACTGGACAAATCCCTCCTACGGAGACAAATGGAAAGTCAAAGCTTTCCATTTCTGGCCACAGTTCGGAACTCTCCTCCTGTTTCAACTGAATATCAACATCTCCTTGCGGGGGTGTGCCTTGTAATTGAGCAGCAAATGGCCCTTATCCATTATTGTTAGGGCCGTAAGGCCCTTTTTGGGAAGACAAAGGAGAGGTATCCCCTCTAATTTCCTCTTTCCCAGCCAAAAGATGACTATCCTGGACTAGGTCATTAAATCTCACTCACATAACCATTCTGGTAGGGGAACAACAGAGGTCAGGACTAGAAGCAATACCCAAGCAATGGCAGGGATGAGGAGGAGCGCACGCCCTGGGTAATGGAAGACATAATAACTGAGAAGGATAATAATTAGAGATGCCATTCCTGATGACTAATGAAAGCATCAAGTGAGAAGAGCCGGGTCAAATACTGGGCAGCACGGTAGCACAAGTGGATAGCACTGTGGCTTCACAGCGCCAGGGTCCCAGGTTCGATTCCTCACTGGGTCACTGTCTGTGCGGAGTCTGCACATTCTCCCCGTGTGCGCATGGGTTTCCCCCGGGTGCTCCGGTTTACTCCCACAGTCCAAATACGTGCAGCTTAGGTGGATTGGCCATGGTAAATTACCCTTAGTGACCGAAAAGGTTAGGTGGGGTTATTGGGTTACGGTGGAAGTGAGCGCTTAAGTGGGTCGGTGCAGACTCGATGGGCCGAATGGCTTTCTTCTGCACTGTATGTTCTATGCTATGGTTCCCTCATCCAGTCAAATATTCTGCCGACACCATCCACCTAGACTCAGTCAACAGTTGTCCAGAAAACTGTAACCAGCATTAGAGAGTGTAGGGCGAAAGGAGGGGAGAGCAAACAAAGGGAAATGGTGGTGCGGACAGAAACAATACAGTCTGGTCTGGACATACGTCACTGACACCGGGGGAGGAGTGAGGAACAGACTAGGGATTTTGAAGAGCTGGGAGGGTAGGTATAACTCAGTGCACCTGGTTTGAATCCAACTACAATGTTTACAGGTTCTGCCTGTCCACTTCATTAAGCCAGACACTTCACCTGAACTAATCTCAGTGCCGCAGCTATCCTTCACAAAGATAAAGATAGTCAGAGAAATGGTCACCTTAAAGTAGGAGAAGATGGTGCGAATGTCTTCCTCAAAACCCATGTCAATCATCCTGTCTGCTTCATCCAATGCCAGATACCTACAGATGTCCAAACCAACCATTTTTTTCTGTAGAAGATCCATCAGACGACCAGGAGTGGCGACCATCATGTGCACACCTCTGCAGAGTGACAGAGGATTGGCTTTTAATCATTACATCTGTAGATATTTGTACTGAAACATTTGTTCTTCCAATGGACAAAATCAAAGTCAGCTTCCTGCAACTATCCCTGCAGGAAGTGTATTTGGTCCTAAACGCGAGATAGGTGATATCCCCGATGCAATCAATTTCACTCTTGCCCAGAATCACTAGCTGAGACTGAGGATCCCTCACCCTCTTACCCCAACCAACATAGGCAGCAGCTTTGATGAAAACACAGGGGATAATTTATTTGAAAAGTCCTACAAAACTCCTTTGCCTTTGAATTAGTAATACCAAGCCAAGTTACAATCAAGGAGGCCATTCAGCCCACTGGGGCTGTACCAGCGAGAGCAATTTTTCCCTGCTTCAATTATTTATTATATTTATCCTGATGCAATAGTCCTGGTGCATCCGCTCCATGACAAATCATTCCAGCCAAAACAACCCTCCATGTAAAGACCTCCCTCGCGACTCCAATAGTGACAACCTTAAATTGACGATTCCACATCACTGACCTCGCAAACAAAGGAAATTAACTCTCCCGCTGTCAAGAAACAGAGGTAGTTTTAAGTGGACTATATTCGTATTGTTAAATATACGGGCGGCGGGGTGGCACAGTGGTTAGCACTGCTGCCTCACAGCTCCAGGGTCCCAGGTTCAATTCCCGCCTCGGGTGACTGTTTGTGTGGAGTTTACACTTTCGCCCCGTGTGTGCGTGGGTTTCCTCCGGGTGCTCCGATTTTCTCCCACAGTCCAAAGACGTGCAGGTTAGGTGGATTGGCCATGCTAAATTGCCCGAGTGTCCAAAAGGTTAGGTGGGTTATGCGGATCGGGTCGAGGTGTAGTGTGCTCTTTACAAGGGCCGATGCGGACACGATGGACCGACTGGCCTCCTTCTGCACTGTAAATTCTATGATTCTATGATTAGAAATAAGATATAGATTTAAGTGGGTTTAAATTAGAGTTTTTGTGTAGGAAGGGTAAAACTCTAGTTAGATTAATGTTAAACAAAGGTGTTAGCACGTATGCGGGTTTTGGTTTCAAATCAATCGGTGTTTCTATTCTGCTGAGAGAGAGTTTATGATGGGAAAAGTAAACATGTGTTTGGAGAAAGAATGAGATGGTGCTTCGCAACCAGGGACCACTTTCAGATCAAAGACCTTTTGAGATTTAGTGTTTCATTGGATTCCAGCAGTTGGAGATAGGAAGCTAGAGAGGGAACAGCTATCAACTCTGCTAGAAGTAGAAAAGTTATACAATGAAATAACGGTAAAGCCAGACATCTGAAGCAATTGTAAGTTTGGAATCCTTATTTCTAGCCTTTGGAAACAATAGTATTCAATTGGGCACTGAGTATCAGAGTTTTGCTTGGACCTCTGGAAGCTTGGGCAATTCAAAACAGAGGAATACTGACGGGAGAGTTGGCAAACCTGGAGGTTGATCCTTGCTAAAACATCTGAGAAAAAGCCTTGTTTGAAAGGACAGATGGAAAAACTGGAGGTGAATCCTTGATGAAAACAGCTGAGGGAAAGCATTGTTTGAAAGAAGATTTTAAAGAATGTCTTTTTGAGAGCGGAGTTTGGAAACACTCGCATGACAATCATCTGGGGGAAATTTGAAGAGAAACCCACAGAAGACGGATTGAGTGGCATCTGCCACTGGGTTTGTCTGACCACAGGTAGCCTATTGGGTTACAGGGACTGTGTGTTTATTGAGAACATTATAGCATAAGATACATCACGTAACTTGTATTATCCTTGAAATCTGGGTACAGTTGTGAAGATATGGGGGTAAAGGAATATTGTATTATAGTCAAACATTTCACGTTTATTAAATTTTTTTGTTGTTAAAAGCTAATTGGCAGCCCTGATACTCTGTACTCAACGTTTTTTTTTAAAATTAAACGTTACTGTCTTTTTAGCCAGGTTTCTATTCTAGGATCTACTCGTACTGTTTTTTTAAATATAAATTTAGAGTACCCAATTCATGTTTTCCAATTAATGGGCAATTTAGCGTGGCCAATCCACCTATCCTACACATCATTGGATTGTGAGGGTGAACCCACGCACTGGGAGAATGAGCAAACTCGGACAGTGATCCAGCGCTGGGATCGAACTTGGCACCTCGGGTCCATGAAACGGCGGTGCTGACCACTGCGCCACCGTGCTGCCCCCGTCCAATTATTTTTATTTATCTTTTTATAAATTTAGAGTACCCAATTTATTTTTTCCAATTGAGGGGCAATTTAGTGTGGCCAATCCACCAACGCCACATATCTTTGGGTTGTTGGGGGCGAAACCCACGCAAACACGGGGAGAATGTGCAAACTCCACACAGACAGTGACCCAGAGCCGGGATCGAACCTGGTAGCTCAGCATCGTGAGGCGGCAATGCTAACCACTCCGCCACCATGCTGCCCACCCCCGCCCAGTTATAACATCAACTGAGATCGCAACACTACTCATTCTATCAACGCCCTTCATCATTTAAAAAACCTCCCTCATCTAAATTGACTCTTATCCATTACTGCTCTAATGGAAACAGTTCTAGCATCTCAAGTATTTCCACATAACTGTTGGTTCCCAACTCTGGCATTATCCTGATGAATGTACACTCTCTCTGGACTTAATGTCGTGTTTATAAGGTGACACCCAAAACCATACACAATACTCTCAATGTGCCCTCATCAATCTTTTCTACATCTTGATCCATGTTTTGACTCTAGCACCCAATTACTCTATTAAAAGCTCCAAAATTCCACGACCATTTTTGATTGAAATGATTTGGTTGAAATGCTATTATCCTCATAATTATTTTGGGCTGACTTCCGGTGGCGGCTATGAGGGAGTAGGTCGCACATTTGGTGGTTCCCGTTTCGGTTGGACTTTTGGACCTTTTCCCCGACTTTTTTGCGCTTTTGAGCACAGAACTGGAAAGCAATAGTACTCAGACACAGGACCCATAGAGAATTATATGGACCTAAGAAGCCGGAGGGACCGTAAAAGGCAGAAGAAGTGGTCGAGTAAGGGCACAGTGGAGGCTGTGAGAGAGACCAGCATGGCTGGTGTTCACAGCAAGGAGCTGACAGCCCAGAATGGAGCAGCTGCTGCAGGCTAAGCAGGAGGGCTTTTTGGCTTTGAAGCGTGACAACTTGGAGCCGCTTCAGAAGTCGATTGATCGGATGGGAAAAAGGCTGGATGATCAGGCTGAGAAGCTCCAGCAGTTGGAGAAGTCAGTGGAGGAGCAGGCTGACTTTCAAATGGTGGCGGATGTGGAGATTCGGAGGCTGAGGGACCAGCAAAAAGTGCTTCTGGAAAGGCTGGAGGACCTGGACAACAGATCACGCCGGCAGAACATGAGAATCGTGGGCCTCCCGGAGGGGGCAGAGGGGCTAGACGCTGCCGCATTTGTGGAGGGTATGTTTCAGAAGTTGCAGAGGAACGAGGTGTTCCTGCGCCCACTGGTGGTGGACAGGGCACACAGAGTGCAGGTGAGGCAGCCGCGACAAGGGGGTCCCCCATGAGCGATGGCGGTACGCTTTCACAGGTACCTAGACAAGGTGCTGCAATGGGCAAAGAGCACACAAACCTGTATTTGGGACAATACCACCCTGTGTGTACCAAGATTTGAGCGCGGAGGTGGCCAGGAGGGGAGGCTACGGGCAGGTGAAGGAAATACTATATAAAAACAAGGTGAAATTCGGGTTGCTTTTTCCGGCGCGACTGTGGGTTACGTATAAGTGTCAGCACCACTATTTCAAGGAACCCGAAGAGGCGATGGACTTCGTTAAGAAGCAAGGGCTGGCCCTGAGCTGAGGACATTTGGACTCATGTTAGAGCTTTTAAGTATATGTGGTGCCTATCCCGTTTTGGGATGTATCTTTTTTTCTTCTTGTTTTTGCATGGTTTTCCTGAATGTTTCCTGTTTGGGCTCTTTGCTTAGTTAGAGTTTGGCTGGGGGGGAATTAATAAAAAAAGTTAAAAGGGTTGGGTTCAAATGGATGCTTCAGGGGAACTTTGTGCTTTTTTTTGTGTCTGCATGACTAAGCCTCTTATTTCTTATCGCTTTTTTTTCTTGTTTAACTTGAATTGTGCTATTGTAGGGGTTGTTTATGACTTGTATAGAGTGTTTGCTTAAGTAGGGCTGATCTGGGGAAGTGGTGTGGGGGGGGGGGGGGGGGTGACTGGGAACAATGGATGGGAGACGGGCTGGTGCCGAGGCTGGGAGCCCCAGGCTAGCTGAGTGCAGCTAGTCAACGGAAGCCGAGGAGGTCATGGATGGAGCCGGCCAGGAGGCGGGCCAGAGGAAGCACGACACATGGCTGGGGGGCTGACCAAGGAAAGGGGATGGCTGATCGGCATGGGGGGGGGTGCGAAGTGCCCCCAACCAGGCTGATCACCTAGAATGTTAGAGGGTTAAACAGGCCAGTGAAGAGGGCGCGTGTGTTTGCGCATCTGCGAGTTCTGAAGGCGGACATAGTCATGCTGCAGGAGACGCACCTGAAAGTGGCAGACCAGGTTAGGTTAAGGAAGGGCTGGGTCAGTCAGGTCTTTCATTCGGGGCTTGATTCTAAGACGAGGGGGGTTGCGATCCTGATTAATAAACGGGTACAATTTGAGGCGTGGATGGGTGTGGCAGGTTCGTTATGGTGAGGGGTAAGCTCGAAGGGGTGAGAATAGTCCTGGTCAGTGTGTATGCCCCTAATTGGGACGATGTGGATTTTATGAAGAGGATGCTAGGGAAGATTCCCGACTTGGACTCGCGTAAGTTGATCATGGGCAGGGACTTTTTTTTTTTATAAATTTAGATTAGCCAATTATTTTTTTCCAATTAAGGGGCAATTTAGCGTGGCCAATCCACCTACTTTGCACATCTTTGGGTTGTGGGGGTGAAACCCACGCAAACACGGGGAGAACGTGCAAACTCCACACGGACAGTGACCCAGAGCCGGGATCGAACCTGGGACCTCAGCGCCGTGAGGCGGTTGTGCTAACCACTAGGCCACCGTGCTGCCCATGGGCAGGGACTTTAATACAGTCCTGGACCCGAGCCTGGACTGGTCATGCTCAAGAACGGGCAGGTTGCCAGCGATGATAAAGGAACCGAGAGGGTTCATGGAGCAAATGGGGGGAGCAGATCCGTGGAGATTTAACCAGCCGACGGTGAGGGAGTTCTCGTATTTCTCTAACATCCACAAGGTGTATTCCCGAATTGACTACTTTGTGCTGCGTAGGGACCTGCTGGCCAGAATGGTGGGGGCAGAATATTCGCCAATTGCCATATCGGACCATGCTCCGCACTGGGTAGACCTGCAATTTTGTAAGGACAGCTTTCAGCGCCCACCATGGAGGCTGGAAGCTGGACTACTCGCGGACAAGGCGGTGTGTGGGAGGCTGAGGAAATGCATGCAGAATTACCTGCAGGTGAATGATACTGGAGAAGTCTCGGCAGCGGTGCTCTGGGAGGCACTGAAGGCAGTGGTGAGAGGGGAGCTAATTTCAATCCGGGCGTACAGGGACAGGACGGAGAGGGCAAAGACGGACCGACCGATTAAGAAAATTCTACGGACAGACAGGAGTTACGCGGAATCCCCGAGGCCAGAGTTACTCAGGAAACGACAGAGGCTGCAGGCCGAGTTTGGTGTGCTGACTACAGGCAAGACTGTAGAGCAGCTTAGAAAGGTAAAAGGCGCGATTTATAAGCATGGGGAGAAGGTTAGTAGAATGCTCGCGCAGCAACTGAGGAAGAGGGAAGTGGCTAGGACAAAAGGGAGGGTAGTGGATGGGGAAGGTAATCTAGTGGGTGATCCAGCAGGGCTGAACAAGGTCTTTAGGGACTTTTATAGGAAGCTGTACACTTCGGAACCACCCACGGGTCCGGGGGAGATAAGGTGATTCCTGGACGGACTGACCTTCCCAAGAGTGGGGAGGGGGTTGGTGGACGGACTGGGGGACCCTGGTCCGGATCAAAGAGGTATTGGGGGCCCTGAAGGTCATGCAGTCGGGTAAAGCCCTGGGGCCGGACGGGTATCCAGTGGAGTTTTACAAAACAATTGCTGGAATAGTGGGGCCGGTGCTGGTCAGGGTCTTTAACGAGGCAAGAGACAGAGGGAGTTTACCCCCGGCGATGTCGTAGGCCACCATCTTGCTCATTCTGAAACAGGATAAGGACCCGGAGGCCTGTAGGTCATACAGGCCGATCTCCTTGATCAACATAGACGCCAAGTTACTGGCCAAGATTTTGGCGACCAGAATTGAGGACTGTGTAATTGTGGAGGACCAAACCAGGTTTGTAAAGGGGAGGCAGCTGGTGGCCAACATAAGAAGGCTGCGCAACGTGATTATGATGCCCCCGGAGAGTAGGGAGGTAGAGATAGTGGTAGCCATGGATGCTGAAAAGGCTTTTGACCGGGTCGAGTGGGATTATCTGTGGGAGGTACTAGTACGGTTTGGTTCGGGGCGGGGTTCAACGACTGGGTTAGGCTATTGTATCAGGCCCCGGAGGCGAGTGTAAGGACGAACAGGACGACATCGGACTACTTTAGACTGCACCGTGGGACAAGACAGGGCTGCCCTCTCTCCCCACTGCTGTTTGCGCTGGCAATAGCGCCGCTGGCAATTGCACTGAGAGCTTCTAGGGGCTGGAGAGGGCTGGTCCGGGGGAGAAGTGGAACATAGAGTCTCGTTATACACGGATGATCTGCTGTCATATGTATCGGAACCAATGGTGGGGATGGACGGTATTATGGCAACCCTGAGGGAATTTGCCGGTTCTCCGGATACAAACTGAACATGGCTAAGAGAGTTATTTGTAATTCAGGCGAGGGGGCAGGAGAGTAGGCTGAAGGGGTTGCTGTTCAGGCTAGTGGGGGAGAGTTTCCGATATTTGGAGATTCAGGTGGCACGGGACTGGGGCAGGTTGCATAAGCTCAACCTGTCCCGACTGGTGGAACGAGCGAGGGAGGAGGTCCGGAGGTGGGATGCACTCCCGCTGTCATTGGCGGGGAGGGTGCACTGTTAAGATGAAGATTCTCCCGCGGTTCTTGTATGTTTTTCAGTGTCTCCCCATCTTTATCCCGCGGTCCTTCTTTAAGAGGCTGAATAAAATTATCCTGGGATTTGTATGGGTGAAGAGGGTGATGCTTGAAATGAGCAGAGGAGGTGAGGAGCTGGCATTGCTGAACTTCAGCAACTATTACTGGGCGGCCAACATAGCGATGATAAGGAAATGGATGGTGGGTGCGGGGTCGATTTGGGAGCGGATGGAGGCTGTTTCGTGCAGGGGCACTAGCTTAGCAGCCCTGGTCACGGTGCCTCTGCCGCTTCCGCAGGCACAGTACTCCACCAACCTGATAGTGGTGACGGCTCTTCGCATCTGGGGCCAATGGAGGAGTCATGTAGGGGAGGTAAGAGCATTGGTGTGGACCCCAATCTGCGGCAATCGCCGATTTGCCCCGGGGAACATGGATCAGGGTTATCGACTGTGGAGGAGGGTGGGGATTGTGAGGATGGGGGATCTGTTCCTGGAAGGGAACTTTCCGAGCATGAGGGCGCTGGAGGAGAAGTTTGGGCTGGTGAGAGGGAACAACTTTAGATACTTGCAGGTGAGGGATTTTGTACCTAGGCTGGTGCCGTCCTTCCCACGCCTCCCGTGGGTGAGGGTAGAGTTTCAGACGTCTACACGGAGCTAATGAGAGCTGAGGATAGGCAGACCGAGGATCTGAAGCTTAAGTGGGAGAAGGATCACGGGGAGGAGCTGGAGGACGGTATTTGGGCAGAAGCTCTGAACAGAGTAAACACGACCGCAACATGCGCCAGGCTCAGTCTGATCCAGTTTAAGGTCATGCACCGGGCCCACATGACGGTGGCCTGGATGAGCAGATTCTTCGGGCTGGAGGACAAATGTGCTAGATGCGCCGGAGGGCCGGCTAACCATGTACACATGTTCTGGTCGTGCCTAAAACTCAGGGGGTATTGGCAGGGATTCGCAGATGTCATGTCCCGGGTATTGAAAACCGGGGTGGTAATGAGCCCGGAGGTGGCAATCTTTCGGGTTTCGGAGGACCCAGGAGTCCAGGAAGAGAGAGAGGCCGACGTTTTGGCCTTTGCTTCCCTGGTAGCCCAGCGACGAATACTGTTAGCAAGGAGGGACTCAAAGCCCCCGAGGGCTGAGGTATGGCTATCGGACATGGCAAGCTTTCTTGGCCTAGAGAAAGTCAAGTTCACCTTCAGAGGTTCACCCGAAGGTGGCAGCCATTTATTGACTTCTTCGCAGAGGTGTAAGCTTCAGCAGGCGGCGAGGGTACAGTAGAGTAGAGATGGGGGATATTGAGGCAGATTCCTGCGTGAACAGAGCCGTGGTTTGCACTATGTTTATTTTGTCATTTGTGTCTTGACTTTTATTGTTGGCCCAAGATGTCACCAATCCTCCACGATTTTCAGTCTCTTTACATTCAATCTATACTCCCATTATTCAGTTTTTCCCTTCCAGAAGATACTTTTCCGAACACTCCGGCATTGTTTGCAACATGTTTATTACACTCATTCATGGCCTTGAAAATTAACAAAATTCACACTATACTGAAGTGTTCAGAAAGGAAAGGACAGCAAATATAGAGAAACAAAAATATTCTCCTTCAACTGTGATTGAGAATTTCTGAGTAAGAGCAGAGAAGGTTGCCCAATCTTCTGGCCAATATTCATTCCCTCAACTAACATCACTGAAAACATGTTATCTAGCCATTTATCTCAGTGCTCTCTGTGGGATCCTGCTGTGTGCAAATTAGCTGCCAGGTTTCCCTTGGAGGCAGTTTACAAAATACATAGCTGAGTTCCACTGTGGAACTCTTTCACAGGGATCTATCAATTTACCTTTCCACATCGGTTCACAGTGGAGAATGGCCATGGGTCACAAGGCAGTTATCCAGTGATGTTCTCTTTCTGTGAGGGCAGGAACAAAGGGCAATTCAAATTCTGCACGTACCGTTTGACAACCTCCATTTGCTCCTTGATGGACATGCCACCAATGCAGAGTGCGCAGCGAAGCTGGGGAAAGCCATCCTCTTCTAGCAGGCGGCAGTAATAGTCGATAATCCCGTGGGTCTGTCTTGCCAATTCTCTCTGAATGGAAAGGAAGACAATGTTTTCTTCAGCCCATACACACGCACAAGTAACATTTGTATCACAATATCTCTAGTCACAAAAAAATACAGCAATTTCACATCAGTAATGTCAGTATAAACACTGCTGAGCAACACAAAATTACAATCATGTGTGCTGATCTTCACAGCCCAGGCTGCTGTGGGAAGGTGCAAACCATGAGATGGATTCACTGTCAACACAGATGAGACCTGTGAGGCCTTTGGCTCTGGTTTGAATTTAAGCTGCACCTAATGGAGACAGAAGTCTCTTCTTTCAATTGCTGTGCAGGTTCTCATTCAGCTCTTGGTGGTGATGGTCATTGTTTAACCATCCTCAAGCCAGTAGTTTCACTTACAATGGCTGATATGGAAAACAAACAAATATCACACAAAGAACCGGAGTGCTGGCTACAGTTGAAACTAATATGTAATATTGAAGTGAATCACACTGCCCTGGGAGTCTTTGATGAGAGAGAATAGAGGGAGCTTTACATCGCATCTAACCTAGTGCTGTATCTGCCCTGGGAGATTTGATAGATCAGTTTTAAAGGAGCTTTACTCCATATCTAACCCCGTGCTATACCTGTACTGGAGTTTTTGATGGGACGATGTTGAAAGAGCTTTACGCCATATCTAACCCTTTGCTCTATCTGCCCAGGGATATTTGAAGGGGACCAGTGTAGAGAGAGTGTTACTCTGTATCTAACCCATGTTGTACCTTCCCTGGGAGCATTTGATGGGCCAGTGTACAGTGGCAAGTTCCTGGGGGGTTTTGACAGTGTGGATGTGAAAAGGATGTTTCCTCTTGTGGAAGAATCTAGGACTCGGGATCACAGTTTAAAATAAGGGGTCGCTTATTTAAGACAGAGATGAGGAGAAATTTATTCTGGCAGCAGGCTATGAGTATTTGGAACTCTTCTTCAAAAGGCAGTGAAAGCAGAGTCTTTGAATATTTTTAAGGCAAAGGTAGAAAGATTCATAAACATAGAAAATTAGAGGAGTGGATCATTTGGTTTTTCGAGCCTGCTCCACCATTCCATATGATCATGGCTGATCCTCCATCTCAACGCCATACTCCATGGTGTATTTAGTGTGCAGAAAACAATCTATTTCCTTTTTAATATATTCAGTGACTTGGTCTCCACAGCCTTCTGTAATAGGGAATTCCGCAGGTTCACCACCCTCTCAGTGAAGAAATTTCTCCTCATTTCAGACCTAAATGGACACCTCCATGTCCTGAGGCTGTGATCCCTTGTCTGGACCCCCAGCCAGGGGAAACATCATCCCTGCATCCAGTCTGCCCAGCTCTGTCAGAATTTTATATGTTTCAATGAGATCTCCTCTCATCCTTCCAAACACCAGCAAATACAGGCCTCATCTTTCCTCATGCGACAATCCTGCCATCAGACTGGTGAACTTTCGCTGCAGTCCCTCTGTGGCAAGTATATCCTTTCTTAGGCAAGGAGACCAAAACTGCTCACAATACTCCAGGGTTTGGTCTCACCAAGGCCCCGGACAGCTGCAGAGAGACATTCTTGCTCCTATACTCAAATCCCCTTGCACTGAAGGCCAACATACCATTTGCCTTCTTAACTGCTTGGTACACCATGTAAAAGTAAAAATGGGAAAATGTGTCATTTGAAACGTGGAAGTCTGGCAATACCTGACATAAGAGCACATGAGAAAATGTAGGGAAAAATCTGGGGTTAACAGAAGCTGGAAAAGAAGGGTTTGAAATGCAGCTAGCCTTTATCAGACAGGCGTTAAGAAAACAGCTTGTGACTATTCAAGCTGTAAAACTGACGTATGTCTTTTAGGTCACAGCAGATTGAACTTTTAGTTATATGGAAAAAAACAATATTTTGCACCTTCTTTGAAGTTAATTATTTTAGTAAGCAGCTAAAAAAGAATTGCTAGGATCTTCAGTTGAATTTGGTGACACATGTTTAGGTGTGAAATTGTGCTGACACCAGGTGAATATGGGAAGCTGGAGACAACGGGAACACACATTAGCCCCAAATCGGAGTCAGAGTTATGAGCTGGGGCACTATTTGGTAATAAAGCAACTTTGGAAATGACAGAAACCAGATGTAACACCCCTCTGGGATCAAAGCACTTTTGAACATCACAAGGGAAACAATGTAATCAAAAGTTCGATGAGCTGAAGTCATGCTCAATATGAATACATAGTCGTGTTAGAAATAATTCAGATTAACGGTAACTTATACAATCAAGAGTAAAATAAAGTTACTTTGCAATAATGCCATATAAACTTAATAACTGCTAGAAGGGGGAATATAAACCCTAAAAAAGGGGCCAGCCAGCAGAGTCAGCTCTCAAAGCTCGGTCATGGGAAGAATAGAACATAGAAACCGAGCAGAACAGTGAATCCATCTGAGGAAGACCAAAAGCTAAAGAGAGATTGTCAAGGTGGACCTGAAGGTCTTGTCAACCAACCAAGAGAATCCAGAAGCAAGATCTTTTTATTTTTCTGTAAAGACAGTGATTGCATCTTTTAAAAGAAAAAATATAATCATAAAATAACTTAAAGTTTTAGCCTGAAACAGTAGTTATTACAAAGTCTACTTTACTTACTTAGCAATGCAGGACCCAGGATCGATGCTGCTAAATGGTAAGTAGATAAAATTCTTCTGTGAAGATATGGGTGATACCGGGGGATAACTTGAAAATATAGTTTGACCCAAATAGCACCCACTGAAGTCTGCATAGGAGTTAGGGAGTGAGAATCCATCCCTGTTCACCATTTAGAATGTCTTATTGACCCTTTTTGGTATAGGGGGAATTCTAAGAATAGTGGTGAGATTTTTACTTCAACCTGCACACTTGCTTTCAGCGACTGGTGTACAAGGACACCCAGGTCGGTTTGTACATCAACCAATCTATCACCATTTAAATAATATTCTGCCATTCTGTATTTTCTACCGATATGGATATCTTCACACTTATCACATTATAATGCATCTGCCATCTGCCCATTCACTCAACTGGTCCGAATCGCCTTGAAACCCCTTCACATCCTCCTTACCACTCACAATCCTACCTAATTTTATATCATCAACAAACTTGGTTTAAGAATAGCTGGGGCCCCAAGAACTGATCCCTGTGGTACCCCACAAATCACCACCTGCCATTCTGAAAAAGTGTTCCTACTTTCTTGTTTCCTGTCTGCTAACCAATCCTGAATCCTAACCAATATTACCCACAATCGCATGAGCACTAATTTTGCACAATAACCTTTTATGTAGGATTCTATGAAAGTTTTCTGAAACTCCAAATATATCACATCCACAGGTTTTCCCTTATCTATTTTGCCACTTATGGCCTCAAAAACGTCCTCTCATGTTTATTAAACATGATTTCCTTTCATGAATCCATGTTGATTTTGTCTAATATTAATAGTTTCTAAGTGTCCTACTGTTTACAATAAAAATTCCCTGCTACTGATAAGGGTTAGAATATGGAGGTTAGGTTACAATCATAGCAGCCATGATCATACTGAATGGCGGAGCGGGCACAAGGGGCAAAGTGGCCTACTCCTGCTCCGAATTTGTATGTGCAGTTTTGCTCACTATAGTATAAAGGAAAACAAAGGAGCACTGGAGAAAGTACTAAAGAGACTTACAAGAACTCAAAAAGGTATAGCTATCAACAGAGACTGAGCATGCTTTTGGAGAAGAGAAGACTGAGAGGAGACATAAGAACATAGGAGACGGAAGAGGCTATTTGGCCCTTCTAGCCTGTTTGACCACTCAAGAAGAACATGGCAAATCTAGTTGTGGCCTCAGCTCCACTTTCCTGTCTGTCCCCCATAACCATTGACTCCCGTGAATGACAAAAATCGGTCAAAATCTGTTTAAATAAATTCAAACACCCAGTCTCCACTGGTTTCAGAAGAAAATGTCACACACCAATTTGGGAGAAGACGTTTCTCCTAATTTCTGTCTTAAAAGTGAGACCTCTTGTTTTTAAACTGTGTTCTTGGAGGTCATGTGATGTGAGCACCAGGAGCGGCTGCATTTTCACAAGCATTGGCTTTGCTCATCTTGGAATAATTTATTTTATCCTGGTGCACATTCCGTATGTGTCTTTCCTTGAGATACATGTCTTGTGCTATGTCCCTGGAGGATCCTGATTGGTGTTTTGCGAAGAGGATAAATTGAAAAAAAATCCTTGTTTGACTGCAACAGTCGAAGTGGGCAGGGGTGGGCCCAGCTTACAGTGGTGCTTTTGTTGGTGAGTGGGCTTGTGCTTCAGTGGTGCTGTGTGTCATTGCGAATGGCCGCCATTGAGAATGTTGGTGGTGCAGGTCTTTAGAGCTCCCTTTTAAGATTTGCAAGCTAACCTAGGGAGAATGGTGGAGGCGCATGAGAGAGTTCTTCCATTCGGAAGCACTTTCCCTGATAAGGGCCTGCCTTCAAGATGCTGAGATCCTTTTATCTAGTCTTTTAGCTGATGAATTTGGGTGGGCAAGATGTGTCTCTGAGCCCGGTCCCTGGCGAGAAGTGGGAGGCAAGTTCCCGATTGAGTTTGAAGTTTGGCTGCTGTGCTTTATTAATCTTGATTTGGAGGCCGGGTGCATCAGGTTCGACGGAGAACAGAGTACCTGACCTTCAAGCCTGGGATCGGATGCCCCCCCCCCCCACCCATATTATCCCACCTTCGATATTCGTCGTGAGAGGTTGGTGGTTGCCGAGCAGGTTGAGGCATTCCCAGCCGGGGCTTCGTCTGTGGGCTACTTGGGTGCCAGCATAGTGGAGGTGAAGGTGCTTCATTCGTTGGAATGCTTGAGAGATCCTGAGAAGTATTCCTTTATCTGTCTTGGTGACGGCCTTCTCGAGCAACATAAATGGTGTCATTATCCTGCAATTCTTCAGTAATCCTCGACGTTAATTCCTTGTGATTACTTTGCTGTTTATTGTTGCCTATTCTGCAAGGACATGCGAGATGTGAACATGAGAATGAGTGTCGTCTGTTATCCTGTTCTGGCAAAAGTCATATTGAGTCAATGATGTGAAATGTGATCTGTGCACAGTTTTACTCCCTTTTGTTATTATATGTTATAATCCTTGTGGTTATGGGAGGGAGGGGTGCTTTTTTGACACCCCGTATCTCGTTTATAGTGAAAATGAGTGGAGCCAGGGAGGGGTGATGGGTGGATGATGGTGGTGGTGTCAAGTGATCGGATTTGTTAAATCCTCACTGAGATTGAGGATAGCCCCCCCAGTTACAGCTAACTGCATCAAGTTTTTATTTTGTCTTTTTGTTATTTTGGACTTAAAAATCCGTGCCTTTCTTCTTCGATAGCAGAGGACTGGATTCCTTGTGATTCTTCCTTGAGGTTGGAGTTTTCCCTCTGGGTCCCTTTTTTTATATTTACAGCTACTAAAATGGGAGGATACTTGCGGTGCACGTTGAGCCAGGTTTGGTTGATCCTTGGTTGATCTGTTAAAGAGTGAGATTGTTCTTAGTATTCTTTCTGAGGTTTCTTCGGCATAGATGGTGGCGGTGCACTGCCCTGAATGTGGTTGGAGAGATGCGAGTCTGACCGGGGTGTGGATGTCGGGGTGTACTGGAGGTCCTGGGGTTACTGATTCCTGTGTGTCAGGAGGTGCTAGGCTAGGCTAGATCTGGTGCTGTGGCTGATATCCTGTTGTCCCCTGGAGCTTGGAATGTCCCTTCTTGAAGATGTCTATTATGGATGTCTTAAGAGTTTGGATATTGCTTCCTCAGTGCGCCGAGACCTAGGATTGAGCAGAGTCCTATATTTTGGTTGACAACCTTTTAACCCCCCTGTGGGGTGGGCCGCCTTCTTGGTTGAACAAGCAGCTTGTTCTCTCTCTTCCTCTTTGTTGGATGGTTGGCAGGAGTCAGGGAAATAAGGAACCAGTTGTGTCCTGACCCTTTGTTATCCTGTAGCTTACTTTTGGTAAGTCTAGCTCCTTTTCCTCTTTGGAAGGCCCTGAAGGCTTGATCGTAATCCAAACATGTTGTTGCTGTCCTCTCTGTACTAATGTATGGAATGATGTTGCTTCTGTACTGGCCCCGATATTCGGGTCACGTTGCATTGTGTGGCATATGTAACTTCCCTTTAGATCTAGGGTTTTCCCATATTTTCTTTGTTTTGTGTTCTTTTTTAAAGGTGGGTGTGAAGAATCCCTGATTGGCTCCTGCATGGGCGCACACGGGGTTAGTATCCGAGGAAATTAAGTTGTGGTGTGTCATTGGTGCCTTTGGTACTGCTGGAGTTGAGGGAGATATGTATTGGTGTGTCTCCAAACATGGCATTGAAAGTTTATCCTGAATTCTCGTGGTAATTGCAAGCAAACGCATCGTGGACCATTTTACCATGTTTTCTTGGCTTCATCATGTTTCTCCAGTGGGGCTTATAGAGACATCTAGCTATATCTAATAATTGTATCAAGCCAGTTATAAAGTTGCTCTTGCTCCCCTCTGTATTCATGTATGTTGAGCTGTTTTGCTCCTTGCTTACTGCGCTGTATTTATTTTGTACTTTTGTTGCACTGTTTGCAAACTATGTCCCCCTAGCATTAGTCCCCCTCCAAAAGAGGAAACATGCTCCGGATATCCACCCTATCAAGTACCCTGTGGATCTTATATATTACAATAAAATTATCCCTTGTTCTTCTAATCTCCAATGGGTATAATCCCTCCTTCATCCCAGGAATTAGTCCAGTGAACCTTTTCTGAACTGCTTCTAAAGCAATGGTATATTTTTAAAAATAGAGACCAAAACTGCACACAGTATTCCAGGTGTGGTCTCAGCAAGACCCTGTACAGATGTAGTAACATTTTCCTCCCTTTATATTCAATTCCGCTTGTATTAAACGGCAAAATCCAATTTGCCTTCCTAATCACTTGCTGTACCTATACTAACATTTGTTACAATACCCTGGATTAGTTCAGTCAATTCCAGCCAACTTAACCCAGAGTCGCAACACAATTGAAATTTGTCTTTGGTTGCCCAATAACTCCAGTAACCAGCATTGTCAATTTAAACACAATCAACTTTTATTATTTTTTTTTAAAATTCCAATTAAGGGGCAATTTAGTGTGACCAATCCACCTACCCTGCACATCTTTGGGTGATCTGCTTCAGATGGACGTCTTCCAGTTAGATTTTCCTTCAGTTTGGGCCTCTAGTTGGATGGTTCGGCTTTCCGTCTGCAATAGTTTTCACTGCAGATTCATTAGGGGCTCGGGACATCTCTGCGGACTCAGAAATAGTTGTGAGAGAGAGAAAAACACACAACCTCTCCTCTCAACATCCAGGAGCTTTCTCCTGCTGGGTCCTCTGAAAACTCCCAACTAGCAGAACCCAATCATTGCCTGTTGCCAGGCAGGATATGGTCCTTGGCCAATCCATTGGCAAACAGCCAACCAATGGAACTAAATCCCTCCGATCCCTCCGGTGCCACAAAGTCCGAGTTCTTCTGATCAAAAGCTATAACTTCATAGCAGAGTATACTATTTGGTAACTTATCAGTTCTGAACTTCCCCTGCTCGACTTAAAGATCCATGGATCAAAAATGATTTTTAAAAAAATTTAAAGTACCCAATTATTTTTCTCTAATAAAGGGGCAATTTAGCGTGACCTATCCACCTGACCTGCACATCTTTGGGTTGTCGGGGCGAAACCCACGCAGACATGGGGAGAATGTGCAAACTCCACACGGACAGTGACCCGGGGCCAAGATCGGACCCGGGTCCTCGGCGCCATGAGGCAGCAGTGCTAACCACTGCGCCACCCACCGATGGATCAAAAATGATAACAACAAAATAAAAGAAATAAGGGAATCAACAGGAAGGGCCCTTTCGCTTTATATGATTCATGTACCAGGCCACCTGGATCCCTCCATATCGCAGAGTTCTGTAATCTCTCTCCATTTAAAAAAGAAAATTTTTATTGAAATTGTTTGAAAAATATATATCAACAAAACAATACAATAATAACACTAACAATAATAATAATAAACATCCCCCGGCACCCGTAACAACGCATATAACAAACCCCCCACCCCCCCCAACCCCAGTAACCAACAGAATAAATTAACAATAAGCAAATTAACTTAAAACGCTATCCCCCTAAACCACCCCCCCCTCCCCGGGTTGCTGCTACTGTTTATCGTTGAGCCAGAAAGCCGAGGAAAGGCTGCCACCTCCTAAAGAACCCTTGTATCGACCCCCTCAGGGCGAACTTGACCCTTTCCAACTTAATGAATCCCGCCATGTCATTAATCCAGGTCTCCACACTCGGAGGTCTCGCATCTTTCCACTGCAGCAAGATGCTCCGCCGGGCTACTAGGGATGCAAAGGCCAAGACATCGGCCTCTTTCGCCTCCTGCACTCCCGGCTCCGCTCCAACCACAAATATCACGAGTCCCCAGCCTGGCTTGACCCTGGATCCCACCACCCTCGACACCGTCCTCGCCACCCCCTTCCAGAACTCCTCCAGTGCCGGGTATGCCCAGAACATATGGGCATGGTTCGCTGGACTCCCCAAACACCTGACGCACCTGTCTTCGCCCCCAAAGAACCTACTCATCCTAGATCCGGACATGTGTGCCCGGTGCAGCACCTTGAACTGGATGAGACTAAGCCTCGCACATGAAGAGGAGGAGTTCACCCTCTCCAGGGCGTCCGCCTATGTCCCCTCCTCAATCTGCTCCCCCAGCTCCACCTCCACCGTAGCCTTCAGCTCCTCTACCGACGCCTCCCCCACCTCCTGCATTACCTGATAGATGTCAGACACTTTCCCATCCCCGACCCACACCCCCGAAAGCACCCCGCGGGGGCAGCGAAGGGAACCCCCTCCACCTGTCGCCTAGCAAACGCCTTGACCTGAAGGTACCTGAACATATTCCTCGGGGGGAGCTCAAACTTCTCCTCCAGTTCACCAAGGCTCGCGAACCTCACGTCAATAAACAGGTCTCCCAACTTCCTAATGCCCGCTCTGTGCCACCCCAGGAACCCGCCATCCATGTTCCCTGGGACAAACCGGTGGTTCCCACACAGCGGGGCCTCCACTGAGCCCCCCACTTCCCCCCTGTGTCGCCTCCACTGCCCCCAAATTTTGAGGGTGGCCGCCACCACCGGGCACGTGATGTACCTCGTTGGAGGGAGCGGCAGCGGCGCCGTTACCAGTGCTTTCAGGCTCGTGCCTCCGCAGGACGCCATCTCCATCCTTTTCCATGCTGCCCCCTCCCCCTCCATTACCCACTTGCGTACCATCGAGATATTAGCCGCCCAATAGTACCCAGAGAGTTTGGGCAGCGACAGCCCCCCTCCATCTCTGCCCCGCTCCAAAAAGACCCTCCTTACCCTCGAAGTCCCATGCGCCCAAACAAATCCCAGAATGCTGCTGTTCACCCTCCTAAAAAAGGCCCCCGGAACGAAAATGGGGAGGCACTGAAACAAAAACAAAAACCTCGGGAGCACCGTCATTTTAACGGACTGTACTCTACCCTCCAACGACAATGGCAGCATGTCCCACCGTTTAAATTCCTCCTCCATCTGCTCCACCAGCCTAGTAAAATTGAGCTTGTGCAGAGTCCCCCAGCTCCTAGCCACCTGAATCCCCAGGTACCTAAAACTCCTCACTGCCCTCTTTAGCGGGAGCCTACCAATCCCCTCCTCCTGATCTCCCGGGTGCACGACAAACAGCTCACTCTTGCCCAGGTTCAATTTATATCCCGAGAAACTCCCGAACTCAGTAAGAATCTCCATCACCTCCGGCATTCGCCCCACCGGGTCTGCTACATACAACAGCAAGTCGTCTGCATACAGCGACACTCGGTGCTTCCCCCCCCCCCCAACCCTCGCACCAAACCCCCCCACCTCCTCGACTCCCTGAGAGCCATGGCAAGAGGCTCTATTGCCGGCGCAAAAAGCAAGGGGGACAGGGGGCACCCCTGCCTTGTCCCACGGTGGAGCCTGAAGTACTCGGACCTCCTCCCAATTGTCGCTAACTCGCCATCGGGGCCTCGTACAGCAACCTCATCCATTTAATCCCCACCCCAAACCCGAACCTTTCCAACACCTCCCACAAGTACCCCCACTCAACCCTGTCAAAGGCATTCTCCGCATCCAATGCCACCACAATCTCCGCCTCTCCTTCTGCTCATCTCTCTCCATTTAAACAGCATGCCGCTTTTCTATTCTTCCTCCCAAAGTGGACAAGTTATATTTTACCACGTTATGCTTCATCTGTCAGATTTTTGCGCACTCGCTTAGCCTGTCTATATTCCTTTGCAGATTCTCTACCTCCTCTTTATAACTTACTTCCCTCCCCATTTTGGTGTTGCTGGCAAATTTAGCGGCCATATATTCACCCCCTTCATCCAAGTCATTCATATAGATCGTAAATAGTCGAGGAACCAGCCCTGATACCTGTGGCAATCATTAGTTACAGTTTGCTAATCCAAATAAGACACACTTATCCCTATTCACTGCTTCTTGTTAGCCAACTAATCCTTTATCATGCTAATACCCTGCACCATGTGTTCTTGTCTTGTTTAGTAAGCTTTGATCCTCATCAAATGCGGTTTAGAAATCCAAGTATACCACATTTACCAGTTACCTGTTATCACCTTGAATGTTATTTTATCAAAAACTTAGTTCTAAACACGAAGACCTGCTGAGAGCTTGAAAAGCATGAATGGGTTGGATAGGATAAAAGGGAGAGAATGTTTCCACTTGTGGAGAATCCAAAATAAGGGAGCATAGTTACAAGATAGTCCCAAATAAGTCCAGTACAGAATTAAGGAGTAATTTATTTACGTAGAGAGTGGTTAGAATATACAACCTACCACGAAAGGAAGATGTTGAGGCAAATCGGTCTGAGTACATGAGAAAAAAGATAAACGGAAATGCTGAGCTGAGGGAGACAGAAGGGAAGGAGACCCTCGCAGTGTTATAAATACCAACGCAGATTAGTTGGGCTCAACAGCCTATTTATATGCAGTATATTCTATGTAATTCTGTGCAGTCAGCCCCGACTCCTTCCACACATTCACTGTCCTTCGCATAGAGAAGTTACTTCTAAATTCATCTCATTTCTGGTCATATACTCCTGGTGACAATGTTAAATATATCCCATTGTGAACTAACCTCCATTTAACAATCCTCCAAAAAAATTCCCAGTAGAGGAGTTAAGGTGCTCTCAGGAAGAGCAGAGCGGTACTTACAGATGGACAAATGATGAGGCCATAGGGACCTTCTCTTTTGGAAAACGGCAGCCTTTTCTCCTGCTCCTGGCAGAACATGATCATTGGCAAAGTGAATACTAGTGTCTTGCCAGAGCCAGTGAATGCAATCCCAATCATATCCCTGCCGGCCAAGCTGAAACAGAGAGGCAGGTATGAGAACATCCAACACTGCAGAGCAAGGGAACTCCAGGACAATTGCAGCATTCATTATGCCAGCCAAGACCATGGCAATATCCTTGCAATTGACCCTTTACTAATCACAAATAACACCCTATAGCCAGTATTGTTCATTAGACACCCCTGAGTACCTCAGAGAACTGATTACCACCATAAGCATTAAGCACAAAAGCTAACAAAAGTACAGAAGGCAAGGTGGGTTTTGTTACATGCTTACCCTGTATTCCAAACAGCAGAGGGTTGGTCTCACACAGCGTACAGAGAATATGACTGAGATCATATGCTGACAAAACAACATATAAGTGTGCAGAATTTTATATCTTCAAATACTAATTATTTTGCTTTTAATTTACATATCACATACTGAAATTAGGCATTGGTCAGTGCCCTCTACATCGAATATTTATGAATGCTTTCTAAGAGGAGCTGCTGGAGTGCACTCAGGATCTGCCTCCAGTATCTATCCCAAGACTGTGGAAGCATTAACAATTAAAACATTTACCAAGATAGCTCACTTCATCACTGAGCAGACTCCCAATAGAAGACTCCCTCTGCTGAGGTTTACAGGTTCAGAACCAAGTTAACAGCATAAATTTAACTTTCCAATCCAGTACCTTCACTCAGATGACATCATGTATACAGTACTAGCAAATGACCAGCAATAATACAAAATACAGTAGGGGCTCCAATGTTCCATCTGCTGGAATCCCTTGGATCTGAATAGGTGTCTAGTGTGTGGCAAATGCAGGATTTTAGACATATTTTTCATAGAATTATAGAATTTACAGGATTATAAACATTTGGAAATTTAAGGGTTAATAACTTGGGTTAGAATGTGTTTGACTGCTGCAGTCATGTTTTAAAATAATCTTGTTTTGAAAGACCAGAAAGCTTTTAGGAACCAGAGGTGAAGTAAAAAGCCTGGGCTAATGCACTGTTGTTTGATTAGGGAGAATCCCTGGGAAGTTAATATGTTTTCGACCTGGAGAGTTAATTTGTTTCGGCTTGGGGAGACAATGTCATTGCTGGGTGGAGCTAAGGCATTCAGACATTTGGAGAAAGCTTTTGAGTTGAGTTCTGATCTGGCTCACCGTTAGATCACAAGTAAAATATTTTGCTCTCACTGTAGGATACTTTAAAAAGATTAGTAGTATTTAAAGCAGCGCAGACTTATCTAAGGGCAAGGGGGAAGCTGAAACAAACCAGTTGAAACACTGTTTTGAAGACATGCAGCCAAGCAGGGGTTCTAACATGAGCCAAATCTGTACTGGAAAGCAAGTATTGTTTTGTGCCATTGGATGTAGGATGGATTGAAAGCTGTGTGTTTTCTTTTCTATCTTGTTGTTTAATTGTGAATAGAGATAGTAATTAAGGGTATTGTATTTACTGTATTCAGTAGTATTGTTTAAGAGGTCATTGTAAGCTATTTTTGGGTGTGTTAAAAAGTTTAATAATGTATTAACAATAATAATAAAATCCCTATTTCTTCGTGCAATCATTCCTGGAGATCAGTATTCTTTCCGCACAATCTTACAAGATAAACTAAAATATTGGGGTTTCGATCCAGTATCCTAGCCACAGTTGGGGTCTGGCCCGGGATCGTAATAGGTGTAAAATTCCAGTACTCACACAGTTGGAATTCCTTGGATCTGAATAGGCGTTGGATGCAATATCCCCTTCTTCTTCAAGCCTTTCAAAATTGCTGCAAAGAAAGGAGCGAAAATTTTACCATGAATACACAGTTGGCATGCAGGAGATGTCATAGTTAGGATCACACATTCCCTGATTCATAGCTGGGAGCTACAGGAGTGTCACTGCATCACTGCAAATGAAATTTGGTGCAGAGATGGAAGAAATTATACATTTTGGTTCGAAGAACAGTGAGAGACAATATAAACTAAAGGGTTCAATTCCAAAGAAGCTGCAGGAACAAAAGGACCTGGGGATATTTGTGCACAAATCATTGGAGAGTGTCAGGGCACATTGAGGTTAAAAAAGTATACAGGGGGCAGCACGGTGTCACAGTGGTTAGCATTGCTGCCTCGCGGCACTGAGGTCCCAGGTTCGATCCTGGCTCTGGGTCACTGTCCATGTGGAGTTTGCACATTCTCCCCGTGTTTGCACGGGTTTTTCCCCCACAACCCAAAGATGTGCAGGGTAGCTGGATTGGCTACTCTAAATTGCCCCTTAATTGGAAAAAGTGAATTGGTACGCTAAATTTATTTTAAAACAGGTATACAGGATTTTATGCTTTATAAAGAAAGCCATGGAGCAAGGAAGTTACTCTGGGGAAGCACAGTGGTTAGCAGTGGCGTTTCACAGCCAGGGTCCCAGGTTCGATTCCCGGCTTGGGTCACTGCCTGTGCGGAGTCTGCATGTTCTCCCAGTGTCTGCGTGGGTTTCCTCTGGGTGCTCCGGTTTCCTCCCACAAGTCCCGAATTACAGCTGTTAGGTAAATTGGACATTCTGAATTCTCCTCTGTGTACCCGAACAGGCCTGGAGTGTCGCAACTAGGGGCTTTTCACAGTAACTTCATTGGAGTGTGAATGTAAGCCGACTTGTGACACGAATAAAGGTTATCATTATGTTGAATCTTTACAAAACACTGCTGCAGACTTAAATGGAATATTGTGTCCAATTCTGGGCATGTTAGGAAGGATGTAAAGGTTTTAGAAAGTGTGCAGAAAAGATTGGTACCAGTGATGAGAGACTTTAGTTACGTGGATAGATTGGAAAAGCAGGAGTTTTTCTCCTTAGAGAAAGTTACGGTGAGATTTAATAGAGGTGTTCAAAACTGTGAGGGGTCTTGACAGAGTAGATTGAGAGAAAAACTGTTCCCATTGGTGGAAGGGTCAAGAACCAGAGGACCTCGATTTAAAGTGATTGGCAAAAGCAAGGCAGCATGAGGAAAAATCTTTTGTATGCAGTTAGTGGTTAGGATCTGAGAGTGTGGTGGTGGCAGATTCAATTGTGGCTTTCAAAACAATTGGATAAGCACCTCAAAGGAAAAGACTGCATAGCCACAGGTCAGGGGAGTGGGACGAGCTAAATTGCTCTTGCCGATGGTCAGCATAGGCTTGATTAGTTGAATGGCCAGCTTCTGTGCTATGACCATTCAATAAAAAGTTCAATTTTTAAAAATTTCTTAACAATACAATGTGTGCATCTGCCCAACAGATCTCCAGTACCTCAGCACACATTTCAAAACACATTGAACGTTTTTTCAAACTTCACTTATTGGTTTTTACAAAAAGGTCCATCGCAAAATACAGACAAAGGAAAGGTCAAAAGAAAAGGGGATGAAAAAAAAGGGGCGAAAAAAAAGAGGAATAGACAGAATTATTTAGCCCAGAGGAAATACGGTAGGTTGTTAAAATAACAAATAAAAGGATTAATTTAATTTAATTTAATTTAATTTAATTTAATTTAATTAATTTAATTTAATAGCACGGTGGCTCAGTGGGTTAGCCCTGTAGCCTCACGGCGCCGAGGTCCCAGGTTCGATCCTGGCTCTGGGTCACTGTCCGTGTAGAGTTTGCACATTCTCCCCGTGTTTGCGTGGGTTTCGCCCCCACAACCCAAAGATGTGCAGGCTAGGTGGATTGGCCACGCTAAATTGCCCCTTAATTGGAAAAAATGAATTGGGTACTCTAAATTTTTTTTTAAATTTAATAATTTAATTTAATTTAATTTAATAATCTTTATTGTCACAAGTAGGCTTACATTACACTGCAATGAAGTTACTGTGAAAAGCCCCTAGTTACCACATTCCAGCGCCTGTTCATGTACACTGAGGAAGAATTCAGAATGTCCAATTCACCTAACAGCAGGTCTTCCGGGACTTGTGGGAGGAAACCGGAGCACCCGGAGGAAACCCACACAGACACAGGAGAACGTGCCGACTCCACATTAGACAGTGACCCAAGCCGGGAATCGAACCTGGCACCATGGAGCTGTGAAGCCACCCACTGTGCTACCGTGCCGCCCCTGTAAAGAAAGTTGCAAGGGCAGCTTTTTGAGTAACGATATGAATGCGTGAAACAGAGACCTTTAAAATGGGATTAGCATTTAAACAAAGATCAATTGTACTGTCAGGAGATAGAGAAGGAAAGGGGAACTACAGGGAGAAGCAACGGGGGAGGGGTGGGGAGAATAGGAGGGAGGGAACAGAACGCCCTGAACGAAAGAGGGGAATGCCAGGGAGGGGCCAGGGAGAGGGGGAGTGGAGGAAGGGAGGAGAAAACACCAAAACCGAGCCTACATACATAAGAACCGCACATGCTATAAATATTGAACGTAAAGTTTTACTATGTATAATTGAAAATGCCAATTAAAATATATTTTTTAAAAGGTTTATGATGGTCAGCGGATCTTTGGCAAGCACGATGGTGGTATTGATAAACGTCTACCGCGTAGGTTGGATGTATTGCTGCCAACAGATAGGGGGTTTTGTGGGCACATAGTTATCGCCATTGATTGTTACATTAGGGTCAACAAAAATCAGTCTGTCTCACCATCCCGTGTGGGAAGCCCTTAAAGCAGTTATCAGAGGGAAAAGAATCTCCTGCAAGGTACAGACGGATAGGGCAGCTAGGATGAAGCAGCAGAGGCATGTGGATGTTATCCTTGAGGTAGACTATCAGTATTCGCATGACCCTATCGTGGAGTTGCTGGCAAGCAGGAAGAAGCTGCAGATGCAGTTAGATCTGCTGTCCAGGGGCAAGGAGGTAAGATAGCTGCGGTGTTCGAGGGGAGTATTTTATGATTATGGGGAGCAGGCCAGGCATAGTTTGGCCCACGAGCTGAGGTAGCAGACAGCTTTCCGGGAGATCGTACAGGTTAGGGATTCGAGCAGCAGTTTGGTCTCCGCACTGGACAAAGTGAATGCGGCTTTTGAAGCATTCTTCAAGATTCTTTAGAGGTCGCAGCACCCGGAGGAGATTTCGCACAGATTGAGGTTCTAGGATGGGTTAGCCTTTCCGGTGGCTGATGGAGAGAGTTGGAGGCCCCATTAAGCCCGGAGATACTAAAAGGTATTGGATTGATGCAAACCAGCAAAGCACCCGGACCTGATGGGTTTCCCATCGAGTTTTATAAGATGTTTGCGGATCAACTGATTCCATTGATGGTGGACATGTTTGATGAATCCTTGTCCCGGGGGTTTCAGCCCGCCACACTTTTGCAGGTCTCTATTTCTCTTATATTAAAGAAGGATAAGGAGCCCATGGGTCATATTGGCACATATCCTTATTGAATGCCGACATCAAATTACTTGCTAGTGTTGGCTTTGCGTTTAGAGCCCCGTTTTCAGGAGGTGATTGATTAAAAGCAAATTATTGCAAATGCTGACTCTGAAACCAAAAAAGAAAATGCTGGAAAATCTCAGCAGGTCTGACAACATCTGTAAGGAGAGAAAAGAGCTAACGTTCCGCGTCCAGTTGACCCTTTGTCAAAGCCAGTCTTTGCAGTTTTGACAATGGGTCATCTGGACTGGAGACATTAGCTTTTTATGTAGTGTATTGTAGCCCTTTTTTTCTTTTAATTAATAAATGTTCTTTATTATTTGTTCACACAACACGCAGCACAGTGGTTAGCACTGCTGCCGCACGACGCCAGGGTCCCAGGTTCGATCCCGGCTCTGGGTCACTGTCCGTGTGGAGTTTGCACATTCTCCCCGTGTTTGCGTGAGTTCAACCCCCACAACACAAAGATGTGCAGAGTAGGTGGATTGGCCATGCTAAATTGCCCCATAATTGGAAAAAATGAATTGGGTACTCTAAATTTATTTTTTTTAATTAATTGTTCACACAGTGACTGGACTATTACTCCCTGGTTCCCGTATTTTTCCTCACAGTATACACGGCACAAAGAACCCGTGTTCCAAGTTACCCTTCTGAGTTTTGGGATACTCTCGCGTTCAACAGCAGCGGGGTTTTTAATGCTATATGTGAGGAGACAAATGGAATATTTTTACAACATAGAACATAACAGCGCAGTACAGGCCCTTCGGCCCTCGATGTTGCACCAACCTGTGAAACCCCTCTAAACCCCATCTACACTATTCCCTTATCGTCCATATGCCTATCCAATGACCATTTGAATGCCATTAGTGTTGGCGAGTCCACTACTGTTGCAGGCAGGACATTCCACGCCCTTACTACTCTTTGAGTAAAGAACCTACCTCTAACATCTGTCCTATATCTATCTCCCCTCAGTTTAAAGCTATGTCCCCTCGTGCTAGCCATCACCATCCAAGGTAAAAGGCTCTCAATGTCCACCCTATCTAATCCTCTGATCATCTTGTATGCCTCAATTAAGTCACCTCTTAACCTTCTTCTAACGAAAGCAGCCTCAAGTCCTTCAGCCTTTCCTCATAAGATCTTCCCTCCATACCAGGCAACATCCTTGTAAATCTCCTCTGTACCCTTTCCAATGCTTACACAACCTTCCTGTAATGCGACGACCAGAACTGCACGCAATACTCCAAATGCGGCCTGACCAGAGTTTTGTACAACTGCAACATGACCTCATGGCTCCGAAACTCAATTCCCCTACCAATAAAAGCAAACACACCGTATGCCTTCTTAACAACCCTCTCAACCTGGGTGGCAACTTTCAGGGATCTATGGACATGGACACCGAGATCTCTCTGCTCGACCACACTACCAAGAATCTTACCATTAGCCCAGTACTCTGTCTTCCTATTATCCCTTCCAAATGAATCACCTCACACTTTTCTGCATTAAACTCCATTTGCCACCTGTCAGCCCAGCTCTGCAGCTTATCTATGTCCCTCTGTAACTTGTAACATCCTTCTGCACTGTCCACAACTCCACCGACTTTAGTGTCATCTGCAAATTTACTCACCCATCCTTCTACGCCCTCCTCCAGGTCATTTATAAAATGACAAACAGCAGCGGTCCCAAAACAGATCCTTGTGGTACACCACTAGTAACTGGACACCAGTCTGAACATTTCCCATCAACCACCACCCTTTGTTTTCTATCAGCTAGCCAATTTCTGATCCAAACTGCTAAATCACTCTGAATCCCATGCCTCTGTATTTTCTGCAATAGCCTACCGTGGGGAACCTTATCAAACGCTTTACTGAAATCCATATACACCACATCAACTGCTTTACCCTCATCCACCTGTTTGGTCACCTTCTCGAAGAACTCAATAAGGTTTGTAAGGCACGACCTACCCTTCACAAAACCATGTTGACATTCTCTAATCAAATTATTCCTTTCTAGATGATTATACATCCTATCTCTTATAAACCTTTCCAAGACTTTTCCCACAACAGAAGTAAGGCTCACTGGTCTATAGTTACCGGGGTTATCTCTACTCCCCTTCTTGAACAAGGGGACAACATTTGCTATCCTCCAGTCTTCTGGCACTATTCCTGTAGACAAAGATGATTTAAAGATCAAAGCCAAAGGCTCAGCAATCTCCTCCCTAGCTTCCCAGAGAATCCTAGGATAAATCCCTTCCGGCCCAGGGGACTTATCTATTTTCACACTTTCCAGAATCGCTAACACCTCCTCCTTATGAATCTCAAGCCCTTGTAGTCTAGTAGCCTGTATCTCAGTATTCTCCTCGACAACATTGTCTTTTTCCTGTGTGAATACGGACAAAAAATACTCATTTAGCACCTCTCCTATCTCTTCGGACTCCACGCACAACTTCCCACTACTGTCCTTGACTGGCCCTACTCTTACCCTAGTCATTCTTTTATTCCTGACATATCTATAGAAAGCTTTAGGGTTATCCTTGATCCTACCTGCCAAAGACTTCTCATGTCCTCTCCTGGCTCTTCTTAGGGCTCTCTTTAGAGCCTTCCTAGTTAACTTGTAACTCTCAAGTGCCCTAACTGAACCATCACGTCTCATCTTTACATAAGCCTCCTTCTTCTGGCATCTGGATAGAAATTGTCCCATTGGGCAGACGCAGCATGGGTTCATAAAGGGCAGGTCATGCCTAACTAATTTAGTGGAATTTTTTGAGGACATTACCAGTGCAGTAGATAACGGGGAGCCGATGGATGTGGTATATCTGGATTTCCGAAAGCCTTTGACAAGGTGCCACACAAAAGGTTGCTGCATAAGATAAAGATGCATGGCATTAAGGGTAAAGTAGTAGCATGGATAGAGGATTGGTTAATTAATAGAAAGCAAAGAGTGGGGATTAATGGGTGTTTCTCTGGTTGGCAATCAGTAGCTGTGGTGTCCCTCAGGGATCCGTGTTGGGCCCACAATTGTTCACAATTTACATAGATGATTTGGAGTTGGGGACCAAGGGCAATGTGTCCAAGTTTGCAGATGACACTAAGATGAGTGGTAAAGCAAAAAGTGCAGAGAATACTGGAAGTCTGCAGAGGGATTTGGATAGGTTAAGTGAATGGGCTAGGGTCTGGCAGATGGAATACAATGTTGACAAATGTGAGGTTATCCATTTTGGTAGGAATAACAGCAAACGGGATTATTATTTAAACGATAAAATATAAAGCATGCCGCTGTGCAGATGAGACTTGGGTGTGCTAGTGCATGAGTCACAGAAGGTTGGTTTACAGGTGCAACAGGTGATTAAGAAGGCAAATGGAATTTTGTCCTTCATTGCTAGAGGGATGGAGTTTAAGACTAGGGAGGTTATGTTGCAATTGTATAAGGTGTTAGTGAGGCCACACCTGGAGTATTGTGTTCAGTTTTGGTCTCCTTACTTGAGAAAGGACGTAGTGGCACTGGAGGGTGTGCAGAGGAGATTCACTAGGTTAATCCCAGAGCTGAAGGGGTTGGATTATGAGGAGGTTGAGTAGACTGGGACTGTACTCGTTGGAATTTAGAAGGATGAGGGGGGATCTTATAGAAACATTTAAAATTATGAAGGGAATAGATAGGATAGATGCAGGCAGGTTGTTTCCACTGGCGGGTGAAAGCAGAACTAGGGGACATAGCCTCAAAATAAGGGGAAGTAGATTTAGGACTGAGTTTAGGAGGAACTTCTTCACCCAAAGGGTTGTGAATCTATGGAATTCCTTGCCCAGTGATGCAGTTGAGGCTCCTTCATTACATGTTTTTAAGGTAAAGATAGATAGTTTTTTGAAGAATAAAGGGATTAAGGGTTATGGTGTTCGGGCCGGAAAGTGGAGCTGAGTCCACAAAAGATCAGCCATGATCTCATTGAATGGCGGAGCAGGGCTCGAGGGGCCAGATGGCCTACTCCTGGTTCTTATGTTCTTCCTCTTGACAAGTGTTTCATCTGCTTTAGTAAACCATGGTTCCCTCGCTCGACCACTTCCTCCCTGCCTAACAGGTACATACTTATCAAGGACACGCTGTAGCTGTTCCTTGAACATGCTCCACATTTCTATTGTGCCCATCCCCTGCAGTTTTCCTCTCTAGCCGATGCATCCTAAGTCTTGCCTCATCGCATCATAATTGCCTTTCCCCCAGATATGACTCTTGCCTTGCGGTATATACCTATCCCTTTCCATCACTAAAGTAAACGTAATCAAATTGAGGTCACTATCACCAAAGTGCTCACCTACCTCCAAATCTGACACCTGTCCTGGTTCATTTCCCAGTACCAAATCCAATACGGCCTCGCCTCTCGTTGGCCTATCTACATACTGCATCAGGAAACCCCTCCTGCACACCATTGGACAAAAACGGACCCATCTAAAGTACTCGAACTATAGTGTTTCCTGTCAATATTTGGAAAGTTAAAGTCCCCCATAACAACTACCCTGTTATTTTCGCTCCTACCCAGAATCATCTTTGCAATCCTTTCCTCTACATCTCTGGAACTTTTCGGAGGCCTATAGAAAACTCCCAACAGGGTGACCTCTCCTTTCCTGTTTCTTAACTCAGCTCATACTACCTCAGTATTCGAGTCCTCATTAAATGTCTTCTCAGCCACAGTAATACTGTCCTTGACTAACAATGCCACCCCTCCCCCTCTCTTACCACCTCCCCTGACCTTACTGAAATATCTAAACCGCGGCACCTGCAACAACCAT
Organism: Scyliorhinus canicula; assembly: GCF_902713615.1. Classification (NCBI taxonomy): domain Eukaryota; kingdom Metazoa; phylum Chordata; class Chondrichthyes; order Carcharhiniformes; family Scyliorhinidae; genus Scyliorhinus; species Scyliorhinus canicula. The sequence goes on from NC_052163.1 coordinate 41,274,362, forward strand.
TCCTCGCCCTGCTCTATCCATGTCTCCGAAATGGCCACAACATCGAAGTCCCAGGTACCAACCCATGCTGCAAGCTCACCCACCTTATTCAGGATGCTCCTGGCATTGAGGTAGACGCACTTTAGACCACCTTCCTTCCTGCCGGTACACTCCTGCAACTTTGAAACCTTACTCATGACCTCACTACTCTCAACTTCTTGTGTACTGGAGCTACAATTCAGGTTCCCAATTCCCTGCTGAACTAGTTTAACCCTCCCGAAGAGCATTAGCAAACCTCGTCCCCAGGATATTAGTACAACCCCTCTGGTTCAGGTGTTAGACCATCCGTTTGTAGAGGTCCCACTACCCCAGAATGAGCCCCATTTTTCCAGGAATCTGAAACCTCCCTCCTGCACCATCCCTGCAGCCACGTGTTCAACTGCTCTCGACTCGCTAGCACGTGGCACGCGGTAACAACCCAGAGATATAACTCTGTTTGTCCTGGATCTAAGTTTCACCCTAGCTCCTGAATTCCTGCCTTACATCCCTATCCCTTTTCCTACCTATGTCGTTGGTATCTATGTGGACCACGACTTGGGGCTGCTCCCCCCCCCTTAAGGATCCGAAAACACGATCCGAGACATCGCGGACCCTGGCACCTGGGAGGCAACACACCAACCGCGAGTCTCTCTCGTTCCCACATAATCTCCTATCTATCCCCCTAACTATGAGGTCTCCAATCACTAATGTTTCTTCTCCTCTCCCCCCTTCCCTTCTGAGCAACAGGGACAGACCTCTGTTCCAGAGACCTGTACCCCATGGCTGACCCCTGGTAAGTCCCCCCTCCCCCCCCCCCAAACAGTATCCAAATCGGTATACATGTTACTAAGGGCATCCCTGTTCAAACTGCTTCCCCCCAGCCCCTCTCACCATCACCCATCTATCTTTATTCTTTGGCGTACCTCCCTGAAGCTTCTATCTATGACCACCTCTGCCTCCCGAATGAATCGTTAGGAATCAAAATTGCAGCACCCTGTGATTTAGAGTGAAATTTGGAATGGAAGGCCTGTTCCACCCATCCTTCCTGAGTCTGAAATGATCGAAAGCAGGCATTGTCAAACTCGGGGGCGCGACCCGCATTTGGGTCGTGGGTGGGTGTTGGGAGGGCCGCGGAGCTGTCTGTTGCGGCGCTCCCGATCGCACAAATCTGCGCGCAATAGCCGCAGCAGCCAACTGTTAATAACGCCGGCTGCAAGCGGCCTTTAAATGGCCGCGAACATGTAAAAAAAAATGCGGCCGCACTGCGCATGCATGCCAGATCATTGGCCGCAAGCGCAAAACTATGCGCATGCGCCCCGATGATTGGGCACGCATGCGCAGTGCGGCCACTTTTTTTCTAAACAGTCGCAGCTTTTTGTTTTACAAGTCCGGGGGGGTTATTAATTTTATTCATTTATTTTATTCATTTAATTTTTATTTTTTTTATTTATTTTAATCATTTTTTTTTTATAAGTTCGGGGGGGGTCTATTTGATAAAATTTTACAGGAGAAACATTCAGAACTTTGGAGATTCCATACTTTCCGACACCGGAAGTGTTCCCCTTCATCCAACAGGTTCCATTGGAGGAGCTTGTACGAGGGCCAAAGAAACCCAAAACCATTTCCTCCATTTTTCTCCGCAGCAACAAGGTAAGAGAAAATGGTGGGTTGCGCAGGACAGCCGGCGGTGGGTTGCGAAGGAGTAGCGATGGTAAAAATGGGTCCCCGAAAAAAAGTTTGAAGAACACAGATCTAAAGTACGCAACTGGGTCTCTTGAAGAAAAACAAACTTATAAAGCATTTTTTTCTGTGCTTTTCAAAGTGGACAATTGGTGAGCTGACAGAATATCTCCAGTTGGTCACCTGATGCCTTTCAGCAGTTTCAAAAGTAACAATGGCTACTTGGGACGGGTGTGTCTGCGACAGGCAACTTCAACAAAACAGCCAGTTTGGTCTCCTTCTCTGAGGAAGAATGTTCTTGCTCTTGAGGGAGTGCAGCGAAGGTTTACCAGACTGATTCCAGGGATGGTGGGACTGTCATATGAGGAGAGATTGATTAGGTTGGGATTGTTCTCCCTGGAGTTCAGAAGAATGAGGGGGGGATCTCATAGAGACTTATAAAATTCTAACAGGACTAGACAGGGCAGATGCAGAAAAGATGTTACCAATGATGGGTGTGTCCAGAACCAGGGGTCACTGCCTGAGGATTCAGGGAAAACCATTTCAGACAGAGATAAGGAGACACTTCTTCACACAGAGTGGTGAGCCTGTGGAATTCATTCCCACAGGAAGTAGTTGATGCCAAAACTTTGAATATATTCAAGAGGCGGTTGGATATAGCACTTGGGGAGAAAGCAACTTGAGTTGGTTTGATCAGCCATGTCGTGATGAATGTGCGGAGCCGGCTCGAAGGCCAAAAGGCCTCCTCCTGCTCCTATCTTCTATGTATCTATTTTTTTAAATTTAGATTACCAATTATTTTTTCCTAATCAAGGTGCAATTTAGCGTGGCCAATCCACTTCCTCTGCACATTTTTAGGTTGTGGGGGCAAATCCATGCAGACACGGGGAAAAGGTGCAAATTCCACACGGCCAGTGACCCAGGGCCGGATTCGAACCTGGGACCCACCTCAGCGCCTGAGGCAGCTTTGCTAACCACTATGCCACCGTGCTGCCCTTCTTCTATGTATCTATGTATCAACCTGCCAACTGCTGGAACCTTCGAACTCGGGCCTCCAGACAAACTTACTCTATGTGCCTTCTCCCGTTGTGGAAGTTTCACTCTGGAAAGACGGAGCATTCCACAATCAGTCAACCTCCCCTCGGAAGGAACATTATCGTTAACTTCTGATTCTGAACTCTGGACACATGTAAAGCCCAATCTAGTATTTTATTGTGTAGCCATCTAAGATGGCCACCTGCAAAGGACCATGGGAATTATGTCCAACCCAGGACTCAGGCAGATACACAGCCTATGTGTATCTAAAACACAGGTAACCAGACCTGACCAAAACCCCCGCTCGTTTACATTTTAATGGCCCATTTTCCCAGGACAATAGAACTCCAATCAAGCAACCAGTACAGCCGCAGACTGATTGGTGCCACTCCCCTTACTCAGAAAGCACAACTGCCAAGGTCAATAACTGCTAAGGACCCGCCCAGCTACCAAGCTATCCTTTATTGGCCAAAATCGAAGAGTGATCAGAGCCCTGTCGAACTATTAGGTCCAAGGTTAAGGACCGCTCCAAAGAGCGCAAAATCCCAGGGGGATAAAAGAGAGCGCAGCCAAGTATTCTGTCTCTCTTGGGTCCGGCCTGTGCCTAACCCATTTGCAGCAGGAACAGCCAGCTAAGTTCAAGACCAACGATCGCTACCTGACTGATGAGCCCAGCAGAGACAGAGCCACTTTCTTCGAACCGGCCAAGTGAAATCCAGATAAAGGCCTTTATTCATTTGCACAGTGCCGGTCACCCTGAAGTTAAGTATAGGTTATTGTAGCTGATAAGTGTAGTTTAACTCGTAGCAGATACTGTGTTTGCATTTCGAGATAACTCTTGTGTATGTAAATAAACCATCTTTTGAACTAACTAACTGGTTGTGTGGTCATTTGATCGATATACGGGAAAGGCTTGCGGTTCACCGAGATAAATAAATAGAGCAACAATTGTGGTCACCCAACACCTTTCTGTTTGTGGACAAGTAGACAGTGAGGACATCCGGTCAGTGTAAATTGACCCCTCTCCTGTAGATGACACAGTCTTCAACCTCTTCAGGTGAGAAAACATGTTACTACCTTTTACAGGGTAATTCAGCCCTTTTACGTTCTAACAGACAAAATTTATACAAACTTTGGACACGTGAGATACAACATTCTTATGTGGCATTACACAAAAAATAAGTGACAAACTGACACTATCAACTTAAAGAGCAGTCATAAAAAGCAAAAACAAAGGACAGAAAAATAAACAAAAACACAGAAAAGTCCCCAAAGCCGGCCTTTCCCTCACCCCACTTATAAAGCTAGGTGTGAACATAGCCACCTTCAGGATAACCCAAAAGAACTTGGTTCAAAACCCCACCCAGAGCAAAATGAAGCACAAATATAATCCCCATATAACGTGCAGACTCCGCACAGTGACCCAAGCCGGGAATCAAGCCTGGGACCCTGGAGCTGTGAAGCAACTGTGCTAACCACTGTGCTACCGTCCCTCCCTAATACCGTGATGCACTTTTGAATCCAAGTGTGAGCTTCCACCGACATTCCGGCATGGTGAACGTTTCAGTCTCTAGCTATTTTTTCTCTCTCTCCCCATACATTACGCATCTCAAAGCCCATCACCAGGGCAACGCATAGGCCTTGTACCCCAGTGGAGAGGCTGAATAAAATATTCCTGAGAGCCCAATTCCCTTTCATCTTCGAACAAAATGGACAGTTGAAAACAAATATGCTCATTACCCAACATTCTCAACACTTTTATGGGACTTTTGAGACTGAAAGTCGACACAATATCAGCACACAGGCTGCTGCCATTCTCACCAAGCGTAAACACTTTGCAGCATTTCTCAGTAAAACAATCTGGGCCTCTGTTAATTACGAACAATCAAACAGGCAAATTTCAGAACAGGCCACATGACAACCTTAATTAAACCCTCAATTAAACACAGTCCCAAAGCATAACAATGTTATCAACTTTATAACTGTAATAGTCTGTATATTTGTATATGTCATTTGTACATGAGCTGCATTACAACCGTGACTACACTACAAGTACTTAATTTTCTGCAGAATTACAAAACATGCTGAGATCATCAAAGTCCTTGTTCCCCACCTCAGGCTCAGCCCCTATCCAATGCCCCAACTCAGGTTCGACACCTACTTGCCCGCAGCAAGGGCCTGGAGACTTTGCCCATCCCCACCCCGGTGCTCCACCCACCCTTCTGCCAGCATCCAAGCCCTGTGCCCCATCCCATATGTTTCAATCCCTCTTGCCTGCTGGAAACTTCATTTCCTTGAAATGTTTGACGGGACACGGCAAGCCCTCTCCCTCCACAAGGATGTGGTATTTCCTCCGCACACGCTCATTGCGAGCTTCGGGCATGCTGCGTATATATCGCGGTGGATTCCAGCTGCAAGGAAACACCCACATTAGTGGTTACACAGTTTCAGTTGGGCAATTTCATCATCCAAACTCTCACTCCCTCACAAAAATGCAATGATGTGTGTCTGCTTTGCGTCTGCCTTCACTGCAGTGGATCCAAAAACATTCCAGAAATAATTGTGAATCGGTGGTGAAAGAGCGGGAGGAACTTAAAACAATTACAATCATCAGGGACAGAGTACTAATAAAATTATTGGAACGAAAAGCAGACAAGACCCTGATGGACTTTGTCCTAGAGTCCTTAAAAGAAGTGGCTGCTCTCTTAAAAAAGGTATTAGAAAGCAGGAAACTACAAAGCTCTTCTCTATTTTTCAATCTGATGTGACCTTTCCAGAATCCAGGGAATTTTGGAAAATTAAACCAAATGCATCGACCATTTCTGTAGCCACTTCATTGGGAAATTCTCAAAGCAATCAAATAGTCAACATGGTTTTGTGAAAAGGAAATCATAGAATCCCTGCAGTGCAGAAGGAAGCCATTCAGTCCACTGGGTCTGCACTGATCACTCCGCCCTATACCCGTAATCCCATACCTAACCTGCACATCCCTGGACACTAAGGGGCCATTTATCATGGCCAATTCACCTAATCTGCACAGTCTTGGAGTGTGGGGAGGAACTGAGAGCACCCGGAGAAAATCCACACAAAGAATGGAGAATGTGACATGACTTCAGGCCGGATTGAACCCAGATCCCTGCGCTGGTGAGGCAGCAGTGCTATCCACTGTGCCACCCATGTTTAACTAATTTAGTGGAGTTCTTTGACGAGGCAACAAGCAATGTGGATGAAAGGGAATCTGTGGATGTAATGTACTTAGAAGCATTTGATAAGGCATTTGATAAGGTGCCACAAACAAAGGTTACTCCGTAAAATAAGAGCTCATGGTCCATGGGTAACATATTAGCATGGAGAGAGGATTGTTAATCAACAGGAAACTGAGAGTCATCTTAAATTAGACATTTCGGTTGACAAGCTGTTATGAGTGGAGTGCCACAGGGATCATCAACTGGGAACTCCTATTTAGAAATTATGTCAATAACTTGGAGGGACCCAATGTATGCCTGCCAAATTTGCTGACAGGCACAAAGAAAGATAGGAAAGCAAATTATAAAGAGAACATAGGAGTCTGCAAAGGGCCATTAGTTTAGTGAGTGGGCAAAAATCTAGCAGATGGAGTGTAATGTGTAAAAAGATGAACTTGTCCATTTCGGCACCAAGAATAGAAAAGTTAAATAGACAGAGTTACAGAACTCTGAGGAACAGAGGGATCTAGGTGTCTTGATACATAAATCATTAGTATGCAGGCAGAGCAAGTGGTTTCAAAGGCAAAGTTGAATATATATCTGGGAATACATTCCTGCCGTTATGCATCACGTGATGTATAGTGACGTCAGGCAGCGTGTTTGCGTGGTTTTTGAGCAGATCAACATCTTGATGTATGACCCTTAATAAACCTCTCATTGTTTTAACAGGAATCCAGAGCATGGGCAACTCCATACTTTTCCCTTTGTGGCAACAAAGAAATATAACAGGAGAGAAAACTGGCAATGAGGATTGAGGCAGAAAAATCGCTGAAAAGATGATTTTGTCGACTAACTGTGGGATGGCATTGGGACCAACAAAAGATCCTTGGAACCAGACTTCCGCCTCTGCACAGACCACTATTCCTCCAAAAAGGTTCAAAATACTAAGGCAAAAAGGAAAATATTTCCTTGTTGCTTGTTCAAGGGATTTTGTACGCCATACTTTCCAACACAGATGGGAGAAATGGAGACCCAAGGAGATGGCATCCAAAAACAGTGGGGAAAACGGGCACCATGGACACATTTGATGAGAATTATGAAACGTAGAATTCTATCAGGAAGATTCCAATTGTTTTAATAGCAAATCAGACACCGGAGATCCTAAAGGTCGCAACATTTCTCCGTTCAGTTGGCCGTAAAACATTTAGGTGTTACAGAATCTTGTTCAACCCGCTAAACCAGGAGATAGATCCTACAGTGAATTAAGATATTAGAGGCACATTTCTCTCCTTAACTGTTATTGTTTGCAGAAAGGTTCAGTTCTACTTCCGTAGTCTGGAAGATTAAACATTGTAGTTTTCCAGCGTCTTTAAGAAAATTAGCTAGATATTGTGAATTTAGTACACCACTTGATGATACTCTTCGAGACAGGTTGGTTTGTGGACTCCACAGTGAAGCTATCCAGAGAAAGCTGCTTACTGCAAGTGATTTAACTGAAAAAACTGCTGTGGGAATTGCCATCTCTATGAAGATCCACAAAATCGATACCTCAAGGAACAAGGCTGCAACGGTGCGAACATGTCACTGTTGTACACAGGATGGATACTCAGTGGGGGAATGCTGGAATAAAACAAATGTATGCAACAACTGCGGCAAGAAGGCCACATTGCCACGGCATGTCGGGTTCAGTAAATGTCTTCTACAACCAAGAAGGTGCAAGAAGAAGGCAGGACAGCCAAACAATCTAGTTGTGTCTACAAATTAGTGAATGAAGCTCAAGATCACCTTAAAGAAAAACAAAACCGAGCTACTGCAAAAGCTAAAGCTGAATGATTTTGCCAATGCAGGACGGTCAACAACGTTTTCGGACATATCCAAAACTTGAAGGTCATGAAATTAAAATACAAATTTATATGGGGCAGCAGTATCGTTGATGCCTGCGACAATTTATCATTAAAAGCTAAAGCATCTGTCTTTAAAACTGTCAAATGTGATCCCAAGGACGTACAGTGAAGAGGTTGTACCATTAAAAGGATACTTTATGGTGAAAGTAGAAACAAATTCACAGACAGTGAAGTTGCCTCTTCATATTGTACTGTGTATTTGACAGGGTATGGTTGCCTAAGATTAGGCTTAACTGGGAAAATGGTTGATCAATTAGTGGATTCAAAGAAGTACGAGAAGGAGTTCGAAGATTTGCTCGGTTCTGTGACTGGCAACAGTACCCTCCAGAAACATGTCCCTGAACCTCTCTAATGCCTACTCTCCCATGCCCTAGACAGCATAAACCTATGGTGCCTGCAAATCAGAGCCAGCAGTGATATGGAACCCAGTTTAAAGTGCTGCCTAAACGGATTCCAAATTCTCAAAGTGGCTATCACCACCAGGCTTGTAGAGAGTCTAGCAGGGTAAAACAGGAGTGGGGCAGTAACCAGGGCCCTCAGACCCAACCCTATGCACAAAACCTCTTTCATCCATCCCAGATCCTTGAACTACCCTGCACCTTATCAATATTTGCCGTTCAGTAATAACATAACAGATTAGGTAGTCCCAACTGCCCATCCTTTACAGAAAAGTCCTACGAACCTGAGGAGTCTTACCACCCAAACAAAAGCAGATATCAACTTGTTAACCCTGGAAAAGAAAGCCTTGGAAAAAAGACTGGGAGACTCTGGAACAAAAACTCAAACCTTGTGAGAATAGTAATCTTCACCGTCTGTACCTTTCCCGCCAAGGTCAGTGGGAGGGGCATCCCACCTTTTCAAATCAGCCTACACCCCATCCACTAATTAGAAAAGTTAAGTTTTGGAGTGAGGCCCAGCCTGGGCCCCGGTACCAGATACCGGAAGCTAGTCCTGGCCAGACAAAATAGTAACCTCCCCAGATCAGCTGTTCTCCCGGGGTGTTCGCCGGAAAATATCCGATCTTGCCTAGATTCAGCTTGAACCTGAAAGGAGCCAAACATCCTGAGCAACTGCAAGATCCCCCAACATTGGGAGAGTGGGTCCCTGATATGTAGTACAAATCGTCCACATAAGAAGACCTTATGCTCCCCCCCCCCCCCCCATGCTCTAACCCCTCCATCTGTTAGATGACATAAACGCAACGGCTTGCGGCTCGATTGCTATGGCAAACAAAAACGGAGACAGCGGGCACACCTGTTCAGTCGGAAATAACCCGAGCTCAGGCATTAGTAACGTACACTCGCAGTGGGAGCCCTGTACAAAAGCCTAATCCATTAAATAAATTTTGGCCTGAAGCCAAACCGCCCCAGGATCTAAAAGAGAGGGTGCCCCCACTCAACTTATTGAATGCTTCTCCGCATCCATTGAAATAATTACCTCTGGCTCGGTCCCTATGGAGGGTGACAATACAACATTGAAGAATTCCTAATATTGGCTGACAACTGCTGACCGTGAACAAATCCGTCTGCTCCTCCAAAATCACCCCAGGTAGGCAGGGCTCCAAACGCATTGCCAATGCCTTAAACAACTTAGCGTTTAACAACAAATGAAGCCGAAATGAGCCACATTCCATAGGATCCTTGTCCTTCTTCAACATCAAGAGTCGCTGCTTGCGCCAGCATGGCCAGCAACACCCCCGGGACATGGAATCATTAAACATATCCAGCATAAGAGGGACCAACTCACAGGCAAACGTTTTGTAAAATTCAATGGGGAACCCATCTGGACCGGTGCTTTGCCCGCCTGCATTAACCAGGTACAGCTCATGATCTCCTCTGGCCCTATCGGCGTCTCCAGCTCCTGCCTTCTTTCCTGCTCCACCTCCAGAAAGTTCAACCCATCCAAAAATTGTTTCATTGATGAAACCTCCTCCGGGGGCTCTGACTCATACAACCCACATTAGAATGCCTCAACCACCTCATTAGTCTTCTCTGCGGCAGAAACCACCTCATTAGTCTTCTCTGCGGCAGAAACCTAACCTACACTGTCTCTCGGGAGGCAGGCTGCTGTCTCAGCTGGTGAGCCGACAGACAGGACTGGGTCACAGCTGGCTCACGGCCTTACCCATTCTCAGCAACGTCAAATCCATTTGCAATTTCTTTCTTTCCGCCAATAACTCCGGTGTCGGGGCGATTGAGTATGGCACCACCTCACGAATGGAGTCCACCCAGCCTCTGCCTCTCCATTTTATCCTATTTATCCCTATGCGCTTTATAAGAAGATACTATCTCCCCATCTAATAACCACCTTCAGGGCTTCCCAGAGCATGGAAGGCGAGACTGCCTCATTCCTGTTGAACTCAATGTACTCCCCAATGGCAGAGGCTACACGCTCACAAAAACTCTTTTGTCTGTGAGCAACACCGTGTCCAGTCTCCACAGAAGTCGCTGAGAGCTGCCCGACTCCAACATCAGGTCCACAAAATGAGGATCATGATCCAATATAATCACCGACCCCCCCCCCCCCCCTCAACACACACCACACACATACACAACCCAGTGGTAAGCATATCCACCTCGTGAGGCACCCAACCTGCACAAGCTCCAGCACAGCCAAGATGGCCTCCAGTTCCCCCATCAGCCAGCCCAACGACAAAGGAACCGTCCCCACCCCAACCTGAAACCAAAGAAACCGCCAACAAAAGCTCCCCTCCCCTTCCCTGTCACCAACCCAAACAGAGCAGAACAAAAAGCTCATTACCTTAAAAAATCAAAAAAAAACAACCAATGGTAAGAAACTGCCGACATCTTTCCTTCTCTGCTCTCGTTAACTAACTATACTGCTTGCAGGGTGCACCCGCACAGGGTAGAAATCAATGTCAACTAAACAGTACATCAACAATCAAAATCCCGTCCATACCAAACAAAATAATGCAGAAAAAATGGAGGAAAATCAATATCCACACCCCTCCTCCAAAAAAACCCCCAACAGTACAACGTACAAACCCCAACTTGGCCCAGAAAAAAACACCCAATAAGACCTGTCACAATCCCAAGCCCCCACAAAAATCCCACAAAAAATACAAATACAGATGAACTTAACAATGAACAAACAGACTCCATAGTCTTTAAGCTTTTTATTTCAACCCCGTCCGTGCTTCTTGACAAACTAATTCACATCCTCCGGCTCATCGCAGTAATAGACTCTTGACCGTGAAAGTCACCCGAAGAGCCGGGTCACATCACACCAAACCTCACCTTGTTCTTGCACAGCGCCTTGGCTTTATTAAACGCCACATGCCTTCTCATCAGCTCTGCCCCAACATCTTGGCCCTCCCGTCTACAGTCCCGAGGGTCCTTCACCCACCTCAGGACCCGTTTCTTATCAAGGTATTGAGGAAATCTGACTATGATCACCCATGGTGGCTCCCCAGATCTGGTCTTCTGTCTCAGCGACCGATGGACCGGGTCCAACTCAGGAGTTCAACCCCTCCCCAGAAATTTCTGAACATCTTGGACATATAGTCCATGGGGTTTGAGCCCTCCAGGACCTCCGGCGGCCCAACATTCATACGTTTTGGTATCTGGGGCAATTCTCCAGATCGTCAACCATGGCACGCTACACTCCTCAGCCAACCATGCCATCTCTGCCTCTAGGAAGACAATCCGATCATTATGGTCAGAGAGTGCCACCTCCATCTTCTTTATCTGTCGCCACTTGTACCTCTATCTGCTGATCCATCTTGTCCATGGCCACCCAAATTGGGGCCGAAGCTCACTCTGTTGCCTTCTCCATATCATCAGCAACCGCCTGCTACTACTTCTTCTATTCATCGGTCAAGAAGCTAACCAACGTCTCAGTCGACCACTGAGGGCCAATGACACAACAGAAGCCTCCGCCATGTCGTCGTCCCCCCCCCCCCCCCCCCCCCAACCCGAGGCTCGAGGGACGGGTCTGACGACAAACCCTTGCCCAACTTTCTGCCTTGTGTTATATTTGCCGGACATTACTCGTACAAGGAGATCTTATTCCATCAAATAACACTAATTCCCTCCAAGAATTGCCCATAAACCAGACTAAAAGGGCCAGAAACAATGTACCCTGTCGGGGGCCACCACGTGTGTAATTGCTCACCGCATAGCCACTCCCAGAAGTTCACGGTTTGATTTATTAACTCCACCTGATACCTCAGAGATTGTCAAATGACAAGGACAAATTGCAAGGAGGGAGAAAATCCTCTAAAAAAGCAAGTATTCAAACCAAGGAGAGAGTGTTAGCTAGGAGCTACACAACAAACAAGAAATGGGTACCAGCTATGATCCTGGCAAAGACAGGTCCAATATCATACACCAAATAGGCGGATGATCAAGAGTTTGACGATATCATGCTGACCAGTTACTTGCTGCACAAAGCAAGTTCACAGAAACTTCTCAAGAGGTTCTACCTCTGGAAGATCGAGAGAGCTATACTTTGGACAGAGACCAGAGACAGTGACGAGTTCAAATTCTGTTTCTTTGGACTTTCCAATGCCTTTAGTGACAGATGCTGAAAGTACTATCTACAGAAAGGAATGAGGTTGCAAGTAGCCATGTTCAAGAACACTGAATTCCACCAAAAAGCAATAGACGTCCACCACAGAGACTGTCTTACTGAATTGTATACACGTATAGAAATAATGTATATGGGGATGTATTGTATAAATAGTAATTGTTGTCATTGCACTAATTAAGTGTTATGTACCTTGGAATAGATTCCTGCTGATTATGCATCATATGATGTGTAGTGACGTCAGCAGAGTGTTTGCAAGGGTACGCCCCTCTCATTGTGTTTTAACAAGAATCCAGAAAGTGAGCACTTCCATACCTTTTCTCTTTGCGGCAACAAAGAAATATAACACAAATGAAATTTGACATTTATTGCAAGGGGAATGGAATATATAAAGAGGAATGTTTTAACCAGATGGTGGTTGGAGATCACATCTGCAGTGCTATGTACAGTTTTTGGTCTCCTTATTTAAAAATTGATATAAATGCCTCAGAAGCAGTTCTGAGAAGATTCACTTGACTGATACCTGGGATGGGGTTGTTATCTTAGGTGGAAAGTATCGACAGGCTGGGCCTGTATTCATTGGAGTTTAGAAGAATGACAGGCGATCTTATTGAAACATAGAAGACCTGGAGGAGACTTGATAGGTTGGGTGCTGAAAGGATGTCTCCCTATGCGAAGAGACGACAACTTGGGGATACAGTGGGCCCCAAAATTGGGAGATTAAATTATCTTTTCTCCTCGGAGCGTCTGAAATCTTTGGAACTCTCTCTACTCTGGAGACAGCTGGAGGCACGTTAAAGAATATTTTTAAGGCTGAATTAGATAGGTTCTTGACTAACAAGGGAGTCAAAGGTTAACGGGGATAGGCGAATGTGGAGTTGAGCAACAATCCGATCAGCCATGATGTTATTAAATGGCAGAGTAGGCTCGAGGAGCTGAATGGCCTACTCTTGCTCCTAATTCGCATGTTCATGAGCAACTATTCAATTTATCAGTTTACTAGGGATAGTTTGAAACACTCACAAACTATTTAAAGCTCTGAGGACAATAATGTGTTGTAAAGCCATACAACAATGAACGTTCACAGCATAAAAGGTTCTGTGTTAGGAATATAAAACATCTGCATCAATTTCTCCCCATAGCTTGATATATTCCTCTCCTTTAAATGTGATTCCAATTTTCATTTTAGAGTTGCAGTAACATCTTATTTTTTATAATGCCTTTAGAAAAGAAAAACAAACATCTCAAGATATTTCATTAACAGATGCTGAATCAAGGAATAGTAAGAAGTTTTACAACACCAGGTTAAAGTCCAACAGGTTTGTTTGGAATCACTAGCTTTCGGAGCACAGCGCCGTCATCAGGTAAGTGAAGAGGTGGGTTCCACAAACACATATATAGACAAAGTCAATAATGCAAGATGATACTTTGACTGCAGGTCTTCACAGGTAATTAAGACTTTACAGGTCCAGACAGTGCGACTGGAGAGAGGGCTAATCACAAGTTAAAGAAGTGTGAATTGTCTCAAGCCAGGACGGTTGGTAGGATTTCGCAAGCCCAGGCCAGATGGTTGGGGGTGAATGCAGTGAGACATGAATCCAAGGTCCCAGTTGAGGTCGCACTCATGCGTGCAGAACTTGGCTATCAGTTTCTGCTCGGCGATTCTGCGTTGTCGGGCATCCTGAAGGCCGCCTTGGAGACCCACAGCGAAGATCACTGAAACGACTACATAATGACATCAATAAGTTCCATCCCACCATCAGACTCACCATGGACTACTCTCCAAAATCGGTTGCATTCTTGGACACACACATCTCCATCAAGGACAATCACCTCAGCATTTCACTTTACCGCAAGCCCACGCAACACCTCATGATGCTCCACTTATCCAGCTTCCATCCTCAACACATTAAAGAAGCCGTCCCCAATGGACAAGCCCACTGTATACACAGGATCTGCTCAAACGAGGAGGAATGTAACAGACATCTACAGACACTGAAAGACACCCTCGTACGAACGGGATATGGCGCTCGACTCATCGATCGACATTTCCAACGCGCCACAACAAAACAAACGCACCAACCTCCTCAGAAGACAAACATGGGACACAACCGAAAGAGTACCCTTCGTCGTCCAGTACTTCCCCGAAGCGGAGAAAGTGCGACATTTTCTTCGCAGCCTTCAACACATTATCGATGAAGCCGAACATCTTGCCAAGACCATCCACACTACTTGCCTTCAAACAACCGCGAAACCTCAACAAACCATTGTTGCAGCAAACTACCCAGCCTTCAGGAGAAACGGCGACCACAACACCACACAACCCTGCCATAGCAACTTCTGCAAGACGTGCCAGATCATTGACATGGTTACCACCATTACAAGTGAGAATGCCACCCACCAGAAATGCGGTACATACTTGTGCTACTACTCGCCAACGTTGTCTACCTCATGCGCTGGAGGAAAGGATGTCCCGAGGCGTGGTACATGGCAAGACCATGAAGATGCTGCAACAATGGATGAACGGACATTGCGCGACAATCACCAGGCAGGAATGTTCCCTTCCAGTCAGGGAACACTTCAGCAGTCAAGAGCATTTAGCCCCCGATCTTTGGGTAAGCGTTCTCCAAGGCGGCCTACAGGATGCGCGACAAGGCAGAATCATCAAGCAGAAACTGATAGCCAAGTTCCGCGCGCATGGGTACGGCCTCAACTGGGACCTTGGGTTCATGTCTCACTACATTCACCCCCCCACTATCAAGTCTGGGCCTGTGAAATCCTACCAACCGTCGTGGCTTGAGACAATTCACATCACTTTAACCTGTGATTCGCCCTCTCTCCAGTCGCAAAGTCTGGATCCGTAAAGACTTAATTACCTGTAAAGACTCGCATTCAAAGTATCATCTTGCATCATTGACTTTGTCCATCTATATGTGTGTTTGTGGAACCTACTTCTTCACTCACCTGATGGAGGAGTTGTGCTCTGAAAGCAAGTGATTCCAAACAAACCTGTCGGTCTTTAATTTGGTGTTGTAAGACTTCTTACTGTGCCCACCCCAGTCCATCTCCGAATCAAGGAAGGATTTTTGGTGTTGCTACTCTTTATTAACTACTAAAACTATTTTCACGTGTACAGCAAAGGGTACAGGCTTGGAGCTGTCTCCATGCTTAGGTCTACATGTGCCTCTGCTCAACAGCACACTGACTGGTGCAACTTACTCCCTGTGGACAGTGTCATCTAGTTGCATTTTCAGTATTCCAACAACACGGGGCACATACATTCATGTTAACATAGGGCGAGTGGATGGACTGCAGCAATTGTGTCAAGTCCTGTCCTTGGTTTGACAGCAAAGTGCTGCAACTGGGACAACTGAATACTGCCCACATAGGGGTGGAGTGGGAGTGCCCACATGGATGAGGTGTAGGACATACACACTCAGGAAGGCAGGGACCAAACCAATGGAGTGGGGATTAACCCATCGAGGTGGTGGTTAGTGGGCAGCGCTGCAGGGATTTAGCGAGCTGGGGTGGGCATAGGGGACCTGCTGAATAGGGTGGGGGCTGAGAGACCAACTGGGGTAGGAGCAAAGCAGCAGAGGTAGTTTGCAACAAGTGCCCTCTGAAACATATTGGCAGCACTTTCTGAAAATCCATGTGCACACTGACTGCACTCCCAGTAAATTTGTCAAACTGGCTTTTCTTTTAAATCATTTTTGCTGGTCTTCATCATCTGATGTTGACTATTATGATTTGTCTCCGAGGGCAGCACGGTGGCACAGCGGTTAGCACTGCTGCCTAAGGCGCTGGGGACCCTGGTTCGAATCCAGGCCCTGAGTCACTGTCTGTGTGGAGTTTGTCCGTGTCTGTGTGGGTTTCACCCCCACAACCCAACGATGTGCAGGGTAGGTGGATTGGCCATGCTAAATTGCCCCTTAATTGGAAAATAATAATTAGGTACTCCAAATTTATTTATTTTTTAAATGATTTGTCTCCGCTCTTTGTTTAGTGGCACAGTCTCCTCATGGTTTATAATCACATCAATCTTACTTCCACAATTTCAATATATTCTATTTATAATTTAAACAGTAGTTTGCACTGGAACTTCAACATTTTCTTAAATCTTTGACAACACAGGAAATACGGAATAATTAAATCGGGAAGCTAACCTGGTTTTGATTGGGTCATCATAGGTTATGCCTTTCGCCATTTCCTTCACAGACATCAGAGCTACAAAAGAAATCAAAGCAATGTTTGACCACAGCTTGCCAATGTCTTACTCTCAGCAGTATGAGCCCATGATTTGCTCTGGTAGGATTATAACAAGGATTGTTTTTCTTTTAATCAATGGTCGCCAAGCGAGCTCTCCAGAAATCAAAGTATAGGAATGGCTGTGAATGTTCAGTATATTCACAGTAACTGGACTGAGCAGAGGTGGGAAAAATCTGCCTGCAATGCAGGATGGCAAAAGAACCAACAGGCAGCTTGCCCTCCTTGCAGGGAAGGCAATGGACGATTTATAAGAAACGTTCAAAGTTTTAATAGACTAGCCAGGGAGAAATAAACTCGCAGGTAGAAGGCGCAGTAAGCAGGGGACACAGATTTATTATTTAAAATAAATTTAGAGTACCCAATTCTTTCCTTTTCCAATTAAGGAACAATTTAGTATGGCCATCTACCTACCTGCATATCTTTGGGTTGTCCTCAGCGCTGTGAGACAGCAGTGCTAACCACTGCGCCACCATGCCGCCCAGGGGACACAGATTTAAGGAAATTGGCAAAAGAATCAAAGATAAGAGGAGTAGAAATGTCTTTACACTTAGTTATAATCTGGAATACACTGCCTTAAAAGGACGATGGAAGTGGATTCCAAAATAATTTGCGAAAGAGAACCGTATATAAATTTGGAAACAAAAATTTGCAGGGCTATAGGGAGAGAGCAGGGGAGGGAGACTAACTGGATAGTTCTTTAAAATATTTGGCATGGGCATGATGGGCTGAATAGCATCCTCATGTGCGACATGATTATATGACTCCACACACAGCAATATCTCGGAGGCCTTGGCCAAGCAACTTGGCAGTGAACGAAGCCAGTATCAGCATCACTGTCACTGGTAGGAAGAACATGGAGAGATGAAAACAAAATAAAGGATGCAATTCTAAAGAAGCAGACAGATCTCGGTGTATACCTGCATAGATCATTGAAGGTGGCGAGAGCAGTTAATAAAGCATACAATATTTTGGGTTTCATCAAGAGGGGCATAGAGTACAAGAGCAAGGAGGTTATGCTGAACTTATCCAAGACACTCGTTAGATCTCAGCTGGAATACTATGTTCAGCTCTGGGCGTCACACGTTAAAAAGGATGCGAACATATTGGACAGAGTGCAGGAGAGATTCACGAAAATGGTTCCATGGATAGGAAACTTCAGCCAAGGTGGCATCGTGGTTAACACTGCTGTCTCACAGCACCAGGGACCTGGGTTCAATTCCAGCCTTGAGTGACTGTCTGTGGAGTTTGCACATTCTCCTTTTATCTGCGTGGTTTCCTCCCACAATCCAAAAATGGGCAGATTAGGTGGATTTGTCATGCTAAATTCAATAACAATAATCTTTATTATTGTCACATTAGGTTCACATTAAGACTGCAATGAAGTTACTGTGAAAAGCCTCTAGTTGCCACATTTCGGCGTCTGTTCGGGTACACGGAGGGAGAATTCAGAATGTCCAATTCACTTAACAGCACGTCTTTCTGGACTTGTGGGAGGAAACTGGAGCACACGGAGGAAACCCAGGCTTAGACAGGGAGAACGTGCCGACTCCGCACAGACAGTGACCCAAGCCGGGAATCAAACCAGGGACCCTGGTGCTGTAAAGCAACAGTGTTAACCACTGTGCTACCATGCCGTTTCTACTTAGTGTCCAAAGATGTGCAGGTTAGGTGGATTGGTCATGTATAATGCGCGGGGTTATGGGGATAGGGCAGGGGAATGGACATAAGCAGAGTGTTCTTTCGGAGAGTCGGTGCAGACTCGATGGGCCGAACGTCCTCCTTCTACACTGTAGGGATTCTATGAATTCTGTTCTAAAATAGATTAAAGAAGTTGGGACTGTTCTTCTGGGAGAGAAGAACACTAAGAGGAGATTCAACTGAGGTGTTCAAAATCAGGGGGGTGGAGCTGGACAGAGTGGATACAGAGAACTGTTTCTGCTTGTGGAAGGATTGAGAACGAGACGGCACAGATTTAAAGTAAAAATAAAAAATGCTGGATAAACTCAGCAGATCTGGCTGCATCTGTGGAGAGGATCAGAGTTAACCGTTTCAGATCTAAATGATCCTTCCACAGAACTCTGTGTGATTCAAGCCAGAGAATATGGACACCTCACTGGGCTCTCCATTCTTCTGACTGATGATCTGTCAGTCACATGCAGTCTGGCCTCACTGGAATTGCTGGGCATCATGGTGTCAGTGAGGTGAGCTTCAAGGGAATCCAAAGATCTTTAGTTTTCTATTCTGTTGAAACATAGTGGAATGGAGGGCAGAATTTAAATAAAGAGATATGGAGGGTAAGGTGGGAGGAGAGAGAGAGAGCTGAGAATGGGTATTTCAAATGGAAGGAAGGTGGTGTAGATTATAAACTGCAGCACACAGACCAACTATGCTGTGCATTCAATGTAATATTCTCTAGCTAATAGTTACAACAGTTAAACTGACCTCTGCCTTCAGCAACACTTTCCAGAATTTTCTCCTCTTCTTTCAGACGCTTTTCTTTAGCAGATTCTTTACGTGCTGCAAAACGCAAATCAAAATGTGAGCACCCAGTAACAAATCCAGATTAAAAGTCAGGGACATGAGCATAATACTGAATTGAACAGTCAGCCTGATATGATCCAAATCAAAGCCCCCCCACTCCACCCTGTATTACACGGACAATTGCAAACTGCCCTGCATCGCATAGCAAGTGTCGCACTGCTCAGTATCCCATGGCGAGTATCCCACACAATGCCACATATCCCAACCTGGTTCAAGTTTCCCAAATCCCTGTGTCAGGCTGACCCCATCCCACACTGAGTGTTGAACCAACCCCAATTTCATGGCGAGACTTGGTCTGAGGGCCCACAATCACTCAATGAATGTCAGTCTGCTCCATATCCCACACAATGTCAGACTGCCCAAAACCCCACACTGAACGTCAGACTGCTCCATATCCCACACCGAATATCAGACAGCTCCATATCGCACACCGAATATCAGACAGCTCCATATCCCACACCGAATATCAGACAGCTCCATATCGCACACCGAATATCAGACAGCTCCATATCTCACACCGAATATCAGACAGCTCCATATCGCACACCGAATATCAGACAGCTCCATATCACACACTGAGTGTCTGACTGCTCCATATCCCACACCGAATATCAGACAGCTCCATATCGCACACCGAATATCAAACAGCTCCATATCCCACACCGAATATCAGACAGCTCCATATCCCACACTGAGTGTCTGACTGCTCCATATCCCACACCGAATATCAGACAGCTCCATATCCCACACAATGTCAGACTGCCCAAAACCCCACACTGAGTGTGACTGCTCCATATCCCACACCGAATATCAGACAGCTCCATATCCCACACCGAATATCAGACAGCTCCATATCCCACACCGAATATCAGACAGCTCCATATCGCACACTGAGTGTCTGACTGCTCCATATCCCACACCGAATATCAGACAGCTCCATATCCCACACAATGTCAGACTGCCCAAAGCCCCACACTGAGTGTGACTGCTCCATATCCCACACCGAATATCAGACAGCTCCATATCCCACACCGAATATCAGACAGCTCCATATCCCACACCGAATATCAGACAGCTCCATATCGCACACTGAGTGTCTGACTGCTCCATATCCCACACCGAATATCAGACAGCTCCATATCCCACACCGAATATCAAACAGCTCCATATCCCACACCGAATATCAGACAGCTCCATATCCCACACCGGATATCAGACAGCTCCATATCGCACACTGAGTGTCTGACTGCTCCATATCCCACACAATGTCAGTCTGCTCCATATCCCACACAATGTCAGACTGCCCAAAACCCCACACTGAATGTCTGACTGCTCCATATCCCACACCGAATATCAGACAGCTCCATATCCCACACCGAATATCAGACAGCTCCATATTGCACACGGAATGTCAGACAGCTCCATATCCCACACCGAATCTGACAGCTCCATATCCCACACCGAATATGACAGCTCCATATCGCACATCGAGTGTCTGACAGCTCCATATCCCACACCGAATATCAGACAGCTCCATATCCCACACAATGTCAGTCTGCTCCATATCCCACACAATGTCAGACTGCCCAAAACCCCACACTGAGTGTGACTGCTCCATATCCCACACCGAATATCAGACAGCTCCATATCCCACACCGAATATCAGACAGCTCCATATCGCACACTGAGTGTCTGACTGCTCCATATCCCACACCGAATATCAGACAGCTCCATATCCCACACAATGTCAGACTGCCCAAAGCCCCACACTGAGTGTGATTGCTCCATATCCCACACCGAATATCAGACAGCTCCATATCGCACACTGAGTGTGATTGCTCCATATCCCACACCGAATATCAGACAGCTCCATATCGCAAACTGAGTGTTTGACTGCTCCATATCCCACACCGAATATCAGACAGCTCCATATCCCACACCGAATATCAGACAGCTCCATATTGCACACTGAATGTCAGACAGCTCCATATCCCACACCGAATATCAGACAGCTCCATATCCCACACCAAATATCAGACAGCTCTATATCCCACACCGAATGTCAGACAGCTCCATATCCCACACTGAATGTCAGACAGCTCCATATCCCACACCGAATATCAGACAGCTCCATATCCCACACCGAATATCAGACAGCTCCATATCACACACTGAGTGTCTGACTGCTCCATATCCCACACCGAATATCAGACAGCTCCATATCCCACACCCAATATCAGACAGCTCTATATCCCACACCGAATGTCAGACAGCTCCATATCCCACACCGAATATCAGACAGCTCCATATCCCACACCCAATATCAGACAGCTCCATATCGCACACCGAATATCAGACAGCTCCATATCCCACACCGAATATCAGACAGCTCCATATCTCACACCGAATATCAGACAGCTCCATATCCCACACCAAATATCAAACAGCTCCATATCCCACACCGAATATCAGGCAGCTCCATATCGCACACTGAGTGCCGGACTTTTCTATATCCAACATGGAGTGGAGAATCGTACATTTCTGCATCACATTTTGTCAAAGGGCTACTTTGATTGGACAGTCCTCAATGTTGAGTCATTTACTGAATCAAAGCTAGCCCCTCCCTCTGACAGAATAGCCTGTTCCCGAACTCTGCCTGACATGGTTACAGAAATGCTGCACCTTCCGCCTTCTCCTTCAGCTGCTGGTGTTGGTCTAACAGGCTGATATTGGACCGTGGCCCCAGGGGACCATCCCCATCATCCTCTCGGAGGTCGCTGTCACTGTCCTGATCATCATCCAAGGCAACTTTCCTGCGTATCCGCACCAGCTTCTCCATCTGGTCACACAAAGAAAACAATCAGTTTCCAAGCAGCAGCAATGATTCAGAGTTAAACCATCGCATGATCTTGTTACAGGCGTTATTTTACCAGCATTCATTTCAGATGCACACATTATTAGGCCCACACTGTGGCCTTCAAAATCCAGTCTGAAAAAAACAACACTTACTGAACACTTGGGGAACATGCAGTGACAGTCAAAGCACCGGCTCTTTAAAATATCTAAGTTTCACTCGATACACCACACACTGAACCAAACCCAAGAATACAACAAAGTAAGAAATAGGTGCATGAAAAAAAATCATATAGTGAAATGAAATAAAATTCGCTTATTTTCACAAGTAGGCTTCAAATGAAGTTACTGTGAAAAGCCCCTAGTTGCCACATTCCGGCGTCTGCTCAGGCAGGCTGGTACGGGAATTGAACCGTACTGCTGGCCTGCCTTAGTCTGCTTTAAAAGCCAGCTCTTTAGCCCTGCGCTAAACCAGTCCCTTTAGATATCATCCCTTTACATTTGAATATACTCAACAACTGAGCATCTAACACCCACTGGGGTAGAGAATTCCAAAAATTCACAATCCTTTGAGTGAAGAAATTTCTCCTGGATATCAGTCCTAAATGATCGCTCCCCTTATCCCAAGGCTGCGCCCCCATTTTCTAGATTCCCCGGCCAGGGGACATAACCTGGGGGATAGGGGGCGGAGGCCACCCATCTGGAGCTTGTTATAGATTATATATAAAAGCCGGCCCAAAGCAGGGCCTGGTATGGTTAGTTCTCCCAGCAAGGACAGGAGTGGGAGCAAGTTACAGCCGTGAACAGAAAATTGTGATTGTATATAGTTAAATAACTCTCTGTTCTGCTACCGCTGGCTTCCTCAAGTTGCTAAAGTATCAAAACAATCAGAACCATGTGATCGTAGCATAGAGTCAAGCTTAGTGAAAGCATTCTGCTCAAACTCAACAAACATAAGTCCAGTCAACACTCACCAGCTGTTGCTTCCTCTGCTGAACAGGAACATATGGAACGTAGTCCTCGTCTTCCTCCTCATCATCCGAGAGTGTGCGCTGTAATACAAGATCGCACTTTACTGTACAGAACACACAATTACTGCTGCACCAGAAAATGGCAGCAATGAAGTCTCATGAGGGGTGGGATAAGACTATTACTTCTGTTTCACCTGAACTGTGAGGGACACTCAACAGTCAGGTAAGGCTCTGGGTACGGACAGGTTCCCGATAGAATTTTACAAGAAATTTGCGGGTCAGCTTATCCCATTGTTGTTAGATATGCTTAATGATTCCTTGTCCCAGGGGGTATTGCCAGCTACATTATCGCAGGCATCGATCTCTTTGATTTTGACAGAAGGTGAGGATCCGACCAAGTCCTATTTCACTATTAAACAGCTAAACTGTTGCCAAAAGGTTTGGCAAGGTGCTTGGAGCTCTGCCTTCTGCGGGTGATTTCGGAGGAACAGACTGGATTTAAGGGCAGGCAGCTTTCTGCCAACGTACAACTGTTTAATATTATTTTGTCCGGGGCAGCACAGTGGCACAGTGGTTAACCCTGCTGCCTCACGGCGCCAAGTTCCCAGGTTTGATCCCGGCTCTGGGTCACTGTCCGTCTGGAGTTTACACATTCTCCCCGTGTCTGCGTGGGTTTCACCCCCAATTCAATTTAAGGTGGTGCATAGGATGCATCTGACTAGGGCGCGGATGAGTGTTTTTTTTTCCACGAATAGAAGGTAAGTACGAGCGTTGTTCACAAGGTCTGGTGAATCACACAGACATGTTCTGGTTATGTCCTAAATGTGTGAGCTTTTGGGTCTCCTTCGTCAACACCATGTCAGGGATTCTTGGGATTGAGTTGGAGCCTTGCCCGCTTGTGGCTATTTTTGGGGTCCCAGACTCTCCGGAGCTGCAGACGGAGGCTCGCCTCCCCTACTTAATAACCCAAAGGCATCAGGGTGTCGGACCAGCCGGAGTTGGAAACGGATGTAGAGGCAGATGTTGTAGCTTTCGCCTCATTAATTCAAAGGCATGTTCTGCTTGGGTGGAGGACTCCGGTTCCACCACTTCTCGAAAGTCATTCGTCGTGAGTGACCTGATGGAGTTTATATACTTAGAGAAGGTCAAGTATATCATGAGGGGGTCGGCAGAAGCGTTCTACTCAAGGTGGCAACCTTTCATTTCCTTTTTCAGGGAGTTGGTCACCATCAGATGTTAGGGAAGTTGGGGGATGTTGTCTGGTTTCGATTTGTTTACTTTTTGAGCAGTGTAGGGAGGGTACGTTTGGGATTGTATTTGTTTTGTGTTTCTACGTGTTATAATGAAACTTTTTTTTTTAATAAACAATTTTATTGAGGTAGTTTTTGGCTTTGTAAATAGTTACAGACATCAACATCAACAGAAAGAAAGCAAAAAAGGCAAAAATGTGCAAACATCCACGTACATTCAATACTTCAATCGTAACATACTGCACAAGCCCGCTCCTCTCCCACCGGTACTACCCGCCATTTTATCCGTCCTACTCTACTCTTCCCCCCCCCCCCCCCCCCCCCCCCCCCGCCTGCTGACGCTCACTCTCCTGCAAAGAAGTCAATAAATGGTTGCCACCTCCGGGCGAAGCCCTGTACAGATCCGCTCAGGGCGAACTTAATTTTTTCCATACCCAGGAAACTCGACATGTCCGCAAGCCAGAACTCAGTCTTCGGGGGCTTTGAGTCCCTCCACGCCAATAGTATTCGTTGCCGGGCAATCAGGGAAGCAAAGGCCAAAACATCGGCCTCTTTCTCCCCCTGGTCTTCCGAAACCCCAAAAATTGCCACCCCTGGACCCATCGCCACCCTTGTTTTTAGCACCCGGGACATGACGCCCGCAAATCCCTCCCAGTACCCCCTAAGCTTAGGGCATGCCCAAAACATGTGAAAGTGGTTCGCTGGTCCTCCCGCGCACCTAGCGCATTTGTCCTCTATCCCAAAGAATTTGCTCATCCGAACCACCGTCATGTGGGCCCGGTGAATGACCTTAAATTGAATCAGCCCGAGCCTGGCACATGTCGCGGTCGAATTTACCCTACTCAGGGCCTCTGCCCACAGCCCATCCTCCATTTCCCCGTCTAGCTCCTCCTCCCATTTAAGTTTCAGTTCCTCCGTCTGGGACCCCTCCTCCCTCATGAGCACCTTATAAATATCAGAGACTCTACCCTCCCCTTCTTCCCTCCTAGAGACTATTCTGTCTTGGATCCCCATTGGCGGGAGGCGTGGGAAAGATGGGACCTGTCTACGAACAAAGTCCCGCAATTGTAGGTACCTAAAATCATTTCCCCTTACCAGCCCAAATTTCTCCTCCAAGCTCCTCAAACTCGCAAAGCTCCCTTCCAGGAACATATCGCCCACCCTTCCCACCCCCACCCGCCGCCATGCTCGAAACCCCCGATCCATACCCCCGGGGGCAAACCGATGGTTGTCGCAGATTGGCGCCCAAACCGATGCCCCCGTCTCCCCTACATGCCTCCTCCACTGGCCCCATATCCGCAGGGTCGCCACCACTACCAGGCTGGTGGAGTACCTGGCCGGCGGCAGCGGTAGAGGAGCCATGACCAGGGCTGCCAAGCAAAGCCAGCCCTCCCTCGCTGCGGTTCCTCTCCAGCATCGCCTTCTTCACCCGCGGGGATTTTCCCGCCCAGACAAAGCTCATGATCATCCTGTTAACTCTTTTGAAGAAGGACTGTGGGACAAAGATCAGGAGGCACTGAAAAACAAACAGAAATCTAGGGAGGATTGTCATCTTTACAGTCTGCACCCTCCCTGCCAGCGAGAGTGCATCCCATCTCCGAAACTCTCCCTTCATTTGCTCCACCACCCTGGCCAAATTTAACTTGTGCAGCCTGCCCCAGTCTCGTGCCACCTGGATTCCCAAATACTGGAAATTTTCCTCAACCAGCCTAAACGGTAACCCTCTCAATCTGTTCTCCTGGCCCCTTGCCTGCACCACAAAAATTTCACTCTTGGCCATATTTAATGTGTACCCTGAGAACCAGCCGAACTTCCTCAACATTCCCAGTATACTTCCCATCCCGGCCACTGGGTCCGACACGTACAGGAGCAGGTCGTCTGCGGAAAGGGAGACCCTATGTTCTACTCCGCCCCTTTCCATCCCTCTGCGGCTCTCAGCGCAATCACCAGCGGCTCTATGGCCAGCGCAAACAGCAGCGGGGAGAGCGGGCAGCCCTGTCTGGTCCCTCGGTACAGCCTAAAGTACTCCGACACTTCTCTGTTAGTCCTGACGCTGGCCCTCGGGGCCTGATATAATAATTTGATCCAATCCACCAGTCCCTCCCCAAACCCAAACCGTCCGAGCACCTCCCATAGATAGTCTCACGCCACCTGGTCAAAGGCCTTCTCGGCGTCCATCGCCACCACTACCTCCACCTCCCTGCCCGCCGGGGGCATCATTATCACATTAAGTAATCTTCTCAGGTTGGCCGCCAGCTGCCTACCTTTCACGAACCCAGTTTGGTCCTCCCCGGTACGCAGTCCTCCATTCGAACCGCCAGTACCTTTGCCAGGAGCTTGGCGTCAACATTAATCAGGGAGATTGGCCTGTCGGACCCGCACGCCTCCGGGTCTTTACCCAGCTTCAATATCAGTGATATAGTGGCTTGCGACATTGGCGGCGGCAGGGTCCCTCTGTCCCTTGCCTCGTTGAAAACCCTCGCCAAGACCGGGCCCACCAGCTCAGAGAACTTCCTATAGAACTCTACTGGGTATCCATCCGGCCCCGGGGACTTGCCCGACTGCATGGCCTTTAGGCCCCCCAATACCTCCTCTACTCTAATCGGGGCCCCCAGCTCATCCACTCACCCCCCCACCTACTGTTGGGAATGTTAACCCGTCCAGAAACCTTTTCATCTCCTCCGGTTCTTCCGGCAGCTCCGAAGTATACAGCTTGCGATAGAAGTCCCATAATACCTTATTCAATCCTGCCGGGTCCTCCACTTTGCGCCCCTCCCCATCCATCACTCTACTTATTTCCCTGGCCGCCTCCCTCTTCCTAAGTTGCTGCGCTAACAGTCTGCTAGCCTTTTCCCCATGCTCGTACACCACGCCCCTCGCCTTCCTAAACTGTTCCACGGTCCTACTCGTGGATAGTGCCCCCAGTTCTGCCTGTAGTCTCTGCCTCTCCCTGAGTAAAACCTCCCCCGGGGACTCCGCGTGCTCTTCATCTATCCCACCCATTTCCCTGACCAATCTATCCATCTCTGCCCTGTCTGCCTTGGCTCTGTGGGCCCCAATTGAAATCAGCTCCCCCCGCACTACTGCCTTTAGCGCCTCCCACAGGGTCGCCGCTGAGACCTCCCCCGTGTCATTCACCTGCAGGTAATTTTGCATACACCTCCGAAGCCTCTCACAGATCCCCTCCTCCGACAGCAGTCCCACGTCTATTCTCCATTGTGGGCGTTGGTAGCTCGCCCCCCCCCCCCGATCTGCAGGTCTACCCAGTGCGGGGCATGGTCTGAGGTAGTAATTGCCGAATATTCCGTGTTCTTTACCTCCCCTATACAATCCCTGCTTAGTACGAAGAAATCTATCCTAGAATATACTTTATGGACGTGCGAGTAAAACGAGTAGCCCCTTCTTGTCGGCTGTCTGACTCTCCAGGGGTCCACTGCCCCCATTTGCTCCATAAACCCTTTCAGCTCCCTTGCCATTGCTGGGAGTCTACCCGTTCTGGGACACAACCGATCCAAAGCCGGGTCAAGGACCATGTTAAAGATCCCCCCCCCCCCCCATTATTAGCCTGCGAGAGTCCAGGTCCGGGATCTTCCCCAGCACTCTTTTAATGAAGTCCACGTCATCCCAGTTCGGGGCATATATATTCACCAGCACCACTCTTCCCCCCCTCCAGTCTGCCCCGTATCATCAGGTATCTGCCCCCCCTGTCTGTGGCTATGCCCCCCGCCTCAAATTGCACCCGCTTGTTGATCATGATTGCCACCCCCCTGGACTTCGAGTCCAAGTCCGAGTGGAAGACCTGGTTAATCCAGCCCTTCCTTAGCCTGGTCTGGTCAGACACTTTCAGATGTGTCTCCTGCAACATAATTACGTCCGTCCTCAGAGCCCGCAAGTGCGCGAACACCCACGCCCTCTTAACCGGCCCATTCAGTCCCCTGACGTTCCAGGTGATCAGCCTGGTCGGGGGGCACAACCCAACCCAACCCAACCCCACCCACCCCAAACGCTGGTCAGCCATAGACTTTCTCGGGCCAGCCCCCAGCCCGTGCGTCGCGCCATTCCTGGCCCGATCGTTGGCTGCCTCCACCCTCGACCTCCTTACCAGTGCCTAATTCAAGTCCCTCCCACGTCAGCAGGACAATCACCCCCCCCCCCCCCAACAACATCCCCCGATACCCCCACCCCTGCCATCCACTGGCTGTGATCCCCCCCCCCCCCCCACCTGACTCCCTTTACGAGCCAATCTGCTAGCCCGGTGGCTCAACACTCCGGCGCCTTCCTGTCTCATTCCCATTGTTTCCCCGTCCTCCTCCTCACTCCCCGGCGCCCCATCCCCCTCTCCAACCCACTGGAGCAAACTCACTGGCACAGGAAGGCATGGACATCAACAAAACAAAAAAAACAACAACAAAAAACCCCCCAACCCAAGTCCTTCGCCCCACCTTGCTGACTGGCCCCCCTTCGTTACCGTGCCGGTTCCAGTGTCCTCCGCGAGCTGCACAAAAAGTACAAATCCGCCCAAAAAGGAAAAAACAGAAAAAAGAGGAAAAAACAACAACATAAGAGAAAAAACAAACAAAACAAAAAAAAACCCAAACCAATGTCCATGAATAAAGGAAAGAGTCCCAAATGTTCCGCTTGGCACCTTTGGCCCAGCAAACCGTTGACCAGCAGTCCAGGCCCATTCGGCGTACCTTCCTACGGTTGTCCTCGGGCCCTAATTCACGTTCGTGTGGTCTCTTTTCGGGACCAGCCCCTGATCCCTCGCAAAGTCCATCGCTTCTTCAGGCTCGGAGAAGTAGTGGTGCTGACCCTGATGCGTGACCCATAAACGAGCTGGGAACAGCAGACCAAACTTCACGTGCTTCTTGAACAGCACCTCCTTGACATTCTTAAAGGCTGATCGCTGCCGAGCCACCTCCTGGCTTAGGTTCTGGTAAATGCGGAGGACACTGTTGTTCCACGCGCTGCTCCTGGCGCTCTGCCCACCGCAGCACCTGCTCCTTGTCCACGAACCTGTGAAACCTAATCACCATCCAGCGGGGGGGGGGGTCCGCCAGGCCGCCCCTGCCTCGCCTGCACTCTGTATGCCCCCTCCAGCTCCGGCGGTCACGGAAAGGCTTCGGCCCCCATCAGCTGCATCAATAGGTCTGCTACAAACGCTGCGGCATCAGCTCCCTCCGGGAGGCCGACCATCCTCAGGTTGTTCCTGCGGCTCTATTCTCCAGCTCCTCCACTCTATCTAGCAGTCTTCTCTGTCGCTCCTTCCGCCCGTCAACTTCTAGCGCCGCAACCGTCTGCGCATCCGCCTGCTCCTAAACGCCTCTCCCAGCTCCTTAACTTTAACATCTTAGGGCAGCACGGTAGCATGGTGGTTAGCATAAATGCTTTACAGCTCCAGGGTCCCAGGTTCGATTCCCGGCTGGGTCACTGTCTGTGCGGAGTCTGCACGTCCTCCCCGTGTGTGCGTGGGTTTCCTCCGGGTGCTCCGGTTTCCTCCCACAGTCCAAAGATGTGCGGGTTAGGTGGATTGGACATGCTAAATTGCCCGTAGTGTCCTAAAAAGTAAGGTTAAGGGGGGGGGTTGTTGGGTTACGGGTATAGGGTGGATACATGGGTTTGGGTAGGGTGATCATTGCTCGGCACAACATCGAGAGCTGAAGGGCCTGTTCTGTGCTGTACTGTTCTATGTTCTATCTTGTGCATCCAGCCTCTGGTTCAGCTGATCCACCGCTCTCTGGATTTGGTCCAAGCTGTCCCGCTTCAGCGCTTCAAAACTGGACTTCATTACCTGGAGCATGTTATCCAGCGCCTGCTGGATTGCTGAGTCCAGGGTCCGTGTGTCCACCATCTTAGGTTCCAGGTAAGTTTCTTCAGGTCCTTGTCTCTGTCCCCTTTTCTCTCTTTTCTTCTGCCTCCTGGACTCCCGCTGTTCCATGTGCCGCAGCCTGCTCCTCAGCACTTTCACTGCCGCCTTCCTTCAGGTCCGTGGTCCCGCTATCGCGGGGAATCAGCCCCTAAACGCCCGCCAGAGTGAGAGCCCGCCGAATGCGCGGCTCACTCGGACATCGCCGCCACCGGAAGTCCATAATGAAACATTTTTTCAATCAAAATATATATTTTTAAAGATCTGAAGGTCAGGATCAATGGACCAGGATTCAACCATTCAGCTCTTCAAGTCTATTCCACCACTTAATCAGAGCATTATGATCTGTACATCAATTCAATTTACCATTTCTCTCTCCATAGCCCTTCATATCTTTCCTGACAAAAAATTACCAACATCGGCCATGAAAATTCCAACTGCATCTACATAGCCTTTTCCAGAGTTCAACTACTCTTTGGGTAACAGATATGTGTCCGTATTTCACTTTTTAACGGCCTATTCTAATTTTAAGGTTATGCCCCCTTGTTCTGCACTTCCCCAACCAGAAAAATGTTTCTTTCCATCCAGCGGTTCCACCTCAGATAAAATATCTGCGCTAAGTCTCTGCTCCAAAGTGTCATAAAAATTCTTTAGATTGGTGGTCAAGTAAACAATTTAAGACTGAGACTAATAGCATATTGGTAGGCCAGGGCGTGGAAGATTATGGAACCAAGGATTGTTGTTCGAAATGTGATAGAAGAATCAGACATGATCTCATTGAATGGTCAGTAATGGAATGGGCTGAATGGTCGGTCTCCTTCTGTTCTAGAGCAACAATAAGTTCCCACAAACAAAAAATAAAATTTGTAACATGTTTTACATATGTAACATTAAATAAATTATATATTTGTGTACAATGTCAGTTGCCATTCAGCGAGTAGCAATCTTGCTACTGAATAAGAAAGTCACTGGTTCAGGTCCCGTTCTACTGTCTGGAACATAAAACCTAGACTGAAAGTCTCCATGACCACCAAGGGAGTGACGCACTGTCTGAGGGTCAGTACTGAGGGAGTGATGCAGTCGGACAGTACCGAATGAGCGGCACACTGCTGGCAGGTCAGTACCGAAAAACCATAGTACTATTGGCGGGTCAGTACAAACAGAGAGTCGCTCTGTCGGCAGGTCAGTACCAAGAGAACGCCGCGCTGTCAGAGAGTCTGTACCGAGAGTGCCGCGCTGTCAGAGGGTCAGTACTGAGTGAGCGCCGCACTGTTGGAGGGTCGGTACAGAGGGAGCACTGCACTGCCAGCAGGTCAGTACAGAGAGAGCACCGCATTGTCGGCAGATCAGTACCGAGGGAGCGTGACACTATGGAGGGTCAGTACCAAGGGAGTCCTGCACTGTCGGAGGGTCAGAACCGAGGGAGTGCTGCACTGTCGGAGGGTCAGAACTGAGGGAGTGCTGCACTGTCGGAGGGTCAGTACCGAGGGAGAGCCGCACTTTCAGCGGGTCAGTACCTAGGGAGCGCCGCACTGTCGGAGGGTCAGTACCGAGGGAGTGCTGCACTGTCGGAGGGTCAGTACCTAGGGAGTGCCGCACTGTCGGAGGGTCAGTACCTAGGGAGTGCCGCACTGTCGGAGGGTCAGTACCGAGGGGGTGCTGCACTGTCGGAGGTTCAGTACCAAGGGAGAGCCGCACCGTCAGCGGGTCAGTACCTAGGGAGCACTGCACTGTCAGAGGGTCAGTACCTAGGGAGCGCCACACTGTCAGAGGGTCAGTACCGAGGGAGCGGCGCACTGTCGGAAGGTCACTACTGAGGGAGCGCCGCACTGTCGGAGGTTCAGTACCGAGGGAGTGCTGCACTGTCGGAGGTTCAATACCGAGGGAGTGTTGCACTGTCGGAGGGTCAGTACCCAGGGAGTGCTGCACTGTCAGAGGTTCAGTACCGAGGGAGTGCTGCACTGTCAGAGGTTCAGTACCGAGGGAGTGCTGCACTGTCGGAGGTTCAGTACCGAGGGAGTGCTGCACTGTCGGAGGGTCGGTACCGAGGGAGTGCTGCACTGTCGGAGGGTCAGTACCGAGGGAGTGCTGCACTGTCGGAGGGTCGGTACCGAGGGAGTGCTGCACTGTCGGAGGGTCAGTACCGAGGGAGTGCTGCACTGTCGGAGGGTCGGTACCGAGGGAGTGCTGCACTGTGGGAGGGTCGGTACCAAGGGAGTGCTGCACTGTCGGAGGGTCAGTACCGAGGGAGTGCTGCACTGTATAAAACTACGGTTCTCTCTCCTTTCACTGCCATGGTTTCAGTGAAGAGCAGAAACGTTTTCCCCTGGTGTTCTGACCAGAAGTTACCACTCAACAAGCACCACGGTCAAATTGTCTGGGTTACATTATACTGTTGTCAATGGGATTTTGCTGTCACATTTCCTACATTTTAGAAACACTTGATCAGCTGTGAAGCGTTTTGCGAGATCCTGAGGTGGTGAAAGGTGCTGTGTAAATGCAGTCTCTCTCCCAAGCCCGCTCTGAATTGTTTTACCTTCACGCTTTCGCGCTCCCTCTCTCCGCTCTCGGGCTCCATTATTGTCGGCTACAGAATGTCCGCTCCGTCCACCCTCCGGCTCCGGGCTGCAGCGCTTCCGGTCCGTCCACCCTCCGGCTCCGGGCGGCAGCGCTTCCGGTCCGTCCACCCTCCGGCTCCGGGCGGCAGCGCTTCCGGTCCATCCACCCTCCGGCTCCGGGCGGCAGCGCTTCCGGTCCATCCACCCTCTGGCTTCGGGTGGCAGCGCCTCCGGTCCGTCCGCCCGGCTCCGGGCGCCGTTTCCAATTCGACTAGTGGTTCTGGGCGGTTTTTTTTCCGCAGAAAGACCGAGGCCTCGAGTAAGGTCGGGTTGTGAGGTCCTAGGAACCTGCTACCCAGCACTGGCTCAGGAAACAGGTTATAGGAAATATATTTCAAAAGCATGAGGTGGAAGGAAAGGAATGGATTGTGGAATGTGATGAATGGTATCAGTAACTGCTGTAACTGTACTTTGCCTTTAATACATTGGCCCTTTAAGACCGGGCTTGGAACCCTGGGGGACTCCGCCTCTGGCTCCGCCCCCAGTAAACAGTATATAAGGTGATGCTCACTGGGCAGCATGCTGTGAGCACACTTCTCGGCAGCTGTCTGGTCCTCTGGTAATCAAAGCCTTTTGAATCACCAATCTTCTCTCCTGTGTCGTAATTGAGGGTATCTCAATTTAATTACCAGACACATCAAGATGGACAGCGCTCTAAAGCCGGAGAAACTCAACCTAGACGCTTGGCCGCCGGAGGCCCCAGAAATTTTTAAATATTGGTTCCGGTGTTTTGAGGACTATCTTGACTCCTCAGAGACTGAAGTCGACAGCGCTCGCAAGCTGAGATTACCACATGCCCGGGTGGGCCACCAACTCTTCTCCATTATCGAGGACGCTACGACCTACGAAACTGCCATCGATATACTAAAGAAACGCTTCGTAAAGCCGATTAACGAGGTACACGGCAGACATTTGCTCTCGACCTGCAGCCAGCTCTCCGGGGAAACTATAGACGAATACGTGGAGAGACTCACTGCGCTCGCGAGGAACTGCAATTATAAAGCAGTGACGGCAGAAGCCCACATGAACTTGCATATTCGTAATGCCTTTGTGTCCGGTATCAGGTCCTCGTACATCCGGCAGCGGCTCCTAGAAGACGGGGCAAAGGATCTCCAAGGCACGGTAACGCTCGCCTCTTTAGAAACGGCCCACTGTAACCCCCGTACATACTCCGCGGACCTTGCAAACCCCTCTCTATCCCCTCCAGACTCGACCACACTACAGGCATGTGCCGCGCGGCGATCCGCTCACTCCAGGGGTTCCCCATGCTATTTCTATGGGCAAGGCCAGCACCCACGTCAGCATTGCCTGGCTCGCTCCGTGATCTGCAACGACTGTGGGAAGAAGGGGCACTTTGCTAAAGTATGCCTGGCTGTGCCCAAAGGCCGCAAACAAAAGCCTCACCAAGCCTAGAAATCAAGCTCCCGGCCTCACAGGCCCCACAACGCGGCCGCTTGGCGGCCGGACACGCCTACGTCCGACGTGTCATCGACCTCGTGCGAGTCATGGGGTGGCCATCTTCGAATCCCGACATGTGCGACCGACGGCGGCGGCCATTTTGTGACTCTAGGCGGCCATTTTGTGAGTCCGACTTTATCGAGGACTCTGACTACCCGCAACTAGGAGCGATCACGCTCGATCAATCGCGGCCAAAGCACCTGCGGAACTCAATGATGCGGGTACAAATCAACGGCCAAGACACTCCCTGCTTATTCGACTCCGGGAGCACGGAGAGCTTTATTCATCCAGACACGGTAAGGCGCTGCCCTCTGCGCACCCACCCCGCTTCCCAAACTATCGCCCTCGCTTCAGGGTCCCATTCGGTCCAAATCACGGGGTATTGTGTCGCGGACCTCGCGATTCAAGGCGCTGAATACACCCGTTTTAAACTCTACATCCTCCCTCACCTCTGCGCCCCCCTGCTGCTCGGTCTGGACTTTCAGTGCAGCCACCAGAGCCTGACACTGAAGTTTGGCGGACCCCTGCTCCCACTCACGGTTTGCAGCCTGGCGACACTCAAAGTTGCGCCACCCCCCCCTCTTCGCGAACTTCAGTCCCGACTGTAAGCCCGTCGCCACCAGGAGTCGGCGGTACAGTGCCCAAGACATGACTTTTAACAAGTCAGAGGTTCAGCGGCTACTAAAAGAGGGCATAGAGGGCAGCAACAACCCTTGGAGGGCTCAAGTATTGGTAGTCCGCTCCGGGGAAAAGCAACGAATGGTAGTGGATTATAGCCAGACCATAAACCGCTTTACGCAACTCGATGCATACCCACTTCCCAGCATAGCGGAAATGGTTACTCAAATCGCCCAGTATCGTGTATTCTCCACGGTCGACCTAAAATCGGCCTATCATCAACTCCCTATCCGCCCAGAGGACCGCCCCTACACGGCTTTCGAAGCAGCCGGTCGGCTGTTTCACTTTCTCAGGGTCCCTTTTGGTGTCACAAACGGAGTCTCCATTTTCCAGAGGGCGATGGATCAAATGGTGGACCAGTATGGCTTACGGGCTACCTTCCCGTACTTGGACAATGTCACCATCTGCGGCCATGACCAGCAGGACCACGACGCTAACCTGAGGAAGTTCTTCCAGACTGCCCGGGCCCTCAATCTCACATATAACAAAGAGAAATGCGTGTTCCACACAACCCGGCTAGCCATCCTCGGCTACGTCGTGGAAAACGGGGTCCTAGGCCCAGACCCCGATCGCATGCGTCCCCTTAAGGAGCTCCCCCTCCCCGGTAGCCTCAAGGCACTCAAACGGTGCTTGGGGCTTTTCTCCTATTACGCACAGTGTCCCCAGATATGCGGACAAAGCCCGACCACTCATTAAGACCACGGTTTTTCCCCTGACGGCTAAGGCCCAGTCGGCTTTCAGCCGTATCAAAGCCGACATCATCAAGGCCGCCATGCACGCGGTGGACGAAGCCATTCCCTTCCAGGTAGAAAGCGACGCATCAGACGTCGCCCTGGCTGCTACCCTCAACCAGGCGGGCAGGCCAGTAGCGTTCTTCTCCCGAACCC
This sequence comes from Scyliorhinus canicula, assembly GCF_902713615.1. Taxonomy (NCBI): domain Eukaryota; kingdom Metazoa; phylum Chordata; class Chondrichthyes; order Carcharhiniformes; family Scyliorhinidae; genus Scyliorhinus; species Scyliorhinus canicula. The sequence goes on from NC_052163.1 coordinate 41,310,123, forward strand.
TCACCGCTTTCGGAAATGCGGCCCTCTGCAGTCGAGAAGGAGGCACAAGCCATAGTGGAGGCCGTGCGGCACTGGAGGCACTACCTAGCCGGTAGGAGTTTCACCCTCATCACCGACCAACGGTCGGTTGCCTTTATGTTCGATAACACACAACGGGGCAAAATAAAGAATGACAAAATTCTGAGGTGGAGGATATAGCTCTCCACCTATACGTACGATATTGAATATCGCCCAGGGAAAATGGGAGGAGGAGCTGGGTGAGGAGAATGAGGAGGGGACGTGGGCAGATGCCCTAGAAAGGGTGAACTCCTCCTCTTCGTGTGTGAGGCTTGGCCTCGTACAGTTTAAGGTACTGCATAGGGCTCATATGACCGGGACAAGGATGAGCCATTTTTTTGGGACCGAGGACAGGTGTATTAGGTGCTCAGGGAGCCCAGCAAACCATGTCCACATGTTCTTGGCATGCCCAGCGCTGGGGGAATTTTGGAAGGGTGTAGCAAGGACGGTATCAAGGGTGGTAGGATCCAGGGTCAATCCAGGCTGGGGACTCTCAATATTTGGGGTTGCAGTGGAGCCGGGAGTGCAGGAGGCGAAAGAGGCCGGTGTTCTGGCCTTTGCGTCCCTAGTAGCCCGGCGTGGGATACTTCTTCAGTGGAAGGATGCGAGGCCCCCAAGCGTGGAGGCCTGGGTCAACGATATGGCGGGGTTTATTATATTGGAGAGGGTGAAATTTGCCCGAAGGGGGTCAGTGCGTTTTCAGGAGATGGCAACCATTCCTGGATCTCCTGCCAGAACGGTAAAAACAAAAAGTCTGCAGCAGCAGCAACCGGGGGGGGGGAGGAGGGTTGTCTCTTTGTTTTTGTTTTGGGTTGAATATCTGTTTTTTGCCAATGACGGGCGTTTAATTTATTGTTTATCTTTTGTATTTGGGGGGGGGGTTCTGTTTTTTTTTGTTCTTAGAATTTTCTGTTATTGTTTTCGTTTTTGTTGAAATTTGAATAAAAATTATATATATTTTTTTAATCGCCCGGGGAAGTTCATCGAGCCCTGTCCAGATGCCCAGATGCCCTGTCCCGCGGCACGTGCGCCAATGCGCAAGAAGACCGCCTGAGAGCCATCCATGATGACCTCTACCACCCGGGGGTCACCCGGCTTGCCCATTTCATCAAGTCCCGCAACCTACCTTACTCCACAGAGGAGGGAAAGGCCATGACTAAGGCATGCCAGATCTGTGCAGAGTGCAAACCACACTTCTATCGACCAGAGGGCTCGCCTGAAAAAGGCCTCTGGACCCTTTGAGCGACTAAGTGTGGACTTCAAAGGTTCCCTCCCGTCCAACAACCGCAACATCTATTTCCTCACCGTTATCGATGAGTTCTTCCGCTTCCCTTTTGCGGTCCCCTGTCCTGATATAACCTCGGCCTCTGTGATCAAGGCACTGCACAGCATCTTCACACTGTTTGGTTTCCCCGCTTATATCCACAGCGACCGAGGTACACCGTTCATGAGCGATGAGCTGCGTCGATATCTGCTCAGCAAGGGCATCGCCTCGGGCAGAACGACGAGCTATAACCCGCGGGGAAACGGGCAGGTGGAGAGGGAGAACGCGACGGTTTGGAAGGCTGTCCTCCTAGCCCTACAGTCAAGGAGTCTCCCAATCGCCCGCTGGCAGGAGGTCCTACCCGATGCCCTACATTCCATTAGGTCGCTCCTCTGTATGGCCACGAACGAGACCCCTCACAATCGTTTGTTTGTCTTCCCCAGGAAGTCTACCTCTGGGGTCTTGCTTCCACGCTGGCTGACGACTCCGGGACCAGTCCCATTCCAGAGACACGTGAGGAGCCATAAAACAGATCCGATAGTCGAGAGGGTCCAATTGCTACACGCAAACCCTCAATACGCCTACGTCGAGCACCCTGATGGCAGACAGGACACCGTCTCCCTGCGAGACCTGGCACCCGCTGACTTCCCCACCGACCCCCCCCCCCCCCCCCCCCTCCTCCCACCGACACTTCCCTCCCCGCACCAACTGCCGACCCCGACAGCGCCCCCCCCCCCCCCCCCCCCATAGCGCCCCCTGCCTCCCAGCTGGCGCCGGCATCAATCACCCTAGTCACCCCGGATAACCCCCCCCCCCGCTCCAAAGCGGGCAACGGCTCAGTCAACCGTGCTCCCGTATATACCATCACCGAAACCAACCGTATCCACGGCACCACCACCGGAGCGGAGAAGGTCAGCACAGATGGTCAGACCACCCAAAAGACTGAACTTATAACTCCACTTTCACCCCCGACGGACTATGTGTTTTTTTTAAAACAGGGGGTGAATGTGATGAATGGTATCAGTAACTGCTGTAACTGTACTTTGCCTTTAATACATTGGCCCTTTAAGACCGGGCTTAACACTGGGGGACTCCGCCTCTGGCTCCGCCTCCAGGAAACGGTATATAAGGTGATGCTCACTGGGCAGCATGCTGTGACCACACTTCTCGGCAGCTATCCGGTTCTCTGGTAATTAAAGCCTTTGAATTACCAATCTTCTCTCCCGTGTCGTAATTGAGGGTATCTCATGGAATAAGAAGGAAATTGTTTTCCACTTGAGTGAAAATAATCTGAGCAAAGTCACAAATTCCATCCAATGTGATCAAGATTAACTATCCTTTCTCCTCCTTCTCGATCTGTCTTTGACCTGGTTGACCACACCATCCTCCTCCAACTCCTTTCCAATGTGGTCCATTTGGATGGACTGCCTTTGCCTGATTCCACCCCTTTCATCTCCTGGACAGAGAATCACTTCTCTTCCCACCCTGCATCCTGGTGTCCCCCAAGGGTATATCAAAGAACAATACAGCACAGGAACAGGCCCTCCAAGCCTGCGCCAACCATCTGCCTAAACTAAAACCGTCTGCACTTATGGAGTCCGTATCCTTCCATTCCCACCCTATTTTTAAAAATATTTTTATTTTCCATTTTCACATTTTCTCCCAAATTTACACCCACCGACAATGAACAGTAAGAAGTAACGAATACAATGTCAATCCCCATATCAACAACAACAATTCCATCCTCCCACCAAACCCCCAAACAGAAGCCCGCATGTTAACATAAACAAATATCAAAACGGAATCAGGAATCACCCATGGTCTCCATTAACACAGACAGTCATCTCCCCCAACCGCCGCCCCCCCCCCCCCCCCCCCCCCCCCGGGTGTTCGAAGTAATCCAATTCTTGAAAGTGCATAATAAATAACGCCCATGAATTGTAGAACCCCTCCATCCTTCCCCTCAGTTCAAACGTAACCTTCTCAAGAGTTAAGAATTCCAGCAGGTTCCCCCGCCACGCCAGGGCACAGGATGAACAGGTTGATCTCCACCCCAACAGGATCTGCCTTCTGGCGATCAATGAGGCGAAGGCTACAACATCTTCCTCCGCACCTGTTTCCAACCCTCGGCTGGTCCGACACCCCGAATATGGCCTCCTGGGGGCCCGGGTCCAGTTTCACGTGCGCCACTTTTGAGATTACCCTCAAAACCTCCTTCCAGTAATCCTCCAGCTTTGGACAGGACCAAAATATATGAATGTGATTTGCGAGGTTCTACCCCCTCAAAGAGCTGGCTCATCCTCGCCCTTGTGAGGTGTGCTCTATATATTGACTTCAGCTGTATCATCCCAACATCACGCATGAGGTGGAGGCGTTCACTCTCCAGAGCACCTCACACCAGAACCCCTCCTCCATACCCTCTCCCAACTCATCCTCCCACTTTGCCTTGATCCCTTCCAGCAGTATCTTCTCTTCCAAAATAGCCCCGTAACTGCCAACACTACCCCCTTCTCCAGTCCCCCTGTCGTCAGCACCTCCTCCAGCAATGCGGAGGTCGGGTCCACCGGGAAGCTCTGTATCTCCTTCCTGGCAAAATCTCGAATGCGTGTATCTAAACATTCCCCCCTGCTCCAGCCCATACTTCGCTCCCAGCTCCTTCAATCCTGCAAACCGACCCCCAAGAAACAAATCTTTTTGTGTCTTAATCCCCTTCTCCCATTTCGAAAATTTCCATCCCACTTCTCTGGCTCAAATCTGTGGTTGCCCCAAATCGGCATTTCCCTTGACCCTGCCTCCAAATTCTCAATGAAGCTATTATTACCGGACACCCTGAGTATTTCCCCAGGGCCATAGGGAGCGGCGGTGTTGCTTGTGCTTTCAATCCCGACCTCAAACACAATCTCTTCTCCATTCTGACCCACCTGGAACCAACCCCTCTGACCCAGCTCCGCACCTTTTCCACATTCGCATATAATACATCAGGTTCGGGAGACCCAAACCTCCTGCCCGCCTTCCCCTCTGTAGCAGCACCTTTCTAACTCTGCCACCTTTCCTCCCCATATGAACAATGCAATTATTCCTTCAATCTCTCTTAAATTGCCTTTGGCAGGAAAATTGGCAGGCATTAGGAAATAAACAGAAACCGCGGCAACACGTTCATTTTAACCGCCTGTGCCCGACCCCCCAGTGACCGAGGGAGACCATCCCACCTTGCCAGATCAGCTTTCACCCTCCCCACCAAACTAGAAATGTTGTACCTACGGAGCCCCCCCCCCCCCCCCCAATCCCGAGCAACCTGCACTCCCAGGTATCTAAAGTGAGTCCCTGCCCTACGGAATGGCAACCTCCCTCCCCTGCCCCCACCCCCGGCCGAGACGCCACAAAATACTCACTCTTGTCTAGATTTCATTTGTTCCCACCCTATTCATATATTTGTCTAGATATCCCTTAAATGCCACTATCGTACCTGGTCCCATCACAGCACGTTCTGTGTAAAATAAATTGCCTCGCACATGTGTTCCAAACTTTTCCCCATGCACTTTAAACCTACGTCCCCTAGTACTTGACGCTCCTACCCTAGGAAAGAGCATCTGACTATCCACTCTGTCCATGCCACTCATAATCTTGTAGATCTCTATCAGGTCACCTCCCAACCTCCGTCGTTCCAGTGAGAACAGACCGAGTTTATCTAGCCACACCTCATAGCTAATGCCATGAGGGGGAGGGGGGAGGAGGGGGGAGGAGGGGGGGGGAGGAGGGGAGGGGGGGAGGGGGGGAGGGGGGAGGGGGGGGAGGAGGGGGAGGGGGGAGGGGGGGGGAGGAGGGGGGGGGGGGGGAGAGGGGAGAGGGGAGGGAGGGGGGGAGGAGGGGAGGGGGGGGGAGAGGGGGGGAGGGGGGAGGGGGGGAGGAGGGGAGGGGGGGAGGGGGGGAGAGGGGGGGAGGGGGGGGAGGGGGGAGGGGGGGAGGGGGAGGGGGAGGGAGGGAGGGGGGAGAGGGGGGGGGGAGGGGGGGGGGGAGGGGGGGGGAGGGAGGGGGAGGGGGGGGGGGAGTAGGGGGAGAGGGAGGGGGAGGGGGGAGGGAGGGGGGGAGAGGGGGGAGAGGGGGGGAGGGGGGAGGAGAGGGGGGAGGGGGGAGGGGGGGGGAGAGGAGGGGGGAGGGGGAAAGGGAGGGGGGGAGGGGGGGGAGGGAGGAGAAGGGGAGGGGGGAGGGGGGAGGGGGGGGGGGGGAGGGGAGGGGAGGGGGGGGGAGATGGGAGGGGGATGAGAAGGGCGAGAGATGGGGGAGGGAAGGGGAGAGATGGGGGAGGGGGGAGGGAGACGTTGGAGGGAGGGGGGGTGGACGCGAGGAGGGGGGAGAGATGGGGGAGGGGGGATGAGGAGGGAGGGGGAGAGGAAAGAGATGGGGAGGGGGGAGAAGAAAGAGATAGGAGGGGAGGGGAGAGAAGGAGGGAGGGAGAGGAGGGGGGAGGGGAGAGGAGGGGGAGGGAGAGGAGGGGGGGATGAGGGGAGGGAGAGATGGGGGAGAGGGGCGAGAGGGGGGAGAGGAAAGAGATGGGGGAGGGGGGAGAGGAGGGAGGGGGAGAGGAAAGAGATGGGGGATGGGGGGAGAAGAAAGAGATGGGGGAGGGGAGAGGGGGGGAGGGGAGAAGGGAGGGAGGGAGGGAGAGGAGGAGGGGGGAGAGGAGGGAGGAGAGGTGGCGGAGAGATGGGGGAGGGGGGAGAGGAGGGAGGGGGAGAGGAAGACGATGGGGGGGGAGAAGAAACGAGAAGCGATGGAGCGGGAGATGCGGGGAGGGGGCGGAGGAGAGAGGGGGGGGAGGGAGCGGGGGAGGAGGGGGAAGGGAGAGGGGGGGGGAGGGGGAGAAGGGGGAGGGAGGGAGAGGAGGGGGGAGGGAGGAGAGGAGGGAGAAGGGGGAGGGAGGGCAAGAGGAGGGGGGAGGGGGAGGGAGAGGAGGGGGGAGGGAGGGAGAGGAGGGGGGAGGGAGGGAGAGGAGGGGGGAGGGGAGAGGGAGGGATGAGGACGGGGCGAGGGGAGGGAGAGGGGGAGAGGAGGCGGGAGGGGAGAGGGAGGGAGAGGAGGGGGGAGGGGAGAGGGAGGGAGAGGAGGGGGGGGAGGAGGGAGAGGAGGGGGGAGGGAGGGAGAGGAGGGGGGAGGGAGGGGGGGGGAGGGGAGAGGGAGGGAGAGGAGGGGGGAGGGGAGGGGAGAAGGGAGGGGAGAAGGGAGGGAGGGGAGGGGAGAAGGGAGGGAGGGAGGGGAGGGGGGGAGGGGAGGGGAGAGAGGGGGGAGGGGATAGGGAGAGGGGGAGGGGAGGGGGGGAGGGGAGGGGAGGGGAGAGAGGGAGAGGGGGGGGAGGGGAGAGGGGACGAGAGGGCGGGGGGGAGGGGGCGGGGGGGAGGGGAGAGAGGGGGGAGGGGAGAGAAGGGGGGAGAGGAGAGAGGGAGGAGTGGGGAGAGGAGGGGAGGGGGAGAGGAGTAGGGAGAAGGGGAGGAGAGAGAGGGGAGGGGGAGAGGAGAGAGAGGGGAGGGGGGAGAGGAGAGAGAGGGGAGGGGGAGAGGAGAGAGAGGGGAGGGGAGAGAGGAGGGGAGGGGAGAGAGGGGAGGGGGGAGGGGAGAGAGGAGAGGGGGGCGGGGCGAGAGGAGAGGAGGGGGGGGCGAGGGGAGAGGAGAGGGGTAGGGGGGAGAGGAGAGGGGGGGAGGGGGAGGGTAGAGGAGAGGGGGGAGGGGGGAGAGGAGAGGTGGGGGAGAGTGGAGGGAGGAGGAGGAGAGTGGAGGAGAGTGGAGGAGGGGGAGGAGAGTGGAGGCGGGGAGGGGGAGAGGGTAGGGAGGAGTGGGGGAGGGGGCGAGGGTAGGGAGGAGGGGGGCGAGAGGTAGGGAGGAGGGGGACGAGGGTTAGGGAGGAGGGGGCGAGGGTGGGAGGGGAGAGGGAGGGGGGGAGAGAGGAGGGGGGGGAGGGGGAAGGAGGGGGGAGGGGGGGAGAGAGGGGGGGAGGGGGAGGAGGGGGAGGGGGGGAGAGGAGGGGGGAGGGGAGAGGAGGGGAGGGGGGAGGGGAGAGGAGGGGAGGGGGAGAGGAGGGGGAGAGGGAGAGGGGAGGGGGGAAAGGAGGGGGAAAGGAGAGGGGAGGGGAAGGGAGGGGAGAGAGGAAAGGGGAGAGGAGAGGGGAGGGGGAAGGGAGGAAAGGGGAGAGGGGAGGAGTAGGAGGAGAGGGCGAAGAGGGGAGGGGAGGGGGTAGAGAGGAGAGGAGAGGGGGGGAAGGGGGAGATGAGGAGAGAGGGGAGGGGGAACGGGGGGTGAGGAGAAGGGGGAGAGGAGAGGGGAGGGGGAAGGGAGGGAAGGTGGGGGAGAGGGGAGGGGAAGGGAGGGAAGGTGGGGGAGAGGGGAGGGGGAAGGTGGGGGAGAGGGGAGGGGAAGGGAGGGAAGATGGGGGAGAGGGAAGGGAGGGAAGGTGGGGGAGAGGAATGGGGAGAGGGGGGAGAGGGGAATTGGGAGAGGAGGGGGGGGGGGAGGAAAGGGGAGAGGGGGAGGGGAGGGGGAGAGGAGATGGGTGGGGAGGGAGGTTATTCTGTTAGTATTGTTTTGTTGTTTATATTTTGTGAAAACCTTAATAAAAAAAAAAATTTTAAAAGAAGATCTCGCTGCCAGTCAGTACTCGCAAGAGTTCTACGATATCCTTGGCCCCCTTTCTGTTCCTTGTCTAAATTCTGTCTTTAAGTCTTTTGAGCGACCTCAGCATCGAGCACACAACTTTAAAAAAATTCTCACAACAAGCTTCTCTCCGTCAAATTCAGCTTCACTCACAATCTTGTAAATTCAGGTTGAAAAGCAATGCATTTTTGATGTGGAGATGCCGGCGTTGGACTGGGGTGAGCACAGTAAGAAGTCTTACAACACCAGCTTAAAGTCCAACATGTTTGTTTCAAACACTAGCTTTCGGAGCACTGATCCTTCCTCAGGTGAATGAAGAGGTATGTTCCAGAAACATATATGTAGACAAATTCAAAGATGCAAGACAATGCTTAGAATGCGAGCATTTGCAGGTAATTAAGTCTTTACAGATCTAGAGATAGGGGTAACCCCAGGTTAAAGAGGTGTGAATTGTCTCAAGCCGGGACAGTTGGTAGGATTTTGCAAGCCCTAGGCCAGATGGTGGGGGATGAATGTAATGCGACATAAATCCCAGGTTCCGGTTGAGGCCGTACTCAAGTGTGCGGAACTTGGTTATAAGTTTCTGCTCAGCGATTCTGCGTTGTTGCACGTCCTGAAGGCCGCCTTGGAGAACGCTTACCCGGAGATCAGAGGCTGAATGCCCTTGACTGCTAAAGTGTTCACCGACTGGAAGGGAACATTCCTGCCTGCCGATTGTCACGCAATGTCTGTTCATCCATTGTCGCAGCATCTTCATTATCTCGCCAATGTACCACGCTTCGGGACATCCTTTCCTGCAGCGTATGAGGTAGACAACGTTGGCAGAGTCACACGAGTATGTACCGCGTACCTGGTGGGTGGTGTTCTCGCGTGTAATGGTGGTATTCGTGTCAATGATCTGGCACGTCTTGCAGAGATTGCCATGGCAGGGTTGTGTGGTGTCGTGGTCGCTGTTCTGAAGGCTGGGTAGTTTGCTGCAAACAATGGTTTGTTTGAGGTTGCGCGGTTGTTTGAAGGCAAGTAGTGGGGATAACCTTGGCAAGATGTTCATATTCATCGATGACGTGTTGAAGGCTGCGAAGAAGATGTCGTAGTTTCTCCGCTCCGGGAAAGTACTGGACAACGAAGAGTACTCTTGTCAGTTGTGTCCTGTGTTTGTCTTCTGAGGAGGTCGGTGCGGTTATTTGCTGTGGCGCGTTGGAACTGTCGATCGATGAGTCGAGCGCCATATCCCGTTTGTACAAGGGCATCTTTCAGCGTCTGTAGATGTCTGTTACGCTCCTCCTCCTCGTCTGGGCAGATCCTGTGTATACGGAGGGCTTGTCCATTGGGGATTGCTTCTTTAATATGTTTAGGATGGAAGCTGGAGAAGTGGAGCATTGTGAGGTTATCCGTGGGCTTGCGGTAAAGCGAAGTGCTGAGGTGACCGTCCTTGATGGAGATGAGTGTGTCCAAGAATGCAACTAATTCTGGAGAGTAGTCCATGGTGAGTCTGATGGTGGGATGGAATTTATTGATGTCATTGTGTAGCCGTTTCAGTGATTCTTCGCCGTGGAAAAAAAGGAAAAAAATGTCATTGATGTATCTGGTGTATAACGTCGGTTGAAGATCCTGTGCGGTGAGGCGGTCTTTTCAAACTTGTGCATGAAGATATTGGCATATTGAGGTGCGAATTTGGTCCTCATGGCTGTTCCATGTGTCTGGATGAAGAACTTTTTGTCGAAGGTGAAGACGTTGTGATCCAGAATGAAGCGGATGAGTTGCAGAATTGCATCTGAGATTAGCAGTTGTAGGTGTTGAGGACTGAGGCTGTTGCAGCAATGCCGTCGTCATGGGGGATGCTGGTGTAGAGTGCCGAGACGTCCATTGTGACGAGGAATGTTCCTTGTTCAACTGGTCAATAGGTACTGAGTTTCTGTAGGAAGTCCGTTGTGTCGCGACAGAAGCTGGGCGTTCCTTGTTTGATGGGTTTCAAGATGCCCTCAATGTAGCCAGAGAGGTTCTCACACAGGGTCCCATTGCCTGAAACGATAGGACGGCCTGGTGTGTTGGCCTTGTGTATTTTTGGGAGGCAGTAGAGATCTCCAACGCGGGGAGTACGTGGGATGAGAGCACGTCGGGTGCTCTCTGCTGAGGACTTGGATCCAAGGTCTTGATCAGTCTCTTGAGTTGGCAGGTATGCTCCTTGGTCGGATCTGCGGGTAACTGTCTGTAGTGTTCCTGGTTGTTGAATTGTCAGTACACGTCTTTGCAGTAGTCCGTTCTGTTCAGTATGACGGTGGCCCTTACTTCGTCTGCTTGTTTGATGACGATGTTGCGGTCGGTCTTGAGAGCGTGGATGGCGTTGCGTTGTGCTTGGGTGACATTCGGGACTGTCTTGTGAATGCGACTGACGAATCCGGCATTGACGCGACTCCTGACGGCTTGAGCATACATGTCGAGTCTAGGGCAGCGGCCTTCCGGAGGGGTCCAATTCGACTCTTTCCTCTTCGGTTGCCGCACCACAAATCTCTCGGTCTGCTGTTCCGGTTCATTGGTCGTCTCCTTGGGTTCGCTGTCGGCCTCTTGTGGTCTGTGGAAGAACTCCTGGAGCCTCATTCACCTGATGAATTCCTCCGTGTCTGCTGCGAGACTGATGGGGTCCATTTTGGTGGTGGTTCAGAAATTGAGCCCTCTGCTGAGGACTTCGATTTCGTCTGGTTGAAGGGTGTAGTCCGACAAGTTGACAATAGATTTCCCCGTATTGTTTTCTACTGTGGTACCGGGGGAGGCTTGTTTACTGCTGGTGGTGATGCTGAGTTTCTCAAGCTTCCTGTTCCGGACTTCCGGTTGCGGTGATGCGGAGCTAAGCCGCACGTTCGGTAGCTCCTGCTTTTTTCGGTCTTTTGGGCTCTTTTAAGGGCCCGTAGCAGTGCTGCTTGGACTTTTCCCCATGTGGGAACACTCTCTACGAATCTCCGCCGGTAGATGGCCTGGACTAGCAGCGGAGCGGTCAAAAAATCGGCTTTGGAGCAGAGAAAGGTGCGAGGCAGAAGAAGCAAGATGGCGGCGGGTGGGGAAGCAGCAGTAGCGTGGCAGCAGTGGGCACGAGAGCAGCAGGAGCTGCTTTAGCGCTCCTTTAAAGAGCTGAAGGCAGAGATTCTGGAGCCGTTTAAGGCCTCCATGGACAAGAGTATGGCGACCCAGACGGCTCAGGGTGCGGAGATCCGAGAGCTTTGGCAAAAGGCCTCGGAGGGCGAAGACGAACTCCTGGGCCTGGCAGTGAAGGTGGAGTCTCACGAGGCGCTCCATAAGAAGTGGTCAGTGAGGATGGAGGAGATGGAGAACCGGGCCCGTCGGAAGAACCCGCGGATCCTTGTGCTCCCAGAGGGGATGGAAGTTTCGGATTTGGGGGCCTATGTGGCCATGATGCTGAACGCGCTAATGGGTGCGAGGTCGTTCCAGGGACCTTTGGAGCTGGAGGGTGCCCATCGGGTGCTGCTGAGGAAACCCAGGCCAAACGAGTCGCCTCGGGCGGTGTTGGTCCGTTTTCACCGTTTTGTCGACCGTGAGTGTGTGCTGCGTTGGGCGAAGAAGGAGAGGAGTAACAAGTGGGAGAATGCGGAGGTCAGGATATACCAGGACTGGAGTGCGGAGGTGGCGAAGAGAAGGGCTGGCTTTAACCGGGCGAAGGCAGTGCTCCACAAGAAGGGGGTCAAGTTTGGCTTGTTACAGCCGGCACGCCTGTTAGTCACGTATAAAGATCGCCAGCTATATTTTGACTCCCCGGAGGAAGCCTGGACTTTTGTTCAGGCAGAGAAGCTGGACTTGAACTGAGGGCTGGGGAATGGGTATCCTTTCACTTTATCGGTTCTATTGGATGATCTGTTTTTGCTGTTCTGCTTTTTTTTTCGGCTTGTTTGGGACTGTTATCTGTTTATTTGGGTGTTTTGTCTGTATTTTGTTCACTGGTTGAGAGTTTGGGTGGGGTTCGCGGTCCTGTTGGGTCATGTGCCCGTCTTTTCCCGTGTTTTGGGGGGGGGCGGGGCTTGGGATGGAAGCACGTGCTTTTATCCCACGCTGGAGGAGCGGTGGGTGGAGCCGGCACTGGGGAGGTGGTTGTGTTGCACTTGGGGGGGGGGGGGGTCATTGGGGGTGGCGGGAGCAGCCGGGGTCAGCAGGAGTCGGCTGACTTACGGAAGTACAATGGAAGGGGTTATGCAGCTAGGGGGGCCCTAGCTTTGGGGGGGGGGGGGCTACCGGGTTGCTGCTGGAATGGCCAAGACAGAGCTGGAGCATGTAGAGGAGGTCAGGATGGGGGTCTGTCGCTGTGGGGAACGGGCTGAGCGGGGGGGGGGGGGGGCACGTGGCGGATTGCGGAAGGGTGATGGCTAGCTGACAGGTGAGGGGGCAGGCGGTCCCCTGATCCGGCTGATCACCTGGAATGTGAGGGGACTGAATGGGCCGGTCAAACAGGCCCGAGTGTTTGCGCACCTGAAGGGGCTGAAGGCGGATGTGGCCATGCTTCAGGAGACGCACCTGAAGGTGGCGGGTCAGGTTAGATTGAGGAAGGGATGGGTGAGCCAAGTGTTTCATTCGGGGCTGGATGCAAAAATCGGGGGGGTGGCGATTCTGGTGGGGAAGAGGGTGTCGTTTGAGGCGTCGAAAGTGGTGGTAGACAGTGGCGGGAGGTATGTGATGGTGAGCGGCAGGCTGCAGGGGGAGCGGGTGGTGCTGGTTAATGTATACGCCCCGAATTGGGACGATGCGGTTTCATGCGGCGCACGTTGGGCCGGATTCCAGATTTGGAGGCGGGGGGTCTGATAATGGGGGTGATTTCAACACGGAGCTGGATCTGCCACTGGATCGATCCAGTTCCAGGACGGATAGGAGGCCGGCGGCGGCTAAGGTGCTGAGGGGGTTTATGGACCAGATGGGAGGGGTGGATCCATGGAGGTTTGCGAGGCCGAGGGCCAGGGAATTTTCATACTTCTCCCATGTGCATAAGGCCTATTCCCGGAACGACTTCTTCGTTATGAGTAGGGCACTGATTGCGAGGGTGGAGGATGCTGAGAATTCGGCGATCGCCATTTCCGACCATGCCCCGCACTGGGTGGACCTCGGACTGGGGGAGGAGAGAGACCAGCGCCCGCTTTGGCGCTTGGAGGTGGGGCTGCTGGCGGATGAGGAGGTGGGGGGACGGGTTCGAGGATGCATTGAGAGGTACCTGGAGGCCAATGACAATGGGGAGGTCCGAGTGGGGACAGTCTGGGAGGCGCTGAAGGTGGTGGTTAGGGGGTAGTTGATCTCCATTCGAGCCCACAGGGAGAGAAGGGAGCAGAGAGAGAGGGAGAGATTGGTAGGGGAGATGGTGAGGGTGGACAGGAGATATGCGGAGACCCCGGAAGAGGGATTGCTGAGGGAGCGGTGTAGTCTCCAGGCTGAGTTCGACTTGTTGACCACCAGAAAGGCGGAAGCTCAATGGAGGAAGGCACAGGGTGCGGTGTATGAATATGGGGAGAAGGCGAGGAGGATGCTGGCGCACCAGCTCCGTAAGCTGGATGCGGCTAGGGAGATTGGGGGAGTGAAGGATCAGGGAGAAAATATGGAGCGAAGCGGGGTAGACATTAATGGGGTCTTCAGGGACCTTTATGAGAAACTGTATCGGTCCGAACCCCCAGCGGAGGAGGGGGAGATGGGGCGCTTTTTGGACAGGCTGAGATTCCCGAGGGTGGAGGAGGGATAGGTGGAGGGACTGGGGGCGCCGGTTGAGCTGGAGGAGCTGAGCAAAGGGATAGGGAGCATGCAGTCGGGGAAGGCGCCAGGGCCGGATGGGTTCCCGGCTGAATTTTACAAGAAGTATGCAGACCTGTTGGGTCCCCTGTTGGTTAGGACTTTTAACGAGGCACGGGAAGGGGGGGCTTTGGCCCCGAATATGTCTCGGGCGCTGATCTCCCTGATTCTTAAGCGGGACAAGGATCCCCTGCAGTGTGGGTCATACAGGCCGATCTCACTTTTGAATGTGAACGCCAAGCTGTTGGCAAAGATCTTGGCCGTGAGGATAGAGGACTGTGTGCCGCAGGTTATCCACGAAGATCAAACGGGGTTTGTGAAGGGGAGGCAGCTGAACACCAACATAAGGAGGCTCTTGAATGTTATAATGATGCCGGCAGTAGAAGGGGAGACGGAGATAGTGGTGGCGCTGGACACGGAGATGGCCTTTGATAGGGTTGAGTGGGGATACTTGTGAGAGGTGCTGGAAAGGTTCGGGTTTGGGGAGGGGTTTGTTAGTTGGGTGAGGCTGTTGTGTGAGGCCCTGATGGCGAGCGTGGCCACGAATAGGAGGAGGTCGGAATTTTTTCGGCTATTCCGAGGGATGAGGCAGAGGTGTCCTTTGTCCCCTCTGCTCTTTGCGCTGGCAATTGAACCCCTGGCTATGGCGCTGAGGGAGTCGGGGAGTTGGAGGGGGCTGGTCCAGGGTGGGGAGGAGTACCGAGTGTCGCTCTATGCAGATGACCTATTGTTGTATGTGGCGGACCCGGTGGGGGGAATGCCGGAGGTGATGGGGATTCTCCGGGAATTTGGGGATTTCTCAGGATACAAGCTCAACTTGGGGAAGAGCGAGCTGTTTGTGGTACACCCAGGGGATCAGGAGGGGGGAATTGGCAGGCTTCCACCAAAAAGGGCGGAGAGGAGCTTCAGGGGGTTCAGGTGGCCAGGAGTTGGGGGGCCTTGCATAAGCTTAATCTCAAGAAGTTGGTGGAGCAAATGGAGGAGGAGTTTAAGAGGTGGGACATGTTACCGCTGTCTCTGGCGGGTAGGGTACAGTCAGTCAAAATGACGGTGCTCCCGAGGTTTCTGTTCCTGTTCCAGTGCCTCCCCATCCTTATCCCGAAGGCCTTTTTCAGGCGGGTTAATAAGAGCATTACGGGGTTTGTGTGGGCACACGGGACCCCGAGGGTGAGAAGGGTGTTATTGGAGCGGGGCAGGGGGGGGCTGGCGCTGCCCAACCTCTGTGGGTGCTACTGGGCTGCCAATGCAGCAATGGTGCGTAAATGGGTGATGGAGGGGGAGGGGGCAGCATGGAAGAGGATGGAGATGGCGTCCTGTGTGGGCACTAGCCTAGAGGCGCTGATAACGGCGCCGCTGCCGCTCCCTCCAACGAGGTATATCGCAAACCCGGTGGTGGCGGCTACCCTCAAAATTTGGGGGCAATGGAGACGGCACAGGGGGGAGTGGGGGCCTTGATGGGGACCCCGATACGGGGCAACCACCGGTTTGTCACAGGGAGAATTGATGGCGAGTTCCTGAGTTGGCACAGGGCAGGTATCAGGAGGTTGAGGGACCTGTTTGTAGACGGGAAGTTTGCGAGCCTGGGTGCGCTGGAGGGAAAGTTCGGGCTCCCCCCGGTGAGCGCCTTCAGGTACATGCAGGTAAGGGCGTTTGTCAGGCGGCAGGTGGCGGAGTTTCCTCTGCTGCCGCCGTGTGGGATCCAGGACAGGGTGCTCTCAGAGGTGTGGGTTGGAGAGGGGAGGATCTCGGCAGTGTACCAGGTGATGCAGGATGAAGTGGTAGGATCCAGGGTCAATCCGGGCTGGGGGCTCGCAATTTTTGGGGTTGCAGTAGAGCCGGGACTGCAGGAGGCGAAAGAGGCTGGTGTTCTGGCCTTTGCGTCCCTAGTAGCCCGGCGGAGGATTATTCTTCAGTGGAAGGATGTGAGGCCCCCAAGCGTGGAGGCCTGGGTCAACGATAGGGAGAGCAGGGGGGTTGTTTCGTTGTTTTGGACCGGAGGGACGGGCATAGTTGCTCTATGCTAATGGTGGCCGTTGATCTATTTCTTTCTCTACGTATACACGGGGGGGGGTTTGTTGAAGGGGCAGGCGTGAGTTTTGTGCAAATGGCGGGTATTAATTTACCTCTTCCTTTGTGTAGGGGGGGGGTACTGTTTTTTTCTTTTTTCTGTTCTTTGTAAAAAAAAAATTTACTTTTTGTTGTTGATATTTTATGAAAATTTTGAATAAAAATTATTTTTTTACAAAAAGCTTCCTGTTCCTGATGTGCATATAGGTGGCATAGTATCGTTGTCTTATCTGTTTGGCGGTGTTCCGCAGCTGGTCTGCTGCGTCCTGAGCGCAAGTTGAGAATACAGCCTCTGTCTTGGTTGCGGCGTCTGCTGTCAAGCTGGTGTACGAGGTGGTTGAGGAGTGTGAGAGACATGCGATGGCAGAGTCTCTCAGTGTAGTCTGTGTTGTAGGTCGACTTGAGTGGGTCTGTGATCTGTAGCCCTTTCGGGATCTTGTCTGCTTTCTTGCATCTTTGTAGAAACCTAATGTCAGTATCTATATGCGCGATCTTCCTGGAGATCCTCTCCACTTTGAGCCGGCAGTTTGCGGTGTCGATGGTAGCCATGATGTGGAGATGCCGGCGTTGGACTGGGCTGAGCACAGTAAGGAGTCTTACAAAGGGCTACAGATCACAAACCCACTCAAGTCGACCTACAACACAGACTACGCTGAGAGACTCTGCCGTCGCATGTCTCTCACAGTCCTCAACCACCTCGTACACCAGCTCTACAGACCCATGGCCAAATGGCATCCTTCTGTACTGTAGGGATTCAATGATCAGATGTTGGGGCTGCATTACTAACTGCACCTTTTCAGTGGCCCTACCATCTCAATCCCAGTTTCCTTGCGACATAATTGTCATTGTTAAATCACTATTGTTTCAGATTATTAAAGATACTGGAGCTAGTCCTATGCAATTTGGCCAATGGTTCCTAACCACTGTTAACGAAGGTGCTGCTCTGGTAGAACACGTTTTGATGGGCCTCGGAGGTGTGAAAAGTCAGGGGAGGGGACCGTTACTGGGTGAGGTGTTTTTGAGAGGAAGTGGATGGGAGGATTCTGGGAGGAGAAGGAGGGAGGGGCTTGATGGTAATAATGGGATGGGGCGGGCCAAGCCCAGTGGGCAGGGCCCGGAGTTATGATGATGGTGGATAGGAGAGGGGGGGTGAGAGACCCCCAGTTAGGATAGGTAAGTGGAATGTGAGGGGTTTGTTGGAGGGAGATTTTCAGGGTCATCTCAGGGGTAGTACTCATGACCCTGCAACTAGGGCCTCTAGAAGCCAACTCCGGCGGCAGGTGGGTGCGGGGGAAGATGTTAGCCTTCGCCTCGCTGATTGCCCGGAGGCAGGTCCTGTTGGGGTGGAGGTTAGCTTCTCCATCATGTGACACGGCTTGGCGGGGGGAGGGGAACCTACTTGAATTTCTTTGACTCTCGGGAAGGTGAAGTCTCAGCTGAAGGGGGTGAAGGAAGGGTTTCACAATTCATGGAGGCTGTTTATTGTGCACTTCCGATAATTGGTTGCCATTGAACATTAGGGGAGGGGGGGTCAGCAGTATTGGTGTCTTTGGTTACACTGTTTGGGAGTAGCAAAGTGGTTAGCACTGTTGCTTCACAGTGCCAGGGTACGTGGTTCGATTCCCGGCTTGGGTCACTGTTTGTGTGGAGTCTGTACGCTCTCCCTGTGTCTGCGTGGGTTTCCTCCAGGTGCTCCGGTTTCCTCCCACAAGTCCAGAAAGACATGCTTGTTAGGTAATTTGGACATTCTGAATTCTCCCTCTGTGTACCGAACAGGTGCCGGAATGTGGCGACTAGGGGATTTTCACAGTAACTTCATTGCAGTGTTAATGTAAGCCTACTTGTGACAATAACGATTATTATTATAATTACGGATTGATTGTTAATTTGTGTTTTTTACCTGGAATGTACGGATGGATGTTTTGGTCTGTATATTGAGCGGGGTGCAGTTTATGTGAAGGAGACTGTTATTGTATTTGTTTTTCTTTGTTTTTTCTTTGGTTGTTTATTGATGAAAATGTTGAAAATGAGGAGAATAAAAAGATTTTTTTTTAACTGGAAGTGTTGCTCAGTAACAAAGAGACATGAAGAGAAAAATGACAAAAACACATAAAAACCGAGATGCAAAAGCATGAAAAACATGCAGGCATCTCTCAGAAACAAGAGAGAAAGAATGAAAAGTTCCAACACGAGTCCAAGAATCCTCAGCTCGGGACCAGCCCTTGCCTCCTCGGGTTCCTCGAAATAATGGTGCTGGCCCTCGTGCGTAACCCACAGTCGCGCCGGATAGAGCAGCCCAAATTTCACCTGTTTCTTATATAGAAGGGGTCGAAGAGATTCAAGACGTCATTCCGGGGGCTAGGGTAGTGGATAGCGGAGAGATCACGCCAGTTGTCAGGGATGTCAGTCAGTTCCGGGAGGCTCTCATCATAGTCAAGTGCGAGGTTGAAACCTCTGACTATGGGCGGAGTCGAGGGATAGGTGTCGTCATGAGGGGGGGAAGGTTGGAGTGGCCGTTGGGTTGAATCGTCAATGGGCAGCGTGTCATCATCTCCCATTGCCAAGGTTAAGTGGTGGGTGTGGCTTTGTTGTGATCCGTAGACTTCGAGTTGGTTGATGTGGAACCAACCAGTCTTACCGTTAGGGTACGCTATTTTGTACACAGCTCTGGCTGTTTTGGACATCTGCCAGACACACTTTTTTATGGGGTTGAAGGAGAGGTTATGAGAGTTCATGAAATCTATACCAAGGATGTGTACTGCGGTTGGGGGTACATTGACTAAAACAACAGGGTGTTTAGTGGTTAGATTTCCTATCTGGACGGGTATGGGGGCTGTGATGTATCCCTCTTGCATGTGGGCTGTGAATCCACTGAGTGTAATGGTATCTGTGGTTGGCCAGGTGTTTTTTAGAACAGGTTTGAGGAGTTTAGTGTGGTTCAGGACCCTCCTGTGTCCCAGAGAAATCTTCTACATGTGCCCGGACAGTGCCTGACTACCGGTCGTCCAACATTATCCCAACGCGTGTTGAGTCTGTAAGGGGAGAGGGGGTGTCCCTGTCAAGGGGGAATCTCTACCGGGTGGGAGGGGGTCTCTTTCATGGGGCAGGGGGTCTCTAGGTGGGGAGGGGAGTCTGTGGGGAGTCCGTCAGGTGAGGGGGAGTCTGTGGGGGGGGGGGGGGGGGGGGGGGGGCGCTGTCAGGGGAGGGAGTGTCTGTGGGGGGGGGGGAGTCTGTCAAGAGAGGGGGAGTTTGGCAGGGGAGGGGAGCCTGTCAGGGGAGGGGAGTCTGTCAGGGGGTGTCTGTCTCGGGGGGGGGGGGGGATGTCTGTCGTCAGGGGGGAGTCTGACAGACGTAGGGATGTCCCTGTCTAGGGGAAGTCTTTGCCGGGTGGGACGGGGGGAGTCTCTTTCAGGGGGGAGGGGTCCCTAGGTGGGGAGGGGAGTCTGTTAGGGGAGGGGGAGTCTGTCAAGGGTGGGGGAGTCTTTCGAGGGTGAGTCTGTCAGGGGAGGGGACTCTCTCGGGGTGAGTCTGTTCAGGGGAGCAGGAGTCTGTGGGGGTTATTCTGTGGGGTGGGTCTGTCAGGGGAGGGGGAGTCTGTCAGGAGGGGAGTCTGTCAGGGGAGGTCAGTCTAAGGGGAGTGGGAGTCTGCCTGACAGGGGAGGGGCAGTCTAGGGGGAGGGGGATTCTGTCTGTCAGGGAGGGGCAGTCTAGGGGGAGGGGGAGTCTGTCTGTCAGGGGAGGGGCAGTCTAGGGAGAGGGGGAGTCTGTCTGTCAGGGGAGGGGCAGTCTAGGGGGAGGGGGAGTCTGTGTCAGGGGAGGGGGAGTCTGTCAGGGCAGGAGCAGTCTAAGGGGAGGGGGAGTCTGTCAGGGGGAGGTGCAAGTGTGTAAGGGGGAGTCTGTCGGAGAAAGGAGTTGGTCGGAGGGGAGGTAGAGTCTCTGTCGGGTGGAGGAGGCGTCTTAGAGAGAAAGGGGAGGGGGATGTCTCGGGAAGTGGAGTCTCAGTGGAGTCTGTCAATGTGGAGGAGGGGTCTCTGTTGAGGGGAGGGGGGAATCTGTCAGGAGGGAGGGAGGAGTCTGTCTGGGGTAGGGGGAGTGTCGGAGAGAGGGTGGTCTGCCAAGGGAGAGGTACTGCAGGGGGGAGGGGGAGTCTGTCAGGGGTAGTGTCTGTCGGGGTGGAGGGGCTGGGTCAGGGGGGCACTGCAAGGGGGGAGGGGGAGTCTGTCAGAGGGAGTGTGTCGGGGTGGAGGGGCTGGGTCAGGGGGGTACTGCAGTGGGGTGGGAGGGGTATTTGTTGAAGTGATAGTCTCTGTGCCTTTGGAAGAGGCAGTCTTTAGGACCCTGCAGCAGTGAGTGATGGGGCAATGCCAGCTGCTGTGTGAATTGTCTCGGTCTCTGGACAGTGCCGAGCTCTGTGTGTGAGGCCGGCCTCGACTGACGATGGTGTCGTCCAGGACAGTCACAATCGTAACTCTCTCTGTGGCTTTGGGTTTATTCTTTGTCTTCATGGGGACCATCAAACTGACGCCAAGGCTGAGCAGAGAAGCCTACAGCGAGATGGTAAGCAGCAGTGGGTGGGCAGGTGTCTAACAGGCACACACAGCAGCAGCAGTAATGAACACTGAGCAGCAGCATCTGAATTAGACACAGGGCCTGGATCAAGCAGATTGCAGAAACCACTTCACCATGGAGTACAGCAAAACAGAAGGCAGGCAGGAGATTAGAAATGGGAGCCGCCACTCTCCAGCACCTCACAATAAGTCTGGTCCTTTTACAAAAGGAACTATTCATTTCTGATAGGCAGGGAACACACATTGAACACTCACTAAAATACACACACACCAACATCTTGCATTTATACTGCCTCTTATATGTAATAAAAGCTCCCAATTGGTTCCTAACAGGAGAATTTTAAAGAATAATTTGATACTGAGGCACATATTGGGTCAGATGAGGAAAAGCTTGATCCAAGAATGAGGTTTTAATGAGCTAAAGAAGAGAAGCAAGGTAGTGGGAGGGAATTCTGGAGTTCAGGGCCCAGGCAGCTGAAGGGAACGATTACGATCAGCACTGCATAAGAAGCCAGAATAAGAGGAGCACTGATATCGCGGAGGGTTGTGAGGCTGGGGTAGATTACAGAGATAGTCAGGGGTGAGACCATGGAGAGATTTGAACACGAGCAACAGAATTTCAAAATTGAAGCCTCTCTGAACCTGAGAGCGAGCACAGGGGGAATGGGGCTTGCTGCGATTTTGCACACAGAGTTATGGATGAGCTCCAGCTTATGGAGTGTTGAATTTGGAAGAACAGCCAGGAGTGTGTTGGAATAGTCGGGTCCAGAGGCAACAAAGACTTGAATGAGGGTTTCAGCAGATGAGCGAAGGCAGTGAAGGGGGTTGGTTGACGTTACAAAGGTGGAAATAGGCCTTATTAGTGCAAATATGTGATTGAGATGGTATCACTGGCCAGAGAATAAGACTAATATCAGCCTACTCAATATTTAAGTGGGTGTGATCAGCGTACAACACTGAAACTAATGACATGGTTCCAGATGATGTCACCAAGAGGCAGCAGGCAGATCGGAAATAGTAGGAGCAAAAGGATAAATCCTTGGGGGACACCACATGTAATGTTTCAGGTGGGATTGGTGATGTGACCATCAATTCACTCGGAACACGATTGGAAGTAAACTGTGGTTTTAATAGTCTTACAACTGAGCCTGCCTGCGACCAGAAGAACTGAGGGCAGGCTCAAACAGCTGCAACACTTTATACTTCCGGTAGTGGGAGGGGCCATGGGCGGAGCCATGGGCAGAGCCGAGGGTGGAGCCCTGTACAAGCTCCTCATCTCCCCCTATGGGCAGAGCCGCGCAACGGCTCACAGACAGAGCCCACAAGGACACAATACCATACAATACAATACAGTGTGAATTACATTCACCACAATTGGTAAGAATGGAACCAGACAAGAGCAGTCCCACCCAGAGGGATGTCAGTGCAGAGGTACTGGAGGAGGTGGTATGGTCAATCATGTCAAAGGCAGCAGATTGGCCAAGAAGAACACGGAGGGAAAGTTTACCATTGTGACAGGCACAGAGGACATCATCTTGACTTTGATAAGAGCTGTTTTGTCACTGTGGCAGGGGAGAAACCTGATTGTAGGGATTCAAACATGGAGTACTGAGAAAGATGGGAACAGATTTACGAGGAGACTACTTATTTAAGGAGATTGGAAAGGAAAGGGAGGCTAGAGATGGTAGTTTTCACTGAAGGACTAGTCAAGGGCGAGTTATTTATGGAGAGGGGTGATGAGGACTGATTTGAAGGAGAACAGGTTAAACCTTTGGGGAAAAAAACATTGCTAACAATCAACAATATCATTCACAAGATTTACTCCCCTCTTTCACATGATGTGGGTGTCGCTGGATAGACCATCATTTGTTGCCCATCCCTAACTGTCCTTGAGAAAGTGGTGATGAGCTGCCTTCTGAGCCACTCATGAATTATTTTGTTACTAAGATCGAGACAACCCAATCAGTTGCCTCTGCCACATACCCGCTTCCCCCCCACCCCCGGCTTCCCCGAGCCCATTGCACCAAATTCCCCCTGGATCCCAGCTCTGATCTCATGTCTCTCTCTCTCGATTCTCTCCTATCTCCCCTCATGCTCTCCTGGAGATTATCTTGTTCCCTTCATCCTGATGCCACTAAACTGCTGATTATCCTGTCTCCCTGTGCAATGTCTACACAGAATGACAATTCCCAGCTGGCCTAGAATGAGCGGCTCCCATCGTCGCACTTTCTGAGCAGTCTGAGGAAAAAGAACCAGTGGGCGAGACGGGGAGAATTTTTATTTTACAGCGAGTTGTTGTGATGTGAAACACACTGCCCGGAAGGGGGTGGGTGTAGAGTCAGTAGTAAGTTTCCAAAGGCAATTGGGAGAAATACTTCGAACAGAAAAAAATTGGACGACTGTGGGGAGAGAGTGAGATTGGATCACCTTAAAAAGAGCCAGCACAGGCATGATGGGCCGAGTGGCCTCCTTCTGGGCTGTAACATTCTCCAAAACCTCCCGCAAAACTGCACTGAGATTTTATGACCAATCTAATGGCATTTTTTTAAAAATCACTTTAATTGCAGAAACGAGCATATAAGGAATATGCCAAGGCACTCCCGGTGTTAAAGAAAATGGGCATCACGTCAGTCCTGCTGCGGAAGCTGATTGGTACGTTAGAGCTGGCGTGCGGTATCGTGATGACACTGGTACCCGGGAGGCCCAAGGATGTGGCCAACTTCACACTGCTCCTGGTCATGCTGGCTGTGCTCTTCTTCCACCAGCTGGTGGGTGACCCACTCAAACGCTATGCGCACGCACTGGTCTTCGGGATACTGCTCACCTGCCGGCTGCTAATCATAAGGCAGGGGGATGACAAGGAGATGGCTCTGAGAGTCACAGTGAGGGAAGGGCAGGCCGGGGGAGACACAAAGACTGAGACAGAACAGGAGCAAGGAAAACTTAAAACCTCCTAAAGCCAGCTCACACAGGCCGGAATGGAGCTCGGGGCACCAGTCACCACACACAGTCTAAAAGGATTTTTGTACCACACGTCGCCACTCAGCTGGAAATCGCTGGAAATGAATAACTAACAATCCGTGAAGATCTGGTGGCAGGGAATTTCAGAGAGCTGACAGGAAGCTCCATCAAGACTGACAACAATTTCTCACCATGCCATTCACTAATCATCAGTGCCATCCTCTCCCCATGTGTACCACTCTGTGTTTTGCACTAATGATAGACATATCAAACAAAGAGGATCATCCAACGCTCAGACAGAGACACCAAATTCATCTCACAGAGGGAGGGAGCGAGGGTTGGAGGGAAGAAACGAGGTTTGGAGGGAAGGAGCGGGGAATGGAGGCAAGGAATGAGGGACGGAGGGAGGGAAGGACATCCTCACTGACTAAAGAAAGAACCACCATCAGTGGTTCACTGCTTGAACCACCTCTTTGAACAGGGCTCCCAAATGTGAGATGCCCTCTGGAAGTTTCATTTGACAGTGAAATGGGACCAAACTTATCCCACAGCTGGACTTTTTCACCTTTTCCTTCTTTTACACCAAGAAAGTTCAGGGCGGCAACCATTGCTGCTAAAGAAATCACCACATCTATGTGTGAGACATGAACTGAGCTCATTGAGACCAACAGGTTAGTGAGTGGCAGCAGAGCAGTGGTAATGCGCAGCCTAGTGTATAGAGTTAGAGGGATAGTGTCTGCCTATACTCATCCCACGGGCATTGAGACACTGAAGACGGGCTTAGAGCCTTGGGGTGTAAATCTTGGAGCGGAAACAACTTCATGGAAGGTGTTAGAATTCCTGGTACATTCTCCCCTTCCTGCATTATATCCCTCTCCCCTTAACCTCTCCCCCTCCCCATCATACCTCCCCCATTAAATCTCCCCCTCCCCATCACGTCTCTCCCCATCACCTCTTCCCCATCCACTATATCTCTCCCTCCCCCTGTCAACATTATCCCTCCCCATCACCCCTTCCCCATCACTTCTCCACCACCCGTCACATCTTCCCCTCCCCCATCACCTCTCCCCCTCCCCATCACCTCTCCCCCTCCCCATCACCCCTCCCCCATCCGTTACCCTCCCCATCACCTCTCCCCCTCCCCATCACCCCTCCCCATCAGTTATCCCTAACCATCACCTCTCCCCCCCCATCACATCTCCCCCTCCCCATCAACTCTCCCTCTTGCCATCACCTCTCCCCTTCCCCGTCACCTCTCTCCCTCCCCATCAAATCCCCCCTTCCCATCACATCTCCCCCTCGCATCACATTTCCCCATCTCCTCGCCCCCTCCCCATCAACTCTCCCCCGTCACATCTCCCCCTCCCCATTACCTCATCCCTCCCCCGTCAACTCCCCCCTCCCCATCACCTCCCCATCACCTCTCCCCTCCTCATCAACTCTCCCCCTCCTCATCAAATCTCTACCTCCCCGTCACCTTTCGCCCTCCCCATTACCTCTCCCTCATCACCTCCCCCCCTCCCCATCACCTTTCCCCCTCCTCATCACCTCTCCCCCTACCCATCTACTCTCCCCTCCCCACATCATCTCACCCTCTCCCCAGCACCTCACCCCTTCCTCCACCTCTCTACCTCCCTGTCACCTTTTGCCCTCCCCATCCCCATTCCCCCTCTCATTACATAGATCATAGAATTTACAGTGCAGAAGGAGCCATTCGGCCCATCGAGTCTGCACCGGCTCTTGGAAAGAGCACCCTACCCAAGTTCAACACCTCCACCCTATCCCAATAACCCAGTAACCCCACCCAACACTAAGGGCAATTTTGGACACTAAGGGCAATTTATAATGGCCAATCCACGTAACCTGCACATCTTTGGACTGTGGGAGGAAACCGGAGCACCCGGAGGAAACCCACGCACACACGGGGAGGATGTGCAGACTCCGCACAGACAGTGACCCAAGCCGGAATCGAACCTGGGACCCTGGAGCTGTGAAGCCATTGTGCTATCCACAATGCTACCGTGCTGCCCTAAAATGAAAATTGCTTATTGACACAAATAGGCTTCAATGAAGTTACCGTGCAAAGCCCCTGGTCACCACATTCCGGCGCCTGTTCGGGGAGGCTGGTACGGGATTTGAACTGTGCTGCTGGCCTGCCTTGGTCTGCTTTAAAAGCCAGCGATTTAGCCCAGTGTGCTAATCCAGCCCCTCAAATCTCCCCCTCCCTGCCACCCCTCCCCCGTCATCTCTCCCACTCCTCTGGCACCTCTTCGTCCCTCCCCATCACCTCTCCCCCTTCCCATTTCCACTCTGCCAGTCACCTCTCCCTCATCACCTCTCCCCCTCCCCTGTCAACTTACCCTCTGCCTCTTCCCCACAGCCACCTGTCCCCTGTCACCCCTCCACCTTCCGCATCACCTTTCCCTCTTGCCCCATCACCTCTCTCCTGGCTCTCACTGGGGTAAAGGTAATTATATAATAACTTTTCAAAACTTTAAATATATCATTTTTATTATATGTACACACAGGCTTTTTAAAACATTTATTCTTGGGATGTGGACATTGCTGGCTAGGCCTGCATTTATTGCCAATCCTAATTGCCCTTGAGAAGGTAGTGGTGAGCTACTTTCTTGAACCGCTGGAGTCCATGTAATGTAGGTACACCCACAGTTCTGTCAGGGAGGAATTTCACCCAGCAACAGTGAAGGAACAGCGATGTATTTCCAAGTCAGGACAGTGAGTGGCTTGGAGGGAATATTCCAGGTGGTGGTGTTCCCATGTGTCTGCTAACTTTCTCTTCCTGAATGGTAGTATTCTTGGGTTTGTAGGTTGCTGTTAAGGAGCCTTGGTGAGTTTCTGAAGTGCATCTTGTGGACGGTACACACCGCTGCTACTGTGCATCAGTGGGGGAGGGAGTGAATGCTCGCGAATGATATGCCAACTAAGTGGGCTGAGGGGCGGCATGTGGCGCAGTGGTTAGCACTGGGACTACGGCGCTGAGGACCTGGGTTCGAATCCCGGCATTGGGTCACTGTCCGTGTGGAGTTTACACATTCTCTCCATGTCTGCGTGGGCTTCACCCCCACAACCCAAAGATGTGCAGGATAGGCAGATTGGCCACGCTAAATTGCCCCTTAATTGGAAAAAAAATAATTGGGTACTCTAAGTTTATTTTTAAAGTCTAAGTGGGCTGTTTGTCCTGAATTGTGTCGAGCTTCTTGAGTATTGTTGGAGCTTCACTCATCCAGGCAAGTGGGGAGCATTCCATCACGGTCCTGACTTGTGCTTTATAGATGGCTTTGGCGAGTCAGGAGGTGTGTTACTGCCCACAGGATTCCTAGTCTCGGGCCTGCTCTTGTAGGCACAGTATTTACAAGGCTGGTCCAATTCAGGTTCTGGTCAATGGCAAGTCTCAGTTTGTTGATAGTGGGGGATTCGTTGATGGTAATGCCATTGAATGTCATGGGGCAATGGTTAGATTATCTCTTGTTGGAGATAGTCATTGCCTGGCACTTACTTGTGAGGTGAATGCTACTTGCCACTTGTCAGCTCAAGCTTGGATATTGTCCAAGTCTTGCTACATTTGGACAGTGCCTGCTTCAGTATCTTAAGTGTTGCGAAAGGTGCTGACTATTTGTAGTCATCAGCAAATATCCCCACTTATGATGGAAGGAAGGTCATTGATGAAGAAGCTGAAGATGGTTGGGCCTAGGACACTAATCTGAGGAACTCCTGCAGCGATGTCCCGGGACTGAGATGGTTGCCCTTCAACAACCACGATAATTGGCTGTGTTGGATTTGTTCTGCTCTTTGTAGGACTTACCTGGGCAAATTTCCACATTGTTGGGTAGATGCCAGTGTTGTAACTGTACTGGAACAGCTTGGCTAGTGGCGGAGCAAGTCCTGGAGCACAAGTCTTCAGTATTATTGCCGGAATATTGTCAGGACTCATAACCTTTTCAATATCCAGTGCCTTCATGTGATGTGAATTGAATTGGCTGAAAACTGGTATCTGTGATGCTGGGGACCGGAGGAGGAGGCCAAGACTGTAGCAAATGCTTCAGCCTTATCTCTTGCACTAATGTGTTGGACTCTTCTGTTATTGAGGATGGGATTATTTGTCGAGGCTCCTCCTCCAGTGAGTTATTTAATTATCCACTATCATTCACAGCTGGATGTGGCAGAACTGCAGATCTTAGATCTGATTTGTTTGTTGTGGATTGCTAAGCACTATCTATTACTTGCTGCTTATGCTTTTTGGCACACAAATAGTCCTGTGTTGTAGCTTCACCAGGTTGATACCTAGTGCTGTTCCTGGCATGCCCGCCTGAACTCTTCATTGAACCAGGGTTGATCCCCGGCTTGATGGTAATGGTAGAGTGGGGGATATGCCGGGCTAAGAGGTTACAGATTGTGGCTGAGTATAATTCTGCTGATGCTGATGGCCCACAGCCTCATGGATGCCCAGTCTTGAGTTGATAGATCTGTTTGAATTCTATCCCATTTAGCACGGTGGTAGTTCACACAACACGGTGGAGGATAACCTCAGTGAAGACGGAATTTAGTCTCCACAAGGACTGTGCGGCGGTCATTCCTACTGACATTGTCATGCACAGATGCCTCTGCGGCAGGCAGGTTGGTGAGAATGAGGTCAAGTACGTTTTCCCCCGGGCAGCACGGTGGTGCAGTGGGTTAGCCCTGATGCCTCACAGCGCCGAGGTCCCAGGTTCGATCCTGGCTCTGGGTTACTGTCCGTGTGGAGTTTGCACATTCTCCCCGTGTTTGCGTGAGTTTCACCCCCACAACCTAAAGATGTGCAACGTAGATGGATTGGCCACGCTAAATGGCCCCTTAATCGGAAAAAATTATGAATGGCTACGCTAAATTGTTTTTAAAAGTATGTTTTCCCCTCTCCCCACATCTGCGTGTCTCACCCCACAACCCAAAGATATGCAGGGTAGGTGGAATGGTCAGGCTAAATTGCCCCTTAATTGGAAAAAAAAATAATTGGATACTCTACATTTTTTTGTAAAGTATGTTTTCCCCTCTTGTTGGTTCCCTCATCACCTACCACAGACCCAGTCCAGTATCTATGTCCTTTAGCATCCAGCCAGCTCTGTCAGTGGTGGTGCTACCAAGCCACTCTTGGTGATAGACATTGAAGTCCCCCATCCAGAGTACATTCTGCACCCTTGCTACCCTCAGTTCTTCCTCCCAAATGGTGTTCAACATGGAGCAGTACTGATTCATCAGCTGAGGGGGAACAATACTGGTAATCAAAATCTTTCCTTGCCCATGTTTGACTTGATGTCATGAGTCTTCATGAAATACAGAGTCGATGTTGAGGACTCCCAGGGCAACTCTATCTTGACTGTATACCACTGTGCCGACACCTTTGTTGGGCCTGTCCTGCCGCTGGGTCAGGTCATGCCCAGGAATGATTATTGTGGTGTCTGGGACATTGTTTGTCAGGGATGATTTCATGGGTGTGATCAAGTCAGGCTATTGCTTGACTACTCTGTCAGACAGCTCTCCCAATTTTGGCATAAGCCCCCAGGTATTCATAAGGAGAACTTTGCCTGGTTGACAAGGTTGAGTTTGCTGTTGTCATTTCGGGTTCCTCGGTGGGCCTCTGCAGTCACATGTAGGACAGCAGATTTCCTTCCCTGAAGGGCCTTAATTAACCAGGTGGAATTTTATGATAATCAAGAATGGACAATGGTTTCACGGTCTTTTTAATTTCAGACTTTTATTGAAATCAAATCTCACCATCTGTCGTGGTGAGATTTGAACCAGGGTCCCCAGAGCATTATCCTGGGTCTCTGGATTACAAATCCAGTCACAATACCACTCCCCCACCAAAACCCTCCCTTGAGGGCGGTAAAAGAGCATTAGGGAGGGGGCAACGGGCGTAAGAGTGTCAATGGGTGTGCAGTGGTCGGGGAGAGAAGCAATGGGAAAGGGTAGTGGGCAAAAGGACGCTCATTGACACACAGAACCACCAGAGGAATTGGTGACCATCAGAACGGGCAGGGGTGGATTGTGGCTGCTTTATGCAACATGAGGATGGGTAGATACCCTCGGTTAGCACTGTTGCTTCACAGCGCCTGGGTCCTGGGTTCAATTCCCGCTTGGATCACTGTCTGTGTGGAGTCTGTACGTTCTCCCCGTGTCCGTCTGGGTTTCCTCCGAGTGCCCCGGTTTCTTTTTTTAAATATAAATTTAGAGTACGCAATTCATTTTTTCCAATTAAGGGGCAATTTAGGGTGGCCAATCCACTTTTGGGTTGTGGGGGTGAAACCACGCAAACACGAGGAGAATGTGCAAACTCCACACAGACAGTGACCCAGAGCAGGGATCGAACCTGGGACCTCGGTGCCGTGAGGCAGCAGTGCTAATCACTGTACCACCGTGCTACCCTCGGGTGCTCCGGTTTCCTCCCACAAGTCCGGAAAGACATGCTTGTTCAGTGAATCGGGCATTCTGAATTCTCCCTCAGTGTACCCGAACAGGCGCCGGAGTGTGGTGACTAGGGGATTTTCACAGTAACTTCATTGCAGTGTTAATGTAAGCCTACTTGTGACATTAATAAAGATTATTATTAAAGTGAACAGGCCCAGCGTAACCAAATGGCTTTTAAACTGTGTGATGGTGTCCGTTATCAATGCTGTTGACTTTGATATTTTCTCTGTATGTCTACTGATCGGTACATGTTATTAATGCATTTTTGGCATGTTAATTACTCCTCAGTTAGAACTGGCAAATTAATTTTAAAATATTGATGAATAAACAGTAACACTGTCAAAAGCAAAGTTTCTTCTCTTTCTTAAATATCCCTGCTACATTTCTTAAAATTCAACAAAAATATTCTCCTGGTCTAAACATGCTGACTCCCACTGGGGTATAGGCCTGACCTCCTGTCTGGTAAAAAAACTGACTCACTGAATGCAGGATCCCCCCCCCCCCCCCCCCCCCCCCCCATCTACTTTCTTCTTAAGTGTTGACCCCCACTCGGGTACAGGACCCCTTCCTCTCTGTAGATGATGACTCTCAATGGGGTACAGATCCATTGATGCTGGAAGTGTTCTCGTCCCTCACCTGTGACCACTCCTGTGTAGGTGTTAACAGGGAGTATTGGCAGTCAGTCGTGTAAGGTATCTTTGTTATGTTTATGTATTAACATAGGATTAGGACTTGGTTTAAATGTCATGTGATTGAAGCTTTTGGTTTCTTTTTACTGATAGAAAGCTTGTAGATTTGTATTGTAGCTGGAACTACTGGAATAGTTAAGTTAATTGCTAGGGTGCTTTCAGATAGATGCACGATCAATTGCACAAAGACTTGAGTTGGATACAACTGAGGCTTTATTGCTCTAAGATGTGTGGCCTCCCACAGCAGCTGGTGAAATGGCTGCACCATGGGGGACACACATATTTATACTCCACCTACTGGGCGGAGCCAGCAGGCAGAGACTACCAACGTACCTAGAGTACACGTCCTACCATACATCACCTAATAGAGGTGCAACAGTGGTTTACCACACAGATTCAATGAGTCAGTGTTAAATTTAAATGACTGAGCTGTTAGGTTTTGCTAAACTTCATGTCTCTACTTATTTTTTGTAAAATTAAATAGCTGTGGTCGCCCTGAGATAGGAAGTGGGGCAATGGAACCCAGGATGATTAGTTACATCCCAGACGATAAACAAGTTGCCATCTTTTGTTTTGAAGAAACTTCAATTTCTTGGGCTTTATGCGCAATAACACTTGTCATGCCAGAATGAATCAGCAATGATGGCATTGGTGAGAAGCTTTTCTTGTGGAGAGGGCCAGGTACTGTGAAAGTTTCATCTCGATCTAGGGAAATGCAGTAATATTGTTAATTTCTCTGAATGTCTACTGAACAAGGATATTGTGTGTGTGTCTGGACTTGATCAAATGTTGTAAACCATTCTGGTTGTCGGAAACAAACTGTTTACAGCAGGAAAAGAGACCATTCAACCCTTCCAACCTATTCTTCCATCATCAGTTAAAGCACATCTGATGGTCTGTTTATTAACTCCATCTCTAACTTTGGTTTCATAACCTGTAACGTTTCCTTAGCTAGCAAAGATCTAACAATCTCGGTGACCCACCCCAAACCAGCCCTACCAACGCTTTGGGGCAGAATTCCAGATTTCCATTACTCTTTGAATCATAGAATGGTTACAATGCGAAAGGAATCCATGGAATCCCTACCATGCTGAAGGAGGCCATTCGGCCCATCGAGTCCGCACCGACCCTCCAAAAGAACATTCTACCGAGGCCCATTCCCTCGCCCTAACTCCATAACCCCTGGGCGGCATGTGGTGCAGTGGATAGCACTGGGACAGCGGCTCTGAGGACCCGGATTCGAATCCCAACCCTGGGTCACTGTCCGTGTGGAGTTTGCACATTCTCCTCATGTGTGCGTGGATTTCACCCCCACAACCCAAAGATTTGCAGGTTAGGTGGATTGGCCATGCTAAATTGCCCCTTAATTCGAAAAAATATATAATTGGGTATCTAAATTTATAAAAGAAAAAAAACAAACTCCGTAACCCCACACCTTGATCATAGCCAATCCACCTAACCACATCTTTGGACTGTGGGAGGGAACCGGAGCACCTGGAGGAAACTCACACTGACACGGGGAGAACATGCAAACTCCACACAGTCACCCAAAGCAGGAATCGAACCCGCTCCTGTGAGGTAACCACTGTGCCACCAGCCCATGTTGGCTTTCTGCAAGAACATTTAAGCTAGTTCCACCCCACCCCCCCCCCCCCCCCCCCCCCCCCCGCCATTTCCCTGGAGCCCTGCAATCTTTTTCCCTACAGATACTGATCCAGTACCCTTTTGCAAGCCACGACTGGATCTGAACTTAGTTAGACAAAGGCTGATGTTTGCTTAGTCCCACAGAGCGAACAAGTCATAGGAGATTTAGTGATGAGCAGTGAGTCCAAATGAGTGAACAATCTAACAGAAAGGAGACACGTTGCTAAAGAGCGGAATACAATATTCAGTTTTCAGGAAAGGAGGAGTCATGGATCAAAGTTTTATTTTCAGGTAAGTCATATTTTGGACAGATGAAACAAAAGCTTATTACAATAGACTGGGAAGGACAAAAAAAAATCATAGATCACATAAAGCACAGGAGGAGGCTGTTCGGTCCATCAAGCTCATGCTGACTCTGCAAGAGCAACTCAGCTAGTCCCATTCCCACTCCTGCTAATTTTTGGAGCTGTGAAGCAACAGTGCTACCTACTGTGCTACCGTGCTGCCCCTTGTGTAACTGCACCCACCCCCGCGCCACCTGAATGCCCAGATACCTGAAGCTCACCCCCACTACCTAGAACGACAACTCATCCAACCTCCTCTCCTGCCCCCTCACCTGGATTGGCAAAACCTCACTCTTCTCCATGTTTAGAGAACCGGCCGAATTACTCCAGTATGCCCATAATCCTCCAATACCTTCCAAAGGGTTTGATATATAGTGCAACAAATCGTCGAGACTGCCCCCCCATCCCCCACACTATCCCCTGCCAACCCCTTGATGCTCTAAGTGCCATTGCCAATGGCTCTATCGCCAAGGCAAAGAGCAATGGTGGAGAGTGGGCATCCCTGCCTCATCCCACGATGCAACCTAAAATATTCCAAACTGACCCTGTTCGGCTGCACACTCGCTGCCAGCGCCCGGTACAACAACCGGACCCAATCCACAAACCCCTGCCCAAACACAAACCACCCCACCACCTTCCACAATTAATCCCGTTCCACCAGTCAAAGGCCTTCTCTGTGTCCATAACAACCGCTACCTTCACATTTTGTCCTTCCGGGGCATCATTATAACGTTTAACAAACACCTAATATTGGCCGACAGATGCCTCCCATTTACAAACCTGGTCTGGTCTTCCCCTATCACCTCCAGCAAAAGTCCTCAATCCGTGAGGCCAAGAACTTGGCCAGAAACTTGGCATCTACATACAGCAATGAAATTGAGCGGTAGGATCCACACTGCTAGTCCTTATCCCTCTTTAAAGTTAATGAAATTGAGGTCCAAGACAACGTGGGGGAGAGCTCCTCCTCCTCCTTTGCCTCATTTAATACCCTTAACAGCAGGGCCCAAGGTCCCCAAAAACTTTTAATAAAATCCCATTGGAAAACCATCTGGACCTGGGCACTAACCTGCCCGCATCGCCCCCAAACTCACCTCCAGTCATCCAATGGGTGCTCCCAGACGCTCCACCATGTCCTCCTCCTCCTTGGGGAATTCCAACCCGTCCAAGAAATGCTTCATTCCTGTTTATGCACACCGCACTGTCAGCGTAGGAATCACTGTCAATGCACACCGCACTGTCAGAGTGAGAATCACTGTCAATGTACACCGCACTGTCAGAGTGGGAATCACTGTCAATGTACACCGCACTGTCAGAGTGAGAATCACTGTCAATGTACACCGCACTGTCAGAGTGGGAATCACCTGTCGATGCACACCGCACCATCAGGGCGAGAATCACCGTCAATGCACACAGCACTGTCAGAGTGAGAATCACTGTCAATGCACACTGCACTGTCAGAGTGGGAATCACTGTCGATGCACACTGCACTGTCAGAGTGAGAATCACCTGTCGATGCACACCGCACTGTCAGAGTGAGAATCACCTGTCGATGCACACCGCACTGTCAGAGTGAGAATCACCTGTCGATGCACACCGCACTGTCAGAGTGAGAATCACCTGTCGATGCACTCCGCACTGTCAGAGTGGGAATCACTGTTGATGCACACCGCACCATCAGGGCGAGAATCACTGTCAATGCACACCACACTGTCAGAGTGAGAATCACTGTCAGAGTGAGAATCATTATCGATGCACTCCGCACTGTCAGAGTGAGAATCACTGTCAGAGTGGGAATCACTGTCGATGCACACCGCACTGTCAGAGTGAGAATCGCTGTCAGAGTGGGAATCACTGTCGATGCACACCGCACTGTCAGAGTGAGAATCGCTGTCAGAGTGGGAATCACTGTCGATGCACACCGCACCATCAGGGCGAGAATCACTGTCAATGCACACCGCACTGTCAGAGTGAGAAACACCTATCGATGCACACCGCACTGTCAGAGTGGGAATCACTGTCGATGCACACCGCACTGTCAGAGTGAGAATCACTGTCGATGCACACCGCACTGTCAGAGTGGGAATCACTGTCGATGCACACTGCACTGTCAGAGTGAGAATCACTGTCGATGCACACTGCACTGTCAGAGTGAGAATCACTGTCGATGCACACTGCACTGTCAGAGTGAGAATCACCTGTCGATGCACACCGCACTGTCAGAGTGAGAATCACCTGTCGATGCACACCGCACTGTCAGAGTGAGAATCACTGTCAGAGTGGGAATCACTGTTGATGCACACCGCACCATCAGGGCGAGAATCACTGTCAATGCACACCGCACTGTCAGAGTGAGAATCACTGTCAGAGTGAGAATCATTGTCGATGCACTCCGCACTGTCAGAGTGAGAAACACCTATCGATGCACACCGCACTGTCAGAGTGGGAATCACTGTCGATGCACACCGTACTGTCAGAGTGGGAATCACTGTCGATGCAGACTGCACTGTCAGAGTAGGAAACACTGTCGATGCACACCGCATTGTCAGAGTGAGAATCACCTGTCGATGCATGCTGCACTGTCAGAGTGGGAATCACTGTTGATGCACACCGCACTGTCAGAGTAGGAATCACTGTCGATGCACACCGCACTGTCAGAGTGAGAATCACTGTCAATGCACACTGCACTGTCAGAGTGAGAATCACCTGTCGATGCACACCGCACTGTCAGAGTGAGAATCACCTGTCGATGCACACCGCACTGTCAGAGTGAGAATCACTGTCGATGCACTCCGCACTGTCAGAGTGAGAATCACTGTCGATGCACACCGCACCATCAGGGCGAGAATCACTGTCAATGCACACCGCACTGTCAGAGTGAGAAACACCTATCGATGCACACCGCACTGTCAGAGTGAGAATCACTGTCAGAGTGGGAATCACTATTGATGCACACCGCACCATCAGGGCGAGAATCACTGTCAATGCACACCGCACTGTCAGAGTGAGAATCACTGTCAGAGTGAGAATCACTGTCGATGCACTCCGCACTGTCAGAGTGAGAATCACTGTCGATGCACTCCGCACTGTCAGAGTGAGAATCACTGTCAATGAAGACCCCCTGATGCACAAGCAATGGACAGGAAACAAAGGAATAGTCCGAAGCGAAGGCTTTAATCAGCAAGAAGTGAGCCCAGCAGCAGGAGTACAGAAATTACTTGGCTGCTGGGGAACACGGGTTCTTATACCCCACCTCGTAGGCGGAGCTACCTTCCTCTCGACCAATGAGAATACAGAGGACACGATACTTGGGCCAATGGGCAGCGAGCCCTCTGCACTAATGGCAGCTCACACTCCCAGGTACCGTAATACCCATAGTTATACTACCACATTCACCCCTTGTTGAGAAAGGAACCGGGGGGAGGGCGTGTGTGCGGGGAATGAGGACGTGGAGGGGGGGTGTCCCGTGCGAGTGGGTAAGAGACTGGTAGTATGACTAGTGATGTTGGATCAACCCTCTCCAACAGTGGCTGCCCACTGGCCCGAAACTATGTACAGGGTGTCAGAACACAGTAACTATATACAGATTTGAGGGAGGGGAAAAAAAAACGAGAGAACAAGCAACAAGGTCCATTAATAGTTCACATAGACATGATCAGCCGATTGGGGGCCTTGGACGTCCTCTGCGACATGCGGAGCTTCGCTGGAGACGTTGGAGTTGCGGGCGTCCGTGACTCCGGCGGCGACAATCCG
Source organism: Scyliorhinus canicula (assembly GCF_902713615.1). NCBI lineage: Eukaryota > Metazoa > Chordata > Chondrichthyes > Carcharhiniformes > Scyliorhinidae > Scyliorhinus > Scyliorhinus canicula. Next base: position 41,346,342 of record NC_052163.1, read on the forward strand.
GTCCTTGTGGCTGCGTCCGTACCCTAGGCAGACCTGGAGAGGGCCAGGCCGGGGAAGGGGTGTCCGGTCCTCTAGGCGGCGCGGGTAAGGGTGTTGGCGGGCCAGGGGGGGGGGAGCGCCTGCCGGAAGCAGTTGCGGCTGGAGAGGGATTGGGGGGGGGGCTGGCGCCGGGGACGATGGCGGGGATCCGGCGGGCGCCAGGTCCCGTAGGGAGACCATGTCCTGTCGGCCGTCGGGATACTCCACATACGCGTACTGCGGGTTCGCGCGGAGCAGCTGGACCCACTCGACCAACGGGTCCGACTTGTACACCCGCACTTGTTTCCAGAGCAGGATGGGCCAGGGGGTAGCCAGCCAGGTCGGGAGCGGGGTCCCTGAGGAAGACTTCCTGGGGAAAACAAGAAGGCGTTTGGTTAGTGGATGTGCAAAGTAGTGACCGGATTGAGTGGAGGGTGTCTGGGAGGACCTCCTGCCAGCGGGCGACCGGGAGATTTCTGGACCGTAGGGCCAGCAGGATGGTTTTCCAGACCGTACCGTTCTCCCTCTCGACCTGTCCGTTACCCCAGGGGTTATAACTGGTCGTCCTGCTTGAGGCGATGCCCCTGCTGAGCAGGAATTGATGCAGTTCGTCGCTCATAAATGAGGACCCCCTATCGCTGTGAATGTTAGCGGGGAATCCGAACAGGGAGAAAATGGTGTGAAGGGCTTTAATGATGGTGGTCGTGGTCATGTCGGGGCAGGGGATGGCGAACGGGAAGCGGGAGTACTCGTCAATCACGTTGAGGAAGTACGTGTTGCGGTTAGTAGAGGGGAGGGAACCTTTGAAGTCCATGCTGAGGCATTCAAAGGGGCAGGAAGCCTTTATCAGATGCACTTTTTCGGGGTGGTAGAAGTGCGTCTTGCACTCCGCGCAGATGTGGCAGTCCCTAGTGACTGTCCTGACCTCCTCGATGGGGTAGGGCAGTTGTGAGTCTTGACAAAGTGAAAAAAGCGGGTGACCCCCGGGTGGCAGAGGTCCGTGTGGAGGGTTCGAAGGCGCTCCACTTGTACGTTGGCACAGGTGCCGCGGGACAGGGCTTCGGGAGGCTCGTTCAGCTTCCCAGGACGATACAAGATGTTGTAGTTGTAGGTGGACAACTCGATCCTCCACCGCAAGATCTTGTCGTTCTTTATCTTGCTCCTCTGTGCGTTGTCAAACATGAAAGCCACTGACCGTTGGTCTGTGAGGAGGGTGAACCTCCTGCCGGCCAGATAGTGCCTCCAGTGTTGCACAGCTTCTACTAAGGCCTGTGCTTCCTTCTCGACCGAGGAGTGGCAGATTTCGGAAGCATGGAGGGTGCGGGAGAAGAAGGCCACGGGTCTGCCCGCTTGGTTGAGTGTGGCTGCCAGAGCTACGTCAGACGCGTCGCTCTCGACCTGGAATGGGAGGGACTCGTCGATAGCTCACATTGTGGCCTTTGCGATATCCGCTTTGATGCGGCTGAATGCCTGGCGGGCTTCCATCGACAGAGGGAACGTGGCGGATTGGATGAGGGGACGGGCTTTGTCGGCGTAATTGGGGACACACTGGGCGTAATATGAGAAAAAACCAAGACAGTGCTTGAGGGCTTTGGGGCAGTGGGGTAGGGGAAGCTCCATCAGGGAGCTCATGCGTTCCGGGTCGGGGCCTATTACTCCAATACGCACTACGTAGCCGAGGATGGCTAGACAGTCAGTGCAAAAAACGCATTTGTCCTTGTTGTAGGTCAGGTTCAAGAGCATCGCGGTTTGGAGGACTTTGCGGAGATTGGTGTCGTGGTCCTGCTGATCGTGGCCGCAGATGGTGACATTATCGAGATACGGGAAGGTTGCCCGTAAACCGTATTGGTCGACCATTCGGTCCATCTCCCTTTGGAAGACCGAGACCCCGTTTGTGACACCGAAGGGAACCCTTAAAAAGTGGTAGAGCCGCCCGTCCGCTTCGAACGCAGTGTACTTGTGATCACTTGTGCGGATGGGGAGCTGGTGGTAGGCGGACTTGAGGTCCACCGTGGAGAAGACCTTGTACTGCGCGATCCTGTTGACCAGGTCGGATATACGGGGGAGAGGGTACGCGTCCAGCTGCGTAAACCTGTTGATGGTCTTGACTGTAGTCTATGACCATCCTATTCTTCTCTCCAATCTTTACCACCAGAACTTGTGCTCGCCAGGGGCTGTTGCTAGCCTCGATGACCACTTCCTTCAAAAGCCGTTGGACTTCGGACCTGATGAATGTCTGGTCCTGGGCACTGTACCATCTGCTCCTGGTGGCGACAGGCTTGCAATCTGGGGTGAGGTTTGCAAACAAGGACGGGGGATCGACCTTGAGGGTCGCGAGGCTGCAGACAGTGAGGGGGGGCATGGGGCCGCCGAATTTAAATGTTAGGCTCTGGAGGTTACACTGGACGTCAAACCCCAGGAGTGCTGCCACGCAGAGATGAGGGAGGACGTATAGCCTATCATTTTTAAACTCCCTCCCCTGGACCGTGAGGTCCGCTATGCAACACCCCATAATCTGTACTGAATGAGAGCCGGAGGCCAGGGCGATATTTTGCTTAACCGGGTAGACAGGGAGAGCGCAGTGTCTTACCGTGGTGGGGTGGATGAAACGCTCCGTGCTCCCAGAGTCCAGCAGGCAGTTTGTCTCGTGGCCGTTAAGCAAAATCTTTGCTGTTGCTGCAGAGAGGGTGCGGGGTCGAGACTGGTCCAGAGTGACTGAAGCATGTTGTGGCAGATAGTCGGAGTCTTCATCAGGCAGGCAGTAGTCACCCGCGGGGTCCTCGGTGCCGATCCAAGATGGCGGCGCTCGTCGGCCGTACATGGTGGGGGGTGGACTAAATGGCGGCACCTGTTCCCCGCACGTGGAGTCGGGGGTCCAAAATGACGGCGCCCGGGGGTCGCACGTGGCATCGGGGGTGTAAAATGGTGACGCCCGGAGATCGTACGTGGCATTGGGGGATGGGGGCAGCAAGGGCCACGGGTCGCACGGGGCCCCTGAAGAGAGAGAAGGGGGAGTCCCGCGGTCACTGCCCGGGACTGCAGCGACCGCCTTTGCCTGGCAGACGGCCACAAAGTGGCCTTTCTTCCCGCAGCCCTTGCAGGTTGCGGAACGGGCTGGGCAACGTTGTCGGGGGTGCTTCGCCTGGCCGCAAAAATAGCAGCCGGGCCCCGCAGGTTTTTCGGGGCGCCCTGCGGCGCAGGTCTGGAGGGAGCCTGAGTCCGTGGGGGAGAGAGACCCTGAGTTCCACGCTGCCCAGGGGGCCACCCCACGGTCGGGGGCATACAAGCGTGCATTTCGGTTTGCGACATCTAGGGAGGTAGCGAGGGCCCGTGCCTCCATGAGGCTTAAGGTTTCTCTTTCTAACAGTCTCTGGCGGATCTGCGAGGACTGCATGCCTGCAACGACGGCGTCTCGGATTAGGAGTTCAATGTGCTCAGCAGCTAGTTAGTGCCGAGCGTAGACTTGATTAACCGGCCGTATGAAGTGTCCTTTGAGTAGGTCCATAGCCGCGTCGTGGTCTGTCGTGTCCTCGATGAGCGTGTATGTGGCGGTGTCGACGCACGAGTGGAGGATGTGCAGTTTCTGCTCCTTTGTCGGGACGTTTTCCGCCGTGCTAAGGTAACTGTTGAAGCAAGCTAGCCAGTGCTTAAATGTGGCTGTTGCATTCGCTGCGTGGGGGCTGAGTCGCAGACACTCCAGCTGGATGTGGAGCTCCAGCCTTTAAAAATCTGGCTGATTAAATTGATGCACAATCAATGGACACGAAACGAAGGAATAGTCTGAAACGAATGCTTTAATCAGCAAGAAGTGAGCCCAGCAGCAGGAGTACAGAAATGACTTGGCTGCTGGGGAACACGGGTTCTTATACCCCGCCTCATAGGCGGACCAACTTCCTCTCGACCAATGAGAATACAGAGGACACGATATTTGGGCCAATGGGCAGCGAGCCCTCTGCACCAATGGCAGCTCACACTCCCAGGTACTGTAATACCCCTAGTTATACTACCACACCCCCACAGATTGAACACACCATGTCTGTTTGCCAACCATATTAAAAATCTAGATAAAATATAGTCAACACTCAAAGATCATTTACAAGTGAAGCTCAACTTCTGAGTGCACCATCTGGAGTTCATGCCCTTTAGGCAACAAATGACAGAGACCATTGACCAATTCACAAGTAGTTGCAGGGGCAAGAGGTGCGATTGCAACTTCATGGTGGCAGAGCTCACTTACAGAATAATAAAGCTCATCATAACATCTACCACAACAAAAGTATTCTGAAAAGACTTCTTGCACGAACCTAAAGGTTACACTGTCATAGCGCTACTTCAAAGCAGATGCAAGTACAAAGCAATACCACTAGGATCTTCCGGTCCCACCAAAAGTCATCACATCTCCCGTGCCGAGAAATCCCAGCCAAGGTAGATAGATACTACAGGCTCTGCGTAATTCATCCACCATTGGAATGGTGTACAACCAAGTCTAATAAGCAATACAGGCAGGGTGGTCTCATATATGTACCAAGACATTGCCCAGCTTTTAACACCGTGTGCAAGGGCAACAGAGGACATTGGAATTGCCAATGCAAAATGCAAAGGCCAAAACAAGAGGATCAACATAATGAGAAGCCACAGGTACAGCATCCAACCAACCAAAAGTGTGTACAAAGACAAGATCCATGAAATCTCTAGCCAAGATGCACGGATTATGAGGATGATCAGATTATTGATACACAAAGTGAGGGAACAATCAGCACGGTGAACATCAAAGATTTTATTGGTACAGTGTAAAGGCACAACAAGCCTTTGCCACCATCCAGATTTTATGCCTACAGGGTCAGTATAATCCAGTGTTCTTCAAAGTCGGGAGCGCGACCTGCGTGTCGTTCGCGTGCAGGTGTCAGGAGGGTCGCGGAGCCATTGTCCGTGGCGCTCCTGTTTGCGCAAATCCCCACGCAGCAGCCGGCTTTTCGTTACGCCGGCTGCAAGCGGCCGATAATCGGGCACGCATGCGCAGTGCGGCTGCTATTTTTTAAAATGGTTGCAGCTTTTTGTTTAATAAGTTTTGTAGTGGTTTTTATTCATTTATTTTATTCATTTAATTTTATAATTTTCATTTATTTTATTCAATTTATTTTTCTTACAAGTTCGGGGGGTGGGGTTTATTCATTTTGTTCATTTATTTTACTCAATTTTATTTTTATTTTTTTACAAGTTCGGGGGGGGGGGGGGTTTATTTGATAAAATTTTACAGGAAAAAAATTCAGAACTTTGGACAGATGGAGACTCCATACTTTCCGACATCAGAAGGCTTCACCTTCATCCAACAGGTTCCGTTGGAGGAGCGTGTACGAGGGCCAAAGGGACCCAAAACCATTTCCTCCATTTTTGTCAGCAACAAACAAGGCAAGAGAAATGGTGTGTCGCGCAGGCAGTCGGCGTGGGTCGCGAAGGTCGGCCAGCGTGGGTCGCGAAGGTCGGCCGGCGTGGGTCGCGAAGGTCGGCCAGGGTGGGTCACAAAGGTCGGCCGGCGTGGGTCGCAAAGGTCAGGTGGGTTGGGTCCCAAAGGTTGGCCGGTTGGTAAAAATGGGTCCCCGGAAAAAAAGTTTGGAATACTGGTAATCTATATACAAAATTGGATACTCGTGCAGGTGCAAACATCCTTCCATTTTGTACCCAAAATGTGGCAAGTAATGGTTCAACCATCCACTGCCAAACTCACCACACACAATGGTCTGGTGATCCCTATTCCTGCATTTTCAGTCAGTTGAAGTAAGGTTACTGACACCTTCATGAGCTATAATTTATATGTTCTCTTGTGTGAGTTGTAGGTACTGGACTTTCCACAATAACTAAAGTTTAATATTAATCAGTTCCCTGATTCATTTAGATTACAAAGGAGATACAGAAAAAGGCCATTCAGCCCAACCAGCTATGCTGGTGATGCTCCACTCCAGCCTCCTCCCAGATTCAAACATCTAAATCTACCCTTGCCACCATCTAGTCCCTTCCCGCGTATCCAGCTTCCCCTTAAATCCCTGCCGAGTATTTCTAGCAATTTTGTTTTAAAAAAAACTTTTATTTCAATTTCCCGCTTCCGCATATTGAGTTTTTTTGCAATCAAAATGTTAAGGGCTGGGTCCTCCGAGACTCACTCCGCAGGAGGGGCACATAGTGGGAGGTCTGGTCGAGCAGATCAAAGGGGCATCTCTTTCCGCTCCTGGCGGCTCGTTGTTCGTAGGAGCCTATAAAAGGGGGCTGGAGGGAGCGGCGCGGTCATTGGGAGCGGCGGCAGGAGAGAAAGAGCGCGAATGAGCGAGAGCATGTGTGTGTGAGAGAGAAAGGAAGGAAGAATGCGTGTGTGAGAGAAAGAGTTTGTATGACTGAGGCTGCGAGTGAAGCGGGTGTGCGCCAGGCCGCTCCCTCCTACACACTGATCTTATTTGATCGGCCGGGAGGCCCGGGCCCCGGCTCGAGGTGATGAGAAACCCGCTCGCGAGCTGCTGGCGATGTGCGGAGGCGGCGGGAAAGTCCCCGGGCGGACGGAGCGGAAATGATGAACTGATCAGATAGACGAGGCGACGGCTTAAAGCCCCGCCACTGAGTATCGAGGCGATTCTGATCCGCATCCAAGACCCGGGGATGGGATTGGGGGAGGGGGGGGTTTCCGCTGTTTCGCGCGGTAATCTGCATCCCGCCTCCAGAGGCTGGTCAGTTCACTGCAAGTGGCAAGAACGCCATTTCCCACCGCGCTCGAGTCATTTGTACTCGAAACGTTAACTCTTGTGTGTTTTCTATCTCCACAGATGCTGCCAGACCATAGAATTCCTGCAGTGCAGGAGGAGGCAATTTGACCCATCGCGTCTGCAGAGACCTGAGTTTTCCCAAAATTTTTCTGTTTTTTTCCCCACTGTCTATTTTGCATAATGCGACATTTCTGTGCCATGTTAGTATCTAGTCATAGAATCCCTCCAGTGCCAAAGGAGGCCGTTCGGCCTGTCACGTCTGCACCAACCCACTGTTAGAGCACCCTACCTAGGCCAACTCCACTTCCCTATCCCTGTAACCCCACCTAACCTTTCGGCACTAAGGTTCATTTTAAACGGTCAATCCACGTGCAACTTGGACTGAGGAAACAGGAGGACCTGAATGAAATCCATGTAGACACAGTGAGAAGGTGCAAGTTCCACACAATCGCCAGGGTCTGAATCAAACCCAAGTCCCCAGCATTGAGGCAGCAGTGCTAACCATTGTGCCACCCCCTGTAGCATATTTGCTCATTTTGGACAGTTTGGTGTGATTGCTAAATATCTTTTTTGCTGCTAGCTATTTGTGTAACAGTTAAGAGACTGGTGAAAGTGCAGTCAATTTGGACTTGGGATATCTATTCACTACTATCCCATTTCTCTGGGAGCCAAACTGGTCACTGACTTTATTTGAAATTTGTAGCAAAGTATCATTATTTTTAAAGAAGTAGTGATACTTTGATTGAAGTGAGGAACACTGGAAATAAGGGAACGTCGGGGCCAGTACAATACATACAATCTTCCATGAAATAAAATTGACACTTTTTTTCAATTTAATGTACCCAATTCTATTTTTATCCAATTAAGGGGCAATTTAGTGTGGCCAATCTACCCACCCTGCACATCTTTGGGTTGTGGGGGTGAGACCCACGCAGACATGGGGAGTATGTGCAAGCTCCATACGGACAGTGACCTGGGGCTGGGAATGATCCAGGGTCCTTGATGTTGAGGCAATAGTTTTAGCCACTGTGCTGCCTTAAAATGAGAAGTTAAGATATGATAGGGCAGCTCGGTTGAGTGCAATGTATGCTCTCTAATATGTGAGCACAGTAAGAAGTCTTACAACACCAGGTTAAAGTCCCAACAGGTTTGTTTCAAACAGCTCCTTCCTCAGGTGAATGGCGAGGTATGTTCCAGAAACATTTATATAGACAAAGTCAGAGATGCTGGACAATGCTTGGAATGCGAGCATTTGCAGGTAATCAAATCATTACAGATCCAGGGAGAGGGATAATCACAGGTTAAAGAGGTGTGAATTGTCTCAAGCCAGAACAGTTGGGATTTTGCAAGTCCAGGCCAGATGGCGGGGGGTGGATGTAATGCGACATGAATCCAAGATCCATGTTGAGGCCGCACTCATGCGTGCGGAACTTAGCTACAAGTTTTAGAGCAAAAACTTGTAGCTAAGTTCCGCATGCATGAGTGCGGCCTCAACAGGGATCTTGGATTCATGTCGCATTACATCCACCCCCCACCATCTGGACTTGCAAAATCCCACCAACTGTTCTGGCTGACAATTCACACCTCTTTAACCTGAGATTATCCCTCTCCCTGGATCTGTAATGATTTGATTACCTGCAAATGCTCGCATTCCAAGCATTGTCCAGCATCTCTGACTTTGTCTATATAAATGTTTCTGGAACATACCTCGCCATTCACCTGAGGAAGGAGCTGCGCTCCGAAAGCTCGTGTTTGAAACAAACCTGTTGGACTTTAACTTTAACACAGTAAGACTTCTTACTGTGCTTACCCCAGTACAACGCCGGCATCTCCACATCATGGCTCTAATATGTGGGCAGTCATGGACACTACTGGTGTCCTAGATCAGTGCTTCTCAAAGTGTGGCATGCGTACCGGTGCCGGTACGCGAGCCATCGTCTGTCGGTACTTGGAGTGTTTCCAGAAAAGAAAGAGACAGTAATCCTGGATTGGCTTGTTTCGCTCACCGGTCCCTGGCACATTGAAAGAAAAAACTGCCGGTACGCCACATCAGATAGTTTGAGATGCACTGTCCTAGATGACCATATGTGCAGGAGTGCTGTCAGCAACAGAAGCTTGAACTCTGAATTTCATAGCTCAAGCGGCAGCTGAGGTCACTGCATCTGAAGCTGAAGAGTTCCATAATAATAATCGCTTGTCACAAATAGGCTTCAATAAAGTTACTGTGAAAAGCCCCTGGTTGCCACATTCCAGTGCCTGTTCGGGGTGGCCAGTATGGTAATTGATCCCGTGCTGCTGCCATTGTTCTGCATTACAAGCCAGCTGTTTAGCCCGCTGTGCTAAAGCAGCACCTAGATTGTATGTTCAAAGAGAAGGTCACCCCACAGCTTAGACTCAGGGAATGGCAAGGTAGTCCAAGAGAACTACGCAAGGAGTGCAGGAGTCCCCTGGACTACGTTTTGGTGAAGGCGTTGGCTCCTCCCAGGAGTGCAGTCCGTCACATTTTGTCACACAAATGGTTTGACAGTACAGGAGGGAATGAAGAAAGGAAGAGCAATACAGTAGAAGTACAGATTGTCATGTGAAAACGTGCCAACGAGAGACCTGGCTCGATGAAGGATAGGACTGGATATTAAATATTGCAGGATATAGCTGTTCAGAAAATGTGGGAAAGGATGACGGCTGGCGATATTGGTTAAGGCGAACATTGCAGTGCTGGAGAAAGGGTGTTCCAGAGCACTCGAGGACATAATCAGAGTACCCAATTAATTTTTTTCAATTAAGGGACAATTTAGCATGGCCAATCCACCTACCCTGCACATCTTTGGGTTGTGGGGGCTAAATCCATGCAAACATGGGGAGAATGTGCAAACTACACACTGACAGTGAACCAGAGCTGGAATTGAACCTGGGATCTCAGCGACATGAGGCAGCAGTGCTAACCATTGGGTCACTGCTGCCCTAAAGGACCTCGTTCTCAAGATGGGTCCAGTAGATGGTATCGGCGGGCGAACACTTAGGAGAGTGTGACCACTATTGTAAGGTTTAGGATGATGGAAAAGGTAATGGGCAATCCAGAGTAAGATTAACAGTAGCACTAACAAAAGACATAAACAAGCTGGTGGAGTGGGCAGATAAAGTTTAATATGGAGAAGTGAGGTGATTAGTTTTGGTAGGAAGAACGGAGAGAATTTGAAATACGTACAATTCTTCAGGGGGTGCAGGAGCAGAGGGACCTGTGCATAAATTGTTGAAGGTGACAGGACACGCGGGGAACCGTTATAGTATCCTGGGCTTTATTAAAAAGGGCATAGAGTACAAGAGCAAACAGGTTATGTTGAACTTATATACAAAACACTAGTTAGACCTCAGCGGGAGTGTTGTGTAGTTACTGTGCCATACTGGGAAGGATGTGAACACATTGAGTGTGTGCATAAGAATAGTTCCAGGGATGAGCAGTTACGAGAGGTTGGGAGGCGATTTGAGCTGCTCAAAGTCATGAGGCTAGATAATGGAGGAGGGAGAAACTTGTAAAATGACTTGAGATTGCGAGCACAGATTGCGATTTTCAAAATAAGGAAATGTGATGAGGAAAAATGTTTTTCTGCCTGTAATGTACAAGTGAGGAACCAGTCCGTTATGTAAACAAATTAATAAATATTCTCAGTTTAATAAAATGACAATATACAGTATGACACTAAAGTATATGAATAACTAAACAGTTTTATCTTGTTCCCAAAATATACCCAGGTTCCCCAAACTCAGTTGAGAGATACTTTTCCCAAGCAACATTCAATTCCAGTTAACGCGGGATTGTGTTGCACAACAGCAATGGTCTTCCAATATATTTAATTCTGTTCGGTTATAGTGCATGCAGTGGTTTACGTTGGTTATGGTGATTGAGGTGTCGAGAATGTTTGAATTTATTTTTCCATGGCATGCAAGCATTACTGGCAAGGTCAGCATTTGTTACCTAGTGCAATCTTGATCCAAACATGAACAAAAATGGAAAGCTGCAAGATTGGGTAAATCAACTCAGCTGCAGGATGTCACAGGATAGTGTCATGGCCCAAGCTGCTTCGTCAATGACTTATCTCCTCTTCCTCCCCCAACTACATGTAGCATCAGCTGAGTATTTATGAATAGGACAACACCAAATGCCTGCAATCCACTCAGCATCTCTGGCAGTTTTTGATAAAAGTATTCATAGAATTCCTACACTGCAGGAGGTAATTTTGGCCATTTAGTCTGCACCAGCCCTCCAAGCATCCCACGGAGACCCACACCCCACCCTGTTCTATCCCCACAACTCCATCTAACCAGGGCAGCACGGTGGCCTAGTGGTTAGCACAACCGCCTCACGGCGCTGAGGTCCCAGGTTCGATCCCGGCTCTGGGTCACTGTCCGTGTGGAGTTTGCACATTCTCCCCGTGTCTGCGTGGGTTTCGCCCCCACAACCCAAAAATGTGCAGAGTAGGTGGATTGGCCATGCTAAATTGCCCCTTAATTGGAAAAAATAATTGGCTAATCTAAATTTAAAAAAAAAACTCCATCTAACCTGCATGGCTTTGGATTGTCGCCAAAATTTAGAGTACCCAATTATTTGTTTTCCAATTTTGCATAGCCAATCCACCTAACCGGTACACACACACAATTTACAGTGCACAAGGAGGCAGTTCGGCCCATCGAGTCTGCACCGGCTCTTGGAAAGAGCACCCTACCCAAGGTCAACACCTCTACCTTATCCCCATAACCCAGTAACCCCACCCAACACTAAGGGCAATTTATCATGGCCAATCCACCTAACCTGCACATCTTTGGACTGTGGGAGGAAACCGGAGCACCCGGAGGAAACCCACGCACACACGGGGAGGATGTGCAGACTCTGCACAGACAGTGACCCAAGCTGGAATCGAACCTGGGACCCTGGAGCTGTGAAGCATTTGTGCTATCCACAATGCTATCGTGCTGCCCCTTTGGTACATCTTTGGGTTGTGGGGTGAAAGCCACTGTGTGGAGTCTGCACGTCCTCCCCGTGTGTGCGTGGGTTTCCTCCGGGTGCTCCGGTTTCCTCCCACAGTCCAAAGATGTGCGGGTTAGGTGGATTGGCCATGCTAAATTGCCCGTAGTGTAAGGTTAATGGGGGGATTGTTGGGTTACGTGGGTTTAAGTAGGGTGATCATTGCTCGGCACAACATCAAGGGCCTGTTCTGTGCTGTACTGTTCTATGTTCTATGACACGGGGAGGTGTAAACTCCACAGGGACAGTGACCCGGAGCCAGGATTCGAACCTGGGTCCTCAGCGCGTAGGCAGCAGTGCTAACCACTGTGCCACATGCCACCCTGGGTATGGAAAATTATGACCAGAATGTCTGAATAATCATCCACCTTGCATTCGGGTATTGGTACAAACCAGATCATTATCTACTTGTTAAAAACCTTGCAAGTGTCCAAAAAACAGGAAGGACTTCTCATTGTGCTTACCTCAGTCCAACGCCGGTATCTCCACATCATAGCTACCATCAACTACATATGTGGCAACTCTTTCCCCCCCCCCCCCCCCCCCCGACACATTGACAGCTTAATTTTTTTTTGAGTGAGAAACCCTGCCATGTCTCCAACCCACACACCTGACTTCAGGGGCTCATCTACCACGATAAAATCTATTCGGGAGTACACCTTGTGTACGTGGGAGTAAAACAAAAATTAATTTGTCCTCCCAAATCTACATAGGTCTACCCCCCCCCCCCCCCCTCCCCTCCACGTGCTCCATGAACCCCCAGAGCTCCTTGGCTGCAGCCAACGCCCACTTCGAGCTTGACTGGTCCAGTCTCAGATCCAGAAATGTACTAAAAGTCCCCACCTCCCATAATCAGCTGATGAGAGTCGGTCCAGATTCTGCCCCAGCACCTACCTCATAAATTCCATGTCGTCCCAGTTTGAGGCATAGATGATGACCAACACCACTGGCATCCCCTCCAGTTTCCCACTTGCCGTAACACCTCCCGGAGTCCGCTACTATACTTCCCACCTCGAGCGCCACCCCTCGTTTTAGAACCAACCCTGAATGAAACACATGTCCCATCCATCTGTTCCTCAGCCTAATCTGGTCCTCACCTTCAGGTGCGTCTCTTGCAGCATGACCACATCCGCCTTTAATCGCTTTAAGTGTGCAAACACACGGGCCCTCTTGACCAGCCCTTTCAATTCTTGCACGTTCCATGTGACCAGTCTGGTCGAGGTGCACCCTGCCCCCTCAGCCGCCGATCAACCATAGCCCCTCTTGGGCCGGCCTCCAGCCCATGCCCTGTACCTCCCCAGGCCTGCCCTCAGGTGCCCACTGCCATCAATCCTCCCCTTACATTTTACAAGCCTGATCCCTGTGAGCAGCACCGAGCTCACCCCACCGAGCCCCAGCAACAACTTCTGCCCCATCCTCCCACTAACCTTTCCCTCACTCTCCCCATTGCGCTTCCATGAACTAGCTAGCCTGGCAGCTTCCGCCGATGGCTCCTAACATCTTACCCCCGCTCGGAACATTAGTGCAAACTAACTAAATACATCCCCTCCACAAACTCAAAAAGACCAACTCCCAGTCCCCCAACAAAGAACAAAAAAAGAAAGAAATGGCCTCAAACATAAGTTTTTAAAAAAAAAATTTTTTATTGAAACATTTTGTATTTATACAACATCGAACCGTAATAAAATGCCAACAATAATAATAGCAATGATAAACATTCACCCCTCCTCAATGAATAACACACTATATTAACAACTTAAATTAACACAATGTTAAGTTACATAATCATAGGGGAAAAAAATAGAAACTACAATAAGGAACACCCCCCTTCCCCCTCCTGTCCCCTCCCTCCTCTGTCTCTCTCCCCCCCCCCCCTCCTGTCCCCTCCCTCCTCTGTCTCTCTCCCCCCCCCCCCCCCCCCCCCGGGTTGCTGCTGCTCTTGACCAAGATACCTATCTTTGAGCCAGGAAGTCCAGAAAAGGCTGCCACAGTTTATAGAACCCTTGTATTGATCCTCTCAGGGCAAATTTGACCCCCTCCAATTTTATAAATCCCGCCATGTCACTGATCCAGGTCTCCACACTTGGGGGGGCCTCGCATCCTTCCACTGCAGCAAGATCCTCCGCCGGATACTAGGGACGCAAAGGCCAGGACACCGGCCTCTTTCGCCTCCTGCACTCGCGGCTCCACCGCAACTCCAAAAAATCACGAGTCCCCACCCTGGTTTGACCCTGGATCCAACCACCCTCGACACCGTCCCCGCCACCCCCTTCCAGAATCCTTCCAGTGCCGGGCATGCCCAGAACATATGGGCATGATTCGCTGGACTCCCCGAACATCTGGTGCACCTGTCCTCACCCCCAAAGAACCTACTCATCCTAGTCCCGGACATGTGGGCCCGCTGCAGCACCTTGAATTGGATGAGACTAAGCCTCACACATGAGGAAGAGTTGACTCTCTCCAAGGCATCTGCCCAAGTCCCGTCCTCTATCTGCTCCCCAAGTTCCCCCTCCCATTTAGCCTTCAGCTCCTCCACTGACGACTCCTCCACCTCCTGTATTACCTTATAAATGTCAGACACCTTCCCCTCTCCGACCCATACCCCCGAAAGCACTCTGTCCATCGCCCCCCGCGAGGGCAGAAAAGGGAACTCCTCTACCTGTCGCCTAGAAAATGCCTTTACCTGCAAGTACCTGAACATGTTCCCTTGGGGGAGCCCAAATTTATCTTCCAGTTCCCCCAGGCCCGCAAACCTCCCGCCAATAAACAGGTCCCTCAATTTACTGATGCCCACCCTTTGCCACCCCCTAAATCCCCCATCAGTGTTCCCCGGGTTGAACCGATGATTTCCACCTAATGGAGCCTGCATCGAGCCCCCTGTTTCCTCCCTATGCCGTCTCCACTGTCCCCAGATTCTTAGGGTCGCCGCCACCACCGGGCTCGTGGTATACCTCTTAGGAGAGAGCGGCGCTGTTGCCAAGGCACCCAGGCTCGTACCTCTACATGACGCCATCTCCATGCTTTTCCACGCCCCCCCCCCCCCCCCCCCCCCCTCCCAATATCACCCATTTACGCACCATTGACACATTGGCCGGCCAATAGTACCCTAAAAGGTTGGGCAGCGCCAGCCTGCCTCAATCCCTCCCTCGCTCCAGGAAAATCCTCTTCACTCTCGGAGTCCCATGTGCCCACACAAAGCTCAAAATACTGCTAGTCACCCCCCTAAAGAAGGCCCTGGGGATGAAGATGGGGAGGCACTGAAAGAGGAACAAAAACCTCAGAAGCACCGTCATTTTTACGGACTGCACCCTACCCTCCAACGACAGCATGTCCCACCTCTTGAACTCCTCCTCCATCTGATCCACAAGCCTGGTGAAATTATGCTTGTGAAGAGTCCCCCAGTCCCTGGCCACCTGCACCCCCAGGTACCTAAAACTCACCCCTGCCCTCCTAAGCGGGAGCCTACCAATTACTTCCTCCTGGTCTACAGGGTGCACCACAAACACCTCACTCCCAAACTCAGCTAGCAGCTCCATCACCTCCGGCATCCCTCCCACCGGGTCCGCCACATACAGTACCAGGTCATCGGCATACAACGACACCCTATGTTCCCCCCCACCTCGCACCAAACCTCTCCACCTCCCTGAATCACTCATCGCCAACAGCTCGATTGCCAATGCAAACAATAAGGGGGACAAGGGGCAACCCTGCCTGGTCCCTCAGTAAAGCCGGAAGTACTCCAACCTCCTCCCATTCGTGGCCACACACGCCATCGGGGCCTCATATAGCAGCCTCACCCATCTAATAAACCCTTCACCAAATCCAAACCTCCCCAACACTTCCCATAAGTACCCCCACTCCACTCTATCAAAGGCCTTCTCCGCATCCAGTGCCACCACTATCTCAGCCCCCCCCTCAATCGCCGGCATCATGATGACATTCAACCATCTCCGCACATTCATATTCAGCTGCCTTCCCTTCACAAAACCTGTCTGGTGTTCGTGTACAACCCCTGGCACACAGTCCTCTATCCTGGTGGCCAGGATTTTTGCCAGCACCTTGGCATCCACATTGAGGAGAGATATGGGCCTATATGAACCAAACTGCTGGAGGTCCTTGTCCTTCTTTAAGATTAACAAAATCAGCACCCGCGACATTGTCGGGGGCAAAGTCCCCCCTTCCCACGCTTCATTAAGTGTCCGCACCAGCAAGGGGCCCACTAGGTCCATAAACTTTTTATAAAATTCCACCGGGCACCCATCCGGCCCCAGCGCCTTCCCTGACTGCATCTGCCCGATCCCCTGAATTAGCTCCTCCAGCTCAATCGGCGCACCCAACCCCTCCACCTGCTCCTCCTGCACCTTCAAGAAAGATAGCCCGTCGAGAAACCTCTCTATTCCCCTCCTCTTCACCGTTGGCTCCGACCGGTACAGTTCCCCATAAAATTCCTTAAAGACCTCATTCACCTCTACCCCCTTCCGCACCACATTCCCACTCTTGTCTCACTCCAGCAATTTCCTTAGTCGCTTGCGGAGCTCGCCTCGAACATAAGTTAACAGCAACATCATAATATGTCAACAAAAAGTTCAAGGTCCACCTTCACCTGCCAGTCCATTGTCTCTGACAAATTCTACCTCTGCCGATTCAAAGTACAATTCCTGGCCTTCGCAGGTCACCAACAGAATTGCTGGGTACAACAGTCCAAAATTCACCCCCTTCTTGTGGAGGACTGCCTTGACCTTGTTGAAACTCTCCCTCCTTTTGGCCAACTCTGCACCCAGGTCCTGGTGTATTCGAATTTTACTGCTTTACCCCCCCCCCCCCCCCGGTGCAGCGCCTCAGCTGCCTGGCCCACCTCATAATCTGCTCCTTGTCCAGGAACTGGTGTAGCTGCACTACCATAACCCTCAGCAGCTCTCTCCCATGGCGATTCCTCATTAGCGCCCTGATGCGACCATCAATTCACTCGAGACATGAGTAGAAGTAAACCGTGGCCTTAATCAACTTAGAACAGTGCCTGCTTGCGACTGAACCAATACTAAGAACAGCCTACAGGTCGACTGCTCTTTATATCTCCCTTCAAGGGGAGGAGCCATGGGCAGAGCCCATACATGCCCCAACATGTTCCCCTATGGATAATGCCATACAATGGCCCATAGGAGAAATCCACAAGAGCAACAGCATCACACAGATACAAATAAACTGGTGGATTATTGGTATAATACATTCCCCACATGCCCTGTGTGCTCGATCCACCTCCAACAGCCGTGCAAATGCACCCTCTTTAAGCAGCTTCTCCAGCATCCTCCCCAAATACGCATCAGCTCCTTCACTCCCTTCCAGCAGGCCAACGATGCTTATATTCTGCCTGTGTGACCGGTTCTCTAGGTCCTTCTCCTGAAGCTGATTGTGCATCAGCCCCATCTCCGCTGCCATCGAGGCAAACTGCTCCTCATGTTCCCCTGCCACCTCCTCCATCTTCTGGATTGCCTGACACCGGGCCACCAGCCTCATCTCAACGCGATCGACCACCGCAATCGAATGCACCGCTCGGGCCAGGTCCTCCAGACGGTCCTTCTGTTGCTGGGTGAACCTCTCCAGCTGCTCCGTCGCCCACTGAGCCGGCAGGGTCCCTCCGCCATCTCCATGTGCGTTACATGCACCGCACCAGCTCCAAATGACTGAGTCCCTCTTTTTCAACTGATTCTGGCCCTCAGTTCCATACACCAGCGGGTAAATCTTTTCCTCTCTCCTGCACCTTTATTCTGCCTCACATCCACTTGTTAGCCAGGGAAAAGGTCCAAGATAACCGCCACGACCGGGAGCCACCAAATGTGTGACCACTCACTCCAAGGTCGCCACCGGAAGCTGAAACACTGGTTCTTTATGGTGTATATTTGTTTGGAATAATGTACAACCCAGTGAGGAACCAGTCCAGTCGTTATGTAAACAAATTAATAAATATGCTTTAAGTTTTAAAAAAATGACAATATTCATGTTAACACTGAAGTACATGAATAACTAAACAGTTTCATGTTTTATCTTGTTCCCAAAATATACCCATGTTCCCTGAACTCACTTGAGATGCACCTTTTCCCAAGCAACATTCAATTTTGTCAAATCCAATTAATAGTTACCACACAATACCATTCAGGTGACCACGTCTGAGGAAAACATTTCTTCCTGGTTCAGCGAAGGCACAAAACTGAGTTAGTGAAGAATCTCTGCAACATGCTGTGGCTTTAAATGTTGGATGGAACGGGCCTCCGTGGCTCAGATCACTGATGGAACAGGCCTGTCCAGCTGTTGGATGGAAAGCTACCCTGCCTCTTCAATGAAGATTCCAACAGTTATACTGTTCAATCCCTTTGATATTTGCCACTGAATCCTGCTGTCCACTTCATTCAAATGCATTGCATTTATAAGTTGTCATTTGTATAGCTCCACTGATCTCTGGTAAACAATATTTCCTGATATGACTGTTGGCACCTCATGTCTAGATTCCTAATCTTGACTTGTTATTTTATTATCTCAAGCTCATATCTGAAGCTATTAATCTCATTAATTTACCACATTCCTGACATAGTTCTAATCATTGACCCTAAACAATCATTTACCTCCCATCAGAAAAATGTCAGATTTTCATTCTCCAGAATTAAACTCTATCCAAGAGACCCATGATATATGGGCTCGAAATGATTTCTACATTTACAGAAATAATCAACAAAAAACATTACACTGCCTTCAGACTTTATAAGACTGATCAGTACTGCATGGGAGATCCTTCCTTGCTTCCAAGGATCTAAAACCATTAAATGACAACTAAATCAGATCAGTCATCCACTCCATATGCCACAAGTCCAGATGCTGCAGCACTAGAACCTTTAACCAGGCTGGACTGATTAACCAAGTGACCCCTGTCGAACTAGTTGATTCTTTGGTTAGATCTTAGTCACTTATGACCATGGTTCCATTAGTCCAATATCTGAATCCTTTGCTTGTCTACTGAGCTCTTGCTCGCTCCTCTTTCAGATGTCTGATGAACTGGATAATGGCACTTTTCTGAGGGTCGTCTGGTGCTTTGGCCACATAGAGCGAGAAATGTTTAATGGCTTCTGACAGGAGAGACTCTGGGCTCACATCAACCGCAGTGTGTGCAGCGAACCACAGCATCCTCTCGCACACTATGGCATAGTTTTTGTGCCAATTAACTGGATGCTTCTCTGCAGTGACCAGCTCCCGATATAACTAAAAAAGCAAAGCATGAAGAATAGGATTAGTCTAAACACAGCAAATGGATTTGTATGCGTAAGTTGGAAGGATTGATTTCTTCCGGCAACACATGACAGGCTAATCACATGGGCTGTTGGAAGTGTTTAATGGGTAAAATGGAACTCACTTGGTAGGCGAATGTATAGAGCTGCACTTTTACTGGCTCCGCTTGGCCTGGATTTTCCGCTAATTCAAATAAGAAGAAAGGAGTCTTCATCCTGCAAAACCCCAAAGTAAATCAGACAAACCCCAACTAAAAGAAGCTTGCAGTTTCATCACCATCTTGATTTTCAACAGAATGTGATAAATTATATAAATTAGCTATTAACTGAGCTATCATTTAGAGCTTTTTGTGGGAGTTTCAAAATTCTAAATGCTGCTCAATAACCTGACTCTGATTTTAAGATTTTGTCCTCTTGTCCAAGCAGGAATTCTTCTAAATCTATTCATCGGCTTCTTTCAAAACCACGGTAGCACAGTAGTTAGCACTGTTGCTTCACAGCGCCAGAGTCCCAGGTTCGATTCCCTGCTGGGTCACTGTCTGTGCGGAGTCTGCACATTCTCCGTGTCTGCGTGGGTTTCCTCCGGGTGCTCCAGTTTCTTCCCACAGCTCCCAAAATGTGCTGTTAGGTAATTTGGACATTGCGAATTCCCCCTCTGTGTATCTGAACAGGCGCCAGATTAGGTAGGAGATTACCTCTCCTAGAGAAAATATCGGCCCATTACTCTCCACCTCTTACTTAAAAAAATACCTGTTCCCAAGAATCAATCTGGTAAAATGTTGTCACACGCCCTCTGAGGCAAATATATCCTTAGATAAGTATACCAAATGGTATGCAAAGTCTCCTTGGGTGGCCTCACCAAAGCTCATAATTGCTGCAAGATTTTCTTACTCATACTCCAATTAGGCTGTACCATTTGTCTTCCTAATGAAAGGGAAAGAGGGGATCAAGCGGGGTGCAAATGAAAAGGAAGGCACAGAGCTACGAGGGACATGGAAAGGATGGAAACAGTGAGGTGAAGCGGGGGGAGGGGGGCGACTGAGGTAAGGAGGTCACAGAGCCAGCTAGAGGGAAAGCCAGAGTGTGCAAGCAGATAACACAGGAAGGTGGGAGGGATGCAAGTAGTACATGGAGAGGCAAGGGGATGAAAGAGGGAAGGAGATGAGAGGCAGAGAGAAAGTGAGGACAACATGATAAGAATAATCTATTGACATTCTTTGTGGAACTGAAGACCATGCTGACAATAGTTCTGGTGTCTGGGAGGTGCTGGGTTACCTTGCTTGCCACATTTCTTCATTTGCTATCGCTTCCCAAGAAGCTGGATCAAACCTGTAAGAAAGAATGATCTGTTCAAACTCCAACCTCTCACCTCAATACCAGCAGTGCCTGATGGAGAAACATTTTTTTTAATAAACTTTTTATTGAGGTATTTTTGGTACTGTAACAACAATATAAACAATGTACATGAAACTATAAACATAGTGCAAAAGCAGTCTCCCTTCCTTACAGGTCCCACCTTTATTAACCCCCTACTCTAAGCTAAACTAACCTCCCCGCCTTCTGCTGACGATTATTTTTCCGCAAAGAAGTCGACGAACGGTTGCCACCTCCGGGCGAACCCTAACAGTGACCCTCTCAAAGCGTACTTGATTTTCTCCAAACACAGAAAGCTAGCCATGTCCGATAGCCAGGTCTCTGATTTTGGGGGCTTCGAGTCCCTCCAAGCTAATAGTATCCGTCTCCGGGCTACCAGGGAAGCAAAGGCCAGAACGTCTGCCTCTTCCTCCTCCTGGATTCCCAGGTCTTCCGACACCCCGAAAATCGCCACCTCTGGACTCAGTGCCACCCTTGTTTTTAACACCGTGGACATGACATCTGCAAACCCCTGCCAAAATTCCCTAAGCTTTGGACATGTCCAGAACATGTGGACATGGTTCGCTGGTCTTCCTGCACATTGTGCACACCTGTCTTCCACCCCAAAGAATCTGCTCATCCTGGCCACTGTCATGTGAGCCCAATGTACGATCTTGTATCAGGCTGAGCCTGGCACATGTTGCGGACGCGTTGACTCTACTCAACGCATCCGGCCATAGACCATCCTCTATCTCTCCTCCCACTTGCGCTTCAGCGCCTCGGTCTGCGTCTCCTCCAACCCCATAAGTTCCTGGTAAATGTCAGAGACACTCCCTTCTCCTACCCATCCTCTGGAAACTACCCAGTCCTGAATCCCACTTTGTGGTAGGAGCAGGAAGGTTGCCACCTGTTTATGTAGGAAGTCCCGCACATACAGATACCTGCATTTGTTTCCCCATGCCAACCCAAAACCTCTCCTCCAGCGCCCTCATACTCGGGAAGCTCCCCTCTATAAACATATCCCCCATCCTCTCAATCCCTGCTCTCCACCATATCCGGAACCCCCCATCCATACACCCCGGGGCAAACCGGTGATTATCACAGATTGGGTCCCAGACCGATGCTCCCACTGCTCCCACATGCCGCCTCCACTGGCTCCAAACTCTCAGGGCCGCCACCACCACGGGGCTGGTGGAGTACCGTGCCGGCGGGAACGGCAGAGGCGCAGTTACCAACGCCCCCAAACTGGTGCCTTTACATGAAGCCGCCTCCATACGCACCCATGCCGACCCCTCCCCCACCACCCACTTCCTGATCATGGCTATATTAGCCGCCCAGTAATAGTTACTAAAATTTGGCAGCGCCAGTCCGCCCTCTCCCCGACTCCGCTCAAGCATTGCCTTCCTTACCCGCGGGGTCTTGCCCGCTCAAACAAAGCCCGTGATCACTCTGTTGACCTGCTTGAAAAAGGACCGCGGAATAAAGATGAGGAGACACTGAAATACAAATAGGAATCTCGGGACGACCGTCATCTTCACCATTTGCACCCTCTCAGCCAGAGACAACGGAAGCGCATCCCATCTCCGAAAATCGTCCTTCATTTGGTCCACCAGCCGGGCCAGATTGAATTTATGCAGCCTGTCCCATTCCCGGGCCACTTAGATGCTTAGGTACCTAAAGCTTCCCTTTACTAATCTAAATGGCAGCTCTCCCAGTCGCCTCTCCTGTCCCCTCGCCTGGACCACAAACATCTGACTCTTTCCCACAATAAGCTTATACCCCGAAAACCGGCCAAATTCCCTGGAGTCCTCATGATTTTTTCCATCCCCTCTATTGCGTCCGAAGCGTACAGAAGAAGGTCATCCGCATAGAGCAAAACCCTGTGCTCCACCCCCCCGGACCAGTCCTCTCAAGCCCCTTGAGGCTCTCAGAGCAATTGCCAATGGCTCTATAGCCAGTGCAAAGAACAGTGGGGAGAGGGGGCATCCCTGTCTCATCCCCAGAGCAGTCTAAAATAGTCCAATGTTGGAGAAACATCATTTTTGTGAGGATCTTTCACTGTTGTTATGGGCCAGGGTTTTGGAACTCCAAAGTGTATCATGGAGTTCACCCGACCCACAACTTTTAATAGATTCTGGTATGAGGAGCACGCGGCCCACTCTACAGGTATGGTACAGCAGACATGGGAAAGTATTTTTTATGAACTCAAGTTAACCTTTTTAAAACATACAGTGACCATCTTAGCAACCATCAATTCAAATACAACCCCCAAAGAATACAACACTAAGTAATCCTTAATAACTTCCCAAACAACATCCAGAAGACAAAAGAAACACCTTTTAACAGAAACACATTAGGTTTACATTCACTACGGAGAACATTTATAATTCTGAATTCATCAAATTATCAAGAAATAGTCTTTTCATGGCAGAGATCAACAGTACACCTGCTTTGACTGGCTTCAGCTCCAACACTGAAAACAAAACTAAAACACACCCTGCAGCAAACAGCCTAAAATGAAAATAAAAAGCTGACAGACAGCCCAGCTCCACCCACACTCTGACATCACTGCAGTAATATGAGCAGCTAAACATTTCTTAAAGCGACATTCTCATGACACTGTCCGTGTGGAGTTTGCATACAATAATAATAATCTTTATTGTCACAAGTAGGCTCACATTAACACTGAAACGAAGTTACCTTGGAAAGCCCCTAGTCGCCACAATCCGGCACCTGTTTAGGTATACGGAAGGAGCATTCAGAATGTCCAAATTACCTAACAGCACGTCTTTTGGAACTTGTGGGAGGAAACCGGAGAAAACCCACACAGACACGGGGTGAACGTGCAGACTCCGTACAGTGACCCAAGCCGGGAATCGAACCTGGGTCCTTGACGCTGTGAAGTAACAGTGCCAAACACTGCTGCCACGCCCACATTCTCCCCATGTGTGTGGGTCTCACCCCCACAATCCAAAGATATGCAGGGTAGGTGGACTGGCCATGCTAAATCGTCCCTTAATTGGGGAAAAAAATTGGCTACCTTAAAAATGTATCAAAAAAATATTCTTGTGAGGATCTCCAGAGTCAGCTCAGACGTATAGCTCAAATGGGAGACTTCAATGTGAAAGTTATCTCATTGGAACATGCAGGATGGAGTGACAGGAACATTTATAGTTGGTGTGGATAATGGTTATATTCTTCTCGCTTAAGCAATAATCTGATGGCGATGAAGATGTTCTTCTACCAAAGAAAGCGAAAAAGTGAACTTGTCGTCTGATGGGAAGACAAGAAAAATGATCACATTCTGGATATTATGTGTGATTTTTAAAATGATAGTGTGAGCGTTGCTGGCCAGGCTAGCATTTATTGTCCATCCCTAATTTCCCTTGTTTAACTGGATAAATATTTGAAGGAGAAAAGAATTGCAGGGAATGGGACTAATTGGTTTGCTTTTGAAAGAGTTGACAGGCTTGGTCAGCTGAGTGGCCTTTCTTCTGAGCGGTATATAAAAGATGCAGATATGGTGTTCAGATATGGAGCAGCCAGTGTTGGCTTTGACCATAAGCTCACTGACCCCAGTGAAGTCGGAAATGAGCACTACTGGAAAAACATTTCAAAACAAAAATCTGTTTTTGTTTTCGACATAGTGAAAGAATCTGGGTGACCTTTTCTTCAGAATTAATGTCTGACAAAAGGTCATTGATCTGTAATTTAACTTTCCTATTCTCTCCAGCAATACTTACAAACCGGTTGAGTATTTCTGGCATTCTGTATTTATTTCAGATTTTCAGAAACTTCAGTATTATGCTTTCGTACAAAGATATTTATTAGTTTTTGAAGGTGACAGTATCTCCTAGTATGAATAATATCACTGCCGAATGTTGAGGGATGTTCTTTGGTGCAAAGGTTGTTTAACAACATTCATGAAGAGCACACTTCTAAAGATTGGGGAAACATGATAAAGCAAAGAATGGATGCAGTAACTTGAATCATAGAATCCCGACAGTGCAGAAAGACGCCATTCAGCCTGCACCGACCATCTGAAAGGGCACTCTACCTATGCCCACTCCTCCGCCCTATCCTGGTAACCCCACCTAACCTTTGGGGCAATTTATCATGGCCAATCCACCTAACCTGCACATCTTTGCACCGGGGGAGGAAATCGGAGCACCCGGAGGAAACCCACGCAGACATGTAGAGAATGTATCTTCACACAGTCACCCAAGGTCAGAATCAAACCCACGTCGCTGATGCTGTGTGGCAGCGATGTTAATCACCGTGCGCCCTTCTATAGAGAATACAGTTCACTTGAGCGCACACAAAATAATTTGATCAAACACAGGAAAATGGAAAAATGTGGTCCAAGTGCTATTGCATCAAGAACAAGCTGGTTTTAGAACAGGGTGGAAATCTATAGAACATAACATTAATTGTTGCAGCAACTTCCTGGGTTTAATTCAGGCCTTTGACAGTCTATAGTGAGACAGGATATGGGATACTCCTGAGAAGCTTGCAGTGCTGATAGAAAACTACAATAAATCCATGAGTTGTTCAATATAAATGTGATGGTTCTCCAGGCCCTGGGTCACTGTCTACACCAGGGGTGGGCAAACTACGGCCCGCGGGCCGCATGCGGCCCGCCAAAGGTATTTCTGCGGCCCACCAAGTCATTAAAAAAAAAAAAAAAAAAAATTTTTTTTAAAAAAATTTTTTTTTTTTTTTTTAAATTTTTTTTTTAAAGGTTAATGGGTGGGGGGGCTGTTGGGTTACTTACTGGTATAGGGTGGATACGTTGACTTGAGTAGGGTGATCATTGCTTGGCACAACGTCGAGGGCCGAAAGGCCTGTTCTGTGCTGTACTGTTCTATGTTCTATATGAGGCGCCCAGAATCATAACCGGGTGAAGTAATTATTTTACTTAATATACTATGCGGCCCTTTGTGAATTGTGAATTTCTGAATGCGGCCCTTGCACGCAAAAGTTTGCCCACCCCTGGTCTACACACTCTCCCCCTGTCAGCGGAGGTTTCACCCCCACAAGCCAAAGATGTGGAGTTTAGATAGATTTTGGAAAAAAAATAATTGGATACTCTAAATTTATATTAAAAAATAATAAATGTGATAGTCGAAATCAACAGTTCGGGTGTGACAATGAGGTACACTGTCACCTGATTAAGTTGATTAATTTAATAATGGAAACACTGATCAGTTTTGCAACAAGAGATGATATATAATTTCAGTTTCACTGGTGCTATATTTTACTTCAAAATATCCTCCAAAATAAAGTTCTTTGTTATATATCTCTAATCGCCAGTTGTTTTACTAGAAGATACAAGCTTCAATTTTCATAGTCCCATTCATTGACTCCATCTACACCTCCCGCTGCCTGGGGAAAGCAGGCAGCATAATCAAAGACCCCCTCCCAGCTGGCTTACTCACTCTTCCAACTTCTTCCATCGGGCAGGAGATACAGAAGTCTGAAAACACGCACAAATAGACTCAAAAATAGCTTCTTCCCCGCTGTTACCAGACTCCTAAATGACCCTCTTATGGATTGACCTCATGAACACTACACCCCTCTATGCTTCATCCGATGCTGGTGCTTGTGTAGTTACATTGTATACCTTGTGTTGCCCTATTATGTATTTTCTTTTATTCCCTTTTCTTTCCATGTACTTAATGATCTGTTGAGCTGCTCGCAGAAAAATACTTTTCACTGTACCTCGGTACATGTGACAATAAACAAATCCAATCCAATCATAGAAACAAAGCTAGTGGAATGATTATTCTAGGATAATAATTGGTACCTAGGCTGAGAAGGGCCCATGGATAGACAAGGCCTAGGGTGAGAGCAACTGTTCGATACTCAAAACAATGAACCATAATATAAAGCTGTTTCAGGCTTTTAATTTAACCTTGTGCAAATAATATTCTTGTTGAAGTAGTGAACAACCCCATGGTTCAATAGCCTGGTATGGGCTAACAGCTTAACTGAACTGCCATTCTGAACAGCTTTTTTAACATGACTTAAGCATAGTTTTGGGCATAAATAACTGGACTCAATACAAGTAATGAAACATTTGGAAGTCAGTTTGAGATGGAATGTTACTGGGAGAATTAAAGTGGTCAAGGGGAACAGCTTGAGATGCGATTAAAAAAAAGATGAGGTAAGAGTAATTGGTCAAAATCAGAAGGTACTGGGCGACATTGTGGTGCAGTGGTTAACACTGCTGCCCCACGGCACCAAGGATCTGGGTTCAATCCCGACCTTGGATCACTGTCTGTGTGGAGTTTACACATTCTGCCCGTGTCTTACCCACAACCCAAAAGATGTGCAGGGTAGGTGGATTTGCCAGGATAAATTACTCTTTAATTGGAAAAAAAAATTGGTACTCTAACATTAAAACAAAAACCAGAAGGTACATTCAAAATGCAGGTGAATGGCATTGCAGGATTTTTAATCCAAGGCTTAGACAAAGAACTTTGTTTAATTGGATATGTTTAAATAAAGTAAAACATTGTCGTGTGAAAAGACCTGGTGAATAATCCATCCAGGTTTCCAACTCTGAAAAAGTGTTAAGAGATTTTGGGAGAGCTCCGTGCAGGGGGAAAAAAAGTCTCAAGACAGATCCTGGTTAAGCACACCCAAGTGGTTTAAGAAGTCAAGACAACTTGGGGTTTAGAGAAGTGGAAGAAGAAAGAAGGAGCTGTTAGCTACTTGTCACAGTCATATACTGGAGTGTACCAGTGTTATATTCCATGTTTAACCCTGATTAATCAAATGGTGATAACGCAACTATCTTTCAAAAATTTAAATTAGTCCAATGGAGAGTACAGTATTAGAATTACACACTAACAAGGTAAACAAAGGTCATGTCATTTGTGAAGCATGAGGAAGGTGTCCAGAATAGTTGGAAGGAATGCAGTTGAATAGGTGGAAACATTTTGGGTTAGTGTCAGAGGAAGGGAGTTGTGAAGAGGGCTACTTAAGGATTGGAATTGAGTTTGCTGCTTTTGGAGAATTAAGCAAGATATGCAAAGAGCACCAAAAAGTATTTATATAGCACCTTTTAAAGTCGTGAAACATCCCAAGCACTCTGTAGTATCAAATAATGTTGAAAGCTAAAGATATTTTTATATAAACAAAGGCAAGAGTTTATGAAGCAATGATTATCCCCACATTGTACAAACCCGAGTTATGGGACATGAGAAAGGTTCCAAAAGGCACGGACCGCAGAGATGTGTTAGAATGAAAAATCAAAAAGAACAAGGCTTGGACAAGAAATAAATGTTATGCAAAAAAATCTGAGGCACCTGACTAAGAGTTTGGGCACATTTCAAGAAATGAAGAGAACTGGATTGCCTTTCATGGCTTTGCACACAGAACGGCATGTAACAAAACAACCAAGGAAGCAATGGATACAAGAACAAAGAACAAGACAGTACAGGAACAGGCCCTTCAGCCCTCCATGCCTGCACCGACCACAGTCCCCGCCTAAACTAAAACCGTATGAACTTACGGAGTCCGTATCCTTCCATTCCCACTCTATTCATATATTTGTCTGGATATGCCTTAAATGCCGCTGTCGTACCTGCTCCCACCACATGCCCAGGCAACGCGTTCCATATATTAACCACCCTCTGTGTAAAAAAAACTTGCTTTGCATATCTGTTCTAAACTTTTCCCCATGCACTTTAAAACTATGTCCCCTAGTACTCGACTCTCCTACCCTAGGAAAGAGCATCTGACTATCCACTCTGTCAATGCCACTCATAATCTTCAATGTGTAATGTCAAACGTGATTTGTCATAGAAATAGGTACAGATAACAGAGCAGGCAGATTAGTTCAGGATAAAAAAAAGAGTCCCAGTCATGTGAAGTCCATCTATCCACCCACCGAAGATGTCCTGGTCCCATGCACCATGACACCCAACTCTCTTCCCAGTCTCCTGACACCATGATGCCCAACTTCTGTCCCAGTCCCCAGCATCATCACTACCATCCTCCCAGCCCCCGCAATTTGACACCCACCTGCCATACTCCTCTGTCCAGTTGTACATGTCCTTGGTGTGTTGGATCCAGCTTTCTGGGCTGAATTGACTGGTGGAATGGACCAGCTTCTCACACGCACCCCATGGCCTGAGGGAGTAACTGTACATCCAGCTTGGGTCTCCTTCGTGCAATCCTATACACACAAAGATCTCCCTTCTGTAAAACACACGTGTATACTTCAGTGAGTTGCGGAACTCAGACAATTCCAGTCCTTCAAAAGAGTCACATCTTCACTTCAGCACACAAATTCAGTTCTAACTATTTCAATCTGGAGTAAAGGCAATTATATGGGGCTCTGTTTCTGCATGTTCCTCCAATCATTGGTGTCACTACTTCTGGGATCAGAGCACACTCACCCATGAAATTTCAGAGGAAGCATCCATTAAAAAAAAATTCAGAGTACCCAATTATTTTTTTTCCAATTAAGGAGCAGTTTAGCGTGGCCAATCCACCTAACCTGTACATCTTTGCGTTGTGGGGGTGAAACCCACGCAGACACGGGATGAATGTGCAGACTTGACATGGACAATGACCCAGGGCCGGGATGCTAACCACTGCGCCACGTGCTGCCCTAGAGGAAACATCCATGACCATGATAGTGCAGAGAGCTATAACACAGAAAAATCAATAATCTTGTTGACATTGGATTCTAGTTGGTGAGCATGTCTGAAAGATACAAATTTGCAGGCAACAGGGTTGTTAAAAGAATGTAAACAGAAAATGGCAGTCACTGCATACAGTTGTCAAAGAGCAGGAGGTTGCTAAGTGTCAGTTGCGATCCAGGTGATCCAGACCACAAAGATGCACATTGGAAATTCACAGGGCATCGCAGTCCAAGTAGCATTGCATGGAACATGGCGGCCAACACGGATGAGTTAGCATGATTCCTGATTCGAGACTGTACAATAAATGAAAACCAATGCCAATAAAAAGATTTTTTTAAAAAATCATTCCTGAATCGCCCTACTGTGAAAAGTTGAGTCAACATCAGCTGGAGAAATCATGAATAGAATTCTGAAGTTATGTAGGAGAGAAAACTCCCAAATTGGAAGTGCATCAATTCTGGTCACACTCGAGAAGTAATCTATAAAATGTTCCATCATTGGGTTCCATCCTCGGCAGCATGGTAGCACAGTGGCTAGCTCAATTGCTTCACAGCTCCAGGGTCCCAGGTTCGATTCCTGGCTTGGGTCACTATCTGTGCGGAGTCTGCACATTCTCCCCGTGTGTGGGTGGCTTTCCTTCGGGTGTTCCGGTTTCCTCCCACAGTCCAAAGATGTGCAGGTTAGGTGGATGGCCACGCTAAATAGCCCTTAGTGTCCAAAAGTGCCCTTAGTATTGGTTGGGGTTACTGGGTTATGGGGATAGGGTGGAGGTGTGGGCTTGGGTAGGGTGCTCTTTCCAAGAGCCGGTGCAGACTCGATAGGCCAAATGGCCTCCTTCTGGACTGTAAATTCTATGATTGTGGTGAAGGATGAAAAAACAGCGTTTTTAGAAACTGGTCAGCAGCACTTAAATCAAAATGAGCTTTCTCGTGTCTAAGCAAAATTCACAATGCAAAATAACGTGATTGCCAAGTACCCTCAATAAATATATTTATTAGAATTTTACATTTTAGAAATTAATACAAGGTTCCAAAGTAACACCACACATAAAAAAGCGAGAAACAGAACGGGCAATTAATATCCAACCCACACCCCCAACTTTTCAGGCTGCCTCCCGAGACACACTCAACTAGAACGAGAGCCAGCCACCAGTCAATAGGGGGGAAAATCATATAAAACTATAAAGGCTATAAATCATATAAAGGCTATAAAACAGAATATCTACTCAATACAATGCTCAGCCCATCCCCAAATCTCCCGGAGGACCAAACCCAGCCTCACCGGGCCCTCTCCCACAAGCGAGCTCAAAAGTGGGTATCTCCAATCCTCGGGGGCAACAGGATACCAGCCATGGTGCCAAGCCTGGCCTAGCCCAGTACCATCCAAAACAGAAATGCAGGAAATTATGTCCCCAGGGCCTCCCACAGAATGGCAAAAGCCACACCCCACCAGGCCTGCACCAACCCAACCCCATCCAGGGCAATGCACCACTCCCACAAGGAGCAGAAGGATGGTCACTAACACTAGCCAGGTGAGGTCCCAGTCCAGGAGAATAACAGTCAAGGCACCAGTTAATACGGCATCCTGGGAGAAAGGTCTGGCCCTCTTCCACCACCCACCCACTGCACCAGACCAGAACAATGCTCAGCCAAATTAAAAAAGCAAACAAGAAACCCCCAGGAAGAGGACACCCAACCGACTCACGGTAACAACCGTCATATAAATGATCCCAGGGCCACTCTGATTCCTCAGCCGCGAACACTAATCCCATCTCGACCTATTCTAATAACAGACGAGCTTAAATTCAAATCTAAAAGAAAAACCCAAATTGGATTAGTGGTATTGTCAATAGACTAGTAAACCAGAGACCCAGAGTAATACTCTCGGAATCCAGGTTCAAATCTCACCCCTGCCTTTGGTGAAATTTGAATTCAATAAAAATCTAGAATTAAAAGTCTAATGATGACCATGAAACCATTATCGACCGTCGAAAAAAACCATCTGGTTCACTAATGTCCTTTAGGGAAGGAAATCTGCCGTTCCTACCCGGTCTGGCCTATATGTGACTCCAGATCCACAAGAGTGTGGTTGACTCTTAACTGCCCCTCAAGGGCAATTAGGGATGGGCAATAAATGCCGGCCCAGCCTGCAACGCCAACATCCCATGAACAAATTTTTTTAAATGCAGAGTTACAATTAAGAGTGAACCTTTGCACAAATCCCACTTTGCATTTGTTAAATCAGGATAACCAACGGTACAGGTCATCACGCCCATATCTCACACTCCCTTGTAGGAAAAAAAGATAGCGTCATGAAAACAACAGGAAGTAATGTTCAGGATAACAGACGAGCTGCAGGGCAGTCCTCAGCATAAAGACATCTTCCTGATCGCATGAAGGAAGGAAAAGCCAAGGACCAAGCAAGACCAACGAACACTCTTTAGGTTCTCTCAAGAAGTCAGACAATCAAAGCACAAAACATTACTTCCGCCATGCGTCTCATCAACACCAGGCGGTCTGCAGCCTAGGCCCCAGCCAAGGAGGGTTGACTCGGTTCGGCCGCCTCAACTCCTCACGACGAGCATCAGGAACAGGACAATTCAGAACCGGTGATTGGTGGGTCAGACCGACCCTTGGCCTCGAAGACAGGGTACGTTGCGCTCCATTGAATCTGGTACTCCCAGCCTCCCAGTCAAGATTACCGAAACATACAGCCAATTTTCAAACTCACTCGGGAACTCCCAACACCTCACTCCAGGGGTATACCTTGCTCGGTCTCCTTCTCTTGAACCTTTCAGGATGAATGACAAGCCATGTAAGCGATCTCGATAACATGGGGTGAAGCCTCCACTAGGGGAATATGCTCTCTTAAATACAAGAACCTCCTCATGCACCTTCTTAAAAGTACCTCGCAACTCTTGGAAGTGAGCCCTGATGACCTGCACTGGAGAGCCAAGAGTTTCAGTAAAAAAAACATCTCCGTTGGCAGCTATCATCCAATGCACACAGCACTACCAAGGGAAAAGCCCACTCAACAGCAACTACGCCACTGCAAGCAGGGCCCCACCCCAGCCGCCACAAAACAAACAAGGATTTTTGCATTTTATCTTGGCTCTTCCACACAAAGACACCTACCAAATACTTTCTGGGACATAGCAAAAGCCAGGTAACCCAAGAAAATACAATTACGAAATGTAGACTCTGATGCAAAGATGGATTAAGATGAGCTGAGCCAGAGCTCGCAAAAAGACAGCCGCTCCCCTACTCATATCATGTGACCTCACCCTCCGGTGTTTGGTGAAGCAGCAGAGTGCACAGTACAAATTTTCAAGTGTGCTCTTGTGAAACAAATGCTAGATACAAACTGGGAGAAAGATCAGCAGTCATTGGCTCAAAAACTGGCAAATTGTTTATTTGTTACACATCTCACACTACCACTGGCAAAACATGAGCTGAATTCTTTCTTAGAAGGCTTAGAACAAGGTTTTCATTGCTGAAGTCACATTTAGCACAGAAGAGCAACAATCAAGACAGCAAATCACTGGTGGAATGAGCAGACAGGTGCAGATGAAATTCAGTGTGGAGAAATGTGAATTGATTCATTCTGGTAGGAAGAACATGGAGAGACAATAGAAAATAAAGCGTACAATATAATGGGGTTGGAGGTGCAGAAGGACCTGGGTGTATATGTACACAAGTAATCTAAGGTGTCAGGACAGGTTGAGATCAGGTTAAAAAACATACAGTATGGGAGACTTGTTTATAGATGGGACTTTCCCTAGCTTGAAGGCGCTGGAGGAGAAGTTCAGCCTGTCCCCGGGAAATGCCTTCAGAAACCTCCAAGTCCGTGACTTTCTCAAAAAACAGGTCGGGATATTTCCGTTGCTCCCCCCTCGAAGGATGCAGGACAGGGTATTGTCTGGCATCTGGGTAGGAGAGGGGAAGGTGTTGGACATCTACCAAGAGCTGCAGGAGGTGGAGAAAGCCTCAGTGGAAGAACTAAAGGGCAAGTGGGAGGAGGAGCTAGGTGAGGAGCTAGATGAGGGCCTGTGGGCTGATGCCCTGGGCAGGGTGAATTCTTCCTCATGATGTGCCAGACTCAGCTTAATTCAGTTTAAGGTAGTACACCGGGCTCACATGACGACAACGAGAATGAGCAAGTTCTTTGGGGTGGAGGACAGCTGTGCGAGGTGTTCAGGGAGTCCGACGAACCATGTCCATATGTTCTGGGCATGCCCGGTGCTTAAAGAATTCTGGCAGGGCTTTGCGAGGGCTATGTCCAAGAGTTTGGACACGCAGGTGAAGCCGTGTACAACAATAGCGATCTTTGGGGTGTCAGAGGATCCGGGAGTACAGGAAGCGAAAGAGTCTGAGGTGTTGGCCTTTGCCTCCCTGGTAGCCCGGAGACAGATCTTGTTGATGTGGAGAGACTCGAAACCCCCGAGTGTGGAGACCTGGGTTAGTGACATGGCTGGGTTCCTCAGCATGGAGCGAATAAAGTTTGCCTTGAGAGGGTCCTTGCTGGGGTTCTCCCGGCGGTGGCAACCTTTCCTTGACTTTCTCGGGGAGCGGTAAAATGTCAGCAGCAGCAGCAATGGGAGGAGGGGGGCTTAGGTGGGGGAACTGTCTATTTAATGTATATTTTCTTTTTTTATAATGACAACAGCCACCTAGTTTTGTTAAATATTTTCTGTTTATTTTTATGTTATTAGTTATGTAAAAATTCTGTTTGAAAAAGCTTTAATAAAAACACTAAAAAAAACATACAGGAGCCTGGGTGTTATTAATATGGGTATGGAGTATAAAAACAAAGAAGTTATGTTACAGAGATGAGGAGGAATTTCTTCAGCCAGAGGGTGGTGAATCTGTGGAACTCTCTGCTGCAGAAGGCTGTGGAGGCCAAATCACTGAGTGTCTTTAAGACTGAGATAGACAGGTTCTTGATTAATAAGGAGATCAGGGGTTATGGAGAGAAGGCAGGAGAATGGGGATGAGAAAACATCAGCCATGATTGTATGTCGGAGCAGACTCGATGGCCGAGTGGCCTAATTCTGCTCCTATGTCTTATGGTCTTATGTTATGTTGAGTTTGTATCAGACACAGGTTTGATCTCAGCTGGAGTATCATGTCCAGTTGTAGACACCATGCTTTAGGAAGGATGTGAAGACATTGGAGAATACAGGAAAAATTCACAAGAATAACTCAAGGAATGAAGAACTTTAGGTATGAAGATAGATTAGAGAAGTAATAGTATGTTCTTGGAGAAGTGATGGCCGAGGGGAGATCTCATAGAGGTATTCAAAATCACGAGGGGCCTGGACAGAGTTGACAGGGAGAAACTGTTCCCACTTGTGAAAGATTCAATAATGAGTGGGAATAGATTTAAAGTATTTGCAAAAGAAGCAAAAACATGATATGAAAATAACCACTCGTTGGGTAAAAAAGTTAAGGTCTAGAATGCACTGGCTGAGAATGTGGTGGAGGCAGATTCAATTTAGGAATTCGAAAGGGAATTAGGCTGTTATCCGAAAAAAAGAAGTTGGAAAGAATCAAATGAGTCTCATGGATTGGATAGTTGGGTTAGGAGTGGAATATCAACAGTTATTCCAGCACAAGTCGTGCCTGAAACCAATTCAGGGCCAAGGCAGAGTCAGACAGACACATCTGAGGAAGTGGAAAATTCAATTAAAAGTCAAGGTTGACCTCTTGACCTCTTCTGGAGCAGTCCTCAGTCTGTTTACATAGAGTAACTGGAATTATTATATAAAAG
This sequence comes from Scyliorhinus canicula, assembly GCF_902713615.1. NCBI lineage: Eukaryota > Metazoa > Chordata > Chondrichthyes > Carcharhiniformes > Scyliorhinidae > Scyliorhinus > Scyliorhinus canicula. The sequence goes on from NC_052163.1 coordinate 41,381,182, forward strand.
CTCACATTCTGTTCCAACTCAGTAACTGGGGTTATCAAATAGAAACTCACTCTTTGTTTGCATTGAGTAAATGATGCAGGTTGAATGTCACAGTCCCAGCAGGATCCACTTGGTTGACGAGATTCCAGCGATGTCCTGGGAAGTGGACATGTGGTAGGTGCTTGGCCAGTTTCAGCAAATACCAATCATATGTCATCATCTGCAGAGGAATGGCAGTGGGTTACATCCTTTACAGCAGGTCCCTCCAGTTGTGAAGCAGCTTTTAATTACACAAAACCAGAAAAGACAATTCATTGCCTCCGGTCTCCTTGTTCCAATGAAGACACACACTGCTGCCCCCCCCCCCACATATATCTGATATGATGCTCCACCCAACAAAAGCAAAATCAATTTCAGGGTACTGCATTCAGAGACATGTCTGCTCATCCACCCCTCTCCCATGGCTACAGCTGTCTCCATCCAATGTCCCCCATGGCTGACTCGAGTTCCAAATCATTCCACCCAAATATTCAGAGGAGAAGGGCAGAGGGATTCAAGAGATCGAGGGGACAGGCAGAGGGATATGCAGACAATTTTGCTGAAACATCTCTTTCCCCCGATATCCGGTTGTTAAATCCAGGCATTTGAATAATTTAAACTTCTTGTTACGATGAGTTGTAATTGTAAGAGTTTGTGTCAAAAATTGAAACACAATTTTTAACTCAGAATAATTCTTCCCTCACTGATCCCAGATGAATAACCAACTTGTACGTTACAGTACAACTGGTGTGTCACTGCTGACTCACGAGTAATTCAGATGTTAAAAATTGAATCTGGGGGCAGCACGGTGGCCCAGTGGTTAGCATTGCCGCCCAGTTCCCCCACTGGTTTGGGAGGATTGATCTAGATCATGTTACTCACCCCCTCAGTCCCTCCAATCCCTCTGCTCAGCCGCTTTGATCCTGTTCCACAATAGGCTGTGGCTCTATTACAGCACATGGTATAGATTGGATGAATTAAGGGGAAGCTAGAAAACATCCTTTGATGATAGATTTAGATTGGAAAAGGTGGGCAGAGACTTGAGCGGAGGAGCATCAACACTACTATGGACTGGTTAGTCTGAATGGTTTGTTTCTGTGCCATATCTCCTACGTTACCTCCTGATCCACGAGACTGAGGTCAGGTCTTTGTCCCTCACAGTAATGGAGGTATCGCAAGGAGTTTCCTGGGAGGTCTCCTCGAACCAGGATTGTTGCGTTAGGTGGCATGCTGCCCAAGAGATTTCTAGCAAACTTGTCCACAACGTAATTATTACTTTGGTCACAGATCCTGAACAAATAGTTAGAAATAATTAGTTAATGTTGAAGAACAAAGCACCAGTGCCTATTTTCTATACATTGCATCTTAAGTCTCGCATTCAACTTGCAATGTCCAACATTGAAGTATAAAGCAACAAAGAACTTTCCAAAAGACACAAAACATGAGAAACAGATGCATACAGTTGATAAACTGAACTTGTTAACTCAGCTCGTGTTTACTTACCAGCAATAGGATTAAACACAATCTACTTTAGTCACAAGGTAATATATTTTAATTTGTATCAAGTTCATCTCGTTATAAAACAGCACAAAGAATATCTACAGTTTCTGGAGTCAAACCCAGCCTTGTTTCATATCAATCTTCAGTGAGCACATGTGGACGGTAAAGGGATGCTCATGATGCAGCAGAAAGCAAAGAGAGTGTAACAATGCATAACCCGTTATAAATTTAGGTTCAACAGATCTTGCATTTAGTGCGCTGAAAACGACTTTTATTGTGTGGTAGATAATCAAATGTTAATTTTATCAGAGATTCATGACAACACATTACTGGGCTCTCACACACACAGCTATGCATGATCTCTGATATTCAGAAAGTTAAATAAATTAATTGAGTAAGGCAAAGATCACCAACTTAATTATATCAAATATACAAATGAACAGAATATTGCTTTTTACAATCAGATTTACCCATTTCTTATTCATTGTATGAAGATTTCCCCCCTTGTTATAGATTAAATCCACTTTACATGTCAAGGAGTAAAGGGGGAGCAAGAGTCACCAGTCACTAAAGCAGCCAAGGTGGGGCAGCACGGTGGCGCAGTGGGTTAACCCTGCTACCTCACGGCGCGAGGTCTCAGGTTTGATCCCGGCTCTGGGTCACTGTCCGTGTGGAGTTTGCACATTCTCCCCTTGTTTGCGTGGGTTTCGCCCCCACAACCCAAAGATATGCAGGGTAGGTGGATTGGCCACTCTAAATTGTCCCTTAATTGGAAAAAATGAATTGGGTACACTAAATTTATTTTTTTAAAGTAAAGTAGCCAGGATGACTGAATGTTCAGCACTAACTCCGGTTCCCAAATTGAGGATTAAGCCCCATCAGTGTTATATACCTAAGTTCTAATAGATTTCCCAAGTCACCATGACTATGCCTCTGGCAGAACATGATCAAGCCAGCTCTTTAGATGGGTGTGTTTTTAAAATGCAATCTGTCTCTGACAAAAAAAAACCTGTTTATTTTGTATGAAATAAAAGCATTGCTAAAGGTCCAGGGGTTGGATGAAATTTCCAGTCACTCCTTGAACTTCACACAAATTCTTCCCATGGTGCAAGTGCTTGCCCATTTCAAGTAGTAAGGTGCAACCTGGGGCAGCGCAGTGGTTAGCACTGCTGCCTTGCAGCACCAAGGGCCCAGAGTTGCTTCACAGCTCCAGGGTCCTAGGATTGATTCCCGGCTTGGGTCACTGTCTGTGCGGAGTCTGCACGCTCTCCCAGTGTCTGTGTGGATTTCCTCCGGGTGCTCCGGTTTCCTCCCACAGTCTAAAGATGTGAGGGTTAGGTGGATTGGCTATGCTAAAGTGCCCAAAAAAGGGTAGGTGGGGTTACGGGGATAGGGTGGAGGTACGGGGATAGGGTGGAGGTGTGGGATAGGGTGGAGGTGTGGGGATTGGGTGGAGGTACGGGGATTGGGTGGAGGTACGGGGATTGGGTGGAGGTACGGGGATTGGGTGGAGGTACGGGGATTGGGTGGAGGTATGGGGATTGGGTGGAGGTATGGGGATTGGGTGGAGGTATGGGGATTGGGTGGAGGTATGTGCTTGGGTATGGTGCTCTTTCTAAGGGCCGGCGCAGACTTGATGGGCCGAATGGCCTCCTTCTGCACTGTAGATTCTATGATAATTCTATGATGACCCGGGTTTGATCCCAGCCCTGGGTCACTGACCATGTGGAGTTTACATATTCTCCCCGTGTCTGCGTTGGTCTCACCCCCACAACCCAAAGATGTGCAGGGTAGGTGAATTGGCCATGCTAAATTGGAAACAAATCTATATTTTTTTAAAAAGTAAGACATAACCTACTATCCTTCCATCTCTGTAACTCTCTCCAGGCTTTTCACAACATCTCCTAACTAATTCTTTCTTTGGGTGGACCTCCCCATCACATTCAGCCTGTCCCTTCTCCAACAATCTACAGGCTGAAAGTAAACCAGCACCTCATAACTGCACCTTGATTTGTCCATCTTCTCTTTCACCTATCTCCATTCAGTGTTTTACTATGAGCTTTGGCTCTTCTAGTTCTTCAATAAATCATTAATGAAGCAAGAACTTGCATTCATATTGCACTTTTTGAGTCTTTCAGATGCTCCAATGGTTCAAACCCAATTAAGATGTGTAGTCACTTGTTTCATAGCCTGATACGAAAAACAATAATAAGATAATGGCCACATAATCAACTCTGATGGCTTTAGTTTTTTAAAATAAATTTTTAATAAACCCAATTCATTTTTTCCAATTAAGGGGCAATTTAGCGTGGCCAATCCACCTACCCTGAACATCTTAGGGCTGTGGGGGTGAAACCCATGCAAACACGGGGAGAATGTGCAAACTCCACACGGACAGGGACCCAGAGCTGGGATCAAAACTGGGACCTCAGCGCCTTGAGGCAGTAGTGTTAACCACTGCGCCAACTTGCTGCCCCTTCTGTTGGCTTAGGTTGAGGGATAAATGTTGGACCAGCAACCAGAAGAATTTCTTCAGATGGTGGCTCTGGCATTTTGTTCTGAGAGAGTGTGAAAGGGCAGATGGAGCCTCAGTTTAATATCTCGACTGAAAGATGGCACCCCCAACAGTGCAGCACTTAACAGCATTTTGTACTCTGGTTCCTGGAGTTGACATGTACCCACAACCTCTGACCTAGAGGTGAGAATGCTACAATAGAGCCAAGCTGATACTGGTATGATATTAAGATGATCTGAAAATTATTCCTTACCTGTAGTTGCGATGGATTTGGAAGGCAATGAGGATGATGGCAAAGAGCCACTCTGCCCAATCCCACAGTGCATTATTACCCATTGTCCTCTGTAATATAGAGCAGACCGAAGCTAGACCGCAGCCTGCCAGAACACAAACTACCAAGTTACTCTGCAGCCAGAACCTTTCAACCTGCAGAAATAAAATTAATATAAACAAAAGTTAATTATGTCTCAATCTTTGTTACCAATCGACACTTTGTGCAATGCTGAAATCAGGTTTAATTTGGTGCAGGAGCCAGATGAAAGCAAGAGATTATTTGTAAATATTCAGAGAAGTTGAGCTCAGGGACACCGTTGTGATGAATCTAGGGGTGGAGGGGAATGTTGCCAAGACACAGAAGTTTCTAAGAGAGTGAGGAGTGATAGGTTCTGTTAAATTACAACCCTAACTTCAACTTCCCTTTACTCTCCAAATTCTTTTAACAGTCCAAAGATGTGCGGGTTAGGTGGATTGGCCATGCTAAATTGCCCATAGTGTCCTAATAAATGTAAGGTTAAGGGGGGGGGTTGTTGGGTTACGGGTATAGGGTGGATACGTGGGTTTGAGTAGGGTGATCATGGCTCGGCACAACATTGAGGGCCGAAGGGCCTGTTCTGTGCTGTACTGTTCTATGTTCTTCTATGTTCTATTGTCGGCTCTCAAATTCATGCTCTACTTTCATGCAAACCAACATATGAATTGTTCCAATCGGGTTTCTACCCCAATCATGGCACTGAACCAGTCCTCAAACAGGCTTCCCAAGTGACTATGATAATGGTTCCTACCTCTTCCTCTCATCTTCTCCAGACCCATCCTGACCTCTCTCTGTCTAATTCTGACCTTGGGCGGGATTCTCCGACCCCCCACCGGGTTGGTGAATCGCCCGGGGCTAGTGTCAATCCCGCCCCCGCCGTGTACCGAATTCTCCGCCATCCGAGAATCGGCGGGCCCCCCGTGGCGATTCTCTGGCCCGCGATGGGCTGAAGTCCCGCCGCTGACATTCCTCTCCCGCCGGCGTGGATTGAACCACCTCTGGTACTGGCGGGATTGGCGGCGCAGGCGAGCATGGGGTCCTGGGAGGCGCGGGGCGATCTGACCCCGGGGGGGGGTGCCTCCACGGTGGCCTGGCCCGCGATCGGGGCCCACCAATTGGCAGGCGGGCCTGTGCCGTGGGGGCACTCTTTTTCTTCCGCCTTCGCCATGGTCTTCACCGGGATGACATCAGCAGCCGCTGACGCTCCGGCGCATGCGCGGACTTGCGCCGGCTGGCGAAGTCCTTTCGGCCCTGGCTGGCGTGGCGCCAAAGGCCGTTCACGCCAGCCGGCAGAGCAGAAACCACTCCGGCGTGGGCCTAGCCCCTCAATGTGAGGGCTTGGCCCCTAAAGGTGCGGAGAATTCTGCACCTTTGGGGAGGCCCGACGCCGGAGTGATTGACGCCACTCCAATACGCCGGGACCCCCCCGCCCCGCCGGGTAGGGGAGAATCCTGCCCCTTATATCCAGCCCTGCCCTCCCTCTAACCCACCCACTGGTGGACATGTTTTATCTAGGCCCCATGCTCCAGAACTGCTTCTCTATGATAAGCTCTTAATCATCCCACCAAACATCATCTTTGGCTGAGCACCAACCTTTTCTCCGGACATTTTTCTTCATTGAAGGGTACTATATAAATGCAAGTTGCGGGCAGCACAGTGGTTGCTGCATCATGGCGCCGAGGACCCGGGTATTGTAGCCATGCTGGCCACGCAAAATGGACACTGAGCCAAACTAAAATGGAAGACAGCAGGGAAAGCCTGTTTAGTGAGAACAGACAGCCTGCTCTCAACTAATTAGCATTTTGCAAGCAGCAAACCAGTTTTCTGGCCAGGTGCAGATCTCCAAGCCAAAGGTGTTAATGGCAAAGCGCTTAACATTCTGATGAGGCGGCCCAGATCCAGGCACACACACAATGGCAACATTTCCATCTCAATGTAGCACTTAATTGGTGGAGCAGACAGGATGGCACCAGAGTAACGAATATCGAAACCACCCCCCCCAACATCGAGGGAAGCCCCGCATTGGAGGATTTCGAAGGTAGCCGTTTGGAAACGTTCCAATCGGTACCGAAAGGTAGAGCCCGCCTAGAAGGGGGCAAGGACATTAGAGAGGGGTATAAAAGCAAATTCCCCACAGAGCCCGGTCTGTTAAACTCGTGCTCCGGCTCTGACTGACATCTTGCATCCTGACTCCAGCCGTTGAGCACCAGCCGCCGAAACCGTAGTTCAACGCTCGCTACGCGATCCAAGCCCACTAGACTCCCAAGTACCAGAACGCTTGCTGAAGGCTGCAGTACAAGACCAGGACGAAGGCCTCGTTCTCTGACCTTGCCTGTTCCTGTTAGATAAGTATTCTGTTCACTTAAGTTTAGTTATAGCTTAGTCTCTTAGTGTGTGCATGAGTATTTATTATAACTGTATATAATATTGATCGTTTGAACTTTACTAATCGGGTATCGTCTTTATTACTTTGAACTTGACCTTGGAATACTTGTGACGTTGTCTATACGGCAACTGGCGACTCCAGAGCTAAATAATTACATAGAACAGAGCCTAGTAGTGTTAAGCACACGTCGAACTCGGAGGCGTGTTAATACACTCCAATAAACGCGTTTTACAACCACAGTATAACGTGCAACATTTAGTGGCGACATCCGCCGGGACCCTGTTGTAAGTGGAAACACCACAGTGTCCAGGACCCTGAAATTTGAATTAGAACTCCAAATTGCAGAGAAAGAAAGAGATCACAAGTATTCAAGGTGTTCAAAATAATAAGCGAAATTCGGAAGTGTGTTTAGTGCATGCGTACTAACAGGGCTGTAAGGTAAAACTGAAAGCTTTTTGTTGCGACAAACTTTCGGTAGTTTTGTGATCGGAAAATAGCGTAAGCCGTACCCTTTTCTCGAAACACCACCCCAGCAACCCCCTGTTCCAAATTATACAAAGAGAGTCAGAGGAAATGGCCATGCAGGCAATGGAACGTCTGATGGATCCAGCAAAGTTTGTGGTCGCAGCGACCAGCAGCAGTAGCAGAGTAGGCCAGTGTCCCACGTGGGAGCTGGAACTCCGCAAATATTTGCAGGGAAAGGGATGGCCCCTTTGGAAAGAGTTTTGTGCAAATGAGGAGACAGGTCCCGGGAGTATAGGTCATACTTGGTGGGAGAACCTCTCTCAAATACACAAAAGGAATCTAGGCAAAGCACGCAAGCCGATGGCGATTGTGTCCTGTTTGGCACAGTTGCGAGGCGCAGAGGAGGTCATCAGGACGCTCCGGACAGATTAGAAGAGAGGATAGGATGAGTAAGGTCGATGTCAGGGACGTCGAGAAAGAAACCTGGAATTAAAAGGGAAGTTGGCAGAGAAGGATAGAGAGGTGGATGATGCCAAGAGGGCTCACCAGTCTTGTCTAGCTCATCTGAACAGTTCCCAGACCCAGTATGAGAAAGCCTATCAGGACGTGCAACGTGCCGTTCTGATAAGACAGGAATCGGAAAAGCAGGTGGAGGCATTGCAGAGGCAATGTTCTGATCTCAAAGCAGCTTTGAGAGCACTCCATGCTGCAACGACCGAACAAAGACAAAGCACAGTTGACCACGCGAAATGCAGGAAACAGATTGCGGAATTGCAATCTCTGCTTTCGGTGCAGAATGGCTTCCAAAGCACCTTTGGAGCACAGTTAGATGGGGAAAATGCCCCAGATTGGCAGGAATTAAGCGAGACAGCGCAGCGTTATGTTCAGGGAACATGTGCGCCCGCAGCTCAGCAGAAATGACAGGCACCCCAACCCCCCACAGCTCAGACCATAACCGCACCCATGAATCCCGTAACCACGCAGAGAAAAGCCGAATCCGAAGGCGCCCCAGACATAACTTACACCACCCCTTTAACAGTAACCCAGCTAAGGGACGCTTGTGAAAAGTTCACTCCGTTCCTCCCCACCGCAGACCCCCACCAGTTTTTCGCTAAAGTAAAACAGCAGGCTACCATGTACGGCCTGGATGAGAGAGAGCAGGTTAAGCTCACCGTGCTGAGCTTAGACCAGAGCGTAGTAGCAGCCCTCCCCGACCCACAGAACGTGGCAGGAGGCAGCCTAGTGGAGATGCACACCGCCATTTTAGATGCCATCGGGTACAATAGAGGTGACCCCGTAGAAGGATTGAATAAGTGCAGGCAGAAGAGATCCGAACACCCCACAGCATTCGCAGGAAGGCTGTGGATTCATTTCAGCGCAGTTTTCGGACAGCTAGATAGAGCGCATTTAACCCGCGAAAACATGGTTAAGTGGACGCGCACAATTATCTCACACGCAACAGAAGCAGGACAGAGCGCTTGCAATAGCTATGACCCCTCAGAAGAGGCCCATAACGAAAAATGGGTCCTGAAAAGATTGTCCCGCGCTTGGGAGCAATCGCTTCAGGGAAAAGGAAAAGTGAGATCCCAGAAGAGCTCAGGCTGCTGCAGATATCCAAGCAGTCAGAGAGCACCAGAAGCCCGCATGGGTAAATGAAGGCAAGAGCAGCCCTCAACAGAAAGGACAGGAATGCTATAACTGTGGACAGTTAGGGCATTGGGCAAAAGAGTGTAATGCACCCCAGCGATCTCAGAGAGGCCAGCAGACAGGCACTCTGAACCGCAGTAAGGCAAAACCCATCCACAATGTAGCAGTACAGTCAGGACCCACCAATGTGGACGAGACGAACTGACGGTGTTCGGGCTCCCCCACTTGGGTCTGTGACACACTATGGGACTCATCAGGGAGGCCCGTAGTCACAGCAAAAGTCAAAGGGAAGCCCATAGAGTTACTGTGGGACACAGGAGGATCCCGCACCACCATTAACTCCACGACCACGGCACACTCAGACACGTGGCCGACCACCTCCACCATCACACTTAGCGGGTTCACCGGACACTCGCAGCAGGGACATATCACAGCACCCGTAGCGATCCAGCTAGGGAACATTTCCACAAGACACCCCGTAGTTCTAGTAAATCTTCCCCGGACAGCAGAGCACATCCTGGGGATAGATTTTATGAACGCTCACAGCTTGTCGTTCGACCCAGTGAACCAGTGTGTCTGGCGAATGGCGAGATCAGACAGAGCACCAGCCACCCTCACAGTAGGAGACTACGCTAATCGGATTAGCGCAGTGGGAGAGTACTCATTCGACCTGACTACACTCCACACCGACCGACAAATTAAGGCCCTACTAAACAAACACAGGACAGCATTTGCAAGTCACCGTCATGACTGTGGCAGAATGACTGGACAAGTTCATGTTACCGGACAGGACCCCCGACGGCAAAAGCAATATAGATTTCCCCTTGAAGCAGAGGTGGAAATAGAAAAGGTTATAGGTAGCTTGTTGGACCAAGGTGTACTGAGAACGGTAGCCTCCACCAACAATGCCCCTATTTGGCCAGTGAGGAAGCCCGATGGATCATGGCGTCTGACCATCGATTATCGGGAACTCAACAAAGTAACCCCCGCAGTAGCCCCAACGGTAGCTACTAGTCCCGAGACCATGCTCAAGCAGGGTCTCAACGCCAAGTACTTCACGGTATTGGATATCAGTAACGGATTCTGGTCCATACCATTGGCAAAAGCGTGCCAATACAAATTCGCATTCACTTTTAAAGCTCAGCAGTACACGTGGACATGCCTCCCACAAGGATTCCACAATTCACCCTCCATTTCCACCGACAGCTGGCAAGTGGATTAGAGAAATTTTCCCGACCCGAATGTCTGGTACAGTATGTAGACGACCTACTACTGCAGACAGACACAAAGGCAGAGCACATTTCGCTTCTGGCCGAACTCCTGGAACTCTTGACTGAAATTGGCTGTAAAGTTAACCCGAAAAAGGCCCAAATATTGGAAAGTAAAGTGATGTATTTGGGAACAGTCATCACGCACGGCAAACGCGAGATCGAATTCAAAAGAATTGATTCGATTGTCAAATTGCCCCTTCCCCAGAATGTTTCAGCCCTCCGGTCGTTTTTAGGACTGGTTGGCTATTGTCGGAACCACATAGACGGATTCGCGACAAAAGCCGCCCCACTTTCAGACCTCCTTAAGAAAGGAGCCCCCTGGGAATGGCTTCCGCAGCATACCGGCGCTGTGGAAGAGTTGAAACGAGCCCTTAGTGCAGCACCCGCGCTGCTAGTCCCCGACCAACTTTCCCCGTACGCAATCGAGGTAGCTAGCACAGATCTAACCCTCTCGGCCGTGTTGCTTCAGGAACGGCACGAGCAGCTAAGACCAGTGGCTTATGCCTCCCGACTGCTAGACCCAGTAGAACAAGGATTTTCAGCCTGTGAGAGGCACCTCCTTGCTGTCTTCTGGGCAGTACAGTATTTTTCATACATAACCGGACTAAACCCCATCACCATTCTAACCGAACACACACCCACACAGCTACTACTAGACGGTCGACTGAAGGACGGTTCAGTTAGCCAGATTAGGGCAGCTAGGTGGACCCTACTTTTACAAGGACGGGACATTACAGTAAAACGGACACGCACACACACATGCTTAGCAGACAACCTCCAATACCCCGGACAGCCCCATGACTGTGAAATTGTAGCTCCCCTGCATAACACAGGACCCTTTTTAGCAAAAACACCCCCAGGAAGATAGGGAACCCGAAACAAAGCCCCCAGCCCACAGACACGTGTGGACCCTTGAGGATTTATGTAGACGGTTCCTTCACAGTTTTAAATGGTGAGCGTATCACAGGATGCGGCATCTATGTAGAGGACGCGCAGGGGCGCGCTCTCGAAGAGATAGCTCTGAAGTTACCTGGTCACTTAGGCGCGCAGGCAGCAGAGCTAGCAGCCATAGCGTACATAGTGGACCACCCCGATTCTTTCCCCAGCCCAGCAGACATATATTCAGACAGCTTATATGTATGCAATAGCCTAACAGATTTTCTGCCCCTGTGGAGGACACGAGGTTTTGTCTCCGCAGACGGAAAACCCCTTCCATCAGCCCCCTTACTCCAGCATATCCTAGAGAAAGCGAAGGACAGGACCTTCGGCATAATAAAAGTTCGCAGCCACCATAGGTCATCACCCCCTGGGAATGTAAAAGCCGACGCATTGGCTAAGGCAGGTTCCAGGAGAGGACACTTATGGACCCCCCCAGCTAGCGCACCAGCTAGCGCCCCTGTGAGCGCAGTACAAGTCTCACAAACAGAGGTTAAAGATCTCGTGGCAGCACAGAAACAGGACGGAGACCTCAGGGAGGTTTTCAAGGGAAACTTTGTACGAGCACTTTAAACACACACTGACCACACATGAGGGTGTGATCATTAAGGACCAACTTTATGTGGTCCCGAAGCAGGACAGGAATCAGATGATTGCCTTGTTCCATGACGGACACGGGCATCAGGGAATTGATGCAACAACGAGGCACCTCAGGCAACTCTGTTGGTGGCCTAATCTCAGGACTGATGTCACACATTACATTGAGAATTGCCTGATTTGTGCTCAGAATAACCCGGAGCGGTATTCTAGGAAAGCACAACTTCGGCATACCCGCCCAGTTAACGGCCCTTGGACAAACCTCCAGATCGATTTTATAGGTCCATTGCCCCCTTGTCGGAATGGCTATAAATACGTTCTGGTGGTGATAGATACCTTTACCAAATGGGTAGAGGCATTTCCCTCACGAACAAACACAGCTAAGACAGCTGCAAAGATCCTGACCCACCACATCTTCACGAGATGGGGTTTACCCCGAAGTATCGATTCGGACCAGGGATCTCACTTTACAGGACGGGTCATGAGGAACGTCCTGACAATATTCGGAATCAAACAGAACTTCCATATTGCGTATCATCCACAGTCCAGCGGGATTGTGGAGCGCATGAATCGGACCCTAAAAACTACCCTTAGGAAAATGGTTCAAGAGAATAATTCCACATGGGATTCAGTGCTCCCCTTTGCACTTATGTTCATAAGGAACACTGTCTCCACATCGACAGGATACACACCACATACACTCATGACCGGACGCCCTATGAAAGGTACACAATTCCTTTTAGGACTGGACATGACAAGCCCCGAAGTGACGGCCCTCACACATGAAAAGGCAGTTAAAGATCTAGTTGAGACTGTGAGGTCTGCACAGATCGCAGCCGCAGTCCAGCTAGGGAAACGCCGACAGCAACGTACTGCCTGTTTCAATAAGACCGTCCACACCACAGAATTCCAGGTTGGGCAACAGGTAATGTTATCTGTTTATAACCCCAGCAGTTTTTTGGCTCCAAAATATTCCGGTCCCTACTCAATTTCGGACAAAATTAGCCCCTCCGTTTACAGGATAAAGTATCCTAATGGGAAGACCGCGTGGTTCCATATAAACCAGTTAAAGGCATATGGAACACAGGCCAACCATGCTCACCATGTCCTGCTGGATGCAGCAGAACACTTCACCCCGCCCACCAGAGACACTTTTCCACCATCCCCCTCACAGACCAGTTCATCCACGGACTCGCCCACGACTCCGCCCACAGACCACTACAGACCACGCCCCCGACACGCCCACAAGCTGCCACAGCAGAGACAGCAGGACTGACACTGACTCTGAAGACAGCGACAGCACACAGCCATACAGCCCACACTGCACCAACTACGACCCCGACTCCAGTGACCCCATGGAAGTCACCTACCTCAAATATCCAGAACCACCACCCGACCCCGACTACCCCAACAACACACTCGACACTACGCAATGGCACAGGGACAATTCCTACAGACTTGTCCGCAATGACGAGAGTGACCCCCGGTCACACAATTCCAAAGTTTCATGCCTGATCCACACAAGGGTGTGGGATCCGGGAGAGCAGGACGACGCAATGTCTGACTCCCGACACGGCAACCCCTTTGTGACCCTGTTCACAGAGGCAGAATCAAAGTGAGGTGTCCAGATGATGTAAAATAGGAATCGTTTGAGGGAAACGATGTCCTTTCTGATGGAACCTGCACGTATGTTTGTCTTCGTTTTATGTTTGTTTGTCTCAGGATTGTACATTGTTCAGCTGGAGGATGGACATCGTCTTTTCAGCTGAAAAGTTTGTGACCACCTCACATACACGTTAGTTTGTCTGCCGAAACTTTTGAGAACTTCGGTTTGATTGGAGATCCTTTCCAAAGTTGTAAGGCCACACGCCAAATAGCTTGTCCGCAGATATCTCTGAGAACTTCAGTGATGTCCTCAGTTGGAGCATCTTGGCTCCCTTGGTTTTTTAGGTGCCCCTCTATTCGGCGAAATAGAGGCTGCAAGTCATGGTCAACACATTCGTACCCGTTTCTTTCCAGGTTACTCAGGCAGTGGACAAACGGCACTGAGGACCCGCCCTGTCTGAGAACCAACCCTTGGTCAGCCAAGCTCGGGTATGGCACAGCACGCCCTACCCGGGGATTCCATCCAACTCGTACCCGTAGCGGCCCATACGCAACTCATTCGGATGTTTGTTTCAAAGTTTGTTTTCATTTTACGTTAGGTAGCCCTTCGGCCGCCATCCCACATGCTATTTACATCCGGGAACATTCGGATGGTAAATCAGCAAAGCCTGCGAGACGGCTCGCAGAAGGAAGGATTGTTAGGTGTATGCTGGTCTTTAAATTCGCTTTTTGAAAAAAAAAATGAGGGGAGTCACAGGTGTGACTTAGCCAGTCATTTTAAAAGGGTCAATTGGGTTTGAAAGACAGATGCACTAACAAGTAAAGGTCTTAAACTGTGTATTGACAGATACTGTGCTTGATCCCAAAGGTTTCAAAGGACGAGACAGAGGTCGAAGCCAGGATTGTCAATACCGGAGGAAGAAGGAAGAGAAAGAAGAACAAAAGATGATGGAAGCCCACTTATTACTGTTTAATGTCATATGTATATGTGTGGAAACAAGACACGTTTCCCCCACAACCCCCACCGTAAATGTTTCAATTACAGCAAACCCCCAGTGCTCAGCTCTGATCAGCGAGGTTCAGACCTGGTGTACTAAATTCATGACGTGGTACTCCATGTCCTATATAATCGAATCACTGTTGGTGATCGCGATCCTCATCATACTAGTGCAGACCCTCAGGTTGAGGAAATGGAAGAGGAGAGCCTCTCGTTCCAACACCTCACCCATCTATAGAGTTCAATCCCCCATCTTCGGATTCCACCAAACCCCTCAACCCCTCCCTGATTACAACACTCTGTAAATAAAAATTCAGCCATGTATTATATTGTTCCATACTCGACTGCCGAGTTGGGAAGTGTGATGTTGTGGTGTGAATGGTTAAGATTTTAGAGTGATGAAATGTTAAGTTAAGGTTAAGGTTAATAGTGATAGGTAGAGGTTCCCAGTTGTAGTAATGCATGTCCCTTTGACATAGGGCCAAGTAGAAATGTTAGTTAAAATTTTTTTCTCTTCTTCCCATAGTTTAAGAACAGAGTAGAACAGGAACTGGCAAGAGGTCAGAACACAAGGAAGGCAAAGTACATAGGTGATCCTTCACAATAGTATGATTGTGAGGATCACAAGGAGGGAATGTAGCCATGCTGGCCACGCAAAATGGACACTGAGCCAAACTAAAATGGAAGACAGCAGGGAAAGCCTGTTTAGTGAGAACAGACAGCCTGCTCTCAACTAATTAGCATTTTGCAAGCAGCAAACCAGTTTTCTGGCCAGGTGCAGATCTCCAAGCCAAAGGTGTTAATGGCAAAGCGCTTAACATTCTGATGAGGCGGCCCAGATCCAGGCACACACACAATGGCAACATTTCCATCTCAATGTAGCACTTAATTGGTGGAGCAGACAGGATGGCACCAGAGTAACGAATATCGAAACCACCCCCCCAACATCGAGGGAAGCCCCGCATTGGAGGATTTCGAAGGTAGCCGTTTGGAAACGTTCCAATCGGTACCGAAAGGTAGAGCCCGCCTAGAAGGGGGCAAGGACATTAGAGAGGGGTATAAAAGCAAATTCCCCACAGAGCCCGGTCTGTTAAACTCGTGCTCCGGCTCTGACTGACATCTTGCATCCTGACTCCAGCCGTTGAGCACCAGCCGCCGAAACCGTAAGTTCAACGCTCGCTACGCGATCCAAGCCCACTAGACTCCCAAGTACCAGAACGCTTGCTGAAGGCTGCAGTACAAGACCAGGATGAAGGCCTCGTTCTCTGACCTTGCCTGTTCCTGTTAGATAAGTATTCTGTTCACTTAAGTTTAGTTATAGCTTAGTCTCTTAGTGTGTGCATGAGTATTTATTATAACTGTATAATAAATATTGATCGTTTGAACTTTTACTAATCGGTGTATCGTCTTTATTACTTTGAACTTGACCTTGGAATACTTGTGACGTTGTCTATACGGCAACTGGCGACTCCAGAGCTAAATAATTACATAGAACAGAGCCTAGTAGTGTTAAGCACACGTCGAACTCGGAGGCGTGTTAATACACTCCAATAAACGCGTTTTACAACCACAGTATAACGTGCAACAGTATGATCCCGGCCCCAGGTTATTGTCCGTGTGGAGTTTGCACATTCTCCCAGTGTCTGTGCGAATCTCATCCCCACAACCCAAAGATGTGCAGGGTAGGTGGATTGGCCACGCTAAATTGCCCCTTAATTTGAAAAAAATAATTAAATAAATGCAAGTTGCCATTGTTGTTAATGAAACAAATTGCACATATCTGAGTCTGGAGGTTGTGTTGGCGTTAAAGAGCTATGTCCAGCAGCACAAAAAGGATCAGAATGGTTACAGCACAGAATAAAGGTGCAGCAGATAATAAAGAAAGCGAATGGAATGCTGCAATTTATAGCTAAAGGAATAGAGTATAAAGGTAAGGAAGTGTTGTTGCAACTATACAAGGCATTGGTGAGACCACACCTGGAGTATTGTGCACAGTTTTTGTCCCCGTATTTGAGGAAAGATATAATGGCATTGGAGGCAGTTCAGAGGAGGCTCACTAGGTTGATTCCAGAAATATAGGGTTTGTCGTATAAACAGAGATTTAAAAGTTTTGGCCCATACTCTCTAGAGTTTAGAAGAATGAGGGGAGATCGAATTGAGAAAGGTATGGATAAAGTAGACGTGGAGCTGATGCTTTCTCTTGTGGGGCATTCTAGAACAAGTGGTCGTACTCTTGGGATAAGAGGTAACAAATTTAAAATGGAGTTTAAAAAATTTTTTATTCACCACATTTTCATCATACAAATAAAAGAAAAACAAAGAAACAACAGCAAAAACAACCCCACCAATATAGGCCCGAAACATCGACTCGCAAATTTAAAATTAAGTTAAAAACAGAAAACAACAAACCAACCCCCCCCCCCCCCCCCCCCCCCCCCCCCACCGCCTTAGTGTTCAATAGCAACAAGTTCCTGAAAGTGCATGATAAACAAACCCCATGAATTGTAGAACCCCTCCTTCGCCCCCCCCCCCCCCCCCCCTAGTTCAAATTTCACTTTCTCCAGGGTCAAGAATTCCAGCAGGTCCCCCCCCACCATGCCAAGAGCAGAGAAGCTGACATCCACCCCAGGAGGACCCACCTACGAGCAATCAGCGAGGCGAGGGGGGGTGCTATTGGGAAGGTCAAGGTCAGAAACTCCTTGCCCACAAAGTCTCGGACTTGCAGATACCTGAACCCTTTCTCCTGCACCAACCTGCACTTCTCCCTCAACTCCTCCAGCCTTGCAAATTGTTCCCCCAGGAACAGATCTTTACTCCCATCTCTCCTCCCATCTCCGAAACTTCGCATCCAGCCTCCCCAGCTCGAACCGATGATTCCCCTACGAAATGGCAGCGACCCCCACTCCCGGCTGGGACACCAAAAAATGCTCACCGCTCTCTTGGTTTAATTTATACGCCGAGAATGACCCAAATCTTTAGAGTAGCCACATTATATTCCCCATTGACAGCAGTGATATCATGGTTGTGTTGTAAGTCACCGACTGACCAGTAGGAGTCTTATTAGTATATTAGTGAATGTTAGAGTCAGGTGACCTCAGATTGATGAGGGAGCTGGCAGGGAGTTTATTTGTGCATATTCATATTATTATTTATCTGTTGTTTGAATATATTTGACCCACAGTTAATGTTAACAAATTGTTTATAGCTTTAGCTACAAGTGTTCTTGTAATATAAATAAGGCCATCCGACAAGAGCATTACACTAACATACTCGGCTCTGATATACAGCCGTAAATCGTCCGCATACAAGGATACTCTATGTTCCATCCATCCCTCTCACTATCCCCTTCCACAACCCCGAACACCTTAGAGTGATGGCCAATGCAAACAGCAGAGGGGGGGGGGGAAAGAAGAGAGAGACATAGGACACCCCTGCCTAGTACCCGGTGCAGAGCAAAGTACCTCAAACTCACGTTGTTAGTGCGTGCCATATGTTCCCTGTAGAGCAACCGTACCCGTGGCGTGAACCTCGGCCCAATCCCAAATATCTCCACGACCACTATCAAGTACCCCCAGTCTATCCGGTCAAATTTCTTCTCTGAATATAGCGCCACCACCACTTCCATCTCCTTCCCATCAGTCGATGTATCGATCACATTTAGCAATCTTCTAACATTCGAGAACAGCTGCCTTCCCTTCACGATCCTCTCCTATCACCTTCGGGAGGCACCCCCCAACCTTGCTGCCAGCACCTTCGCCAATATCTCGACATCCACGTTTAAGAAGGATATGGGCCTGTACAACCCACACCGTCGGGTCCTTGTCCTTTTTTAACAGCAGGGAAATCAAAGCCTGTCCCAATGTTTGTGGTAATACCCCCTACCTATCGCCTCCTGAAACATTCCCACCATCAGCGGCACCAACGTCCTTAAACATCTTATAATACTCCACTGGGACACCATACGACCCTGCCACCCTCTATGACTGCATCCTTCCGACTGCCTCCTTTACCTCCTGTTCCCCCACCGGCCCCCTCCAGCCCAGCCTTCCTCCTAACCCATCCAGAAACTCCCTCATCTCCCGCTCCAACTGTTACAACTTCTCCAAGACGACATCCACCCAATGTGGCGCATGATCCAAGGTCGCTATCACAGAGTACTCCGATCCCTTGACTCCAGCCAATAGCGCCTTCCCTACTACAAAAAGTTTATTCTCGCATACACTTTATGTAGCGGGAAGAAAAACAAATCCAGCTCCCTCAGATCCAGAAACCTACACAGGTCCACTCCTCTCATCTCTCTCATGAGCCCAGTCAGTGCTTTTGCACCCCCCGACTGGGCCAGTGAGTGCGGCTGTGACCTATCCATCCTCGGCTCTTACACCATATTCCAGTCCCCCCTTACTATTAACTCATGCGTGTCCAAGTCCGGGATGCCACCCAGCACCCTCTTCGCAAACCCTGCATCATCCCAGTTGGGGCCATATACATTCGCCAGTGCCACCAACCTCCCCTCTAATGCCCCCATCACAATCACATAGCTACCTCCCTGGTCTGCTACCACCTTCTCCATCTGAAACCTCACCCTCTTGCTCCACAATACTGCTATCCCCCGAGCCCTACCTCTGAACCCAGAGTGGAACACCTGGCTCACCCAGCCCTTCCTGAGCCTCACCTGATCCTTCACCCTCAGGTGAGTCTTCTGCAGCATCGCCACATCAGCCTTTAAGCTCTTTTAAGTTCCCCCAAATCCCCTCACGTTACCATTCTGACTGGGGGGGTCTTCCACCCCCCTCCCCCTCCTCATATCCGCCATCGCTATAGCTCCAGGTCCTGCGCATAGGGCATGACCCGCCCGTCCCTTTGTTGCCATTGAAACCCCCCATCGACTTCCTCTTGAAAACACCTCTCCCAGTATTGATCCCCTCCCCATCTTTTACACCTGTTCAGCCAACCAATGACCGCAGGCCCTCCACCCACCACACTCCCGTTGACTAGCCAACCTATGCCTGCTAGTTTGGTGGCCCCTGCCCAGGCCCCCCTCCTCCCAATCCCCTCTTCCATGCCCAGTCCCTAAAAAACAAAAAACAAACAAACCCAGTGCAAACAAACACACCCCAGCAAACCACCATCGCCCAAAATTTGCTACCCACTTACCCCTGTGCCCCCATACTACAGGGCACATAACTCTTCCCCACCAAATCCCTTCCCCTTTCTCATTTTAACCCCAGTCCTTCAGCCTTCATAAATGACTCTGTCACCTCCACCGTCTCAAAGTAGAAGTCCTTCAAGCTTGTGTGTAGGTCATCCTCAGCTTCGCCGGGTAAACCACGCCGAGCCACACCATTGCTGTAGAGTGCTGCCTTCACCTGACCAACGGCCAGCCTTCTCGCTAGCTCCACCGTTAAGTCCTGGTACATAGGTATACTAACTCCTTCCCACTGCACCTCATGCCTATTTTCCGCCGAACTCAGAACCTTCCCCTTAACGTGATTCTTGTGAAAGCAGATTATCACCGCCCTTGACCTCATTTGTCTTCAGCTTAGGCCTGAGTGACCGACGTGCCTGATCCAGTTCATACCGGGAGGGTTCTTCCCCCTCCCCCACCAACATCTTTGCAAAGTACTCAGTCGGCCTCGGGCCCTCCACCCCCTTGGGGAAGCCTACAATTCTTCAATTCTGCTGCCTCGACCTGTTTTCCAGGTCCTCCACCTTAGCTCAGTCCTTTGTTGGCCTCCACCACCCTCTGCAGCTCCTCATCCATCGAGGTGAACTGGTCACTATGCTGCGACAGAGCCTCCTCCACCCACTTCAACTTCTCTCCTAGCTCCCATACCTCAGCCGATGTCTTCAACACCGCTGCATTCACGGGGGCAATAGCCTCCTCCACCAGCTCCTTCATCGCTGCCATAATTTATTTCCGCATCACCTCCATGTGCTTGGCAAACTGCTTTTCAAGCTCTCCAGCCCTCACCTCGGTCATCTTCTCTACTGTGAAGGGCGCAGCACCACCCATTGATCTGGCCTCCGCCATATTTCCTGCAACCGGGCTGGCCTGTTCGCTCAACAGCAAACCTTCGCTCGCCCCCATCTTCCCGATGGCTTTTTTTTTGGTTCTTCGACATCCCCCTCCTTCTTTATGTCTTCCTGCACCAGTTCACCCAAAAACTGCCCCTGGGACTGGGCATTAACTTCCAAAAAACCAAGCCTCGAGCAGGAGCAACCCAACATGTGACTTCCACCGACATGCCGCCATCGGAAGTCCAACATAAAACAGAGTTGAGGAGATACTACTTCTCTCAAAGGGTTTGGAATCTGTGGAATTTGCTACCCCAGAGTCTGGTGGATGCTGGGACAGTGAGTAAATTTAAGGAGTTAGACAGATTTTTAAATTGGCAATGGGTTGAGGGGTCATGGAGAATGGGCAGGATGGTGAAGTTGTTCGGTGAATTGGACATTCTGAATTCTCCCTCAGTGTACCCGAACAGGTGCCGGAGTGTGGCGACTAGGGGATTTTCACAGTGCAGTGTTAATGTGAGCCTACTTGTGACACTAAGAATGTTATTTTTTTTAGAAAATATTTTATTGAGGCATTTATAATTTTAACATTCTAAACAACAGAGCAGACCAGCACATGCAAAAACCCCACAATAACATACCCAACTTTCCCCGCCCTAACTCCTAACTACCCACATATTAGATTCCCTGCCCTTATTCTTCACACCCATGCCTCCCCTCCACCCCCCCACCCCCTCAAATCTCCTGCTGACGGTCAGTTTCCCATAAAGAAGTTGATGAACGGCTGCCATCTCAGAGTGTACCCCCTTAAGGTGAACTTAATCTTCTCTACCCTAAGAAACCCTGGCATGTCACTGACTCTCACCCCGACTTTGGAGGCTCAGAGCCCTTCCACCCCAGCAAAATCCGTCAGGGCCACCAGGGAGGCAATGGCCAAAACATCGGCCTCTCTTCTTCCCTGAGCTCCCGGATCTTCCGACACTCCAAATATTGCCACCTGTGAACTCGGAGTCACCCTCCCTTCCAGGACTTCTGACATGACTTCTGAGAATCCCTGCCAAAATTCCCTCAGCTTCGGATAAGCCCAAAACATATGTACATGATTCGCCGGACTTCCCCCGCACCGCCCACACCTGTTCTCCACCTCCTCAAAAAACTTACTCATCCAGGCCACAGTCATAAGAGCCTTGTGGACCACCTTGAACTGGATGAGGCTAAGCCTGGCACACGATGAGGATGCATAAGAATTTTATAATTAACATCACGACGAGATCAGCGACGATCAAATAGCGGAGCAGACTCGACAGGCCAAATGGTCTAATTCTGCTCCTATATCTTATGAGTTTATAACTTTTCTTTTGAAAAAAAAAGGTACCCAATTCTTTTATCTTTCCAATTAAGGGGCAATTTAGCATGGCCAATCCACCTATCCTGCACATCTTTGGGTTGTGGGGGTGAGAACCATGCACATATGGGGAGAATGTGCAAACTCCACATGGACAGTGACCTGGGGCCGGGATCGAACCCGGGTCCTCAGTGCCGTGAGGTGAGCTTATAATTTATGAATAGAATGGTTACAGCACAGTAGGTGACCAGTGTTGACATTTCTTCCACAAAGTTAAACGCAGAGAGTGATAATAATCCAGAGCACTATTAGAGGTTATTGACACAATGGCAGGGAGCCACAGAACATTCCAGATTTTATTGGATATTCCAAATATCCTCCTCCCTTTCCTCCAGTGCATGGAGCCATAATGCTGCTTTTTATAACCCAGTCCTTCAAGATAATTCCACAGGGCAGAGAACATAACTTAGCACTGTTCTCAGCTCAGACCTTTGAACTGCATTCTCAACTCAGAGCTGCAGTGGTTAGATGCCATGCCCTCAACTCAGTCCCAAAAACTGTGGCTTAGATTTACTCATCAGTACAGTGCCTACTGTGTTCGGAGTACAGCATTTTGCAACACTTTAAGGGATCACTGAATGCTGTGCTGTATGTCTACCTGTAGGAGTCCCTATATTTCCTGAGACAGGCACCACTGAATAATATATTCATATCTGGCTGCCACTAAAGTAAACATCAGAGTCCTGGGACTGATAGCGAAGCATCAAGAGACTGATTCTTAGTGTTAGTGCTGTTAATTTTTTATTAACTGCATTTAATTATATGCAGGTGGAGGGCATTACTTGGGGTTTCACTTGAGGACATATAAAGAGACACTTATTGAAATGGCAATGTTATGAAGTTTGAACTTGTAGGCTTGCAATATTTCACTTGAAATAAATGTAAGACTAAGTAAAGATTGAAGAATAATCTGATGAACGCGAAATGTTAGTTCACAGATGCTGCGTCTTTCCAGCATTTTCTGTTTTTAAAAAAAATTTAAGATTAAAATTTAGAGTACCCAATTCATTTTTTCCAATTAAGGGGCAATTTAGCATGGCCAATCCATCTACCCTGCACATCTTTGGGTTGTGGGGGCAAAATCCACGCAAACACGGGGAGAAAGTGCAAACTCCACACAGATAGTGACCCAGAGCAGGGATCGAACCTGGGACCTCGGCGCTGTGAGGCAGCAGTGTACAATTTAAGTAAAGATTGACTCTAGTTCAATCCTTCACTAATTAGCTTTCTAGACTATATCAAGAGGGACTGAGTTATGGTGGGGGGGGGGGGGGGGAAGAGAGAGAGAGAGAGAGAGAGAGAGAGAGAGAGAGAGAGAGAGAGAGAGAGAGAGAGAGAGAACATACATCCAGCGTGGTGCGGTTAATCCTGAGTTACTACAGTACTTCAACTGTGAGTTCAAGGCAGGGGAACCCAGTCCAAACCAGCAATGTCAGGAAATTCTTCTTCACACAAGAAAAATACTTCCAACCCGAGTAGGGGAATGCAAACAAGACTCTGCTCATTTGGGAAGCAGTTGGACGTAGTAACGGGAACGGACCATTGGGTTCTGTGGAGAGATGATGGCCTCCCTCATCTGTGCAAATATTTCCAATCACCTAAAGGCAATTTCAGCATCTATCACTGCCGCACAGAGAAACCCACATGGCAGTCACAGAGACTCACATCCCTCAGTCTGGGCTGGAACCCACATCTCTTGGATTGGCAGACCTCTTCCCACAAGCATGTCTGTCACACTCTCCAGTTCACTGGATTGTTTATCGGTTCCATGTTGCATCTGTTCAGAGGGCTAAGCTAATGGGCAACAATACAACCTTGTAACCCAGCAATTTACTGGAGATATCTGCTCATTGGATTGGAAAGTATATATATATCCATTTCAGTAGAATCAAACTGAAAGTTAAGTCTGTGACTTAAAACGTGTCAATCAAAAGGATTTGATAAGCGTATGGAGGCGGCCTCATGTAAGGGCACCAGTTTGGGGGCGTTGCTAACGGCACCTCTGCTGTTCCCGCTGGCACAGTACTCCACCAGGTGCGGGAATTCCTACGTAGACAGGTCTCAATCTTCCCGCTTGTACCACCAAGGGAGATTCAGGATATGGTAGTTTCCAGAGTGTGGGTGGGAGAAGGGAAGGTCTCCGACATCTATAAGGAGCTCATGGGGTCAGAGGAGACGCAGACTGAGGAGCTGAAGCGCAAGTGGGAAGGGGAGTTAGGAGGAGAGATCGAAGATGGTCTCTGGGCGGAGGCGTTGAGTAGTCAACGCGTCCATAACATGTGCCAGGCTCAGCCTGATACAGTTCAAGGTCGTTTACCGGGCTCACATGACAGTGGCCTGGATAAGCAGGTTCTTTGGTATAGAAGGTAGGTGTGCAAGGTGTGCGGGGGGGCCAGCGAACCATGTCCACATGTTTTGGACATGCCCAAATCTCAGGGGTCACTATTAGGGTTCGCCCGGAGGTGGCAGCGGTTTGTCGACTTCTTTGCAGAAAAATTTTTTTTGAAACAATTTTTATTCAAGTTTTCAACAACAAATTTGATCACAACAGAGAAAAACAGTAACCCCTCCCCTCCAATACAAAAACAATAAATTAACAAGAAAAAGAAATAAGCATAAAGCCATGAGAACAAACCCGCATAACGAACCCGTAGTCCTTCCCCCCCCCCCCCCCCCCCCCCCCCCAGCTACCTTCCCCCGATTCCCGTCCATTTTCCCCTGATTCTTGGCCACCTGGCTATTCTTCCTCTTGTTCGTTGGCCACAAACAGGTCCCGGAACAATTGCATGAATGGCTCCCACGTTCTGTGGAAGCCGTCGTCTGACTCTCGGATGGCGAATATGATTTTCTCCATTTGGAGAGATACCGAGAGGTCGGACAGCCACCCTGCAGCTCTGGGTGGTGCTGCTGACCGCCAGCCAAACAGGATTCTACGGCGGGCGATCAGGGAGGCAAAGGCAAGGGCGTCCGCCCTCCTCCCCAGGAATAGATCTGGCTGGTCTGAAACCCCGAAGACCGCCACTATCGGGCATGGCCTTTGGACATAGCCTCGAAGAAGGCTGTCCAGTACTCCACAAGTCTGGGGCAAGTCCAGAACATGTGGGCGTGGTTGGCCGGGCCTCTTTGGCACCGTTCACATCTGTCCTCCACCTCCGGGAAGAACCTACTCATACGGTTTCTTGTTAAGTGGGCTCTATGTACCACTTTTAGTTGCGTCAGGCTGAGCCTTGCGCACGTGGCGGTGGAGTTGACCCTATGCAGTGCTTCGCTCCAGAGTCCCCACCCTATCTCAATCCCCAGGTCATCCTCCCATTTCTTTCTTGTTGCGTCCAGTAAGGTGTCGGCCCTTTCTACCAGTCGGTCATACATGTCGCTACAGTTCCCTTTATCTAGGATACTTGCGTCCAGTAGGTCTTCTAGTAGTGTCTGTCGTGGCGGTTGTGAGTACGTCCTTGTCTCCTTTCGTAAGAAGTTTTTGAGCTGCAGATACCGTAGCTCGTTCCCCCTGGCTAGCCGAAATTTCTCTGTCAGTTCGTCCAGTGTTGCGATCCTGCGTCCGTGTATAGGTCCCTGACTGTCGGTGTCCCTCCGTCCTGCCTCCACCGTTTGAAGGTGGCGTCAGTCAGTGCTGGTGTGAACCTATGGTTGTTGCAGATGGGAGCCTTGTCCGACATTTTGGTCAGGCCAAATTGCTGCCGCAGTTGGTTCCAGGATTAGAGGGTGGCTGTCACCACTGGGCTGCTGGAGTGTTTTTTGGGTGGGGATGGAAGTGCTGCCGTGGCGAGGGCCCGGAGGGAGGTCCCCATGCAGGAGGCCTCCTCCACACGCACCCACTCGGCCTCTGGCTCCTGGATCCATCCTCTTACTCGCTCGGCTGTTGCCGCCCAGTGGTAGAATTGTAGGTTTGGGAGGGCTAGCTCCCCCCTGGATTTTGTTTTTTGTAGGACCTTCTTTGGGATCCTAGCATTTTTACCCCCCCATACGAATGCCATGATTAGTTTGTCATTCTTTGCAGAAAATTAATCGTCAGCAGGAGGAGGAGGGGGGGGGGGGTTAGTTTAGTTTAGAGTAGGCCGTTAATAAAGGTGGGACCTGTAAGGGAGGAAGCAGGCTTTTTGCGCTATGTTTATTGACTTCCGTATATTGTTTATTTTGTGGTTGTTGTAAAACCAAAAAAACCTCAATAAAATATTTATTAAAAAAAAGGATTTGATGAACTCATCACACATTAAACCTGCACACTATACACACACCAGACAAACTACAGAAGTTCAAGAAGGCAGCTCACCATCACCTTGTCAAGGGACATTAGGGATGGGCAATAAATGCTGGCCTAGCCAGTGATGTCTACATCCTGTGAAAGAATTAAAACAAAAACACTCATAATCACATTGTCAAATCAGCACAATTAATTTGTGGGACACTCACCACTCCAACATAGAGGGGTTTGCTGAGATCTAGGTTTGCTCTCCAGGAGAAGAAAATGGAGTAGGAGCAGAGCATCACAGTGAAGAGCCACAAGACCGAACGCTGGGAGGAGTTGCTGCAAATGTACATTAAGCAGAACCATCAACAAATCATTAGGCCAAGTCAAAATTTCTCAGACTCGGGAGGAAAAAGTGGCAAGGGCACTGCGGATTGCAGAGACCTTATGGGGCAAGGGAATCAAAACCAGTCTTGCCATTTCCCACGTCTACAATACCGCTGTTCTTCAGTTGCCACCACCAAACACATCTTCCCCATCCCTTTCAGCATAGAGGCCATTCCCTCGGACAGTTTGTTCACTTTCCAGGCCTCCTCATCTTCCCATGAACACAGTAAGAAGTCTTACAACACCGGGTTAAAGTCCAACAGGTTTGTTTTGAATCACTAGCTTTCAGTGCACAGCTCCTTCCTCAGGTGAATAATGCAGTGCTCCGAAAGCTAGTGTTTGAAACAAACCTGTTGGACTTTAACCTGGCGTTGTAAGACTTCTTACTGTGCTCACCCCAGTCCAACGCCGGCATCTCCACATCATGTCTTCCCATGAAAGCACAGGAGATGCAACACCTGCCCTTTGACCTACTATATTCCCACTGTCCGAGACCCAAAATACTCCTTCCAGGTAAAACAATTTATTTGTGTTTCATTCAATTTGAAATGGGATTTCCTATACATTGGAAAGACCAAATATGGATTGGAACACCATTGTTCAGTTTGCAAAGAAGACCCTAAGCTTACAGTCGCCGGTCATTTTAATTCTCTGCTCCACTCCTGCTTTCACCTTGACCTCCTTCAGTTCTTTAACAAAACTTAATGGAAGCTTGAGAAACAGTACCCAATCTTTCAACTCAGCACTTTGCAGCTTTCTGGACAACAGTGAGGTCTTTCATAACCTTGGCCATCATTTGTTCAGATCGCAACATTTGTCCCAAAGGGTGGTGACAGTCTGGACTGCATTGCCTGGGAAGGTGGCAGAGTCGGGTTGCCTCACATCCTTTAAGAAGTACCTGGATAAGTACTTGGCAGCAATAACATTCAAGGCTATGGGCCAAGTGCTGGCAAATGGAATTAGGCAGGGTGAGGTGCTTTTCATGCGTTGGTGCACTTGAGGCTGAAGGGCCTCTTCTGCACTGTATTATTCTGCTTTACTATTTACACTTCCCCAGTCCCATCTTCTCTTTTTTATTCATCACATTACTATCTCTTTTTCCCTACACCACCATTACTTTTGTAAATTAACCACTCCAGCATTCCACATATTAGACTTCCCCTCCCCTCCTTTATTTGTTTAAAACCAATTATAATCGCTAATATTTCCCAACTCTGACAAAAGATTATCAACCCGAAAGCATGAACCTGTTTCTGGTTGTGTGACTTGGGGAGTATTTCCAGCATTTTGTTTGTATTTCAGATTTCCAGCATCCTGCAGTATTTTGCTTTTGACCTTTAGCTTATTGCTAGTTGTTCAGTGTGGCTCCGTAGACGACATGCACAGTTACAGGAGCTTATGGCTAGGCCAAGTATGAAGGGCTCTGGGATCTAGAGGCACCTTTGTGGTTGCCCCTTACAGCAAAGTAAACTTGCACCATGTTGCATTCATCACTGGTGTTCTGTGAAAATTCAAGGCCTGCGGTACAGTTGTTTGTAGAGGGTGGACAACTGACAATACTCAGCTCCTCATCAGCCATGTCCCTGGAATCTGCATCAAAAGGTCAGTAAACCAGGTGGAGATTGGGAATGAGTGGGAGGGTCAGAAAATACAAAAAGCGGAAATATCAATTGATCACCCACACCAACAGATTTCCATCCTATCCCACCCCTAAATGGTGGAGATAGGAAATTAAACTGCAATTACATCTGTTGGGAGTGTAGCACAGTTGTTGCAAGGGAACTTGGAGGGAGAGAGAATGCATGGGGCTTGTGAAGACAGACTGCATTAACTGTATGTGCTGAGCGCTCTAATTTATACCTTTTAAAGACCTGCAGTGGGATGGCTGCGAGTGCCAGGGTTGCCCCGATTGTTGACAGTTCAGTCTTTATTTGTGCTAGCTGAAAACTGTGGAGAACAGAAAGATCCAGAAGTTAGCTCTGCAAACGATTAACTCACTGAGATTCCTTCCCCTTCTTCCCGGTTAATATGTTCAACAAATCAATTCACAGACAACCTGCTCTCAATCAGTTGCCTGAATTCATACAGCTCCTTTAATGTAAATATATTCCCTGCACACCATATGGCTTCATTCATAACACAAGCCACTCGCTATCAGTATGGAACATAATCTAAAGGTCAACACACCATGGGTGGTGTTACGCTATCTAATCCCTCTCCCAGTGTTTAAACAGGGGGAGGGAAGGGTTTGACTTTGTAGTGTTTGGAATTATTTTAAATGCATTTAGACCTATTAGAGTCCAGCATAATTTTGGTTACTCTTGCTGCAGTTATTTTTCTTCCGTTATTATTACAAAGAAAGTAAATAAGTTAAACTATTTTTAACCTGAACAACTAGGCCTCTGCATGGAGACTGGGAACACAAACTGAGCAAATCACAAAACAGCTCGTTAGGGTACTAGGCAGTCTCAGCTGTCACTCACCTCCATACCTGCAGCAGTCCTGAACCAGACTCGGATTTGGCCTAGAGGCAAACAAAGTCCCATCAGGAAACATTTTCAACTTGTCTGAACATAAGTGTTAAACATTATACTGTGTCCAGAGGTTTCCCGAGAATAGAGTCCACTGATGAGTTACTTGAGGCACCAAGTTACCCTGCCCAATCCCCTACTCCCAATGGGTGGCATTACCCTGGCAATGGGCAATGGCACAAGATATCAGCAAGGTGAAAATAAAAAAAAGGTTCTGGAAAAACACAGATCTGACAGCATCAATGGAGAGAAAGAGAGTAAATGTTTCGCATCCAATGTGACTTATCCTCAAGAACTTTTCCAGCAAAATGTTTATTTCAGATCTCCAGCATCCACGGTATTTTGCATTTATAACAGCAAGGCTGAGATGGGGTGGAGAAAACGTAAATGCGGTAGTCGCGCGCGTGCTTGTGTGTGTGGGGGTGTGTGGGGGGAGGGGGGGGAGAGAGAGAGAGGGGAAGAGTGAGTGAGTGAACAAGCGAGGGAGCAGAGGGCGGTTATCAGGAGAACACTGTTGTTATTTTGAGGAAAAATGAATCACAGCTGAGTGTAGGTGTGGGAAGTCTGTCGGATGCAGGGATGAGGAAGAATGTGTGGAATTGGATCTCGGAAGATTAGGAGAATGAAGAAGAAAATCAATAGCAGTTCTGAACACTTTCAAATACTGAGGAGGAAGGTTTATCCATACAGGGGTTTAACCTTTTTTTAACCTCTTAAAAATATCTGACACTTAACAAACCTCTGCGACACTAAGTTTCAATACTCAACACCTCAATCCCTATATCAGTGTGAAAAGTGACAAGGTGTCAGGCTTTACCAGATCAAATGTGCCATATTCCTCCCGTAGCAGGTGGGTGATGAAGCCTCTCAAGGTGGTCTGGTCTCCCCAGCTCCACCGTGCTCGATTGAGGTAGGACGAGATAGGCAGATAGAGGTAAGGCAACAAACCAGCTCCGAAACACAGGCCTAACCTCAGCACCACCCTCACAGACAATTCCTGGTCATTTAGGGTACAACAAAGCAGAATGGTAAACAAGTCAATCTGTAGCAGTTAGCACAGAGATACAAACACAGGTCATACATGGTTGAGAGATACCTACACAGTCTAGAGAGGGAGACAGAAATAAAAGCATAAGGGAAAGAGGAGAAAGTGATAGAGAAAGTGGGAGAAAGGTTAGAGAGGAAGAAATACAGTGAAGTAGTGTGGGAGAGATAGCTGGGGAGAGATTAGAAAGAGGAGTGTGGAGGCAGCACAGTGGTTAGCACTGCTGCCTCACGGCGCTGAGGACCGGGGTTTGATCCTGACGCCAGGTCGCTGTCTTTGTGGAATTGCACATTCTCCCAGTGTCTGTGTGGGTCTCACCCCCACAACCCAAAGATGTGCCGGGTAGGTGGATTGGCCACGCTAAATTGCCCCTTAATTGGAAAAATTAAAAAAAAGAAACAGGAGTGTATAGGAGAAGGTTAGACAGCAAGAGAGGGAAGAGAGGATAGGAGAAAGAGAAGTAGAAAAAGAGAGATATGTAAGTTAAGGGAGAGAGGGGAAGAGCATGGATCAGAGTGCTGCTTCACAGCGCCAGGGACCTGGGTTTGATTCTGACCGTGGGTGACTGTCACACATTCTCCCCGTGTCGGTGTGGGTTTCCTCCCACAGTCCAAAGATGTGCAGGTTAGGTGGACTGGCTACGCTAAATTGCACCTTTGTGTCCAAAGGTTAGTTGAGGTTATGGAGAAAAGGGGTGGGCTTGGGCCTAGGTAGGGCGTTCTTTTGAGGGTTGGTGCAAACTCTATGGCCGAATGGCCTCCTCCTGCACTGTAGGGATTCTATGAAAGAAATAGAAGAGAAATTGTGTGTAGGGAACAAAAGAGGAAAAAGTGAGATGAAAACAAGGGAGGAAGAGGCAGAAGAGAAATAAGACACCAAGTAGCAGTCAGATAGACAGTCAGTCAGAATGAGCGATAGATGGTGATCAGAAATTAAAACATGGGTGATATTTTACCTTCTCTCTGTGTAGTCTAAACAACACCCAGGGCACGATATACATCATGTAGAGAACAATGGTGTGCTGATTACACAGACTCAGGCCACAACAGAATGCACCCAGTAGAGAAAGCTACAAATAGAAACAGTGCTTTATCAGAGAGAGCTCAGAGGTTTTAACATGAGCTGGAGCAGATCTATCCAAAGTGCAGCCCATGAAACCCCTCTATATGAGGTGTAGGTACATCTTCAGTGCTGTTAGGGAAGGAGTTCCATGATTTTGACCCAGCGACAGTGAAAGAACAGTGATATAGTTCCAAGTCAGGATGGCGAGTGGCTTGGAGGGAAACCTTCAGGTGGTGGTGTTCTCAGGTATTTGAGTATAGGGAACTGCTGCCTGGTGAGTTCCTGGGATGCATCTTGTCGACGGCTACACACTGCTGCCATAGTGTACCAGTGGCGGAGGGAACAAATGTTTGTGGATGGGGTGCCAATCAAGCAGACTTTGTCCTGGCTGGTGTCAAGCTTCTTGAGCTTTGTTGAACTCATCCAGGTAAGGGGGAAATATTCCCTCACACTTTGGACTTGTGCCTTGTAGATGATGGGATTCTGAGCCGCTGGCCTGCTCTCATAGCCACAGTATTTATATGGCTAGTCAGTTCAGTTTCTGGTCAATGGTAACCAATAGGATGTTGATAGTGGGGGATTCAGCAATGGTGATGCCACTGACTGTCATGAAATGGAGTGATTAGTATTCACCAGATGGTAGTTTCTTTGACGGTAAAGAATCACACAGTACCTGCATGGGCAGAGGTCTCAAGTTTCCTCAAGTTTCTCTTATCCGTTCTTTTAATCCTTACCTCCAAACTGAGGAACATATTTCAGGCTCAGCTTATGCCGGAGGGCAATTGCTGATGCCTGACAGATCAATCCAGAGTACAGGATTCTGGAGTTTTGCACCCAACAGGACAGAGATGAGCAGCTTGCAGTCAGCCAGTCAATGAAGAGGTTCACTGCTGTGGACCAACAAACAGCCTTTGGAAACTGTGAATCAATGCAAGACTGGTGTTCAATAGGTATGCAGTCTGACTTCTATTGATCAATGGGTCTCCAATCCATCTCCCTCTAGTCAAAGAACAAAGAAAAGTCCAGCACAGGAACAGGCCCTTCGGCCCTCCAAGCCTAAGCCGTCCATGCTGCCCGTCTAAACTAAAATCTTCCACACTTCCAGGGTTCATATCCCTCTGTTCCCATCCTATTCATGTATTTGTCAAGATGCCCCTTAAACGTCACTATCGTCCCTGCTTCCGCCACTTCCTCTGGCAGCGAGTTCGAGGCACCCACTACCCTCGGTGTAAAAAAACTTGCCTCATACATCTCCTCGCACCGTAAACCTATGCGCCCTAGTAATTGATCCCTCTACCCTGGGAAAAAGTTTCTGACTATCCACCCTGTCTATGCCCCTCATAATTTTGTAGACTTAAATCATCAATCACACAGTCATCAATAGGTTTTCAATCTATCACTTGTTTATAATGTTGAGATTTGTCTTGTTTGATTAATATCATTAAGATTATCAATTATTGAACAATGATATATGGAATGAGGACCAGAGGATTTATTTGACAAAAATTAAATAAATGAATACAAGTATTGCCTCATTCAGCCCATTGCTGGACTGCAGCCAATCCCTCACAAACTGAGGGGCTTCACAGTAAATTATATTTTAGTGTCTGAGATGTGAAGCCAGGCCTAGAATAATTAGTGTAGTAAGAGGTTATTCAGCACATTGTGTCTGCACCCTCTCTTCAAATGAACAATTCACTATGTGCCATTGCTCTGCCTTCTCCCCATAACCCTGCACATTCGGCCTCTTCAAATAACAGTCTAAATATCCTTTTGAATGCCTTGATTGAACCTGCCTCCACTAGTCTCAGGTAGTGAATTCAAGACCTCAACCACTCGTGTTAAAAAGCTTTCCTGCAATTTGCATTAGCTTCTTTTGATTGTCTTTTCCCTTGCTTGTTTTAGAAGTGGGAATAGTTTGTCTCTGCCCATCCCTATTCGATTGTCTACTGCTGCTAGAGGAAGGATTCACTCGGATTTTACCTTGGACCTTTCCTGGGCTGTTGGTGCTGTGCTGAATCGAACAGTCAGAACCATGAGAAGACTCACAAAGAAGTTGTTCAAGGTGAAAACCTCTGCTGCAACTGACCACTGCCATGCCAGCCGGGAGAAGGCAAAGAGCCCAGCAGCGAGAATCCCTCCAGAGTACGAGTCCGACAACCTGAAACATAGGAATGGGACCTCAGACATAGAAACATGAGTAGGCCATTCAGCCCAGGTAGACTGTCCCACCACTAATATATAATGGCCGATTGGTCGCCTAACTCTACTTATCCTTCTGTTGCTACATTTTCTACAACGCCCTTAACAAAACTCAATCACAGCAAAAGATAATTGGCTGGGTATTGCTAGCACGCATCGATCACCCAGTGGTGAGAGTTGAAGTGACCCAATTTCACAAATCCAACACAACCACCCTGCCCCCTCCCGCACACTATGAATAATGGTCCAGTTTTACCAACACCAACCATCCATCCACCCATGCCCCCAACACAATGAATAATGGTCCGATTGATTAATTGCATTTGATCACTAAAAAGTGATCCTTGCTGGTTGGCTGGTGTATGGGGTAGGAGAAGGGTGTTAAACGAGTGGGGTTGGTGAATCACGTGGCCTTAGCAAGGGAGTGGTTGCATTTTCACAAGCTCTGGCTCTGCTCATATTTAAATCTGTTTTTCTTGTGCACATTTTATTTTGTCTTTTCTTGGTTTACATAGCATAAACTATGCCCTGAGAATTGTTGGTAGGTGTTTCTGCATGATAGAGCAGAGTTAGAATGTTTTAATCCTCGTTTGTTTGTGGCGGCTGGAAGGAGTGGGGACAACACGGGACTTGCCCTTCATGGCGCAGTTGCTTTTGAGCAGGCTCCCACTCTGATAGCGCGGTGTACATCGACAAATGATGGCTGCCAAAAAGTATGCTGTTCTGGCTCGGAGGTCCCTGCTGGGAGCCCACCTCCATACGGTTGAGGTCCTGCTGCATGGTGGAAACAGGAGAGGATTGCTGCTGAGCCCAGTCCCCGAGGCAGTGGAGAGGTAACCAGCTCAGTTCGAGAATTGGCTGCCATGTTTCAGGAACCTTGATCTGGTAGCTGGGCAAATTAAATTTGATGGAGAACATGTAATTATGCCTTCAAAGTCTGGGGTTAGTGTGGCCGTCTGACCACTGAGTCCCGTGTTGTCCAAATCCAGATGTCAGTCTCGAGGGGCTGGGGATGAGTGAACTGATTGATTCCCCCACCCCTCCACTTCCCGGCCAGAGCCGAGGTTAGTGACCGTCTGTGGTCTGGTGAGATGGCATGGTGCAAGTGTCTCATGCCTAGATTATTGGAATCCTTGAGAGATCTTGAAGAGTGCCATTGATCCTGCCTCATCTTGATTTTAGCTTTCATTTTGCGCCAGTGAAGGCCCAGACAGACTCCATGTTATATGATGGTTATTTGTTCTATCCTGGGCCTGGGATTTGGATTGCATAGTGGGTATCCGTATAATTTCAGTTCCCCCTCCCCTTTAGCTCTTGGGTTCTGAGATTTTCTTTGTTACGTTTCTTTGAAGTATGATGCGTAACTGTGTAGTGGACTGTATCCTGCTTTTGTGCACATTAATGATGTGAATAACACATTATTCATTGTGTTGGGGGGAATGGGTGGATGGAGGATGGGTGGTTGGTGTTGGAAAAGCTGAGGACTGCCTTGCATTCTGCAGCTCTGTTATTATCCAAGACTTTTCTCCCCCTTGATCATGCTGTTATCTGCTTGATGTTGTCAATTTTTTCTGTTCACAGGGAAGTGAATAATGTGGGTGCGGTGGCCTGTACCATTGATTATGCTGATTTAACAAGTTCATATCATGTTATGTCAATATTGAATGAATAACTTGTGCACAGTCTCTGCGTTAATGTATTTGGGCCTTTTTTGTCCGACTATCTGAGAGATGCTTTCTGTCGTCTCTCCCCGGTCTCACTTGGAAAGATGAGCAGAGCAGGGTGAGGGATGTGTAGACATCTGGGATGGCCACTTCCAGAACACAAAATGGACGCTCACAGAGAATGTAGGGAAATGTGGACAATGCTAGACAGCAAGCAGGCACAGTGCCTGAATGTATATTTGGGAAGCAGTTACCAGACGGAATCGAAACTCTGGGTTGATTAACATATTGATGGCCCATCTCCAGGGAACAAAGGACTAATACTCAGGTCGTTGATACTGTCGCAGACATCCGGGCGCAAGAAAGACACAAACAAAGCAAGGCCAACGGCCACGTAAGACACGCCTAGCCATCAGGACACCCACCCCTTTATTGGTTAAAATCGATAACAATGATCGAGAAGTGGCCCAATTAATTGAGACCAAGTTTAAGGCCCGCCTAAAAGCGTGCAAAGCCCCTCCAAGTATAAGAAGGAACCCCCATGAGAGATCCGCACTCTTGGATTTGGCTCTCAGGCGGAGAGACCCATCCACCAGCATCACCAGAAGCAAGTAAGTTCAAGGTCAACGCTCGCTACCAGATGGACGACCTTAGCTGTTCTCCTGTATCTCTTCGAACCCAACAGCCTCAGATCCGAACAACGGCCATTGTTCCTCTGACCAAGTGGGCACCCAAAGTTAAGTATAGGCTTTTGTGTTAGAGATAGTTTAGTTTGTAGTACTGTTGTGCATGAGTAGATCTTACTGTGTGTGTAAATAAATAGTATTGACTTTGAACTAACTGGTGTATTGGCTCTTTGATCGGTATTCGGTTTGAACCTTGTGGCGGTATCGAGAGATACCTGGCGACTCTGAAAGTAAACATAATTAGGATTAAGGAAGGCGACCATATTGACTGCTATATTTATAGCAAGTAAATAGAGCAACAGATGGAGCTGTTAGGATTAGTTTGCCTTCACTGTGATAGTGTTAGAGCTAACCAGTTTTTTTCCCCCCCTTACTTTTTCTTTTAATGTGAATTGAGAGCTTCTGTGCTTTTCATTTTAGGCCCAGACTGGATGTCATATGATGGTTATTTGTTCTACCCGGGACCTGGAAGGGAGTTGAATTGCATAATGGGTATCCGTATAATCCGCCCCCCCACCTCGTCCTTTAGCTCTTGGGTTCTGAGGTTTTCTACGTTACGTTTCTTTGAAGTATGATGGGTACCTGTGCAGTGGACTGTATCCAGCTTTTGTGCAGACAGATCTTGTATCAATGGAGGGAACAGGTTGGGGGCATTGTCCCACACTTATCTGGTCCTATTTGTTCCTGTGTTTGCCTTCTATTATGTACTTCTACCTGTTTAACACAGACACCTATGGCTTTTTAAAATCTTTCATTTGTTTTGATACGATAATTGAAAGAACTTGAAAATTTAAGTGGGGCCTGAAAAGCTTGGTGACTGACACTTGTTAGAGCTTCATGCATATTTCTTGGAAAGACATAGAAAATTGTGTCCTGTCCAATTCAGACACTTCAAATACCTCCTCTTGTGTAACTCACGAGACGCGGAGCCTGATTTTCCACCTTCCCTTGAAGGGATACCTTTGCAGCATATAATCCCAAATTGATGGGCGACATGGTAGCACACAGTTGCTGGACAGTGCCAGGGACCAAGGTTCAATTGTCAGCTTGGGTCACTGTCTGTGCGGAGTCTGCACATTCTCTCCGTGTCTGCGCGGGTTTCCTCCAGGTGCTCCGGTTTCCTCCCACAAGTCCCGAAATCTGCGCCGGTTAGGTGAATTGGACATTCTGAATTTTCCCTCAGTGTACCCAAACAGGTGCCGGAGTGTGGCGACTAGGAGATTTTCACAGTAACTTCATTGCAGTGTTAATGTAAGCCTACTTATGACATTAATAAAGATTATTATTATTATTGAGACACCCTCTGAGCTCCCGTCCAAATAGTCACTGGATAATAAATCCAGAACAGAAACTTTGGCTGAATGTCTAACTAAATTCAGAAGGGGAACAAAGGCTGATGTTTACTCAGTCCACACAAGAGTATAGGCCATTGTAGACTAGTGATGAGTAGTGATTCCGAATGAGTGAATAATCTAATAGAAAGGGGGTAATAAGTAGCATAATACAATAGAATGCAATGTTCAGTTTGAAGTGGTAATGACTTAAAAAATCAAAATTTTAAATTTATCTATGAGGGTGAGGGATGAGGAAAAACAGACCACAATAGACCAGAATGAACTAGATAGAACCATCAAGTAGTTGCAGCAGAGGAGGCCACCATTCCCGTACCAGCCTCCCCGGACAGGCGCCGGAATGTGGCGACTGGGGGCTTTTCACAGTAACTTCATTGAAGCCTACTCGTGACAATAAGCGATTTTCATTTTCATTTCATTTGGATTTTCAAGCCCATATTAGCTATCTGCAAGAGCAATTTAGTAAGTCCTACTCCCTGTCACCCTACACAAAATTCTTCCCTTCCCGATTGCCTAATCCACACTCAAGACAGTCTATTTCAGATTGTGAACACTCGCCACTGTATTCAAAACATTTCCCTCAAGTCGCCATTGGTTCTTCTGCCAATTACTACATTTTCACTGATGCTTGATCCTTCCCCAATGGGACCACTCCCCCCACCCCCCACACAGTCTAATATGGACCCCTCATGATTTTGAGCATCTCTATCAAAACTCCCCTCAATCTGCTGAATAACTCCCTGAATCTGCTGAATAACCCCAGTATTTTATATTAAATCTTTTAAGTGAAGTTCTTCATCCCTGGTCCAATCTGGTAAATCTTTTCTGAACCCTCTCTAATGCCTAGTGCAGTGCTCAAAATTGGACACAATATTCAGTGTTTTATAAAAGGTGGATGGAAAATAGGAAGGTTTAAATCAAAAGAGTTGATGGTGCAAGGCCAAAGGGAATGGAACAAGTGAAGCAACAAAGTGCCTTCTTGAACGTGGTGTTAATTGCACAGTCATGAAACTTAAACCTCATTTAATTTCGAACTTTTCCCAGTTCTGTTGAAAGTTCACACACCTGAGACATGAACAGTTTCTCCCCTGCTGAGTATTTTCAGCATTTTCCGTTTTTAATTCAGATTTCCAGCAATGACAAAACTTTGCTTTCAGGCTAGTAAATAGTGTGGATGGGAGCAGAATAATAATAATAATTGCTTATTGTCACAAGTAGGCTTCAATGAAGTTACTATGAAAAGCCCCTAGTCGCCACATTCCGGCACCTGTTCGGGGAGGCCGGTATGGGAATTGAACCCACGCTGCTGGCATTGTTCTGCATTGCAAGCCAGTTATTTAGCCCACTGTGCTAAACCAGCCCCGAGGTTGCAAAGAAACAACAATGGATTTAATAAGTGGGTAACTGGCTGATGCAGTTCAATGAGGGAAAGTGTGAGGTCATCTACTCCGGAACCAAGAAAAAGAACAGAACATTTACTAATGACAAGAGACTAGGGTCTGTGGAAAAACAGATCTAGGGATCCAAGCAGACAAATCACTGAAAGCTATGAACAGGAACAAAAAATAATGCAAAGACATATGGAATGTTGGCTTTTATCTCAAGAGGTCTGGAAGTAATGTTACAGCTGTACAGAGTTCCGGCTAGCCCCCTCTGGATGCAGGGTGACCAACTATCGGGAGATTAAGAGACACTTTGACGTGAGTGGAGTGGGGGTCGGGGAACCCGAAAGATCAGAACGCCTGCAGGTACATGCTATTCACGTGCAAAAAAGAAATCGAAACAAAAGATTTCAAGACAGAATTCCTGCAGGAGACAGTGCAAGTAATCTTCAAATTAGAGCTGGGCCACTAAGGGGTGTTCTTGAAAATACAGAAAAATGTGTCATTTGAAACATGGAAGTCTGGCAATATCTGGTTTGAGAGGGTACAGGGAAAGATCCCACAAAAGTTTCATAGCAGCTGCAAAGAGCAGGGTTATAAAATGCAGATTCTTGCTCACAAGCAGGCTAATCAAACACATAGGTCTCATGTGGTAAGCTAAAACAATGGCTCACACCTTCATGGAATGTAACCATCTCAGGAAGCATCTGAAAAAGCATGGATGAGAGTTTCAATTGCATTAAGTGATGAATGTTTAAAACAGGCAAGTCTTTCAAGTCATAACCAAGTTAAATTTTAGCATACAGCTAAAAGCAAAGTTTCACACCTTAATTGAAATAAACTCTCTTAGTAAACAGCTGGAAAGGATGGATGATACTCAGTCAAATTTGGTGTCAAATTCAAAGTGTAAAATTCTATGAACATCAAACAATTAAAAGAAAATTGGAGACGACCTGGCTACGAGAAACATCATTTAAGTCAAAATCAAAGGCAAAGTTATGAGCTGGGGACAATTGGAAAATTAAACGATTTGAAATCACAGAATTAAAAGTAACACCTATTGAAACCAAAGCATTGTTTCATCAGATCTGAGAGGAGACGATATGCCCAAAATGAATAATTAGTTGTAGTAAGATGTTTACATCAAAGATACTTTTAAACTATCAAAGTGAAACAAGTCCATTTACAAAAGTCGTTAAAACTTAATAACTCTCAGAAAGAGAATATAAACCCAGGGAGCAGCAGCAACAAGCACAGAGGAGAGGACAGAGGAAACCAGCAACAGGAGAGAAGGGGAGGAGAACTCAGAGAGAGAGAGAGAGAGAGAGAGCTCGGTCATGGGAAAGACAAGGCAAGCAGCCGAGTTTAAACAGTTATACATCTAAGGAAGACTAGAATTTAAACAGAAGTCAGAGTCAGCTTAGAGATAGCTAGCAGAGCCAGCTCTCACAGCTCGGTGCATGGGAAGAACAGGACACAGCAACCGAGTTCACCAGCGAATACAACTCAAGAAGACCAGATTTTAAGAAGATCGATTGCCAAGGTGGGCCTGAAGCAGCCAGAAGCAAGATCTTTTTTCCTTTCTGTAAAGAAAGTGTTTGCAGCTTTTAAAAGAAAAAATATAATAATAAAAATAACTTAACCTGAAAAAGTGGTTATTAGCTTACTTCACTTCCTTAATAACGCAGGACCCAGGACATCGATGCTATTAAGGGGTAAGTAGGTAAAATTCTTCGGTGAAGGTATGGGTTATACCGGGGGATAACTTGAAAAGATAGTTTGACCTGAATAGCACCCACAGAAGCCTGCACTGGAGTCAGGGAGTGAGAATCCCTGTTCACCATTTAGAATATCAACCTTTTTTTTTATAGGGGGAATTCTAAGAATAGTGGTGAGTTTTAACTTCAGGGGTGATATCAGTAAACACTCCTTCATACAAATGAACTCTTTCCCCAAATTGCTGCTCAAGCTGGAGTCAAATAAAAGTTTAAAATTAAGATTGGCAGATTTTTGGTAGATAAGGACATTAAAAGGTATTATTGGAACCAGGGCAGGAACGAGTAATTAAGATACAAATCAGCTACAATTTAACAAATCAGCTACAATTTAATGGAATAATGGAACAGGTTAGAGGGGCTGAATGATCTACAGTTGTCAGTTATTGTGCCTCTGCTAGAACTGGCTGGAGTGTGGTGCCCTGCTCTTGGACTCACCTGCCAACTGCCTCAAAGAGCAGTGAGGCTGTGGCTATCCCAAGTATCGCATTCAATACATTTACTCTGAAAACTGGAGAGCCCAATGGAAGAATGGTCATTGCCAGCCTCGCCAGGAGAGTGAACAATGGGTACCCCGGAGGATGTGCCACCTGGAAAATAGGGAAACAATGGGTCAGGGAACTGCCCACATCACCTATAATGTAATTAACTACATTGCCCCAACTACCCATCATTCACAGATGCAAGCATCCCAGACAGTACTTACTCTTTTTTTTAAAAAGGACTTATCTAGTGAATTACTGGATGTACTGGCAGGGGAGTTGTACCTGCTGCACCCTCCCTCCTGGGCTCAGTCCCCTCACCCCCACCCCCTTGGTCTCTCCCAAGTCTCCCATCTACCAACTCCTGTCACTGCAGTTTCTTTCCTTGAACCACATCTTTTCCATGAGCTTTACCCAATGTTCCCTTGACTTGCCACACCGAACTCATCCACTTCACACAACAGCTACCTCTCTATATGGCTCCTTTGGTCAGGCACCAACTCTGTCCTTGGCTCACTCCACCCATTCTCTACAATATCCTTCAATCTCAAGACACCTTCCCCAAACATCACCTCAACTCCTCCCAACTCTGTACCCACCTCTTCCAAAACCATCAGTTGAAAACTCGTGAGAAAATGCTGGAACATCTCAGCAGGTCTGGCAGCATCTGTAGGGAGAGAAAAGAGCCAATGCTTCAAGTCCAGATGACCCTTTGTCACAGCTTTGACAAAGGGTCAGCTGGACTCAAAATGTTAGCTCTTTTCTCTCCCTACAGATGCTGCCAGACCTGCTGAGATGTTCCAGCATTTCCTCTTTGGTTTCAGATTCCAGCATCCGCAGTAATTTGCTTTTATCCTGTTGAAAACTCTTCTTAGTCTTTTGGTGTTCCTTTTATTCCTCAACCCCTTAATAGATTACCCAACCCCAGGCACCCCCCACACCTGGGCTGCAGCTTAATCCATTCCATTCCTGGTCATCACATCCTTTTTCCAGTACCACCAGGCTGCCGCAGTGGCTTTTTTTTTTCTTATTCAAAGACAGAAAGTACAGATGCTCTTGGATTCTAGGAATCTGCCAAATTCCACATCTGTACTC
This sequence comes from Scyliorhinus canicula, assembly GCF_902713615.1. NCBI lineage: Eukaryota > Metazoa > Chordata > Chondrichthyes > Carcharhiniformes > Scyliorhinidae > Scyliorhinus > Scyliorhinus canicula. The sequence goes on from NC_052163.1 coordinate 41,422,716, forward strand.
TTTCCATTGATTCAATTACTCTCCCTGGCCATAACATACTGGTCTACTAAAACAGTGATCCTATCCCTCTCCAATGCCAATGAGTCAGTACCCAGAGTCCCACTGGGGCATGTCAGGAAAAGTCCCCAGCTCTTCACCCTGTAGCAGAACCCGTCATCAACATAGAAGCTGCAGCCTCTCACTCACCCCCAGCTCGCAGGCAGCAGTCACAAGCTCTCCTGTGGAAACAATAACATTGCAGTGACTGGCAGAACAAGAGATCAGAAAAACAGCATTGCACACCTCATTCTGTCTCTTCCCTCCCCCCCCCCCCCCCCTCCCCAACCACACACACTTCCCATCTCCACCTCACTCACTCACTACCTCACTCACTCACTCTCCTCTCCATACTGGGGCCCGCAAAGCTGTGTTACTAGCCCCCTACTCTACCCCCTACACACACACATGGCTGCGTGGCAAAATTTGGTTCCAACTCCATCTACAAGTTGGCTGACGATACGACCATAGTGAGCCAGATCTCAAATAACGATGAGTCAGAAAACAGGAGGGAGATAGAGAACCTAGTGGAGTGGTGCAGTGACAACAATCTCTCTCTCAATGCCAGCAAAACTAAAGAGCTGTTCATTGATTTCAGGAAGCAAAGTACTGTACACACCCCTGTCAGCATCAACGGGGCCGAGGTGGAGATGGTTAGCAGTTTCAAATTCCTAGGGGTGCACATCTCCAAACATTTGTCCTGGTCCACCCACGTTGACGCTACCACCAAGAAAGCACAACAGTGCCTATACTTCCTCAGGAAACTAAGGAAATTCGGCATGTCCACATTAACCATTACCAACTTTTACAGATGCACCATAGAAAGCATCCTATCTGGCTGCATCACAGCCTCGCATGGCAACTGCAGCCCAGGACCGCAAGAAACTTTAGCGAGTCATATACATAGCCCAGTCCATCACACGAACCAGCCTCCCATCCATCGACTCCATCTACGCCTCCCACTGCCTGGGGAAAGCGGGCAGCATAATCAAAGACCCCCTCCCACCCGGCTTACTCACTCTTCCAACTTCTTTCATCAGGCAGGAGATACAGAAGTCTGAGAACACGTACAAAGACTCAAAAACAGCTTCTTTCCCCACTGATACCAGACTCCTAAACGACCCTCTTATGGACTGACCTCATTAACACTGTATACTTCATCCGATGCCGGTGCTTATGTAGTTACATTGTGTACATTATGTTGCCCTATTATGTATTTTCTTTTATTCCCTTTTCTTCCCATGTACTTAATGATCTGTTGAGCTGCTCGCAGAAAAATACTTTTCACTGTACCTCAGTACACGTGACAATAAACAAATCCAATCCAATCCACCTCCTCCTCCCTCACTCTCCACCTCCCTCACTCCCTCTCTACCTCCCTCTCTCCACCTCCCTCACTCCCTCTCTCCACCTCCCTCACTCCCTCTCTCCACCTCCCTCACTCCACCTCCCTCACTCCACCTCTCCACCTCCCTCCTTCCCTCACTCTCCACCTCCCTCCTTCCCTCACTCTCCACCTCCCTCCTTCCCTCACTCTCCACCTCCCTCCTTCCCTCACTCTCCACCTCCCTCCTTCCCTCACTCTCCACCTCCCTCCTTCCCTCACTCTCCACCTCCCTCCTTCCCTCACTCTCCACCTCCCTCCTTCCCTCCCTCTCCACCTCCCTCACTCACTCTCCACCTCCCTCGCTCACTCACTCTCCACCTCCCTCACTCATTCACTCTCCACCTCCCACACTCACTCCACCTCCCTCCCTCACTCACTCCCTCCCTCACTTTCCACCTCCCTCACTCACTCACATTTCCACACCATACGACCGACACTAACCCGAATCCCCCCCGGGCACCGAGCGATACAGAGTCCGCAGGTAGATGGCAGACAGGCCGCTGAGGAACAGGAACGACCCCAGCCCCGGGGCCAGGCCGCCGCCGCCGCCGTTTCCAGGGTAACCCATCGGAAACCTAGAACCCGTTGAACTTCCTGAAACACAGCATTGTGGGGACTGCTAGGCCGACACATTAAAGTTAAAGGGGAGGGAAGGGACAACGTTTTGGGACAAGGGGAGGATTTTAAAGGGGCCTCGTCAGACCATCCGCCCCGCCTGTTGACAACGCAAAATGGCGGGGTTCCATGGAAGGCAGAAGCCAAAGTGGCAGTGGCAGTGGCCGAAGCTAAAGAACAGCGTAAAAAGAAAAGCAACCCCAACAAATTTGCAAACACCGAACCCATCTTCTCAGACTCTTCTCAGGAAAGAGCTGATCCCCTGTCCCGATGCTGGGAGCAGACCTCATGAGGAGTATGTCTGTGAGATTCAGGATTATAACATGTACAGACAGACTGCTTGGTTTTCTTACACAAACCACAGGGCTTGCAGACTGAAATAAAAACACAAAAATGCTGGAAAAGCTTGGCAGCATCTGTGGGGGGCTGCTGAGTTCCACCATCATTTTCTGTTTTTATTTCCCAGCATCTACAGTGTTTTGCTCCTGTTTTAGCATAAGTAAGTAAAGTCGCCATCGTCCCAGATGACCATAGGCTGCTTTCACCATAGATGGGTGAGATCTGACTGCTGGTGATTTTTTTTTTAATAATAAATTTAGAGTACCCAATTAATTTTTTCCAATTAAGGGGCAATTTAATGTGGCCAATCCACCTACCCTGCACATCTTTGGGTTGTGGGGGTGAAACCCACACTAACACGGGGAGAATGTGCAAACTCCACACGGACAGTGACCCAGAGCCAGGATCGAACCTGGGACCTCGGCGCCATGAGGCTGCAGGGCTAACCCACTGCGCCACCGTGCCGTCCTGACTGCTGGTGATTTAACCTGAGGATCACCACGAGGCAGTGTTCTTCAATCTTTTTTTCGGGGACCCATTTTTACCAACCAGCCAACCTTCGGGACCCAACCCGGCTGACCTTCGCAGCCCACGCCGGCTGATCTGTGCGACCCACGCCAGCCGACCTTCGTGACCCACCATTTTCTCTTACCTTGTTTACTGCTGACAAAAATGGAGGAAATTGTTTTGGATCCCTTTGGCCCTCGTACACGCTCCTCCAATGGAACCTGTTGGATGAAGGTGAAGCCTTCTGGTGTCAGAAAGTATGGAGTCTCCATCTGTCCAAAGTTCTGAATTTTGTTCCTGTAAAATTTTATCAAATAAACCCCCCCCCCCCCCCCCCCCGAACTTGTAAAAAAAAAATGAGTAAAATAAATGAAAAAATGAATAAAACCCCCCGAACTTGTAAAAAAGTAAAAAAATGAATAACCCCCCCCACCCGATCTTGTAAAAAAATTAAAATAAATGAAAAAAATTAAAATTAAATGAATAAAAACCACTACAGAACTTGTAAAACAAAAAGCTGCAACCGTTAAAAAAAATAGCGACCGCACTGCGCATGCGTGCCCGATTATTGGCGCTTCATCATGCGCGCATGCACAATGCGGCCACATTTTGTTAAAAAACATGTTCACGGCTGCTTGCAGCCAGCGTTATGAAAAGCCGGCTGCTACGCGGGGATTTGCGCAATCGGGAGCGCCGCGGACAATGGCTCCGCAACCCTCCCGACACCCACCCGCAGGTCGCACCCTCAACTTTTTTTTTAAATTTAGCGTACCCAATTATTTTTTTCCAATTAAGGGGCAATTTAGCGTAGCCAATCCACCTATCCTGCACATCTTTGGGTTGTGGGAGTGAAACCCACGCAGACACGGGGATAATATGCAAACTCCTCACGGACAGTGACCCAGGGCCGGGATTCGAACCCAGGTCCTCAGCGCCGTAGGCAGCAATGCTAACCACTGTGCCACCGTGCCGCCCGCACCCTCAACTTTGAAGAACACTGCCACAAGGGGTAAGGTTGAGAAGGCAGGGCCTTCATGAATACCCTCAGCCAGTACAGGAATTGAACCTGCTGGCCTTGCTGTGCATCACAAACCAGCTATCCAGCCAACTGAGCTAACCACAGTCTGGATGTCTTCTCCAACGTACGTAGGGTAAAATTGGCAGCAGAAGGAGGCATCCTATTCGTTTTGTTGGAGGCCACTACCATAAATATTCTATCTCAGCCATCAGAGTCATAGAATCATAGAATTTACAGTGCAGAAAGAGGCCATTTGGCCCATTGAGCCTGCACAGGCCCTTGGAAAGAGCATTCCACTTAAGCCCACACCTCCACCCTATCCCTGTAACCCAGTGACCCCACCTAACCTTTTTGGACACGAAGAGCAATTGAGCATGGCCTATCCACCTAACCTGCAGATCTTTGGACTGTGGGAGGCCATGTCCAGTAAGAATCTAACTACTCCCAGTGACATTCAACACAATTACCATCACTGAATCCCCCTTCGACAACATCCTGCGGATTACCATTGACCAGAAACGACTGGACCAGCCATATAAATACTGTGCTACAAGAGCAGGTCTGAGGCTGGGAATTCTGCAATGAGTAACTCACCTCCTGACTCCCCAAAACCTATCCATCAATGCAAGGCACAAATCAGGAGTGTGCTGGAATATTTTCCACTTGCCTGGATGAGTGCAGCTCCAACAACATTCAAACAACTCAACACCAGCAAGACAAAGAAGCCTACATGATTGGCATCCCATTCACCTCCTTAAACATTAATTCCTTCTACCACCAATATAGTGGCAGCAGTGTGTACCATCTACGAGATTCAGCAACTCACCAAGCTTCCTTTGATGGCACTTTCCTAACCTGGGACCTTTATTATCTAAAAAGACTTAAGGGAACCAGACACACAGGAGCACAATTCACATGTTCCCCTCACAGACACACACCATCCTAATTTAGAAATATATTGCTGTTTCCTAACCATTGCTGAATCAAAACCCTGGAACTATCTCTCTAACAACACTATGAGAGTTTCTGCACCTAATTGACTACATCAGTTCAAGAAGGCAATTAGGGATGACTTACGCAGCATCTTTTCCATTGGTAAATATAGATGCAAAGTATTCAGTTAATACTTCAGCTGTGCCCCCTACCTTTATACATAAATCCTCTTTCTCGTCCTGAATTGGCTCTAATCCTCCATTACCATCCTTTTACTATTTATATTACTACAAAAGACTTTTGGATTCTCGTTTATGTTAGCTGCCAGTCTCTTTTCATACTTTCTCTATTCTTTTCATTTGATTTTTCAATTCCCCTCTGAACCATCAATATTCAGCCTGGCTATCAGTTGCATTATCCACCGAAGCACACTTTTTCTTCTTTCTCTCTCTTGTCATCCAGGGAGCTCTAGGTTTATTTGCCCTACTTCTTCTTCAAGGGATCTGAACTGTCTTTTCTTTAAACACACCCCATCTTTGCAGCATAGTAGCACAGCGGCTAACACTGTGACTTCACAGCACCAGGGTCCCAGGTTTGATTTCCCCACTGGGTCACTGTTTGTGTGGAGTCAGCACGTTCTATCCGTGTCTGCGTGGGTTTCCTCCAGGTGCTCTGGTTTCCTCCCACAGTCCAAAGACGTGCAGGTTAGGTGGATTGTACATGCTAAATTGCCCTTAGTGTCCAAAAAGTTATGAGGGGTTATTTATTGGGCTACGGGGATAGGGTGGAAGGGAGGGCTTAAGTGGGTTGGTGCATACTCGATGGGCCAAATGGCCTCCTCTTGCACTGTATGTTCTATTTTAATAATAATAGCTTAGTGTCACAAGTAGGCTTCAATGAAGTTACTGTGAAAAGCCACATTCCGGCACCTGTTTAGGGACGCTGGTACGGGAATTGAACCCACTGCTGGTCTTGTTCTGCATAATAAGCCAGCTGTTTAGCCCACTGTGCTTAACCAGCCCCTGCAGTGAGAAACTTTGTCGCTAATTGATCTGGGCCAGTTCCTATTGAAGTTGATCTCCCCCAGTTAATTATTCATACTCTGGATTGTGTATTTTCTGTTTCCAATCGCCAGCTCAAACTCTATTTTTTATGTGAACCTTGGCAGAGCCCAGTCTTGATGCTTGCCCCAGTGAATAATACTGACACTATCCCTTTAAGAGCTGGATTAAAGGGGAGGTACGCTGGGGGCGCTGTTTGCTGAAGCCCGCGGCTGCGCGCTGCAAAGGTGTCCCGGCTCCTTTAAGAGGTTTACCTGGCGGCCACACCTGGCGCTGGGATCGGGCGGGGATTCACGTAGAGGTGACACTGGAGGCAGACAGGCAGGACCGCGCCTGGAGCTCAGGTAAGACTGGCAGAGCTCGGGGAGTCAGGACAACCAGACCCTCCCAGGGCCGGGACATCCTGAGGCTGGCGGCCCAGCCCAGGAGTGGGGAGCCCGGCCCGGGAGTAGGGCCCTGGCCCGGGAAGAGAGGCCTGGCCTGGGGCTCAGTTATACAGCAAGGAGCGGAGAAGGAGTCAAACTTACTGCAGCCACCCGGAGATGGCCGCCAGCTTGCTCACCAGACGGGTTACTGTTAACCAGGCCGGTAACCAGGCTACTTGTTGCTCATCAATCTGTTAACCAGGCCGGTAACCAGGTTACTTGTTGCTCATCAATCTGTTTACAGATAATCCTACTGGGTAATGGTGCTGACCAGATTAGCAGTTGCTGACAGTGAGCTTGATAAAAGATAACTTCTTGGGCAATTGAGCACAAACCAGGTTAGGAACCAGCTGGAATGCATGATAACCATCTTGGTAGTGTACTAGTTACCAAATAGTTGGCGTTTGCAATTTGACTAATCCCAAATCTGTGCCCATCTTTCCCAGAACGTCATGCTTAAATAGCTCCAAATAAGTTTCAGGCCCTGCCACCATTCTGGAATGGGAAATGAGTGTCACAACCTGTGTGATAAATTGCCCTGTTTTGACCTGTCTGATCCTGTTTGATAAAGTTGACCAGTTAATTCTGCTCCAGTGCTGCTCTGCTGTCACCCATATTGGTGATTCAATTCTCATCTATCCATTCTCAACCAGTGATGCGTTGGCTTCTCTACCCACACCTGCATTGTTACCTCAGTGTCCCCAAGGATCTATCCTTGGGCCACCCTCCTATTTCTCATCTTCATGTTGCTCTTTGCTGGCATCGTCCAAAATCACAGCATCAGTTTCCTTGTGTGCGATGGTGATGCTTGGCTCTACCTCACCACCACCCCTTGATCACTCCACTGTCTCTTTAAATTATTAGAATGCCCAGTGAGCAAAAGTTTTATCCAATTAATTATTGGGAAGGCAAACCAGGGAGGTTATTGGGAAGGAAAACCAGGGAGGGTAATGTATCAAATTTTGCTTACAGGTGGGAATGTAAATCTGAGGAGGACACCAGAGAGGCTGCAAAAAGATATAGACAGGCTAAGTGAGTGGGTAACAAGGAGACAGATGGACTATAATATGGGGAAGTGTGAGGTTATCCACATTGGTTGTAAGAATAGAGAACCGTGTCAATTGTTAACGTTCAAAGGGACTTGGGTGTGCTCATGCAGGCAACACTGAGAATTAGCATGCAACTACAACAAACATTAGGAAAACAAATGGTATGTTAGTTTTATTGCAAGGGAAGTGCAGTACAAGAATGGAAAAGTCTTGCTACAATTGTACTGTAGCATGGGTGGCACAGTGGTTAGCATTGCTACCTCACTGTGTCGAGGACCCGGATTTGATCCCAGCCCCAGGTCGCAGTTCATGTGGAGTTTGCATCTTCTCCCTGTGTCTGTGTGGATCTCACCCCCACAACCCAAATAGATGCAGGGTAGGTGGATTGGCCATGCTAAATTGCCCCTTAATTGGGTACTCTCACTTAGAAAAAAACAATAAAAATAATCTTTATTGTCACCAGTAGGCTTACATTAACACTGCAATGAAGTTTACTGTGAAAAGCCCCTAGTCGCCACATTCCGGTGCCTGTTTGGGTACACTGCGGGAGAATTCAGAATGTCCAGTTCACCTAACGGCATGCCTTTCGGGACTGGGAGGAAACCAGAGAACCTGGAGGAAACCCACGCAGACACAGGGAGAATGTGCAGATTCCGCACAAACAGTGACCCAAGCCGAGAATCGAACCTGGGTCCCTGGTGCTATAACACAGTGCTAACCACTGTGCTACCGTGCCGCAATTGACAGTTGCTTTGGTGAGACCACATCTGGAAGACTGTGTCCAATATTGGTCTCCATATTTAAGGAAGGATGTATTTTTATTGGAGGTTATACGGTAAATGTTCAATAAATTAGCCCCTGGGCTGAGAAGGATGTGCAAAATGAAAGCTGAATGAATTGGATTTATATTATCTGGTGTTTAGAAGAATGAGAGATAATCTCATTGAAACGTACTAGATTCTGAAGAGGTTTGGCAGGATAAACACAGATCGTGGAATGTAGTGTGATGCGGTGATGTGCTTGATCGATTTATTTAATGGTTTGTAGCTGCGTAAGTTTGAAAGCGGTGAAATCCGTTACCTCTGCCAGATGGATGTAAGGCTGTGTGAAATGTCGGTGAAATGGTTTTTGCCTGAAGGAGATGTGTGACCCAAGAATAAGAGTTGCCCATGGTAGTAGTGCTTACATTTGTTGCCACTGTAACTAGTTTGGGTTTGTCTTGTCACCACCAGTGCCCCAGCCCCCCGGAGGGAGTCAATTGATCCTTTCCTCCATAATTCTGATGCTAAAGTTGGGTTTGATGTGCGCACTGTATCGTCTACAGATTTGTAAAACTATTCATTACCAAATGACAACACCCAGCCACGTGTGATTGAGATATATATTTATATATGCGCATGTCCAGGCTTGTACAAAGAGTGAAGAGTCTGAGTGAGAAAGTATGGGTAAGCATCCTGAGCTCATGGCAGCAAAGCAGCAATAACATTAAAAAAAAACAACATATTTCAAATACCCAATTCTTTTTTACAAATTTAAGGGGCAATTTAGTGTGGCCAATTGACCTACCCTGCACATCTTTGGGTTGTGGGGGTGAGACCCACGCAGACATGGACAGTGACCCATGACCGGGATCAAACCCAGTTCCTTGGTGCTAACCACCGTGCTGCCTTACAGGAAATGTTGGGAATACTTAGCAGGTCAGGCAACATCTGTGGAGCGCGAGAGAGAGAAAAAAACAGTTGATGTTTCAGTTTATGACTTTTTTCATCAGATTTGCATTTATACCTACGTATGGTGTCTGACGAGGGTTTCCAAAATGGCAGCTTTCTCAACATTTACATAATTTCTTAGAAATTGAGGACCCTATATCAATTCCGATCAATCAGATTGGGTTATTTGAGGGAAAGAATGGTTTTATTAATCAAGATCTGCAGAGAAAGAATAGTAGACACTCATTGTTCTTGTAAAGTGTTCCATGTTTCTTGCAGCCAAAATGTAAAACCAAAGAGTATCCGCAAAGGGTTCAGGACAATATTTGGAAGTTTTGGTGGAGTGAGATAGAATCATAGGACTTGGGAGTAGGCCATTCGGTCCTTTGTGCCTCTTCTACCACTCACTAAGATCATGGCTGATTTGGTTGTGGCCTCAACTTTCACTTTCCTTTCGAATCCCGGCCCTGGGTCACTGTCCATGTGGAGTTTGCACATTCTCCTCATGTCTGCATGGGTTTCATCCCCACAACCCAAAGATGTGCAGGTTAGGTGGATTGGCCACGCTAAATTGCCCCTTTAATTAGAAAACAAAAAAATAATTGGGTACTCTAAATTTTTTATTTTTAAAAAACTCTCACTTTCCTGTCTGCCCCCCATAACGTTTTGAGTTCCTTGTCTCTCAAAAATTTATCTGACTCAACCTTCAATAAATTCAATGGCCCAGCCTCCACTGCTTTCTCAGGAAGAGAATTCCACATCCTCATGACCCTCTTGAGAGGAAAATAGATTCTCCTAATCTCTGTCTTAAAAGGGAGACCTCTTATTTTAAAACTGTGTTCCCTAGTACTAGTCTCCCCCCCCCCCCCCCCCTGGAAAAATCCCTCCAGGATCCATCCTGTCAAGTCCCCTCATGATCTTGTATGGTTTAATAAGATCACCTCTCAATCTTCTAATTAAGCCCCTCATCCCAAGAATGAGATCTTGGCTTTCTCTGAGCCGCTAACGCAATGAAATTTTTTCCCAAATTTCGAGATCAGCTGTGGACAAAGTACTCCAGATTCAGAAGGGCATTTGGAGGTTTTGGTGAAATGGGGAACAGGAGGATATTTGGCAGTTTCAGTGAGGGATGCAGTAGGGTATTTGAGGTTTCAGCGAAAGGTGGAGGTGGGGCAGGTTTTGTTTTTGATGCAATGCATGAGAAGAAAATATTGCAGCCGATTGCTGACTTGTCTGGTATTTTTCGAGCGAGTGTGGATCTGATCTCACTGGCTAGACGTTGACAATAACTTCACTGTTAAAACTGCGCTACAGTGCATCTAGACTGGGTCCGGCAGGCTCAGGATGAGGCCCAGATGTCACTGGATGATGATCCGGAGCTAGCAGCTTGGTTATTTATTTATTTATTTATTTATTTATTTTTTCTCAACACCCCATAACCTAGGGCTAACTGTAATGATTGCACTGCTATCCTGATGCAAGATCAGCTCCCGGCCCAGATTGAGGATCATACTTGATCCATATTCTGTCACAGCTTCAGAAGATTAAGATTGGGCACCTGGGTAACAGGAGATGATATTGTCGAACTAACCTAGGCAACAGATTGAATGAATGGTAGCGCTGTCACCTACCGAGTCAGGAGGTTGTAGGTTCATGTCCCATGCCAGGATCTGAGCACAGAATCTAGCTTGACACTTGAGTGGGGTGCACTACTGAGGTAAGTCATTCAGGTGCTGCAGAGAGATGTGTAAGATCTCCCACCACCCCCCATAGCACCATTCAAAGAAAGTATGATATCACTGTGCCCTTCTAATATTCACCCATCTAGTAATGCCATCAGCTGCACAGATTAACTGGCAATTCTTCTCGATTGCTGTTTCTGGGATCTTGCTGTGCAAAACTGAGTATCGCATTTGTCTGCGCAAGTGACTGCACTTAAGTAATTTGTTGGGTGTGAATGGTTTTGGGCTTTGTTGTCAGCATGATCAGATATTAAGTTCTTCAATCTTCAAGTTGCACCAAATGCTTAAAACTGCATTATCAATTTGCTGTTAATAAATTGCTGGCTATAAATTTGGAGCGATGTCAATGATCCCAGTATCCTTCGTATTGTCAGTTAGCAGTTCATGCAGCAACCTGCATTTATTTAACATCTTCCTGAGGAGTTGCAGCTCAACAAAGTTGCAAAGGAAACTAAGTGCGTGGGTTTGAGAAAGATGAAGGGGCTTCAGCAAGTCCTCAAAAGTGAGGCCTGGCAGCTGAAGGCACAATTGCCAATGGTGATGTGAAGATTGCACAAGAAGCTGTGATGTGAAGATTGCACAAGAAGCTGAAGTCGAGGAATGGATAGATGGGAGGGGATGGAAAAGGTCATAGGGCTATAAACACTGGCATCCACCTGGCAATGTGGAAAAACTGCCTTGATATGCCCTGTGCAAATAAAAAGCTGGATAAATCCAACCTGGCAAACTCTGCCCTGTCGGCCCCACAAACTCCTCCTTACTAACATTTGGGGTCTTGTCAAGGAGTAGCCTGTCACTGTCATAATCACAGAGATCTCCCTTATAGATAATGTCCTAGACACTAACATCCCCATTCCTGTATGTGTCCTGTCCCACCAGTGGAACCAACCCAGCAAAGGCAGTGGTGGCACAGTGGTATACAGATGGTCTGAAGTTTCCCTGGGGGTCTTAAACATCAACTCTAGCCCCTATGAATTCTCATGGCATCAGGTCAGACATGGGCAAGAAAACCTCATGTTGATTACCATGTACCGACCCCAATAGCTGATGAATTGGTACTTTTTTATGTTGGAAACCACATGGAGGAAGCACCAAGTATTGCAAAGGTGCAGAATGGACTCTGGATGAGATCTTTGTGTCCATCACCAAGAGTGGCTCGGTGACACCAACTACAGACTGAGCTGGCTGAGTCCTCCAGGACATTTCTGCTGGACTGGGCCTGCAGCAGGTGGTGAGGAAACTAACACTTAACCTCGTCCTCACCAATCTATCTGTCACGGATGCATCTGCCCATGATGGTATCGGTAGGAGTGACCAACGCACAGTCGTTGTGGAGACAAGGATCCGTCTTCACATTTGAGAATACCCTCCAACGGGGGAAGTATGATGGCGTAGTGTTAGCACTGCTACCTCATGGCACTGAGGACCTGGGTTTGATCCCCACATCCGGTCACTGTCTGTGGAATTTGCACATTCTCCCTGTGTCTGCATGGGTCTCACCCCCACAACCCAAAAAGATGTACAGGGTAGGTGAATTGGCCACGCTAAATTGCCCCTTAATTGGAAAAAAGAATTGGGTACTCTAAATTTGTTTTTGTTTTTTACAAAGAGGGTACCCTCTATTGTGTTCTGTGGCATTGCCACTATGCAAAATGGAATAGATTTCAAACGGATCTAGCAACAGAGAATGGACATCCATGAGGCACTGTGGGCCATCGACAGCAGCAGAATTGTATTTTGCCACAATCTGTGGCTGAGGATATCCCTCACTCTACCATTACCACCAAGCCAGGGGGTCAACCTTCATTCAATGAAGAAATCAGGAGAGCATGCCAGGAGCAATACCAGGCATACCTAAAAATGAGGTGTCAACTTAGTGAAGCCACAGCACAGAACTACCTGCATGCCAAACTATATAATCATCAAGTAATAGACAGAGTTCAGTGATCCCACAACCAACTGATCAAATCTAAGCTCTGCAGTCCTGCCACATCCAGTTGTGAATGGTGCTGGATGATGGTTAAGTAACTCACTCGAGGCTGCCCACATATCCCCATCCTCAATGATGGAAAATAATCTCTCTATAGTGATTGGAGTCATACCTAGCACAAAGGAAGACAATGAAGGTCAACCAATTCCAGGACATTAGGGAAGCACGGTAGCATTGTGGATAGCACAAACGCTTCACAGCTCCAGGGTCCCAGGTTCGATTCTAGCTTGGGTCACTGTCTGTGCCGAGTCTGCACATCCTCCCCGTGTGTGCGTGGGTTTCCTCCGGGTGCTCCAGTTTCCTCCCACAGTCCAAAGATGTGCAGATTAGGTGGATTGGCCATGATAAATTGCCCTTAGTGTTCAAAATTGCCCTTTGTGTTGGGTGGGGTTACTGGGTTATGGGGATAGGGTGGAGGTGTTGACCTTGGGTAGGGTGCTCTTTCCAAGAGCCCATGCAGACTCGATGGGCTGAATGGCCTCCTTCTGCACTGTAAATTCTATGATAATCACTACAGGAGTTCCTCAGGTAGTGTCCTAGGCCCAATCATCTTCAGCTGTTTCATTATTGACCTTCCATCATAAAGTCAGAAGTGGGATGTTTGTTCAGCATCATATACAACTCTTGCGACACCGAAGCAGTCAGTGTCCAAATGCAAAAAGGCCTGGACAATATCCAGGCTTAGGCTGACAAGTGTCAAGTAATAAGGGACAGCACGGTGGCGCAGTGGTTCGCACTGCTGCCTCACGGCACTAAAGTCCCAGGTTCGAGCCGGGCCCTGGGACACTGTGTCTGTGTGAAGTTTGCACATTCTCCCCATGTTTGCGTGGGTTTCGCCCCCACAGTCCAAAGATGTGCAGGTAGGTGGATTGGCCACGCTAAATTGCCCCTTCATCGAAAAAATGAATTGGGTGCTCTCAATTTTATTTTAAACATAATTTTAAAAAAGTGTCAAGTAATATTCGTGCCACACAAGTGCCAGCGAATGACCATTTCCAACTGGAGAAAATCTAACCATCGCACCATGACATTCAATAGCATTACTATCGCTAAATTCCCTACTATCAACACCCTGGGTATTGCCATTGACCAGAAACTGAACTGGACTGGCCATAAAAATACTGTGGCTGCAAGACCAGGTCAGAGACTAGGGAGGCTGTGGCAAGAACGCACCACCTGACTGCCCAAAGCATGTCCACCAGCTATAAGGCACACCTCTCTGACAATAAATGTGGCCTAGCCAGTGAAACCCACAGCCATGAAAACAGATGTGGCGAGGGGCTGAATTAAGCAGTGGAGATTTAGATGAGCTGCAATGTGTTAGGTGCAAGGTGGAGAAGTTAGCCTGAAGATTATTGGAGAAGTCTGGAATTGTGATCATGAGGACACTGGGACAGAAGCTCATTTAAAAAATAATATTTGTATTTGTAGACTGCCTTTCACAGCTTCAGGATGGCACGGAGTACTTTTGGATTGTATGTAATGTAGCAGCCAATTTGTTCCCAGAAACCTCACTCCAACACTAATGTGATATGACCAGGTAATCTGTTTTATGGGAAATTAATTGATTGAAAGATGACACTGGCGATAATTCCGTTTTTTTCCCGAAGTAGTGCCATGGGATCTTTGTCAACCTGAGTCTCTGAACATCTCCTCTAAAAGACAGCACCTCCCACAGTGCAGCACCCCCTCGGTATTGGTCTGGAGTGGCAACCTTTTATTTATCCAGCCTTTTGACACGGGCAAATGTCCTGCCAACTGACACATCTGCTGCATTTGTGTTCAGATATGCACACCCCCCCCCCCCCCCCCCCCCCCCCCACCCCCACACACACACGCACACCGTCATGCAGCTCAAAGAGCTCCTGTCAGGCAAATCACTTGATGGGTTGCGGTTTTTAAGCATTCAAACAGGGGCAATATAGACATTTCACCTGCCCACCACACACATTCCTTGAGGTTCAGTTGATATGGGTGTAAATTTCATGTGATGAGAACATCTCTGTACAGGGTTTTGATATGTGCCGGTCAATGAGCCGCTCGCTGTTACTATCTGTAAGCACTGCTTAACTATCTGTAAGCACTGCTTAACTATCTGTAAGCACTGCTTAACAATCCATGTGAAATGCTGGTAACTTGTCATTTTAAGGCATGTTTGGACCTGTGCAATATGGTTGGTGAGATATTTGTGACTGACGTACTGGTATCGGGTGCTTTGGAAAGTACCTGCTTTAACTCTGGGAATTGATCAACAAGTTATTCTTGAACTGTGCAGCTTGGAGTTTTCAAACAAAAACTTATATTTTCCCGTAGTTTCACTCAAAAGCCCTATGGAATTGTTTTAAATATATGGTGAGTCCATTACAAGCTGGAAGGGGATTATTTTTTTTTGAATGAAGGTACCCCAGAGACCCTGTGTGAGCACCTGTGTGAGCAATGTGCAGTTGTTGCAGAGTTCAGTTTCTGAGAAGTATACCTGCAGTTAACTGCTATATCCTTCCATTTGGGATATGAAAAAGTCACCACCTAGACAAACGAGACGTCCCAAAGGTATTTTATTTGAAGTTCCCAGGAAGAGTTGTGACGAATTGTCGTGAGGATGTTCGTTCATTCGGAGGATAGTCTGTGTGAAGGTTGGTTGGATGAGTTTGGTATAAGATTGTTTCTGGTGGTTAGCAGCTACAATTGGCCTCTGCACCCTTGGACTTGAGGCATAAATTGGCACAGGCTTCTGGACTCTGCTGTGTTTGTCAATGTTTGATGAGGAGAGAATTGCTTGTAGTCCTGTAATGGATACTGGTTCATGGTGTGGGCTGGCGTCCTGTAAAGGGCATTGGCTCACGGTGTGGGATGCTGTCCTCTCATGTTGCCAGATGCTGTTTGACTTGATGTAGTTTCAGTTTTTGTTCTTTTTGTGCTGCCATGATCTGGAATTCATTGCTCTGTTCGGGAGACAGTCCCATAATGTCAACAATATGCGTGTGATTTAATTGTTATTGTACCAATCAATAATGTTGCTGTGTGCTCCATAGTTCATGACCAGCCTAGGCGGTATTGCCATTTTCTGCACAGGAAATGCATTTCCTGAAGTCTGAATGCCTATCCGAGCTCGTGAACGACTCATTAAGAAATCAGATGAATCATTAATTTTTTTTTTCATCCATGGTGCAGACTGACTTGATTTAACTCTGCAAACGGTTGGCTCTAGCATGACCACCCTAGGCATTATTGCCATTTTCTACACAGGAAATTCATTTCTTAAAGTCTGGACGCCCCTCTAAGCTTGTGAACGGCTCATTGAGAAATCAGGTGAATCATTAACCTTTGTTTTTCCGTCCACAGTGACCATGGTGCAGACTGACTTGATTTAACTCTACAAACTGATCAATGGTTGGCTCGAAGTGAGTATTTCCCTGTAACTCAATTCTAATCCCAGCTGGTTATTCATTTCATTGCACTGCATTCTTCCACCTGAGTACCTTATGTTACTATGTTAGGAATTTTCCACTATGCAATCCACAGCTGTTTTCCTGTGCCCAGTTATATTCACTTGGCAGGATTCTAACAGCAGTGGTGCTCTTCGGTGTGAGAGGGCGGGAAATTGATGGTTGAGGTAGTAATGTATAAGGGGTGAATTTGATGGACCATTTGTCCATTCCTTATTCCAAACTTTTTTTCTAGCAGAGGAGTTTAGATTGTGATGGCTGAGAGGGAGATAATGCTGGTGTGCTCCCTATTTACTTTGAAGTCAATAACTGTTGTGAGAGAAGGGTAAACTGGTTTTAGTGCCCACCCAATTTTTGGATGAGACATTCAAGAAAGATCCAAACTTCATGCTGAGCAGACGATACAGGATGCTATGGCACGGTTGGAAGAAAAGCAAGTAGCTTCCCTGGTTTGATCTCCACCAGTACCCCCAAAGATGGATTAGAACAAGAGAAGGCCATTCAATTTGCCATCATTCATTGAGTAAGGTATTCTACAGGCACTAAAAGGAAAATTGTGATGGATCACAGCCCTGAAAGAATGGTCAGGAGTACTGTACCTTTTGCCCATTTTTTTTTTTTTATCCCACCGATTGTCTTGGAAATGCAACAGTTATTGTAATAAAGGTCTTGTATGACTGAAATGGCCCAAAAAAATCCGGGACAAGAAGGCTGGGAGCAGAAACTTGTCGACGGAGTCTGAGCTTTCTCCGAACTCATCGGCAAGTAAACTGGTGGATCAGTTTTTGGTGCTCTGTCCACTCCACTAACAAGGTGCTTACTCGTACCTTGGCGAAATAATTCAAAAAATACCAACTAATAGTGTCGGAAGGCTTCAGGAAATGAACTCAAGAGGCCTTGCCGCCCATTCGAGTGGCTCTGAGGAAATCTAATCAGACTGTTGAAGCCCAGGAAACCATGGGCAAAGATATAGAGGTGGCCTTGTCGGACAGCGATCGGATTTCCTCGCTGGAGTTTAAATTTGCTTCTGTGATCAAAACAAATTGGATCGTTGAGAGCCAAGATTAATGACCTAGAAAATAGGTCCAACAGGCAAAATATTCAGCTTTTTAAAGATATCTTTATTGTCACAAGTAGGCTTTCATTATCACTGCAATGAAGTTACTGTGAAAAGCCCCTAGTCGCCACATTCCGGCGCCTGTTCAGGTACACGGGGAGAAATTAGAATGTCCAAATTACCTAACAGCACGTCTTTAGGGATTTGTGGGAGGAAACGGCGCACCCGGAGGAAACCCACGGAGAACATGCAGACTCCACGCAGACAGTGAACCAAGCTGAGAATTGAACCTGGGACCCTGGAGCTGTGAAGCAACAATGCTAACCACTGTGCTACCATGCCGCCTGATTTATGGGGTTGCTAGAGGGGATGGAGGGCTCAACCCTCACTGCGTATTTCTCTGGCACGTTCGATGAGATGGTGAGTAAGGGTGGATTCATATCCCCACCTGAATTGGATCAAGCCCATTTGTACTCTTTGGCAGAAGCCTCATTCTGAAGATCCACCACCGTGAGGTGATGGTGAGGTTCCACCGATTCAAGGAAAAGGAGAGAAGTTACTGTGAAAATCCCATAGTCGCCACACTCCGGCACCTTTTTGGGTACACAGAGGGAGAATTTGAATGTCCAATTGCCCTAACCACACGTCTTTCGTGAGTTGTCGGAGGAAACCAGAGCGCCTGGAGGGAACCCATGCAGACACTGGGAGAACGTTGTTATATTGTTGGTGTTTCATATTTGTTCTTGTTTTTTCTTAGTTTTTGTTTAGATTTGGGGTTTTACACTGTGGAATTCTGTTTGTTATGATAGTTTCCTTTTGGTGCGCAAGGTATATGGGGTTTTGGAATTTTGTTGATTTATTAATTTTTTTTCTTTGCCAGTCGGGCGCCCCCCTGCTAACTGAAGAGCTAGTCGGGGGCAGTTTTGAAGGGATCCCTGCAGCTCAATATAGTAGTTTTTTAGATAATGAGCTTCAAGTTCTTGTCTTGCTTGGCTTGTTAGATGTAAGCTTTAGTAGTTTGTTTGCCTCACTTGTATTTGTACTTGGGGTGTGGTTGTATTCAAGGGAGGGGGAGGGTGGACCACCAGTACTTGCTAGTCATATCCTGGAGTTGCTAGCAGGTAGGGAAAAAAGTGCGAACACCGTTCGAACTATTGTCGACTGGCAGGGCGGTAAGCCAGTTGCGATGCTCAAGTGGCGCATTTTATAAATACGGAGAGATAGGCATATGTTCTAGTCCTGTCCCAAGTTGTTGGGCTTCTGGGCTTCTTTCTTTAACACTATGTTGGAGATACTCTGTGATTTGGATCCGTGTCCACTAGTGGCCATTTTCAGGGTGTCAGATTCACCAGTGATACAATCTGGGGTGAAGGCGAATGGCCTCGTTTGTAGCTCAGAGGTGAATTTTGCTTAGTTGGAGGTCTCCCACTCCGCTATGTGCCTCGGCTTGGGTGGGTGACCTAATGTCATTTCTGCATTTGGAGAAGGTCAAGTTCGCCATCAGGAAGTCTATGCAGAGTTCTACCTAAGATGGCAACCATTTATTTCCTTTTTTTTAAAAAGAGTTGGTCACCATCAGCTGTTGGGGGGGGTTTAAGTTAATTGGGTGGTTTTGTTTTCACTGTAGTGTTAATGCAAGTCTACTTGTGACACTAATAAAGATGATTATTGTATATTTTTGCCTTTTTTGCTCTTCTATTGTATTTTTCTGTTTTGTTTCATGTTCTGATTTCTTAAACATACTTTTAAAAAAAGGAATCATGTTTGATGAGCCCCCTGGATATTTTTTTTTTTATTGGAGGAGGCATCTAGCAGAATAGATAAGGTAACATCAGTGAGTGTGGTGTATTTGGATTTTCAGAAATCTTTTGATAAAGTTCGAGGTTAGTGTCCAAAATTATTCGACATGGATTGAAAATTGGTTAACATACAGGAAACAAGAAAGTAGGAATAAATGGGTGTTTTTTGGAATGGTAGACGGTAACTCATGGGGTAAGGCAGGGATCTGTGCTTGGGCCCCAGCTATTCACAACATACATTACTGTTTTGGATGAGGGGACCAAATGTAACATTTCCAAATTTTCTGGAGACACAAACTTGGTGGAATGTGAATGGTGAGGAGAATATTAGAGCTTTGAGATAATTAGGGCCAGTTGAGTGAGTGGGCAAATTCATGGCACGTGCAGTATAACGTGGTAGTGTGCTGTTATCCACTTGGGTAGGAAATGCAGAATGGCAGAGTATTATGGAAATGTTGATGTCGAAAGGGACCTGGGTATCTTTGTACATCAGTCACTGAAAGCAAGCATGGTGGTGCAGCCAGCCATTCGAAAGGCAAATTGTATGTTGGGCTTCATTGCAAAGAGGGCTTGTACAGAGCAAAGATATCTTAGTACAGCTCTACAGGGCTCAGGTGAGATCATATCTGGAGTATTGTGTGCATTTTGGATCTCCTTGCCTCTGAAAGCATATACGTGCCATAGAGGGAGTACAGCAAAGGTTCACCAGACTGATTTCTGGGATGGCAGGATTGTCGCATGAGGACATATTAGGCCTGTATTCACTGGAGTAGAATAATGAGAGGGGATATAACATATAACATATAACATTCTGACCGGGCTGCTCAGATTGGATGCAGGGATGATATTCCTCTGGCTGGGGGTCCAGAACCAGGAATCACAGCATCAGACCATGGGGTTGGCCATTTAGGTCTGAGATGAGGAGAGATGTCTTCACCTGAGAGGGTGGTGAACCTGTGGAATTCTCTCCCAATTCTCTTGGCTGTGGAGACCAAGTCACTGAATATATTTAAGAAGGAAATATAGAGTTCTCAATACTAAAGGTGTCAGCGGGTTTGTGGAGAGAGCACGAGTATGGCATTTGGAAGATCAGCCATGATTGTATTGAATGGCGGAGCAGGCTCGAAGGGCTGAACGGCCTACTCTTATTTTCTATATCTCTGTGAATCTGACAATGACTGGGTGTGTGCTAGATCTGACAATCTAGTCTGAGAAGAGCAGTAAAATGAAGTAAGACTCTGTAAGCTGATGCAAGTCCCTCGTGTCCCAGAGTGTAGGAAAGTTTGTGGTTGGATAGCATCTGCTACAGATGCACTTTCCTCTCCTGGGGAACTGACTGGTTGCTGGGACCCTGATCCACAGGTAACAGTCATAGATTCACAACTTTCTCCAATGTTGAGTATCCTTGCGATTCGTGACTGTTCCCATGACCCTGGATATAATGAGGTGACTGTTAATCAATGCAGCTGTATCAATTCAATATGCTCTGGCAAATTTCTAAAAGCCCTGGACAGGGGAATTTGCAACCTGGGTGGCAAAGTTTAGAGTCCTATATTTTTTTTAAAATTATAAATTTAGTGTACCCAATTAATTTTTTTCCAATTGAGGGGCAATTTAGCGTGGCCAATCCACCTACCCTGCACATCTTTGGGTTGTGGGGGTGAAACCCACGCAAACACGGGGAGAATGTGCAAACTCCACACGGACAGTGACCCAGAACCGGGATCGAACCTGGGACCTCGGCGCCGTGAGGCTACAGGGCTAACCCACTGTGCCACTGTGCTGCCCTAGAGTCCTATATTAGTGTGGCCTGTTGTATTTCTGTTTTATGATTAATGTGATCTATGTGTGTAAATTTGACAGGCTTGCCCAGGCATGATGAGATTTGGTTCTATTTCACAATTCTCGGTCAGCACATCATCTAATTACCTTTCTGCACTATCCCAGTGATGTCTTTCTATGGTGTCACAGCATAACTATGTCTTGATGATCCACATAGTGCAGTACTACAGACGTTCTGTGATTGCTGTTAGTGCATGTTTATGTACGAGAATGGGAACGGACTCTCGGGCTGTTTGCAGTGAGCTGGGTTCCATTTTTACTGTGATTGGATAGTAAGATTTGAACAATAAAATGTATGCAGCAAAAATCACGGCGGCACAGTGGTTCGCACTGATTCCTCACAGCACCAGGGACCTGGGTTCAATTCCGGCCTTGGGTCACTGTATGTGTGGAGTTTGTTTGTATGTTCTCCCTGTGTCTGCATGGGTTTCCTTCGGCTGCTCAAGTTTCCTCCCACAAGATTACGTGCTTTGGTCGTGCTAAATTATCCCTTGGTGTCTAGGATGTGCAGTTAGATTGTGGTGCTACGGAGATTTGGAGGGGGTGGGGGAGAGAAAGAGGAGGAGACTGGGTATGGGTAGAGTGCTCATTCCATGGGTCGGTGCAGATTCCATGGGCCGAATGGCCTCCTGCACTCTAAGGATTCTACGATTTCTCTAGTTGCAGGAAAGATTCTTGCATTAACCCTGAAAGTCTCCACTGGAATTGCTGGTTTTGGGGCTAGCTGTGGGACAGCTGATTGTTGTGTTTGCAAAATGAAAACCAGACCAACAGGGCAACATGGGGACCTATATCTGTTGTTCATGCACAAAACTACAGCTTTTGACCGTGAAAGTTGATCTGATCCAAGGCACTTGAATGATCAAATGATGGAGTAGACTTGATAGGCCAAATGGCCTAATTCTGCTCCTATATCTTGTGAACTTGCTCTCCAAGCTAGGATGTCTGAAAATGTTCAGCTCTTCAGTCTCCTCTTGGCTGCATTGCTTCAGGACGCCACCAGAAACATGCCTGCAGGCATCAACATTGGATTCCATTCAGCAAAGCTCTTCAATCTTTCCTGAATGTGTGCCTCCATCATAGTAATATAGGCACTAATCAGAGTTTCAGTATGCAGATGACTGTATTCCCTGGCTATGCACAACAAGGAAGACATCCAGATCATAGCAAACAGTGCTGCCAAAAACATTTTGCCTCCAATAATTGCTGGCCTAACCAGCGACGCCCACATCCCATGGAGAATAACTTTTTTTTTAAAACCCTTATGAAACGTTCAAATTTCTGCCTTGCAGACTGCCTCTCTTGGGAAAACACTGAAGCCAACTGGTCTGTGTGAAGGCAAGTGCTGAAATTAGGTTTGACCTGTTTCAAGGGCCATCTCTGCCAAACTCCCAAAATTTGATGTGCCTTGAGGAGCCAGAGGTGGTATAGCTGCAGGGGTTCCCAAGCACCAACATGAATTACCAATTGCGTGGACATCCATACCGATCCTGCAATGTACTCTTCGAGAGAACCTGCCGAAGACGATTGTTTGCAGCTTGGATGTAACTCCCAACACTACTTGTCATAGAATCACATAAGAGGCCATTTGGCCCATTATGCCTGTGTTGACTCGTATATGGAATTATCCAATTCTACTCCCCTGCTCTTTTGACATATCGCTCAGTTTTTATTTATTCATGTTACTAGTGAACCTGCTTCCATTACCTTTTTTCCGATAGTGCATTCCAGATCACAACAAACTTGCTGTGCTTTTTGTTTTAAAAAAGGTGTCACCTGATTCTTTTGCTAATCGCCTTTAAATCTGTGTCCTCTGATTACTAAATTTCTCCTGTTAACCTTCGCTGCTCTAAGGAAAACAAACTCTCTTTCTTCAGTCAATCTTTGAAACTGGGTTCCAGAATGTGACCACCCTTTCCAACATGGTTATTTCATCCTATTCTGTCTCTATTAATAAAGCCAAAGATCCCATTTGATTTTGTGACCTGCTTCTCCACTTTTGCAATCTTCAAAGATTTGTGTGCATACACCCACAGGTCCCTCCTGTTCCTTCAGTTCCTTGAAAATTGCA
This sequence comes from Scyliorhinus canicula, assembly GCF_902713615.1. Taxonomy (NCBI): domain Eukaryota; kingdom Metazoa; phylum Chordata; class Chondrichthyes; order Carcharhiniformes; family Scyliorhinidae; genus Scyliorhinus; species Scyliorhinus canicula. The sequence goes on from NC_052163.1 coordinate 41,445,742, forward strand.
CCATTAGGTTATTTTGTCCCTCCTCCTTTCTACCAAAACACATCACTTCAGAACTTTCTGTTAAAATTAATCTGCCATGTGTCTGCCCATTTTGCCAGTCTGTCATTATCTTCATTATTTACTGCAATTCCGAGATTTTATCATTTGCAACTTTGAGATTAGCCCTCTATACCAAATTTAAAAAAAAATTCATTAATGGGATGTGGGCCTCATTGGTGACGCCAAGATTTATTACCAATCCCAAATTGCGCTGGAAGGGTGAGCTGCCGGCTTGATTTGCTGCAGTCCAGGTTGTGTAGGTACAGAATTTTGACCCAGCGAATAAACGGTGATGTAGTTCCAACCCAGGATGATGAGTGACTTGAGGGGAAATTCCAGGTGATGGTGTTCCCATGTGTATGCTGCCCTTGTCTTTCTCTGGCTGTGGGTTCAGCAGGTGCTGTCTAAACGGGCCTCGTTGAGTTCCTCCATTGATGCACCATGGCAGTAGTGTGTGTAGTGATATGCATGGACACTTTGTTTTATCAGTGCACATAGTTATAGGTATGACCTCCAACTAGCTGGTGGCGCCAGACATTCTTCATGTGACCTGAGATACCTGCCAGTTGGTAACAGGATGTACTAGAGGATAGTTGCAGTTTAGAGTAGTTTCAGTAGAATTCAGAGTTCATATAATAGTTATTGTAGTTATCTCGGTTATCTTTCCGCGTGTGTGTAAATAAATCATCTTTATAGTTAAGCGACTGGATATTCTGTGTATCTCATTGCAATGGCCATCTTGCAGAACACACCAGTGTGTACCATCTAAAAGCTGCACTGTAGCAACTTGCCAAGTGTCCTACAACAGTACCTTCCAAACTCATGACCTCTGGGCAAGGGCGTAGGAACACCACGACCTGCAAGTCTGACCCGCAGCCATCAGACAACATCCTGACTTGGAAATATATCGCTGGAAGTTCCAGGTTTTGCCTCAAAACCAGAACGCTGGGTGTACCAAGCCACATGGGCTGCAGTGGGTCAAGGTGGCTCACCACCATTTGAGGATGGGCAGTAAATGCTGCGCTCGCTAACGATGCCCACATTCCATGAAGTAAATTTTGAAAAAATCCCCCAAAACACATGCTCATCTAGAAAGTTCTTTTTTTTAAAAAAAATATATAATTCTTCCCTCTTTTTCCCTGTACACGGTCAATCCAATTCTGCATTAGAATGATTGAAATCCCCCACTAACTCTATCTCATTCTTTCATTTTTCTATAATTTACATACAGACTTTCTATCTCTTCCCAGACTTTTTGCTGGCCCATATATACTTGGTAATCTAATTGCTCCAGTTTCATACATTGATTCTAACCATAGACTGTTTTTGGCTCCTCAACTGCATCACCTTCCTCCAGTACTATAATTGTTTATTTAAAAAAAAAAAAAAAATTTAGAGTACCCAATTATTTTTTTCAATTAAGGGGCAATTTAGCATGGCCAATCCACCTAGCCTGCACATCTTTAGGTTGTGGGGGTGAAACCCACGCAGACACTGGGAGAATGTGCAAACTCCACATGGACAGTGACCCAGAGCCGGGATTCGCACCTGGGACCTCGGCGTCGTGAGGCAGCAGGGCTAACCCACTGTGCCACCATGCTGCCACCTATAATTGTTTCTTTGATTGATATTGCTAGCCCTGATTTTGTTTTACTTCCACATGTTTCTTGAATGTCTTTGTAAACAAAGGGATGTTAGTTCCTGATCCTACCAGTCTTTGAGCCGGGCTTCTGTTATTGTCATTATATCATCGTCCCATGTGGCATCTTGTGCCTGCAGCTCCCCTCCCTTTTATTTCCCACAAGTTCATCGCGGACTGTTTCACATTTGCTGCCTGACTGATGCCTCCTCTATCTGAATTCTTTTTGTTTTGAGGTTATGTATTGGCTTTATTCTGGGTGCAGTTTTGTTCTAAATTTTAAGCAAAGAAATTGAAGGAATCCTCTTCAATAATCTCTAAAACTGCCACCTTTTCTTCATTTCACTGAATTGCCTCATCTCAATCCTCCCATTCATCATCATCAGCTCCTTCTACTTGAGTGTTAGTTTTGGCATCTTGCTTCTTTTTTTTAGACTTTACAGCAAATACATTGTCAGTCCAAGAAGCTCCCGTCTTTTCATCTCCTGCAAAGTTGGCAGCCCTGTACCCACCAGTACTGATCTCTGTATTGTATAGCGATTGACCTGTCCCCAGCAGTATTCCATCCTAGTGTTGTACAGGGCTGGTCTATTTGGGTTAACCTTTTGCTGCTGAATATTTGTCAGTTGAGGATGGTGGGCGGGGAAGTGAAGCATTCACTTTTTCTGTAACATGACCCTTTGTGTACTTTGGCAACAGTTTACTTCTCAGAACTGGTTTAGTGAGCTGTACTTGGCCTGTACTGCTGGGGTGGTAGAGTTTCACTTCTTGAAGGCTTGCCAGATTATTTTGCAGAAGTTTAGTGATTCACCCAGGATTTTGACGGCGATATCCTGCCCCATATCTTTTCCTCCTTTGCCCCACCCCATCCACAGCTGATCACAGCCACTAACTATCCTTGCTGCCCTCTATTATTTTCATTCGTCATTCTTGATCCACTTGGGCGCATCTGACGTCTCTGGCATTGCTGTCCCACCTGCTTATTCCATTCTCCCTTGAGGCTTTCTGTCTCCTGCCTGAGCCGCTGAGGACCTGGATTCAATCCCGGTCCCAGGTCACTGTCTGTGTGGAGTTTTCACATTCTCCCAGCGTCTGCGTGGGTCTCACCCCCACAACCCAAAGATGTGCAGGTTAGGTGGACTAGCTGCACCAAATTGCCTCTCAGTTTGGAGAGATAAAAAAAATAGGGTACTCTAAATGTAAAATAGAAATAAAGCTGTTCCACAAATGCACAATTATTTATGCATGCATCAGGATCAATGCTCTTCAGGGTTGGAAAAATGCTCCAGTGTTATATCTACTGAATAAAATAAAGATTGATGTGCTGTCAGTTTATAGTAGGAATGAACACCTACAGACAGAGAGGCAGGCTGTTTGGAGGTGAGGGGAGGGGAGGGGAGGGGGGGGGGGGGGGATGTCTGACCATAGAACGCAACAAGGAGGGTAGTTTATCTTTGTCACATAGCATTTGATGGGAGCTGGTTTAGCACCGAGGCAATAAGACATAACTGTAAGAGGTGTCTGTCTTTGTAACACTTATTGAACAACACAGCTGCTGCTGATGTAGCCAGACCAACAGTGCTAATAGATACTCTATTGCCCAGTCAGTGTGTTCGCTTCTGTGCTTGAAATTGTAACATCTCCATATTTTGGAATCTGTTCAGCCCTGCTGTTAGGTTTGTGACTTTTGTGGGGCCTGATGTGGTGGCGTATTGACCTGATTTTGTAGCTCGGGGCACAGTCACGCCACTATCTGCAGACGGCAACAGAGTTCCCAATTCAATTCCGCATTAAACAGATTGCAATACTTTAAGGTTTTAGTGCAATTGTTCTTTTTGGGGGAAAAAAAAGAACAGTTGAAAATTAATGGATCACATCTTCTTCAGTTTGAGCCAGTTTTATTAATCCTGTGATAGCACTTATTGGGCATGTTATTTTATGCTTTTTTGGGGGGGGCGACTGACCCTGACCCAACTGCCCTATGGAAATATGTTGGTTCAGGTGTAAAAGAAGCAGAATGACCTTCCTCTGTTACAAAATGCTCAAAACTCAGCAAGTTGGCAGCATCGAAGTAGAAAGAAACAGTTAACATTTTGAGTCTGCGTGACTCTTCAGAACTAAGCGGGAGGGGGGGGGAAATGATGGATTTTATATTGTTTTGAGGGGGTGGAGCAGAGTAGAAGATCAGGGATAGGCAGGAACTAAGAGATTTGACAAATATGTTATGGGCACAAAGCAAAAGGAGTGTTCATGGTGTTAAAAGACTAAAGAAGGTGCTAATAGTTGCATAAAGGTAAACTAGCCAAACGAAGGTTAGCAGTCCATAAAAACAAAATTTATGACCAAGTGACAGATGGCCTTGGCGGTAGGGCACAAAGAAAAGGCAGTTGAGATGGAGGAGAGAGTTCATAGTCCATCGTCTGTTGATTGATTTTTTTTTAAAGCACAGTGGATGATAAATACGGATACAGAAATTGTTAATGTAAACTTTTTACCATCCTGGTTAGTCATGTGTTGAAACAATGATGGAGTTGCTGCCTATTTCTCCTCGAGCTAGCATACATGATGGGCTGAGTGACCTCCTATGCTTTCTAATTTGTCTATTGTAGACCAAAACATGAGAAAAGGAATACCCCAATGGTGGAGAGTTTGGGATAAAAATCACTTCCTCCCAAGCCTTTTTAAATTCATTTACAGGATGTGGGCATCACTGGCTAGGCCATCATTTATTGCCTCTACCTGGTTGTCTTTGAGAAGGTGATTGTAGTGAGCTGCTTGAACCACTGCAAACCCTGAGATATAGGAACGCCCACGGTGCTGTTCGGGGGAGGGGGGGGGGTTCCAGGATTTTGACCCAGCAACAGCGAAAGAATGATGATATATTTCCAAGTCGGGTGCTGAGTGTCTCTGAGGGGAACCTCCAGGTGGTGGTGTTCCCAGATATCTGCTGCTCTTGGCCTTCTAGATGGTTGTGATTGTGGGTTCGGAAGGTGCTGTCTAAAGAATCGCGGCGAGTTCCTGCAGTGCATCTTATAGATGGTACAAACGGCTGCCACTGTTTGGTGGTGGAGAGATTGAATGGTTGCGGAATGGGTAGCAATCTCACTGGCTGCTTTGTCCTGGATGGTGTTGAGCTTCTTGAGTATTGTTGGAGCTACACGCATCTAGACAAGTGAAGAGTATTCCATCACATTCCTGACATGTGCCTTGTCGATGGTGAACAGGCTTTTTTTTGGGGGGGGGGCGAGGTGGTCACGAGGTTTCTTAGCTTTAGAATGTCATGTGGCAATGGTTAGATCCTCTCATTGGGAATGGCCATTGCCTGGCACTTCTGCGACATGAATGTTACTTGCCATCCAGCCTGCTTCACTTAGCACATGTCCTGTTTCATGTGGACCAAATGGCTTTTGCTGCAACTCTGTCTGGCTGTTGGGGTTCCTTTAAACTCAAGCCATGTATGTTTTGCATTGTGAACAGTGCAGTGATTTTGACACTAACAAGAGGTGTAAGCTTGTTGAAGAGACAGTTTAGCAATCCATAGAGATAGCGGATCTCAGTCTGGTTTCTAATTCTACAGTTGTAATTGTAGCACAATTAGAGCCAGTGCCGGGGCTTGGAAAGGGGACCATCAATTTTGGTTTCCACCCCTGATTCTTATTAAATTGCTTTTTTTTCTCCCCCTACCCCACACTTAACTAGCAAGTGTGTGCAATATATACAACACCAGATGAGGTTTGTTCAGGGCTCAATTGATATCCACTGCTGCCTAACACATGGTGCCTTTGTTCCAGGGAACTGTATGCCAACAAAAATGAACACTTTCAGGAGGGAAGAACAAAGGCAGAAATATATTGATTATGAATACTGAATATGCTGTTGATTCAGACCTGCCTGATTAGAGTTGCTTGTTCTATTTGCACAATTCAATTGTTTTCATTGCTGGCAAATTAAACTCAAAAGCTGGGAATGAAGCTTGAACATTTGATTGTCTAACTCAGGTAAGCGAGCAGCTGCCACTGAACCAAAACTCGGACTAAAGATGATTCAACCAGTCTTTTGAACAGCAGTGGCAGCAAATGGTGGGGAGTGAAGTGTGTAAAAGGCTAAAGTGGATATTGGGATGGGACAGGTCAATAGCTGGGTGTTTTGCTGCATTGTTAGGCTACTGCCCTTTTGAGCCCTACTTTTAACTCTGACCAGTGACACTATGGTTTCAGTGAGCATCATTTGTGGTGCTGGAGTCTGGAGCATTGGAGGCTGCTTGAGCTTGAGTCACAGGGTAGGCTGAGCATTTGTCAGCTCGTGGGGCCTGTTCACACTGAACAGGGAGATCAGACCTGATATCCCAGCAATGTGTGTGATTTTCGGAGAACAAATTGTCCTGTTGATGGCCTGGGATTTGTTTGATTTTTTTAAAAAGTAGTTCAGAAGAGGTTAACCTGTGCTCTGAAAACCCTGATCTGATCCCTGACCTCTCCAGCCAGGTGACTCATTCTAGTTGCAAAGCAAATACTGCAAATCAGCTCGGGATTACAGCTGAAATGTGACCCATGCACAGTCCAGGTCATGCAAACTGGGTCCAGCACTGATTTATCTGTATTTCCTCTCTTGTGAGGACTCATTGGTGTCTTGCCAGAAAAAGTTCCAGCTCTGAACGTATGTGTCTGATAATTATTGGTTTCAGCATTATTGTGCCAGTGTTCAATCATTTTCCACAAGCACTTCCGACCAGCATTTCACAACTTCCTTTTAAAATGGTTTCTTGGAAATCATCTTAAATCTGAGATTTCCAAAAGGTTTAAAATACAGGAGGCAGCAGCCTCCCACCCCCCTCTGAGGCCACCTCTCTCTCTCATTTCCTGCTGACAGACTCCTTTTAATGATTTAGTATCCAAGAAAATATTTTCACTCCTGTCTAGAAGGGAAACCAGTGAAGGAAGCTCTGTATCTTAACTAGCTTTTGCCAAGTGGTTCAATATAGTATTGCAGTCAAACTATTAGGCCAGCAGCAGGGGCAGCAGGGTAGCATGGTGGTTAGCATAAATGCTTCACAGCTCCAGGGTCCCAGGTTCGATTCCCGCCTGGGTCACTGTCTGTGTGGAGTCTGCACGTCCTCCCCCTGTGTGCGTGGGTTTCCTCCGGGTGCTCCGGTTTCCTCCCACAGTCCAAAGATGTGCGGGTTAGGTGGATTGGCCATGCTAAAATTGCCCGTAGTGTCCTAATAAAAGTAAGGTTAAGGGGGGGGGGTTGTTGGGTTGCGGGTATGGGGTGGATGCGTGGGTTTGAGTAGGGTGATCATGGCTCGGCGCAACATTGAGGGCCGAAGGGCCTGTTCTGTGCTGTACTGTTCTATTCTATAGATATATAAACTATGAGATGCTCTGAAGGAGGAATCCTAGACTCTCAGTGCAGAAAGGAGACTATTTAGCACCTCATTTCTGCATTAGCTCTCTGAAAGAGCTACCTAGTTACTCGCCCTTCTTTGCTCTTTCCCCATTGCCCTGCAAGTTCCTTTTTTCAAATATAAATTCAATTCCCTTTTGAAAGTAATTGAATCTGATCATTTCAAATGGCGCATTCCAGATCATCATAACTGGCAGGCAAAAAAAAACCTTCTCATCTCCACCGCTCTGCTCCAGTTCTCTGAAATCGGTGTCCCCTAGTTAGTGATTTTCCTGTCTTTTGGAAAGTTTAAGCCTGTTCGTTCATATCAACACCCCTTAAGTTTATACACCAAAGGAAATTGCTTTTCATATTCTCTGACTGATTTGGACATTTCTCAACCTGGATGTTTTTTTGAGCTGAGGTTAATCTGACTATTCAGATATGTTTCCGTTTGATTGCCGCATGAATCTGCCAGAGCAGCAACCTCCCTTCTGGGCGTAACTCTCTGAACTATTGACCCCTGTTTTTAGTGTTTCTGGTAGTCCAGTCACTTTTCAGGTTTAGCACCAGAATCAAGTGGAAACCACTTTACATGGGTGACACACTTGGAATGAATTGTGTGTACAGACCAGAGTGCAATTAAAAGTGGATTGAGACCCTCCTCTTGGTTTGATCCAGTGTCCAGTCCAACTCTGATGCCATTTGAGGCTTTTATCTGCTAATGCTCCTGTGAAGTGCCTTGGGATGTTTTTAAATATAAATGCAAGTTATTGCATGTTAAGAAAGAGCTCCATTTTCTATATGGTCCTTTTACGGTAACACAGTGGTTATCACTGTTGCTTCACAGCGGCAGGGACCTGGGTTTGATTCCTGGCTTGGGTCACTGTCTGTGTGGAGTCTGCACGTTCTCCCCATGGCTTTCCTCCGGGTGCTCCGGTTTCCTCCCAAAAAGGACGTGCTTGTTAGTTGAATTGGACATTCTGAATTCTCCCTCAGTGTACCCAAACAGGCGCCGGAGTGTGGCGGCTAGGGGATTTCCACAGTAACTCCCTTGCAGTGTTAATGTAAGCCTACTTGTGGCAATAAAGATTATATTTTATTTTTAAAAAATGCAGCAGCCAATATCAACACAGCAGCAAATGACCAGTTACCCTAAGTAAGGATGTGATATGGAGTGGGTTCCTCAGCTCCTCCTTTGAATTATGTGGGATTTTTAACAGCAAACTGAGTGAGCAGACTTTTTTTTTAAATTTAGAGTACCCAGTTAAATTTTTTCCAATGAAGGGGAAATTTAGCGTGTTCAATCCACCTACCTTGCACATCTTTGGGTTGTGGGGATGAAACCCGTGCAAACGTATGAAGAATGTACAAACTCCACACGGACAGTGACCCAGAGCCGCAATCGAACCTGGGACCTCAGCGCCGTGAGGCAGCAGGGCTAACCCACTGCGCCACCGTGCTGCCCACTGAGTGGGAAGACTTGGTTTCAATGCCTTATCTGAATGACCGCATCTCTGATAGTGGAGCAGACCCTCGGTACTGCACTGCAGGTGTCCGTCTAGATTATGTACTGAGGTCTCTGAAGCGAGCCTTGAACCTACAACTTTCTGAGACTGGCAGGGGTGCTATCCACTAAGCCCAGAGTTCTGTGTACACCTGTGAAAGACGAGAGTATTTCATGTCACATGGCATTTGCAGAGTAAGTGGAGTGCAAGTTCTTAAATGGTGACTCTATTTAAGAGATCCTGCTGGAATGGGCATCCTGTGATGAATGGCTAAATGAATGATCTGTCATAAATATTCAAGTCTGCCTCCTTGGACTGGAGAGAGTGGAGAAAAGGGCTATATTGGTGAAAGTCTTCTTGTCTGATGATCTGGAATGCACTGTTTGAAATGGTCAGATTTAATAACTTTCAAAAAGGGAATTGGCTTTATATATTTTTGAAAAGGAAAAACTGATAAAGTAATGGTCTTCATGGGGACTGAAGCATTAAAGGCGAAGGCATGATTGAGCAGGTTGATAGCTGCAGAAATATTGTGGTGAATGGAAGGGGGGAGTATAGACAGTGAGGATTTTGAAAGTCCAGCTGTAACTTTTTCCAGGGGCAGACGAGGCTGTGATTTGATAGTCTAGGACTTGGGATATGAGATGGCAAGGTGAAGGGGGTGACTGTGGATATGGTGTGGTGAGTTTATTTGGAAGGAGACTTTTGAGAGGACAACGAATTATGATGAAGCATAATGAGATTGAGATGGAGGTTGAAATCTCACCTCCTGGCAGAGATCTGGAGAGGAAAGCAGTGAAGAATGAGAAATTGTCACTACTTTGGGTGGTAGGAAATGAGAATGAAAATTTTTTGTTGATAGGAGTTCGGCTAAGTAAGGCAAGTTGGAGGGTAGAACCCAGCTGCTTCTGATCCAAACCCTATCATTGCAATCAAATTCAACCAAGAACATGCTGCCCCTCAGGCAAAATAATGATACCTGATCCAAATGGAATCAAAGACTTAAAAGAATGAGTGTCAATTCTACTCTGTTGGAGGCTACTTTCCCTTGCTACATAAATAATGCATCACCTTAAGGGGACACAAAACCCTTTTCTTCAGCTCCTCATTAGTAGCCAGGTTTCCACAAGTCACTACTTATTCATCTTAACTGTCCACAATACTAACAACTGTACCATGATACGGTAAACAGAGAAGCAATCATTCACATCTGACACATTTTTAAGTCCAAGTCAGAAAATGCTGTTAAAACCACAAGTACAGCTGATTCGTTATGCAGAGTGATGCTGACAGTTTGGGTTTAATCCCTGTGCTGGCTGAAGTGATTCATGAAGGCCCCGCCTTCTCGAGCTTGCCCCTCGCCTGAGGTGTGGTGACCCTTGGGTTAAATCCCCTACAGTCATCTCTCTTTCTTCTCTCTCTCTCTCTCTTCTCTCTCTCTTCTCTCTCTTCTCTCTCTCTTCTCTCCTCTCTCTTTCTCTCTCTCTTTCTCTCTCTCTCTTTCTCTCTCTCTCTTTCTCTCTCTCTCTTTCTCTCTCTCTTTCTCTCTCTCTTCTTTCTTTCTCTCTCTCTCTCTCTCTCTCTCTCTCCCCAAAAAGGGGGAATAGCATATGCTTCTCTGGGACTTTGATGACTTTCACATCCACATCATTAATTACAAGCAATACTTTCGGAAAAGGAAAGACCAGCGACAAACAACGCAGCTGACTGCAGCTCGGGTCCAAATCCTGCGCACAGGCTTCCATAAAATCAAGGTCAAGTACATTTGCCTGCGTAAAATCAGACAGTACTGAGCTTGTGTATGTAATATAAAGTTATTGTGACTCTGAAAAGAGACCTGTATTAATCCGTCCAAACTATAGATTGAAACCATCCATTCAACTGGCTGTGTTGGTTGGCTCTACCCCCTACCTCACCGTGCCAAATTTTCTCCCATAAGTCCTGTCCTTTACTATTCTTAAACTCTTTCTCTTGTCTGTCTCCTATCTCACCTCTTGCTCTCTCTAAGCACATCTTGTCCATAAGACGCATTTCCGCCACCCTATTCCTACAAAACAAAATTGGCTGAGTAAGAGGAAATGGAGGTCAAGGATATTTTTCTGGCTGAAAGAAGGTTTTTCTTTGTGTAGTTCCTCGGGGGTCTGTATTGGGACCCTTGGTTTTCCTGATCTAAACTAATGATCTAGATCTTGGTGTGCAGGGGGCATTTTCAAAATTTGCAGATGATATGAAACTTGAAACCATTGTAAAGTGTGAGGAGGACAGTGTAGAACTTTGAAAGGGCATAGGCTAGTTGGTGCATTGGGCAGATAGGTGGCAGATGAAATTCAGTGCAGAGAAGTGTGATGCATCTTGGTAGAAAGAACCTAGAGTGGTAGAAAGAACCTGGAATATAAAGTAAGGGATCCAGTCCTTCAGGGGTGCAGGAGCAGAGGAATCTAGGTATGTGTGCATAGATCATTGAGTGTGGCAGGGCAGGTGGGGGGAGAGCATTCTGGCCTTTTAGGGGCATAGAGTACAAGAACAAGGAGGTTATGCTGAACTTATACAAGACTCTAGTTAGACCGTGGCTGGATTATTGTGTACAGTTCAGGGCCCAACCCAAAGGAAGGATTTGAAATATTCGAGAGTGTGCAGAAGAGGTAAATGAAGTGGTTCAGTTATGGGGATAGATTAGAGAGGTTTGGAACTATTTTCCTTTGAAAGAAGATGGTAGAGATTTTAAGAGGTGTTCAAAATCATGAAGGGACAGAACAGAGTAGATAGGGAGAAACTGTTCCCACTTGTAAAAAGATAGAGAACGACAGGAAACAGTGAGTGATTTGCAAAAGGAACAAGTGTGATGTGAGAAAAAACTTTTTCATACTGAGTGGTTTGGGTCTGGAGTGCATTTCCAGTATGTGTGGTGCAATCGAAGCATTCAAGAGGGCACGCATTCAAGAGAGCACATGAAGAAACAGTGTGCAAGGGTACGGGGAAAAGGGCACTAAGTTAGAGAGCTACTGCAGAGACAGTGGGCTGAAGGCTCCTTCTGCACCATACCAATTTTGTGATTTTTGTAAACTGCCGATCACCCAACTTCTCTTCCCGGCTCCCATTTTAGTTGAGGTCTAACTGGTGTCTTGCTGTAAGTTCAGCATTACCTCCTTACTCTATGCCTTTTTATGAATAAAGCTCAGGGTACTGTATGCTTTATGATTTTTCATTCCTTAACTTGGCCATCCTTCCAAACTACTGCCTCATCTCCAACCTCCCTTTCCTCTCAAGTCCTTGAATATGCCATTGCCTCCCAAATCTGTGCCATTCTTCTTTCCAGAATGCTGTTGCAAAACCCCCAATCAGGATTCCGCCCCTGCCATTGTACCAAAATAGTCCTTATCCAAGTCACCAAAAGAAGTGCTTTGTGACTGACCATGGTAAACTATCTCTCCTCTTACTTAACCTGTCTACAACCTTTGGCACGGTTGACCACATCACCCTCCTTCAACACTCCCTCTCCATTGTTCAGTTCAGTTGGGAGTGCATTCACCTGGTTCCATTCTTATCTATCCAGTTGTAGCGAGAATATCATCTAATTCTCTTGCCCTTTTCCGCACTGTTATCTGGCCCCTCTATTTCTCACGGTTGGCAGAACTTGCCTCTGAATCAGTGTTCTGGGTTCAATTCCATTCATGGCTTGAGCACAAAAATCAAAGTTGACGCTCTGGTACAGTATTGAGGGAGCGCTGCACTGTATTGAGGTATGGTCTTTCAGGTGAGACATTAAACCCCTTCTGCCTGCTCAGATGGATGTATAAGTGCTCATGGAAGGAGAGCAGGAAAGTTGTCCTTGGCGTCCTGATCAATATTTATCCTTCAATCAGCATCACAACATATAGTGGTTACCACCGCTGCCTCACTGCACCAAGGACCCAGGTTTGATCGCAGCCCTGGGTCACTGCCCCCCCCCCCCCCCCCCCCCCCCCCCCCCCCCCCCCCCCCCCCCCAAACCCACAGATGTGCAGGGTTGGTGGATTGGCCCTTAAGTGGAAAAATAATGAATTGGGTACTTTAAATTTTTTTAAAATCTCAATAGATTACCTGGTTATAATCACATTGCTGTTTGTGGTAATTGCTGGGCGCATATTTGCTGCCACATGTCCTACAACAGTGACTTCGCTCTTTTCTAAAACAAGTACTTATTGGTCGTAAAGTGCTTTGCGCTGGCCTATAGTTATGAAATGCACGATATAAATGCTGCCTTTTGGCATCGTTATCCAAAAACAGTGCTTGTTTTCATGTCCCAACTGATCCTCTGTTTCATTTCACCATCACCTCTCTTAACCCCTTTAGAAATGATCAGACTGCTTTTCAAATCAAATGCTGCTCTAGCAGGGATTTTCTGCAGCTAAATATTTGGGAAAACCAAAGTCATTTTCTCCAACCCCTGCCACAAACACAGTTCCTAAGTTACTGACTCTGCACCTCTCCCTGAAATCTTAATGCCTGAATCAGATTGATGGCAGCCTTGGTTTCATATTTGATCCCAAGATGAACTTCTGACCACACCATTGCTAAGACTGCCTATTTCCACCTCTTGTATTGCCCTAGCTGCATCCCGACCTCCACTCTTCTACTGAAACCTGCATCCCGTGCCTTTTGTTACCTCCCTAGGCCTAACTATTTGAATGCACTCCTGACTGATCCTGCCCCTCAATTTTCCACCCTCTATAAATGTAGCCATCCAAAATCTTGCTGCCCATGCCCTAAGTCACATCAAGTCCCATTTCGTCCATCAACCCTGTGCTCACTGACTGACAATAGTTCCAGTCAAGAAACACCTTGATTTTAAAATACTAGTTTTCACATTTCCCCCTCCCCCTCCCACCGCCATTGCATTGCCTCTTCCTATCTCTATAACATCTACAAGCCTCCAACCTGTCAAGCTATCTGTGCTCCTTCAAATTCCGATTCCTTACATTTTTTTTATTCATTTATGGGATGTGGGTGTCGCTGGTTAGGCCAGCATTTAGTGCCACCATAGTTGCCCTTCAGAAGGTGGTACTGTAGTGAGTTGTGGCCTTGAACCACTAGTCCTTCAGGCATGTTTACCCCCACTGTGCTGTTGGGGAGGGGTTTCATGATTTTGTCCCAGCGACAGCGAAGGAATGGCGCTATATTTCCAAGTCAGGTTGGTGAGTGACTTTGAGGGGAACTTCCAGGTGGTCGGGGTCCCAGGTATCTGTCATTGTACTTCTGATGGTAGTGGTTGTGGGTTTGGAAGGTGCTGTCAAAGGATCCTTGATGAGTTACTGCAGTGCATCTTGTAGATGGTACACATGGCTGCTACAGTTTGACAGTGGTGAGGGTTTGAATGTTTGTGGAAGAAGGAGCAATCAAGTGGGCTACTTTGTCCTGGATGGTTTAAAGAGTGCCCAATTCATTTTTTCCCAATTTAAGGGGCAATTTAGCGTGACCAATCTGGTAGCCGCAGTATTAATGTGGCTAGTCCAGTTCAGTTTCTGATCAATGGTAGCTCCCATAATGTTAATTGTGGGGGTTTCAGCAATGGTAATGCCATTGACTGTCAAGGCGCAGTGGTTAGATTATTTCTTGTAGGAGATGGTCATTGCCTGAAACTTGTGTGGTGCAAATATAACTTGCCACTTGTCAGCCCAAGCCTGGATATTGTTTTGGTCTTGCTGCATTTGGACACAGACTGGTTCATTATCTGAAGGAGTCACAAATGGTGCTGAACATTATGCAGTCATCTGCAAACATCCCCACTTCTAACCTTATGATCGAAGGCAGGTCATTGATGAAACAGCTGAAGATGATTGGGTCTTGGACACTAACCTGAGGAACTCCTGCAGTGATGTCCTGGAGCTGTGATGGTTGACCTCCAACCAGCACAAGCATCTTCCTTTGTGCCAGGTATGACTCCAACCAGTGGAGAGTTTTCGTCCTGATTCACATTGACTCCAGTTTAGCGAGCCACCAATTTAGCTAAGATCTCCAGTTTACATAGCCACGTTGTGACTGCAGCTGCCTGGGCCCAGTGCCCTGGGAATCCCTCCCTAAATATCTCTTTATCTTTATCTTTAGTTACCTTTCCTGACAGGAATGCCAAATATTTGGCTGTATTGTTAAAGCAATTGGGATGGTTTGGAGCTACCAGTCCCTGCCTCGAAATAGCATTCCATGCATTTGTTGTATAGGGTACATCTTTCAAACTGGGTCACTCAAATCTCATGGTTTTGAGGACTTCTAATTCCAATTTTGTACGTATGGAAACATTTTGTTTGATGGGAGCACTGTTTCACCCATAGGTTACTTCGCAGGACTGTCCATATTTGCAGTGGTAAACCATACAACATTTTGAAAAACTGGAATGAAATACAAAAATATGTGGAACATTGGTTTGTGCCTCTTGTTTTGTGGGAAATGTGCTTCTGACGAACAGTAAATTTACCAAAAATCGAGAGTTGGTGAAGCTCAGTTTCCGACAAGGACAGTAGTCTCTGGGAGCAAGGCGTGAGTCACTGTGGAACTGTATGATTTTTGTTAGGTGGATGGCTGGAGGGGCTGCTGGTTTCAATAATCATTTATCTCCACTGTTGAGGGCATTAATGTCGGTCAGATTTCTGGGATATAGTACTATTGTCAAAAACTCAGGATCCCAACAGTTAGTGCCACAAGAAAGTTGAAGATCACCTTCAAAAAGCTGACTCTAGCAAAGCTCCTTTTGCTCAAAATGGGCAATAGTCCTGCCCAATTTATTAACTTACACTTGGTTCATCTGCTATCAGATTGTGTCCAGTCTGACTTGAAAGCAACAAATGTACTGCTCACCTAGGGGACCAGCTATCGTTTAGAGTCACAGTTTACAGCACAGAAGGAGGCCATTTTGGCCCATCGGGTCCATGCTGGCCCCCTGAGGAGCAATCCAGTCAGTTGCCCTTCCCTGCTGTATCTCCATAGTCCTGTTGGTATTTCCTTAATGCCCACCCAATTCTCTTTGAAATTGTTTATTATTCAGTGCAAATGTGCCTTCCACAGCCAACCAGGTCAAACCTTACGGTACTATACTGAACCTGGGGTACGTATTGGCTACAGTGAGGCACTGAATTCCTAGGATGAGTCTGCATGGATATTAGGAATTTATTTTTTTTCACCAAGAGAGCAGTTAGAATGTCAAACTGAATTAGTTAAGGTGATCAACACGAATGTGTATCTAAGGAAAAACTAGATATGTACAGAATAGGCTGGAGAGGAGGAGTAAAAGGATTTGCTGATCGGGTGGGCAGAGGCTTTGTGTCTGTAACCACTAAAATAAAGTGGTTAGGCTGTGTGACTGGTTTCTGCGCTGTATGTTCTGTGTTATTAAAGAATATTAATTTTAATTCAGTCTTTTGGTGTATAATTGCGTCACTAGTTTTAGTCTGAATCACCTGCAAGACTAGGATAGAGGCAAATTTGGCTGTGGACTGAAGGTGGCCATGAAGAAAATTCTCTGCAGAAATGAAAATGAAAATCGCTTATTGTCACGAGTAGGCTTCAATGAAGTTACTGTGAAAAGCCCCTAGTCGCCACATTCCGGCGCCTGTCCGGGGAGGCTGGTACGGGAATCGAACCGTGCTGCTGGCCTGCTTGGTCTGAAGACTGAGTTCATTACAAATTTATTTGAAAAATATTGACTAATACTGCTGGCTGGGTGAAAATGGCCATTCAACTTGAAGTCCGAGAGAAGTGAAATTGCTGCATTTGCCTCCTGCAGTCAACCCAAAGGCTGTTGCTAATCACTTAAAGTTTGTTTTACATTACATAGAATTTACAGTGCAGAAGGAGGCCATTCGGCCCATCGAGTCTGCACCGGCTCTTGGAAAGAGCACCCTACCCCCTACCCAAGGTCAACACCTCCACCCTATCCCCATAACTCAGTAACCCCACCCAACACTAAGGGCAATTTTTGGACACTAAGGGCAATTTATCATGGCCAATCCACCTAACCCGCGCATCTTTGGACTGGGAAGGAAACCGGAGGAAACCCACGCGCACACGGGGAGGATGTGCAGACTCCGCACAGACAGTGACCCAAGCTGGAATCGAACCTGGGACCCTGGAGCTGTGAAGCGATTGTGCTATCCACAATGCTACCGTGCTGCTGGATGGAGAACTGGGTGAACCAAATATTCCTCCGATATTGGGAAAACCGAAGCTGCATCATGGATTCCTTCTCTATACTTGCTCTGTTGATAAATTTGCTTTCTTCCATCTCTGCAGTATTTTCAGTCTCTGCTGATTTTTTTCCCCTTCTGCTGTTTAAAGTTTAGTTGGTGCTTTCATGTCATGTTCATGTTGCTTTCACACACGGCGGGCGGGGGGGGGGGGGGGGGGATATGCAAACTCCACACGGACAGTGACCTGGGGCTGGGATTGAACCTGGGCCCTCGACTCTGAGGCAGCAGTGCTAGCCACTGCACCCCATGC
This sequence comes from Scyliorhinus canicula, assembly GCF_902713615.1. Classification (NCBI taxonomy): domain Eukaryota; kingdom Metazoa; phylum Chordata; class Chondrichthyes; order Carcharhiniformes; family Scyliorhinidae; genus Scyliorhinus; species Scyliorhinus canicula. The sequence continues at coordinate 41,462,779 of NC_052163.1, forward strand.
TTGTAGCCACTCTTACCAGGAGATCTGCTGTCATGTTGTGTCACCCTAGCTGTGTGCTTACTTCAAAAGTCCCTTTTTAAAAAAAAATAATAATGTGTCCATGGTCTTCTCCCACCCATCCCTGGTGACCATTTCCTTCCTCCCACTCTTCTCTGTTCCTCAGTGCTGTCTTTCACAACTTCTTCCACTCCACCCTGTTCTCTGGAATTCTCAGCGCTGTGGCTCAGATGGTTAAAGCGCCGCTCTTGTAAACAGCAGATGCTGAGTTCGAATCTCAGCACCGACCACCTTTCACTCAAAGCAACTCGCTGGAGAAGTTTATTCTTTGCGGGCAGCACGGTAGCATAGTGGTTAGCACTGTTGCTTCACAACGCCAAGGTTCGATTCCCGGCTTGAGTCACTCTGTGCGGAGTCTACACATTCTCCCCCATGTCTGCGTGGGTTTCCTTGGGCGCTCCAGTTTCCTCCCACAAGTCCTGAAAGACGTGCTATTAGGTAATTTGGACAATCTGAATTCTCCCTGTGTACCCGAATGTGGCGACTAGGGGATTTTTGCAATAACTTCATTGCAGTGTTAATGTGAGCCTACTTGTGACAATAATAAAGATTATTATTATATGTGGAAAGCACTGTATGAATGTTATGCTATTATCACATCTCAATTACGTTTAATGTGTGAAGTGCTGGGGATCTGAAACGCTGCCTGAAAGGAGGATAAAGGCAGAAACATTTAAAAAAGTACTTGTATATGCACTTGAAATGTGTAACCTCCAAGGCAGAGGACCAAAAGCCAGAAAGTGGAATGAGGCAGGATAGCTCATTTTTGGCTGTCAAAGTCCATGCCATCTATTTCAGTGATTCAGTTTCCAACTCGGCCACAGGTAATGTTTTTGCAAACACTTAAACAGCTAATTGCCTGTCATGTACCCTGCAGACTGCTGCCACGTACCTAGTTGCAACTGCTCCTGTGTAATACTTAGAGATGGGAAAGGGATTTGCCTATCAAGTCATAATCCATGCTAATATATTTTTGACAATCCTGTAAACCTTTAATCTTGTATAACAACCTTTTTCGTCAAATCCCTTCTGAAAATCCCTATTAGTGATGATCACGTTTGAATGTTGGAACAGATTTTTGATCGACAAGGGTTGTGGGGCGCAAGCAGGAGTTGAGGTAACAATCAGATCAGCCATAACAGTGGAGTAGGCTCAAGTGGCCGAATGGCCTCCTCCTATTATCTTATGGTCTTTGACATAAAGGACTGTATGGCCTCCTCCTTTCTGTTCTGTGGAATTGCAAAATAAAAATTCTGAACATTAGTATAACATGCTGTACTGTGGGGAAGGACCTAGTTAGGAGTGGCAGGCTAATGCAAAAATTACCCTCTCTCCTTCTTGCCATCCCAGAATTGCTGAGTAAGGAAACCAGGCCAGCCACTGCTTCTATCTGAATACATGACTGTTTACCATAGGGCATATTCAAAAGGAGGAGGCGGAACTTGGCATAATATCTGAACAACCAATTGACAGTCTCAAAGACCTGAAATGTTCGATATAAATGTATTAATGCGCATACTGTTCCTTGTGCTTTACAATTGTGTTTTGGTTCCTATTTTGTAAGAACCACTCTAGCTGGCTGATTTTAACTAACTGGTTAGTAATTAGTAACTCTATAAATACTGTCTTGCTTTTTAAAAAAAAAAGTAAAACCTCAAAGCCTGAAACAGAGAAAACTCGAAGCACACTGTGTCAGTGAGTGTGTGGAGTTCCACTGAACATTGTTGTCAGTCTGTCCCCAAGAGCTGACTGACCAGTGTATCCAGTCATTTCTACTGTGCCATTGGACTTTACTTAACATCAGCTTTGATCTCCAATAATTGTATCTCTCCACAAAGGGAATGAGGGATCAGCTCTCCAGGTAACCCAAGCTGTGCAGAAACCTTTTAATATCTGGTTCTTACTGTTACGCTGTGATTACATTGTTAGTTGACAAATATATTGTCATAAGGTTGAAGCTTCCTCAACTGGCATATTCTCCTGGTGTGAGTCGCTGTGCGAAAAGCAGTAGCACGGCTCCTGGGTGACCTTCTTTCTTTGCACAGCCTCACTACTTTATTTGATGGTCAATGGAGCTCTTGATTCCAGAACCATTGTCTTGAGACCCACATATGGTGATGATTTTTTTAATTCATTATTTTTGTATACGTCTTTCTATTTGAAAAACACTGAAGAATTGTGGGGAATAAAGGTCATTGTCTCGGGTGCAAGAACTCAGGACGTCTCTGGAGACCACAGCTACTATTTTCTACAAGCGAACATTATTTAGATAATGTGAAATGGACTAAGCCCATACATTTGAATCTTCTCAACTCTTGTTTGTGAGCATCTGCAAAAAAATCCTATAAAGCAATGCCATGAGGTATTTCTTTTTTGTCTTATTAGAGTACCCAATTTATTTTTGCAATTTTAGTGTGACCAATCCACCTAAGTTGCACATCTTTTGGGTTGTGGGGGCGAAACCCACACAAACACTGGGAGCATGTGCAACCTCCACACTGACAGTGACCCAGAGCCGGGATTGAACCTGGGACCTCGGCACCATGAAGCTGCAGTGCTACCACTGAGCCACCGTGCTGCCCTCTCATGAGGTATTTCTACAAATTCTAATAATGAACAATTTGGGGAACAGAAGATCTAACGTGATTCTGCTTTTTTTTTTAAAAAAAAAGTATATTTATTGATATTTTACATTTGGGAGAATAATGCAACAAAAGTCCCAAGATTATACATTGTCATAACCAAGAAGAAGAAAATGACTTAACATAACAGGAGAACAACAACAACAAACTCATTGGACAAAACTAGATACTCGTATGGCCCCACCAGAGTCCGAGGGAGGTGCCGGATGAAGATATGGCAAAATGGTGCACGTGCCACAAAAGCCCACAGTCATCATTAAAAAATCATGATAAATTTCTCATGTCTTGATCAGGAATGCACCAATGTACAACTCCCTCACCCCAGCACTGCCAAAGACATCACAGCCTCCTCTCCTCTGGTATCAAACCCATGTAGGAGCCAAGGATGGATTCATCATGCCCATCATAGAATCTCGACAGTGCAGAAGGGGCCCATCGAATCTGCACCCACCCTCTGAAAGAGCACCCAACCTGCACATCTTTAGACACCTGGGGTGAAATTTTAGCATAGCCAATCCACCTAACCGGCACATCTTTGGACTGTGGGAGGAAACTGGAAGACCCAAAGGAAACCCACGCAAGCACTGGGTGAACGTGCAAACTCTCCTCCAAGGCCAGAATTGAACCCGGGTCCTTGGTGCTGAGGCAGCAGTGCTAACCACTGTTTTTCATAAGGATGGGCGGTACAGTGGCACAAAGAAAATATAGAGAAACCCCAGTTCTAAGGGGAGTTACATACATGACGCACAGTGCAACTTAACTCCGATCCTGGCTTGGAGCTGAGCCTAAGCTACTCCATACATCTATGGAGAGACGACCAGAAAAACATATTCTCATTGCAATCAAACCTTCAGGGCCTTTTCATGGAGGAAAAATACTAGAAGGCCCTAAATCAAGCCCTGAGCCATCCTGGCACCTGTGAAGCACCCACCAACAAGAGGGGAATAAGCTGATCAATCAACAAGAGGGCATCCCGCCCTTTAGGGAATCCATAGGAAAATGATCAAGGCACAGAACTAGGATAAACATTTCAGCCCCACCTGAGAGTGAACCCTGTCCTGAGAAGAAGGATCGTCAAGGTACCTAGCAGCTGGGTGCCCTGGGAGGGAGGGCTGACTTCCTCCTTGCTGGGACCACCAGGACTCTTTTCCAGCTGTGCTCATCAAATCTGATCCACTCCGCCTGCAAATCAAGATTCCCGCAACATGGCAGCCAATTTTCAAACTCCAGTCGGCAACTTGCTTTCCACCTCTCACCAGGGACCAGGCTTGGGGATCCATCCCACCTGGCCCCCATCTCCTAAATCTGTCAGAATAGACGACATACCATGCAGCAGGATCTCGACGACATGGATGATGGCCTTCATCAAAGAAAGTTCTCTCTCCAGTACAAGAACCACTTGTGCACCTCCGCCACTCTTAAAATACCCCATAATTCCTGAAAGTGAACTCTAATGACCTGCACCGCAGAATGAGCCCTTCAGCCAAGCTAGCATTTCCAACAATGTTTTGATGGGGGCCACCATCAATGTACATGGCACAACCAAGCCCACTGAGCAGCAACTGCGCCACTGCAAGCTGGGTGCCAACCCGACCCGCTCTGACCACCACGAACAACCGAGGAATATTAACGTTTTATCTCTGCTCTTCCACACAAAAACACCAGTCGGGAACTTCCAGGATCGTAGCACAAGCCATGTAGCCCAAGAAAAGACTAATATGAAATATGCGCCAGGATGAAACAATGGTTCAAAAGATGAGCAGAGCTTGAGAAAATGTGACCGTTCATGGACCCCCCACCCCCACTGCATGTTTCTGTTTTCATTTACTCCATAGTCCTAACTGGTTTGTTTGCATCTACTTTTTATCTGTTTGTTTGTAAATGATGAGTTCTACTTCACCAGATGCACTGAAAGTATCTCTCTGCAATTGACAGCACCTCATGAGAAGGAAGTGCTCCCCTAGTGTTGCGGCATAAATAAGTGCAGCCTTTAATTTTCCAAATGTTTTCAGAATTAATTTTTTTTTCTCTGGCTTGGCATTCATGGGCTATCCTTGAAGGCAGTATGATTCTGAGAATTTTTGATACAGGCTGAGATGATGGGGAAATAATGTCTTCCTATAAACCAGCCTGGACTGGGTGCCGAGGGTGAAGATCTCCTTGAAATATCACCTGAGAAGTTGTAACAGAAGAAGAGAACCTTTTAGACCCTTGCACCCTTCCTGATGGTTAGCGCTCTTATTTCCTTAGCCTTTCCTCATGTCCTTTTATAAACACTTATTGTGTAATGTCTCTGCCTCAGTAGCCATTTGTGATAAAGCATTTAATCTTCTAATAACCCTCTGCATATGAACATTCCTACCCCCAATATTAATAATAACCCACCCCGCTTCTAACAAATAACGCCGACTAATTATTTAAGGTATGAGATGAATGGTAGCCGCCTCGGGTAGAACCCCTACACCAATTCCCTAACAATAAACTTGGCCTTTTCCAAATATAGAAATTCCATGAGGTCGCCCATCCAGGCCGAGGCACTGGGCGGAATGGACTCTTTCCATCCCAGCCGAACTCTCCTCTGGGTTATCAGCCAGACAAAGGCAAGAACATCCACCTTCAGTCTCTGGCCCCGGTGAGTCCCGCCACCCTGAAAATCGCCACCAATGGACAAAGTCCAGATAAATGTTAAGAATCACTGACGTGCTGCTAAAGATGAAGACGCATAAGCTTAGCATCCTGAGACACGACCAGAACATATGGGAGTGATTAACGGGCCCATAAGAGCACGGCTCACCCCTCTCCTCCACTTCATCAAAGTGCCCACTCATCCTAGCCTCAGTTAAGTGAGCCTTGAATACAACCTTAAGCTGAATCAGGCTGAGCCGTGCACCAGAGGTGGAATTCACCTGGCAAAGGGCTTCATTCCACACATCCTCATCCAGAAAGGGTCCCAGCTCCTTCTCCCACTTCACCCTCACCAGCTCCAGCTCCAGTGCAGCAGCTTCCTTTGAAATTATCTGTCCATAAATATTTAAAGTGCCCCCCCCCCCCAACCACACACACACACCCTGGGCCATACCAACAATAGGATTCTCCCCCAACAGGGAAGATTGTGGCGCTACGGGAAATGTAGGACTAGCGTTACAGAGAAAAACACGTAACTTGATAATATTGTTACAATTGTGCCCCTGACAGTTGAAATTTTGCTGAGACTCCTCCTACCTGGCAAACCATCCCTCCATGAACAGATTCCTAAAGTTTTCCAGGCCTTTTGCTTCCCATGACCTAAACGTTGTATCCGACCCCGACAGCATAAACAAATGGTTACCGCATATGGGGCCAGCAATGACACGGCACTCAGCTGGTAACTCTGAAACTGCCTCCATTTCCTAAAAGTCGAGATCACCGCCAGGTTCAAGGAATACCTCGCTGGGGAGAATGAGAACGAAGCCGTCGCCAAAGCCTGTAATTCCAAACCCTTGTGCGAACCCACCTCCATTTCCCCCTCGTATGGAGTTTGACTCCCCCAGCCAACCAGCACCGTCTCAACATCGGCTGCCCAATAAAAAGGAGAAAATCGGGTAACGTCAGACTGCCGGTCCCTTTGAAGGCACACCCTACGAATTCTTGGTGACTTACTCGCCCAAATTTAAAACCAATTCCAATCAAGGGGCAATTTGGCATGGCCAATCCACCTACCCTACACATCTTTGGGTTGTGGGGGTTAGACCCACGCAGACACGGTGAGAACGTGCAAACTCCACACGGAGAGTGACCTAGAGCCGGGATCGAACCTGGGTCCTTGATGCCGTGAGGCAGCAGTGTTAACCATTGCACCACCGTGCTGCCTTTACCTGCCCAAATAAAAAGTCCACATCCATAGATATAATAACTTCAGGTTGGGGAGAAGTTGTTTTGAATTAGTTTGCTTTAACAAATAGTAGCATATTTTTTCCCTAAGTGTTCCAATTTTGCTAATCCACAATGAAAACTCCAAGTTAATTTATTTCTTACATTCAGAAATGTCCACAATATTCACATTCGCATTGTAAAAGGGGATCAGAGAAAAGGAGATTTACAGTACATTGACCACAGAAAGCTGAATATTGGTTCACATGAGTCCCAAAGTCAAGTGTCTGATGAGGAATTCCTTCATGTAGGCATTTTGAGATTGGTTGGCTCGAGACTGCGGTTATAAGATTCGATTTTCGGGTAGTATTAAAAAAAATAAAAATTAAAAAAAATTTAGAGTACCCAATTCAGTTTTTCCAATTAAGGGGCAATTTAACGTGGCCAAGGGCAGCACGGTGGCCTAGTGGTTAGCACAACCGCCTCACGGCGCTGAGGTCCCAGGTTCGATCCCGGCTCTGGGTCACTGTCCGTGTGGAGTTTGCACATTCTCCCCGTGTCTGCGTGGGTTTCGCCCCCACAACCCAAAAATGTGCAGAGTAGGTGTATTGGCCACGCTAAATTGCCCCTTAATTGGAAAAAATAATTGGGTAATCTAAATTTAAAAAAAAAAAAAAAAAAAAATTTAACGTGGCCAATCCACCTACCCTGCACATCTTTGGGTTGTGGGTGTGAAACCCACGCAGACAGTGGGAGAATGCGCAAACTCCTCACAGACCCAGGGCTGGGATTCGAACCCAGGTCCTCGGCGCCGTAGGCAGCAATGCTAACCACTGTGCCACCGTGCTGCCCCCTTCGGGTAGTTTTTTAATATTACGTTTATTGAAATTTTATAAAATAACGTAACAAAGTTTAAAAAAAAAAAAATAATAATAATTCATCGCCATTAGGACGGTGGTTTTGGGGGGGGAAGAAACAAACTGCTTAACTAACATGAGAACAGAATGGAATAGGAGAACGACATCACAACCAGCATAATACAAAAATTAGACTGAACTAGATAACTGCCCACCAGTGACCGAGGAAGAAATGGGATAGGATCATGAAAATATGGCAAAATGGCGCACACCCTCCCATGCAACACAACCCCGCAATCATCACCCGAAATCAGGATAAACTTGGTGTGCCATGATCGGGTGCGCACCAACGTACGTCCCCCTCAACTCCAGCACCAATGACCTATCACAGCCTTCTCTTTCCGATATCAAACCATCTGCATCCATGTAAGAGGCAAGATTAGATTCATCATGCCTATCTTCGCAAAAACAAAAGAAAGTACCGTAAATGGAAACGCCAAATCTAAGGGGAGTTACACACACACACTGAAACCCCAAAAGTACGCCCAGGGCAGAACCAAAATAATTCCACACTATTATAAAGAGAGAAAGTGTGGGTCGGCAACAATCCTAACGTGTTCAGACTATGGCCAAGCCTTCAGGGCCACCCAGCCTAGCTCAAAGGGACCAGTGTTGCAGAAAGGATATCCAGGGCAACCTCTCTTCTCAACAACCTAACCACCACAGTAGACCAGGGGAGGAACACTAAGAGAGACCCAAACAGAGGAAAGAGAAAAAAACCAACCTCGAAGAGGAGATTGAAGGAATACAGTCCTCCTCGGGTTGCATACTCTGCCTAGGCCGAAGAAAGATAAAGACATTGATTCTTTAGAACTTGGAGGGAAAAAAATATATAAATCCAAAAGTAAAGCCTGAAACTTTATGATGGTGACCAAACATGGTCGTGCTCTCTCTGGGTTACAGGGATAGGGTAGACACGTGGACTTCAGTAGGGTGCTCTTTGTGAGGGCCGGTGCAGACTCGACGGGCCGAATGGCCACCTTCTGCACTGTAAATTCGATGAAATAAGGCAGGATCAACGTGCACTCTTCAGGATCTCTTGAGGATTTGGGTGGCACAGTGGTTAGCACTGCTACCTCAGTGCCAAGGACCCGGGTTCAATTCCAAACCTTGGGTGACTGTGGAGTTTGCAAGTTCTCCCCATGTCTGCATGGGTTTCCATCAGGTGCTCTGATTTCCTCCCACAGTCCAAAGATGTGCAGATTAGGTGGATTGGCTGTACTACAGTGCCCCTTAATGCCCAAAAGGTTAAGTGGGGCAAAGGGGTAGGGTGGGGGAAGGGGGGACATGGCAGGGTGCTCTTTCAGAGGGTCGGTGTAGACTTTTTAAATTTAGAGTAGCCAATTATTTTTCTTTTCCAATTAAGGGGCAATTTAGCGTGGCCAGTCCACCTAATCAACACATTTTGGGTTGTGGGGGTGAAACCCAAGCAGACACTGAGAGAATGTGCAAACTCTACACGGGTTAGTGTAGACTTGATGGGTCAAATTAATTCCTTCTGCACCTATAAGGATTCTGTGAATCCAGCGATCGAAGCACAAACTGCCTCTCCGCGTAGGTGATCCACAGCCTATACATCGGCCCGGGGGAAAGTGTCACCCATCCAGCCACCTCCAATCCTTTATGGTGAGCGTCAAGAATATGGCGACACAGGACCAATGGGCCCTGCCAATCCTTGGTCTCGTAGACAGGATACGTTGTGCTCCATCAAATCTCATGCACCCAATTCTCAAACTTTTTTTTTTTAATTTAGAGTACCCAATTAATTTTTTTCCAATTAAGGGGCAATTTAGCGTGTTCAATCCACCTACCTTGCACATCTTTGGGTTGTGGGGGCGAAACCCACGCAAACACGGGGAGAATGTGCAAACTCCACACGGACAGTGACCCAGAGCCAGGATCGAACCTGGGACCTCAGCGCCGTGAGACTGCAGTGCTAACCCAATGAGCCACCGTGCTGCCCCAATTCTCAAACTTAATCAGGAATTCCTCTCCCAACTCTCACCAGAGATCAGGCTCAAGTGTACACCCTGCCCGGCCCTCATCCCAAACCCGTTGGGATAAACTTGCTATATTTATTTGGTTATAAATATGGCGGTCAGTATGGTCGCCTTCCTTAATCCTAATTATGTTTGCTTTAGAGTCGCCAGGTATCTCTCGATGCCGCCACAAGGTTCAAACCCGAATACTGATCAAAGAGCCAATACACCAGTTAGTTAGTTCAAAGTCAATACTATTTATTTACACACACAGTAGGATCTACACATGCACAAAGTACTGCAAACTAAACTATCTCTAACGCTAACGCCATGACTTAACTTTGGGTTCCCACTCAGTCAGAGGAACAATGGCCGTTGTTCGGATCTGAGGTTGTTGGGTTCGAAGAGGTACAGGAGAACAACTAAGGTCGTCCATCTGGTAGCGAGCGTTGACCTTGAACTTACTTGCTTCTGATGATGCTGGTGGACGGATCTCTCCGCTTCTAGAGCTAAGTCCAAGAGAGCGACTCTCTCGTGGGGGTTCCTTCTTATACCTGGAGGAGCTTCACACGCTTTTAGGCGGGCCTTAAACTTGATCCCAATTAATTGGGCCGCCTCTCGATCACTGGTATTGATCTTGACCAATAAAGGGGTGGGTGCCCTGATGGCTGGGCATGTCTTAGGTGGCCGTTGGCCTGGCTTTGTTTGTGCTTTCGGTTTGGGGAGCTGGCGCCAGGATGTCTGAAACAGTATCTGTTGCTTGAGTGTCTTTCCTTTGTTCCCGGAGATGGGCCATCAATATGCTAATCAACCCATAGTTTCAATTCCGTCTGGGAGCTGTCTCTCCAATATGCATGCAGGTTCTGTGCCTGCTTGTTTTCCTGACATTGTCCACAGTTCCCTACATTCTTTGCGAGCGTCCATTTTGTATTCTGGAAGTGGCCATCCCAGATGGCTACAAAACAACACACCATGTAGCAGGATTTTGAAAACGGAAGTCCATCCCTAGCCAGTGTCAGTGCTGTTTTGAGTGAAAGAACCCACCACGCGCCTCCACCACGCGCCTCCACCACCCTTCTGAAGGTGCCCCACTGTCCTTCGGATAGTGCTGACATTACAAGATGAAGTAGATTTGAGTTGGTTCTATAGGCAATGGTACTTCAAGAAGGGATGTTTATTCAACATTTGGAAATAGCTTTGTTTTCAGGACTGATAATTCTCGGTCATATGGGCAGCACGGTAGCATGGTGGTTAGCATAAATGCTTCACAGCTCCAGGGTCCCAGGTTCGATTCCCGGCTGGGTCACTCTCTGTGCGGAGTCTGCACTTCCTCCCCGTGTGTGCGTGGGTTTCCTCCGGGTGCTCCGGTTTCCTCCCACAGTCCAAAGATGTGCGGGTTAGGTGGATTGGCCATGCTAAATTGCCCGTAGTGTCCTAAAAAGTAAGGTTAAGGGGGGGGTTGTAGGGTTACGGGTATAGGGTGGATATGTGGGTTTGAGTAGGGTGATCATGGCTCGGCACAACATCGAGGGCCGAAGGGCCTGTTCTGTGCTGTACTGTTCTATGTTCTATGAAAGGGTGCCAATTTATGTTGAGGCTCTGACAATTGGGAAGCCATTGTCTCAGTGAACCCACTGACTCTGCGATCAAAATTGGCCAATGAAATGCTAATGGCCATCCTGTAGTTGCCCTCTTTGAAATTGGTCTGATCAGTCCCATGTTGCCTGTTGGTTGCTCCTTGGGCATGTGTGTGACATTCCCGAAACTGAGAGGATAATTTTTGTTCTGGAGTCTGCTGGGGCTAACTCCTGGACAGAGGGTTACCATCTTGGTTGTCTTTGTTCAGCAGAACAGTCCACTTTAAAAACAAGAAATAACAATGAGGATAAAGTTTTGAAATGTATGCAGTGTAGGGTTTCTGTTCCGTGTTGGCGGAACCCAACACTTGGCTAATGCCTCACTGTTAAAGATTTATAACCAGTAGAAATAGACTCCCTTTGAATATCTAACTTCTTTTGCCAGCACCAGTACTCTTGAAGATCATCAGTTCAGATCTCGTATCTATCTTTTTTTTATTCGTTCATGGGATGTGGGTGTCGCTGGCTGGGCCAGCATTTATTGCCCATCCTTAAGGCATTTAAGAGTCAACCACATATATTGCTGTGGATCTGGAACCACATGTCGGCCAGACCAGGTAACGATGACCGTTTTCCTTCCCTAAAGGATATTAGTGAACCAGATCGGTTTTTACGACAATCGACATGGCCTTCTTTACACTTTTTAAAATTCCAGATTTTTTTTATTGAATTCAAATTTCGTCATCTGCCACGGTGGTATTAAAATCCGGGTCCCCAGAGAATCCAGAGTCTCTGGATCACTAGTCTGGCGACAATACCACTAAGCCACTGCCTCCCCTAAACATAGTAGGTTCAGATAATGCGATACTGAGCAGTGCTGTGGCAGATGTAAAAGATCTCATAGAAGGAGTTTTTATTGTCCTAACATCCTTTTCTCCAACCATCCACAGCAGAACCGCTCAACAGGCCATTATTCATTAATTTATTCTTTGCAGGACTTTGTTTGGTGCAAAGTTCAGCCAAGGCTAGGTTTTTCCTTTCATTCCCCATACCACCTTCTCCTTTACCACCCGTTATCTCCTTTTGCTTTTCTTTAAGTCCCCCTATTTCTATTTTCTTTGTTATAAAATGCTTTTTATAAATCTAATTTCTGCCCTAACCTTTACCATGGATACCTTCCTCCCAGCACGTTGAACCCAACCAAAATGTAAAACCTGCATCAGAATGATCATGTCCTTGTGCATTTTTTTCATCCAATAATTCTGGTCTACTTTTTATCCCACTGATTTTGGTTGCTAATCCAGCCCAACGCCTTCACTGGTTTCCTCTCTATCATCAATGTAACGACTACTGTTGGGTTCTGGTTCACCAGGTTTCAGACTGCTTGTCCTGTGCCATTGTCCAGACTAGATCTACCACCGAAGTCTCTCTTGTTCAGCTTGCAATTAATGTACTTATTAAAGAAACAGGCTCTTTTTTAAAAATGTTGTGTAAAATGTTAGTAAGATCACAATTTGAGTACGCAGTATTGATCTCCATGCTGGCTAAAGATGTTGAGACTGTACAGAGAGTACTGCACTGATTTAATGGGATGCTGCCTAGTTTGAGGGAATACAGAAACAAAGGACACATTACAAATTAATCTGATAATTGTGTTCAACTATAAAGAATGGGACAGTTGATAGAAACAGTCTGTTTTCGTGGTTGAATGTGGAACACGGAAACAAAGATATAAAATTAATTGCTAGTGATTTAGACCAGAGGGCTAGAGAAATATATTTGCACAGAGGTATGCGCGATGGAATGCACTACCCGAGTTGGTGGTTTCAGCAGACACTGGCAATATTTACAAACAGATTAGGTAGCTGGTTGAAGAAAAATGACGAAAGGAATATTGAAGCAGGCTGGGCTCCTGAGGTGGAATGTTATTTCTGTGGGAAGGCTGAACAGCCTGTTTTCTATGTTGTAATTCCTCCTATTTCTAACACCGTACCATATGCTTGTCCTATCAAATATATCTATTCCCATAATTAGAGCTCTTTTACCACTGCACATTGATCCCTGTTTTGTGTGTGTGTGGGGGGGCGGGGGGGCTGGTTTACTGAGGCCCTTTTTGGAGTGCTTGGTGCAAAGATCAGCTCACTACTGGAGAGCCACATTCATGTCTTGGCTTCTAAAAGTCTGTCACATGTCCATGGGAAACCTTGGTGCCTTTGGTCTAAAGCAGAAAGAGTTGTGCTAGTGCTATAGCACATTTAGCCATTGACGTATGAGGCCACCTGCTGTCCAGTTTTGAAAACTCGTGATCCGAGGCATACGTAGATGTGCTGATCTAGTCCGAGCCCTGATCTGCAAGTATCTGTCTCCTCTTCCTCCGAGAATTTGATTGGTCCCTGTTCTTGTACTTGAATGGGAGCCTCTGCTTTTCACCGGCTTCCAAACAGTTGGTCAGGTTGTTGCATTTATGTTGAGTGTGTCAGAAGGTGAGGCAGTTGCTCCCGGCTTATTAACAAGATAAAACCATTCTGGGTCAAAAGTGCAGTGCTCTGAAAGCTAGTGATTTGAAACAAAACCTGTTGGACTTTAACCAACTTTAACCTGGTAGAACATAGAAGAACATAGGTGTCGTAAGACTTCTTACTGTACCTTTATCATTGCAGAGCTTTAATAATCCATCAATTGCCAATCACAGCACCAACACCCGTTCAAAGATTTATTTTTTAAAATAAATTTAGAGTACTCCATTCATTTTTTCCAATTAAGGAGCAATTTAGTTTGTTCAATCCACCTATTCTGCACATCTTTGGGTTGTGGGGGCGAAACCCACGCAAACACAGGGAAATGTGCAAACTCCACATGGACAGTGACCCAGAGCCGGGATGGAACCTGGGACCTTAGCGCCGTGAGACTGCAGTGCTCTCACTGCGCCACCGTGCTGCCCAACTCCCGTTCAAAGATGATGTAAATGGGCAGCTTTACAAAATCAGATTTCGCATGGTATTCAGATATAGAAAAATTTGACCCTCCCACCAGCATCATGAACAGTTGCGCATGCACTGATGGGGACAGTGTCGGTCGAGTGCACATTTGTTACTGTTTCTGCAGCATTTTTGGTTAGCAGCAAGAGTTGGTGATTTTTTTTACCCATCAGCACTTTGTAGACTTTTCCTATGGTGCATTTTGGGTAGCGAGACCTCATCCCTGGCTGACTGCTCACATCCACAGCAACACTGCATGAGTTGAGGATGACTCCAGCTCGTCTTCTGTTCCCTGTGTGCATCTCTAAATTCTGCTGTACTCTGCTCCCTTGCTAAATGCTCTATTTTGGATTGCATTGTGACAATCAAATGTGCTAGGTGTTTGGGGTTTGAAAGGTCTGAGGTGAGTCGACTACGATTTGAATAACACGGGACAGCAGAATGTCCAAGTTTACCTCCTGGATTGAGTGAGCTGTTGTCAGTTGGGATAGGGAATGAATCCTACAAAGCCTTGCTGCTGGAGGATGTAGGGAGGAAATCTGGATTTGTATTCCTCATCCTGTTACTGACACTGCTGGAAAGTGAGCATGTGGAGTTATTGAGTGCAAGTGGATGGTGCTGAACTTCGTTGCCGCAGATTGCCAGGGTCCTGCTCCTGCTCTCCTTTAGGCTACATCTATGTGAAGAAAGATTTGTCTGGATGATCTGCTGGAAGGTAACTGTTATATACGGTGCTAAACCCCAGCAAGGAGAGCGGCAATTTGGTAGAGTTACGGGAATTCACCTAACTTTGTACATACATACAATCCTGAGTATTGCTGAAATTCTGCTGATTATGGCTAAACCACATAGGCTAGGGCCCATTCCTCACTGTGGCTGAGGTTAACATTTAAAAAATGGTCTTTGGGTCAACGTCAGTGCCTGTGTACCAAAATCCCCATCCAGACTCAGCACGTTCAGTGGAGGAGGGGTCAGAAGAGCGGGAAACAGCACATCCGGAAAAACAATTTAGTAAATAAGGAGATGTTGGTAATTATCTATATTACAAATCAGATGTTACAGCACTCCTACTACTCTCAGCTCATGTGTATCAGGAGTGCTATGTTTGAAATGTGCTTCTATAAACATTGAGCTGGGTTAATTATTGCTGACTCTGAGTGCCAGCCAGCTGGGAATGATGTCACCTCAATAGCCTGAGCTTTACAAAGAGCGTTTTGTTGAATGATCTGCGTC
This sequence comes from Scyliorhinus canicula, assembly GCF_902713615.1. Lineage (NCBI taxonomy): Eukaryota > Metazoa > Chordata > Chondrichthyes > Carcharhiniformes > Scyliorhinidae > Scyliorhinus > Scyliorhinus canicula. The sequence continues at coordinate 41,478,011 of NC_052163.1, forward strand.
TGGGCAGAGCTTGGTGCAGATGAGAGTACCTGTCACTAGGGGCACTGGGAAATAGAAGGAGAGGTATCCCTGACTGTGAACTCATCATCCATATCATTTTTAAAAAATAGGAACTGAACAATTGACGGTGCTGAAGCTTCACTAAACTGGAACAATGAAGAGATTCCGAAGACACGGACATGAACAACACCGAGAACGCATCAAGCAGGATCTGTTCCAGTTTAACAAGGTCAGTCAACTTCCCCACCTCCCCTGAATTAATTGATCTTGCTGGGCCCAGTTTTGTTGATTCTGGTATTTTACTAGTATCCTGCCTAACTAACTGTTCTTCATTTCAGCCTAGTCTGTTAGCAGGCTGTAATTCTCTGAAATATCAGAGCTACACCCAGTTCTGTTGTCCTGTATACACATTTTAGTGGGTGTCAATAGGTAGGGAAATGAAACAGCCTGTGGCGAGCAAAGTCCCACAAACAGTGAGATGAGTGGCCCGATTATCTGTTTTGATGCTGGTTGAGAGGCACGTGTTGATCAAGATACCAGACGCACTTACTGTTCTTCAAGTAATGCCATGAATCCTTTCGGGTCCACCTAAATGGGTTCAACATTGCATTCAAAAAATGTATCTCTCTATGATGCACTCCCTCGCTCAGTATAGCACTGAAGAGACATCTGAGATAGTGTTCAAACCCTGGGCTGGAACATGAATCTATGGCAAGAGTCCAAGTAATTGCCACAAACAAAACCCAGAGAGGATTAAAAATGGGAAGTTAGGTCAGAGCTTTTTGATCTGCTATGTTGTACTCCGTTAGAATCCTGTGCACAAATTGACTGCTAGCACAAACTGAAGTGATCGTTGTCTTTTTTCCCCAACCCAAGGAACAGTTTCCTACTACAAACTGTAGCCATGATTTCTCTTGTTGACCGTGTGGCATAGATTCCTATCCCCTTTTTACATCTGGGTGAAGGGTTGGATGCAAACTGACCTTTTAGTTGAGTGGGTTAGTGCATCATATTGGCTCAAATCCACAATCGCTGAATGATCCATGGATCCTTTCTGTCAGACTTGATATGCTATTCACTCCCGTCATTCTTTACTGTGACAGACGATGTTAAAACTATTTCACTTCAATCATTTTCCCACTTTTAATTATTGGTAATGCCTGACACCAAGTCAGAGGTTAAGACTTTTTTTTTCTTTTATTCTTTCATGGGATGTGAACGTCACTGTCAAAGCCTACAATTGTTGCCTTCCCTAATTGTCCTTGAGCTGAACATTTCAGAGGATGATTAAAAATCAACTAGATATGCTGAGGGCCTGGAGTCGCACGTAGGCCAGATTGGGTAAGGATGGTAGATTTCCTTCCCTAAGGGATATTAGTGAACCAGATGGATTTTTACGGCAATCAATGAACATTTTGTGGTCACTGTTACTGGAATTAACTTTATATTCCAGAATTATTAATTAAAATTAAATCTGATCAGCTGCCATGGTGAGATTTCGACCCATGTCCCTACACTAACCTACCCCTCTGTATTACTAGTTCAGTGACATTACCCCTAAGCCACCAGCTCTCTGACAAAGATGCTTGATTTCAAATACAGACACCTTTTATGGAATGCATTCAATCATAGTTATCTGGAATTTGAGTGGTTAGTGCTGCTGCCTCACTGAGGTCCCAGGTTCGATCCCGGCTCTGGGTCACTGTCCGTGTGGAGTTTGCACATTCTCCCCGTGTTTGCGTGGGTTTCGCCCCCACAACCCAAAGATGTGCAGGGTAGGTGGATTGGTCATGCTAAATTGCCCCTTAATTGGGGAAAAACAAAAAAATTGGGTACTCTAAATTTTAAAAAAAATCTGTTTGGTCTCAAGTCACTTTTATTGAGGTAAAGTATTTGCAAACTGACTAGTTTATTTCACTGAATGTCTGCCATCGTTTGAAGAAAGGTGATCAGGAAGATAATTTTTTAAAAAAAATAATTTTTATTCACATTTTCACAAAAAAGAAAACAATAACAGAAAATTCTAAGAACAAAAAAAACAGACCCCCCCCCCCCCCCCCCCCCCCCCCCCCCCCCCCCCCCCCCCGCCGTAAATACAAAAGAGAAACAATAAATTAACCCCCGTCATTGGCAAAAAACAGATATTCAACCCAAATCGGAGACAAAGAGACCCCCCCCCCCCCCGGCCGGGTTGCTGCTGCTGCTGACCTTTTGTTTTTACCTTTCTGCCAGGAGATCTAGGAATGGTTGCCATCTCCTGAAAAACCACTGCACTGACCCCCTTAGGGCAAATTTCACCCTCTCCAATTTAATAAACCCCGCCATATCGTTGACCCAGGCCTCCACGCTTGGGGGCCTCGCATCCTTCCACTGAGGAAAAATCCTCCGCCGGGCTACTAGGGACGCAAAGGCCAGAACACCGGCCTCTTTCGCCTCCTACACTCCCGGCTCCACTGCAACCCCAAATATTGCGAGTCCCCAGCCTGGATTGACCCTGGATCCTACCACCCTCGATACCATCCCTGCTACACCCTTCCAAAATTCCCCCAGCGCTGGGCATGCCCAGAACATGTGGACATGGTTTGCTGGGCTCCCTGAGCACCTAATACACCTGTCCTCGGTCCCAAAAAACCGGTTCATCCTTGTCCCGGTCATATGAGCCCTATGCAGCACCTTAAACTGTATGAGGCTAAGCCTCTCACACGAAGAGGAGGAGTTCACCCTTTCTAGGGCATCCGCCCACGTCCCCTCCTCAATCTCCTCACCCAGCTCCTCCTCCCATTTATCTTTCAGCTCCTCCACCGAGGCCTCCTCTACCTCCTGCATCACCTGGTACACTTCCAAGATCCTCCCCTCTCCAACCCATACCCCCGAGTCAGGTGTCCTGGTGTCCACGCAGGTGTCCACGCAGCGGCAGCAGGGGGAACCCTGCCGCTTGACAAACACCCTTGCATGTACCTAAAGGTGTTCCCCGGGGGGAGCCTGAACTTCCCTTCCTGCTCACCCAGGCTCGCAAACTTCCCGTCTATGAACAGGTCCCCCAGCCTCCTGATACCTGCCCTGTGCCAACTCAGGAATTCTCCGCGGAACAAACCGGTGGTACCCCGTATCGGGGACCCCATCGAGGCCCCCACCTCCCCCCTGTGCCGCCTCCATTGCCCCCAAATCTTGAGGGTAGCTGCCACCACCGGGCTCGTGGTATACCTCGTCGGAGGGAGCGGCATCGGCGCCGTTGCAAGCGCTTCCAGGCTCGTACCCACACAGGATGCCATCTCCAGCCACTTGCATGCCACCCCCTCCCCGTCCATTACCCACTTACGCACCATCGCTGCGTTGGCAGCCTAATAATACCCACAGAGGTTAGGCAATGCCAGCCCCCCCCATCCCTGCCCCGCTCCAAGAACACCCGTCTCACCCTTGGAGTCCCGTGTGCCCACACAAACCCCGTAATGCTCCTGTTAACCCGCCTGAAAAAGGCCTTCGGGATAAGGATGGGAAGGCACTGGAACAGGAACAGGAACCTCGGGAGCACCGTCATCTTGACTGACTGCACCCTACCCGCCAAAGACAGCGGCAGCATGTCCCACCTCTTAAACTCCTGCTCCACCAGCCTTGTGAGGTTTAGCTTATGCAAGGCCCCGCCAGCTCCTGGCCACCTGAACCCCCAAGTACCTGAAGCTCCTCTCCGCCCTTTTCAGTGGGAGCCTCCCAATCTCCCCCTCCTGGTCCCCCGGGTGTACCACAAACAGCTCGCTTTTCCCAAAGTTAAGCTTGTACCCTGAGAAATCCCCAAATTCCCGGAGAATCCCCATCACCAAGGAAGATAATTTATAGCACATGAGAAAAGACAAATGGGTATGTTTAAGAGGTTGCTTGTATACTACAGCAGTGTTTTTCAAACTTTTTTGCCCAGGTCCCATTTTTACCAATTGGCCATCCTTTGCAACCCATGCCATCCCACCTTCGCGAACTAACATTTTCACTTACCTTTAATGTGACAATTGAGCCTGCTCGATCCTCACTATCTCACTTGCTTTGTCATTCAATGTTACATTTCTGCTAAGTACTTGAGCTGATGATACAAGTGGGTGGCACGGTAGCATAGTGGTTAGCACTGTTGCTTTGCAGCTCCAGGGTCCCAGGTTCGATTCCCAGCTTGGGTCACTGTGCAGAGTCTGCACGTTCACCCTGGGTTTCCTCCGGGTGCTCCGGTTTCTTCCACAGTCCAAAGATGTGCAGGTTAGGTCGATTGACCATGCTAAATTGCCCTTTGTGTCCAAAAAGGTTAGGTGGAGTTACTGGGTTACAGGGATAGGGTGGAGGTGTGGGCTTAAGTGGGGTGCACTTTCCAAGGGCTGGTACAGGCTCGATGGGCCAAGGCCTCCTTCGGCATTGTAGATTCTATGATTCTCACCGCATCCGTTGAAAAAAAAATCAAGATAATTGTACTCTAACCCGCCATGCTTGGTCTTCAAATGTTTTGGAGTTTTGAGGGTTTTAATCTTTCATTGTCAGTACGTACCTGCATATAACACTCATGGGCTTTGCATCGCAATATGCATTGGCATAATTAATAAACCCGTACCTCAAGACAACTTCTTTATACTGCTTTGCTCCTGATTTCAGCTTCTTAACAGGTTGTTCACCAGAGACCCTGGTGCTCACACCAGCACTGCTGGCATCTACAAAATGGGGGAATGTCTCTTGCTCCCAGAGCACGTGACGTCAGTGTACGCAGTGCGTGACCTGCTCCCTGCCGCTGCTTCTGGAGAGAAGACTCCCATCGATTTTCAAAAATAATCTGCTCCTGGGTCAGCAAGCTGATGTCAGGAGGAGGCGGTCTGCCTCGCTGGGTTCTCGGCCTGCGTACTGCTGAGGGGACACGCATGCACAGGCTGGCCGGCGTTCTGAAAGCCGATTGCGGCTGGCATTTTAAAAAGCTGGCCGCGCCCATTGGACACTTCTTCCAGTGATTGAGAATGCGACGACCGATGGCCCCGTGATCCAGCTGACACCCGCCCATGACCCACACATGGGTCATTACCTTGAGTTTGAAAATTACTGTACTACAGCATGAGCTAGATCATAAGAAATAGGAGCAAGACGAGGCCGTTTACCCATCAAACCTGCTCTGTTATTTGATGGTAATAATATGGTCGATCTGATTGTGGCCATAACTCCACTTTGACTCCCATGTCAATCAAAAATCTATCTAATTAGCATATTTAAAGACCCAACCTCCATTGCTGTCTGTGGAAGAGAGCAATCTTGTATGTTTCACTAAAGTCACCTCTCCTTCTTCTTCTACTAAGCTCCAATGGATCTAGGCTCAATTGTTCCTCAAAAGACAAGCTCCTTCAACCCAGGAATTAGCCCAATGAATCTTCTCTGAACAGCATCTAATGCAAGTATATACTTTTTAAGTAAGAAGTACAAGCTTGCACACAAATACTTGAGGTGAAGTCTCACAAATGCCCACTGCAGCTGTAGAAAGAATTTCCTAATTTTAGGCCGCATCCTTCTTACAGTGAAGACCAACGTTCCATTTACTTACATGCTCACATTTTGTGATTTCATGTGCAAGATTATCATGATCCCTCTACTGCAACATTCTGCAGTCTCTAACTCTATTTAAATAATACTGTATTCTACTTTTCTGTTCTTCCTACCAATGTGTACAGCCCCACATTATCCTACAGTATACTCTCTGTCTGCCAACATTTAGTTCACTCACTTAACTGATCTATACCCGTTTGCAGATTCTTTGTATCCTCACAATTTTGTTTCCTATCTGTATTTTATTTAATCAGCATATTTAGCTACAATACACTCGGTCCCATATAGATTGTAAATAGTTGAGGCCCTAGCATTGATTCCTGCAGTACTCCACAAGATGCAGTTTGCCAAAATAACCCATTTATTCTGTCTCCTATTGGTGAGTTAATCCATGCTAAACTATCACCCACAACACCATGAGCTCTTGCCTTAGTACAGTGACTTCTTTGCTGGCATTCTCCATCAGCTGGTTCCCCTTTAGCCAACAATCTTGCTACATCCTCAAAAAACTCTGTCAAACACCAATTCCCTTTTACAAAGCCATGATTTATGAATGGCCTGCTACTACCTCCTTGTTAATGGATACTAATTCCCAATGACTGCTGCAACGTTTCCAGGATCTTGGGGCAATTTTGGAAAGTTGCAGCTAATGTCTCCACGATCTCTGCAGCCATTTTTTTTGTTTTGTTTTGTTTTTATAAATTTAGAGTACCCAAATAATTTGTTCCAATTAAGGGTCAATTTAGTGTGGCCAATCCACCTAATCTGCACATCTTTGGGTTGTGGGGGTGAAACCCACGTAGACACAGGGAGAATGTGCAAACTCCACACAGACAGTGACCCAGGGCCGGGACTAAACCCGGGTCCTCGGTGCCATAGGCAGCAGTGCTAACTACTGCACCACTGTGCCATTTATTTTAAGAAGGATAAACACAACTGGATCCAAAGGGCTTGTCAGCCTTTAGTCCCATTAGTTTTCTTAAGACTTTTCCTCTTGTGATTGTTCCAAGGTTTGATTCTCCCCTTTTTGTCTTGATTTTCTCGTATTTTTGAGATGCTTTGCGTCATTGACTGTGAAGATAGACGCAGAATACTTGTTCAAAATCTTTGCCGTTTCCTTGTTTCCCGTTATTAATTCTCTAGTCTCGCTCTTAAAGGGATCAACACTTACTTTAGCTGCTCTTCCATTTTTTGGGAAGCTTTTCTGGACTTTTATGTTTCTTGCTAATTTTAACTCTCAATCTTTTGGCCTACTGCTAATCTTTGCAGATTGGCACATATTTTCTCTCAAATACCATCCTTAATTTCCTTACTTTATAGATGGGCTTTTTCGTTGTATTTTTCACAATGTGATATCTCTTCATTGAGAGTTATGAAATATCTGCTTAAATGCTTCACTGCTTTTCCAGTGTCATTTCGCCTTCTATTTTAGCCAACTCTGTCTTCATGCCCATGTAATTACCTTATTTAAGTTTAAGACACTAGTTTCAGGCTCAAATTTCTCACCCTCAAACAGAATGTGATATTCTTACTTGTTATGATCACTCTTGTCTAAATAATACTTTACTATGAGAACACTAATTAATCCTTTGTCATTACCAGGCTATTCCCTGGTTGGTTCCAGAAAATATTGTTCTAAGAACCCATCTCCAATGCACTCTAGAAACTCCTTTTTACGACTGCTTTTGCCAATTCTTTAAAAAAAATATATATTTAGAGTACCCAATTCCTTTTTTTCCAATTAAGGGGCAATTTAGCGTGTTCAATCCACCTACCCTGCACATCTTTGGGTTGTGGGGGTGAAACCCACGTAAACACGGGGAGAATGTGCAAACTCCACACAAACAGTGACCCAGAGCCGGGATCGAACCTGGGACCTCGATGCCGTGAGACTGCAGTGCTACCACTGCGCCACCATGCTGCCCATTGCTTTTGCCAATCTAATCTATATGAAGATTAAAATTGCCCCCAATTATTACAACATCTTTCTTTTTAAGCTCGGTCCTAGTGAATTAATTGCAAACAATTAGTTTACAGGTACAGCAAGTAATTAGGAAATCTAATAGAATGTTTTTGTTTCTCGTGAGGGAAATGGAATACAAAAGTAGGGAGGTTATTCTTCAGTTATATAGGCCATTGGTGAGGCCACGTTTGGAGTACTGTGTACAGTATTGATCTCCTTATTTAAGGAAAAAAATGTATGCATTGGAAGCAGTTCAAAGAAGGTTTACGAGACTAATACCTGGGATAGGTAGGTTGCCCTCTGAAAAAAGAGTGGACAAGTTAGGCTCGTATCCGCTGGGGTTTACAAGAGTAAGACACAACAATTGAAACTTGTAAGATTCTGAGGGATCTTGATATGGTTAATGTGGAAAAGATATTTCCCCTTGTGAGAGAATCTAGAACTAGGGGTCACTTTAAAAATAAGGTGTTGCCCATTTAAGACTGAGATTAGGAGAATTTTTTTCTGTTGGTTGAAAGCCTTCCGAACTCTCTTCCTCAAAGGTCACTGGAAGCAGAGTTTTTCAATATTTGTAAGGCAAAGATAGATAGGTTATTGATAAACGAGTGGGTGACATGACCCAAGGAGCAGTGTTCAAGGAATATCAGCACGCGAGTTGGAAGTTGCTTGTTTTCGCAACTCCATAAAAGGGAAAGTATGGAAATTCCTTAAATTGGACAATATTTTTGCGTGGTACCATGCCGACTTTGTGAATGGTGACTTTTTGAATTGCATGCTGATCCTTGGCTTGTGCAGGGGCTGACATTTGCTCTGTTTGTCACTCGCCGAAGTTGTATACTCGAGATTCTCAAACATTCTGCCTATGTGTGGGCTGTGTAAGTTATCACTAAGTGGTTTTCCTTTCCCTCCAACAGACGGTGGAACATGGATTTCCTCATCAGCCCAGTGCGCTGGCTTACTCTTCGAGTCTTCAGCTCATGGCCATTGGAAGCCGATCAGGAGCCTTCAAGATGTATCTTTTCATATGCAATTTTTAAAATGTTTACTTTTGGATTTTATTGACCTACAGCTGCAGGGAACAGTTGCTTGCTGGGTGGTGATGGAGTTAGAGATTATTTCCCCACCATTCTAACATGGGACGAACTACTGAACCAACAGCTCCAAGTGCTTCAGTTAATTTCTCCAGTGATCAGGGGCTGTTACCAGACTGAGTGCTCCCTTCTGTCAATGATGCAATGTATGTAAAGGAGGTGAATCTCGTTACTGCAGGTCCTGGACTCCATAGGGTTACTTCTGATTGACCCAATAGGTTCTATTAAAAGTAACCAGGAACAACGGGGCTCAGAGACCACAGTTTCCACACTTGAGCATGGTTTTCTTGAACCCCTAACAATGTTAAAGTTCCTGATGGCCACTTTCGGTCTCCATGCTACTGTAGGAGCTGAACTATGTACAGTGAAGAACAACAGCAAAATATTTGCACAATTTCTTTTTTGTTTTAAACTGTACGTTACTCCAAATGCAGGGACATTCAAAATTTCAAGCGGGTAGATATATAAAAAATTTTTTTTATCCCTTTACTGAAATCAGCAAGAAGATGCACATGGTCTTCAAATGTGTGTTGGTGCTGTGAGAACAATGCCGCAGTGAAGCCTCACTGTTCTCTGCTTATCCCTATCTGATATGTTAAAAGTGTAAACAATTTGCGCTCTTTAGCTGTCTGCTCACATTCTAGAAGAGTTGAGCCCTGGAAAACATGAATTGGAGGGAGAGTTTCAAAGAATTTGTTCAGTGTATTGAATTCCTGAAACCGAAGCAGAAGCAAAAATCAAATTAGTTATGAAAAATAACAATTTTGATGAGTAGAATGGGGTTATGTGATGGCTCTTTCAGAGACCAACATAGAACATACAGTGCAGAAGGAGGCCATTCGGCCCATCGAGTCTGCACCAACCCACTTAAACCCTCACTTCCACCCTATCCCCGTAACCCAATAACCCCTCCTAACCTTTTTTGGTCACTAAGGGCAATTTATCATGGCCAATCCACCTAACCTGCACGTCTTTGGACTGTGGTAGGAAACCAGAGCACCCAGAGGAAACGCACACAGAGAATGTGCAGACTCTGCACAGACAGTGACCCAGCAGGGAATCGAACCTGGGACCCTGGCACTGTGAAGCCACAGTGCTAATCACTTGTGCTACCGTCTATAAGGGTAGAACTGAAAAATAAGAAGGGGAGAGATCACTTTTATAGCATTGTACTACAGGCCCCCAAATAGTCAGCGGGAAATTGAGGAGTAAATATGTAAGGAGATTACAGATAGCTGCAAGAAGAATAGGGTGGTTATAGTTGGGGACTTTAACTTTCTCAACATTGACTTGGACAGCCATAACATTAGGAGCTTGAATGGGGAGAAATTTGTTGAGTGTATTCAGGAGGAATTTCTCATTCAGTATGTGAATGGCCCGACTAGAGAAGGGGCAGAACTTGACCTCCTCTTGGGAAATAAGGAAAGGCAGATGTCAGAAGTGTTAGTGAGAGATCACTTTGTGACCAGTGACCATAATTCCATTAGTTTTAAGATAGCTATGGAGAATGATAGGTCTGGCCCAAAGGTTAAAATCCTAAATTGGGGCAAGGCCAATTTTGATGGTATTAGACAAGAACTTCCAAATGTTGACTGGGGCAGTCTGTTGGCAGGAAAAGGGACGGCTGGTAAGTGGGAGGCTTTCAAAAGTGTGTTAACCAGGGTTTAGAGTAAGCACGTTCCTTTTGGAGTGAAGGGCAAGGCATTCAGCATGCTTGGTTTCATTGGTCAGAACATTGAGTACAGAAGTTGGGATGTCTTGCTGAAGTTGTACAAGTTAGTAAGGCTACACTTGGAAGACTGTGTACAGTTCTGGTCACCCTATTATAGAAAGGATATTATTAAACTAGAAAGAGTGCAGAAAAGATTTACTAGGATGCTACCTGGACTTAGTGAGTTATAAGGAGAGACTGGATAGAAGGGGCTTTTTTTCCTGGAGCATAGAAGGCTTGGGCGTTATCTTATAGATGTGCATTAAAAAAAAGAATGGCATAGATAAGGTAGATAGTCAACATTTTTCTCAAAGGTAAGGGAGTCTAAAACTAGAGGGCATAGGTTTACGGTTAGGGGAGAGATACAAAAGAGTCTAGAGGGATAATAGTTTCACAGAGGGTGGTGAGTGTGAGGAACGAGCTGTCAGAGGCAGTAGTAGAGGTGCATACAATTTTGGCTTTTAAAAAGCATTTCGACAGTTATATGGGAAAGATGGGTATAGAGGGATATGGCCAAATGGGGGCAATTGGGATTAACTTAGTGGTAAAAACTGGGTGGCATGGACCACTTGGGTCGATAGGCCTGTAAACCTCTGACTCTAACTCTTTATTTTGAACAGGTTGGAGGAGTCCTAACCACGCACATGTTCTGGCCTTGTGCAAAATTGTCGGAATTTTTGGAGTCCTTTTTGGGGACAGTGTCGGAGATTTTGAGGGTAAAGGTGGCCCCCGAGCCCTTGGGTAGTGACATTTGGGGTATCGGATGATCCGGGAGTGCCGGAGAGGAGAGAGGCTGATGTTTTGGCCTTTGCCTCCCTGATAGCCAGGAGGAAGATTTTTGCGAGGGAGCTGCCAAGGAGGACGGCGTGGGTGGGTGACCTGTCGGAATTTCTGCATTTGGAGAAGATTAGGTTTGCCATCGGGGGTTGGCGGTGGGGTTCTATGCGAAGAGGAGGTCGTTCATCTTTTTCGAGAGTTTGTAATTGTCAAAGCGGGCGATGGGGGATTTTGTATTATAGATATAAAATGGGGCATATAGGGCGGCATGGTGGGTGGGTTGTTTATAATGAGAATTGTATAATGGGTGTTGTGTTTTGTTAATAAAATGGAAAATGTCCTGAATAAAAATATATTTTTAAAAAAGATCACCCATAATTGTATTGAATAGCGGAGCAGCTAGTGGGACCAAGTGGTTTCCTCCTCCTATTACTCATTTTGTGTTCTTGGATTTCCTGTGGGGTGAATGTGACCTGGGAATAAGGCATAAGAAATAGAAGCTGGTGTAAGCCATTCAGCTCCTCGAGCCTGCTCCACCATTCACTACGATCATGGCTAATCATTCACCACATCTACAACTTCCAACACTATTCCAGTGGCCCTTAATTCTCTTATCAATCAGTCTCTGACTTTACTATTCACAATTAGCACCTTTTGGGGTAAAGAATTCCAAAGATTCACAACTCAGTCAAGAAATTTCCCCTGATCTCGCCTTAATGGCTGACCTTTATTCTGAGACTGAGAACCCAAATGCTAGAGAGGAAAACATCCTCCCATCATCTCGTCTGTCTAAAACCATAATTCTGTTTCAATTAGATTCACTCCTAATTCTTCTAACATCCAGGGAATATCTACCTAATCTCTCCTTGGAACAATCCCCTCATCCCAGGAATCAGCCTAATGAACCTTCCTTGCACACCCTCTGTTGCAAGAATGTCCTTGTGTAAGGAAATCAAAATAATACTCCAGGTATGGCCTGACTAAGGCCCTTCAAAATTGTATTAATACTGCTTTATTCTCCTTGATTCCTTTTCTCTACGTATTCCATCTGAAATGTTCTTGCCACTCGCCTTGACCTGTCTAAATCTTTTTGTCGGCCTTTGCGTCTTTCTCGGATCTTGCTTTCCCACCTAAGCTTGTGTCTGCTGTCATGGAAGTGTCCCTTTAAGAAATGTTTTTGTCTTATCTCATGGCTTCAGTGATGTCATTGTGTGGGTGGAGCTGGGCTGTGGCTCTGGGAGTTGGTTTTACTTTTGCTTGGTTTGGGGCTTGTGTGTGGCTCTGAGTTTTTGCTTTCACTTTCCCATTTGGCTGCTGTGCTCAGAAAAATAAGTATCTTGGCCTGTCTCTCTATCTTCAGTTTAAAAGCTGTTTCCTGATTACTTGATAACTTAAAAGAAATAATTGCTTTCTGGAAGGAATTCAAACCTGCTGTTCTGGAAAGGAAATGGGAGCATCCATACCAGGTCTAGAGTGTTGTGTGCTGGGCTACACCTTTGAAAAGGGGGTACTGTTTTATGGGTTCTTGTTATTAAATTGGAACAGTTAAAGGGAGGAATTTTTTATGGGTTATATATAGATTACTGCAGCTGTGTGGGGTATTTATGTTTGTAGTTGATAATGTGTGTTTATAAAAATGTTAACTACATTCATAGACTAAAACTTGTTTTTGATTAAAAGTACTTAAGGCCTCTGTTGAATAGCACCTGAAAGGCAGGCCCTCGTACTCATCATAACAAAAATTGATAAAACCGTAGTAGGTCAGGTGAACTCCATGATATACTTTGGAGTTTTCTAAACACATGCCCATAACACTGCTGACTCTGTCCCTCAGTTAAATTATTGATACAGATTGTACGTAGCTGTGGCCAAGTTCTGATTTTTGCTAAACCCCACTTGTTGCTGCCTACAAATTTGTACAGTAAGAAGTCTTACAACACCAGGTTAAAGTCCAACAGGTCTGTTTCAAACATGAGCTTTCAGAGCACTGCTCTTTCCTCAGGTCAATTTTATGCCATAACCTCTTGAATAGCACCTTGTTTAATACTTACTGAAATTTCAAATATGCTACATCCTCTCTCATCAGTCACAGTCTATTCCTTCACACTTTGGGAAAGAGATGCAGGATTAGAATAGAATTGCTAAAGACTAATTATCGGCGAAGTAAGGAGAAACCGTGTAAGGAGAATCAACAGAAACTGAACCTTTCCAACCAGTGCAATATACTGAGGATAACAATGGGATGACTAAAGGAAGACAGTCAGAATGTTGACTGATGATGCACTTGGAGGAGGCAACTTTTAGAGGAGGGAACGCATAATTGTTGCATATAAAAAGTATTTTTTTTTAAATGTTTGCCAATGGCTGTCTACTGTCATATCTCTTGCTTCCCAATCTATTGTAACCAAATTGCCTCTTGGCTTTCTAAGGCTCCTAGTTTTGGACTTAACAAAATTATTTTTGGACTCAGTGATCACTCTTTCCCAGTGACTCGTTCATAACAAGTTTAGATATGATCTTGTCTCCATGCACAAAACTAGATCTAAAATAGTCTCGTTGATTCCTTTAGATCTAATCTAAAAGAAAAACTACTTTGAATGCTTTCATCTCCACTCTGGCTGCAAATTTTGTAGCCCCTTTTTTGTGTTCCCCCCCCCCCCCCCCCCCACCACACACACACACACACACTCCACCCTGCACATCATAGGGCTTGTTTAGTAGTTTTCATTTAACTTGATTGGAATTTTCTGTAAGTTGTATAAATCTTGAAAGAACATAACAGCAGAAGAGTTGGAGCACATGCTGCACACTACCTTAACACAGGGCAGTCCAATGTAGCGCTGAGCTCCACAGACCAACGAGGTTCCCCCAACTTCAATTCCTGGTCTGTACCATCTTGGGTTATGTGAAACTTGGAGGCAGTAATTGCTTCCTCATGTTTGAGGTAGCAGAGTGGGTGGAGAGAGAGGGGGGCTATGTGGATATCTGGTGAGCGTGACACAAGGATTTCCTCTCATTTCTTACCAGCTCTCACTTCCCCTCCTGTCTAGCCACCGGCCTACTTGGCAGCTCCTCACTCAACCTTTGCCCCAAACATCTGTCACTCCTCATCTTCTCCCTACCCTGTTTCTGTCCAACGTCAGCTCTACCATCAGAACATTCTTCTGCTTCTTTGAGCCTCTTCCCAGTGCTCCAGTACAACACTCTATAACAATGTTTATTTAACCACTGCTCCCTCTGCCACTATTTCATAACCCATCCTCTCCAGCTCTTCTTCCAGTCTCTCCATCTCTTCCTCCAGTCTCTCCATCAATCCTTCCCAGCCCCATTCCTCATCTGTGTTGACCTCCCTTTGATTTCACCTTAATAATAATAATAATAATAATAATAATAATTGCTTATTGTCACAAGTAGGCTTCAATGAAGTTACTGTGAAAAGCCCCTAGTCGCCACATTCCGGCGCCTGTTCGGGGAGGCCAGTACGGGAATTTGGCCGAAAGTTAGCCAATCTGCACTATCCATCCTAGCCCACCCTGAGCCATATGCTGGGCTCTGTACAGTACATCATGTCATCCTGCTCTGGAAATGTACGTGTGTGATGTCTGCCTGTCCCAGTGTATCCAGTGTGCCTCTGAAGTGATTTCACTCCTTCCTGCTAGGCACCATCCTTGGATTGCATGTATTTTTCATTTTGCTGCTGTTCAGTGACATCATTTCTTAAAATAGATTAAACGTCTGCATGTGCAATATCAGCTGGCATTCTTCTCCCCATCTTCCATAGTACCTCTGCTTTGAAGTCTAATCAGTTGTGGATGAGCTGGAATTTCCTTCCATTAAATTAATGCCATTGTTCTGGTTTCCAACGAAACCATGCGCTTGGCTCATTGACTCCCTGTCCTTCACTGAAACGTTGTACTTAAAACCCAATAACTTTTCCGTCGGAGTGAACAATTACTTCTAATTGCATAACCATTGTCATCTCTATCCATACCGCAAAACCCTAATCCAAACCTGCACCATCTCCTGAACCCATCACTTATCCTTCCCACACCAATCCATTCCCATTCTTGCAGACCTACAATGGCTCCCACCCCTAGTGGATCACGTTTAAAATTCCGCTCTCTCCCCTCCAACCCACCTTGGTCTCTGCAACTTTCTTGCAACTTTCTTCAACATTGTATCTCATTATGTTACTGACCCAAAGGACATTGCTTCCTCCCCCACCCAACCCTTGCTGGTGGCAGTGCCCACAGCTTGCTCAGCGCCATCCTTCAGAACTCTCTTTCACAAATCTCATGTCTCTTGAACCTATTTTGGAATCCAAATTTTCAGTCCCCTTTTGTTAATGTTCTTTCATTCCCTGGAGAGCTTGGAGATATATTCTACATTAAAGACTCTATAAATGTTTATGTCACTGTGACTGTTTACAGCCCGGTGTATTGGAGCCAAAACAGGATTCCTCTTAGCTTGTTCTCTTGTCAACAGGTGAACATTTGACTTGGGATAAACTTGAGTGAGACCTTGTGGGAGGCAGTTTGTACCCCAAGTATCAACGCCTTGAGGGAAGGGGGGGGGGGGGGATAAATTTTTTAAATCCAGGTCCAGGTGAATTGACCCCCAACAATAATGCTGTATCTAATCAGCAGTGCAAGCATTAATGTGTATTGCTGCATGAACTCCATGAAAGGAAAAGTGGGTGGATGATTCTCAGACCGGTTAATAACTGAACAGTTCTCCAAGGTTTACTGAATGCCCCGTTGACCTAAAAATGTTGTATTTAATTTGATTTGCATCTCCATACATGTACAGCACTCAACAGAAGCAAGTGGGTGGGTGACTCCATCCCGTAGTACTCAAACAGGGTAACCAAGGAGTCATCAAAATCATCTAAAAATCTAAAATGTAGCTGAGGTCAGCAGTTGTGAAGAGTATCTTACTATTTGTACTTTGTCTTGTCCCATCTGTAATAGCTTTGTGGATAAAATGTGTGAACCATTTATAGGATGTTGACCTGTGGTTGGCACCTTTCACATCAGTACTGCTGATTGTCCTCATCTGCACATAACCCTTGAAACAGAGAGTTGGGTGGCGCAGGTGACAGCGGGGAACCCAGAAGAGACAACAGAGTGGGACTGGGGTGATACAGGGAAAAATTAACTGAACAAAAGGCTACCTTTAATGATAGCGTCTGGGCACAGATCATGTAAATTCCAACAAAAGAGAAGTAGGACAAATCAGTCTGGAACTCCCTGGATGGCAAAACAGATCGAGATTAACATTTCTATGAAGCAGAAAAAGTGCTTGCGAGAAATGTCAGGTGGATAATACAACCGAAAACCAGTCCAAATATATAAGAGTCAGAGGGTAATTAAAAAAGCAAAGAGGGAGTATGAAAAGACTGACATCTCCTGATTCTCAGCTGTACCCTCTTTTTGGCAATATTATTAGGCACATGATGGATAATTATTTTTCCATGGAATTTTTACTTATCAAATATATTAATAGTGAATTATGAAACATTTCTTTAAAATTCGCCACTGTTCATACAGTAATACCTTTTAATTTAATTTTCCAGTCTATCTTGGCCAATTTGTTTATCAAACCTATTTATTGAGCTTTATTTAAGTTGTGAGATTTAAGACTTGTGCCTGTCACTGTCAAACTCTATGCGAGATTCATCATATTATGGGTCACTGTTCCGCAGAGGATCCTTTACTATGAAATTAAAATTATTAATTAACCCTGTCTCATTACAGAGGATTGTTAAATAGTCTCATCTTTAGCTGGTTCCATGTCAAATTCATTGTTCAATGTAACTGTCTCAAATGCATTCTCTGAATTTGTCCTCCAAATGATCTCTTGCCAATTTGATTTCTCCAGTCTAGATGAACATTAAATGTTGTAAAAATTTGGGCCAGAACAAAATTCAGAGATTGCCAGTATCTTTGGTCAATTTAACTTTGTATCCCAAATCCGCGATTTATATGGTATTGCTGAGCTGACCTTTTTATTTGTTATTTTACTGGGTGTGGGAGCCTTTGGCTAGGCCAACATTTACTACTCACCCCTAAAAGCCCTTGAGAAGGTGGTGGTGAGGCGTCACCTTGAACCACTGCAACCCATCTATTGCTAATCCACTCAAAGTGCTGTTAGGAAGGGAGGAAGTTCCAGGTTTGTGACAGTGAAGGAACAATGGCATAGTTCCAAATCAGGATGATGCGCGGTTTGGAGGTGAACTTGCAAGTGGTGGTATTTCCGTATATCTGCTTTCCTTGTCCTTCTGACTTGTAGTGGTACTGGGTTTGGAAGGTGCTGTCCAAGGAACCTTGGTGAGTTGTTGCAGTGCACCCTGTAGATGGTACACATTACTGCCACTGTGTGTTGATGATGGATGGAGTGAATGTTTGTGGATGAGATAACAATCAAGTAGGCTTCTTTGTCCTGGTATCGCATTTTTTGAATGTTGTTGGAGCTGCCCTCATTCAGGCAAGTGGAGACTATTCAATCACACTCTTGACTTATGCTTGTAGATGGTGGACAGGCTTTGGAGAGTCAGGCGGTGAGTTATGCACCACAGAACCCGAGCCCCTGACCTTTGCTGACCATGTGGGCACTGACTGCTTCAGTATCTCAGTTGGCTGGACGACTGATTTGTGATGCAGAGCGACGCCGACAGGGCGGGTTCAATTCCTGTACTGGTTGAGGTTATTCATGAAGGCTCCACCTTTTCAAACTTGACGCTCACCTGAGGTGTAGTGACCCTCTGGTTAAATCAGCACCAGCTCTCAAAGGATAGAGCATCCTATGGGGCTGTGGTGATATTTAGATTGCCAGACAGCACGAGGGTATCCTCAATGTGAAGACAGGACTTTGTCTCCATAGTACTATGCGATGCTCGCTCCTACCGCTACTGTCACGGGCAGATGTATTGGTGGTGGGTAGATTGGTGAAGATTAGGTCAAGTAAGTTTTTCCCTCTTGGTTGCATCACCAACTGCCAGAGAACTTGTCTAGCAGCCATGCCCTTTAGGACTCAGCTAGCTCGATCTGTAGTGATGTGGCCAAGCCACTCTTGGTGATGGACATTCAAGTCTCCCTCTCCCACCCAGAGTGCATTCTTTTCTCATGCCACTGAGTGGTCTTCAACATGGAGGAATATTGATTCATCAGCTGAGAGGGGACAGTATGCAGTAATCAGCAGGCCCCCCCCCCCTTCCCGACCTGATACCATCCGACTTCATGGGAGTCTAGAGTCATGTTGAGGTCTCCCAAGGGAACTCTCCCGACTGTAGACCACTGTGCCATCACCTCTGGTGGGCCTGTCCTGATGGTGGGACGAGACAGAGACCAGGATGGTGATAGTGGTGTCTGGGATGTTGTCTGCAAAGATTGATTCGATGAGTTATGATTGTGAGGCTGACTGTGAGACCGTTCTCTCAATTTTGGCACTTTACAGGGCCATTGTCAGTTCCCATGCCTCGGCCAATTGCTTTATCCAGTTTCATTCCTTTTAGACTAGCAGTTTGCTGGGCCATTTCAGAGGGCAGTTAAGAGTTAACCACATGGCTGTGGGTCTGGAGTCACATAGTACAGACCAGGTAAGATCAGCAGATTTTCTCCCATGAAGGATATGAGTGAGTTTTATGTCAGGTGATAATGGTTTCACCATTACTGAGACTAGATTTTAATTCCAGAATTATTGATTGAATTCAAATTCCGCCAGTCGCTATGATGGGGTTTGAACCCATATCTCCAGAGAAGGGTGGACTCCCAGTCCAATGGATTATTAGCCAAATGACATTATCACTGCCGTTGTAAGGTACAATCAAATGATGGCGACAACCAGGTGCAGTGAATCAGGAGAATTCATTAAGCAAGAATAGTAAATGGTTAACCCTCAAAGGCCATGGGCCCTCTTCTTGCTAATACCACAGTCAAAGTCTTTCTCTTCATTCTGGTTGCGGCTATGTCTTCAGGAAAGTTGTCACCATAGCAGAGATGGTGGTGATTGTGTCAACAATGTCTAGGAAATTAGTGATATTTCCCTAATTCTGAACGTCCTTGTGCCATTTTTGGACAGTTATATTAACCTTTCCACTTGGTTGAAAGTTAGATCAGTTGCTTTCTCTTCCCATCTTCATGACCGACCAGTAACTGAAAACGAATGTTAATTTCTTGTATTCATTGCTATCTCTTGATGTTACAGTTGGCCTTCATATGCGTCAAAGATAAATTAGGAGAAATAAGCAAAGAAGTTTTTTTAAATAGCTCACTCTATTGATTTGTACTTAAATGATCAATATGTTAGAAAACTCTTGTAATTTAAAAATGTATGTGTTGCTCCTTACCTTTATCACCTAAAAGGAGTGGAGTTGGGGGTGGTCATGCTGTGATTTCTTCGGAGGCCTTGAGTGTGCCTTTAAAACAAAGAGGTGCTGTCTGTGAACACTCCAGACAAGCTAACTTTTATCAGCAAGGCTGTTCTCTCAACGTACTGACAGCCTTGAGCCTCACAGCTGCAATTGCTAGCAGCCTGATCAACTTAATCATTTAATTATCCCTCTCTCAGCAAGCAAGAACTTAAGCTAACCTAGCTAATCTTAGTAAAGTGTGGTTAGTATGAGATCCCCAAATGTTAGTTCTAATTAATATAAAATCCTAAAATTGAAGTATTATCAATATCTTGTAGTACCACCCAAAATTGTTGTTTTATGTTTCTTACAAATTTCTCTAATTTATTGATTAATTATACTCTTAGATAAAATATTATTGGTAGGGGGCTCATAAAATGAACCCACCAGTGTTTTCTTTTAATTATATTTTTATTAAGAGTTCTTCCATTTTGCAAACAATATAACACACCCTCGAAACTGATACAGTACAGCAGGATCAATGTTGGGAGGAAACCAACACAGTTGGTTCAGTAAACCCGACGCTGCCACATATACAAAAAGTAGAGAAGACAAGTAATAGGGTGGTGTGATAAGAGGATAAAGCCATGAAAACATGGCAAAGTGGTACACACTCCCGCGTCTAGTATATTTGAGGCGGTACTACATAACCTGTGCAAAGTCTTATAGAAGTCAGAAGCTACAGAGCCTGTGCATTGAGATTGGGGCCCCATACTTTTTGGCATGCATTGATTTGGGTCGGAGTATACAGGTTACACATTCCATTGGGATGCAATCCATAATAATTTTGTGCCAATTCTGAGCAGAAGGAGGCTTATCACTAATCCAGGAACAAAGGATACTCTTCTGTGCTGCAAATGTTAGGATATTGTATAGCTATTTCCCATTGGCGTCAATTATCTTTGTCTGGGAGCCCCAGAACTAAGAACAAAGGAGCAAACTCTTGAGACCGTATCAAATATCTTCTCAAGCTCTTGAGTACGCCCAACCAGTAGGATTTAACTTTGACACAGGACCAGATACAATCTGTACAGTTTCCTCTCACGCTAGTTTGCTTTTTTGGCACATTGAGGGTATGACGGGGTCTATCCTGTGTCTTAAGCTTGGTGTAACATGCAGACGGTACAATATTTTCCATTGCAGTTTTCCCAAATAGTGCCCCAGGTTTCTTCATCAATATTGACTGCGAGATCTTTGCCTCAAGATCGCAGAGTCTCTAGCACGTTCGTACAGGATCGAGAACATGTGGCATGAAACTTGCTAATTAATTGCTTCGGTTCTGTAGATAACAGATTTCTTTCCACTGGGGAGACACTAGCATCATGTTGCAAAGATATCTTTGTGGATATCTGAAAAAGGAGTATCTTGGGACATCATCATATTGCCACAGTTGTTCAAAAGATACCAAGGAAGCGCACCTAAGCATTTCCCCCAGCCTAATACATCCCTTTTGCTTCCAAATATCAAAACCATGGGGCGGGATTCTCCCATTCGGCGGCAGAGGGTCCACACCGTCGGAAACGCCGTCGCATTCACGACGGCGCGAACGGGCCACTGGGAGTACCCTGGCCCCCACAGGGGACCAGTACGGCACTGGAGCAGTTCGCGCCACTCCAGCCTCCCATTCCGGCACGAACTGTGTGCTGCCGGATCCGTGCATGCGCAGTGGCGCCGGTGTCATTGAGGACATGCGCAGTGGCGCCGGCGGCAACCCCCGCATGTGCGGTGGCCTCCCTCAATGCGCCGGCCCCGACGCAATATGGTGCGGGAATTCAGGCGCGCAAGAAAATAGGCCCGGGGAGCGAGAGGCTGACCCACCGATCGGTGGGCCCCGATCGAGGGCCAGGCTCCATCGGAGGCCCCCCACGGTGTCGGAGCCCCCCAACCGTGCGCGCAGAGCTCCCGTCGACTGCGACCAGGTGTGGATGGCGCCGGTGGGACTCTGCCTTTTTAGAGCAGCCGCTCGGCCCATCCAGGCCAGAGAATCGGCAGAGCAACCGGCTCCAATGCTCCGCGGAGAATCACGTGCCAGCGCGTGGCCCGGTTGTGGGGATTCTCCGGCCTGGCGCAGAGCTGGTAGAATCTCACCCATGATCTATAAGACCTGGTGGTAAATCTGGGTTACACTGAATGGGAGGGAGAGCGCAAGTCAAGTTCAATCTACCTGCCAACTCGCATGCTCTTGAGGGTTGATTATTGAATTCCCACACTTGTTCAGCACAGTCCAAAAATCCCAATGAAACAACCAAGCTTATAAGGAGTATTCAGACTGGCCAACTTTAAATGGAGGTGTAGTTCCCTCTTACCCATTCTCGGACAAATCTAAGGCTAATTGATACATCTTAATACTCGGGGGTGGGTGCCTGATAGAGTTGCCAGAACGAAGGGGTGATAGAAATGCCCAAATTAGTAAACCCTGAAAGGGACCATCTAAAGGGGAACAAGGGAGGAAGACACCCGATCAGAACGTTGCCAAGCTGCGTACATGTTCACGGGGCTGGCTAACATCCCCTGGGTGTTCGGAGGTTGGTTGCTGGGTCTGTGGTGTTTCCTCTCGCAGTGTTCAAGCACAGTGTCCATGCATGTGATTGGGATGCTACCAATGAGCCCCACATGTGGGCACACCCACCTGCGCTGATCCAGATTCCTTATTTAGGCCTCCTACTTATTGCCTAAACAATCTGTATCCCTCCACTTGTGAGGTGTGAAATGGTCACTTAACCACGATTACCCATTCCCTATTAGCAATAGCCTTCAGCTGCACATCCAAAGTAATAACAATAATAATCGCTTATTGTCACAAGTAGGCTTCAATGAAGTTACTGTGAAAAGCCCCTAGTCGCCACATTCCGGCGCCTGTTCGGGGAGGCTGGTACGGGAATTGAGCCTGCGCTGCTGCCTTGTTCTGCATTACAAACCAGCTGTTTAGCGTAGTGTACTAAACCAAGCCCTCTGCGGCCGGTGGGGGCAGACAGGCAGGGACTAGGGCTGCCCCTGTAACGGGAACACACAATCCACAGGTTGGTGTGGGGAACGTGTGCGTGGTTGTCTGCCCGCCCCACCCCCCCCTTGAGCACAGAGGGAGTGCTAGTAAGCCCAGTGCCCCAGGGCTCATTGCCTGTGAGCAAAGATGGCTGCTCTCCTCCTAGGATCCCTGCTGCAGCACTTCCGCCAGATTCATGCTTTTCAAAAGGAGTACTAATCGGCGCCAGATTGACCACTTGCTGCGGAGGTCGCTGGATCACAGGAAGCCTTTGGATATGGGGTGGCACCCATTAATTTGATGGAAATAGGGCTTAAGTTGTGATTATTGGTTTCTCACCACGCTATGGCGGGATCCTGATTTCGCCCACGGGAGGAGCAGGCCAGTTGCATCGGCAACTGTTTGGCGCCCGGCACAGTTCTCGTTTTTGACCTCTCCTGCTATTCAATGGCCTCCTCTCGCTCAAGCGAAACGAGGCAACTGAATTGCACCCCATATATGCTGACGATCTGTTTATATAAATTGACATAGAAGTTTTAAATACCCTATCAATATCCTCCGTCTTAACATCCTATTACCCTTGGAATCTAGCATAGAGGCAGTAGCCCTGGTGTCCACCACCTTAGTAAGGAAAACCAAATACCTACTCAATTTATTTCCAAACTTGGATAGTTTTTGTTTGGCAAACTTTAAGCTCCTCTCGGTATGTTGAGTCAGCAAGGAGTCCAGTGCCATTCGGATTGCTTTAATTTCTCTCAGCACTGAATGGCTAAGATTCCTGCCATACTCCCCCGCTGTTTCGGCTAATTTTACTTCAAGCTGGCACTGATGCTTCAGCATTTTACGCTTTTGGCAACCATATTCAAACTGACCAAGCCCCTTGAAAAGGCCTTGCAGGTTTTCCATAGGATTGAACGGTTTGGGGGCGGCACACTGGTGCAGTGGTTAGCACTGCTGCCAAATGGCGCTGAGGACCTGGGTTCGTTCTGGCCACGGGTCGCATGCGATGTTTGCACATTCTCCCCATGTCTGAGTGGATCTCACCCACAAAACCCAGGATAGATGTATTGGCCACGCTAAATTGCTCCTTAATAAAACAAAAAGATTGAAGGGTTTAGTTCAGAGTGAGAATTGACTGAATAGAAGAGATCAAATTTGGTCATAGTATGAGATAAAGTTATGATCCTTAAGCAGAGTTGCGAAAATCTCCAATACATAGACATAGGATAAATCCCCCCCCCCCCCCCCCCGAGTAAAAATTCCAAGAACGGATCATGATTGGAGACCACAATACGACCAATAGAGCATGAGACCACTGAATATAATATTGTTTTGGATATGAAAAAATGATCAATTCTAGTATTACCTTGGTGGAGAGTGGAGAAAAAGGTGAACTCTATCTTTGGGATGCAATGTTCTCCAAACATTCTAGTATCCCATATCCTTTCCCCTTAGTGTACAAAGGTGTACAGGTTAAGTGGGGTTATGTTGCTAGGACGGGCCTAGGTCAGGTGCTATTTCAGATGGTTGGTGCAGACTTGATGGGCCGAATGGCCTCCCCTGCACTTTAGGATTCCTATGGTTCGTATTGGTGTTAATACAGTTCTCCAGTCTCAAAAGCACATTTTTATGAACTAAAATCGGAAACCCCCAGCTACTAGTTGAGAATGAGGCAAAAAGCACCTGCTCTCCCCAATCCAGCTTCGATCTCTGTCCTCCTTCTCATCAAAATTAGTTTCTTGCACAAAGCTATGTCAAGTTTCTCCTTTTTTAAGGAAAGACAGAATCTTTTTTTAAATTTTAATAAGATGATGCATCCCCCATACATTCCAGGAGGAGAGCTTCAATGTAGCTACTGCCATTGCTTATCAGCCAAAGAGAGTATTGGATATTGACACATGTCTTATCAGCCAAGGATTTTCCCATCCTGCTTAGGCGTGCACTGCAGTAACTCACCAAGGTTCCTTAGACAGCACCTTCCAAACCCACAACCACTACCATCTAGAAGGACAAAAGCAGCAGATACCTGGGAACCCCACCACCTGGAGGTCCCCCTCCAAGTCACTCACCACCCTGACTTGGAAATATATCACAGTTCCTTCACTGTCACTGGGATAAAATCCTGGAACTCCCTCCCTAACAGCACTGTACTTGCACCTCAAGGACTGCAACGGTTCAAGAAGGCAACTCACCACCACCTTCTGAAGGGAACTAGGGATGGGCAATAAACAGTGATGCCCACATCCCGCAAATGAATTACAAAAAAAACACACTTTTCCCCCATCTCCAGCCATATTGGAAGCACTAGTGGCACATTATGAAATCTTTGTCTAAGATATGAGACTTGTCTGGAGCCCTAAAGGAACCAATTAATTATTCCTTGACCCCAAAATATATTTTTTTAAACACCTGAAACCAATAGCTCTAAGGGAGTTATCCTTTCCAAATATGAAGCCTATGGAAGGTTATAACTAACCTTCCATAATTACACCAAGGAGTCTTTCTCCTCAAAAGAGGAGACAAAATATGCCACAGAAAGGATGAGCAGAGAACGTCCTTTCTGCAATCTAATGCTTCCTATTGAGACTTAATCCACACACCCACCTCCCAACAGGAGAAGGAGCACGCTGAAGAATAATTTTTATCAAAGACAGATGGAAGTCTCTGCCATTCTTAAGGACAGGGTAGTGGTCAACTGCTAAATCATCCTTGTCAGAATGAAAAATGCCGATACAGAATCTGGAAAGAATTATAATGAATGGATAGAGTCTTGATTATACAGTGAACTACAGTGTGTAACTCCAAATTATTGCCTTCCATGGAGTTCACAAAAGCCAAGGCTTTAGCCGCATTGTTTTTTTTTTTTATGAATGTTTTTATTCAGTTTTCGTATTTTATATTGAACAAATTACAAATTGTTAGGAGAGAGAAACAAAAAAAAAACAAACAAAAACAAACACGCAAAAATTAACATACATATTTACAGGTAAGCATCTTTGTAGTAGTAACTGCGCCCCCCCCCCCCCCCTCAACATGTTTATTTAGCTTGGTTTTGGGCCTTAGCTAGCCATCGAACCCCCGTAACGAACCTGTAGCCCCCCCCCCCCCTCCCGCTACCTTCCCCCGACTATTCTTCCTCTTGTACATTGGCCACAAATAGGTCCCGGAACAGTTGCATGAATGGCTCCCACGTTCTGTGGAAGCCGTCGTCCGACCCTCGGATGGCAAATTTGATTTTCTCCATTTGGAGAGATTCCGAGAGGTCGGACAGCCAGTCCGCAGCTCTGGGCGGTGCTGCTGACCGCCAGCCAAACAGGATTCTACGGCGGGCGATCAGGGAGGCAAAGGCAAGGGCATCCGCCCTCCTCCCCAGGAATAGATCTGGCTGTTCTGAAACCCCGAAGACCGCCACTATCGGGCATGGCTCCACCCTCACTCCCACCACTTTGGACATTACCTCGAAGAAGGCTGTCCAGTACTCCACGAGACTGGGGCAAGACCAGAACATGTGGGCGTGGTTGGCCGGGCCTCTTTGGCACCGTTCACATCTGTCTTCCACCTCCGGGAAGAACCTACTCATACGGGTTCTTGTTAAGTGGGCTCTATGTACCACTTTTAGTTGCGTCAGGCTGAGCCTTGCGCACGTGGAGGTGGAGTTGACCCTATGCAGTGCTTCGCTCCAGAGTCCCCACCCTATCTCCATCCCCAGGTCGTCCTCCCATTTCCTCCTTGTTGCGTCCAGTACGGTGTCGTCCCTATCTACCAGTCGGTCATACATGTCACTACAGTTCCCTTTCTCTAGGATACTTGCGTCCAGTAGGTCTTCCAGTAGTGTCTGTCGTGGCGGTTGTGGGTACGTCCTTGTCTCCTTTCGTAGGAAGGTTTAGCCGCATTGTTGAATGTCTTTATAGAGTTGTCGGATGTCACCCTCTGTGTAGCAGGATACAGTATGGCATATTGCCCTCCAATGGCCTTCAAGCGTCTTCTAACTTCATCAAACCCCATGAGTCTCAGATGCATCGCCATCGAGAAATCTTGGAAAAAGAGACCTTTGCTCCCTCACAGAGCAAGGTCCTATTAAGTGCCTCTGTTGTTGGAGCCTCCAATACACTGCTGATCCTTGAAGTTATGAATACAGATAATTATGTGCCGGGGATGTTGGTTGGCCCTAGACCTCCGAGACAGGATACCATGTGCGCTTTCTAATTTAATGTGCTCAGTTTTCATTTCAAAATCAGGAAGTTCTCAAGGAATTTAACTGGCAGCTTGACCTCCACTCCTTCTGACAAACCAACAATCCGGACATTCTGCCTTCCAACCTCTGTTTTTCAGGTTATCAAGGAATTCTGACATGCCACGCAACTGCTTTTCCACGGATTATAAGCGGACCTCTACCGAGGAAGTTGTGTTTTTGACAGTACCTGTTCTCTTCTTCGCTTTGTCAAGTCTTTTACCAGTACTATAGTATGAGCACTGATATTTTGTGCTAACAGACAAAGTTTCTCATCAATGACCTCAATATTCGCAGTCACCAGTTGTAATGCCAGATCTGGAGCCTGTTAGCTCACTAAGTAGCCAGGTTGAGGAGCTGGCTCTACCGCAGTCACTTCTGACTGCTCCATATGTTAACTTCGTTATCAAGGCTACACCCAACCTTTTCCATTTTGTCTGTCCTCTCGATACATGAGTACCCTAGAATATTTAGCTCCTAATCTTGGTCATCAATAATTCCCATTTATCTTATTGTGCCATTAATTTGTCTATCTTATTGTAAAAGCGTCACAAAGTCTGATGAAATGTCTTTTAATTTTGATTTTTCACTCTTGTCATTAGCCCTGCTGTTTTGTAACTTGCCCTAATTGCAGCCTTCAAAGTCTCTCAAACCTAATTTAGTTGTTCCAGTAATTCTGAAAAATTGATAGGTTGGTCCATTAGCCCCATTCTATTGAGCTAGGATTAACAGTGAATCCATGTGAATTCCTTGTATTCTAATTTGGCAGTTTTCCTGAGGAAATATTTAACTACTGTCAAATGTTTCCAAGATTGGAGAAAATATTTGGGTACTAATGTGAGATCCGATTGCACTTGGAGACCGCACTTGTGTTGCGGTCTCACTGCCCCTTTGTGGGAGTAGAAAAGCTCTCCTAGTGAGCACTGTATCTGCTGTGGTCACGACTGCTTGTTTGCCTGGGAAACTTCACAACAAAAACCCTGTGTAATGATTTGAATTGATCTTTCTTATGTTGGCCTAACATTCAGTTCACAGCACAGAAGCAGGCTATTTGTAGGTATTTATGCGCCACAAGAGCTCCGTTCTGTGCTGTACATTTTACACCGGAGCTCACGGAAATTAGAAACCTTTCGGTTTGGAATTCACTGTATAATTGTAACTTGGTGAAGGGCTCGAGGGAGTGGCAAGTTCTGTAAGCTCTTTTTTAATACTGTCAGCATAACCTAATGATGTTCATTTTGTAAAGCCTGCTTTTAAGCTAAAATTCTATTTGATCACATTCTGGAAGCATAATCTCTTTGGCTTCAGAGCAATTTATAGGCACATTTTGCCCCTGAGCCCAATCATCTCCAAAGTCCAGTGGGGCTGAGCCCAGATTCTAGAGGCTTGGCATCACCCACGAATAAACAATGAGCTGTATTTAACAGCAGTGTGCTGGGAATGTCCTTTTCCAATTGAGTCCATGATTTCAGAAATGTAGAGTCCCATCTCTTCAGATCTGGCTTATGTTATGGAATACTTAAGAACTTATGTTTAATTATTATAAAATGGGTGTTGAGATCCTTGACGTGTGGCTCTAGCTATGGAGCACCGGAGGTGGAGATCATGGGTTTGCATGAGGAGAATGCAGCTGTTACGCAGATTCACTTCCTACCAGAACAGGTAATGTGTTCTTCTCTCTTTCTCCTTGGTGTTTTGTCACTTCATGTTCACATGTTCTTATTTCTCATCTCGCTGTTCTCTGATTGCATTGATTCCAAGGTTTTGTAGAATTGAGATCATGTCCATTTCACCTCTGATCCAAGAGGAATAGCATTACTGGACATTACTGGCGAGTATAAACTGGCATACCACTCCATTCTGTGCTGACCATTTTAAACCAGAGCTCACTGGAAGTTAGAAACCTTTTGGTTTGCAGTTCACTGTATAATTGTAACTTGGTGAAGGGCTTGAGGGAGTGGCAAATGCAGTAAGCCTTTTTCTGCAAACCAGTCATGGGAACATTAATTAGCCATTCATCCCCTCTAGTGTTCTGCCATTCAATGAGAGCGTGGTTGAGCATAAGTTCATATACATCCGTTGCTCCTTATCTTTTCATAGATTTTTGTTATCCAAAAACTATCAATCTCCATTTTAAAATTAACAATTGATCTAGCATCAATTGCCATTTATGGAAGAGTTTCAAATGTCTACCAAACTTTATATGTGGAAGCATTTTTAAAAATAAATTAGAGTACCCAATTCATTTTTTCCAATTAAGGAGAAATTTTACTGTGGCCAATCCACCGACCCTGCACATCTTTGGGCTATGGGGGCGAAACCCATGCAAACACGGGGTGAATGTGCAAACTCCACACAGACAGTGACCCAGAGCCGGGATCGAACCTGGGAACTCGGCGCCGTGAGGCAGCAGTGCTAACCACTGCACCACTGTGCTGCCCCTAGAAGTGTTTACTAACTGCATTTAGCTTTAATTTGTTAGTTTTTAAAACTTTCCCAATCCTCTGGCTTACCACTAACCTTTGCCACATTATCTGCTTTTTTTTCAGTTTAATGTTTCACTTCCTTAATAATTCACTTCCTTGGTTAACCATGGTTGATTTAATCACCTTCCTAGAATCCTTCTTCCTCACTGTTATAGGTCATGAGCTAGTTTCAGAAACGCCTAGCATTGCTAATCAACTGTCTTTCTTGCTAAACACCTTTTTCCTAGTCCATTGCAGTCAACTCTGCCCTCATTCTTTCTTTCTTTTATAATTACTCCTCTTTTATAATTACTCCTCTTTAAGTTTAGCACAGTTGTTTCTGACCCAGGTTTCGCACTTTCAAATTGAATGCTAAATTCTACCTTGCTATGTTCACTGTTTCCATGGGGATCTTTTACTCAAATAGTTTCTTAAACCTGCCTCATTACACATTACCTAATCCAAAATAGCCTGATCCCTGGTTGAATCGATAACATTTTTCTAGAGAACTGTCCCAGTTACACTCTTATGAATTCTTTCTCATAGCTACCTCTGCCAATTTGATTTTCTCAATCTACGTGGAGATGAGAGTCACCCGTGATTAAAGTCCTGCCTTTTTTACCTGCTTTTATTACCTTCTGATTTCTTCTCCGTACTACAGCGTAGCTATTGTTTGGCGGGCCGATAGACTACTCCCACCAATGCCTTCTCCTCTTCCCCTTTTTATTTCTTGCCCCAGCCATATTGATTCTACACTGTCTAATCCCAGATAATTTCTTGCTATTGTATTTATTCCATCTCGTACTAAAAAAGCTACCCTAAAACCCTTTCCTTCCTGCCTGTCCTTACAAAAAGTCACATCAATCCCCTGGCTTGACGGTAATGGAGGTATAGTGAGTATGAGGTTACAGATTTGGAAATTACCCCATTCTATTCTTTTTTGGCCCCAAGTCTCTCAATTGCCTACAATGACATTTATTTGTCACAGTTGTGCTAATTCACTTAAAATTAAACAGATATTAATAGATTGCTTTTATCTACACCACTTATAATGCAGCTTATCTTTGTCATCAGAAAGTTTGGTAAAGTTGACTCGATACTTAATCACCTAAGTGGTAAATAAATGCGTTGAATCATTGAAGCCCCAACACACATGCTCACTGGACTCATCCCGCCAATTAGAGGACCTATCCGTTATTCTTACTATCTGTCTCCTATTGTTCAGCCAATTTCCTAAATAGTAATTAAGAATTTATTTTTGAATCCATGAGTTTTATCAACTGCTCTTTGCAGATCCATATAAATAACATCCAGAGGCATTCCCACGTGAACTGCTTTAGTCACCTCGAACCAAAAAATCAATCCTGTTTGTCAGGCTTGACTGTACCTTTACAAACCTATGCTGACTTTCTCGGGGCAGCACGGTGGCGCATGGTTAGCACTGCTGCCTCGTGGCGCCGAGGTCCTGGCTCTAGGTCACTGTCCATGTGGGGTTTACACATTCTCCCTGTGTTTGCGTAGGTTTCACCCCCTCAACCCAAAGATCTGCAGGCTAGGTGGATTGGCCACTCTAAATTGCCGTTAATTGGAAAAAAAATGAATTGGGTATTCTAATGCTGAATCTTGCTGATCAATTGGAATTTTTCAATGTGTTCATTCACCTTATCATAAATTGCAAATTTTCCTGACACTTGAACAAATGTGTTTTAGGCAATAGTTCTCCCAATGAGAGATATTGGGCTCATTGGTCAAATAGTTCCATGCTGTTCCTCTCTCCCTCTTAATAGCATAATTTTCCAACCCAAAGGGGCCATTCCCAAATCATAAATTTGGGAACATTATAGTTAGGACAGCTGCAATGTTTGAACCTACTTTTTTAACCCTGAGGTGGAAACCATCTGGCCCTGCCGATTTATCAATCTTTAATGCAATTACTTCCTTTATTACTCTTGTTTTCCTCACATTAGTTTTGGTGGCTCCCTGTTCCTCATTCAGTGTTGGTTTCCTTTGAATATCGGGCATGCTGACCTCTTCCTCTACTATAAATACTGACCCAAAGTTATTATTCAACATGTTCACCATTTCATTGACATTATCATCATTATCGAGTTTTCAGGGACCCAAATTGCTCCTTACCAGCTTCTTTCCTAATGATTATTAATGTTGATTTTGATGTATCTTGCAAACACTTTTCATATGACCATTTTGTAAATTTTACAATTTGCTTAGACCCCCGTTGCATCTCTTTTGCTAGTCACCAGGGTCTATGCTTTTTTTTTTTGGTAAACATTTTTTCTTGTAGTTCGATGTTATCTCTTGTCTATTCAGCTCCTAATTCTTTGATTTAGCTCCTAATTTCTGACATTCTTTAAACAGGAACTCTTACCTACTTTTCACTCTGCTATTGCTTCCAACATTGACCTCAACAATTGGATCCTGCCAACACTTTTAGGTTAACACTGGTTAGACGGACAACTTTTTGTATCCATGCTGAGATCTGTCTGCCAATTAAAGGCGCTAATTAAATTGGGAGAGCAACAAGAAGACTTTTTTTTTAATAAAGTTTAGTATCACATCAGAATAATCATTATTCATGTCACAAGTAGGCTTGCATTAACACTGCAATGAAGTTACTGTGAAAATCCATCATACAAACAAATTAGGAGCAAGACTAGGCTATTCAGCCCCTCCAACCTGTTCTGTCATTCAATAAGATCATGGCTGCTCTTATTGCAATCTCAATTCCACATTCCCGCCTACCCTCTGACCTTTCACCACCTTACTTATCAAAACTTTATCCAGCTATACCTTAAAAGTATTCAAAGATTTCCACTAGCTTTAAGTAAGAGGTCCAAAGACTCACTGCCCTCTGAGAGAAACAAATTCTGCTCACCAGTTGCAGTTGTTGCCAAATTTGATGCACTGCTCTGAAAATGTATTTTATTGATGTTTTCCAGTTTTGATAATTATCGCATCAAATCAAAAGCGTGAAAGCCGTAGTAACCCCCCCCCCCCCCCCCCCCCCCAAAAGCACCAGGAAACCCACTCTGACACCCAGTGTCACTCAGGAAAAAGGAGTAGGGCTACCTCAAAGGAAAAACACGGATGCTCTGATCCAAACTTTAAACAAAAAAGTTGACGGAAAGGGCCACAACATCCTGTACCACAAGAGCCAAGATCTTCAGCCAGAACAGCATCTTTGTTGAAAACTATAATCCGTCGATGCACACCGCGCCATCAGGGCAGGAGACTGCTCGAAAACAACTATGCCACTAAAAGCAAGGCTCTACCCCAACTGTCCAGCCAGCTCGCACAAGCGAGGAATCAAACATTTTGGCTTGGCTCCATCATGCAGAAAGACCGAGTAACAATTTTCAGGACCAAAAACGAAGAAAAGGCAAAAAATGTGCACAAGGATAAAAAGACATATTAAAAGATGAGCAAAGCAGGAGCTCATGGAAACACAATCTCCCCTCTCCTGAGTTAATAGTGAAGGTGTTGCTTTAGTTGTTTTCTTAATCTTGGTGTTGTGTTGCAAACCAGAATTGAAGGTTCAATGGATCCAAGGTGGTTGTTATGAGGGAGAGAAAGGAGAAATAAACTGAGACTGGGAAAGAGGCCAAGGGAAGTGGGGTGAAACGGAGGCCAAGGGAAGTGGGGTGAAACGGAGGTGTGGATGAGAAATTGAACCAGTGGCATCACTTCTGCTGATATCTCCTGGAAAATATTCAACCCTAATTGGCAATGCTAATCATCATAACTTTTATTTAAAAATAAATTTAAAGTACCCAATTTATTTTCCAATTTAGTGTGGCCAATCCACCTAACCACATCTTTGGGTTGTGGGGGCAAAACCCAGGCAGACAAGGGGAGAATGTGCAAACTCCACACGGGCAGTGACCCGGGGCCGGGATCGAACCCAGGTCCTCAGCGTAGGCAGCAGTGCTAACCACTATGCCCTTAATCATCACAACTTGACCAGCAAACTGACTCTCCACACTCTTGGGTTGAAGTATAGCGGAGAATGGGGCTGACCACTATTATAATTATAAGTGCTGCATTATAGGTGGCCATACCTTCAATTGCCTTGGCCCCAAGCTCTGGAGTTCCCTTCCTGCACCTCTCCGTGTTTCTGCCTCGCTTTCCTCCTTTAAGACGCTCCCTAAAACCTACCTCTTTGGCAAAACTTCTGGCCATCTGATCAAATCTCCTTCTGTGGCTCGGTATCATTTTGTTTTATAATGCTCTTGTGAAGTGCCTTGGGATGTTTCATTACATTAAAGGAGCTATATAAATATAAGTTGCTGTCGTAACCCCTGCATGTTTTCTGGGATTTTTAAAAACTTCATCCTTCCCACCAGCAGACTGATTTGTGTGCGACAATAACAGTAAATTTCGTGACAGGAGCCAAAGGTCTTTGTTCATTTCCGATTCCACAATTCGCAATGCTTATATTTCACCACCTTTTGCAACTCTTGAACTCGGAGTGTGGCCTGCGGACACTTGAAAATGAAATGAAAATCGCTTATTGTCACGAGTAGGCTTCAATGAAGTTACTGTGAAAAGCCCCTAGTCGCCACATTCCGGCACCTGTCTGGGGAGGCTGGTACGGGAATCGAACCGTGCTGCTGGCCTGCTTGGTCTGCTTTAAAAGCCAGCGATTTAGCTGAGTGAGCTAAACCAGCCCCTTGGCATCTAATGAATGAAATAATAAACAGCCATCAGTGATGCCGGAGTATGGCTGCTTTCATGAACACATCAAATCGGCATTTCTCACATGCATCGTTAGGTTTTGTCAACTTTTATTTTTAATTGTACTTTTACTGATATAAATTGCCCTAAAATTGTTCTAATTTTAGAATGGAACAATTCTGATCTAATGGAGATATAATGGTTTACTGTCAACTTTATGGATTCAAGTATTTGAATTGAAAGTACATTTTTGGCAGGAGTAAATGCAGTGGATATAATCTTGGATTTTCATGAGATCACAATGAAGGTCAGTGCATGTGGATTCATGCAACGAGTAGTAGTAGAAGTGAGAAAGTGGCAATAAAACTGAGTAGTAGATAAAGAAAGTTACTCGGGCTGCCAGATGATGGGAAGTGATGTTCCATAAGACCATGTAAAAGGGCCTTGGTTGGTCCATACTTGCAGTACCCAGAGAGTGCTTAGAATGTGAAACTCGCTACTACAAGGAGTAGATGAGGGTGTAGGAATAGGATTAGATGAAATCAAGTGGGAACACACACCTAATAAAGTCAAATAGTCAAAGTAAGTGTAGAACCCATTAGGGAGAAAAAGGAGACAATATGGAAGTAGAGGACATGGCTGAGGTGCTAACTGAGTCATCAGAAGAGAAGAGGATGCGGTCGCTGTAGCTGTAAAAAAGGAAGCAGAAAGGATAAAAATAGATTAAACAGAAATACGTAAGATGTTGACAATCGCTAAAGCAGAGAATGCATCCATTTTCTATGGAATGCATCCTTGTTTACTGAGGGAAGGGTGGAAATTTCAACGGTCCGTCTACAATTTCCAAACTTCTTTTTAGATATGAGAGTGATATTAGAGGACTGGAAATAAACAAGGCAAAACCCTGTGGATGTTGGAATCTGAAATAAAACGCACAATGCTGGAAATGCTTAACAGGTTGGGCAGCATCTGTGGAGAGAGAAACAGAGTTAATGTTTCAGATTGTGACATTTCATCAGAATTGGGAAATTGGGGAAGGGAGCCGAGGTAGTGGCCTTTGCCTTTCTGAATGACAGGTGAAGGATCCTGTTGAATTGGAGCTTGGATACGCTGCCGGGGTGGCTGGGAACTTGTACGACTTTCTCAAGCTGGAGAAGATTACGTTTGAGTTGAGGAGGTCAGAAGACGGTTTTGAGGTGTGGCGGAGGGCATTCATGACTTTATTTGAGGAGCTGTTAGTCATGGGGTGTGGGGGAAGATGCAAAGGGGGAAAACTGTAAACTATCAATGATTAATTATGCATTGATGAGCTCTGCGTTTTGTTGATGTTGTGTACATTTGGAATAAAATATCTATTTAAGTGCCTAATTGAAAGATATGGGGCACGATTCTCCGTCCTTCTGCACCCGTTTTCTGGCGGCCGGCAGCCGGTCAATGGGGTTTCCCATTGTGGGCACCCGGGGGCGTAAATGCACTGCCGATGAAGCTGAGGATCCCGCCAGGGGAGAATCCAGCCCGAGGTGTTGTTCCTCGAGCTTGTGTTGAGCTTTGTTGGAACCTTGCAGGAGATTGAAGACAGAGGGGTCAGTGTGAAAGCAAGTTGGGTAACGAAGAATTATCGGTTCACCAATTTCAGACTATATCCTTCGCACTTATTTTGTTTCCTTTCCTTTTACAGGTCTTTGTTTTATGCTAACTTTTCTCTTCTTTTTGCCTTTGGGCGGCAGCTGATCTTCATTCTGCCATTTTCACCTCCCCTGGACACATCTTTTATTTTACTCTCATTGATCTTGCACCAACAACCCTTTTGTCGTCCAGCCACTCCTGTCCTCTGCTCTATCAGAGGCCTGCCCACTTTTACTTGCTCAAAATTTATAACAGTTCTAACCTTTTCTAATTCTAATAGAGCGTCACAGACCTGAAATGTTAACTCTGTTTATCTCTCCGCATATGCTGCCAGATCTGCTGGGTATTTCCAGCATTTTCTTGGCAGTAATTGCTTTTTATAATGGAAGCGATTAAACTCAGTTATACAGGCTAACATCAGTGGTGGGGAATTTTTTTTGAGACAATAAGCTGGGATTAAAGTAATTGGCATTTGGAAAAGTATGGAAATCGGTACAGATTTGTTAACGCCAAAAGGTGTTTGACGAAGTGCCAAATAACAGACTTGTTAGCAGAATAAAAGCCCACAATTAAAGGAAGCATCAGTCTGGATACAAAATTGGGTAAGTGGGAGAGAGCAGAGAGAAGTAACAAACAATTGTTTTTTCTGACTAGACGGAAGTATACAGTGATGTTCCCCCTGTGGGACAAAAGAGACACGCGGTGCAAGACTAAATGCTTTGACAGCATGTTTCTGTTTCAGCAACACGTACGTTAGTAACCTGGACTTGAGTATTCACAGCATAATGTAAAAATTTACAAATGATATGAAACTCAAACGTAGTGAACAATGAGGGGGATAGTAACAAACCATCAGGAGGGCTGGTGAAATGGAGACGCATGGCCAATAGAAATTAACACCAAAAAGAATGAAGTGATGCATTTGGTAGGAAGAATGAGAGATAATATGAACAAAATGGTACAAATTTAAAGGTGTGCAGGATCAGAGAGACATGGGGTAAATGTACACAAGTCTTTGATGGTGGCAAGTGAGTTGAGAAGGCTCTTGAAGTTTATGGGATCATTGACCTCATTAATAGGAGTTGAGTACAAAAGCAAGGAAGTTCTGATGACTTTCAATAAATCACTGGTTAGGCCTCCGCTGGAGTATTTTATTCAGTTCTGGACACCACACAAGGAAGAATATCAAGGCCTTGGAAAAGGTGCAGAGGAGATTTACTGGAATGGTAGCAGGGATGAGGGACTTCAGTTACGTGGAGAGGGTGCTCGAGCTGGGATTGTTCCCGTTTAGAGCAGAGAAGGTTAAGAGGAGATTTAGCAGAGTTCAAAATCAAAAAGGGTTTGGACAGGGTGAATGAGTAAATCAGTGTTTCCAATGGTAGGAATGTGGGTAACCAGAGAATGCAGATTTAAGGTGATTGAGAAGGAAGCAGATATGGTGCAAGAAGGAATTTATTTACATGCAACTTATGATTTGGAATGGGGTGTTGGAAGCAGATTTAATAACACCGAGAAGTGAATTGGATCAAAGATTGGAGGACAAAATTTCACAGGGCTATGGGGAAAGAACAATGAGATGAATTGGATAACTTTACCAAATAACCAGCAGAGGAATTGGTTGACTTTTGAACTGATGGTGACTTGAGACGGAAGAGCAGATGAGAGAAATGTAAATACATAAAAAGCCTGCGTAAATTCCAGGAACTGTGTGAATTGTTGAAGCAGGTTAGCTCAGTTGGAGAGGGGAAGTGTGAAAATCTGGCAAAAAGGAACAGGCCTTGGAGACTCGGGAATAAAAACAATGCTAGAAATATTCTGATCAGGCAGAATTGTTGGAGAGAGAAACAAAGTTAATGGTGCTGGATTCTCCGCCCCGCCGTGCCACCTTTTTGCCCCGACCCACCGACGGGATTCTCCATTACGCCGGCCGGTCAATGGGGTTTCCCATTGTGGGGCAGCCCCACGCCGTCGGGAAACCCCGAGCGCTGGCAAAACGGAGAATCCCACCAGCGGCGAATCCCACCCACAATTTCTGGTCGAGGACTTTCCATCAAACTCAGAAGACTTAGCAATGTAGTGTAATGACTGGAAGACTTTAGGAATATTGGTTCTAAGTATTGGGCAATTTAAGGGTTAAAAACCTGAGGTGATTGCAGTGGTCATGTTTTTTTTTAAAGAATTCTGTTCTGCAGGGCCTGGATGGTTTTAGATTATCATAGAATTTACAGTGCAGAAGGAGGCCATTCGGCCCATCGAGTCTGCACCGGCTCCTGGAAAGAGCACCCTACCCAAGGTCAACACCTCCACTCTATCCCCATTACCCAGTAACCCCACCCAACACTAAGGGCAATTTTGGACACTACGGGCAATTTGTCATGACCAATCCACCTAACCTGCACATCTTTGGACTGTGGGAGGAAACCGGAGGAAACCCGCACACACAGGGAGGATGTGCAGACTCCGCACAGACAATGACCCAAGCCGGAATCGAACCTGGGACCCTGGAGCTGTGAAGCAATTGTGCTATCCACAATGCTACCATGCTGCCCCCAAAGTTTTAGCAGTCCAGGAGGTGAAATTGACAAAGCAATGTGTTTTTCAGCCTGGGCTAATGGACTGTGGTTTGACTGGGAAAGTCCCTGGGGAGTTAATGTGCTTGCAACGTGCAGAGAGAATTTGTTTTTCTGGTGCGATTGCCAAGGAATGCAGAGACATTGTGAAAAGCTTTAGAGAGGCAGGTTTTGGAGAAAGCTCTGGAGAGAGGAGTTGAATTCTGATCTGCCTGCGCTGAGTGCACAATTTTCCCACAGTGAGATAGATTGAGCGCAGAATGTTTTGTTTTCTTGTTGTTTCATGGGGAAAAGCTGTTCTTTCGGGTGTGAAGTTAAACAGTTTAATATTGTATTCATAATAATGTTTTGTTTTTAAAATACCCAACCCCTATTTCTTCATGCAATCACTCCTGGAGCGAATCATTCTTTCCGCGCAGTCTTACAAATAAACTAAAATATTGGGGTTTTGGTCCAGTATTCTAGCCGCTGTTGGGGTCTGGTCTGGGATTGTACTAGTAGCAAAGTTTTAAGCAGGTATAGAGGCAGTGCAGGCGTGAGGGATAGAAGGAACAAATTGGAAGGTATTTGATGATGTAGAAGGCAGGAGAGATTAAATGGCAAAAGGCATGATGGTGTAAGGCAATAGTAGAAGATAGTAACAGGGCAAGGGAAGATGTAAATAGCAAAAGCAGAATTATAGAGCCACTGCTAATCCCTTGGTTTACAAAAATAAGAGCTGAGGTTATTATCTGAATTTATTGAACTTGAGGTTGTAAGCTGTTTACCTGAAAGATGTGCTATTTCCTCATGCTTCTGCTGAGCTTCAGTGGCTCGGGAGACTGGTGGAAGGAACGTGGCAAATTTCACCAGATGCCCTGCTTGATTTCTGTTTGTGCTGTCTGAACATGTTCTACAGAACTAGAATGTGGGTTATCTCTGTTGCAGGGTCAGCTGGTGACGCTTTTGGACGACAACAGTCTGCATTTATGGAAGCTGAAGCAAAGCCCAGATGGACTGAGTATCCTCAAGGAGGAGTCTCACTTCGAACTACGTGGGCAGCCCGGGTAAGAGTTTAAACCGACTCCACCTGAGTGAGGGTGTGCACTGTGAACAGTTCGGGGATGCATGCCAGTGATTTTAGATTTATTGAGTGAGTGAGCCTTTTTATGTTTATTTCTGGAAGAAATTCCTTTTAGTGTGCCACACTTTGGTGTTTGTTTTTCTTTTGGTTTGCAGGCTGCCACATGGTCAGGGTTTATTCTTCGTCCGACTAGGACAGATTACAACTATAATTAAATAGAATAGTGGAAGATTGGACACTGTTATTCACTGTGAAAATGAAATGAAAATGAAAATCGCTTATTGTCACGAGTAGGCTTCAATGAAGTTACTGTGAAAAGCCCCTAGTCGCCACATTCCGGCGCCTGTCCGGGGAGGCTGGTACGGGAATCGAACCGTGCTGCTGGCCTGCTTTAAAAGCCAGCGATTTAGCCGCGTGAGCTAAACCAGCTACTGTATATGGTGCAGTGTAATCACAAGGGCTAACACAGAGCACCAAACACTCTAATGTTGAAATTGTTGGAGATTACTGTGACTCTAATTGGCCCTGGGAGTTTAATAGGTTTCAGAATGTTGCAATCCAGCAAAGTAAGTCATATGAATTCACATTGAGAATGAATGGATTAATATTCCACTGTTGTCTGATCTAATAAAGTTGTACAGTACAAAGTCGGATCAGTTAGAGACTTTGCTATCATGAGTGTGAAGTGATGCTACTGGTCTTGCTCTACGACACAGTACCCCTGGTTGTCAGGGTCAGGGGTCTGTGTTGATTCTGCATACCATCAGAGGATGATGAATGTGCGAGCAGGATTTCTTCCATGTCCACTCCAGTAGTACAACATTGTATGCTGCTCAAGAGGCCATGTAGAGCTACCTAAGCAGGGTGGATGTGCATTGTACAATTGTGATTTATTTAACTCTGCACCATGCAGTGAACTTACTGAGTTCTGGTTTTTCAATCTTGCTATTCTCAATCAGCTGATACCCTCTGTGACCTGCTTGTTCCTGTTTACAGTGCTCCTCCAAGTGTCACTACTATAACTGTGGTCCTCCCTCAGTCGCCTGGTGATGTATTGTTTCTGGGAACAGAAGGTGGCTGTGTGTTTGTGGTGGAACAGCCATCCTTCAGAGAACAGGAAGAGAAAGCCATCAGCCAGGAAGCTGTTCTACAGAAGTAAGGGTTCTGATCATTAGCATGCTTCACCCTGAGTGTGTCATTCCCACCTGCTTTACTATTACAATACTGTAGTATGGGACAGGAGAAGCTGTTATTCATTTCTGCACTTCCTTTTTTATTACTTCTGCTTTTTTTGAATAATTGAAGGATGCTGAGGGTAAAGTTTGATCCCAGTGTCTGAACAAAGAACAAAGAAAAATTACAGCACAGGAACAGGCCCTTCGGCCCTCCAAGCCTCTATCTAAAACTGTCGCCTATTTTCTAAGGATCTGTATCCCTCTGCTCCATTCATATATCTGTCTAGATACATCTTGCCATATCTGCCACATAATATTTTGCCACGATGTAATTCATTTTCCAATCTTTCTCTTTCCCGCTCTTCAAGT
Source organism: Scyliorhinus canicula (assembly GCF_902713615.1). Lineage (NCBI taxonomy): Eukaryota > Metazoa > Chordata > Chondrichthyes > Carcharhiniformes > Scyliorhinidae > Scyliorhinus > Scyliorhinus canicula. The sequence continues at coordinate 41,518,693 of NC_052163.1, forward strand.
ATTTATCCAATTATTTTTTGAATCTGTATCAACCTCCCTACCAGGCGGTGCTTTCCAAATCCAAACCATACTTTCCTCATATGACTTCTGGTTCTTTTGCCAATCATCTTAAATCTGTTATTGATCCTTTCAGTCACAGGAAACAGAGATTCTCTTTAGTTACTCCATATAAACCTATATAAGATTTACAATCTTAAACACCTCAATGAAATCTCTACTTGCCCCCCTTACTCTGGTAAACAAAGAAGTTGAAGCCAGTCCGTCTTTAGCATATGTTGTACTGGTTTTTGTGAATAAACCTAAATGCAGATACTTTTCCCCCATACAGATGGAAACTGGTTCTTCTATATGTGCCCTAACCTTTCCCCAATTAATATCAGTTCCTCTTGGTTACAACTAGAGCACGCACTCAATTGTAACAGCATTTTCAACACTGTTCTAAGGAGAAGAACCCCAGCTGCTCTGGTCTATCTCAACTCTCATCATTCTCTTGTTTTTCTCCTTTTCCCCCAGAAGCCCTCTGAGCTCATCTAGCTCTTGAGAGCCACCACTTGCTTTTTCCACTTTATTCCCACAAAACTCTTGACCCTGTTCCTCCTCCTTCAAATCTGCCATCATCGCCGACCTCTTTATTTATTTTTTTAAAAAGCCCTCATCCTTAACACCTCTGTCCTTGAAAACTACACCCTATCTCCAACGTCCCTTTCTTCTCGAGCTCTCAAACATGCTGTCACCTTCAAATCTCTGGTGACCATTACCCCCCTCAACTCGTGTTTGAATCCCTCCGACCATGTTTCTAACCCTGCCACAATACCAAACCAGCTCTTATCAAAGTCACAAATAATTTTATGTGACCTGTGACAAGTGGGATAAGTTTACTTTTAAATGGGTTTCTATTGGAATCAGTTGCGAAATTGTATTGACCTACCATCAATGCCCTGGCTTTGAAGGTTGTTGAAGTTTTTTTTTCTCTTTTTTTATTTTATTTTTCCAATTAAGGGGCAATTTAACATCCTGAACATCTTTGGCTTGTGGGGATAAGAGCCACAGGGAGAATGTGTAAACTGAACACTCCAGATTGCCCACCCTGGGGCAGGATCAAACCCGGGTCCTCAACATCGTGAGGCAGCAGTGCTAACCACTGCGCCACCATGCTGCCATAGAAATTGCAGCAGCAATTTTTTTCGATGGTGCTGTACTTGTGTGTCAGCCTGCTGCTCAACTTTTGTTTTGAAAGGAAGTGGGATTTGAACCCACAAATTTCTTTTTTAATATAAATTTAGAGTACAGAATTATTATTTTTTTTCCAATTAAGGGGCAATTTAGCGTGGCCAATCCACCTACCCTGCACATCTTTGGGTTTGGGGAGGACGAAACCCATGTAGACATGGGGAGAATGTGCAAACTCCACTGTGGACTGAGCCCACAACGCACTGATTCAGAGAAAGGTGTGCTATCCCCCGAGCCACAGCTGGTAGCCGTCTAAGGTTGTTTAAGTTACTGAGTAGTTGCATCTGGGCTAATCCTTAACATATTTTAGCATCAAAACGCAGAAGTTTGATGGAAGAGCTATTAATTGCCATTTTGTTACATGTAGAGTCTTGGCCTAATAATCAGTGGTGTCCCACCCAGAATCCTTTCTGAGCTGTTTGGATGTCTGACATGTACCCCACCATTATTTATAGGTCCTCCTGCAGTTTGCTCTTCAGTCCCCTCTTGCCCCCCACCTCCCTCCTCATTGACAAACTGTGATTGCAGTCCAGGGATAAGTTAAACGGGATCTGGTAAGAAGAGAGCAAATTTGAAGTGAGTGTTTCTGTTCTTCCCTCAGAGTGCCTGATGATTATAGAAACCGACGCTCACTGGGATCTGTGGAGGCCCTGCAGGAAAACCCAAGAAACCCTCATCAGATTGTGATTGGATACAGCAGAGGTCTTATCGTGTTGTGGGATTTGCAGGCTAACCAAGCAACACACCATTTTCTGGGAGATCTGGTACAGTCTTTTTAACCCATTTGTGGATGGAACTGGGGAGTCCTGTAAACGTTTTGTAACGCCATGTCTGTTTTTGTTTACAGCAGTTGGAGAGTGTGACCTGGCAGAGGGATGGGCGGCAGATCATCAGCTCCCACAGTGGCGGCAGTTACTGCCAATGGCCTGTATCAAACGATGACCGATTGCCACAGCCTCTAGAAAACAAAGTGCCTTATGGTCAGTATGATCCTGCGAAACAATGTCACTTATACTGAAAGGCCAACAGGGAGACTTAATTTGAAAGCTTAATGTTCAGGATCCCTGAAGGTGAACAAATTTGCTGCATGTTCTGTGCACTTTGAGCCCTCCCTTTAAAGGAATAACTTGTCCAATTCACTACCACCTGGTTGCAATCTGCTGACAGCAGCAGAGGCTAGAGGATAAGAGACGGAGGAAACACAAACGACTGGAAGAATTGCTTTATCGCTGCTGGAAATGAATATGAATAAGACATTAGAACTAATTTCATAAACAGTATCTGGCTTTCGGTGCATGTCGGATGTGGGATGTGCAGGAGCAGAAAATTATATTGAGCTCCATGTGATCTCTGGACTTCAGATCTTTGTTACTAAGCTTCTTTCTACCTCCTTATCCACAGGTCCCTTCCCTTGCAAAGCAATTCCAAAGATTCTTTGGCTCACAACCAAGCAAAGGTAGGTCACTGTGCTGCTGTTGGTCAAGCTTCGTGCAGTGAATGATATGAGTGAGGGGCAGGAAGGAATACAAGGCAGTCTAGGATGGTTTGGTTTAATGTGGTAATGTGTGGCAAGAGTGTGGTTAAATAAGTAATCTGCAGACATAAATTGCCACATGGGGTTGTGCGATTGTGGCAGCGAGGTCTGGATCAAAGAAAGAGAGGATTGAATATTTATATTCCTGACTGCAGGATATTCTGGAAGTCGCAAAAATGGGAGTTGACGATATAAAGTTCAAACTATTATAAGATTTGACTGGGTGACGTATGTGAATGATCAAAGACAGATTGTTTATCGGCGCCGAGGTCCCAGGTTCGATCCCGGCTCTGGGTCACTGTCCGTGTGGAGTATGCACATTCTCCCCGTGTTTGTGTGGCTTTTGCCCCCACAACCCAAAGATGTGCAGGCTAGGTGAATTGGCCACGCTAAATTGCCCCTTAATTGGAAAAAATGAATTGGGTACTCTAAATTTAAAAAAAAAAGACATTGTTTTTGGCTATAATTAAGGAATAATAGAGGACTACTGGCTGGATATTTACAACGGGTCACCAAATAGTGGGAAAGAGATGAAGGGGCAAATTATAGAAAATTGCAAGAGCTGAAGTGATGATAATGAGATCTCCAGTTATCCTAAAGAGAATGGGATACTAACGGCAACAGATGAAGAGAAGAGGAATTCCTGAATGTATGCAAGAGAACTTTCTTAATTAAAATGTTTCCGGCCTCACTGGCAGAAAGGGTGTTGGATCTAGTTCTCTAGATTGAAGTGGGGAAAGAAGTGATTCACCTTTCAGTGGCGAGCATTTTGGGAACAATTATCACTATCATTTGATTCAAAATAATTATGGAAAAAGCCAAGGGACAGTTTGGCATGAAAGCACTTCATTGGAGGAGTGCTAACCTCATTGAGCTGAAAAGGTATCTGGTCCAGATGGATTGAAATCAAGCGTTGGTCGACAAAACAGTAATTGAACAATGGGAGCCCTTAAAAGAGGAGATAGTTCTGGTACAGAGTATACACATTCCTGTATATCTCCCTACAGATGCGGCCAGACCTGCTGAGATTTTCCAGCATTTTCTTTTTGGTTTCAAAAGATGTTTGGAAAAGTAGCACCTGTTAGCAGAATTGAAGCCCATAGGATTAAAGGGACATTAGTAGCCTGGGTACAAAATTGGCAAAGGGACAAAAAGCAGAGAGTAGGGATGGGGAAGATAGAGGGCTGACACGGTTGTTCTGTATGCTGGATTTGACTCTGAAACTTGTGATGCAGTAGTCTTTGGGACTGCCTTGGTGTCTTCAAACTAAGTGGCTGTGAAGTCGGACTAAATTCACACCATGGAAATGCTCTCTTTCTGCAGGACTCCTTTCATTATCTTCAAAGGAGGGATGCCTCGGGCCAGCTATGGCGACCGGCATTGTATCTCTGTCCTACACGGCTCCAAGCAGACGGCATTTGACTTCACTTCCCGAGTGATTGATTTCTTTGTTGTTGATGAAGCCGAATCTGAATCAGGTAAATGGTTTGGCCCTCTGTCCCTTTTTATATGTGAACTTGCTTGTCCACTAAATTATTCCAAAATGTGATTAATCTGTCGCTGGTCTGCTGCTTGTTCCTGCTTATTAAACAGTTTCTCAACAGCAGCCTATGAATGGACAATATGTGTAGAAACCCTACTCTTCAATGAGTAACTGATCCATAAGGATCAGGCTCCCTGCACAATTTCGCACAGGAGCTTAAATCTTCATAACTGTATCTGGGAGTGTTTGATAGGGACAGTCTAGAGAGAGCTTTACTCTGTATCTAACCCATATTGTCTGTACCTGCCCTGGGAGTGTTTGATGTTGACACTTGATGACATTCACATAATTGGCTTTGAGATTAAACTAAGTACATGTTCAACTAATTATAAGCCTTACAACCAAACGTTGGCAGTTTGTGTTGTCATAAAGGTTCCTTCTTTTATTATAGTGCAAAAGCCTAAAATTAGTTTCACATTTGATGAGGCAACTGTAGCTATTAGCACTTCCTCACAGGAAATTGTTTACTGTTATCACCCTGCAGTTCACCCTCGTACTTCCTGCGATTAAAATTCACGGTACATGTTCAGTTAATTATTGCTTTATCGAGTATAACATTTTGGGTTGAGTCTCAGACTCAAAGGGGCTGTAGTAATCCTTTGCAAGGATATTCATGATGCCAAGAGCAATGATTTCCTCATAACACTGGGATGAATGATTTCATTAACAGAACTGAGCAGGAAAAAGAAGATAATGTGTAGATCGAATGGGATGCTGCAGTTCAAACCAGGAAATCTGAAGGGCCACCAAGAACACCCGTGGGCCGGGCTTGTACCGAGACAGCTATTATTTAAAGTTACTGCCCTTGCATGACGGTCACTGACTTTGGAATTGAAGAGGGTGTCTTGATGGATCTGTGCCGGATAATTCATCTGTGAAATAAACCCCCATCCAGGTGTCATGGGGGAAATTAGTTCCTGGGGACCAATTACTCCCACAACTCTAGTCTCTGCTTTAGCCACAGATGAGATTATTGATCAAACTGGAACGTTTATATTTAATATATATACTAGTAATGATTTTTATTTTTAATTAAAGGGCAATTTAGTGTGGCCAATCCACCTACCCTGCACATCTTTGGGTTGTGGGGATGAGACCAACGCAAACATGGGGAGAATGTGCAAACTTCACACGGACAGTGGGCCGGGACCAAACCCATTCCTTGGTGTCGTGAGGCGGCAGTGCTACCCATTGCACCACCATGCCTCCCTTCTAGTAATGATTTTAACTCAACAATGTAGAATAAGATCATTTTTAAAATTTCTCTTTCACGGGATGTGGGTGTCGCTGACTGGGCCAGCATTTAATGTCCATCCCTAATTACCCTGGAGATGATGATGATGAGTCCACATGGTGTAGGTACAGTTAGGAAGAGAGTTCCAAGATTTTGACCCAGCCACAGTGAAGGAACATTGTAGTTCCATGTCCGGATGATGTGTGGTCTGGAGGAGAACTTGTTGGTCCCATTAGGTGGTAGAGATCACGGTTTTGGAGGGTACTGTTTTTTGAGTCTTGGTGAGTGTTGCAGTGCATGTTTTGCATGGCACGCATTGCGTCAGTGGTGGAGGGAGCGAATGTTTAAGAAGGCAGATGGAGTGCCAATTAAGTAGGCTGCTTTGTCCTGGATGATGCTAAGCCTCTTTGAGTGTTGTTGGAGCTGCACTCATCCAGGCAAGTGAAGAGTATTCCATCACACTCCTGATTTATGCCCTGTAGATGGTGGACAGGCTTTGGGGAATCGGAAGGTGAGTTATTCTTCACAGAATTCCCAGCCTCTGAGCTGCTCTTGCAGGCACAGTATTCATATGGCTGGTCCGTTTCAGTTTCTGATCTATAGTAACCCTAGGATGTTGATAGTGGGAGAAGTCAACGATGGTAATGCCATTGAACATCAAGGCATTCAATAACATGAAGGAAGTGATGCTAATTTAGTCACAATGCTATATTTTGAGTAATTTCTGCACTCTCACTCTCCCTGAATGACTCCCTTTTGTGTTTCCTAGATTGCAATGAGCCACGTGCTCTGCTGGTTCTAGCGGAGGAAGAGTTGGTAGCCATAGATTTGAAGACCCCTTCGTGGCCAGTGATTCAGTCTCCATATCTGATACCTCTCCATTGCTCAGCAATCACCTGTTCCCATCATGTCTCCAACATCCCCATTAAACTATGGGAGAGAATCATCGCTGTTGGTAACAAGCAGACCACTCACTACTCCACCAAGGTACAGTCTCTGGGGAGTGGGAGATTGCATTTGAATAAAGAAAAACACAGTCATTTAAGTGAAGAGCCTAGCTGAAATTACAAGCTGCTTTCAGTGGGTGTTTTGGGCAGTCTCTAACTCTTGGTCATGTGTCACAATCAGGAGCACCAGTTCATTCATAGAAAGGCACTTCACAGTTGTACGGTCAGACATTTGACATCTACCCACATAAGGAGGTATTGGATATTACAGATGTCAAGAAGGTTACTCAAAGATATAGCTTCTTAAATGAGAGGGAAGAGGCAGAGCAGTTTAGGGAGGGAATTTCAGAAAATTTGGGAATGAACAAGAGGCCAGAATTTGGGTGAGAATGAGGGCAAAGGCTGATGTAAAATAACAGGTGCTGGATGTTCCTATGTAATGCCTCCTCCCCCTTTACACATTTCAGTGTGTGTAACCTGCCTGATCACTCCTCATTTTTTACAGTTCTGTGGGAAGTGTGTTGAAACCTCTAGCAACAGTATTGACCTGAAAGTCATGATGGCCCAACGTGCTATGTTCCTTGGACACGTGCAGATCCAGGCGGGGGTTAGCTTTTGCGGGGGGGGGGGGGGGGGGGGGGGGGGGTTGTTGTTGCTGCTGCTTAGACAGAATTGGTAATATTGCTGATGCTGAACCCTCTGCAGAGGATCCTGGTGGAGAGGAAGGTGTGAGGGGTGAAATCAAGCCCAAGTATGTAGTTTGTGCCGGATTGTGTTCAACTGTCAACGTTCCATTACTGAGTTAATCTGTTAGGCACTGAAGGGTTAGGGTCCTACCCGCATATAGGTGCAGAAGAGAAGATTTACTCACCAGTAATCCAGGCAAAGAGGCCTCTGCTGGTAAGGGAGGGCACTGCATGTATGTGAAGGCACAGTTCATTCTCTGTGCAAACATACTGCAGTATGCTGGCAGCTGTGTGTCAGACACTTGCATAATTATTCATAGTTTGTGTTTTGACGTGACTGGTAGTTTGTGTTTTGACGTGACTGGTAGTATGTTGTCTCCACAGCCATGGCCTATCGATGGAGGTTACAGCACTGCTCCTGAGCCCCCACAAAGAGATCTGCTCCTCACTGGGTAAGGGCAGTCAATCTTTACAATTCACAGCTTCAGTCTGGTGATAGGTGCTCAATTTGTAACTAAGACTGTGAAAGAACTTTGGGAAAATTAGACACGTGTACAGAGTGAATTACTCTGAAGCTTTGTGATTACATAGAAACATACGTAAAAAATAGCAGGAGGAGGCCATTCGACCCTTCGAGCATGCTCCGTCAATCATTATGTCATGGCTCATCATCAAGTTCAATACCCTGATCCCGCATTTCCCCCCCACATGTCCCTTGATCCCTTTAGCCACAAGAGCTATATCTAATTCCTTCTTGAAATTACACAACGTTTGGCCTCCGTACTTTCTGTGATAGTGAATTCCACAGATTCACCACTCTCTCTAGGTGAAGAAATGTCTCCTCACTTTAGTCCTAGAAGGTTTAGCCCTTATCCTCAAACTATGACCCCTAGTTCTGGACTCCCCCACCATCAGGAACATTCTTTCTAAATCTACCCTGTCTAATCCTGTTAGAATTTTGTAAGTTCCTATGAGATCTCCTGTCACTCTTCTAGACTCCAATGAATTTCATCCTAACCGACTTAGTCTCTCCTCATATGATAATCTCGCTATCACAGGCATCAGCCTGGTAAACCTTTGATGCACTCCCTCTATAGCATTGTTGTGTAAACAAACACAGCAGCCAGTTTGTGCACAGCCAAGATCCCAAAGAGCAAGTGAGAAGAGTGACTGGATGAGGGAGGAATGAGAAACTGGACCATACATTTGAAACTTCAATTTTCCTTTTGTTCATGGCACATTATTTTGGTGAACTGGAGAGGATAAGAATGATAGAGCCTGTCAGAAAACATGTCACCCTGTTGGGGGGGGGGGGCACACAGATAGGGCATTCTCACACAACACAAGGACTCAAATCCCACCTTAAGAGGAGCGGGTGCGAATGCAAAAGTGAGACGGAGGCAATGCTGAGACTGAGAGAGCAGGGTGTAATACTGGGAGGAAGAGGGTTGACTGGTAGGAGAGAGAGGAGTTGGGTGCAGAGGGAGTGAGTGGGAGTTGGGGTGGGGTGAGATTTTTAGAGTTTAGCAATGCTTCTGCCAGTCATTGCTGAGTAGTGATTTGGTGCGCTTGCACTCACAATATACAACACCATGACCTCTGAGCAGTTACAGGGTGGAGAGGTAGCACTTGTATTTGTGAGGGGGAGCAAATTCCCAAGTTCTACAGGGTTGTCAATAGCTTCTCGGTGGCTCTATAAATGCTGAAATAGTCTTGGTTCTACCAGCAAGAGGAGAGAAGAGAGACCTGGAGCTCTTCTCTGGAGACGACCCTGAGATGGTTAGCACAGAATTTGCTGATGGTGACAGCTGATGAGTTTGTGTCTGAGCTGTAACATTTCAATGCATTCCACGTCATCACTGTTCCACAGCAAAGAACAGTGTGGGTTTCACTCCGTGATTTCAGCCCACTGCCTCTGATCTCCTTTCTGTATTTTCTGGACAGGCATGAAGATGGGACGGTCCGTTTCTGGGATGCATCTGGAGTGTGTCTGAAGCCTCTTTACAAACTCAGCACAGTCAGTGTGTTTGTCACCGATGCAGATCACAATGACAATCTGAATCAGTCTGGGGAGGATGAGTGGCCGCCCCTGCGGAAGGTAAGTAGCTATATTGCAACAGCACTAACACAGAGTTTGCATAAGTAGCAGCACTGCAGCAGTATCTCGCCGTGCTTGTGCAGGGGCTGGGGATATAGGGAAGAGGAGAGGGGAACCTGATGTGCTTTAGGCAGAACATCACCTGGCAAACGGCAATTCACTCCTGGGACTGGAGTGTATTTTACAGTCCCGTTTGTTTTGGATGTCCCTGTAGCAAACATCAGCTATTTTGTGGACCACGGGAGGCAGGAATCAGAAGCTTGATGAAAGGCCCAAACTGAGAGTAAGCAGGGAGACGAAGTGAACAGGGAAATAGTGACGATGAGTCAATTCTGTTGATAAATTGTTATGCCTGTTAAGAAGTTGTGCATTCAAGCCTCACTCTTAAACATGTAATCCAGGCTAGTGCCACCAGTGCAGTATTGAAGAAGTGCTATCTTAATCTTAATTTTCCCCAATACTTAACAAAATAAAACAGTGAGTTGATTAGTCAGAGGCCTGGAGAAATGATGAGGTGTGAATCTGCCTATCAATAGAAAACAAGTATTTTACATTTGTGATTAGAGAAAATGATGGGGCTATAGAGGTGGTAACTTCAAAGTGAAGAGATAAGGAAATGGACACACGTGCCATAAGGCAATTCCACAGGGTGAATAACATCAAAGGAAAATAAACAGTATAACTATAAAACCCTAACCAAGGAGAGAGACCGACATCTGACCTCAGAACTGCATCAAGTTGCAAATGTAGTCTCCTGAAAGAAACAGCCATTTTCCGCCGTCACTGAACCGGAAGACTATTCCCAGACATGGCCACCTTAACACGGTTGAGATAACTATTTGCTGGTTTTAGCTCATAAAGTTACTTAAAATTGGTTGTTGTTTGGGAAAAGGGGTGTCTCAGAGTTCAGACAAACATGGGTAGTTGGGGACCAAGGAATAGTTTCATATAAAATTGTGTGTGTAGTCATAAGTATACTCAAGTGTTGTAGTGTATTATAGCCCTTCTTGTCATGTGTGTGTTTGTCTTTCTCTTAAGTTCATAAATATTCTTTTTTTTTATGTTTTTATTCTCCATTTTCACATTTTCCTTCAAAATTTACACCCCACCAACAGACAGTAAATGGTAACAAATACAAAATCAATCCCCTTAACAATAACAACGATCCCATCCTCTCACCACCCCAAACGACGGCCCACCTGTCAATATATGTATCCAATAAAACAAACCCCCGACACTCAATGCCATCTAACCTCTGAAAGAGTACCGTACATGATACCCAAGAGTTGTAAACACCTGCCCCCCCCCCCTCTCCAACTCCTCCCCTCCACTGCCTCTTGTAAAACTCCTCCCCCCAACCTCTGTTCATTCCCCCCAACTTTCCACCCCGGCTAGACCACTCGGACCCTGTTTTGCCAGGCTCCAATGGCCGCAGCCCCTCCCCCCACCTCACTCCCATTCACTGGCCGGCTTAAACCGGCCAGCGTGGAGGCCCCCGCCCGGGTCCCTTTCCCCCTTGCCCGGCTCCAGGAAAGCCCAGAAATCCCCTTTTAGCACACAAACCCCACATATCCACCTACACCCCAAAGAGCCCTCTTTTCGAGTGAAAGTCCCATCACTTCCCTTGTCCAAATATATACAACATTGGCCCCTTTAACCCATACACCCGCACGCAGTGAAACAAAAAAGAAGAAAATACAGTCATCAGGTTACATCGGCACATGGCCATTACTCAATTTCTCAGCTCTGCCACAGTCCTTCTGCCTTCGCAAACTCTTCCGCTGTTCCAAAATAAAAGTCCTTGAGCTTGTAAGTCACCCTCAGCTTCGTTGGATATACAGTGCCGCACTGCACCTTGCTAATGTACAGTGTCCTCTTCACCCGGTTGAAGGCAGCCTGCCTCCTCGCCAGCTCCACTGTAAAGTCCTGGTATACACGTATACCAGCTCCAGCCCACTGCCCCACCCGCTTCTGCTTGGCCCAGCACAGGACCTTCTCCTTCACACTGTACCTACGGGAGCACAGAGTCACTACCCTTGGCGGCTCACTCACCTTAGGTACAGCCCTCCACGACCGATGAGCCCGATCCAGTTCAAATCGGGAGGGAACCCCCCCTCCCCCCAATAGTTTCGCCAACATTGTGGCAAAATACTCAAGTCGGCCTCGGTCCTTCAACTCAAATGTTTTCCAGGTCTTCCATTTTTCCTCGCAAATCCTTGTTAATCACTATCACCTTCCACATCTCCTTCCCCATCGAGGTAAGTTGATCACCGTACTGCAATAATGTCTCCTCCACTTCCTTCAGCGCCTCCCCTTGCTCCCACACCTCCACCACTGCGCTCGCCACCGCCGTCGTCACCGGGGAAATCACCTCCTCCACCAGCACACTCAAAACCTCCCTCATCTCCTTCCTCATTGTCTCCATGTATTTTGTAAACTGTCTTTCGAATTCCGCAGCCATCACTTTAGTCATTTCTTCAGCCATAAGCAATGCGGCCTCCCCGGTGCTCCAGCCTCCATTTTCCTTGGTGACCCCGCGTGACCTTTCCACTCCCCGACGGACCTTCAGCTGTTTTTTGTACGGCCGTTCGTTTGCTCACCCTCGACATTTTCCTTTACTGTGCCTTCTCCCTGCTTTTTGCCCCCTCCGTGGACCCTGGGACCGGGCTTAAAGCCCCGAAAATGCTGTTCCTGAACGGGAGCCCTCCATTGTGCGGCTGCCTCCCACCCGCCGTCACCGGAAGTCACCAAGTTCATAAATATTCTTTATTAATTGTTCAAATAACAATAAGACTGTTCCTCACTGGATGTTACACCGTTCCTCACATTATAGCAGAAAAAACACGTACACCACTAAAGAACCGGCGTTCCAAGTTGCCTTTCTCGGTTTTGAGATATCCTCGCATTTAATATCAGTGTGATTCATAACTGTCAGAGCTGCTGTATTTTAATGGGGTGTTCCATCGAATTCCTACAGTGCAGTGGGAGGCCATTTGGCCCACCGTGTCTGCACTGACTCTCCAGAAGAGCAATCTACTGAGGCACACCTCTCCGCCCTCTCCCCATAAACCTGCACATTGATCATGGTTGATACACCTGACCTGCACATCTTTGGACTGAGAAGAAACCGGATCATCCCGAGGAAATCAATGCAGAGACTGGGAGACCATGCAAACTCCACACAGTCACCCAAGGCTGGAATCGAACCCAGGTCCCTGGCGCTGTGAGGTATCAGTGCTACTACCATGCCACTGTTTATTGAGGAATTGTGCATTCCTGTCAGTATTCCTGCGCATTCCTGTCAGTATTGTTAAAAACAGAGCATTTTCCAATGTTTTCACCAACACATTTTCTCCAAGTTGAGACTGCATGATCTTATAATTTTATTCTTAACAGGATATTTACCCGTTTGTTTTTGGAGTTGATGATATTGTTTCCAGAACTGGATGGCAGGCTGTCCCACATCTTTGCAATCTAATGGGTTTGGGTGTCAACTTCAGTTTCCAATTATTGCGTATTCGTTTTATGGTCAGAATTTCAATGAAATCTACTATCCATGAATTCCACTGAAATCTTTTAAACATTCTGCCAATCTGTACTTTTAATTTTAATATTAGACCTAGAGTTCTTGTCATCAGTTTCACGTCCTTATGATGGTGAGAATGCCAAATGGAATCTCTTTCCCCCCATTATGTAGCAGTATTTCAGACTAATGGGGAGCTCCCACTGGGAGTCTAAATCAGGATTGATCCACAGCAGTTCAATGGAGGGTCTGTGTTGGCCCCACTCTGCAATAGGGCTTTTATAAAAGGTTTTTCTTTTCACATTGTGTTCCTACAGGTGGGCTCTTTTGATCCGTACAGTGATGATCCCAGGCTAGGAATTCAGAAGATTCACTTGTGCAAGTATAGCAGTCATTTGACAGTGGCTGGCACTGCAGGACAGGTGAGTTCTGGAACATTGTGCTTTGAAACCTTTCAGCGAGGAGTCCTGAACATAAAAAAAACCTGCTATTGGCTTCCCCTGTGAATTACTGGCGCCCTCCCCAGAGGCAGCCATATTCTTTTTTTTAATATAAATTTAAAGTACCCAATTTGTTTTTGCTCAAATAAGGGGCAATTTAATGTGGCCAATCTACCTACCCTGCACATCTTTGGGTTGTGGGGGTGAGACCCACGCAGACACAGGCAGAACGCGCAAACTCCACACGGACGGTGACCCGGGGCCGGGATCGAGCCCGGGTCCTTAGCATTGTGACAGCCATATTCGGATAGTACTGTGTTAGTTAGTCAAAGGGAAACGATGTTCTAAGAGCAGAAAATTTTAATTATATAGTGTAACAAACATTGCTAAGAGATGAGTATAAAATTATTTGATTCTAATGATTTCCTACAACACTGAGACCTGTTCCATGTGGACAGTAAACCTCTGCAGCAGGAATGTATAAGGAGTCAGCACCCTGTTTGTGGCTTTCGATCAGGTTTTGGGAAAGTAATTCCCTTGTTCATCCACTGGGCTCCCTGTGTCAATGCTATTGATCCCTTGTTTCTCCATGGCAGGTTTTGGTTTTGGAGCTGAATGATGAGGCTGCTGACCAGGAAGTGGCCTGCACACTTGTTGACATCTTGCAGGATCAGGATACATTTAAGTGGAAAGGCCATGAGCGTCTGAATCCGCGTGAGGAGCCCGTCCATTTCTCTGCAGGCTTCCAGCCCTTTGTCCTGGTGCAGTGTCAGCCCCCTGCTGTCGTCACATCACTTGCCTTGCATTCGGAGTGGAAACTGGTGACTTTCGGCACAAGTCACGGCTTCGGGCTCTATGACTACCAACAAAAACGCACTGTCGTGGTGAGGTCAGTTAAGGGATTGTCCAATTGGTTGTGGTCAAGTTGAGTCTGGTCAGATCAGGAATTGATTATCCATTCAATCTAGCTTCTGATGTATGCAAGTCCAGATTGTTGGTCAGGGTTTTTCAAACCAGCTCTAGGCATCTGCAGCAGTTTCCCCACATGAGGTTCTCTGTGTTGCACTCTCTTTGCGGTATATCTAAGATTGCAGTTTCATAGTCTACAGCTGAGAAAGAGGTAATTCCACTAAACAGATCCATAATTGTTGGTTATGCTCTACACTAACCTTGTCTCACCCCATCAACGTATGTTTCTATTCCTTGCTCCTTCATTCTTATTCAATTTAACTCTCTATGATATTCACCTCAGTCATGCGCTATGATAGTGAGTTCCACATTCTGACTGCTCTTGGGTAAAGAGGTTTCTCCTGAACTCCCAGTTAGATTTATTAGTGATTGTCTTTTATTTATGACCCCAAGTTCTGTTCTCACCATAAATGGAAACATCTCCACGTCTAGCTTGCGCCTTAACTGCCAATTAAACTTGCCATAGAAAGTTGAGCATGGTATTTGGGCAAATATTCAGGCGGCAGCCATTCGGTGAGGTCATGGCTGATCTATGTCATAACTCAATCCACCATATAAATATCATTTTATATTCTTGTCGAGCAATCCAAGATTTAAAATGATTGATTGAGCCCTAATATCTCATTTTTGTTTTGCTGTGGGAGAGAGTTCTTCTTCTACCGCCCTTTATGTGCAGTAACCTCTTTCCTGAATGGCCTGGCTCGGATTTTTAAATATTGTTTCCGTGTCCCAGATTCCCTGCCAGTGGGGACAAAAATTCCCTCTATTTACTCTGTACATTCCTTTCAAAATCCTAAAAACTTCCATCAAGTAACCCCTTAACCATCTTTACTCTAGGGAAAACATACCTCCGTAATCTCTCCTCATAATCTAATCCTTGAAACTCGTCTAACAATTTCTGTGGGCAGAACTGGGTGAGTTTTTATGATAAACTCTCCTGTCCCACTTTATCTCTCCGATTTTGTCGCAAGTGGGTCATGGAATCCAAGAGAAACCCGAAAGTGGGACAGAGTGTCTCTGGGACTCTGTGCCCCACATCTCCGAGTTCCATAATACAGGGCTCGCACAAACAGACACCACTGGCAGGGAAATTAGAACAATACAACTCCCATATAATAAAAGGAATAAAGTACTGTAAAGATTTCTTCTAGCTTTTTTCAATTTTCCCAATTAAGGGGCAATTTAGCTTGGCCAATCCACCTACCCTGCACATCTTTGGGTTGTGGGGGTGAGACCCATGCAGACACTGGGAGAATGTGCAAACATCACACGGACAGTGATCCTGGTCCTTGGAGCCGTGCGGCAGCAGTGCTAACCAATGCCCCACCGTGCCGGCCTGTATCTTCAAGCACTTGCACTGAGCAGGCTGACATCCTGAGACCATCTCCTCCTATATGACACATTTAGCTACAAGACCTTTTCAGGAACTGATTACTCACTGTTATTGATTTGGCTTTGAATGCAGGTCTGAGGCTTAAATGAGGGAGACTAATATTTCTGATCACCAGGGATTGTCACCCTACTTTCAAATACATCCTGTATCCAGAGGAAATTTCAAATGTTGTTCAGTGCTCTCAGGAGGGATTGTTACAGACAGATGTTTTGATGCATACACATAACGAATAGATTACTGCAGGGAAGCAGAACCCAGTATTTGCAATAAACATTCTTGGGGTAGATACATCACTGGGTTAGATGCCGAGTAAAGCTCTCTCGACACTGTTTCATCGAACACTCCCAGGGCAGCTACAGCACTGGGATAGTATACAGAGTAAAGTTCCCTCGACACTGTCCAGTTAAACACTCAGGGCAGGCGCAGTACTTTGGAGATGTTTGTTTGGTCTTCCCTCTGTGTAACTGATGTGCATTTGGCTGCAATATGTTTCTTTGAGAATTTTGTGAGCTTGTTTTACTCTATCTCAATAGGTGTACATTGCATCCCAGTGACCAGCTGGCCCTTGAGGGGCCCCTCTCGAGAGTAAAGTCAATTAAAAAGTCATTGCGACATTCATTCCGTCGGATCCGGGGGAGCAGAGTTTCTGGGAGGAAGCGAGCAGTACCTGGAAACAATGCTGCTAAGGTAAAGAGGCTCTTGCATCTGAAACATAAAGGGTGGCGCAGTACATTTCTGAAGGGGAAGATGAAATTGAGTGCTTGCATGGTGTGTGGGTGGAGAGATTGGGCTGTGGAGAAATACTTGAGTGATATGGTTGGGGGAATGATCATGGTCCTGTTTGATTCACTTGCTAGTGGGCAATTTTGCATTCTGATAAGATGGGAAAATGGTGCTTTTGATAAGTTAATACTCTGTACTTGTTCCCATGCTCTACCTTCTCTGAGTGTTTGATGGGGACATGCAGAGGCAGCTTTACTCAGAAACCGAAATGTTACACTGCACAAGGAGGCTATCCGAGCCATTGTCTCTGCACCAGCTTTTCAAACCCCTTGGTAGTACAGAACTTGAGTTTTGCCAGATAAAAAATACATTTTTTTGCCGACAGAAAGGACATGTACACACTTTGTGCCTGTTTCAACTAAGCAAAATAGATGACAGTTGTTTACTGGTTCATTCCTCAGGGTAATGCCGTGACCAATCAGCGTCATGTTGCCTCATTTAAATTTCAAACAATGCTTGGCAGTTAACTGTCAGTCACCATCAACTGGTGCATTCTCCCCTCTGCCAATCAGGGACCACTTGCCAACAAACCAGCACCCTCTTCTCATGCTGTATCAATTTGTTGATTTTCCCTCGTATTGTATTCCTGAAAATGTCCTTCAGTACAAGATGGAAAACCCCAACAAAAAAATTCCAGCATTATCCAGCTGTGGCTTAGACTTGCTGTTCCCACAATCAAGGCGTACAGAGGGGTAGGATAAAGCAAAAGATGCGCATATCGGATGCCACAAGATCCTACTTCAGAAAGTTTAGAAGAGTGTAGGGGTGAAATTCAAATAGAAATTAGTAAAACAAAGTGAAGACATAAATGAATATTGGCAAGTTAAAATCAAGGAGAACCCATAGATGTTTTATAAATGCATAAAGAGCAAGAGGTTTAATCAAGGATAATCAACCTTGTGTGCAGAAGGTCCTATCTGGCTAACGTGATTGAAATATTTTGGGGCGTTAACAAGTAGAGTCATGTGGAAAGTGTGCTTGATGTAGATGATATGAATTTTAGCAAGGCTTTTAACATGGTCCCATATGGCAGACTGATCAGAAAAGCAAGATCCCATAGGATCCAAGGAAAGGTGGTCAATTAGATCCATATGTGGCCAGAGGCAGGAAACAAAGGGTGACGGTGGATGTGTGTTTTTTGTGCTGTGAATTTCTGATTCTTTTTGAGCAGAATGTGAACCATTAGAGAATGCAAGTTCTTTTTAAAAAGCTTGGAAATGTCGTCGTTCTCACAAGCTACCAACATTCATTGTGTTGTTTATAAAATATCACTTCCAAGCCACATAGTTCAACCTTGTATAAAGCTCCAGCAGATGGTGCCCAACACTTGCTGGATGTGAGTTTGAAGCTTGCATCTTTCTTTTGAACAGAGATATATGGAATAGTCAAAATGCTGGTGGTAAATAAAGGTAAATAAATTCTAGGTTAATTGGTATGTTGCGCTCCCACGTAGTCTCAATACCTTTCCCATTATTACCAGAAGTCACTTGTGATGAATGTAAAAAATTGTCATATTTTATATTTTTTGCAGTAATATTAAAACCTGGGATAATATGACTACAGAGAGTATGATTGCTTGTGTGGTGTTTAGGGTGTCATAAAAGTACGGTAATCATTGATTTGCCGTGACGTGTTCTGCAAGTAGACCTTGAGAGCCATTTAGGGAATATCTTGTGAGGAAAGATTGAGCTTATATTCATTGGAGTTTGGAAAAATGAGAGGTGATTTTATTGAAACATCAGATTCCAGCAAGGGCTTGACAGGGTAGATGTTGGGAGGGTGTTTCCTTTCATGAGTGAAACTACAATTGGGGGACACTGTTTAAAGATAAGGGGCGCGATTCTCCGCTGCCCATGACGGGTCGGAGAATAGCGGGAGGGCCTTCCCGACATTTTTCCCGACCTCCCGCTATTCCCCCCCCCCCCCCCCCCCCCCCCCCCCACGGCCGCCCCATGACACGAATCGCTGCTCGCCGTTTTTTACAGCGAACAGCAATTCTCCCCAGGCCGATGGGCCGAGTTCCCAGGCCTTTACGGCCGTTTTCACGAACGCAAACACACCTGCTCTCACCGTTCGTGAAAACGGCCGCAAAGTGCCGTTCCGGACAACCATGGCACCGATTGGCACGGCCGTGCCAAGGGTGGCATGGGCCTGCGATCGGTGGGCACCGATCGCGGGCAGCGGGTCCGATACCCGCGCACTATTTGTTCCTCCGCCACCCCGCAGGATCAGTCTGCGGCGCGGCTGAGGGGCATGGCGGCCCGCGCATGCGCGGGTTTGACGCATATGCGTGATGATGTCATCCGCGCATGCGCGGGTTGGAGCCGTCCAACCCGCGCATGCGCGGCTGACGTCATCGTGCGCGTCAGCCGCCGTGACGCTTGGCGCGCGGGCTTAGCGACGGTTGCTAAGCCCGCGATGCCGTGCTTCACGGGGCCGCGCTGCTAGCCCCGCCCGGGGGGGGTGAATCGGGTCCTGGGAGGGGGCGCGGAGGCTGCCGTGAAACACGGCCAGTTTCACGGCAGCCTTTACGACTCTCCGCATTTGCGGAGAATCGCGCCCATTGTCTTCCGTTTAAGACCAAGATGGGGAACAATGTCTTCCCTGAAGGTTATTAGTATTTGGAATTCTCTTCCATGGAGAGTAATGGAGGCTGGGTCATTAAATATATTCAAATCCAATATAGGCAGGTTTTTGATTGACAAGGGAGTCAAAGGTTATGGGGAACAGGCAGGGAAATTGGGCTACGGCCACAATCTGTTCGGTCATGATCTTGTTGAATGCCAGAGCAGGCTCAAAGAGCTGAATGGCTTCCTCCTATTTCTTATGCTCTTGAGGCTTTATAGGCGGTGTGATGAGTTTGCTATCTATTGAGTGTGTGTTATCACCAGTCTCTCTCTCTCTCTCTCTCTCTCTAGGTGCAGGAAGCCAATGCCAGAATGGACCGGGAAGCGTTGAATGAGATGGAGCTGGCGCCAGTGCAACGCAGGATTGAGGCCCGTTCTGCCGATGACTCCTTTACTGGATTTGTCCGATCACTTTATTTTGCAGATTCTTTTATAAGAGATGGTGAGTGATTACATCAATTGAGCTGTTGATCCTGGGGATTGGTGACCAAGCAGAGCTGGTTTAATCTACATCTGACTCTGTGTGTCAATGAAATGCAATATCCCATGAGTCGTCTTTTTAGTGGGATCCCTTTAAACCGCTTCCATGCAATGCTGGATTGCACCATGCTGTAAGGAATTTTCAGTGCACCGAAAACAGCAACAAAACGCCCAATGCTGATCCAGACACAACCAGATTCTGTTGAAGGTTCCGCACAAAGGGTATCGGGTGAACCTTAAGCACATACAGTTCTGCTGGAGGGTTGCCAACTGTGATCAGATGTATTTGAGTGTTTCATCTCCTGACTTACCCCACACTCCAGGTGTTTTTTGGGCTACATCTATCTTTGTGCCATTTGGAAAGCAAAATAACATCCCAATTGGATGATGCTCGACTGTCAGCTGAACAGCCGCCTTCGCCATTTTCGGTATTTTTATACCTGATAAAGGAAAGTTCAAACAAAATGACCCAAAAAAAAACCCCAACAGTCTCTTGGTCCTGATTATTTTTCTCCAAGGTCGCACAAAACAATAAACTGGAGATTGATCTTCAATTCCTGGAGACTTCAGGCCTGGAGGATTGACAGCCCTAGCCACATGAAATCCAGAATCTACTGTAGTTTTGGCCACTCGCCAAATCCCAGAACAAATTCCTGGGAAATACCAGTTGTCACATCCTGCCAATCAGAGAATATTCCCAACTCCAAAATAAGAACCGAAAAATGCTGGAATTACCCAGCAGTTCTGATAGTTTCTGTGGAGAGAGAGTTCTGGGGAAAACCGAATTAACGTTTGGCATTAATGACCTGCTGAGGATTTCCAACATTTTTTTTATTTCAGATTTTCAGCATCTTCAGTATATTGGTTTTGTCCCACTCTGCCTCTTGGACTGGAGTTTCCAGTCCATGTCACAAGGTTACCTCTAACTCTGTGTACTTTTACTTTTGTTGATCTCTTGTGCTGAACCTTATTAGATGCCCTTTGGAGGTCGGTTGAGATAATGTGTGAAGGTGATTAGATTCAATCTGCACCAGACTGAACTTTTAAGCTGTACGTTGTATCTTGAAGCTGCTTTACGGAATTTTATTTTGTTGCAGGATCCTATCATGGGCCATCACTGTGGGCTGGCACCAATGGTGGGACCATATTTGCATACACTATTCACATTCCGCCTGTGGAGAGGAGGATGGAAGATCCTGTCACTGCAGATCAGGGTGAGTGATTCCCCACCTCATGGGAAAACCATTACGCGGTGATATCTCCCGTTGTCGTTGGGGGCTCTGGGTGAGTGACTTTTCCCTTCCTTGCAGGGAGCAGGTGGAGTGCATTTTAAGCCATGCAGTGGTTCCTCTTGTGCTCTGTCCATTGCTGTGTTGTCCATTTGTGCAGCTCTTCCACCGCACAGCTCGAGCAGTAAACCTGTCTTATGCTTTGGCCCAGAGTCACAAGCGCAGCTCGCTCCATGCTGAACTAGCTGTTCTCGCAATGGACTGCTAGCAGTCAGTGAAGAAAAATCACCTTAGACTCCTGTTTCTGATTCCCATCGGTGATGTCCACTCAGTGCTGTATGTGGGTGTTGTGTTGCACTGAATACTGAAATTACCCAACACACAGTCTGAATTTACCCAAGGGGAACAGCCAGTTCAAAGTTCTATTGGGTTAATGCTTCAAATTCCCCATTCTATTAATTTCACTAACCGATCATGTTAACTTATTTCATTATCCTTACAGCAAAGGAAATCCAGTTAATGCACAGAGCCCCTGTGGTTGGTATCTTTATACTGGACGGTCGAGGGATTCTCCTGCCTGAGCCACTAGAGGCTGCACATGACCTTTCCAAGAGCCCAGATATGCATGGGAACCACATGCTGCTGGTTATATCTGAGGAACAGTTCAAGGTAATTGGTTCAATTCCACAAACTAAGCCAAAAGAGACTGCCTGTCCGATGTTTGTCCTTTGATCTTGCGCTGTTACTAAATACACACCAATATAGCTTTCAGTCTTGAAGCTTGTTGTTTAAAAAATACTGTTGGAGATAACAATAAATCTTTAATTAAATAAAAGCATTCCAAATCAGACACCATTTCCAGTTGGATTTTTGCTTCACCTTGTTGACAAACACAGCCACTCAGAAAATTTAGAAGTTGAGTTATTTCAAACAGATGCGGGCAGCACGATAGAACAAGTGATTAGCACTGTGGCTTCACAGCGCCAGGGTCCCAGGTTCGATTCCCCGCTGGGTCACTGTCTGTGCGGAGTCTGCACGTTCTCCCCGTGTCTGCGTGGGTTTCCTCCGGGTGCTCCATTTACTCCCACAGTCCAAAGACGTGCAGGTTAGGTGGATTGGCCATGCTAAATTGCCCTTTGTGTCCAAAAATGTTAGGAGGGGTTATTGAGTTACGGGGATAGGGTGGAAGTGAGGGCTTGAGTAGGGCGGTGCAGACTCTTTGGGCCGAATGGCCTCCTTCTGCACTGTATAGAACAGTACAGCACAGAACAGGCCCTTCGGCCCTCGATGTTGTGCCGAGCAATGATCAGCCTACTCAAACCCACTTATCCCCCCTATACCCGTAACCCAACAAACCCCCCCACCTTAACCTTACTTTTTAGGACACTACGGGCAATTTAGCATGGCCAATCCACCTAACCCGCACATCTTTGGACTGTGGGAGGAAACCGGAGCACCCGGAGGAAACCCACGCACACACGGGGAGGACGTGCAGACTCCGCACAGACAGTGACCCAGCCGGGAATCGAACCTGGGACCCTGGAGCTGTGAAGCATTTATGCTAACCATCATGCTACCATGTATGTTCTATGGTCTATATTCTATGCAGATTAAGGAACCTGGCTGGCACTTACAAGCAGGAGTAGGCTATTCAAGCTTGCTCTGCCATTCAATAAGATCATAGTTGATCTGATTGTGGTCTCCAACTCTGCTTCCCTGTCTGCATCCCGTGAAATAATTTTTTTAAACCCTCACTGTACCCTGTCCAGTGTAATCACATCTGACTTGTAATGTGTTGATCGGAACTTCATGTAATACTCTATACAGTTGTAGCGCAACTCTCTGTTTGTATCCTATGCCTTGACCAACAAAGGAATGTGTACCCTATGTCTGCTTGACCACCTTATCTACCTCCCCTGCTACCTTCAGGGATCTGTGAGCATGCATCCTCTGTTCCTCTGCAATTCTCAATATCTTAACAATTATTGTGTATTCCTTGCCTTGTTTGTCCTCCCTCAAATGCATTACCTCACATTCTCTGGATTCCATTTGCCACTTCTCTGCCCACTTGACCAGTCCATTGATATCTTCCTGCAAATGATAGCTTGATCAAACGCACAGCAATTTTCATATAATCTGCAAACCTCTTAATCATAACCCTTGCATTTACGTCTAAATCCTAAGGGCAGCACGGTGGCGCAGAGGGTTAGCCCTGTTGCCTTACGGCGCCAAGGTCCCAGGTTTGATCCCGGCTCCGGGCAACTGTCCGTGTGGAGTTTGCACATTCTCCCCGTGTTTGCGTGGGTTTCGCCACCACAACCCAAAAGATGTGCAGGGTAGGTGGATTGGCCACGCTATGTTGCCCCTTAATTGGAAAAACTGAATTGGGTACTCTTAAATTTATTTTTTTTAAAGTCTAAATCCTGATATGTATCACAAGAAAAAGCCTTGCACTCTGACGGACACGTGTTTAGTTTTAGCCGAGTAGACGATAATGAACGTGCTGGTCTTTGAGAAGGTGCAGTTATTGTGGCACAGGACTGGCTCTGTCCTACTGCTCAGTTTTCCAGTTTTGGCACTGTCTTCATTAAATGCTTTATTATCCTCTTGACAGCTGAACTGAGTTCTAGACACTAATCATAAACTCTGTACTCTGCCGCTGTCCAACTACCCCATATACCTGCCCTGAATATTGGTCAGTTGAGGTTGGTGCAACTTCAAGATGCTCTGATTATGTCCACTCTATTGACAGATATTTACGCTACCAAAAGTCAGCACGAAAACCAAACTGAAGATTACGGCACTGGAAGGGTCCCGGGTGCGGAAAGTATCAGCAGCCAGTTTCAGTAGCAGTCGAGTGGAGGATTATAGTGAGAATGGGCTTCTGGTGCTGACAAACCTCGGTGATATCCAGGTCATTTCTCTCCCTGTGCTTCGAACTCAAGTTCGGTACGAGTGCATCAGGAAAGAGGATGTCAGTGGAATTGCATCCTGCGTCTTCACAAAGTCTGGGCAAGGTAAGCATTTTGCGGTGCTGGTTTTTGCCGCCCTATGCCACATAAGAGAGGAAGGAATCCACCCATTGGCAAATCCTGCAGTAATTGGAAAACGTATTTCTTTTTTTAAATAAATTTAGAGTACCCAATTTTTTTTTTCCAATTAAGGGGCAATTTGGCATGGCCAATTCACCTACCCTTTTGGGTTGTGGGGGTGAGAACCACGCAGACACGGGGAAAATGTGCAATCTCCACACGGACAGTGACCTGGATCCGGGATCGAACCTGGGTCCTCGGAGCCATGAGGAAAATGTATTGCTAAGCAAGTAACTTGTATCAGCTTTCTAATACGATCAGAATGCTATACTTAGCTGCAGGGTTTGTTTTTCCAGAAGGCAGGTGTGAATCACCATGACCCAGTGTAGGGACAAATCTGCCCAGCAATAATCACCTTATTTTAAAAAAAAATTCCTGTCATGTATTATCGTTACCTATAAAATTATGATAATACAGCCTCGGTGGGTGCTCTTTCAGAGGATCGGTGTGGGCACGATGGGCCGAATGGCCTCCTGCACTGTAGGGATTCTATGGTTCCTTCACTGTCACTGGTTCAAATCCTAACAGCACTGTGGGTGTACCTACCCCACATAGACTGCAGTGGTTCAAGGCAGCTGCTCACCCCACCTTTTTTTTAAAAATATTTTTATTCTCCTTTTTCACAATTTTTCTCCCGAATTTACACCCAACAACACTCAATAACCAACAACAAATATCTCAAACACCATAACAGTAACAACGATCCCATCCTCCCACCATGCCCAGAAATCAGCCCGCATGTTAACATAAATAAATGACAAAGAAAAAAAGGAATCCGGGATTACCCATAGCCATCTTCAACATACACAACCCACCCTCCCCCCAACTAATGTTCGATATTATCTAGTTCTTGAAAGTGCATAATAAATAGTGCCCATGACTGGGAGAACCCCTTTGAGTTTCCCCTCAGTTCGAACTTAACCTTCTCAAGGGTCAAATATTCCAAAAGGTCCCTCACCACGCTAGGGCACAGGATGGAGAGGCCGCTCTCCATCCCAGCAGGATCCGCCTTCGGGCGATCAACGAGGCGAAGTCTATGATATCTGCTTCCGCACCCGTTTCCAACCCTGGCTGGTCCGACACCCCAAATATGGCCTCCCGGGGACCTGGATCCAGCTTCACATGCACCACCTTGGAAATTACCCCAAACACCTCCTTCCAGTACTTCCCAAACTTTGGACAGGACCAAAACATATGAACGTGATTAGCGGGGGCCCCCCCACAATACTCACGCACATCTTCTACCCCTTCAAATAATCGGCTCATCCTCACCCTTGTGAGGTGTGCCCTGTACACCACCTTCAGTTGTATCAGCCCCAACCTCGCACACGAGGTAGAGGCATTCACTCTCCGGTGCACCTCACACCAGACCCCCTCCTCTATAACCTCTCCCAACTCTTCCTCCCACTTTGCTTTGATCCCCTCCAGTGGTGCCTTATCCTTTTCCAACATAGCTCCATATACCGCTGACACTGTCCCCTTCTCCAGTCCCCTTGCAGCCAGCACCTCCTCCCAACAACGTGGAGGCCGGTTCCTCCGGGAAGCTCTGTATCTCCTTCCTGGCAAAGTCCCGAACCTGCATATACCTAAACACTTCTCCCTGCTCCAGCCCATACTTCGCTTCCAGCTCCCTCAATCCTGCAAATCGTCCCCGAAGAAACAAATCTTTTAGAGTCTTAATCCCCTTCTCTTCCCATTTCCAAAAGCTTCCATCCCACCTCCCTGGCTCAAATCTGTGGTTCTCCCGGATCGGCATTTCCCTCGACCCTGCCCCCAACCCGAAGTGTTGGCGAAACTGCCTCCAGATTTTCAATGAAGCTATTGCTACCGGACTCCCTGAGTATTTCCCCGGAGCTATCGGGAGCGGGGCCGTTGCGAATGTCTTCAGCCCCGAGCCCCTGCACGAACTCTCCTCCATTCTGACCCACTGGGAATCAACCCCTCTGACCCAGCTCTGCACCTTCTCCACATTCGCCGCACCCTCACCTTCTTGAGGGCAATTAGGGATGGGCCATAAAAATAAATGCCCACATCTCGTGAAAGGATAAAACAAAACTGCACTGAATGCTGAATTCACTTTGCAATGTTACGCAAATGTATTGGTCCACAGTCTTGATGCTAGCAGAAAGTAAACAAGGGAAAAACTAATAGTTCTACCCCCTTGAAGTCTAATTCCACCCGTTGGAAGTGGCCAAGAAGCATTTGTATTTCTTATCACAAAACATTTCTGTACCTTTTGTCTTTGGGCATTCGCCCAGGTTCCACCCTGACTGCTTGAAGTATCTGATGGACTGTTCTGCGACCAATACTTGGACCTTAATGTCAACCGGAACATCACTGACTAATCCTGTAATATCTGTTTCTCCAATTTCAGGTTTTTATCTCATTTCTCCCTCTGAGTTTGAGAGATTTTCAGTTTCATCTAAGTGGGTGGTGGAACCCAGATGCATCGTTGACATCGAAGAGGGAGTCGGAACTAGAACTTTGCAACAGAGAGTAGTGCAAGATGGAGCAGTCACGAAAGCCAACACCAGGTATGTTTTACATACACAGCCCAGCCACTCACTGCACTGGAGTAGTTCAGCAGCTAAACGTCATGATGATTTTCTGAATGTCCAGTAGGATCAAAAAGATGCTCCCGTCTCCAAGGGGATGACTTAAACAGCAATTGAAACTAGATCAGTTATTAATTTCAAATCTGATATGAATCAATTTGTGTTAACCAAAAGGTTCCAAGGGACATAAAGGCAGCTGTATGTTATTTTGCAGATCAGCCATGATCTTATTGAATGGCAGAACAAGCACAAGACTAGGCAAAATAGCTTCCACCTGTTCCTGTGCTCCTTGGACATCAGGCTTACCCTCCAGAAGTGTGTGTCTGTTGGGTGATGTGTAGAGACCGTTTGCCCAATGGACGGTACATTAGTTTCTCATCTTGAGGTTGCAGTGGTGCTATTTGCTGTCTGGTGACTTGAGGAGTCTTGTCTGGTGATTCACAGCAGCCACTGTTATCAATGTTTGAGGCAATGTGAATGATTGCATCATCTGGATCCGTTTTCCCTTTACTACTCCCTGGGACTTGGTATTGCTAAATACCTATAAAGCACGAAAGTCTGACCTGGGCAGAAGGTGATGTCCCTAATAAGCTACTGTGTTGATCTTGATAACGTTTCAAAATAATTGGCTCTGACATTCTGTGGGATGTGCTGAAGACTCAAAAGTCTTTAAATCATGTATAAATGTTAAGTTCTCCTGGTTTCAGTCTGTGTGTTTGTGTTTGAATTGTCCCAAGGACATGTATTACCTGCAGCCAAGTAGCTGCTTTCCAAATACTGATGTGTTCAGTGAGTTCTGAGCCACTCCTGTTGAATCTGTCAATAATACTTTATTTGGAGACACAATTGCCCTTTTAAGAGAATGTTGATTGCTGTTGATTCACAGGGACACAGTGCATTCACATGCGCCTGGATTGAGCAGGAGTGAGGGTGATGGTAAGTCGGTCTGACTAAAGTCAACCTATTCTAAGAATATTGTTATCAATGGAATCTGGACAGGGAACAAAGAGCCTGAAATGCATGAGAGACAATATGCCTGTAAACACACTCCAGATGCCAGGAGAGAATTTCTCCTGATATCCCCATTGGCATTGGGCCGATCAACACAAATTGCAATGCTGACTTCACTGGTTCTCGCTCTCTGTCTGTCTTACTTGCCTTTTCTGGCATTTTCATACAAGCTCACTATTGAGCATGCTCAGTCTCTGGATAATGATCCAACCTGATCTTTTTCCCTAACCTCGGCGAACTGTAGAATTCATTTCAACATCCATAAATGCTCAGCACAGATCACAAAATTGGGGCTTCGCAGGGGTCTTGTGGTTGGGACGGTCATTGAAGTCCATGCTTTACCCATTGCAAAGATTGGGCTGGCTCTGAACTATAAACTCTTGTTTCAGACCCTGGGTGTCTATTACAGGTATCAAGTGTCACTTGAAGCCACATGCTGTATAGTATTTTGACTTCTGTAAAGTTTGTAAACTTAGGTCGTTCACTCGGGCTCGCTTTCGTTGCAGGGACAGGCCTCAAAGTAACTCCTGCTAACTGTAGCTGACTTTGGCAATTCCCTCGAATACTGTGCAATGTTGGAGCAGGAATTATTTGGTTTGATTTCTAAGAAATCTCCTCCTTAAACAAATAGTCAGGAGGATTGGAACAACTTGATATTTGAATATCATTTTAGTTGTTTTTTGATGCACATACACACTCGGTAGTATCCAATTTACCATCAAGTCCTCTTCAGCCTGGTACCATGGCGACCACGGACTTCCAATAGGGATTGTCTATGATCATGCTTGGCCAAGTACTGCAGTGGTTTGCCATTGCCTTCTGCAACATGCCTGGCCAGGATATTCTCCCACTTTCTTACCACCTTCCATCAAGCGTATTGGAAGGATTTACAGACTGATAAACCACCTATTTGGCCACATTATATATATACCATGGCCATCAAGTACTGAACTGGGACATGAACCTGGAGCTTCTGGCCCAGTGGTAGGGACACCACCACTGTGCCACAAGACCTTCATACCATTAAATCTATGACATAAAATATTAGGTGATAGAAAAAATTGCCAGTAAGGTCTTAAACTGATCTACAATTTCTTCCACCAGGGAGGAAAGCAGTGGAGGTCATGGAACATGCACTGCTTAATGATGAGAGTAAGTACAGTCACCAAGATCTTTTCCAAAATGTATTTGTGCTGGTGTTTCTAGCCAATGTCTGCCTTTTGTGTGGGTGTACATGCCTCAAATGGAGTGGAATGTGGTCAGTGTGTGAGTTTGTGTTTTAATTGCTCAATGTCTGTTTTTCAGGAGTTTTACTGGAGATTCAAAGCACACTTGAGTCTGAATCTACTGTAACTGACAGATTGTAAGTATTGCTGCTTGGAGAGAAGTGGGGAGGATGAGGCAGGGTTTTGGGGGAGGAGAGTGGGGGTGCTGGGATCAGGGGCAGGGAGTAAGGAGGGTGGGTGTGAGAGGTGAGTGCTACAGGGAGGAAGAGAGGCGAGGGAGAATAGGGTGGAGCATAACTGAAGCAAGAGAAAGGTGGAGGTGCAGCAGAGGAGGGAGAGAGGGGCTGGAGGAGTCTGGGGCAGGAGGTGGTATGATTTAAGGCCGTTTCCCAGTGCAGTCATACAGGGATAGAGTTATGATGATTTTTCATTCTGTTAGGTAACCCGATAGAGTTTGATACTCTGTTACTTTCTGTTGCAGGAGTTTTGGGCACCTGGATAGGAACTCGAAGAATGTGGCTGGGGTACAGCCTCAAATGCAAAGGATGATTAATGGAGGTGAGTACAGTTAGAAAGTCATGTTTTGGGCAGAAAGTTTGATGATTATAAAGAAATAAAATGTTAGCTCAGGGTTAAACAGTTCTCCAAGACCTTTAGAGGAACTTGCAGCAACTCACCTTCTGGGAAACGTGTAACTAATGCAATAGCTATCTCATTTCACTGCATTTCACTGAATGGGTTTTATTGTTCAGTCAGGTCCTCAGACAATTGTAAATTGTAATCCGAGGTTTCCATTTCCACCCATCCCTCCACTCATCCACCCACACACAGGATATTTCCTCTTCTTCCAGAGCCATCTGTCTCTGCTCAGGATTTCGGGGGAGGAGGCATTCCTGCCTGAAGGGGGTCAAAAGATCAGGAATATACCAACCTATTTCCCATTCAGTTAGTTTGGGTGAATGCAGTTGCAGTATTTCATTAGCTTTTACCATTAACTGAATGTTTATTGTGAATGTGTTTTGTCTTTGAATGTGTTTGCTCCTTCATCTACACAGATTGACAGTGACAGATGCTAATGGGAGCACTCCAGTGTGCTTTGTGCCATAACACTACATGTCCTACTGTTGGAGGAGGGGTGCCGATTGGGAGAAGGCAACTCCATGAGACAGACGGCGATTTGGGAAGATGCCAGCTTGTTTAGTGCCTAACTCACTATTGTCCTGCTTCAGCCCTTCCATGGAATATATTCCTCATTTATTTTTTTCTGTCTCTTTGCACAGTCACTGAATGTGATGGATTTTAATTAAATAACTGCCTGGGTGCAAATAGTTTTAATAGGGGAACTTTATACCACTGTCTGGTTTTTATATGGTTTTAGATATTTCTAAGGGAGTTCGCAAACTTTGAATGGAAGTGAAAATGTAGAAATAATTTTTAAATTACAGAACATTTAGTGATATTTAATATATATGTATAATTTAGTTCCTGGTGGCTGCTGTAATTGTTTTACCTAGTATAGTATACATTGAGGAAATATTTTCATACTTTCAAATGGTTTTAGTCAGTAAAGGTGCTCCTCCTGGAGTCTATTTTTGTAGCCAATCATGTCAGTAGGAACCTAATGAAACGCCACTGTAAACACTACTCTACTGACCAATAAATTAAACCATTTTCACATTTGGTTGACTGCATTTATTTCTGCCATATTTGGTTTGGACCAGATTATCAATTCTCCCCTGGAAAATGGAATCCACACTCAATGTTTTTTCTGAAATGTGTAACTTGACCCTGCCTGCTGAGTATTTCAGCTCACTGCAATGTGCAATTTGATTATCACCGTCAGGCAGGTTCTAAAGTGCTCAGTGCTAACACTACTCCTTTCAGAGAACAGACACTCCAAGGTTAGGATCATTCACAGCACTTTCACTGCTGAGTTCAGGGTCCACGCGACAATCTCACTGCTGAGTTCAAAGAGGGAGGGGTGAGGCTGTGAAAGGCTTGGAACACGAGCGTGCAAATTCCAAAATCTACCAGCAAGCACAAGAGTGATGGCTGAACAGGACTTGCTGCAAGTTAGAATAGTGTGTGGTATTTCTGCCAAGGATTTTGAGCTGACACCAATTGGTTGTGATAAATTATAAATCAACAGCACCTCCTCCACAATAGTCCTCAACACCAGGGCCCTGCAAGGATGTGTGCTCAGACCTTTACTGTACTTATATCGACATGACTGTGTGGCAAGATTTAACTCCAACTCAATCTACAAGTTTGCAGATGATACGACTGTGGTGGGCCTATCTCAAACAATGATGAATCAGACTACAGAAGGGAGATAAATTACTTAGTTGCATGGTGTACCGAAAACAACCTCTCTCTAAATGTCGAAAAGACCAAGGAACTGATCATCGACGTCGGAAAGCGTAGCACGACACACACTCCTGTCTGCATCAATGGCTCAGAAACGGAGATGGTCGATAGCTTTAAGTTCCTGGGGGTCACCATCAGTCTGTCCTGGTCCACTCGCGTTGATGCAACAGTCAAGAAAGCCCAACAACTACAGAAGCTAAAGAAATTCAGCATGTCTATATCGACTCTCACAAACTTCCATAGATGTGCGATAGAGAGCAATCCTATCCAGCTGCATCACAGCTTGGTATGACAACTGCTCAGCCCAAGATCGCAGGAATCTGCATAGTGTGGTGAACTCAGCCCAACGCATCACACAAGCTTGCCACCCTCACATTGATTCTGTATATACATCCCCCCCCCCCCCCCCCCCCCCCCCCTGCCTCAGGAAGGCAGACAGTATTATCAGAGACCCCTCCACCCAGGCATTGCCTTCTTCAAGACCATTCCATCAGGAGATGGTACAAAAGTCTGAAGACCCCACATCTAGACCTAAGTACAGCTTCTTCCCCACAGTTACAAGACCCCTCAACGACTCCCCCTCAGACTGATCTGTTCTCTGCAAGAACACAATTCACGACGCCTACGCTGCTCTTGCTCATGTATTTGCTTTGTTTGAACCCTTGTTCTGCACTATAACCAATCACTGTTTGTCGATGTATCATTTGTCAATGTACTCTGTTGATTATTATTTTTGTCTACTATTTACGTGCTGTGTATGTTCCCTTGGCTGCAGAAAAATACTTTTCACTGTACTTCGGTACATGTGACAATAAATCAAATTAAATCAAGCATCAGGTATCAACACATTATTGTCTAGGCAATAAATATACAGTTCCATACAGATCATGGCCGAAATTTTACGACCATTCTCCCAAGTGGGATCTTCCAGCTCTGCCAACCACGAACCCCCGCCGTGGGATTCCCGTAGGCGGGGAGTACATAGAACAGGAAATCCTGTTGACAATTGTGACCTGCTTCTGAAGGGGTCATGGAAAGTTCCACCCTGCAAATTACCTGTAGTCTTTGGATAGACATGATGTGGAGATGCCGGCGTTGGACTGGGGTGAGGACAGTAAGAAGTCTTACAACACCAGGTTAAAGTCCAACAGGTTTGTTTCAAACACGAGCTTTCGGAGCGCAGCTCCTTCCTCAGGTGAATGACCATCTATAACATTTAGTATGGTGGTGGTGCCACACAAGCTAATAGACAGTGTCCTTAATGTGATTATAGAGATTGCTGGTTAGACCATATAGAATCATACAACACAGGACATGGAGAGGCCATTCAGCCCATTGTGCCAACTCTTTGGAAGGTATACTCCCATACTCGTTCCCCAGAACAAATGTTTCCTCAAGCATTTATCTCATTTCCTTTTCAAAATGATTATCGAATTTGCTTCCTCCGCTTCAGCTGCCCCAGCTCTCCAGACCAAGACCCTACAAGCCCCCCCCCCCCCCCCCCCCTCTGCTCTCCAGCCTCTCTCAACTCGTGCCCGAGACTGTTGCATACATTGGATTGGATTTGTTTATTGTCACGCGTACCGAGGTACAGTGAAAAGTATTTTTCTGCAGCTCAAACGGATCATTTAGTACATGAAAAGAAAATACGTAATCGGGCAACGCAAGGTACACAATGTAAATACATAGACACAGGCATCGGGTGAAGCATACAGGAGTGTAGAATTAATCATACCAGTCCATAAGAAAATCATTCATGATTTTCATTAATGACTTGGATGAGGGAGTTGAAGGGTGGGTCAGTAAATTTGCAGATGATACGAAGATTGGTGGGGTTGTGGATAGTGAGGAGGGCTGTTGTCGGCTGCAAAGAGACATGGATAGGATGCAGAGCTGGGCTGAGAAGTGGCAGATGGAGTTTAACTCTGACAAGTGTGAGGTTGTCCATTTTGGAAGGACAAATATGAATGCGGAACACAGGGTTAACGGTAGGGTTTTTGGCAATGTAGAGGAGCAGAGAGATCTTGGGGTCTATGTTCATAGATCTTTGAAAGTTGCTCAAGTGGATAGAGCTGTGAAGAAGGCCTATGGTGTGCTAGCGTTCATTAGCAGAGGGATTGAATTTAAGAGCCGTGAGGTGATGATGCAGCTGTACAAAACCTTGATAAGGCCACATTTGGAGTACTGTGTGCAGTTCTGGTCACCTCGTTTTAGGAAAGAT
This sequence comes from Scyliorhinus canicula, assembly GCF_902713615.1. Lineage (NCBI taxonomy): Eukaryota > Metazoa > Chordata > Chondrichthyes > Carcharhiniformes > Scyliorhinidae > Scyliorhinus > Scyliorhinus canicula. Next base: position 41,551,881 of record NC_052163.1, read on the forward strand.
GTGGAAGCTTTGGAAAAGGTGTAAAGGAGATTTACCAGGATGTTGCCTGGAATGGAGAGTAGGTCTTATGAGGAAAAGTTGAGGGTGCTAGGCCTTTTCTCATTAGAACGGAGAAGGGTGAGGGGCGACTTGATAAAGGTTTATAAGATGATCAGGGGAATAGTCAGAGACTTTTTTCCCTGGGTGGAACAAACCATTACAAGGGGACATAAATTTAAGGTAAATGGTGGAAGATATAGGGGGGATGTCAGAGGTAGGTTCTTTACCCAGAGAGTAGTGGGGGCATGGAATGCACTGCCTGTGGAAGTAGTTGAGTCAGAAACGTTAGGGACCTTCAAGCGGCTATTGGATAGCTACGTGGATTATGGTAGAGTAATGGAGTGTAGATTAATTTGTTCTTAAGGGCAGCACGGTAGCATTGTGGATAGCACAATTGCTTCACAGCTCCAGGGTCCCAGGTTCGATTTTGGCTTGGGTCACTGTCTGTGTGGAGTCTGCACATCCACCCCGTGTGTGCGTGGGTTTCCTCCGGGTGCCCCGGTTTCCTCCCACAGTCCAAAGATGTGCAGGTTGGGTGGATTGGCCATGATAAATGCCCTTAGTGTCCAAAATTCTATGATCTATGATTAACCTAGGACAAAAGTTCGGCACAACATCGTGGCCGAAGGACCTGTTCTGTGCTGTATTTCTCTATCTATCTAAGAGTCCTTTAGAAGTCTGGTAACAGCGGGGAAGAAGCTGTTTTTGAATCTGTTTGTGCGTGTTTTTTTGTATCTCCTGCCCGATGGAAGAAGTTAGAGGAGTGAGTAAGCCCGGTGGGAGGGGTCTTTGATTATGCTGCACGCTTTTCCAAGGCAGCAGGTGGTGTAGATGGAGTCAATGGATGGGAGGCGGGTTCGTGTGATGGACTGGGCAGTGTTCACGACTCTCTTAAGTTTCTTGGGCCGAGCAGTTGTCAGACCATGATGCAACCAGATGGGATGCTTTCTATGGTGCACCTGTAAAAGTTGGTAAGAGTCAATGTGGACATGCCGAATTTCCTTAGTTTTCTGAAGAAGTATAGGTGCTGTCGTGCTTTCTTGGTCATTGTGTCGACAAGGGTGGACCAGGACATATTTTTGGTGATGTGCACATCTAAGAATTTGAAGCGGTCAACCATCTCCACCATTTGATGCAGACAGGGCTGTGTACAATACTTTGCTTCCTGAAGTCAATGCCCAGCTCTTTAGTATTGCTGCATTGAGGAGAAATTGTTGTTGTTACACCACTCTACTAGGTTCTGTATCACCCTTGTCGTTGTTCGCGATCCGACCCACTGAGGTTGTGTCATCAGCAAATCTGTCGATGGAGTTGGAGCCAAATTTTGCCATGCAGTCGTGTGCGCGTGTGTGTGTAAGTGTATAGGGAGCATGGTAGGAGTAACTGCAGATTAGTTTTATCTGTTGGTTTATCACATAACTTGGGTGATTTTTTTTTTCTGCAAACAGAATTTTTCAATGCTGTACTGTTAAATTTGTGTGGCTGGAATCTGGAGGTGAAAGATCAGGAGGGGGTCTGTGTGTGAGGTGAACAAATGGCTTTATATTCTCCCTGGTAATCTATTTAGACCAAATTGAGATTAATGGTTATGGGGAGTGAAGCAGGAGTGTGGAAACAGATACCACCCCTTCCTTCCTCCCCCTTCTGTTGGTACAGAGACAAGGGTTTCTGGTCTCTCCAGTGCAAGGTTTAGTGCTTGTACCATTTGTTTTCATACAACTGTGTTAACCGTTTTAATAATATGAATATCCTTACACCTGCCCCCCCCCCCCCCCCGTACATTGGTACAGAAGGGAGGGTACCCAGTTTCTCCAACGCAAAATTAGTGTTTGTACCGTTTGGCCTTGTACAACTGTAATGGTTACTGTTTTTTAAAAAAATATTTGGAAACTGATAGCAAAGGCACTATGTGGACATGAGTTGTTGTGTTAAAGGCATCTCAACCAGTGACAATGGCACAGATTTGATGTGTTTCTGTGCCGGGAGATGGAGACAGCTAAAAGATAAAGCAAATGTAAATGTGGTTTGAGATCGAGCAGCTGTAACACTAACAGCAGCCCTGGGGGAACTAATGATTGGAGATGAGTGGAGGCGTGACTGAGGTCAGAGGGAAAGAGATCTGAGTCTGGAGGGTTCAGGGTCGAGGTGGTGGGGGGGGATTGAGAGTGGGTTCCTTAGATTTTGCCCCATCCGTGTCTCTGTGGCTAATTCCACGAATGGTGGGCTGCAAATACTTTCAACTAAAGGTACCAACGGGAGGTTGAAGCTCTATTCAAGGTCTCTCACTCAGACAAAATATTCATCGTTTAAACTCGGTTTAGGGAATGTTAAAATGAGATAAGCAGCGAGGACTGCAAGTCAGCAGATATAATTTGAATTGGTTTACTGCCAGCACGGATTGTGGAATCTCTATAAGGAGCTGAACTTTAGAGCTGTGTTTAACACGAAGCATCCATTATGGAGAGACCGATCTCTGCATTCTCTCTCTTCCTGTTGGCTTTTCTTGCTCCTGGAATCTTGGTAAGTCCCCAGTTTAGTCTCGTTCGGGGGTTATGCAAGGGTCAGGGTCTGGAGAAAGGTTCGAAATTAAATTGTTTCAATGAGTGCCTGGTGTGAAAGGAAGCTGACTCAGTGATAGAATTTTGCCCCAGTGAATGTGGATTGTGTCCTCTGCTGTTTTCCCCTGAAAGTGTCGGTGTTTATGCCCTGTGGGTATTTGCCCCATCTCGATGTTTACCCCTGTGGGTGGTGGTTCCTTAGATTTTGCCCCATCCGTGTCTACCCCCTGTGGCTAATTCCCTCTGTTAGTGTTTAACGCCTGTTTGTTTACTCATTGTGGGTATTTGTTCCCTATCGGTGTTTACCCCTCACGGATATCTGCCCCATGGGGCCTTTGCTGTCTTGTGGCCGCTCCTCTCCTCGCCTTGTTTTCTTCCGCAGGCGGGCGGCTGTAATATGACTGGTTTTTGGAGAAACGACCTGGGCTCAGTCTTCTACCTGAGCGAGGCCCAGAACTTCAGGCTGAACGGCCAGTATTTGACCGCGGTGGAGGCGGCGAGGGAAGAGGCTGGACCCGAGAAACAAGCCCAAGTGATTGGAATCAGGAGCAACGGCAAAGAGCCAACATTCAGCATGTCCACAGCGTGGGCCGGAGGTAACATCAGGGGACAGACTCAGGCAACTGAGAAACACCGAGAGCAACTGAAATAACCCAGCAAAATGACAAACCCAATATTAATTCATCTCAAATTAATTAATTCGAAAGTAACTCCATTTCAATTCACTTCAATGTTAAATAATTTAAATGTTAAATAACTCCATATTAGTTACCAATGACCATGACCTCCCCCAGATTAAACACCAATAATTATTATCCCCACTATTAAATAATCCAATACGAATTAACCCCGTACTAAGGAACAACCAATATTAATTAACCTCCAATAATTAGATCTAATAACATCAATATTATTTAACCCACAATAATAATTTTTTAAAATAAATTTAAAGTACCCAATTCTTTTTTTTCCAATTAAGGGACCATTTAGTGTGGCCAATCTGCCTATCCTGCACATCTTTGAGTTGTGGGGGGTGAAACCAACTCAGACACTGGGATAATGTGCAAGCTCCACACGGACAGTGACCCGGGTCCGGGATCAAGCCCGGGTTCAGTGCTAACCACTGTGCCATCATGCTGCCCCTATTTACTATAATAACTAACTCCAATATTAAACAATCCTCAATATTAAATATCCTGGGCAGCACGGTGGCACAGTGGTTAGCATTGCTGCCTACGGCGCTGAGGACCCGGGTTTGAATCCCGGCTCTGGGTCACTGTCCGTGGGGAATTTGCACATTCTCCCCGTGTCTGCGTGAGTTTCACCCCCACAACCCAAAAGATGTGCAGGATAGGTGGATTGGCCACGCTAAAATTGCCCCTTAATTGGAAAAAATAATTGGGCACTCTAAATTTAAAAAAAATATATTAAATATCCTGAATATTAAATCACTGCAACATTAATTAATCCCAATTTTAATTAACCACAATATTAACCCCATATTTAGAGAAATCAAAGTTAACAACAGAGGTCTCTAGAAATATATATTCAAATAGCCCCCATTGAAATTAGTTTCCACAACTGATGTATTGAAACCAAACACTGAATAGAAGCCTTGCCCAGAGTCCTAATACATTAGATATTACCACCTACTATACAGGATAATTACACAATTGTCATCTCCCGCTTTATGGGTGTGAACCACAACCATAGACCCCGAGGGTAACCATCTCTGATATCTGATCTCCGGGGTACCTCCTTGCCCACCCCACTCCCTTCTATTATTTTCAATTAGTATTTAGTTCACAGATTGCCTAAATTGAAATATGGGAGCCCCACACAAACATTGTCCCAGTCCCTGGGCAGCCAGAGCCCCTCTGTTACTCATTGTGGACCTCCCTCTTTGACTTGTTCTATTTCTATCTTTGTCCTTTGGTACCTCATTTCTACCTGTTCCTCTCCCTATCTCTACCTGTTTCTGTCTCTAGGTCCCTACCTCTCGGTGTCTCTGAATCTCTGTTTCTTTTCTCAAATCGCTCTCTGTCTCCCTCTTTCTTTTCCTCCCTGTTTCTCTCTATCTCTGTCTCCGTCTATCTCTCCCTCTGTTTCCCTCTATTTCTCTGCCTGTTTCCATGTGCCTCACTCTATCTCCCTCTTTCTCCCTCTCACTCTCCTGCTGTTTCCCTCATTCCCACACTTCCTCCCTCTATGTCTCTCTCTCCATCCCTCTGTCTGTCTTTCTTCTAATGAAACTGATTGACGAAAGCAAACCCATTTTGCATTAAATAATTCAAGTAAGCTGTGTTTGAATGAGTCCTTTAAAACAAGTCAAGATGTTGAGTATCTTGGGAGTGTGGCCTTGTGGACCTGCTCCCTGAGTCTCATTGAAGGAATGAACAGAGCAATTGAAGCCTCATGACTGTGAATATGTTTCTTGGTAATTTCAGGCTCCATTACATCCTGGGTTGGCCAGTGCCTGATACTGGAGGGTGGACAGCAGGTTCTGAAGACCACATGGCTGCTGAGATCTCCAGCTACCAGTATACAGGAGGATTGGAAAGCGACACGGTGAGCCATCATAGAAACATACCGATGTATTTATGTTACAGAAGGAGGCCATTTGGTCCATCATAACTGTGCTGGCCAAGAAAGTTATTCAGTCTAATCCCAACTCTCATTCTTGGTCAACAGCCCCGTATGTTACCACACTACACTTTAATGAGGATTTCCGCCCCTACCATCCTTCCAGACAGTGAGTTTCAGACCCTTACTGAATGGCAGAACAGGCTCAAGGGACTGAATGTCCACCTCTATGTTCCTGTGTAACAGGCTTGAGGGGCTAAATTACCTCCTGTCCTTTTGTCAATGGCCTCCTCCTGTTCCTGTGTAGCAGACTCAAAGTGCTGAATGGCCTTATTCTGTTCCTGTGCTGTATGTCTGTTGATGCCGACTAACGTCTGTTTTGGTTCTCTTAGAATTGGACAAGATACATTCCATCAGACAAATGAGGCCATCCTGAAAGTAAACCACCATTAATTCTATCAATTTTTAGTGCAACACACTGCACCAACACTCAGTGTCATTATCACTTCTTCATGGTATTCAAAATAAAATGAAATTTTAAAACCTCATTGTTGTTATTGTGTGTGTTGACGGCAGTATAACCGGTTTCTCTGTTTCATTGTGCTGTATTTTCATCCTCGAGGTGGGTAGATGAAGTTGGGGAAATTCTTGGCTTGGCCCACCCGCCTCAGGAGAAAGTGCTGCAAGGACATGAATTTCATTGTGGGCGGACGGGTACAGATTGCAGTCAGGCCAGCCGACTTGGGGAAAATATTCAGAGGCAGCCACAGAAGCTGTGAGATGCTGAGGCGGGCTGTTTAAAAGGCCCACTTTGGTGCTGTGTTATAATGAAAACAGAAGAGCCCTCATCCCTCAAACACTCCCCATGACTCATTCTTGTCCCCATGCCATGCTGTACCCCTCAAACAGCCCCTATTGCTCCTCATGTCCCCGTGCCAAGCTATGATATTTTATGCCCATTCATCCACAATGCGCTGTATCAGAGCAATACTCAGTCGGCTGTAAAAAAAAAGTTTTTTACAAGGTCATTCACTGATAACATCCCACTTTCTGAAAAAAACTCTTCTTTACTGTATTACCCAATAAAGGTGTCAATCACCCAGTCTCTTTAAAGTATCAATAGCAGAAACTGAAAGCACCTGAAACCTCTTTATCTTATGTAAATAAACATTATGAAATTGACAGCATAGGTCAGAGTGCCAAAGCTGTCAATCAAACAATGTTTTCCCTGGGGCTCGTGTGTTTCAACAGGCAAATGTATTTCTGGGCTCTCAGTCAAAGAATATTTAACACCTTGGCAATGGGGGCATGAAGGGCCATAGGGCTTTTGGGTGGAATCATCTCTTGGCATGGTGGGCATGAGAAGGACCGTTTGAACTTGCCTTTCATGGAGTCTGTGGCTTGTGACACTCTGGAGGTGTCATGAGCCACAATACTTTGAAAAGCTGACCCAACTCCCAGGAAAATTTCTGGGGCTAGGACATGTCTATTCCTTCATTGGAGCTGGTCAGGTCAGGAGTGCAGAGTGCCGGTTTGTAACCCAAACCACCCGCATTCTTGAAAGGCACTCCTGGAAATTGGAAGCCCAGGAATGGGATCAGGAATCCGGGAATTCAGACCTTCCCACTATTTCAAAAGGGCTCCAGCCTGTTATCAGAGGAGTTTTTTAAAAATATAGAGTACACACATTTTTTTTTCCCAATTAAGGGGCAATTTAGCATGGCCAATCCACCTACCCTTCACATCTTTGGGGGGTGAGACCCACGCAGACACGGGGAGAATGTGCAAACTCCACACAGTGTCCCGGGGCCAGGATCGAACCCACTCCTCAGCACCATGAGGCTGCAGTGCTAACCACTGCGCCACCGTGCTGCCCCGTTATCAGAGGAGTTGGGAATGGTACTGATCATTGTGCGATCTTCAGCGAACATCCCCATTTCTGACTTGATGGAGGGAAGGTTTAAGTAAGCAGCTGGAGATGGATGGGCCTATCTAATTGGCCTCCAACAACCACAACAATTTTCCTTTGTGCCATGTAGGATTCCAAATAGTGGGGACGTTTCCTTAGATTCATTGAGTACCTTTGACAACCTCTGAATGGCATAAGGCACTTCGCTGCCAAATAAATACTTTATCCATGAATCCTTTAATAATGTTTAATTCCTAAGATTGAAACTTATTCCTGCATGAGAAAATTAAGAAATAGGAATGAATTCAGTATTTATCACTCCAGTGACGTTGCCAATGCTGAGGAATGGGAATGTGTGTATATTGCAGCAGCAAATGGGAAGTGGTTTGGAGAGCATTGTACTAGTTTAGTTTGGAGATAAGAAATGTGTGGATGAGGCATTCAGCAGCAGACAGGCTGAGGTAGTGATGAAGATGGGCTTTTTTACACTGATGGAAATTATCTTTGTGATGGAGACAATGTGAGAAAAAAAGCTTAGCTTGATTTCAGATGGAATGCAGAGATTGCAATAACTCTGTTTTAAAGTGAGACCATGGCCTGGGAGAGAGTATCATTGGCTAAACGGTGGAGTTTGGGGTGGGATTTGAAAACAATGGCTTCGGGCTTCCTAAAATTTATATGGAGAAAATTCAGGTTCATCCAATATTTGAAGCTGGACAAAAAGCATATCAAATCAGGTGTACTGGAGGGATCCCAGAGGTGGAGGTCTTTGCCATTCGGGTGGCAACAACCCACTTCAGGTATTTGGGTGTGCAGGTGGCCCAGGATTGTGCCCAGCTTCGTAAGACGAGCTTTACAGGTCTGGTAGGTAAGGTTAAGGTGGATCTACTGACAGGTCGGGTGCAGGCGGCGAAAATGAATATTTGGCTGCGGTTTCTTATTTTTATTTCAGTGCTTGCCAATCGATCTTTTCGCCTAAATCGCTTTTTAAGGGTGTGGATAGGTTTGCTTCATCGTTTGTCTGGCCAGGTAAGGTGGCTCGGATTAGGATGACAGTACTTCAGAGAGGGTGGCAGTCGGGGGTGTTGGGCCTTCTGAACTTCTTGTACTATTACTGGATGGCAAATGTGGAAAAGGTGCAGGGTTGGAAGAGGGAGACGGAGGCTTTGTGGGTGAGGATGGAGGTGGGTTCCTGTAGGTCGGGGTTGCGGGAGCTGGCAAAGGCGCCACTCTCATTTGCCCGAAGGAGATATTCAGGGAGTCCTGTGGTGGTTGCCACGCTGAAAATATGGAGGCAATTTCGGCAGCAATTTAGGTTAGGGGTGGGGTCAAGGTTGATACTGATCCAAGAGTATCATGGCTTTGAGCTGGGGAGGATGGATGCGAGGTTTCGGGGATGAGAGGGAAGACGGGTGAAGGAGATGACGGACTTGTCTTTGGAAGGGCGGTTCGCAGGTTTGGAGGAGTTGGGGGCGAAGTTTGGGTTCCTGTGTGGGGAGGGTTTTAGGTACATGCAGGTCCGGGACTTTGCGAAAAGGTCTTTCCAACCTTTCCAGTAGCACCTTCCTGCTCGTTGCTGGAGAAGGTGTTATCGGCGATGAGGTCGGAGGGTGAAGTCATCTCGGTGATTAATGGGAGGATTTCGGAAAAATATAAGGTGACTCGAGATGATCAAGATCAAGTGGGAGGAGCTTGGAATGGCACTGGAGATGGGATTGTGGTGTAAGGTGCTACAGAGGGTGAATGCCTCTGCCTCGTGTGTGAGGCTTGAGTTGATACAGCTAAAGGTGGTACACAGGGTGAACCTGATGAGATCAAGGATGAGCCGGCTGTTTGAGGGGGTAGGGGATACTTGTGAATGGTGTGGAAAGGACCCAGTTGATCATGTACATATGTTCTGGTCCTGCCCGAAGTTGGAGACATTTTGGAAGTCGTTCTTAAGCACCATGTCGGCGATCTTGCATGTGGACTTGGAGCCTGGTCTCCTGGAGGTTATATTCGGGGTGTCAGACCATCTGGAGTTGCGAGTGGGGGCAGGTGTTTTAGCCTTCACCTCGCTGATCGTTTGCAGGTATGTTCTGTTGGGGTGGAGGTCAGCTTCTATACTCTGTGCCTCGGCGTGGCTGGGGATTTAACGGAGTTCCTGACTTAGAGAAGGTGAAGTTTTCCCTAAGAGGGGCAAATGAGGGGTTCCACAAGACATGGGGTTTATTTATTCTGCATTTCTGGGAGCTAGTTACTATCAACTGTTAGAGGTGGGAGTTGATTGGATGGGAGCAGGGGTGCGGTTTTGTGCTGAGTTTATTTTATTTTCTGTTGTAATGTTTTGCAAGTGTTCAAATGTTAAAAACTTGAATAAAAATTCTGAAATCTCCCTCCGTGTACCCGAACAGGCGCCGGAATGTGGCAACTAGGGGCTTTTCACAGTAACTTCATTGCAGTGTTAATGTAAGCCTACTTGTGACAATAAAGATTATTTATTTTTATTATTTATTTAAAAAGGTGTACTGGAGGAACCAATAGGCGATGGAGAGGCAGAGCTGGGTGTTGTCAGCGTACATGCAAAAACTGACATCATATCTTCAGATGTTGTTGCCTAGGAGCAACATATCGAGGAGAAAGACAAAGGGCCAATGATTGGGGGAGTTCCAACTCCAATGGTAACAGTGCAGATTCGGGAACAGAATCAACTTTTGGAAATTCTCTGGCGATGATTTATAAGAGTGGTGCTAGATTAAGGCAATCCCACCAAGCCAGAAAATGGAGGAGGGGGTTTGGAGACGATTTGTGTAGTTGACAAAGGTCGAAAACCGATCAACATTCCCCTTTCCCTCACCTTGCATCAAACATTAGCACTTCTAGAAGGGATCCAGTGCAGAGTCCCTGACTACACTCCCTCTCTCTGACTGGGGATACTCCAGACTACTGGAGGCTCTTATTGTTGCCCAGCTGCCATTAGCTGACACAGCACCAAACAGTGATCAAAGTCTGTGTATTCAGGTAGGTATGATATAGATAGGGAGCTTACCCTCTCGATCTTTATCTCTTGTTATTGGGTGCACACGTTGATCTTTGTCACAAAGCTGTTATCATGATTAATCAGTAAGATCTGAATCAACAGTTGTTCGTTGGGCAGATGAATAGGAATAAATTCAGTATTTATCACTTGGGTATATTCATTACCTGCACCAGCTTCACATGATCATTAATCTTTGACAGGGTTTTCAGTTGCTAGTTAATCATGTACATATGTTCTGGTCCTGCCCGAAGTTGGAGACATTCTCTCAACTCACCACATTTCTTTTCCAGTTGGTACCGGATACTGTCATCCTGGCTCAATGCTGCCTGCACCGCGCTCTCTACCAATTCAATCACTTCTTCCCCAGCTTGTTCAATGGCTTCAGTCATTACAGAGAATGTGCCTCTGATTTCACATGAGTGAAAAGCGCAAACAGAGAATAAGACACGGGGCCAATGACAGTCTGACCACATAAGAAATAGCAGCAGGAGTAGGCCATTTGGTTAATGGAGACTGTTCCACCATTAGACAATCTCAACCCTGATCTTCTACTCTCCCCACATCCCTTAACTCCTTTAATACTCTCAAATCCATTGACTTCTGTCTTGAATATACTCAGTGGCTAAGCACCCACAGCTCTCTGGGCTGGAGAATTTCAAAGACTCAGACCCCTTTTATAAATAATTTTTCTTTGGGTGACAATTAATGGAGGCAACAGGGTCTCACTCATCAATTGTTAAGCTTGGGAGACTCAGAACCTCTTTGGGGAGGGCACTGGGATGACGATATTTTCAAAAGCCAAAACTGGAACACATTGAAAAGTCTTGGGAAGATGGGGCTCCGTGTTCTGATGTCCAATTGCAGGAGTCTGGGGGAGGGGCAATTGAAAGTTTTGTGATGACATCTCCTGAAATATGTCCAGCCAGAGTTGCCAACACTATTAAGACACCCAATTATTGAAGATAGCAGTTACAAACCACTGACTTTTGTTTCAATTACATTTCTACCTCATTCTCTTGAAAAAACTGAACCAAGGCTCTGTTATGTTGCTCGTTATGCTTTTACTTAATTGCTCTGTTTTAATAACCTTTGCTCTAGAGTCGCCAGGTATCTTTCTGATATCACCACGAGGTTCAAAGCCAAGTGCTGATCAATAACTCAATACACCAGTTAGTAAGTTTCAAACCAAAACACATTTATTATACACACAGTCAATCACTACTCATGCATAAACTCTACTTATTAAACTATCACTGCTACTGAAGGCCTATACTTAGCTTTTGAATGGCCCACCAGGTCAGAGGAACAATGGCCTTTGTCCGGTTCTGAATCTGCTGGCTTCAAGCTGGTATGGAATAGTAACTAGGAGTGTCTATCTCGTAGCGTGCGTTGACTGGAGACTTACTTGGTTGATGCAGCTGCTAGGCAGGTCTCTCCTTGCTGAGAATCACGGTCAAGAGTTCTTTGAGAACTGCCAAGAGAGCGAACTGAACTTGGGGACTCTACTTTATAGTCCCCAGGGGTTTCGCGCCCTTTTGAGTGGACCCCGGACTTGGTCCCAATTAATTGGACCATGTCCCAATCGTTTTTATCGATTTCTCCAATACTGGAGTTGTTCCCTGATCGTTGGGCGGGCCCTATGTGTCCGTTGGCCTGCCTTTGTCCGAGCTCCCGCTGGCACCGGGGAGTCTGGTTTGGTGCCGATTGATTCAATGTTTCTAATTGTTCCTGGGGATCGCTCATTAGTATGTAGATGGCTATTGGTTTTGGTTCTGTCTGGGTTCTGCAAATCTTAATACACAGGAAACTTTGCACCTGCTTGTTTTCCTTGTGGCTGGCCAATTTTCCCTGTACTCTTTGCGGGCATCCATTTTGGAATCTGGACGTGGCCACCCCAGGTGGCTACAGTCACAAGATCCCAGGCAATTCTGCTTGAACTCTACTGTGCATTGCACAATGGTGAGATCAACCTCAATTTAAAAGCCTTGTTTATTTTCATTTGCATACTGGGCTCCAACTATGGATGTTTTTAGCCAGAAGGCTGGATTTTAAATTAGCCAATGTACATAAGTGTGGGAGATTTTGTTTGCACCTAGAACCATAAATGGGAAAGGATGTGATCTTTCAATGAGATGGTCATGCCATGGCTCAACAGAATGTGCCAGCTCCCTTCCTCAGCACTGATTGGCAGTTTTCCAATGTACAATGTCTGATTACCTCTTCAAATGCAGTTTCTGGTTTTTGGAAACTGCTGTCAATCCTTGTCATCATCCACAGGCTGATTCCCGCCCTATTCCCAGGTGGTCGGGGGGTTCATTTATAGGATGTCCTCAGGGTAAAAGATCTTCGGTCCTCCTATAAATTACATCAGTAACTCACAGAAGTTACCCCCCGTATCTGCTCTAAATGAACCCCAATAACTCCTATAAATTAAGCCTTGTGCCTCCTATCAATCAGTCTCCTCCACCACAGGCCACCAGCTCACACCTTGCCCCACATAGACCCCCCCCCCCCCCCATATTACCACCACCCCCATCCTCTAGCACTCCCCCTCCTACCTCCAGCTCTCTCCCAAAGGCCTCTGGCTCTCTTCCCTTATGGCTCCCCTGCTCCCTCCACCGGTTTCTGGCTCTTTCCATCCCCCAACCTCCAGCTCACCCATGGCCTCCAGCTCTCCGTCAGCCCCTAGCTCTCTTCTATGGCCTCTGGCTCTCCCCCCACCCCACCCCACCCCACAGCCTTTGGCTCTCCCTGCCTCACCAGCCTCTAGCTCTCCTGCACCCACCCCCGCCTCCAGCTCTCCACTGCTTGCCTCCTCCTTGGAAGCCCTGATTTGGTAATCGGAGAATTCTGATGGAATCGCCAATCAGGGCTGCGAATGCTGTCACATTGAGAACCAGTCCATTTCGGGGAAATCATTTTCACCAGCTCTGGATGCCAGTGAGAAGGAATTCTGTACATGCAGGAGTGTCCCAGGGCAGTTGTTTAAGGATTGATGAGTGAGTGGCATTCCGATTCGGATGGTGCAGCCGATTAGGTTTTTTCTGTGTTTCCCAAATGTAAATGGTGCAAGGGGGTGGGGTGGGGTGGGGTGGGGGGGGTTGAAGGACCATGACATTAATTGCCAGTCAGGCACTTAACTGGACAACAGCATGCCGTCTCGATGACCCCAAGGACAGAAGTGCCACCCCGTTGAGAGCTGCTACCCAATCTATGGCTGGCAACTCTATTAAACAGCAGTGCCACTGTGAAGATGGCGGATGCTGCCTCTAACGCACCCACGCAAGGCTCAGGATCATCACTCAGGCACACAAAAATTACAATAGATAACTGTCGTACTGGTGAGCCACTGAGTATCGGAGACATGCTGACTTGAGTGTGCTCACCGAGTGATGACAGGACTGATGTGGCTGTGGTGTGTCTCTGTTGGCCCTCACTACAGTGGCTCAGGAAGGAAGGACACACATTGGGCTGATGTACTGAGGGGTGACAAAGCTGTGGTGGCACCTCAGCATGGAGAGGCGAGTGAGGATAGAATATTGAGAGGAATAAACGATTCAAGTAATGGGTTTGAGGCACAGAAGTAAACCTGGACCCACTCGCTATGCTCAAATCAATAGTGGTGCAGTTGAATGATCTCAGCCAGAGTTCTATCTCATTTAATTTCATTTAATTTCAGACTTCTCCTTGACATTTTTTTTTTAATTAGATAAACACAAATAGTTAACAAATAATTAATAATCACTGTCCTTGAGTACTAAACCTCCAACATTGCAGCACTCCCTTAGTACTGACCCTCCAACAGTGCAGCACTCCCTCAGTACTGACCCTCCAACAGTGCAGGACTCCCTCAGTACTGACCCACCAACAGTACAGCATTCCCTTAGTACTGACTCACTAACAGTGTAGCACTCCCTCAGTACTGACCCTTCAACAGTGCAGCACTCTATTTGTACTGCCCCCCCAACCCCCCCACCAACAATGCAACATTCCTGTAGTACTAAACCTCCAACAGTGCAGCATTCCTTTAATAATAATAATCGCTTATTGCCACAAGTAGTTACTGTGAAAAGCCTCAAGTCGCCACATTCCAACGTCTGTTCAGGGAGGCCGGTAGGGGAATTGAACCCGCGTTGCTGGCCTTATTCTGCATTACAAGCCAGATGTTTCACCCACTGTGCTAAACCAGCCTGTAACCCTCCCAACAGTGCAGCACTCCCTTGGTACTAACCCTCCAATAGTTCAGCACTTGCTTAGTATTAATCCTCCAACAGTGCAGCACTTCCTTAGTACCCTCCAACAGTGCAGCGCTTTCTCATATTGAATCTGCCTCTGACAGTGCTATGATCCCTTGTTCTGCATTGGCACATTAGTCTAGTTTCTGGATTCAAGTCTAGAGTGGGGTTCTGACTCAGAGGCAAAAGTATCATTGACTGATAGACAAAAAAGAAATCAAACATGCGATTGAATTCAATTTTTCAATTGTTAAGACAGCTTCATATTGCTAACAGCACATTATATTTAAATATGGCTTTATGATGGTCATGATACAATTGTGCTGAAGACTGCAACAAATTCCCTACGGTGATAAAAGAGTGAATCCTGCATCACAAGACCCAGCTATTGTCATTTAACTTAATCATTAATGTCAGCTTGGCCTAGTTAGTAGTACTGTGGTCTCTGAGTCAGATGATCATAGACTCAAGGCCCCACTCCAATGAGGAAGTCTTACTTTGTTAGGAGCTCAGGTGAGAAGTTAAAGCAAGGTCCCATCTACTTAGAACATAGAACATAGAACAGTACAGCACAGAACAGGCCCTTCGGCCCTCGATGTTGTGCCGAACAATGATCACCCCACTTAAACCCACGTAACCCGTATACCCGTAACCCAACAATCCCCCCATTAACCTTACACTACGGGCAATTTAGCATGGCCAATCCACCTAACCCGCACATCTTTGGACTGTGGGAGGAAACCGGAGCACCCGGAGGAAACCCACGCGCACACGGGGAGGACGTGCAGACTCCACACAGACAGTGACCCAGCCGGGAATCAAACCTGGGACCCTGGAGCTGTGAAGCATTGATGCTAACCACCATGCTACCGTGAGGCTACCGTGGTGGAAGTCAGCAATCAAATGGCACAGGAACAGGGGAGTTCTCCCAATGGCTCAAACAATCTAGCCTTCCTTTATTTTTTGCGCAGGCCCTTTAAATGTTTGCACGATCACACACCCTTGATGGGCCAATTTGTGCGCACTGTTTACAGTCACTTTCGAGTTTCTGTATGGCAGCTTAGATGAATCATTGGTCTCAATTAATGTTCTCTTTTACCCCAAAACAGTGCAACTGCTCATTCATCTCATCTACTGTTTCTGGGACCTTGCTTTGAACAAACTGATTGATCCGTTTACCTATATTAACTGTTAAATGAAGAACACTATTCACCACACCCTATGCTGCTCTTGCTCATGTATTTGCTTTGTTTGGTCCTACGTTCCACACGGTAACCAATCACTGTTTATCGATGTACCATTTGTCAATGTACTCTATCGATTATTCTTTTTTTGTCTACTATGTACATACTGTGTACGTTCCCTTGGCAGCAGAAAAATACTTTTCACTGTACTTCAGTACGTGTGACAATAAATCAAAATCAAATCAAAACCAAATGGTCATACAGCGTTTTGAAACATGCTGAGCATTTGATCAGGTTCAGTGTAAATGTTAGTTTTCTTGGCGTCTAACTCCAAATACCTTGTTTAGACGGCAGGTTTGGAGTTTGATGAAGACTATGTACAATGAGATAGGCCAGGAGAGGCAGAGATACTTTAGAAAGGCTTAAATCGGGCAGCACGTGGCACAGTGGGTAGCACTGCTGCCTACAGCGCTGAGGACCCGGGTTCAAATCCCGGCCCTGGGTCACTATCCATGTGAAGTTTGCACATTCTCCTCGTGTCTGCCTGGGTTTCACCCCCACAACCCAACGATGTGCAGGTTAGGTGGATTGACCATGCTAAATTGCCCCTTAATTGGAAAAAAATAATAATAATAATTGGGTATTTATTTTAAAAAAGAAAGGCTTAAATCAGATGGTAAATTGGAGAATGTTGATGATGGCCAAGGAATTCCTTAAAGGTTCCATCAATCTATGCTCGGGTTCTGCGGATGCACGTACAGAGTTTCTCTGGTGTCTGTGAACACTTTAGGATAAAAACAGGATGGATCTAAAACTTCTTTCTAGATATTCTGGGCAGTATTTAATGAGGAAACAGGGTTATCTTTGAACAAGTTGAAAGAGCATTTCCATAAACAAAGAACCCTCTCACATTGAGCCCCTTCACTGGCTGAGTCAGGCTGTGGTGCTGGAATGCCACTTTCTCTTACTGAGGCTTCAGGTGGTGATGTACCATCAATTGAACGCGAGACGAGTTGCTGGACAAAAGTATGGCTTTAATCAGCTAGATGTTAGCCCTGCGGTCGATTACAGTATAAGGACGACCGCCGGGAGTACTGGGTATTTATACCCCGCCCTGGAGGCTGGGTTAACTCAGCCTCTCGACCAATCGGGAAGCCGTCACATGACTGGTCTCAACCAACCAGTCGAGAGGCACATGACTGACCAATGGTAAGCCGGTGTTCTGCACCAATGGCAGGCAGCTATGCTAATCATACCACCACAGGTGGAATCTGGAGGCCAGGCATTGCAGGCAGGAATATAACTTGGTGTAGGTGCAGAAATCACAGGCCATTTAGTTTGGACCAACAAGAGGGTCTTCAGCAGAGCTTCTCTTGGATGAGGCAAAGTTCCCAAACATTTTACATGAATCGAGGTTCCTGAGGAACTGAGGTCTGGGAGTAAACCCCTGTTTTAAAAAAAATATTTTTATTCTCCTCCTTTTTCACAATATTTCTCCCGAATTTACACTCAACAACAATCAATAACCAACACCAAATATTTCAAACCCCATAACAGTAACAACGATCCCATCCTCCCACCATGCCCAGACATCAGCCCGCATGTTAACATAAACAAATGACAAAGAAAAAAAAATGAATCAGGGATTACCCATAGCCATCTTCAACATACACAGCCCCTCTCCCCCCCGCACCCCACCCACCGTTCCCCCCCCCCCCCAACTAATGTTCGATGTTATCCAGTTCTTGAAAGTGCAGAATAAATAGTGCCCATGACTTGTAGAACCCCTCCGAGCTTCCCCTCAGTTCGAACTTAACCTTCTCAAGGGTTAAGTATTCCAACAGGTCCCCTCGCCACGCCAGGGCACAGGGTGGAGAGGCTGCTCTCCATCCCAGCAGGATCCGCCTTCGGGCGATCAACGAGGTGAAGGCTATGATATCTGCCTCCGCACCCATTTCCAACCCTGGCTGATCCGACACCCCGAATATGGCCTCCCGGGGACCCAGGTCCATCTTCACATGCACCACCTTGGAAATTACCCTAAACATCTCCTTCCAGTACTCCCCAAGCTTTGGACAGGACCTAAACATATGAACGTGATTAGCCCCCCCCCCCCCCCCCCCCCCACAACGTTCACACACATCTTCTACCCTTCCACCCCTTCAAAGAATCAGATCATCCTCACCCTTGTGAGGTGTGCCCTGTACACCACCTTCAGCTGTATCAGCCCCAACCTTGCACACGAGGTGGAGGCATTCACTCTCCGGTGTACCTCACACCAGACCCCCTCCTCTATAACCTCTCCCAATTCTTCCTCCCACTTTGCTTTGATCCCCTCCAGTGGTGCCTTATCCTTTTCCAACATAGCTCCGTATACCGCTGACACTGTCCCCTTCTCCAGTCCCCTTGCCGCCAGCACCTCCTCCAACAACGTGGAGGCCGGTTCCTCCGGGAAACTCTGTATCTCCTTCCTGGCAAAGTCCCGAACCTGCATATACCTAAACACTTCTCCCTGCTCCGGCCCATACTTTGCTTCCAGCTCCCTCAATCCTGCAAGTCGACCCCGAGGAAACAAATCTTTTAGAGTCTTAATCCCCTTCTCTTCCCATTTCCAAAAGCTTCCGTCCCACCTCCCTGGCTCAAATCTGTGGTTCTCCCGGATCGGCATTTCCCTCGACCCTGCCCCCAACCCGAAGTGTTGGTGAAACTGCCTCCAGATTTTCAATGAAACTATTACTACCGGACTCCCTGAGTATTTCCCCGGAGCTATCGGGAGCGGGGGTGTTGCGAATGTCTTCAGCCCCGACCCCCTGCACGAACTCTCCTCCATTCTGACCTACTGGGAATCAACCCCTCTGACTCAACTCCGCACCTTCTCCACATTTGCCGCCCAGTAGTAGTACATCAGGTTCGGGAGACCCAAACCCCCTGCCTGCCTTCCCCTCTGTAGCAGCACCTTCCTCACTCTGGCCACCTTCCTTCCCCATATAAACGAGGTAATCCTTCCCTCAATCTCCCTGAAAAAAGACTTTGGCAGGAAAATCGGTAGGCATTGAAAAATAAACAGAAATCGCGGCAACACATTCATATTAACCGCCTGCACCCGACTGCCAGTGACAGAGGGAGACCATCCCACCTCGCCAGGTCGGCTTTCACTCTTCCCACCAAACTAGTGATATTGTATCTGCGAAGCCTTCCCCACTCCCGGGCAACCTGCAACCCCAAATACCTAAAGTGAGTTCCTGCCCTATGGAATGGCAGCCCCACCACCCCTGCCCCCACCCCCGGTTGAGACACCACGAAATACTCACTCTTGTCCAAGTTCAGCTTGTACCCAGAGAAAGACCCAAATACCTGCAGCAACTCCAATATTCCTCCTATCGATGCACTCGGCTCCGACACATATAGCAGCAAGTCGTCGGCATACAAGGACACCCTATGCTCTCCCCCCCCCCCCCCTCACTATTCCTTTCCATGCTCCCGAACTTCTTAATGCGATGGCCAACGGCTCAATCGCAAGCGCAAACAGCAGGGGGGACATAGGACATCCCTGCCTCGTCCCACGGTGGAGAGAGATGTATCTCGAACTGATATTGTTCGTGCGGACACTCGCCTTCGGCTCCTTATATAATAACTTTACCCAGTTCACAAATCTTGGTCCAATCCCAAACCGTTCCAGCACTGCCATCAGGTACCCCCATTCCACCGGATCAAACACCTTCTCA
Source organism: Scyliorhinus canicula (assembly GCF_902713615.1). Taxonomy (NCBI): domain Eukaryota; kingdom Metazoa; phylum Chordata; class Chondrichthyes; order Carcharhiniformes; family Scyliorhinidae; genus Scyliorhinus; species Scyliorhinus canicula. The sequence continues at coordinate 41,571,133 of NC_052163.1, forward strand.
GCGTCCAGTGCCACCACCACCTCTGTTTCCTTCCCTTCCGCCAGTGCCATAACGACGTTCAAGACCCTCCTAATATTAGAAAACAGCTGCCTCCCTTTCTCGAACCCTGTCTGATCCTCACCTATCATCTTCAGGAGGCACCCCTCCAGCCTACCCGCCAGTACCTTTGCCAATACCTTTGCGTCCACATTAAGAAGTGAAATGGGCCTATACGACCCACACTCCGTCGGATCCTTATCCTTTTTAAGCAACAGTGAAATCGATGCCTGCCACAAGGTTTGCGGCAGCACTCCCTTCCCTATCGCCTCTTCAAACATCCCTACCATCAGGGGTGCCAACTTATCCTTAAATTTTTTATAATATTCCACCGGAAACCCATCCGGCCCTGCCACCTTCCCCGACTGCATCTTCCCAATCGCGTCTTTTATCTCCTGCTCCAGTATTTCTCCTTCTAATGTAGCCTTGTCTCCCTCCCCTAGCCTCAGGTACTCCAACCCATCCAGAAATTCCAGCATCTCACGGTCTCCCCCGGGTGGCTCTGACCTGTACAACCTCTCGTAGAATTCCTCAAAAACCTTGTTAATCTGCTCCGGAGCCACCACCAACTTCCCGGCCCTATCCCTTACCTGAAGAATTTCCCTTGCGGCTGCCTCCCTCCGGAGCTGACCTGCTAACATACTTGTCTTATCTCCATGTTCATAAACTGTACCCCTCGCTCGCCTCAGTTGGCGCATCGCCTTCCTGGTGGATAGTCGGTCGAAGCTCGCCTGTAGTTCCTTCCTCTTTCCCAGCATTGCTGGGTCCCCATCTTCTGTATAACTCCTATCTGCCTCCAACATCTCATCTATTAGCCTCTGCCGCTCCAACCTCTCCTCTTTGTCCATCCTGGCCTTAAACAAAATTACCTCACCTCTCACTACCGTCTTTAGAGCCTCCCAGATGACTGCCATTGACACCTCACGCGTACAGTTGAATCTTACATATTCCTTAATTACCTTTTCAATTTTTTCACAGAATACTTGGTTCCCCAAAAGCCCCACATCCAGTTTCCACCCCGGCCTCTGCACTACCCCCTTCTCCAGCACCATATCCACCCAATGCGGAGCGTGATCTGACACAGCAATTGCAGAATATTCCGACCCCTTGACTCCAGCCAGCAAAGCCTTTCCCACCACAAAAAAGTCAATCCGCGAGTATACCCTATGGACTGCTGAGAAAAACGAATACTCCCGTTCCCCTGGGTGCAGGAACCACCAATGGTCCACCCCTCCCATTTCCACCATTAGCCCAGCTAGCGCCTTTGCCCCCCCCCCCCTGATGGGACCAGCGAGCGCGGCCGTGATCTGTCCAACCTTGGCTCCTGCACCAAGTTCCAGTCCCCCCCCCCACAATCAGCTCGTGTGTGTCCAAGTCAGGAATGGCTCCAAACACCTTCCTCGCAAATCCCGCATCGTCCCAGTTGGGACCGTATACACTTACCAGCGCCACTAATCTCCCGTCCAGTGCCCCGGCCACAATCACATATCTACCCTCCTGATCTGCCACTACCTTCCCCATATGGAAGCGTACCCTTTTGCTGACCAACACTGCTACCCCTTGAGCCCTTCCATCAAATCCAGAGTCAAACACTTGGCTAACCCAACTCTTTTTAAGTCTCACCTGGTCCTTCACCCTCAAGTGAGTCTCCTGCAGCATTGGCACATCGGTTTTCAGACTTTTAAAATGCGCAAGCACCCTTGACCTCTTGACCGGACCTCCTAGCCCTCTCACGTTCCACGTAACTATCCTTACTGGGGGTCTCTCAGCACCCCCCCCCCCCCCCCCCCATACCTTTCTTATCCACCAGCAACATAGCGCCTGGCCCTGCCCCATAAGCCTGACCCGCCCCTGTCCATTGTTAACATCGAACCCTTTCCCCCCCTCCTGAAACCCCTCCCTACCTTTCCCCCAGAAACAACATCCCCCAGCATCCAACCCTTCCTCCCCCCCTCTCGCTCGCCTCGTAGGCCCATTGACGCCTGCTATCCAGGCTCCAATGTCCGCAGCCCTCCTCTCCTCTCACCTCCGTTCACTAGCTGACTGACTTTAGCTAGCTAGTGTGGGTGGCTCCCCCCCGCCAAGACATATCATCCCCTTCCACCCAGTCCCAGAGAAAAAAAACCCAAACCCAACAATCCAATCCATACAATTCACTAACATAACATGTAACCGTCGCAACACAGAGCGCCCATCAACCCACCATTAACTTAAACTCTATAACAATACAAAGAGAAGTAGATTACAATACAAATCCGTAAAAGGAAAGTTATAACATTTATACATTTTCCGGCTGTTCAAACACAGTCCACAGTCTCTCTTCCAGCTCCGCTCTTCATGTCTGTCCCAAGCCTTCTGCCTTCACGAAAGCCTCAGCCGCATCCGCTGTCTCAAAATTAAAGTCTTTGCCGTTATATGTTACCCTCAACCTCGCTGAGTACACCATACCAAACCGTACCCCCTTCTTATACAACGTCGCCTTCACTCGCCCAAACGCCGCTCGTCTTTTTGCAAACTCCACCGCCAAATCCTGGTAGATCCGGACCGTAGTACCATCCCATAGTATCTCCCGCTTCTGCTTCACCCAGTTTAACACCTTCTCCTTCACGCAAAACTTATGGAAGCAGATAATTACTGCCCTTGGCGGCTCGTTCACTTTGGGCTTCGGCCTTAATGACTGATGGGCTCGGTCTAGCTTGTACTGGGAGTGGTTCTCACCCTCCCCCATCAGCTCCGCCAACTTCTTAGCGAAGTATTGTGTTGGCCTTGGGCCCTCTGTCCCTTCGGGCAAGCCACAATTCTCAAATTATGCCGCCTTGAGCGGTTTTCCAAGTCTTCCAGCTTTGCTCGGAGACCTCTATTAATCGCCACAGCCCTCCGCAACTCACCTCCCATCGAGGTGACCTGGTCGCTGTATCGTGACATGGCTTCCTCCACTTCTTTCATCTTCTCGCCCTGCTCTCTCACCTCGGCCAATGCCTTTGCCACCGCAACCTTCAACGGGGCAATAATCGGGGCGATTGCCTCCTCCACCAGTAACTTCAATGCGGCCGCTGTCTCCTTTTTCCAGGACTCCATGTGCCTCGCAAACTGTTTTTCCAGCTCCCCCGCCATCACCTCGGTCATCTTCCCCACTGTAAATAGTGCGGCTCCGCTTTGCAGTTCGGCTTCCACTATCCTATCACCACTTTTATTCGTCTTTTCCTTTAGCGACGCCCCCACGTTTCCTCCTTTCTTCAACTCTGCTTTTCGCATCCTTTAGCAGCTTATTGTTTTTCACTTTCTTTCTCTTCTCCTCTCTCTCCCTCCACCCTTCTGTCCTTCATCAATCTGAATTATTCTTTTTTTTAAAGAGAAAGGGGAGGAGAAAAACTTCTTTAAATTTCTTTAAATCTTCCAGCTCTCTTCTTTTCCCCTCTTTACTCATCCAGAACTCCCCTGGGACCAGGTTCCAGCCTTCTTTCTTCCTCCTAGGTGGGAGCCATCCGTTGTGGAACACCGCTCTGACATGGTGTCCTGGACTCGGGCCTGCCTCCTCGGCCTCCTCGTAGCTCCGCCCCCTCTGCTCTGACCCCGACGCCGCGCTGGGCCCAGGACCTCAGCCCCCGCCGCCCCAACACCCGCGCGGGGTTCTTCACCGGTTTTTATACTGGCCCCGCTGGCTGCTCGCGATGGCCCCAAAGGCCGACGGTAGTCGGGGGGGTGCTTCGAAACTCGGGGATTTCCCTGAAATCGCCACGACTCGCGGCCACCGGCGGGAGCTCTTCGTGCTGCGGCCGCCCTGCGTGCCCACGCCACTGGACGTCGGAGTGAACCCCTGTTGATACTGCTGACAGTTTAGGGCTCAGTTATTCAAAATCCCGATCCCAGGAGTTCTGCATGCATCCCACATAGAAACTGCGTCCACAATGGATTGTGCCGGATTCTTGAACGCTTCCAAGCATATCCCACACAGCACGCTGTCCTTTGAGAGAACATGTGCCCAAAAAGCAGGACTAGGCTATTTGGCCCCTCATGTCTGTTCTACCGTTCAATAAGATCATGGCTGATCTGATTGTGGCCTCAAATCTACTTACCAGTGTGTTACCCATGACTATTGACTCCCTTGTAGATAATAAAACATCTAATATATTCCACTGTTCTCCGAGGTAGAGAATTTCAAAGGTTAACGCCATCTGAGAGAAGGAATTCCTCCTCATCTCCATCTTAAATCGCCTCTTATTTTGAAAATGCTCCTTAGTTCTAGATTGTCCCAAATGGAAAACATCCTCTCAGCATCTACCCTGTCAAGCCCGCTCAGGATCTTACATGTTTCAATAGATCACCTCTCATTCTTCTGAACTCCACTGGGTGTAGGCTCAACCTGTTCTGAGATTGATCATTCTGTCTTGAACTCTAAGCATGGAACTTGGTTCTCAGACAGACTGTAGACATAATCTGGTATCTACTTAACACTTGTTTATCAGTTCTACTTCCAAGTAGGTTACAGAGTAGGTCCGTAGCTCTTAGCCATTGATGAGCCATCAATTGCACGTGAGACGAGTTGCTGTACAAAAGTTAGGCTTTAATAAGCTAGAACTTAGCCCTGAGGTCAACTACAATAAATGGACGACCGCCGGGCGTTCTGACTATTTATATCTCGGTATGGAGGCGTGGTTAACTCAGCCTCTCGACCAATCGGAGAGCCGTCACGTGACTGGTCTCAACCAATCGGTCGAGAGGCACATGACCGACCAGGGCCAATGGTAAGCCGGTGTTCTGCACCAATGGCAGACAGCTATGCAAATCATACCACCACAGCCATGAGAGAGAGAAACAGTGGGCGCCATTCTCCCCTGCCCACGATGGGTTGGAGAATAGCGGGAGGGCGTCCCTGACATTTTTCACGCCCTCCTGCTATTCTCCATCCCCCCCCCCACGGCCGCCCCACGACACGAATCGCTGCTCGCCGTTTTTTACGGCGAACAGCGATTCTCCCCAGGCCGATGGGCCGAGTTTCCAGGCCTTTACGGCCGTTTTTACGGCAGCAAACACACCTGCTTGCTGACGTCGTAAAAACGGCCGCAACATGCCCGTTCTGGGCATCCAGGGCCCCGATTGGCACGGCAGTACCACGGCCATGCCAAGGGGGGCATGGGCCCACTATCGGTGCCCACCGATCGCGGGCAGTGCGTCCGTAACGGACGCGCTCTTTCTCCCTCCGCTGCCCCGCAGGATCAGTCCACGGGGCGGCCGAGGGAGATGACGGCCCCGCGCATGCGCGGCTGACGTCATCGTGCGCGTCAGCCGGTGTGACGCTTGGTGCGCGGACATAGCGATGGTCGTTAAGCCCGCGATGCCGTGCTTCACGGGGCCCCGCTGCTAGCCCCGCCCGGGGGGGGGAGAATCGGATCCCGGGAGGGGGCGCGGAGGCTGCCGTGAAACACGGCCAGTTTCACGGCAGCCTTTACGACTTGCCGCATTTGCGGAGAATTGCGCCCACAGTGTCCAATACATGACTGCCTAGTGTCAGTGGTACATCATTATCCATGGCATACATTAGCATAGCCCATCGGTTAACCCTTTATATGACCCCTTTCCCCATGTATGCTATCATACTTTTTAACAGCAACATGAAAATATGGGCGGGATTCTCTGGTCCCCCAGACACGTGTTTCTCGGCCGCAAGCCATTCGCTGGCGGTGGGATTCTATCCTCCCGCCGCTTGTAAATGGGATTTCCCATTGAAGTCACTCCACGCTGCCGGGAAACCCGCGGGCGGGGGTGCGTTGCCAATGGGAAAAGAGAATCCTGGAAATTGGAGAATTCCAATCTGTGACTTCAACTATTTACATTACATTTCTGTAACTCCCTTTTTACAATTATAGACTCAACTCCAAAACCTACTCAGCCTATGCCCCCCCCCCCCCCCCCCCCCCCCAAGTCACACTTCTGGGGGATTCAAACTCCCACAGTATTCTCGGCCCTTAGGGAAGACAGCTTGGAGATATAAGGGTTTTCTTCTGCACTTGGTAGATCATCTGCAGAATAGGTCAACTCTTTATCAGCATTGCAGCATAGCTGGAAAGCTGAGTGTAGGCTGAAGAATTACAAGGACAACAGAGAGAAGACTCAAGAATATTGACCTTTGGACCCTCTGGGACTAGAATCGAACACAGGACACTCTGAATAACTTGTTGCTCCCTTGAAGGACTCTGGGAAGAAGATTCTGAAGAGGAATGAACTTCAACGCCAGGGAAAGTTGCCACAGCGGCATTCTCTACCACTGTATCAAAGACTGAAGAAGCATTGAAGATCCTGAGAAATCAAAAATGATCATAGAAGGAGAAGGAAAAAAAAGCCTTTCAGAAAAAGAAGAGATGAATTACCAATGATATTTAATAAGAAGTATCTACTTTCTAAAGGCAGTGGTAAGAGAGCCACATTCAGGAAAATGGGAAGAAATGCTGGGGATATGTAGACAAGACAGCACCATCTTCTGCACTGGAATGAATTTCATTGACAAAATGAAGGTGAATTTCTGTAGACGAATAACCTAGAGATAGGTTTGCTGTGGGTGGCACAGTGGTTAGCACTGCTGCTTCACAGCCCCAGAGACCCGGGTTCAACTCTAGCCTCGGGTGACTGTGTGGAATTTGCACTTTTCCCCTGTGCCTGTGTGGGTTTCCTCCGGGTGCTCCGGTTCCTTCCCACAGTGCAAAGATGTGCAGGTTAGGTGGATTGGCCATGGTAAATTGCCCCTTAGTGTCCAAAAAAGATTAGGTGGGGTTACTGGGTTACGGGGATAGGGTGGAGGCCTGGGTTTTAGTAGGGTGCTCTTGCCAAGGGCTAATGTTGACTCGATGGGCCGAAGGCCTCCTTCTGCACTGTAAATTCTATACACAGAGTACTATTAATGATGTCTTCATTCCCAGCACCAGGATCACAACTGGCTGCAAAGGCTCGCACTCTGCAGTGAGATCCCGACGCTCGTTTCCCATTGGTCAATTGGGTCACATGACCCTTCTGATCCACACACACCCTTAAAAGGGCTAGCTACTATAACCTGGTTCTTCCTTTCCATTGAGCGTCACCAGTGGTTCAGTGGGTATCTACTTGTCCATGACTCAGAAGCTCGTGGGTTCAAGCCAACACCAAAGACCTGAGCTCATAATCTAGGTTGACACTCCAGTGGGGGACTGTCAGGTGCTGTCGTTCAGATGCAACGTTAAACCAAGGCTCTGTCTACCCAGTGGACATAAAACATCCCATGATTCTAATGAGAAGAAGAGCAGGAGCATTTTACTGGCCAATACTTATCTCTCAACCAACACTAAAAGCAGATTATCTGGTCATATACCTCACTGCTATTTGTTGGATCTTGCTTTGTGCAAACTGAATGTTATGTTTAGTAAATTGTAGTTGTGACTGCTTCAAAAGTACTTTATTGGCTGTAAAACTGTTTGCAACATCCCTTCCTTCAACCCCTAATTTCAGCGATGTCCAGGGAGGCAGAGTGTCAGGAATGGCACAAAACTAACAGGAGGCAATGGATTATTTCAACAGCAGCTATGTTGCCTCACGGTGATCAAATCCCAGGAACAAGCAGGATCCCTGGCTCTTCATCCAAAAGACAAATGATGCCTCCAGCAGGAGAGTTGAAGCTGTACATTTCTGTTGGAATGTTGGAATTTAATTTATTGGTGGCTGACAGTTAAACCCCGCCCCCAACACCATCCGCACTCCTTGATGGGTGTGTCTAACGAGCTGGCAATCGGTTTAAATCCCAGTGCTGGTTCTGTTTCTGCAAAATGGCTGCTGTGAATGTGTTTCTCTCAGAGGACAGCCTGCTTTGCGGGATCTGCTTGGAAATGTTCAGGGATCCTGTCACAATCCCGTGTGGACACAGTTTCTGTCTGGGATGCATTCAGAGTTGCTGGGATCGCCACATGGATGGTGGAGGTCAAAAATGTCCACAATGTCAACATGGGTTCAATCCCAGACCTCAGCTTCTCAGAAGCCTCGTCCTGTGTAGAGTGGTTGAAGAGTTTGCCTCATCCAGGGAGAGCTCTGCTGAAGACCCTGCTGCTGGCCCAGGCGATGTGGCCTGTGATTTCTGCACCCATACCAAGTTACAGGCAACACAATCCTGCCTGGCATGTCTGGCTTCTTACTGCAGAATCCACTTGAAGCCGCACCGGGAGAATGCAGCGTTCCAGCACCACGGCCTGACCCAGCCCGTCAAGGAGCTCAGCCAGAGACGGTGCCCGGCTCATGGAAAATCTCTTGACTTATTCTGCAAAACAAATCAGACCTTTATCTGCTCAGTGTGTACAACAAAGGAACACAGGAACCATGAGACAGTCACGGTGGAGGAGGAAGGGGCTGATAGAAAGGTGAGATCACTGCCTTCATTTATTGGCTGTAACTTTACGGAATGGAAATGGTCCAACGTCATATAAGGCGTCACGGTAGCACAGTGGTTAGCACGGTTGCATCACAGCGCCAGGGTCCCAGGTTCGATTCCCGGCTTGGGTCACTGTCTGTGCAGAGTCTGCACGTTCTCCCTGTGTCTGTGTGGGTTTCCTCCGGGTGCTCCGGTTTCCTCCCACAAGTCCTGAAAGACGCGCTGTTAGGCAATTTGGACATTCTGAATTCTCCCTCTGTGTACCTGAACAGGCGCCGGAATGTAGCGACTAGGGGCTTTTCACAGTAACTTCATTGCAGTGTTAATGTAAGCCTACTTGTGACAATAAAGATTATTAAAATTATTCATTAAGGCTGCTCTTAAATAGGAACAGGAGGAGGCCATTCAGCCCTTCAAGCCTGTTCCAGCATTCAATTATATCATGATTGCTGTGTGCCTCAACTTTCTCTTCCCTACTTTGTTTTCCGCATACTTAATTCCCCTGCCTAATAAAAATCTTTTTATTTTTTTATTTTTTATAAATTTAGAGTACCCAATTCATTTTTTTTCCAATTAAAGGGCAATTTAACGTGGCCAATCCACCTAGCCTGCACATCTTTTGGGTTGTGGGGGAGAAACCCACGCAGACACGGGGAGAATGTGCAAACTCCACACGGGCAGTGACCCAGAGCCGGGATCGAACCTGAGACCTCGGCGCCATGAGGCAGCAATGCTAACCACTGAGCCACCGTGCTGCCCTTAATAAAAATCTATTAATCCCTTTCTTGAAAGTTTCAAATAACACTTCTCCATCCACCCCACAGTCTCAACTGGTTAAAAAAAATAAAAACCAATGGGATCCAGGGTAATGTAGCAAGCTCGATTCAAAATTGGCTCAGTGACAGGAAACAATATTCATGGGTATTTTTGCAACAGGAAGACTGTTTCCAGTGGAGCTCCACCTTCATTTCATGGGCATAGCCCCCCTCACCCTCTAGCCCTTAGCAGTGCCACCCTGGCACTTGGGCACCGTTGCACTGCCACTGTGGCACCCAGGCAATGCTCCTGACAGCTGGGCAGTGCCAAGGTGCTTGCATTCCAGAGGGAGGGCAGGGGGGCCACCCAGCACTTACTCTGACCATCCTGGGTCTCCGGTGGCCCGGGAGACCCCCCGGATGCTGTTCCGCCTGGTTCACCTTTGAGTGGATTAGCACATATCGGCGCCCGGCTGCAGCCTCTCTGAAGAGGCCGAAGAATCGAGGGACGGCATTGGATCCCACGTAGGTAGGTTGTAAGTAGGTTTACGACCTACTTCCGCGAGTGTCATTCAGTCCCGCCCATTTGGGACGGGGCTACAACTCCGCCGTCTTGCGGGACTCCAGAGAATCCCAGGAGGCATGGAGGCTGTCAGGAGGCTCGTTGTAAGCATTTCTCGGCATTCTCTACCCGCGTTGCGCTCAAGCGAGAGCCGGAGAATCGCGTTCTACTTTTGTCCAAAGTGAATTCCATCTGCCACAGTTTTGCCCACTCACTGAATTCATCAATGTTATTTTGGAACATTCAGCTCCTATCTACAATGGTTACTACGAAGCCTAACTTAGTGTTGTAACAATATGTATATTGTAAGGAACACAAAGGGGTAACAATTTGATGTTAATACTTCTCACCACCAGATGGAGATAAGGAACAGTCATATAAATATCATGTGACTCCTGAGATTCTGGGAGAAGGCGTTTAGGCTTGAGAGAGATTGGTTGCACAGTGTAGAGTTCTGTAGTTAGAGGTATCATATATTAATAACTTATACCTTGTGACTTGTTTGAATCTTATTTAAGGAGGGAAAATAAATCGGGCGCGATTCTCCGCTCCCCACGCGGCGTGGGAGAATCGCGGGAGGGCCCCCCGACAAAATTCACGCCCCCCCTCACGCCCCCTGCGATTCTCTCCCACCCCTCCCCCCCCCCCCCCCCCCCCCCCCCCCAGCTCGGAAGAATCGCCGCTCGCCATTTTTCACGGCGAACGGCGATTCTCCGACCCGGATGGGTCGAGCGGCCTGCCGTTCGCGGCCGTTTCACGACGGCGGCAAACACACCTGGTCACTGCCGTCATGAACAGGGAGTGAGAAGCCCGTTTGGGGCTTGTAGGTGGCCTAGAAAGGAAAGAGCACCATGACTGTGCTCAGGAGGGGACAGGCCCGCGATCGGTGCCCACCGATCGTCAGGCCGGTGTCCAAATCGGACGCACTATTTCCCCTCCGCCGCCCCGCAAGATCAAGCCGCCACGTCTTGCGGGGCGGCTGAGGGGAAAGACGGCCACTGCGCATGCGCGGGTTCGTGCCGTTAGCGTCATGATGTCAGCCGCGCATGCGCAAGTTGGAACCGGCCAACCTGCGCATGCGCGGCTAACGTCATTAGGCGCGCCGGCTGCGTCATTCTCGGCGCGACGCTCCCGCGGCCGAGATTTACAGAGCGCCGCTCCTAGCCCCGTCGGGAGGGGAGAATAGGGGGCGAGGAGCAGCCTCCGAGGCCGTCGTGAAACTCGGCCGAGTTCACGACGGCCCTCCCAATTTTTCCCGGGAGTGGAGAATTCCGCCCATCAGCTTTGTTCATTTACTTAGCTTAATGTTCTTTGTTCAACACTACGTGCTCAAGACATCCTGATTTACAAAACAGAGAACATCACAAGTGTCGTCAGTAAACTTGGGTACAACACCTCTCTATTCCTTTAACCAAAAGAGAAAATGCTGGAAAATCTCAGAAGGTCTGGCAGCATCTGTAAGGAGAGAAAAGAACGAACGTTTCAAGTCCAGATGACCCTTTGTCAAAGCAAAGATAGCTCTTTTCTCTCCTTACAGATGCTGCCAGACCTGCTGAGATTTTCCAGCATCTTTCTTCTCTTTTGGTTTCAGATTCCAGCATCCGCAGTAATTCGCTTTTATCTCTCTATTCCTCTATTGAAGTAATTTATAAATATAATGAGAAGCTCAGGCCCAGTACAGATACTTGTGGGACACCACTAGTCACATGCTGATAATTTGAGTGCATACCCAATATCCCCAACTCTATCTCCTACCTCCTAACACATCTGTATCCATGCCAATTCCACATGCTTTCATTTTACTTTCGCAGTCTCTTGTGCGAAACTTCATCAAATGCCTCCTGTAAGTTCATATAATAATATGCATTGATATTCCCTTATCTACCATGTCAGTGATCTCCACAAAATCAATTAGACATGACCTACCTCTCATAAACCCATTCTGGTGCTCTCTGATCAGCTCAGATTCTGTGCAAGTGCTCTTTCACTCTATTCCTAATGATAAATTCTAGTCACTTTCCCACAACAGACAGACCAAGTTTCCAAGCTTTTCCTCCTGGGGGTTTAATGTGTGGACATTGAGTGATGGCAGGATCACCATGCACTGTGATGCTGGCTACAGTAGCCACCCATCATGGCCTGTCAGGAAATTCCTTACACATGGTGATTGGCCTCTTGGGAGAGGATGCACGAGACCTGTGCACCTATCCCCGACTATCAACCAGTCCCATCAGCAGAGAGGGTATGAGAAGGAACTATGAAGGCCAAGCATCTTATAGAATATAACATGGAATGCTTACAACACCGAAGGAACCATTTGGCCCATCATGCTCATGCCAACTCTCTGTAAGAGCAATCAGCCAGTCTCACTCTTCTGCATTTTCCCCATTGCCCTGCAAATTTCTCATTTTCAGATTACTATCAAATTCACTTTTCAAATCCACAACTGAAACTGCTTCCACCACACTCTCGGGCAGTATATTCTAGAACCTGGATCCTAATCATTCACTGCATAAAAACATTTTTCCTCATGTCAGCCCTGGTTCTTTTGCCAATCTTCTTAAATTGGTGTCATCTGTTTCTAAATCCCTCAGCCAATGGAAACAGCTTCTCCCTGATTATCCTCATGATTTTGGATGCACAATTAAATCTCCTCTCAATCTTTTCTCAATCTTTTTTCTAAAGAGAACAATCACAGCTTTGCCAACCTATCTCAAAACTGAAGCCTCTCACAGCGCAGAGTGGAGCAGCAGAAGCGTGCTGGGCCCATAAGCCAGAGAATCATGGATCAAAACCACCCTCTGCTCCATTGTTACACCTAGTTGTAGTAGAAGTTTATCAGCTTCCTGTTTCCAATTATGATGTGGAGATGCTGGCGTTGGACTGGGGTGAGCACAATAAGAAGTCTTACAACACCAGGTTAAAGTCCAACAGGTTTGTTTCAAATCACTAGCTTTCGGAGCACTGCTCCTTCACCTGAGGAGGGAGCAGTGCTCCGAAAGCTAGTGATTTGAAACAAATCTGTTGGAGTTTAACCTGGTATTGTAAGACTTCTTACCGTGCTTCCAATTAAATCTGCAAACAATCACTCAAATCGTTTAAGGGTGGCATGTGGCTAGCAGTGGGACTGCGACGTTGAGGACCCGGGTTTGAATCCTGGCCCTGGGTCACTGTCCATGTGGAGTTTGCACAATCTCCCCCTGTCTGCGTGGGTTTCACCCCCATAATCCAAAGATGCGCTGGTTAGGTGGATTGGCCACGCTAAATTGCCCCTTAATTGGAAAAGAAAAATAATTGGCCACTCTAAATTTACTTTAAAAAACTAAAGTCTCTCATCTGCCAAAACTATTCTTGTATATGTTTTCTGCACCATCTCCAATGGCTTCTCATCCTTCTTGAAGTGTGGGGCCCAGAACTGGATACAATTCTTCAAGTTGAGGCTGTACCGGTTTTATAAAGGTTCATCATAACTTCCTTGTTTTTGTACTGCATGACCTTATTTACAAAGCTCAGGATTCCACATGTTTTATAAGACATTTAGAGCGCTTCAGAGTGATTTCATTTTAACTCTCATTCAGCAACCTTGTGCAGGGCAGTTTTTCACTTTACTCTGCTTGCAGTTGAAATATTATTTATATATATTGGGAATGGTTGGACCTGAGGATGTGTGAACATTACCCGTGGGGCCTCACGGTAGCATGGTGGTTAGCATCAATGCTTCACAGCTCCAGGGTCCCAGGTTCGATTCCCGGCTGGGTCACTGTCTGTGTGGAGTCTGCACGTCCTCCCCGTGTGTGCGTGGGTTTCCTCCGGGTGCTCCGGTTTCCTCACACAGTCCAAAGATGTGCGGGTTAGGTGGATTGGCCATGCTAAATTGCCCGTAGTGTAAGGTTAATGGGGGGATTGTTGGGTTACGGGTATACGGGTTACGTGGGTTTAAGTAGGGTGATCATTGCTCGGCACAACATCGAGGGCCGAAGGGCCTGTTCTGTGCTGTACTGTTCTATGTCTATGTTAAATTAGTGAGACCATCCATGGAATCATCACTGGGGCCACCAACAGGAGCATCTGTAGTACGGATGATATAACAGGAAACCAGTTGGATGCTATGATGGGGAAACCACGGAATATCTCTAGATGCGAGGGAAACAATGGGCTCATAGCTTTTGTGCAATTCACTCTTTCTATATTATCCTGGGCAGCTCTCCACACAATGGTGTATCAGCCATTACTCGGTTGGTAGAAGTCTTGCCCCTGAGTCACAAAGCTCCGGGTTTAAGGCCCACTCCAGGGCTTGAGCACAAGAATCAAAGCTGACACTCCAGAGCAGTACCGAGGGAGCACTGTGCTTTTGGAGGAGCTGTCTTTCGGACGAGACGATAAAATTGAGGCTCCAACTGCCTCGGGTGCATGCAAACCATCCCATGCCACCATTGAGAAGAAGAACAGGGGAGTTATCCTCAGTATTCTCACCAATATATATCCCACTATCAACATTATAAAAACAGATTATCTGGTCATTCTTACACTATGGGGGTTTGCTATACGCAAATTGGCTGCAGTATATCCTAGATTTAAAAAGTGACTCCACCTCAGAAGTACTTTATTGGCTGTAAAGCATTTTGATAGATCCTGTAGTCATGGAAAAAACTATATACAAATCTTTTTCAATAACAGTCTCTATTTAAGCAGTGACGCACGAGGAGGTCCACAAATGTTGAAATACGTGGCAGGTCAGTAAGTATGTGATTGAGATAAAATCTGTTAGCAATGCTATTCACACAAAATATTGACCAGCATTCTCTTTCCAGATGTGAACTGACTTGCATTTCTAGGTAGTCCTGGGGACTGGGATCTCGGGGTGAGGACAGGATGCATTTGTTTGGGTCGCGTCAATGATTCACCATTAACTTAATATACCTTCCTACTTTCAAGAAAAAGCTTCTCCAAAAAGGGTGTGAAGCAGAAGCAGAGACACAGAAAACCCTCACTGAGATCAGACTTCTGGAACAAACCGTTGACTCAATCATGGTGAGTGGGTCCTTGGGGATTGAGGTACATTGGTTGCCTGTAGTGCATGTGGTCAGACTGTCATTGGCCTCGTGTCTTATTCTCTGTTAGAGTTCTTCACTCAAAGTGGGATGTGAAATCAGAGGCACATTTTCTGCCATGAATGAAGCCATTGAGGAAGTTGGGGAAGAGGTGATTGGATTGGTAGAGAGCGCGGTGCGGGCAGCGTTGAGCCAGGCTGACAATATCCGGCGCCAACTGGAAAAGAAATGCAGTGAGCTGAGAGAGAAAGAGGAGCAACTGAAAACCCTGTCAAAGAGCAACGATCATATGATGCTGGTGCAGGTAATGAATATACCCAAGTGATAAATACCAAATCTATTCCTACTTATGCACCTGAAAAACTGTGTTGATTCAGATCTTATGGAATAAAGATGATAACAGCTTTGTGACAAAGATCAATGTGTGTGCACCCAATAACAGGAGATTAAAAAAAGACAGAGGGTAAACTCTCTGTTGGCTCAGTAAGTTGATTCTGAATTACCTGAGCCATACCTAGCTGGACTCACAGATTTTAATCACTGCTTGGTGTTGTGTCAGTTAACAGCAGTGCAGCAGCATTATGAGGCTTCAATAATCTGGTGTCTCAGGTCCGAGAGAGGGAACATAGTCAGGGTTGCTGCACTAGATCCCTTCTCTAAGAGTTTGCGTTTGATGCAAGGCAAGGGACAGAGACAGGTCAACCTGTCTGAGCGCACTGACTTAACTGGATCATGCCATCCTCCTCCAAACCCCTTCTTCCAAACCCCCTCCTCCATTGTACAGCTTGATGGGATTGTCCTCATCTAGTTCCACGTTTACCTATCCAGTCGCAACTACAGGATTTTCAGCAATGGATTCTCTTTTTCACTCACACTGTTATCTTTGGTGTTCCCCAAGGATCTATCCTTGGCTGCCTATTAGTTTGCCTCTACATGTTGCCCCTTGGCAATTTCATCCACAGACAATGGCTCAGCTTCTACCTGTGTGCTGACAATATTCAGCTCCATCTACCTCACCATCACTTTTTGACCCTTCCATTGTTTGTCCAACATCCATTTGAGTCACAATTCCCTCCAGTTACGTATTGGGAAGACTGAAGACATCATCTTTACCCCCACTACAGATTCCCTCATTATGGATTCAGTCCCCCTCCAAAGAAACTGCCTCAAGCTGAGCCAGCTTGTCCCAATCCAGGCATCCTATCTGACCCTTGGCTGACTAACTGGCCTGACACCCTCTCCATCACCAGGATGACTTCCTCCTCTGTAATAATTCCCAACTCCTATCTATCTATTGCCTGTATCCTAACCTGCATGAATTCTCATTCACCTATTGCCCCTATACTTGATGACCTAAATTGGTTCCAGGTCACAGACACCAGGAGTGGGCAGTGTCCCTTGGACACGCGCAGCAGGTAATGTGTTTCTGGAATAAAAACAGAAAATGATGGAAAAACTCAGCAGGTTTGTCGGCATCCGTGAAAAGAGAAACAGAATTAAAGTTTCAAATCTGTATTACTCTTCTTCAGAGCTAAAGAGAGGTAGAAATGTGATGCATTTTATACTGTTGAAGAGGAGCTGGAGTCGGTGGAGCAAAATAGAAGGTCGGGGATAGGCGGAAGCTGAGGAGAGATTTGACAAAGATGTTGTGGACACAAGGCAAAGGGAGTGTTAATGGTGGTATTATCAGAGAAGTTGCGAAAAGTTGCACAAAGGTAAGATAGCAGAATGTGTTACTAGCAGTACAAGGGTCTGCATTCTGTGAAAGCAAAACATAAGAACAAGTTAGAGACGGCCCTGTGGGGAGGGGGGCGGTGGAGAAATGAGATTGAAAAAAAATGAAATGGAGGAGAAAGTTCATGGTCTGAAGTTTTTGAACTCAATGTTAAGTTCAGAAGGCTGTAATGTACCTAATCAGAAATTAGGTCCTGTTCCTTCACTTTGCATTGGGTTTCACTGGCCCAAGGACCGAAATGTCGGCATGAGAGCAAGGTGATGAGTTGAAGTGGTAAGTGACAGGAAGGTTGGAGTCTTGCTTGCGGACTGAGCGAAGGTGTTCCGCAAAGCTGTCACCCAGTCTGTGTTTAGTTTCCCCAATGTAGAGACTGCATTGGGAGCAGTGAATACAGTAGACTAAGTTGAAGGAGGTGCTTCACTTATAAGGACCATTTGGGGCTTTGGGCAGTGAGAAGAGAGGAGGTAAAGGAGCAGGTGTTATACTTTCTGCAGTTGCATGGGAAGGTGCCATGGGAAGTTGATGAGAGGTTTGGCGTGATGGAGAAATGTCCAGGATATCATGAAGGGAATGGTCCCAGTGGAATAATGTTTTAAAATATTTCCAGCACCTGCAGGATTTGCTTTTATTACAGTGTGTCTTTAATATTTTCAACATTCTTCTTGGTTTTATTTCCTATTAGAAATCTTTATCTTTGAACGCACCATTGCAAAGTCGCGATATCCCAGCATTTTGCTCCAATGTTGAAGTCCGTCTCAGGTATGCCAGTAAAGCAGTCACCGATCTCTCAGCACTGGTTACAGGATACCTTAGAACAGCTGCCAGGCAACTGAAAAACAACAAAATAAAGGGTCAGTCAGTTACTTTATCTGTTAATTATGTGGCAGAAAATCAGCTATTCATTTTATAAACTTTGTACAAAATATTGTTAATGCACCTTGATGTCACAGCTTTACATGCCTGGAAATTATATTTAGCAATATTACTTTTTTGAATACTTTAAAGATTTGTTCTCACCATCTTTTTAAAAATAAATTTAGACTACCCAATTCATTTTTTTCCAATTGAGGGGCAATTTAGCGTGGTCAATCCACCTACCCTGCCCATCTTTGGATTGTGGGGGTGCCTACGTGTATTCTCTGGAGCACAAACCAGGAAACCAGATAGCGAATGCCGACGCACTGAACCGATTGCCTTTATACTCCGGCCCCATGTCGACCCCCACAACCGCTGAGGTGGTTGCAACCCTAAATTTTATGGACACCTTGCCTGTCACGGCATCACAGATCCGTGAGTGGACCCAGATGGAGCCAGTCCTGTCAAAGGTTCGGCACATAGTCCTGTATGGTGGGCAGCATAGATTCCCAGGCGAGTTGCAGGTATTTTCCTCCAAGCTGTCAGGATTTAGCGTGGAAGATGGTATCCTCTTGTGGGGGACGTGTGTGATTGTCCCGGAAAAAGGACAGGAGCTGATACTAAGAGACTTGCACAATGGGCATCCAGGTGTGACCAAAATGCAAATGTTGGCCCGGAGTTATGTCTGGTGGCCAGGCCTCGACACCGACATTGAGAAGGTGGCCCAAAACTGCTCCATTTTCCAGGAGTATCAGAAGCTTCTGCCGGCCGCGCCCCTACATCACTGGGAATGGCCAGGGCGGCCTTGGGCGTGCTTGCATGCGGATTTCGCCGGCCCTTTTCAAGGATCCATGTTCCTTCGATTAATCGATGCCCAGTCTAAATGGCTAGAGGTGCATAAGATGGTAGGCACAACGTCCTATGCAATAATCGAGGATGCGTTTGTCTTTCAGTACGCAGAGGGGGAACCCTCGGGTCCACGAGCCGTAGATGTACAACGGTTACGCCGTTCATCATGGAAGCGCAGTTCTCAGTCTGGTTACACGCCGCCCGATCCAGCGCCTCATGCAAATGGTGTCCGGCCTACGGCAAAACGGGTCCAACGCACTCCTTCTCCAGGGTCTTCGGTGGATTCCTTGGACTTTGGGGGGGGGGGGGGGGGTGGAGATGTTATAACCTGCCTGCTTACCACTGGCTGGGGACTAATGGCAGTCCCACAATCCTTTGGGAGTATGAGCTTCCCCAATGAGGGGGGGGGGGCGGAAAAATCATTAGCCGATTCCCTGCATAAATAAACCTGGCCAGTTTGGAACCGGCTAGAGGAGAGTGAGCAGCAAGGGAAGTTGCTGCTGCTATTGTGTATATATATGTTATTGTAAATAAATGTTATTTCTTTCTATCCTTCAACTCGTGCTGGATTCTTTGTGGCCCTCACAAAACAAACCCATAACCTCCACAATCCAGAAGGACAAGGACACCAGATACATGGGAACACCACCACCTTGAAGTTCCCCTCGCCACTCGCCATCCTGACTTGGAAATCATAGAATTTACAGTGCAGAAGGAGGCCATCTAATCTGTGCCGGCCCTTGGAAAGAGTACCCTATACCCTATCCCTGGAGCCCACACATCTATCCTATCCCCATAACCCAGTAACCACACCTATCCTTTTTGGACACTAAGGGGCAATTTGGCAAGGCCAATCCACCTAACCTGCACGTTTTTGGACTGTGGGAGGAAACTGGAGCAGCCGGAGGAAACGCACGCAAACACGGGAGAACGTACAAACTCCACACAGACAGTCACCAGAGGCTGGAATTGAACCCGGGTCCTTGGAGCTGTGAGGCAGCAGTGCTAGCCACCGTGCTACTGTTCCTGTCACTGGGTCAAAGTCCTGGAACACCCTCCCTAAAAGAACTGTGGGTGTATCTACACCACATGGACTGCAGTGATTAAAGGAGACAGCTTCCCACCACCTTTTCAAGGGCAATTAAGGATGGGGAATGAATGATGACCCAACCAGTGACACCCACATCGCATGAATGAATAAAAGTCCCATTCACCTATTGCCCCCTGCTGGATCTTGGTTCAGATATACCTTGCTTTCAAAATTCTCAACCAGGTTTTCAAATCCCTCAAGTTTTGGCCTCCCTACCTCTATAACCTCCTACAACCCTCTGAGATTTTGACAATTCTCTTGAGCATTCTCAAATTTAATTGACTGCAATGCTTCAGTAGCCTGGGCCCAGAAATCACCACCTTTCTGCTTTCTTCTTTAATGTACTCATTAAATCCTACCTATTTGACCAAGCTTTCAGTACCTGCCCAAATATTTCATTATGTGTCTCGGTGTCCGATTGTGTTTGATAGCACTTCTGTGAAGCACTTGAGGTATTTTACCATGTTAAAGCTTCTATATAAATGCTAATTGTTTGTGAGTTCCACTAAGGGTCCCTTCCTCTTCTTCATCCCTATCCAATCCTTGGACACTCTGTCCTCATTGTGCATGCTAGACTGAGAGCCTAGGCAATCAAGGCCTTAACACAGCAGGGACTCAATGTTTAGAGAAATTAAGTAAATTGTCGACTTTCCTTGATTGACATCTTAAGTCATTATAATAAGTTATTTCTGTGTTCTCTTTTGTCAATGTTTATTTGGACAAAAATAAGAGGAATGAAGTTTAATGCTCGATCTGGTTGACTCTTTTATAACGTTGTAGGAAAGAGTAGGTTTTTTTTCAAACAATGTTTCTGATTTTTTTTTTCTCAGCAGTTCCATTCTTGCCAATGCTACTTATTATATGATTCATTGGTTATGTACATAATGCACACTGGTGAATGGACAAAGAAGGGGCATGAGTTGGCATAGAGTATAAAGGGCCATTGGGAGTGGCTGGGTACATGAGTTGGCATGGTCTTTCAAACTTACCATTCAAAAGGTTACCAAATCCATACTATGAGTTCCAAACTCCTGGAGGGTCCGTGAATCAGGAGTCACACAGAAGCTGGCCTGACTTCACAAAAATTGCTAGAAGGGTTAGGAGATGCCTATCCCTTCAATGGAACTGGCCAGGTTACGAGTGCAAGGTGTAGGTTCGCTACCTGTTTTGACGAGTGAGAGTGGGCCTCCTGGAAACATATTAAAATTGATCCAGAATTGTCCAAACTCCACAAAAATCTGTCCCGCAAGTCTTGGATGATCTTCAATTTCCTCCAATTATTCATTGGGAACACCAAAGCTATCACCTTTGGCCCCCAATAAATTCCATACCATCGCCACTGATTCCTTTCCCTTTTCTAGGCTCTACTTCAAGCTGAACCAGACTATTCACAATCTCAGTTAAGTTTCCAACCCTACAGCTGCACCATCACAAAGACCCCTCTTTCCACTTTGCAACATCACTCCCATCTGAACCTCGGTCCATCTGACAATAAATCTCTAATCATTGCCTCTGTTTTCTCCAGAATTGACCATTCCCACCCTCCATAAATTTCAATTCATCCAAAACTCGGCAGTCTGTATTTTAACTCACACCAAACTTGTTCACCCATTGCACCTCTGCTCACTCAAATACCATTGGCTCACATTCCCCTAACACTTCAATAGTAAGTCACATTTTTGTCTCTGATCTAGCTTCCATTCACTTCTCACCAGTATTGGCAGCCTTGACTTCAATGCCTCATGCTTGGCATCATGCAATTGGCATTATGCAGATGTGACAATTCCCCTTCTCTCGTAGCTCACACCTGAGGATGTTCGGGGAGGAGCAGCCAATGGCCCTGAACAACATTCTGGTGAATTACTGCATTCAGGACAGTCAGAAATAGGGATAATTAGGATTGGAACAAAACAAAGAAGGGAATAAGACTCAAATAACAGAAATTAAAGTTATTAAATCTTCCCTGTGTTCTTCCGACATTAATTTTGATCAGAACCAAACCGGGATCTCCCCACAGTGACTCGCTCACCAGAGGTTTCCCTGCTTCATCTGGAGACCAGAGAGGATTTCCTACCTTGTAAGTGTTCTCTGCTAATTTGTCAGGGTTATTTACTGCCACAATCATGGAAATGAGCAGGCAAGTAACTGTGCAGCATGATCCTCATGCCTAATTTCAAGGGCTATCTAATCTAGTCCTTTTTATATAGTGTTTTATGTATGCTATATGCACTGTTCTGTAATGAAAAAACAATGAAGGATGTATTGTTTCCACTGTCACAAACACAGTGAACAACAGGTGAATTCATACAATTATCTCACTCTGCACAAACTGAAAGCATCAGCAGTCATGCAGAATGTGGCAGGTCCAAGCATCATTCAGGCAGTGCCAAATCCATGCTGATATCTGACATTAACAGCCTCCACAATGTTTTAGTGATGTTCTCATCCATTGCAGGTTATGTTACTTGTTTGTATATCAATAAACCATGCTGGAAATTCACTATTCCTGGGATATAGGAACAGAGGGCGACCATTCAGCCCCTCCAACCTTTCAACGTTTAATGAGGGCTAACTCCATTTACCCGTCTTGGCATCATACCCTTTTATACGCTTGGTTGATAAAAATCTATTGATCTCATATTTAAAATGATTAACTGAGCTAACAATTACTGCTTTTTTGTGGGAACGAATTACACACTTCAACTACCTTTTGCAAGAAGAAGTGTTCCAGTTATGTATCAGAGAATACATTACTGCTGGTTTGTGACTCATGTGTAGTGACATCAGCAGAGTGTTCGCTTGGCCTTTGAGGAGATCACCATCTCTTTTTTTCTCAATTTAGAGTACCCAATTCATTTTTTAAATCCAATTAAGGGGCAATTTAACGTGGCTAATCCACCTACCCTGCACATCTTTGGGTTGTGGGGGTGAAACCCACGCGGACACGGGGAGAATGTGCAAACTCCACACGGACAGTGACCCAGAGCCGGGAGCAAACCTGGAAACCTCGGCGCCGTGAGGCAGCAGTGCTAACCACTGTGCCACCATGCTGCCCTGAGATCATCACCTTTGATTGTGTGAGCAACACCCTTAGTAAACTTCTCATCGTGTTTGACAAGAATCCAGAGCGTGGGCAACTCCATACCTTTTCTCTTTGAGATAACGAAGAAGTATAACAGAAGAGTAAACTGGAGACGAAGATTGAGGCAGGAAAAATCGCAGGGAAAAAAATTGTCGACTAATCAATGGAAGATTCTCGGGACCGGACTCAAACACACACAGACGTCAGGTGAAGCACTGCCGCCGATGTGAAGGTTTAAAAAAAAAAAATTTCAACTGCAACTGTGAGTAAGAAGACCGACAGTCGAGGAAGACTTGCTTGCGTTGAAGTGAGTGGGGGCTGGGTTGCAGGGATCGCCAACGTGGCGAAGCTAAATGAGCTGTGGGGTACAGGGGTTTCGAAGTTTGCCAACTCTGCATGGCCATACTCAGAGAAAAAGTCAAACTACAGTCAGGCAAAATGGGAAAGAATTCCCCGTTGCTTGTGAAGGGGATCGTTTGTGCCTTACTTCCATTAGAAATCAAAGGGAGGAAGTGCAGACCCGAGGAGCTAGGATCCAGAAATGGTGGGAAAAATGGGTGCCATGGATACATTTGATGAGGATTATCATGGAATTCATATGAGGAAAGACTACAATTACTTCTCAGATCAAATCAGGCGCCGGAGAACCTAAAGGTCGCAACATTTCCCAGCTCAGTCGGGCTTTATGTTGCAACAGAATTTAGTTTATCCAGCAAAACCAGGAGATAAGTCTTACACTGAATTAAAGACAAGCTTAGTCAGACATTTCTCTCCTGGACCGTTATTGATTGCAGAAAGGTATTGGTTCCACTGCCGTAATCAAGAAGAAGGTAGAAGCATTTTACAGTTCGTAGCGTCTTTATGACAGTTAGCTAAATATTGGAAATTTGGTGCAGCATTCATAATCCCTACAGAGTAGAAAGAGGCCACCCGGCCCATCGGGTCTGCACTGACCCTGTGAAATAGCACTCTACACAGACCCAATCCCCCGCCCCATCCCTGCAATCTCACCTAGGGGCAATTTAGCATGGCCAATCCACATAACTGGCACATCTTTGGACTTTGGGAAGAAACCGAAGCACCCGGAGGAAATCCTTGCAGAGGAGGGAAGAATGTGCAAACTCCAGTCACCCGAGGCCAGAATTGAACCCGGGTTTCTGGCGCTGTGAGGTAGCAGTGCTAACCACTGTGTCGCCCTATTAATGATACTCTTTGTGACAGTCTGGTTTGTGGACTCCGCAGTGAAGCTATTTAGAGGAAGCTGCTGACTGTAAGTGATTTAACGCAAAAAGCTGCAGTGGAAGTTGCCACATTTATGAAGCAAGAGAGCTACACAGATAGGGGCTGGAGCGAAGATCCCCTTATGGCACACTTTATCTTTTCCAAGTGCAGGAATTCCAACAAATCCCCAACCATTCCGAAGCTTTAGGCGGTGCCGATTCCCTCCATCTGAGCAAGACTCACCTCTGGGCTATTTGAGAGGCGACGATCAAGACATCAGCCTTCTTCCTCTCCTGCAGCCCCAGCAAGTCTGACACTCCAAAGATGCCACCATTTGGCATAGCTCTACTCTAACTCCCAAAATCTCCGACATTGTTTCAAAGAAGGAAGCCCAAGATTTCGCTAATTTAGAGCAAGACCAAAACATGAGAATGGTTCGCTGGCCCCCTCAAACAACGCTCACATCTATCCTTTACACCCGGAAAAAACCCACTCACACGTGCCTTGGTCAAGTACGCCCTATGTACCTCTTTAAACTGAATCACACTCAGCCTGGCACACGAGGGAGGTAAAATTGACCTTATGCAGAACCTCGATCCACATCCCACCCACTCTAAAACCAAACCCAACTCTTTCTCCCATTTCCCCTTCCTCTAGCGAAGCCTTCTCCATCGCCATCATCTGCCATAAATATCTGATATCCTCCCCTCCCCTATCTCGTCAAGAGACAGCACCTTATCCATAAGTGAAGGCGCTGAAAACTGAGGAAATTAAGAGAGTTCCTTACGCACAAAGTTCCATACCTGCAAATATCTAAGAACATTCCCTCCTGGGAGTTGGAACTTCACCACTAACTCCTCCAGCCCAGCAAACCTATCCACCATGAACAAATCTCTAAACCCCCCCCCCCCCCCACTCCTCCAGCCCAGCAAACCTATCCACCATGAACAAATCCCTAAACACCCCCCCCCCAACTCCTCCAGCCCAGCAAACTTATCCAACATGAACAAATCCCTAAACCACCCCCCCCCCAACTCCTCCAGCCCAGCAAACCTACCCACCGTGAACAAATCCCTAAACCCCCCCCCCCCCCCTCCCCCCCACCCCCCGACTGCCTATCCCTCTGCAAGAAAGCCCTTTGAACCTGGAGGGGGTCTTACCTGCCCAAACAAAAGTCTAAATTAACTTATTGACCCAACTAAAGAAAGATATAGAAAGAAAGACATTGAAACATAAAACAAGAACCTTGGAAGAATGTTCATCTTTACTGTCTGAACCTTTCTCATCAAGGACACCAGGAGGGCATCCCACCTCTTCAAGTCGGCCTTCAGTCCCTCTACCAGACTGACCAGGTTCAATTTATGTCACGAGGCCCAGTCATGAGCCACCCACATTCCCAGGTACCTAAAACTAGTCCTGGCCAGCCGAAACAGTAGCTACTCCAGATCAGCTCCCTTCGCAGGAGGGTTCACCGGAAAAAAACTCACTCTTACCCACATTCAGTCTATATCTTGAGAAGGAACCAAACTTCCTTAACACCTCCATTATCTCCCCACATTAAAGAGAGGGTCAAGGTATAAAGTAATAAATCATCCGCATACAGGGACATCCTATGATCCCACAGCCTCTCTCTATACTCCTCTACCTTGCCGACGACCTAAGCACGATGGCCAACAGCTCAATCGCCAAAGCAAACAGTAACGTGGAAAGTGGACATCCCTGCCTAGTACCCCTATAGAACTGAAAATACCCCAAACTCATGTATTGGTACAGACGCTCGCAGTGGGGGGCCTGTACAAAAGCTTAACCTACTAAATTAATTCAGGCCCAAAGCCAAACCGCCCCAATACCTCAAAAAAATACCCCCACTCCACCCAGTTGAACGTTTTTTCCACGTCCATGGAGATGATCACCTCTGGATCACCCCCTGGGAGGGCGACAGCACCACATTCAAAAGTTTCCTACTGTTTTGTTTTTTTTTTGAAAAACATTTTATTAAGGCATTTATAATTTTATAACAATGACAGTAAACAGTACAAATACAAATATAAACATAGTGCAAAGACCACGTCCCTCCTTCACAAGTCCCACCTCCTCTAAATAATCTAACTCCCCCCACCCCACCTCTGCTGACAGTTAGTTTTCTCCAAAGATGTGGAGATGCCGGTGTTGGACTGGGGTGAGAGGGTCAAGGGTGAGGACAGTAAGGAGTCTTACAACACCAGGTTAAAGTTCAACATGTTTGTTTCAAAACACTAGCTTTCGGAGCGCTGCTCCATTCACCTGAGGAAGGAGTAGTGCTCCGAAAGCTAGTGTTGGACTTTAACCGGCTGTTGTAAGACTTCTGACTGTACTCTTTCTCCAAAGAAGTCGACAAATGGCTGCCATCTCCGGACGAACCCTAGCATTGACCCTCTTGGGGCGAACTTTATTTTCTCAAGTCTGAGAAACCAAGCCATGTCACTAAGCCAGACCTCTGAATTCGGGGGCTTCGAGTCCCTCCACACTCACAAAAGTCTCCTACTGTTGGCCGACAACTGCCAGCCCTTAACAAAACTTGTCTGATCCTCAGAAATGACCCCAGCAAGGGTGGCATCACCTTGGCCAACAGCTCTGCATCATCATTCAACAGAGAGATGGGCTGATATGACCTACACTCCATGGGATCTTTATCCTTTTTCAAGATTAAGGAGATTGATGTCCGCACCCGGGACAGAGAATCATTAAACATGTCCAACAGATGTGGCTCCAACAGTCACAAATTGTTTATAGTATTCCACAGGGAGTTCATCCGGACCTGGTACCTTCCCTGACTGCATTAAACAAATACTGTTCATAATTTCCTCCATCCCGAGCAGTGCCTCCAGCTCCTGCCCCCTTTCCCTTTCCACCACTGTGAAGACCAACCCATCCAGAAACGATACCATAGTCAAGTCTTCCTCAGGAGGCTCAGACTGGGGGTGACATGTGGCGCAGTGGTTACCAATGGGACTGCGGCGCTGAGGACCGGGTTCAAATCCTGGCCCTGGATCACTGTCCGTGTGGAGTTTGCACATTCTCCCCATGTCTGCGTGGGTTTCACCTTCAAGACCCAAAGATGTGCAGGTTACATGGATTGGCCACGCTAAATTGCCCCTTAATTGTGAAAAAAAAAATAATTGGATACTCTAAATTTCTTTTTTAAAAAAGGAGGCTCAGAGTGGTATAACCCCCAGTAAAAGGTCTCAAATACCCCATCGACCTTCTCTGGAGCAGAAACCAACACCAACCCCCCAGTCCTTAACCGGAACTATCTCCCATGAGGCTGCCTGCGCCACAGCTGGGGCCTTCTGCCCATACGTGTAAAACGTCCCTCTTGCACGATGAAGCTGGCTCATCGCCTTCCCCATCGACACCAACTCAAACTCCATCTGAAGCTTTTCTTTACCGCTAACAGCTCTGACGTTGGGGCAGCAGAGTATTGACGGTCCACTTCAAGGATGGAATCCACCAACCTCTGCCTCTCTGCCCTACCAGACTTATCTCTATGAGCTTTATCAACCCCCCCCCCCCCCCCCCCCCGATGACCGCCTTTAGTGTTTCCCAGAAGTTGGAAGGGGAGACCTCCTCATTCTTATCAATATCTACATAATTTCCAATAGCAGAAACTATCCACTCACAAAACCCCATATCTGTGAGCAACGCCGTATCCAACCTCCACGGGAGTCTCTGAGCACAGCTCGTCTCCAACCACACACCAAGCAGTGTGAGCTGTGATCTGATGTTACAATCGCTCAGTACCCCCCCCCCCCAACCCTGGGGGGTAACAACTTCCACACAACAAAGAAATCAATACGGGAGTAGACCCGATGCACATGTGAAAAGAAGGAAAACTCTTTCCCCTAGGGTATCTAAATTGCCACATATCCACCTCCCCCATCTGTTCCATGAACACTAGCAGCTCCTTTGCCACCCCCAATATTGTAAAGGATTTGAGGCTTGACATGTTCAGCCCAGAGTCTAACACACAATTAAAGTCCTCCTCCATATTCATTATAATGATGCGAGTCAAGCTTGGGGATGGTGTCCAGCATCTTCTTAATGAAATCCGTGTTGTCTCAGTTGGGCGCATATACACTCACTAAGACTACCGGAGCGCCCGCCAACACCACACTCACTGTAACATATCTCCCACGAGTCCACTAAAATATTAGCCACCAAAAAGGTCACCCTCCTTTTTATCAGTCCCCTTCACCTTCACATCAAAATTCGAGTGCCAGACTTTCCCCACCCACCCTTTCCACAGTCTGGTCCCGAACTCTCAGATATGTCGCCTGCAAGAAAACCACATCTGCCTTCAAACTCTTTAGATGGGCAAACACCTTGATGTACCATCAATTGAACGCGAGACGAGTTGCTGAACAAAAGTATGGCTTTAATCTACTAGATGTTAGCCCTGTGGTCGATTACAATAGCAGGACGACTGCCGGGAGTATTGGGTATTTATACCCCACCCCACTCAGCCTCTCGACCAATCGGGGAGCCATCACATGACTGGTCCCAACCAACCGGTCAAGAGGCACATGACCAACCAGGGCCAATGGTAAGCCGGTGTTCTGCACCAATGACAGGCAGCTATGCTAATCATACCACCACACACCTGGGACCTTTGAACTGGCCCATTTAACACCCTCACATTCCATGTCACCAACCTAATTGGGCCTCTACTATGATCAGCCATATTCCACCCACAAGGAAGTCCACTCGGGCCCCAACTTATACCAGCTCCAGGCCCACCCAAAATGGCTGCAGTCACCCTCCTAAGACCAGTACATAAACCAAGAAACCTTCATCAGCAGCAACCCTCCCCCCCCAACCCCCCCCCCAACCCCCCCCCAACCTTCCCCCCCAACCCAACCCAGCCCCCCCCCAACCCAACCCAAACCCCCCAACCCAACCCAACCCCCCCCAACCCAACCTCCCCCCCCCCCCGGGGTTGCAACCAAACAACCCACCAAACTCCAACAAGCCACCCCCCCATCACAAAAAGAAAACCCAGCCAACCTAGGCTTGTTACTTTAATGAACAAAAGAAATAACAACATACAGCACATCCAAATGTCTCATAGCTAGAACCGTACTATATGCCATCAGGCCTAAAGTTGAAGAACTAGAAAAATTAGTATGAACAGGAGTCATTGAACCTGTTGCCACAAGTGATTAGGCAACACAAACTGTTCTAGTATAAAAGGGATGAGTCCGTGAGAATTTGTGGAGGTTTATAAACCCACTATTAACCCAGTATTGTCTGTAGATCATTATCCACTGCCGCTGATTGAGGACTTGCTTGCTGGACCTTCTGGTGAAATTCAGCAAAATTGATCTTTCACAGGCATATCTACAGGTGAACATGACCTCCGAATCACAGCCAGTACTCACCATAGTAAAGCACAAAGGTCTGTTTCGTTACACAAGACTTCCTTTTGAAATGACATCTGCGCCTGCTCTTCTTCAGAAATCCATGGATCAAATTCCAAGTGGGTTGAATGGAGTACAATCTCATTTAGATGATTTACTCATCACTGGTTCGCGTGAACAGGAATTGGAAGCTGCACTGAAGTGTTTTCAAGGTCACAACCTGAGAAATAAAAAAGGGAAAGTGTGACTTTTTCAAGTCATCCATAAATTACCTAGATCATATCATCTACAAAGATGGCTTACACAAGGAGCGGGAGAAAACGTCAGGATTCTTAGAAGCACCACATCCTCAAAATGTGACACAATTGAGGTCATTTTTGGGCCTGATCAATTATTATGATAAATTCATACCGAATTTAGCAACACGATTGAAGCCTTTCCGCACCTTGCTATGTGCCAAACAGGCATGGCACTGATCAGAAGAATGTGAACATTCATACAATGAAATGGTAAAAGCTTTACAGAAGAGCTGTTGGTTCATTATAATCCCAAGGTGAAGTTACAACTTGCTTACGGTGACTACAGGGTTGGTGCAGTCATCTCGCACATTATTCCTTCAGCAGAGGAATGACCGATAACATTTGCTTCATGCGCTCTTACTAGTGCAGAAATGAATTATGTTTAGCTGGAAAAAGAAGCCTTGAGCATCATTTTTGGTGTAAGAAAATGCCGCCATTACCTTTTTTTATTACTTTCTCAGAGTTACAAAGCCAGAGCTCAGAGTGGGGACAGGGGCAAACCCCTAATCCAGCTCCAAAAACCAATTCAAATTGAATCCAATTCATCAGGCATTACACCTGACCTCCTGTTCATCTTAGCCAAAAAGGCTGAGAAGCGATTACCTTTATGGATGTCATTTCACTCTTTTGACAGATCAACGACCCTTGACTGCCATATTTGGGCCATATAAAGGCATACCTTCTTTGTCAGCGAGTAGATTGTATGTACCTATATATTGTCGGCACACACTTATGATATCCAATACGGCTTGCAAAAGCTGATGATGCTTGATCATAATTGCTGTTACAAGCCAAGCATGACCCTGAAGAACATTTCCTCAATATTTTGGTATTTCTCGCTCGTGGATAGTGTACCTGTGACTTCATCTCAAGTTCAAAGATACACAAGAACCGATCCAGTGATGAGGAAGATTATGGACTTGGTCCAACAAGGAGCACTGTCAGGCGTTCATAAGAAAAATTCAGACCTCAAACCCACATCACATTAAGACTATACAGAATGGAGTTCTATTGTGGGAAATCATGTGATTATTGCTCTGTGCTTACAAAGTAGAGTCCTTGACCAACTGCATGAAGGACATCCTGGTGTAATGAGGATGAAGGAACTGACATGCAGTTATTTTTGGTGACCAGGATTAGATGCTCAAATTGAATAGAAAATAGGGCAATGTTAATCCTGTGCAAAAGTAAGGAACACTCCATCATTACAACCATTACATTTGTGGGAACGGCCGACACAGCCATGGAGGAAAGTACACACCGATTATGCTGGTCCACTGGAGGGTCACATGTTCTTAGCGATTATGGCCAGAAATCGCAATAATGAAGTTACGGACGACTGAGCAGATCATAAAGAAACTAGACAAATATTCGCAAGATTTGGAACACCAGAGCAGATTGTCAGTGATAATGGTACTCAGTTTACTTCTAAGGAATTTGAGGACTACTTGAAGGGGCACAGTTTACCCCATATCCAGTCAGCTCCATATCATCCTGCAATAAATGGATTGACCAAACATTTTGCGCAATCATTAAAACATTCTATTACAGCATCAAAGGACTGCGGACATTGGCAAGAAGAGTAAACAAATGCCTAATATCTTACTGGAACACTGTACATGCTATCACACAAAGTTCACCGGCAATGCTGTTGTTCAAGAGGAAACTATGAACACAGTTTGATTTGTTAACTCCACTTGATAGTTCAGAGATTGTCAAGCAATAACAACAAACACAAATTACTTGGAAGGAGAAAAACTCTAAAAAGCAAGAATTCAACCAGGGAGAGAGAGTGCCAGCTAGGAGCTGTGCCAGCTAGGAGCTGCACCACCAACAAAAAGTAGGCACCTGCTATGATCCAAGCAAAGACAAGTCCAATATCATATACCATACAGAGGGATGATGAAAGATTTTGCCAACATCATGCCGATCAGCTACTTGCTGCACAAAGTGAGTTCACAGAAACATCTTAAGAAGTTCTTCCCTTGGAAAATCTAGAGAGCAATACTTCGGAATGGAAACCAGAAACAGTGATAAGCTCAGATTCTGTTTCTGAGGACTTTTCAATACCTTTTGTGACAGATACTGAAATAACGACCCAAGAAATACCACCTACAGAAAGGAATGAGGACACTGCTGAGGTGTCAAGTAGCCAAGTTCAAGAACGTCAGATTCTACCAAAAAGGAATAGACGTCCACCAGAGAGAGACTGTCTTATTGAATTGTATACATGTATAGAAATAACGTAAAGTGATCTGTTGTATAAATGTTGATTGTTGTTGTTGCACGAATGGGTGTTATTATCAGAGAATATATTCCTGCTGTCAGGTGATGTTTATTGATGTCAGCAGAGTGTTTGCAAAGGCTTTGGGAGATCACCATCTTTGATTCTCTGAGCAAACTTCTCATCATGTTTTACAAGAATCCAGAGAGTGGGCACCTTCATACCTTTTCACTTTGTGGCAACAAATAAATAAATCAGTTCCCACCTTCTCTCTTGAATGTAATGGCTTGGTTCTGAATTTAAGGTTATGTACCCTTGTCCTAGACATTTTCACCAGTGGAAAAAAAACTCTATCTAATCTATAATTTCCTTTCAAAATCCCAAAAAAAGGCAATCAAATTACCTTCTATATTCCAGAGACTGACTACAAGATTTTGTAATCTTTCCTATTAATTTAATCCTCGGAGCCCTTGAAACATTCTGGTGAATCTATGCTGCATTCCTTCCAAAGCTAACATATCCTTTCTCAAGCACCATACCCAGAACTATATTCAATTCTCTCAATTCTCTCATTAAATTGTTGTGTGAGGCTAGCTTGTACCACTGTGTAGTCCCGTTAAGATTGGTGCATGGTCGCATATGTGTATATCTTAAAGAAAATGTTGATCCTGTCCGGCCTGTTTATTCTCTGGGCAGCACCTTCCCAACTGCTGCTCAGCCGCACCACCCCGCACAGCTTAGAGGAAATATTGTTGATCACTACATTTTCATGATCCTGAACACCCAAATCTCTGTGGCCCTCTATAAGGTTCTACATTTTCAAAACTTAAATAATACTCACATTTATCATTTTTTGCTGCAAAATGGACGACCCCACACTTGCCAACTTTGAAAACCACCTGTCACAGTTTTGGCTTCTCACTTAATGTATCAATGTCTCTTTATAATGTTATGTTCCTGTCTACACTGCTTTAAAAAAAAAACGCATTTTATTCAAACTTGTATCAAAGTAGATTACAGCAAGTAAACTCCCCGGGAAACATCCCCCCCCCCCCCCCCCCCCCCCCCCCCCCCCCGCCCCCGCGATAAACAGCTCCTCAAGCACGGTCACAAACATCCCCCATCTTTTCTCAAACTCCCCTGCTGAGCCTCTTAACTCTTACTTTATCTTCTCTAACCCGCGGGAAGTCGTACAGGTCACCCAAACAAGCTGCTACCCCTGGTGGCAATGCCGACCGCCACTCCAGCAAAATTCATCGTCGTGCAATCAGAGAGGCGAAGGCCAAGACATCGGCCTTCCTCCTCTCCATGAGCTCCGGCTTCTCTGAAACCCCAAGTATCGGCACCAAAGGGTCCGGGTCCCCTCCCTCCTCCATTATCCTGGCTAAGACCACGAACACTCCCGCCCAGAATCTTGCCAAGTTTTCACAAACCCAAAACACGTGCGCATGATTCGCTGGCCCCCGCCCACGCCTCTCATATTCTTCTGCTACCCCTTGAAAGAACCCACTCATTCTCACCCAAGTCATATGCACCCTGTGCACCACCTTAAACTGTATCCGGCTCATCCTTGCGCAAGAGGAGGTCCCATTTACCCTGCGCAGTGCCTCACTTGATACTCCCCAATTGATCTCCATTCCCAAC
This sequence comes from Scyliorhinus canicula, assembly GCF_902713615.1. Taxonomy (NCBI): domain Eukaryota; kingdom Metazoa; phylum Chordata; class Chondrichthyes; order Carcharhiniformes; family Scyliorhinidae; genus Scyliorhinus; species Scyliorhinus canicula. The sequence continues at coordinate 41,604,318 of NC_052163.1, forward strand.
TCCGCTTCCCATTACTCCTTGATCTTCACCACCCGCTCGCCTCCCTGCTCCCCCAGCCACTTATATATATCCCCAATTCTTCCCTCCCCTTCCACATCTGGAAGCAGCAGTTGCTCCAGCAGGGTGTATCCCGGCAATCTAGGGAACCCCTTCCAGACCTTTCGTACAAAGTCCCTAACCTGCAGATACCTGAACTCACTACCCCTCAGCAGCTCTACACTCTCCCCTAGCTCCTCCAGACTGGCAAACCCTTCCTCCAAATACAAATCCCTCACCTTGACCAGCCCCACTTCCTTCCACCTCCTGTATACACTATTCATCCACCCCCTGCCTCAAACCCATGATTCTCACACAGCAGCATTACCACCGACATCCCTTCCACCCTAAAATGCTTCCTCAGTTGATTCCATATCTTCACCGTGGACTGCACCACTGGGCTCCCTGAATACCTACTCGGAGCCATTGGCAATGCTGCCGTCACCATAGCCCTCAAACTAGACCCCTTACAAGATTCCTCCTCTATCCTAACCCGCTCTACCCCTTCTCCTTCCCACCACCGCCACACCTTGTCCACATTCGCTGCCCAATAATAATGAAGCAAGTTTGGCAACACCAACCCCCCGGCTGCCTCTGTAGCAGGGTCCTCCCCACCCTGGGCATCTTCCTCGCCCATACAAAGTCAGAGATGATTGTGTCCACTTTCCAAAAACGGGCTTTGGTATAAAGAAAGATCGGGAGAGCCTGAAAGATAAACAAGAATCTTGGCAGAATATTCATTTTCACCACTTGGACCCTCCCCGCCAATGTTTAGTGCAGTGTATCCCACCTCTTAAGATCCTCCCTAGCCTCCTCCACCAGCTTCGTTAAGTTCCACTTATGGAGCCCCGCCCATTCCCTCGCTACCTGAATCCCCAAGTACCTAAACCTCTCCCTCACTACCGTAAATGGCATCCCCCCTAATTAGCCCACTGTGCCAGCTCATTCACCGGGAATATCAGCTTGTATCCTGAGAACCCTCCAAACCTCCCCAACAGGCCCATAATCCTTCCCATACTCTCCAACAGATTCGAAACATACAGCAGGAGGTCATCGGCATAGAGCGACACCCGATGCTCCCTCGGTCCCCTCATTATTCCCTGCCACTCTGCCTACCCCCTGAGAGTCATCACTAACGGCTCTATGGCCAGCGCAAACAGCAGCGGCGAGAGCGGGCACCCCTGCCTCGTACATCTGTGTAAGTCAAAGCTTCGTGAGCTCATATCATTCGTCGTCACCCTTGCTCTTGGCGCCACATACAGCAACCGCACCCACACCCATGCCACAAATCTCGGCCCAAACCCAAACCTTCCCAAAACTTCGAACAAGTACCCCGCCACTCCATCCGATCAAATGCTTTTTCCGTGTCCATGGACACCACCACCTCCGGTACCAGAGCTCTCGACGGATTCATCACCACATTCAACGGCCATCTTATATTACTCGGGAGCTGCCTATCCTTCACAAAGCCTGTTTGATCTTCTGCAACCACCCCCGGAACACAATCCTCCATCCTCCCCGCCAACAACTTAGCCAATACTTTCACATCCGTGTTCAATAGTGATACGGGTCTATACGACCCACATTCCACCGGATCCTTCCCTTTTTTGGGGATTAGTGTGATTACTGCCTGCTTCATCGTCTCCGGCAACTTCCCCTTCTCCAGTGCTTCATTAAATGCCCCCAAAAGATGTGGTGCCAGGTCCGCTGCAAATTCCTTATAAAATTCTGCCGGGTACTCATCCGGCTCAGGGGCCTCCCCTGACTTCATATCCCGATACTATCCAGCACCTCCCTCAGCCGCAGGGGCTCCTCCAATGCCTGCCTCTTTGTTTCCTGATTACACCGCTTGCTGTATCGCCAATCTTCATGTCATTGGAAAATTGAATATAGGTTTTTTCTCATATAAATTTTGAGTACCCAATTTTTTTTACAATTAAGGTGTAATTTAGCATGGCCAATCCACCTACCCTGCACATCTTTGGATTGTGGGAGCGAAACCCACATAAACACGGGAAGAATGTGCAAACTCCACATGGACAATGACCCAGAACCGGGATCGAACCTGGGACTTTGGCGCCATGAGGCAGCAGTGCTAACCACTGCACCACCGTGCTGCCCTAGATCTTATGATCTTATCTACCACAATAACCTTTCACTTCCTTGCTCATTGAATATTTTTAAGGCAGAGGGAATGAGAGCACTTCCCACAATTTGCAGAGCTACCGTCACTCATCCCAGTCATTGTCAATGTGAGCCCTCTGCACATGTTGCCCTGCTGCATGCACCCATAAAATGTTAGCCTCAGACCCCTGTGACACTAAAACCCAAGTTACAGATCACTAAGGAGGACCATAGACCAGGAGAGGTGAAACTCTGTGCGACACTTCCAAAATATGACCCAGGTCACTGAGAGTAAGCGAGCTACATTCAGCCAGACTGGAGTAAGACATTCACAGTAGCTCTGTGAGGTTCTCTGTACTGACCCACTGCAAGTCGTCAAGGTCCTCCTGAAATGTTGGAATTATGGGCAGTCATTCCCTCCCCATGATATGAGCCTTATCAGTGAGGGTGTGCGCTGTAAGCAGTCAGCATCCACCAATCAAGCGGCCACTCAGGGCCAACCCACTCGCCCTCCAGGACACTCTTTTTTGCCATCCACCTCAACATTTTCCTCATCTGGGGAAACGTGCTGCTCCTCCATCTCATTCCCAGGCAGTTCCTCCTTCATTGAAGCACCAGGTTTTGAAGGGCGCAGCAGACAACCACAATGAGTGGCACCCTCTATAGACATCCACTAAACCAGTCCAGGCACCAGAACCTCATTGGAAGCCAGAAATCTGGGCAAATCCCTCGGCTCTTGCATCCTGGCTGTCTGATCTGGGTTTTTTAATTTAAAAAAAATAAATTTAGTGTACCCAATTAATTCTTTCCAATTAAGGGGCAATTTAGTGTACCAATCCACCTAGCCTGCAGATCTTTGGGTTGTGGGGGCAAAACCCACACAAACACAGGGAGAATGTGCAAACTCCACACGGACAGTGACCCAGAGCCGGGATCGAACCTGGGACCTCGGCGGCGTGAGGCTGCAGGGCTAACCCACTGCGCCACCGTGCTTAACAGAGAGAGTTGACGGTTAGTTTTGCCCCCAGGGTTCACCCTTTGTCTATTCATCCTTGGTTGCTGCGTCTTGCCGGACAGTGACTCATGTGCTGGTCACCACATGTCTTTCATTTACTCCCAGGATGGACAAGACTCCACACCACCACACCACCCTTGCCCCAGGCAGTTTGACTGAGTAGCCACAGCTTCGGCCAAGTACTGCATTCTGAACTCTCATGTAAGATGCAGGCATTGTCCCAAGCTTCACTCCAAGGCCTTATACGCAACCCGGTCAACAGGGGGCACCTATCAAAATGCACCTCTGCACACATTTGATGGGACAGAGCGCTCTCCTCAGCCAGTGTGCGCTTGCTCATGGTCAAAGGGGATGCATGTTCTTGCCCACAGAGCCAATGGTGCAGGGAGACCATAGCAGTCACTGAATGTGGAGGTCAGTGCGCCAAGGGTCACTGCAATCAGTGACACTCAGGTGCATCAGTGGTGATTTAGTGGGCATAATTGGGTGAGCAGTCAGATTACAGTATGTTAACTGAGTTACAGCTGAACAATTTCAGCTGCAATGGAATGTTTATTACTGACATGCCTTATCATCAGACCTGCCTTTATCAGGAGTAAACTCACTGCAGCTCTCCCCAACATATGAGTGGGTCCGTCAGTTTGTGATGACTGGCCACTCACCCAACACACTCACCCAGGCTTCCCTTCCCAGTGTCAGGGCCCTCCAAGAAGGTAGAGGCCCAGTAGCAGAAGAATGCAGCCTCAGGAATGGTAATTTTAAGACTTGCTGTCTTCCCCTTCTGGCACTTAGTCGGGCCCATTTTGCTTTTGGGCCCCTTTCTTCCCACCTTCTTGCCTTTGCTTTGGTTCCATTGCTCCTTCAGCCCCGGTTCCTTTGGCCCTTCTGCCTTCAGCCCCGGAGCCTTCAACCTTCAGCCCGCAGATTTCAGGACCAGTGCATTGGCCCTTTCTGGTGCCAATGTCTCTGCTGCTACCCCCATTGCCCTCGCCGGCATCCTCCCTTGCTTTTGCCGATTCACACCTTGAGATATTTGCCTGTTCTCTCGAGGCCTCTTCTAGCACCCCTCACCCTTGCCGATGCCCTCTCTCCCCTTTGAAGAAACAATGCCATGTGGCAAACTGTGTTCTTACCTCCACACGCCCCGAGTGGATGAGCTCACCAGGTTTCCGTCTTTTAAAAGCTGTTGTGACTCGTATCGTTGTGATGTCACGCTGCCTTTGGCTGACGTTGGAGTATTGAGGCGTTACTGCTGGGTGGAGGTCCGATGATATGATAAGGTATTGAAATGAGGTTCCTGACGTTGCATGGCGGGGAACCTGTTATGTCACTGGCAGGGAGAGGGGACGGCTGCAGCAAAACTTCATGCTGACATAAAACACGATTTGGGACTGTCAGAAGATCTTTCACTCCTGACGCCAAATCCACACAAAAACAAAAAGAACGGAAAATCCCGGCCTCTGTCTTTATAAATTCTAATACCAATATCTAATACTAATATCTGTGAAGATATTATTCAGTCATGAATCAGAACCTTGGGCAGCACGGTGGCCTAGTGGTTAGCACAACCGCCTCACGGCGCTGAGGTCCCAGGTTCGATCCCGGCCCCGGGTCACTGTCCGTGTGGAGTTTGCACATTCTCCCCGTGTCTGCGTGGGTTTCGCCCCCACAACCCAAAAACGTGCAAGCTAGGTGGATTGGCCACACTAAATTGCCCCTTAATTGAAAAAATGATTGGGTACACTAAATTTATATTTTAAAAAAATGAATCAGAACCTTTAAGAGAGGAGGGGAGGAAATTAGCATGAAAAAAACAAACTCCCTAATTAAAATGTCTGCAGGTTTATTAAAGATGAGGCAAAACTTTCCCCTATGGGCTTCAAGCCCCCACCATAGGTTCAAATAGGGGTCAGAAGCCCATACCGTGTGGAGAATAGTCACTTGGTTATGATTTTCCCCTAATTGGTGGTCAGAGCAGGCTTGCCATCCAATGAAGGATGACAGGTGGGCTTTGAAGAGGGCTAATGGAGACACCCCCTGCAGCACTCAAAGCAGAAGCCAGCTTTTTGAGTGAGAGAGAGGGTGCTCAAAGTCAAACTTTTCTAAACTCCAAATCAAATTCAAAACGCCTTCGGCAACCAGGCTATCACAGTGGAGGGGGGGAAATACACCACATGGCTGTCTGCTGCTGCACCTGAATCTTGTTCTGGAGAGTGAAGGTCCCTTAGCCATCCTGGAACGATGGTGCTGCAACAGTCTGCTGCTGCGTGGCCGCCTCCGGTTGGCCTTGACAATTTGCCTCAATTGGTCATTAACAAGGTCAAGTTGATTACTGCTACTTGTGGGTGGGTAGCCCTGCACAGAAAGCATTAATCTTTGGGTTAGAATGGTATAAAGCAAGACCAGTTGGGCAATAAAGTGAATCTAATTGTAATCATATCAGCTGCCTAGGATTGTTGTGGTGACCTTCACCCAGTCACATAGTCAGCCTTTCTCGTAGAATCATACTGCACAGAAAGAAGTCGTTCAGCCCATTGTGCCCAGGACAGCTCTCTGAAAGAGTTACCCAATTAATCCCACTCACCACCCCACCCCTACTCTTTGTCCAGAGTCCATATTTCCCCTTTCAAATATTTGTCCAATTTCCTTTTGCAAGTTGTTGAGCCTGCATCAGCCACCCAAATCTTTAGGCACCACATTCCATTTTTTACAGTTTCTCAACTGGAGGGTTTTTAATTGTAGAAATAATCTAAGATCGACAATAGTATAAGAATATGGGTAATTTAATCATGTAAAATTGATTTCTCAAAAATTATTTCTCAACCAGAGTTTGTGACTCTTTCTCATTGCAGATGCTGTGAATCTGACTTTTGATCCTAACACAGTGAATAATTATCTCCGTTTATCAGATGTGAACCAGACAGTGACGGAATGCTACCCAGAGTCACAGGCATACCCCGACCACCCTGGGCGCTTCGACAGCTTGTGGCAGGTGTTGTGCAGTGAGAGCCTGGCCTGCGGTAAATATTACTGGGAGGTGCAGGGTCAGGCCTACTCGCATAACTTCCTGGCCAAAGTGGGGATTGTGTACGGGAAGATGTGCAGGAAGGGGGCAGAACGGTCCTGTTGTATAGGTGAGAATGCTATGTCCTGGTGCCTGAATGTTTACCCAGATGGAGGAAACTGGCTCCATTTTGCCACACGGCACAGAAATAATGGTGTTAATCTCCCAGTAACCAGGTGTGAGCGGATTGGGGTTTACCTGGATATTGATGCAGGCAACCTCTCATTCTATGCGCTCAGTGACAGAATAATCCTTCTACACAGATTCCAAACTACCTTCACTGATCCTATATATCCAGCCTTTGGTCTTTACTCTAATTCCTCCCTCACCATTCAGCAGTTTGAATGCTAGTTATTGGTTCTTGAACCACAGAACCATAGAAAAAGAATGGAGCAGAGAGCGATCAATCAGCCCATCATGACTGTGCCAGCCAAAGAATATCAGAATCCCTACAATGCGGACGGAGGCCATTAGGCCCATGGAGTCTGCACTGACCCTCCAAAGGAGCACCCTGCCTAGGCCCACACCCCATCCTAACCCCATAGCAAAACCTAACCTGCACATCTTTGGACACTAAGGGGCAATTTAACATGGTCAATCCACTTGCACATCTTTGGGCTGTGGGAGGAAACCGGAGCACCCGGATGAAACCCACTCAAAGGGAGAATGTGAAAATGCCACACAGACATTCACCTGAGACTGGAATTGATCCGGGTCCCTGGCGCGGTGAGGCAGCAGTGCTAACCACTGTGCCACCGTGCCGCCTAAAGAAGAAAAAATAAGAAACCAGTTGCTCATTCTAATCCCACATTCCAGCACCTGGTCCATAGCCTTGCAGGATACAGCACTTCAAGTTTAAATCCAGGTAGATTTTAAATGAGTTGAGGGTTTCTGTCTCAACCACCAAACCAGGCAGTGAATTCCAGGCACCCACCATCCACTGAGTGAAGAGGTTTTTCCTCATGTCCCCTGTAATCCTTCGACCGTTCACCTTAAATTTGTGTTCCGGCAATTAACATCTCCAGTGGGGGAAACAGGTCCTTCCTGTCTACTCTAGACCACTCATAATCTTGTACACCTCAATTAAGTTACCCTTCAGCCTCTTCTGTTCCAAGGAAAACAATCCTAGACTATCCAAACTCTCCTCATAGCTGTAATTTTCAAGCCCCAGCAACATACTTGTAAATCTCCTCTGTACTCTCTCCAGAGCTATTATATCCTTCCAGTGGTACAGTGGTGACCAGAACTGGACACAAAGCTCCAGCTGTGGCCTAACCAATAACCTATAGAGTTCTAGCATTACAATCCTGCTTTTATATGTAATACCTCACTCAATAAAGGAAAGCATTCCATATGCTTTCTTTACCATCTTATCCACCTGTTCTGCCACCTTCAGGGACCTGTGGACATGCACTTTAAGGTCTCTCACTTCCTCTTCCCCTCTCAATTTCTTCGTATTTATTGTGTATTATCTTTCTTTCTTTGTCCTCCCCAAATCCATTACCTCACAACTCTCTGGATTGAATTCCATTTGCCACTTTTTATCCAAGGCATTGATGTCAGTCTGGAGTCAACAGCTCTCCTGTTCCCAACCAATTGTCCGGTCAATTTTTGTGTCATCTGCAAATATTCCAAATATACCTCCAAAATTTGAGTCCAAATCATTAATATATACCACAAACAGCACAGGGCCCAACACTGAGCCCTGTGGAATGCCACTGGAAACCGCTTTCCATTCACAAAAACATCCATCGACCCTTTGTTTCCTGTTGCTGAGCCAATTTTGGATCCAACTCACCACATTCCCCTGGATCCCATGGGCTTTTTTTTCTGACCAGTCTGCCATGTGGGATCTTATCAAATGCCTCACTAAAATCCATGTAAACAACATCGACTGCACTACCCTCATCAAACCTGGTTACTTCCTCAAAAAATGTGATAACATTAATAAGGCACAGCCTTCCCCTAACAAAACCATGTTGACTACACCTGATCAATCACTGCCTTTCTAAGTGACAGGTCATCCTGTCCCTTCAAATTAATTCTCATAATTTTCACACCAGGGAAGTCAGACTGCCTGGCCTATAATTATTTGGCTTTTCCCTTGCACCCTTTTCAAATAATGGTGCAATATTCGCTGACCTCCTCAGGTACCTCACCTCTATCTATTGAGGATTGGAAAATGGTCCTCAGAGCATCCGTTATGTCCTCCCTAGCTTCCTGTAACAGCCTGGGATACAATACATCAAGCCCTGGTGATTTACCACCTTCAAAAATGACAGTCCCTGGAGTACTTCCTTTCTCATATGCTTATTGTATCTAAATCTTCACAATTCTCTTTAGTGAGGAATGTCTGTATCATCCCTCTCCTTAGTGAAGACAAAGATAAAAGTATTCATTGAGAGCCCTGTCCATCTCTTCTGCATCCACGCATAAATTACTTCCCTGATGGGCCCTTCCCTTTCCTTAGTTATCTTCTTGCTCTTATTGTACTGATGAAACATATTTGGGTTTTCCTTGATTTTACCTGCCAGTATTTTTTCGTATCCTCTCTTTGCTTTCCTACTTTCCCTTTTACTTTACTCCTGCAATTTCTACACTCTGCTGGGCTTCCTGCAATATTAAGTTTTTTGTGCCTGTCATTAAGTTTATTTTTCTGTTTTATTTTACCCTGCACGCTTCCGGATAACCAGGGGGGTCTAGATTTGGCTGACCACCCTTTTTCTTTGTGGGGACATGTCTACATTGTGCCCATAAGAATCACATTTTTGAATGCCTTCCATTGATTTGTCACTGATTTTTCTTCAAGTAGCTTTCATCAGATCACTTCTCAGCTTTGTAAAATTTGTCTTCCCCCCCCCCCCCCCCCCCAACCACCCCCCCACCCCCCAATTTAGAACTTTTACTCCTGTTCTTTCTTAGTCCTTTTCCATAATGATGCTAAAGCTAATTGTTTTATGTTCACTGTCTCCAAAGTGGTCATCCACTTCTATTTCATCCACTTTCCCTGCTTTATTTCCAAAGATTAAATTTGGAATTGCTACATGCTCTTCTTGGGCTTGTTATGTGCTTGAATGAAGTTCAAGCCTCTGCACCTCATTATTCCAGCACCAAGCAGCCCCTGTGAGGTGGAGCTGGGGCTGTCAGCAGGATTGGCCCTTCATACATGATGGGTTACAGAAAGAAAGGAGGGAAGAGGTGATGAGGAGAGGGGTGTTGGACAGAAAGATAGAGAAGAGGTACCCAATAAATCAAAAAGAAACTAAACCATTAAACAGAAAATGACACCCATATTACATTAATGAGTAAATGCTCTGGGTGGGATTCTCTGGCCGCTCCTACCCAGCCACCAGAGAATCCCGGCCGAGGTCAATGGATTTCTCCATCGTACGCGGCTCGCCTGTGGCGTTCTTGCGGCAAGCAGGCTGGAAGAATCCAGCCCACTGTCTCTGTGGGACTGAGCTCAAGAGGGTCAACATCCTGAGTTTGCTGATTGAACCCAGGGCAACCTTTTTTTTAAATTAGTTCCTGAGATGCGTGTACTGGCTTTTATTGCCCATCACTAATTGCCCTTGATGAGCTGCCTTATTGAACAACTGTAGTCCATGTGGTGTGAGGACACCCACAGTGCAATGAGGAAGGAAGATCCAGGATTTTGAGTCAGTGATAGTGAAGAAACGATATAGTTCCAAGTGAGGAAGGTATGTGACTTGGAGGGGGCTTTCAGGCACTGGCATTTCCATGCATCTGCTGTGCTTGTTCATCAAGGCAGTAGCGGTCACAGGTTTGGAAGGTACAGTCAAAGGAGACTTGGCAAGTGGCAGCAGTGTATTTTGTACATGGTATGCACTGTTGCCTCTGTGCGTTGGTGGAGGGAATTAGAGGATAGTGTGTTGACCAAGTGGGCTTTGCTCAGAGTGATGTTGAGCTTCTCAGTGTTTCTTTTTTTTTAAATTTAGAGTACCCAATTAATTTTGTCCAATTAAGGGGCAATTTAGCGTGTTCAATCCACCTACCTTGCACATCTTTGGGTTGTGGGGGCGAAACCCACGCAAACACAGGGAGAATGTGCAAACTCCACACGGACAGTGACCCAGAGCTGGGATCGAACCTGGGACCTCAGCGCCGTGAGACTGCAATGCTAACCACTGTGCCACCGTGCTGCCCTTCTCGGGTGTTTCTGAAGCCCCACTCATTCAGGCAAGTAGAGAATATTCCATCACATCCCTGGCTTAATTGTGCCTTGCAGATGGTGGACAGGCTTTGGGGAGTCAGGAACTGAGTTACTCGCTGTAGAGGTCCAAGCCTCTGACGTGGTCTTGTCGCCACAGTATTTGTATGGATGGTACAGTTAAATTTCTGCTCAATTGTAACACCAGCAAGCTGATGATAGGGGTTTGCAGATGGTAATCCTGTTGAATGTCATGAGGAGATGGTTAGTCTCCCTTGTTGGAAATAGTCATTACATTTGGGTTGTGAATGTTATTTGCCACTTGTCAACCCAACCCTGAATGTTCTCCAGGTCTTGCTGTATGTGGTCACGGACTACTTCAGCATCAGAGGAGTTTTGAATGGTACTAAAGAACTAGGAGCAGGAGTAGGCCATCTGGCCCCTCGAGCTTGCTCCGCCATTCAATAAGACCATGGCTGATCTTTTTGTGGACTCAGCTCCACTTACCCTCTCACTCATCATAACCCTTAATTCCACAGATTCACAACCCTTTGGGTGAAGAAGTTCCTCCTCAACTCAGTCCCTAATCTTCTCTCCCTTATTTTGAGGCTATGTCCCCTAGTTCTAGTTTCACCCGCCAGTGGAAACAACCTCCCTGCTACCGTGATGCCAGGGGCAGCACGGTAGCATTGTGGATAGCACAATCGCTTCACAGCTCAAGGGTTCCAGGTTCGATTCCGGCTTGGGTCACTGTCTGTGCGGAGTCTGCATATCCTCCCCGTGTGTGCGTGGGTTTCCTCCGGGTGCTCCGGTTTCCTCCCACAGTCCAAAGATGTGCAGGTTAGGTGGATTGGCCATGATAAATTGCCCTTAGTGTCCAAAATTGCCCTTAGTGTTGGGTGGGGTTACTGGGATATGGGGATAGGTTGACCTTGGGTAGGGTGCTCTTTTTAAGAGCCGGTGCAGACTCGATGGGCTGAATGGCCTCCTTCTGCACTGTAAATTCTATGATCTATGATCTTATCTATTCCCTTCATAATTATATATACTTCTATAAGATTCTCCCTCTCAACTCCAGAATCAACTTAGTGACTCTCCTCTACACCCCCTCCAATGACAGTACATCATTTCTCAAATAAGGATACCAGAAGGGGCAGCAGGGTAGCATGGTGGTTAGCATAAATGCTTCACAGCTCCAGGGTCCCAGGTTCGATTCCCGGCTGGGTCACTGTCTGTGTGGAGTCTGCACGTCCTCCCCCTGTGTGCGTGGGTTTCCTCCGGGTGCTCCAGTTTCCTCCCACAGTCCAAAGATGTGCGGGTTAGGTGGATTGGCTATGCTAAATTGCCCGTAGTGTCCTAATAAAAGTAAGGTTAAGGGGGGGTTGTTGGGTTACGGGTATAGGGTGGGTACGTGGGTTTGAGTAGGGTGATCATGGCTCGGCACAACATTGAGGGCCGAAGGGCCTGTTCTGTGCTGTACTGTTCTATGTAAGTGTTCAGTACTCCAGATGTGGCCTCACCAGCACCCAATACAGCTGCAACATAACCTCATTGTTTTTAAACTCCATCCCTCTAGCAATGAAGGACAAAATTCCATTTGCCTTCTTAATTACCAGCTAACCAACTTTTTGTGATTCATGCTCAAGGACACCCAGGTCTGTCAGCACAGCAGCATGATCGCAATTTTTTACCATTGAAATAACAGTCCATTTTGCTGTTATTCTTACCATTCTCACTTCTGACCTCATAATGTAGGGAAGGTCATTGTTAAAGCATCTGACATTTGGGCCTAGGACACCACCCTGAAGAACTCCTGTAATGATATTCTGGGGATGAGATAATTGGTCTTCTATAACCACAACCATCTTCCTTTGTTCTAGGTGTGACCCAAACCATGGAGAATGTTGCCACTGATTCCCATTGACTTCAATTTTGCTAAGGCTCCTTGATGTCACACTCAGTTAAGTTCTGCCTTGATGTCAAGAGCAATCACTCTCACCTCGCCTTTAGTATTCAGGTCTTTTGTCTGTGTTTGGATCAAAGCTGTGATGAGGTTTGAGTGGCCTTGGTGGAACCCAAAATTAGCATTAATGAACAGGTTTAAGTGCTGCTCAATAGCACAGTTGATGGTATCTTCCAGCATTGTCTGGTTTCTGTTGGACAGAATAAATCTGGACAATTTTCCATATTGTCAGGTGATGCCAGTGCCGTAGCTGTACTGAAACATCTTAGCTTGTGGCACAGCTCATTCTGGAGCATAGGTTTTCAGTACTACAGCCAGGATGTTGCCTGGAGGCACAGCCTTTGCTGAGTTCAGTGCCTTCAGCTGTTTAACATGGAGTGAATCAAACTGACTTACAATTGACATCTGAGATGTCGGGGAAGGCTGAGATAGATCATCCACTTGGCACTTCTGGTTGAAGATAACTGAAGATGCTTTAGGCTTGTCATTTGCATTGGCATGTTGGCTCCTTCATCATTAAGGATGGGGATATTTGTGGAGCCTCTATCTCTGGTTAGTTTTTTAATTGTCCACCATCATTCATGGCTGGATGTGGCAGGACTGCAGAACATTAATATAATCCAGTGGTAGTGTGATCACTTTGCTCTGTCTAGCGCATGCTGCTTCTGTTATTTAGTATGCATGCAAGTGAACTTTGAGTTGAGGAGAAGGATGGAAGGGTTCTACGACGCATGGATTTTATTTATTATGCATTTTCAAGAATTGAATGACATTGAACATTAGGCGGGGAGGGTGTTGGAGGGGGGTTGGAATGTATGTTATTGATGATTATGTATGGGTTGATGGTGGATTTAAAAATAACTAAATTTAGAGTACCCAATAATTTTTTCCAATTAAGGGGCAATTTAGCATGGCCAATCCACCTATCCTGCACATCTTTTGGGTTGTGGGGGTGAAACCCACGCAGACACGGGGAGAATGTGCAAACTCCTAACGGACAGTGACCCAGAGCCGGGATTCGAACCCGGGTCCTCAGCGCCGTAGGCAGCAATGCTAACCACTGTGCCACGATGCTGCCTGCGATGGTGGATTCCTGATTATTTTTCTTTGGAGTTTTGTATTAAAAATATTAGGGGCTATTTGGGGGTGGGTGGGATAAAGGCATTGCTGGCCAGCGGATTGCCATTGCATTTGTTGCTGTTGATTATTGGTGGATGTTAATTTGATGAAAATGTGGAAAAGGAGAATTAAAATATTTTTAAAATTTTTTTTAGCATGCATGTTGTCCTGTATTGTAGCTTTGCCAGATTGGCACATCATTTTCAGCCTGGTGCTTCTCTTGCACTCCTCCTTGAACCAGGGTTGATCGCTTAGCAATGTTAGAGTGAGGGATATATGTGATGGTGGAGTCTGGGAAATTGGCTCTAAGTTATGATTCAATGAGTATGGCTATGTTAGGCTGTTGCTTGACTAGGCTGTGGGATAGGTCTCCCAATTTTGGCACAAGTCCCCAGATAATATGGGAGAGGACTTTACAATGTCAATTGAGCAGTGTGCCTTAGTCATTTTTGCCTTGGTCGATGTTGGGTGGTCCATCTAATTTTATTCTTTTTCGATGGTTAGGGGTTGCTACAAATAGCCCCACACCATTTGGTGAGGAAGAAAACCAGGAAGCCTCATACTGCCGATTATAATGGCTGACCTGCTACACACTCTTCTGCCCTGCTCCAAAAATCCTGTGTTAGTGTTGGGTGAGGACAGAACCAAATTCAGTTGTGAGATACTCCATGATCGAATGCCAGGGCTGATACAGGAAGAGTCAAGGCTCTTATGAAGATTATAAATTAATATTTTATGTGACACATCTTCATAAAAAATATAAGATAGTCACTATTAAATCCAATAGGAAATTTAGAAGAGACTTCCTTACCCAGAGAATGCTTAGAATGTGGAATTCACTACTACAAGGAATGGAGGAGAAAGCGTAGATATTTTTACACATTAAAGTGTTATGGGCCAGGGTTTAGAGAATCCCAAAGTGTATCATGGAGTTCACCTGATCCACAACTTTTAATAGATTGTGGTATGGGGAGCACACGGCTCACTCTACAGGAATGGTACAGCAGAAATGGACCAGTATTTTTAAAAACAAAACAATGTTTATTCTATGAACTCAAGTTAACCTTTTTAAAACAAACAGGGAATATCTTAGCAACCATTAATTCAAAGATAACCACAAAAGAATACAACACTAAGTAATCCTTTAAGCTGTCCTTTTAACATCCACACGACTTAACAAACCTTTAAACAGGATCACATTAGGTTCACATTCACTATTGAGAACATTTCTAATTCTGAATTCACCAAATGATCCAGAGATAGTCTTTGGATGGCAGAGATCAACAGGACAGCTCTTTGTTTAACTTCAGCTGCAGCTCACTGGAAAACCCAGACTCACCCAAGTTTTTTCTCAAAGTGAAACTAAAAAGCAGAACCAGAGCTCAGCTCCACCCACACTCTGACATCACTGCAGTAACACGAGCAGCTAATCATTTCTCAAAGCGACATTCTCATGACACCTCCCTCCAAGAAAAAAAAACCCATCAACTTCAAGATGGTTTCATTTTTCACCTTTTCACCATCCTTTAAGAAGTGCACACAGTAAATATACTTTATCGTTGCAAAAAACAACACACGCAAACAAACCCTAATAATAGTCCTTTTTTTCCGTTCTTCTTCCTCCAACTGAAATCCTTCTGTTCACCACATTCGTGACCAAGCATCGGCTATCACGTTTTCCCATCCTGATGTACTATTTTTAAATGAAATGGCTGTAACAACAAACTCCAGCGAAAGTGCCTTGCATTGTTATTCCGGAATCGCTCCAAAAACGTCAACAGATTATGATCAGTATATATAATGGTGTCAGACGGATTGCTGGTCACATAAATGTGAAAATGTTGCAAAGCCAGCACCAAACTCAAAGTCTCCTTCTCAATCGTTGAATACTTCTACTGGTGAGAATTCAATTTCTTTGAAAAATAACGAATAGGCCGCTCTAGCCCTTCGTCGTCGTCTTGTAGAAGCACCGCACCTACGCCCACATTACTCGCATCAACAGCCACTTTGAATGGTTTGGTATAATTTGGGATGGCGAACACAGGAGCAGCGGTTAACACAGCCTTCAGGCCGCCAAATGCCTGTTCACACTTCTTGAGCATGTCCGTCAGTGGAACGACCACACTGCTAAAATTTGGTAAAAATTTCCAGTAAAATCCACTCACACCAGGAAATCACATTATTTCCTTGTATGGCCAAGGAAAGTGATTTGGGCTTTTCCAAATTCACTTTTGGCTTAGTTTATCACCAAACCCAGCTCCTGAAGTCGATCGAATGTTTTAAATGGTCTTTCCATGCCTGGCTGAAAATTACCAGATCGTCGATGTATACCGCACAATTGGGTAATTCTGAAACGACTGTGTTAGTTAACCGTTGAAATGTGGCTCCCCCCTCCCCCCTCCCCTCCCCTTCCCTCCCCCCTCCCCCTCCCTCCCCCCTACCCCCCTCCCCTCCTCTCCCACCTCCCCTCCCCCCACCCCTCCCCTTCCCTCCCCTCCCCTCCCCCTCCCCTCCCCTCCTCTCCCACCTCCCCTCCCCCACCCCACCCCCCTCCCCTTCCCCTCCTCCCCTCCCCCTTCCGCTCCCCCTCCCTCCCCCTCCCCTCCCCCTCCTCTCCCACCTCCCCTCCCCCTCCCCCCTCCCCTCCCCTCCTCACCCCTCCCCCTCCCCTCTCCTTCACCCAACCACTCCCCTCTGCCCCTCCCCCTCCCCTCTCCTCCCCTCTCCCCCCTCCCCCTCCGCTCCCCCCTCTCCCCTCCTCTCTCCCCTCCCCTCCCTCCCCCTACCCTCCCCCTCCCCTCCCCTCCCCCAACCCCCTTCCCTCCCCTTCCCCAACCCCTCCCCTCTCCCCCCACCCCTCCCCCCCCCCTCCGCTCCCCCCTCCCCTCTCCCCTCGCTCCCCCTCCCCTCCCCTCCCCTCCATCCCCTCCTCTCCCCTCCCCCCTCCCCTCCCCTATCCCCGGTTGCTGCTGCTGTTGACCTCCACCTAACGTTCCGCTAGAAAGTCTAGGAACGGTTGCCACCACCTGAAGAACCCCTGCACAGACCCTCTCAAGGCAAACTTTATCCTCTCCAACTTAATGAACCCAGCCATGTCATTAATCCAAGCATCCATGCCTGGGGGCTTCGCATCCTTCCACAGTAGCTGAATCCTCCGTTGTGCTACCAGGGACGCAAAGGCCAGAATATCGGCCTCTTTCACCTCCTGCACTCCCGGCTCATCCAATACCCCAAATAGTGCTACCCCCCAGCTCGGCTTGACCCGGGTGTTCACCACCTTGGACGTAGTCCTCGCAAAGCCCCTCCATCTAGCGCCGGGCACGTCCAGAACATATGGGCGTGATTAACTGGGCTCCCCGAGCACCTCAAACATCTGTCCTCCACCGCAAAGAACCTACTCAACCTCGCCCCTGTCATATGCGCTCTGTGAACAACTTTAAACTGTATCAGGCTGAGCCTGGCGCATGAGGAGGAAGAATTAACCCTGCTCAGGGCATCAGCCCACAACCCCTCATCGATCTCCTCCCACAGCTCCTCCTCCCACTTGCCCTTCAGCTCCTCCACCGAGGCCTCTTCCTCCTCTTGCAGCTCCTGGTAAATCGCCGAGACCTTACCCTCTCCAACCCATACCCCCGAGATCTCCCTGTCCTGAATCCTGCGTGCTGGAAGCAGCGGGAATTCCCTCACCTGTCGTTTCACAAATGCCCTCACCTGCATATACCTGAAAGCGTTCCCCGGGTGTAGCCCAAATTTCTCCTCCAGCACCCCTAGGATCGCAAACGCCCCATCAATGAACAGTTCCCCCATTCTTTTGATCCCTGCCCGATGCCAGCTCAGACACCCCCCATCCATCCTTCCCGGAACGAACCGATGGTTCTCTCAAATCGGGGACCAAATCGAGGCTCCCATCTCGCCCCTGTGCCACCTCCACTGCCCTCAGATCTTCAGAGTCACCGCCGCCACCGGACTCGTGGTGTACCTTGTCGGCGGGAGCGGCAGCGGTGCCGTCACCAGCGTCCTCAGACTCGTGCTCACACAGGACGCCATCTCTAGCCTCTTCCACGCTGCCCCCTCCCCCTCCACTACCCACTTACGAATCATCGCCACATTGGCTGCCCAATAATAGCCACATAGGTTCGGCAACGCCAGCCCCTCTCTGTCCCTGCTACGCTCCAAAAACACCCTCGGGGTCTTAATCGCCCACACAAATCCCATGATGCTCCTGCTTACCCGTTTGAAAAAGGTCTTGGAGATCAAAATGGGAAGGCACTGGAACACAAAGAGAAATGTGGGAAGGACATCATTTTAATCGACTGCGCCCTACCCGCTAGTGAGAGTGGTAACATATCCCATCTCTTAAAATCCTCCTCCATCTGCTCCACTAGCCGTGTCAAATTGAGCTTATGCAGGGCCCCCAACTCCTCGCTACCTGGATCCCCAGGTACCAAAAGCTCCTTTCCGCCCTCTTCAGCGGAAGCTCGTCTATCCCCCTTTCCTGGTCCCCCGCATGCACCACAAAGAGCTCACTCTTCCCCATGTTGAGTTTATACCCCGAAAAG
This sequence comes from Scyliorhinus canicula, assembly GCF_902713615.1. Taxonomy (NCBI): domain Eukaryota; kingdom Metazoa; phylum Chordata; class Chondrichthyes; order Carcharhiniformes; family Scyliorhinidae; genus Scyliorhinus; species Scyliorhinus canicula. Next base: position 41,622,369 of record NC_052163.1, read on the forward strand.
TCCCCAAACTCCCTAAGGATCCGCATGGCCTCCACCATCCCCTCCACTGGGTCTGCAACATATAACAGCAGGTCATCGGCGTACAACGACACCCGATGTTCCTCTCCCCCCCGAACCAATTCCCTCCAGTTCCTGGACTCCCTCAGTGCCATGGCCAATGGCTCAATTGCCAGTGCAAACAACCAAGGGGGATAAGGGACACCCCTGCCTCGTCCCCCAGTACAACCAAAAGTACTCCGACCTCCGCCGGTTCGTAGCCACACTCGCCACAGGGGCTTTGTATAGTCGCCTGACCCAACTTATGAACCCCTCCCCGAACCCAAACCTCCGCAGCACTTCCCAAAGATACTCCCACTCCACCCGATCGAAGGCCTTCTCCGCCTCCATAGCCGCCACTACCTCCGCTTCCCCCTCCACCGAGGGCATCATGATCACATTGAGGAGCCTCCGCACATTAGTATTCAGTTGCCTACCCTTCACAAATCCCGTCTGATCCTCATGAATCACCCCCGGGACAGAGTTCTGATGTGACCATCAATTCACAAGACACATGGTTGGAAGTAAACAGTGGTTTTAATAATCTCACAACGGAGCCTGCCTGCGACGAGATGAACTGGCAGGCAGGCTCAGACTGCCAAGCTTTATACAACCAGTTGGTGGGAGGAGCCATGGGCGGAGCCAAGGGTGGAGCCCAGTACAAACTCCCGTACACTCCCAGTACATCTCCCCCTAGGGGCAGAGCCACGCAACTGCTCGTGTGCCGAGCTTACACAGACATAGTACATCATATGTAATAACAGTGTGAATTACGCTACTGTGATTCACCACAAGTTCTCAATTCTCGTGGCCAAAACCTTCGCCAGCAACTTAGCATCAACATTGAGGTGCGAGATCGGTCTATACAACCCACATTGCAATGGGTCCTTGTCCCGCTTCAAAATCAAAGAAGTCAGCGCCCTGGACATTGTCAGGGGCAAGGTCCCCTCCTCCCTCACTAGCAATGGGCCCAGCAGGTCCACTTACTTCCTGTAAAATTCAACCGGGAACCCATCCGGCCCCGGGGCCTTCCCCGCCTGCATGCTCCCCAATCCCTTGACCAGCTCCTCCAGCCCAACCGGTGCCCCCAGCCCAAGCACCTCCTCCTCCTCCACCCTCGGGAACCTCAGCTGATCTCGGAATCGTCGCATCCCCTCCTCCCCCACAGGCGGCTCAGACCTATACAGATCCCCATAGAAGTCCCTAAATACCTTGTTTATTTTCACCGTACTCTGCACCGTGTTGCCCCCTTTATCCCTAACTCCACCAATCTCCCTCACCGCCTCCCTCTTATGAAGCTGATGTGCCAGCATCCGACTCGCCTTCTCCCCATACTCATATGCCGCCCCTAGCACTTTTCTCCTCTGGGCCTCTGCCTTCCCCGTAGTCAGTAAGTCGAATTCCGTTTGGAGGCTCCGTCGCTCCCTAAGCAGGGGCCTCTGCATAGCTCCTGTCTACCCTTAATATCTCCCCCACCAGTCTCTCCCTCTCCCTATGGGCCCTAATGGAAATGAGCTCTCACCTAACCACCGCCTTCAACGCCTCCCAGATACCCCCACCCGCACCTCCCCATTGTCATTCGCCTCTAAGTATCCTTCGATACACCCCCGAATCCGCCCGCACACCTCCTCATCCGCCAATAGTCCCACATCGAGGCGCCACAACAGGTGCTGGTCCCTCTCTTCCCCCAGCTCCAGCTCCACCCAATGCGGCGCATGATCCGAGATGGCTATGGCCGAATATTCCGTTCCCTCCACTTTCAGGATTAGCGCCCTACTCATGATGAAAAAATCTATCCGGGAGTAGGCTTTATGAACGTGGGGGAAAAAAGAAAATTCTCTGGTCTCCAGCCTAGCAATCCTACGTGGATCCACTCCCCCCATCTGGTCCATAAACCCCCTAAGCACCTTAACCGCAGCCGGCCTCCTACCCGTCCTGGACCTAGAACGGTCCAGTGCTGGGTCCAGCACCGTATTGAAGTCCCCCCCCCCATTATCAAGCTTCCTACCTCCAGATCCGGAATCCGACCCCCTATGGCGTTAACAATTGCACACAAACACTCGAGACATGTACAATCGAGGCTTTATTGCTGGGTGATGCTATTCCTCCAGCGGCAGCTGTAGACTAGGATCTCAGTGACTCACACGCATATTTATACACAAGCTCCCTGTGGGAGGAGCTAGCCGGCAGGGGCTTACCGGAGGAACCTGTATTACAGGTACAGCCATACATCCCCCTACTGCAAGTACACATATCAACAGTGGTTATATCACCACATTCACCCCCTGTAAAAAATGAGTCCAGCGGGGGTGACGTGTAACTATAATACAAAGGGTGATCTATTTACAAAAGGGTTAAAACAAAGAAAACCAAGAGTCCATCCGGTTAGCGGTTGAGCCGAATCGGCGGTCGAAAGTTCCGCTGTGATCGGCGTTGCTGTGGTGACGACGTCGGCACAGGCGGTGATGGCAACGATGGTGCAGGTGCTGGCGGTGTTGGTGCTGGCTGCTGGCGGGATGACTCCGAGAGCGAGCCGAAATCTTCCGTGTCCTCCAGTGTGGGCAGGGGGACGAGGGATGGACCAGGTGGTGACGAATGCGGGGGCGCCGGGGAAACGAGGATGGCGCGGGGAGGAAAAGGGTCATGGGCATGGGATCGGCACCTGAGGGAGCCAGGTCCTGGAGCGAGACTGTGTCCTGGCGGCCGTCGGGGAACTCCACGTAGGCATACTGAGGGTTGGCGTGGAGTAGGCGTTCTTTGTCCACCAGGCGCCTTGTGGTGCCGGACATGCCTACGGAGAAGGACTGGGCCCGGAGTCGTGAGCCAAGTCGGGAGTGACACCCCGGATGTAGACTTCCTAGGGAAGGCAAAAACACGTTCATGGGGTGCACAGTAGTGACCGAATGGAATGGAGTGCGTCAGGGAGGACCTGCTGCCAGCGAGCGGCTGGGAGGTTCCTGGACCGTAGGGCCAGCTGGATGGCCCTCCATACCGTCCCGTTCTCCCTCTCTACCTGTCCGTTTTCCCGGGGGTTGTAGCTGGTCGTCCTGCTGGAGGCGATACCCCTACTGAGCAGGAACTGACGCAGCTCATTACTCATGAATGAGGATCCCCTGTCACTGTGGATGTAGTCGGGGAAACCGAACAGAGCGAAAATGGAATCCAGGGCCATGATGACTGTGGCAGACGTCATATCGGGGCATGGGATGGCGAAGGGGAACCTAGAAAATTCATCGACCACACTAAGGATGCAGGTGTTGCGGTCGGTGGAGGGGAGGGGCCCTTTGAAATCCACGCTGAGGCGTTCAAAGGGGCGGGACGCTTTCACCAGGCGCGCGCGCAATCTGGCCGGTAGGAGTGCGGCTTGCACTCCGCACAGACCTGGCAGTCTCTGGTGACTGTCCGTACTTCCTCGACGGAGTAGGGCAGATTGCGGGCTTTGATTAGATGGTACAAGCGAGTGACCCCCGGATGGCAAAGGCTCTCGTGCAAGGCACGGAGCTGGTTCACTTGTGCGCTGGCACATGTACCTCGGGAGAGGGCGTCTGGGGGCTTGTTGAGCTTGCTGGGGTGATACAAGATCTCGTAGTTAAAGGTGGAGAGCTCGATTCTCCACTGCAAGAGTTTCTCATTCTTGATCTTGCCCCGCTGCGTGTTGTTGAACATGATGGCTACCGACCGTTGGTCAGTGAGGAGAGTGAATCTCCTGCCGGCCAGGTAATGCCTCCAGTGACGCACCGCTTCAAAGATTGCCTGGGCCTCCTTTTCAACAGAGGAATGTCGAATTTCGGATGCGTGGAGGGTGCGTGAAAAGAATGCCATGGGTCTGCCGGCCTGATTCAGAGTGGCGGCAAGGGCGACATCTGAAGTGTCACTCTCTACTTGGAAAGGGCAGTGTCTCATCTACTGCGTGCATCCCGGCCTTGGCTATGTCAGAGCGAATACGGGCGAAGGCCGTGAGGGGAAAATGTGTGGACTGGATAAGTAGACGGGCCTTGTCCGCGTATTGTTGGACCCACTGGGCGTAATAAGAAAAGAACCCAAGGCAGCGTTTGAGGGCCTTGGGGCAGTGGGGAATTGGGAGCTCCATGAGGGGGCGCATGCGGTCGGGGTCGGGCCCCAGTAGTCCGTTTTGGACTACGTAGCCGAGGATGGCTAAGCGGTCTGTGCGGAACACGCACTACTCCTTGTTGTATGTGAGATTAAGGAGAGATGCGGTGTGGAGGAATTTAGAAAGGTTGGCGTCATGGTCCTGCTGGTCATGGCCGCAGATGGTGACATTGTCGAGGTACGGGAAGGTGGCCTGCAGTCCGTACCGGTCAACCATTCGGTCCATTTCTCGTTGAAATACCGAGACTCCATTCGTGACGCCGAAGGGAACTCTAAGAAATTGGTACAGACGACCGTCTGCCTCGAAGGCAGTGTAGGGACGGTCCGATTTACGGATGGGGAGCTGGTGGTAGGCGGATTTCAGGTCAATAGTAGAGAAGACCCGGTACTGTGCAATCTGATTGACCATATCAGATATGCGGGGGAGAGGGTACGCGCCGAGCTGCGTGCACCGGTTGATGGTCTGGCTGTAGTCCACGACCATCCTGTGCTTCTCCCCGGTCTTAACCACTACCACCTGGGCTCTCCAAGGACTGTTGCTGGCCTCGATGATACCCCCCCAAAGCAGCCGCTGGACTTCGGACCTGATGAAGGCCTTGTCCTGGGTGCTGTACCATCTGCTCCTGGTGGCGACGGACTTGATTGGCAAAGAGGGAGGAAGGCTCGACCTTGAGGGTCACGAGGCCGCAAACGGTGAGGGGAGGTAGGGGTCCGCCGAATTTGAGGGTGAGGCTCTGGAGATTGCATTGGAAATCCAGGCCTAGTAAGAGCGACGCGCAGAGGTTGGGGAGAATGTACAGACTGAAACGGATGAATTCCACACCTTGTACAGTAAGTTTAACCAGGCAGAAATTCAGGATCAGGACAGAGTGGGAACCGGAGGCGAGAGAGATCTGCCGGTTGGCGGGATGGAGCGCAAGGGAATAGCGCCTTACCGTGTCCTGGTGGACGAAGCTTTCAGTGCTCCCAGAGTCAATGAGGCAGGAGGTCACATGGCCGTTGACCAGCACCGTTGTGGAAGAGGGTGCCAGGTTGCGAGGACGCGACTGGTCGAGCGTAACGGATGCGAGTAGCGGGCGATCGGCAGTCGAGTCTGATGAGTCCGACGAGTAGCGGTAGCGACCCGTGTCCCGTAGCCCCGTCCCGGGGGAGGACAAAATGGCGTCGTCTGGAGTACCTGTGTGGGCGATGATAGCGGCGGACAAGATGGCGGCGCCCATGGAGTGCACGTTGTGGGGTCGGGACATGATGGCGGCGCCCATGGAACGCACATGGCGGTGGGGGATGAAGATGGCGGCGCCCATGGAGCGCATGTGGCGGGAACGGCAAAAGATGGCGGCGCCCAGTGATCGCACGTGGGGTCGGGAGAAGTGGATGGCAGGGCGATCGGCTGAGGCGAGAGGGGGACAGGGGTGCGATAGCGGCAACCGTCCGGGACTGACACACCGCTGCAAAGTGGCCTTTCTTGCCACAAGCTTTGCAGGTCGCAGTGCGGGCCGGGCAGCGTTGGCAGGGGTGCTTCTGCTGACCGCGGGGACCCCCAGGGAGCGCGGTGCGGCGAGCAGCGCAGGCATAGTGCACAGGGGCGGCTGCTGGGGGGGCCAGTTGCGGGGTCCACGAGGGGTAGGACGGGTGGGTCTGGGGGGCTGTTTGCGGGGTCCACGAGGGGTAGGACGGGTGGGCCGAGTGGCTAGCGGAGTAAGATCGCACACTACGGGGCTAGCGGAGTAAGATTGCACACTACGGGAGGCGGCAGTCATTGAAAGCACCAGAGTCTTTGTGGCCGCGAGGTCGAGGGCGGCCCCTTCCAGCAGTCGTTGCCGGATGGGGTCCGATGCAATGCCTGTAACAAAGGCATCGCGCATGAGTAAATCAGTGTTCTGTGGCTGTGAGGGCCCGGCAGTCGCAGTCTCGTACCAGAGGTATAAGGGCCCTCCAGAAGTCCTCAATCGACTCACCCGGCTGCTGGACGCGAGTAGAGAGTAGATGTCTCGCAAACAGGGTGTTCGTCGACTGTGCATAGTTCTCCTTGAGCAGTTCCATAGCTCTGGCGTAGTCAGGCGCATCTCGAATTAGCGGAAAGACACTGGAGCTAAGTCTTGAGTACAGGAGTTGTCTTTTTTAGCCTCCGTCAGGGGAGGGTCCGCTGAAGAGATGTAGGCCTCGAAGACTGCAAGCCAGTGAACGAAGTCTTTCCTGGCGTGAGGCAACTGCGGATCCAGCTGCAGACGGTCAGGCTTGATCCTGATGTCCATGGTGTAAGGAAAATCACACAGCAATAAATTGTGGCGCTAACAATTGCACACAAACACTCGAGACATGTACAATCGAGGCTTTATTGCTGTGTGATGCTACTCCTCCGGCGGCAGCTTTAGAATGGGACCTCAGTGACTCACACGCATATTTATACACAAGCTCCCTGTGGGTGGAGCTAGCCGGCAGTGGCTTACCGGAGGAACCTGTATTACAGGTACAGCCATACATCCCCCTACTGCAAGTACACATCACTACAGTGGTTATATCACCACACCCCCTGCAACCTACCACTCACCATCACATACCGACCTCCATAATCCGCCTCGATGTTCAGCGCCTCGAACGACACTCGCTTCCCCACCAGAATCGCCACCCCTCCATTCTTCGCATCCAACCCCGAGTGAAAGACCTGCCCGACCCACCCCTTTCTCAGCTTAACCTGATCTGCCACCTTCAGATGCGTCTACTGGAGCATAGCCACGTCTGCCTTCAGTCCCTTTAAGTGCGCGAATACCCGGGCCCTCTTGACCAGCCTGTTCAGGCCCCTCACATTCCAAGTTATCAGCCGGATCAGGGGGCTTCCCCCCCCCCCCCCCGGCCCTGGCGACTAGCCATCTTTTTTAGGCCAGCCACGTGCCCACGCCTCCCGCACCCTCTAGTCCCCCAGGCGGTGGACCCCTGCCCCGACTCCCTCTCCTACCTCCAGCTCCCCCATGGCCAATGCAACAGCAACCCAGTTTCCCCCCCCTCCACCCACCCCCCAGCTAGATCCTCATCTAGCCATTTTGCTCCCCACATAGCACTCCCGTAAGTCAGCTGACTCCTGCTGACCCCGGCCTCTCCCGCCATTCCAACGACCTCCCCAGTGTGAGAATCCCCCCGCCTCCCCCTGGCAATCAGTGTACGCTCCTCTCCAGCACCGCCCTTCCCCCCCCGGCCCCGCCCCCTTTCTTCCCTAGCGCGGGAAAAAGCCCGCGCTTTCCACCCAAGCCGACCCCGCCCCCTCTGGCACAGCTCCCTTTTTGCGGCCTAACCCCAACTCCCCATCGCGGGCCTCCAACCCCCCTCTTTCTCCACGGGGCCCTATCCCTCCAACTCCGATGCCCACACTCTCACACAGCCCTCACATCAAATCCATTCACCCAACCCCACCCAGCACCAAACAAAAACAGAACATTCCCAAAACACAGTAACCCCCATAAGCACTCCCCCCCACGACAAACCCTCAGTTCGAGTCCAACCTTTCAGACTGAATAAAGGTCCACGCCTCATCTGGTGTCTCAAAGTAGTGGTGTCGATCCAGAAATGTGACCCACAGTCGTGCTGGCTGCAGCATCCCGAACATCACCCCCTTCCGATGGAGAACCACCTTAGCCCGATTGAAACCAGCTCTCTTCTTGGCCACCTCCGCACTCCAGACCTGATGGATTCGGATCTCCGTATTCTCCCACCTGCTGCTCCGTTCTTTTTTGACCCATCTCAAGATGCACTTCCTGTCCATGAAACGGTGGAACCTCACCACTACAGCCCTTGGCGGCTCGTTGGCTTTGGGTCTCCTTGCCAGGACTCGATGAGCCCCGTCCAGCTCCAGGGGCCTCGGGAAAGCTCCCGCGCCCATCAACGAATTGAGCATTGTGACCACATCTGCCCCGGCATCGGACCCCTCCACTCCCTCAGGGAGACCCAGAATCCGAAGATTCTTCCTCCTCGACCGATTCTCCAGGTCCTCAGATTTTTCTTGCCACTTCTGTTGCAGCGCCTCGTGCGCCTCCACCTTCACCGCCAGGCCCAAGATCTCGTCCTTGTTCTCCGAGGCTTTTTGCCGCACCTCCCGGATCGCCACCCCTTGGGCTTTCTGGGTCTCCACAAGCTTCTCGATCGCCGCCTTCATTGGCGCCAGCATTTCTGCCTTCAGGTCCGCAAAGCAGCGTTTGAGGAACTCCTGCTGCTCCTGTGACCATTGCGCCCACGCTGCTTGGTCTCCACCCGCCGCCATCTTGCTTCTCCTCCCTCGCACTTTTCGCTGCACTAAAATCACTTTCTTGACCGCTCCACTCCTGGTCCAACCCATACAGTGCCGGGGAAACCGTACTGTCACCTTCCCACACTGGGAACCGTCAAACAAATGCCGTTGGGGCCCCTCAAAAGAGCCCAAAAGTCCGTTCCTGGCGGGAGCTGCCGAACGTGTGACCTACCTCGGCATAGCCGCAACCGGAAGTCCACAAGTGAATTCTTTAAAGACATTTGGCACCTTCTTATCAATTACCTCTTGAACAGTCTGTACAATCTTTTGCACCTCCTTCACTTCCCTTGGGCTTTCCTTTACCACTCTAACAAACCCCACTGTCTTATCCTGTTTTACCACACCAGCTTTCCCAGTGCTTTTCTTCAATCACCAACACTAGTTTATTACAGTGAAGACACTTCATTTATTTTCCACCCTCCTGGATTTAAAAAAAATCTGAAGTACACTCTCCTTATTAGCTCCTATCAGATCACCTTTACCGTTACCACTTGAGTATTTCTCATATCCCCAGTTTCTATCCCTCACAGGCGGAAACTGATGTCGGAAACCAAACTTTGATTGATGAACTAATTCATAATCATCTGCCATTTCTGCTGCTAGTCTTGCAGTTTTAACCCTCTGCTTGTAGTATCAGGAATTGAATTTTTAAACTCCTCCAAAAGTATAATTTCTTTGAGAACTTCATACGTTTGGTCTATTTTCAAAGCCCTTATCCACCTATCAAAATTACTCTGTTTGAGCCTTTCAAACTCCATGTATGTTTGACCAAATTATTTCCTTAAATGTCTAAACCTTTGTCTGTAAGCTTCAGGCACTAGTTCATATGCACCTAAGATGGATTTTTTCACCTCCTCATATGTCCTAGATACCTTCTCGGGTAGTGATGCAAACACTTCAGTAGCCCTACCTATCAGCTTCGTTTGAATCAATAATACCCATATATCCTGTGGCCATTTCATTTGTTTAGCTACCTTCTCAAATGAAATGAAAAAGGCTTCCACCTCCTTCTCGTCAAACCTTGGCAATACTTGGACATATTTAAATAGATCCCCAACACGCCTTCGACTATGACACTCTTTCTCACTATCCTCATCACTATCATCCAACTGTACGTTTCCCTTTACGTCTGCCAATTTTAACTGACTGTCATGTTTCATGGCCATTTTCTAAAGTTCAAACTCTCTCTCTTTATCTTTTTCCCTAATCTGTATCTCCTTTTCTTTTTCTTTTTGTTCTGTTAGGGCTATTCTTTATTTCCCCCTTTCTTCTCTCTCCTTTTCTTTGTCCTCTCTATCTCTCTCTTTCTTTTTCCTCTCTTTCGTATTCAAGCTGCTTTAATTCTTTCTCATGTTCCATTTGTTTAATTTGTAACTGAATTTCTGCCATTTCCAATTAGTCAAACTGTATCTCAGGCAACTTTAAATGCTTAACCACCGTCATAATTTCCTCATCTTTTCGCATTTTGTCAGTTAACGTTAACTGCAATGTTTTTGCCAAATCTAACAGTCTGCTTTTAGTCCCTGTCCGTAAGGTACTGCGTGTGACCGTCTTCACCCCCAAAAACTTCTGAGCCTCTGAAAGAGCCATTGTCCACAACACACTCCCCACTTAAACTAAAACACCACACCTGAAAAGCAACCACAATATGCTCACCCCTCACTGTCTTTAAGTTCACTAAGCCAATCCAATAGATAGACTTTTATCCCCCTCGAGCCCCCAATTATTATGGGTCAGGGTTTAGAGAATCCCAAAGTGTATCATGGAGTTCACCTGATCCACAACGTTTAATAGATTGTGGTATGGGGAGCACATGGCTCACTCTACAGGTATGGTACAGCAGAAATGGACCAGTATTTTTAAAAACAAAACGATGTTTATTCTATGAACTCAAGTTAACCTTTTTAAAACAAATAGGGAATATCTTAGCAACCATTAATTCAAAGATAACCTCAAAGAATACAACATTAAGTAATCCTTTAAGCTGTCCTTTTAACATCCAAAAGACTTAACAAACCTTTAAACAGGAGCACGTTAGGTTCACATTCACTATTGAGAACATTTCTAATTCTGAATTCACCAAATGATCCAGAGATAGTCTTTGGATGGCAGAGATCAACAGGACAGCTCTTTGTTTAACTTCAGCTGCAGCTCACTGGAAAACTCAGACACACCCAAGCTTTTTCTCAAAGTGAAACTAAAAAGCAGAACCAGAGCTCAGCTCCACCCATACTCTGACATCACTGCAGTAACATGAGCAGCTAACCATTTCTTAAAGTGACATTCTCATGACAAAAGGAACCATGTAAATGTGAGTCATTGTTATCCTGTGCTGACTGATTCATGCTGCTTACCTTCAAACCCTGGCCACCAAGGTTGGAGAGGTTATATTTTGCCTTCCTCACTTCACCTTGTCTGTCGGATCTAGTCTGTTCTTTAAATTCATGCCTCAGTCATTAACCTGCCAGATTGTCACCTGCCTACCTAGTCTATCCTTACCCGTTGGTGTGTCCCCCCTGCTGGCAAGGGCTATAAAATTACATAGTATTTACAGCACAGAGACAGGTCATTTTGGCCAACATGTTCATGTGGTGTTTATACCACACATATGCTCCATATAACCCCATCAACTTCTGTGCCTTTCTCACTCATGTATTTATCTAGCTCCCCTTAAATATTTAGCGAGTGCCAGGTCAAGGCAACTTAACCAATGATGGAGTGAAAAGAACAAGAAATCAGAGAGAAGATAATGGAATCATATAATTTACAGTACAGAAGGAGGCCATTGGGCCCTTCGAGTCTGCACCGGACCTTGGAAAGAGCACCCTACCTAAGTCCACACCTCCACCCTATCCCCGTAACCCCACCTTATCATTTTGGACACTAAGAGCAATTTAGCGTGGCCAATCCACCTAACCTGCACATCTTTGGACTGCGGAAAGAAACCGGAGCACCTGGAGGAACCTGCGCAGACATGGAGAGAACGTACAGATTCCGCATAGACAGCAACCCAAGCCGGGAATCAAACCTGGGACCCTGGAACTGTGAAGCAACAGTGCTGACCACTGTGCTATCATGTTGTCCTAATGTAATGAAACGTTTGAGGGTGCAAGTAGTAAGGCTGTAGGATGTTATAGAAATATGTTGGGACAAGGCCATGGAGTTATTTGAACAGACACAGGAAAAGTTTGAATTTCAGACTTTAAGGCAATCGTGGGGACAGGGGTGATTGGTCAATTGGTGTAGGATATAGACAGTAGAGATTTGGATGGGCTGAGGTTTATGGTGGCAGATTCTCAGGGAGAGTGAACTGGAACCTTTTCCTTTGACAGTTCTGTATTCAGTTGATGCCATTCTGTAGGTATGGATGTTCTCTCCTAGTTTACTAGTTCAGTTCAAATTTTCTCAGTGGTGATGGATTATATTCACAGCCCAGCACAAGAAATAAAAAGTTATTTCCTCCAATCTTGATTGCAATTCGGATTTGCCAGTGCCAGGTCCCATTGAGACACGCGATACACAAACTTTGTCCTCATTTGAATGAATGTACTATACAGCAGAGTGGGACATACATTGTTGGCTATATGAATGCCAAGCAGGGGCCTTGCAGCATGCAAGGCTAGCATGTGTTTCAGCTAGCCTCTACTGTTAAAGTCGGTATGTCCCTCATTAAAGAGGTTGCTGCTGATTGCTAATTCTGCAATAAGAAAAAAAGAAAATGGAGCACCAAAATTGAGCGACAATTCCAAATACAGTGCTGCAAGCCTTAATGATGGCAGTCAACAGAGTGGTACCGTGACATAGAGGTTAGCACTGCTGCCTCAGCCCCAGGGATCCAGGTTCAATTCCAGCCTTGAGTGACTGTGTAGAGTCTGCACATTTTCCTCGTCTGCAGGGTGGGAGTAGGGTGCAGCCCATCCACTGGTGCAAGCAAGCCAGTGTGCATCACTGCCAGATAAATAGGGAACGTTAGCAGCACAGGAAGGACATGCAGCTGTGAAACCACCTGCCAAATCCAAAAGATATGATGGGCGATCAACCTACGTGTGGCAACATTAACAGGAAAAGCTGAAAGAGAAAGGATGAGGGATGGGAGGAGGGGGTTGGCATTTTTCACAAACCTTGGGATAATCAGCAGCAACACCTCCCTTGCGACCTGCTCACATGCCGGTGTGCTCATGTTCATGGACCTTCTGCTCCCGTCATGAGTAAAGAGGACGTCCCCTGGATAGCCTGAAGGTGCTGCCCCAGGGGACCTTGTTGAACCATGGAGTTGAAGTTTTCGTTCTTCTGGGCACCATGGGCAATAAGTTCCCAATACACTTGGACTGCAGTGAATGTTTGTGTTTTGGGTTTAAATATGGCGCCAGACCTTCATCCCATCAAGGAACAGCAGGGCAGATGAATTAGTGCCCTGAATATGAATAGATTTCTCGTCCAACTTGTGTGAGTACTTAAGAGTCCCAATTCTCTTGCAAATGGGTTTCTTTTACTACTCGTTCATTTACTTTCTTCAGTTTATGCAAAAGATAACATTTTGTTTTGCATAGTCTATACAGCTTTACCATGTCCTTGGTTAAAAGACTGCACTGTGATTTTGTATTGTCATGTTGCTTTCTAAAATCTGTATTAGATAATGCACAATCTGGATCATGGGATAGTATTCTTGATGGTTCAAAGGTTTCACACTAAAATAAAAGCAAAATACAATGGATTCTGGAATAAAGATAGAAAGTGCTGGAAGTAATTTTCAACTGGAAATACTAACTCTGTTTCTCTCTCCAGAAATGTTGCCAGACCTGCTGACTATTTCCATCACTTTCTGTCTTTATTTGAAAACTTGCAAAATTTGTTTGATCTCGTTAACTTTGTCAAGAGCAGTATTGCTAGCTTCTAGGTACTGGCAGCTGTACATTTGAATTGAAGGAGAAATCCCCTCTCAAATTGCTTCTCACCCTCTGGATTCAGCAATTTCCATTGTTCTTCATTAATTTCAGACACTAAATTTTCACCAGGGTTCTCAACTTTTAAAGATGTATGTTGTTTTGAGCTCTGTAACTCTGTCCTGTGTGTGTACTTTTAAAACAGACTGTAAACCACTCTGTTCAGGTTTTAACTCCCGAACTCCATTTACTTTCAAGTCTACATTTTTTTTAATGTCCGGGTCGGTGAAGAAAGTTTCAAACATCTGAATTGCCCTGCATAACAATTGAATTCACCTAGTTATGTTTAAATTCAGGATCACTTTAATCTTTAAATCTTTCTCATCATTTAACTTTTGATTTTCTTTTCCAGGAGATGCAGGTTTAACACTGGCTCCTTTTATGCAATCAGTTCATTTCTCTGTCGAGTAAAATCCTCTTTATTTGCTTTGCAAATCCCATTAATGTCATTTTGACGTTCAGCCAAGAAATTTTTAGTCAGTTCACGATTTAAAACAAAAATTATTTTTGAATTTATTTTCAAGAACATGTATTGTTCCTCACAATTCTACATTGTTGGTTTGGGTTCAGCTGTGCCCACTCTCCTTTAATGGATTCCTTTTCTTTGTTTCATCATTGGTTTTGAGTACAGTTGCTATCTGCTTTGCCACACCTTGCTCATGTTTCGACTGCATTTTTAATTCAGACAAGGTTAACTCATCTCTACCTGCCATTAATATTTTCTTCATCTCAACTGGATGTTCCAATGCCCTTTTAAAATTAGTAGACTGGGTTTCTGACCCTTTCCACGCATCTTTAGTCAAAATATCAATTCTTGCAGCAGGGTTACAGGAAGCCTGGATTCTTCAATGGAACTCGGCTTTTCTTGTAAAACTTCAGTTTCAACAGCCACAACGGGTTTTCCTGAAACCACTGGAGTCAGCAACCTACCTTAACCTTATCCCCGGTCAAACCGTTTCCCAATAAAAAATCAGCAGGCAAATTATGAGCCAACCTCACAATTACAGAATTTAACACATGTTTTAAATTTTTATTCAGCAAATTTTCTGGAGAGAAATTCCATCACCTACCAACATCAGTGACTGTGCTGATCCTGTGTCTCTAAGAATAACAATGAGCTCCCCTGTCTCACCAAACAAGGATGCTTCATCATTTTACAGTTTTTATCAACAACCTAGACTCAGATGTAGGGGGGCATTATTATAAAGCTTGCAGATGATACAAAACTTAGCAGATATGATGAGGATAGTTATAGACTTCAGGATGTTGACAAAAGAGACAGAAACATCACAACTAGTGTTCAATGTGGAGATGTGTGAGGTGATGCACTAGAGGACTAATATGGTCTGGATAGTATATTGTAAATACCAGGATTTTCAAAACGCTAATGAACAAAAATATCTTGGTGTCCATTTAATCCTTAATGATGGCAGGGTAAATTGAAAGGGTGGCTTTAAAGCACATTGGGCTTATAAGTACTGGAATAGAATAAAAACAAAGGATGAGATCTTCTCGGCCTATCGACGACACACCTCTGCCTCGGTTTCTCGACAGTGTGGGGTGGATTCAATGGGAAATCCCATTGACAATGGAGGGACCAGAAGATCCTGCTGCTGACCAATGGCGGGCTGCCTCCCACCATTGAGAAACTCGCCGCAGGGAAGCCACAGAATCTCGCAAAAGAGATTGTGCTTGAACTTTATAAATCCATTCGACTTCAGGTTAATATTGTGGACAATTCTTGTGGACACCACTTTTCAGGATAGATGAAAAGGTTTCATAAAGGGGACAGAGATAGTTAACCAGGATGTTACCAAGGATGAGGAATTCAGTTATGAGGAGAGGCTGAAAAGTTAGGAATGTCCTCCTCAGAACAGGGAAGGTTCAGAGGTGATCCATTAGAGACATTTTTGAGATAGATAGTCAACATTAGAGAAAGAAAAATCACAGAAGTTATTTCCGAGGGAATAGGTCAATAACCAGAGCCTATGGGTGCGATTCTCCGAAATGGAGACAAAGTCCCGACGCCGGAATGAAAACCGGAGTGTTTCACTCCGGCGTTGGAGCCCGCTCCCAGCCTCCTATTCCCCCGCCCCTGGGGGCTAGAAGCAGCATCGCATATTTTACGCGCGCTGGTCCTTGGCGCCACGTAAAAAGCGGCGCCGCGTAAATGACGCGGCCAGCGTCGCGTAAATGAAGTCACCCACGCATGTGCGGTTGCCGTCCTCCCCAAGGCCACCCCACAAGAAGATGGCGGATGGATCTTGCGGGGCGGCGGAGGAAAGAAGGTCCTCCTTTAGAGAGGTCGGCCCGCCGATTGGTGGGCCCCGATCGCAGGCCAGACCCCATCGGAGGCCCCCCCAGTGAAGGAACCTATCGGGTTGGAGCCGCGCTCGCCCCATCCGTGCCAGAGAATGGCGGGGGTACCGGAGAATCGCCGTTTTGAGTGTCTCGTGCGATTCTCTGGCTGGCGTGGCGCAGAACTCGACGGGGCCAATCTCGCTGGTTGGGAGAATAGCAGGACGGCGCCGGACTGGTGTCGTGCGATAAAATGGCGCGGTTGGCAATTCTCCCAACCGGCGCGACCTTGGAGAATCGCGCCCTATAGATTTCACATCACTGAAAATAAGATCGAGAAATATTTTCTCTGAGCTGCCAGAATCCGGAAGGTTTCTACGGAAGCTGATTGCATTAATAATTTCAAAAGGGAGTTGGTTAGAGAATTCAGGATGAGAAACTTGTGTTATGCTGCTTCGGATAACACAGGCTTTTACTTGATGCAGTCTTAACTAAAGGATGCTCCAGACTCTGAAATGAGTTTATTGAACTATTAACACAGTTCTCAAGTGAGTTCGACTCGCTGCTAATCTAACTGTAGTAACTCAGTCTAACTGTACCAGCTTAACTGTACCAGTCTAACGTGCTAGGGTGTGATGCTGATGATCAACCCTGTCTAACTCTCCAGATGTCTCTCTGTGGAAAGAGGCAGGGTGTGAGTGCCTCATCCCTTTTATAGTGTTTATGTCATGCCCCCTTGTGGTGATGCCAACTCTGAGTGTCCTGACTGCCCATTGGTTGTGTCCACTGAGTGTTAATTGGTTGCATGTTTGCATATCATGACAAAACTTACAGAGCTATGGACAAAAGGCAGCTTCTTTTTCAAAGAGCCAGTATAGGTAAGATGGGTCCGACGGCCTTTTTGCGCAGCGATTTTATGCAGTAGACAGCTCCCTCCTGCAGGACGCCAAAATCCGGCTGCTAGGCAACGGGGCAGTCAGGCGCGGCAGGGGCAGCTATGGCCGGGGTCCTGAATGCCTCGCTCAAGATGGCGGCGGGCTGGAGCTGGAGGTCGCAGCTGGGACCTGTGATCAGGGCCGGGGGAGGCTGTCTGAACAGGAGGGGCTCGATACCCGGGTGAGTCGGGGGTTTTACCCCTAGATCTTGTCCTGATCCCGTAGTGGGATGAGGAATCGGGTTAGTAGGTTATTATTTTTTTGGGGGGGAGATCTGGGTATGCGGGAAGAAACAGGGGTTGGGGATGGGGAAATCGGGGCTGAGGAAAATTGGGGCTAGGGGGAAAATCGAAGGATGGGGAAAATTGGGGATGGGAGGAGAATCGGAGGATGAGGAGAATCGGGGCTGGGGGGAGAATCGGTCTGTGAGGGGATGATGGGGTGTGTTTAGGAGTGGTGGGTGTGGGGACAGGCTGTGTGTGCGTGCGTTGGCCGGGTTGGGGAAGGGTGGCGTTGAGGGATCTCAAGTCAGGGTCAGAGAGGTCTGGGGGTGTTTGGGAGGAAGAGTGGGGTCGGTGGTTATGGGGTGGAGTGCAGGCTTTGGGGACTGTGAGGCTGTAGCAGGTGGGGAGGGTGGGGCTGTTTGGGTGGCGGGGCAGCATGTGTGCAGTGGGGTATAGATGTCCGCGGGATGGGAGTGTCAGTGAGGTGGAGGGAGTGTGGGGGGGTGGGCAGGAGGGAATGCTGTGGTTAAGGGAGCTAGTGAGGGGAGGGGAGGGGGGGCAGGAGGGGAATGCTGTGGTTAAGGGAGCTAGTGAGGTGGGGGGCTGGGTATTGAATGCAAGTGCAGGAGGGATGCTGGCCTTTGTCACCTGACATTGAATTGTTTTCTCATTAGCCCACCCCAGATATGGGTGATTCCTGTGCGGGGGTCTCGATACAACCCCCATTACTTGGAACCGGAGCTTAACAAGGAGTGGCACCGGATCATGGTTACTGAGCTTGGGCCAGAGGAAAGTGCAGCACTAGAGCTCAGGGCAGTTCGACCCATTAAAGCAGCAACGATTAACCAGAGCAGCAGTGTCTTCAGTGACCCCTTGACCAGGTCAGTGAGTAGTCTTCATCTCCCCACCTGCCCCTCATCCAAAACCCTGTCATTCATGTCCGAACGTACACCAAGACCTGCTCATCCTTGACTGCTTGTGCGCACTGAACTACTTTGGCTCCTTGTTCAGCAACGCTTTAACTTTAAAATGGATATCATTGTTTTCCGTGGCTTCACTCCTCCTTATTGCTGTAATTTCCCCTGGCACCTCAACCCTCTGAGATGTCTTTAATTTCTGGTCGTTTGTGCATCTCTGATTTTAACCAACAACTTGGGTTTATGTAGCAGGTTTAACAGAGTGAAATTTCCCAAGATGCTTTGTAAGGGCATTATCAGAAGCAAAATGTTAGACTGACATACAGTGGCAGTGGTATGTACTATGTACAAGATAGACTGCAGCAACCTACCAAGGGCTCCTTCAATAGCATCTTCCAAACCCACAACCCCTACCACCTAGAAGGACAAGGGTAGCAGGTGCGTGGGGACACCACCGCCTGCAAGTTCCCCTCCTAAGTGATTCACCAGCCTGACTTGGAACTATTTAATTGTTCCTCCACTGTTGCTCGGTTGCATATACCTGGATAATTGGGGCTCATTCTGGGGGAGGTGGGACCTCTACAAACAGGATGGTCTACACCTGGACCAGAGGGGTACCAAAATGCTGGGGGGAAAATTTGCTAATGCTCTTCGGGAGGGTTTAAACTAATTCAGCAGGGGGTTGGGAACCTGAATTGTAGCTCCAGTATACAGGAGGTTGAGAGCAGTGAGGTCCTGAGTAAGGTTTCAAGGTTGCAGGAGTGTACCGGCAGGCAGGAAGGTGGTTTAAAGTGTGTCTACTTCAACACCAGGAGCATCCGGAATAAGGTGGGTGAACTTGCAGCATGTGTTGGTACCTGGGACTTCGATGTTGTGGCCGTTTCGGAGACATGGATAGAGCAAGGACAGGAATGGTTGTTGCAGGTTCCGGGGTTTAGATATTTCAGTAAGCTCAGGGAAGGTGGTAAAAGAGGGGGAGGGGTGGCATTGTTAGTCAAGGACAGTATTACGGTGGCAGAAAGGATGTTTGATGAGGACTCGTCTACTGAGGTAGTATGGGCTGAGGTTAGAAACAGGAAAGGAGAGGTCACCCTGTTGGGAGTTTTCTGTAGGCCTCCGAAAAGTTCCAGAGATGTAGAGGAAAGGATTGCAAAGATGATTCTCGATAGGAGCGAAAGTAACAGGGTAGTTGTTATGGGGGACTTTAACTTTCCAAAGATTGACTGGAAACGCTATAGTTCGAGTACTTTAGATGTGTCAGTTTTTGTCCAATGTGTGCAGGAGGGTTTCCTGACACAGTATGTAGATAGGCCAACAAGAGGTGAGGCCACATTGGATTTGGTACTGGGTAATGAAACAGGACAGGTGTTAGATTTGGAGGTAGGTGAGCACTTTGGTGATAGTGACCACAATTCAGTTACGTTTACTTTAGCGATGGAAAGGGATAGGTATATACTGCAGGGCAAGAGTTATAGCTGGGGGAAAGGCAATGATGATGCGATGAGGCAAGACTTAGGATGCATAGGATGGGGAAGGAAACTGCAGGGGCTGGGCACAATTGAAATGTGGAGCTCGTTCAAGGAACAGCTACTGCATGTCCTTGATAAGTATGTACCTGTCAGGCAGGGAGGAAGTGGTCGAGTGAGGAAGCCGTGGTTTATTAAAGCAATTGAATCACTTGTCAAGAGGAAGAAGGAGGCTTATGTAAAGATGAGACGTGAAGGTTCAGTTAGGGCGCTTGAGAGTTACAAGCTAGCTAGGAGGGATCTAAAGAGAGAGCTAAGAAGAGCCAGGAGGGGACATGAGAAGTCTTTGACAGGTTGGATCAAGGATAACCCTATAAGCTTTCTATAGGTAAGTCAGGAATAAAAGAATGACTAGGGTAAGAGTAGGGCCAGTCAAGGACAGTAGTGGGAAGTTATGCGTGTAGTCAGAGGAGATAGGAGAAGTGCTAAATGGATATTTTTCGTCAGTATTCACACAGGAAAAAGACAATGTTGTCGAGGAGAATACTGAGATACAGGCTACTAGACTGGAAGGTCTGGAGGTTCATAAGGAGGAAGTGTTAGCAATTCTGGGAAGTGTGAAAATAGATAAGTCCCCTGGACCGGATGGGATTTATCCTAGGATTCTCTGGGAAGCTAGGGAGGAGATTGCTGAGTGTTTGGCTTTGATCTTTATGTCATCATTGTCTACCGGAATAGTGCCAGAAGACTGGAGGATAGCTAATGTTGTCCCCTTGTTCAAGGAGAGTAGAGACAACCCCGGTAACTATAGACCAGTGAGCCTTACTTCTGTTGTGGGCAAAGTCTTGGAAAGGTTTTTAAGAGATAGGATTTATAATCATCTAGAAAGGAATAATTTGATTAGGGATCGTCAACACGGTTTTGTGAAGGGTAGGTCGTGCCTCACAAACCTTATCGAGTTCTTTGAGAAGGTGACTGAACAGGTAGACGAGGGTAGAGCAGTTGATGTGGTGTATATGGATTTCAGTAAAGCGTTTGATAAGATTTTCCCACTGTAGGCTATTGCAGAAAATACAGAGGCATGGGATTCAGGATGATTTAGCAGTTTGGATCAGAAATTGGCTAGGTGTAAGAAGACAGAGGGTGGTGGTTGATGGGAAATGTTCAGCCTGGAGTTCAGTTACTAGTGGTGTACCACAAGGATCTGTTTTGGGGCCACTGCTGTTTGTCATTTTTATAAGTGACCTGGAGGAGGCATAGAAGGATGGCTGAGTAAACTTGCAGGTGACACTAAAGTCGGTGGTGTTGTGGACAGTGCAGAAGGATGTTGCAGGTTACAGAGGGACATAGATAAGCTGCAGAGCTGGGCTGAGAGGTGGCAAATGGAATTGAATGCAGAAAAGTGAGGTGATTCATTTTGGAAGGAGTAACATTAATAGAGTACTGGGCTAATGGCAAGATTCTTGGTAGTGTGGATGAGCAGAGATCTCGGTGTCCGTGTACATAGATCCCTGAAAGTTGCCACCCAGGATGACAGGGTTGTTAAGAAGGCGTATGGTGTGTTAGCTTTTATTCGTAGAGGGATTGAGTTTCGGAGCCATGAGGTCATGTTGCAGCTGTACAAAACTCTGGTGCGGCCACATTTGGAGTATCGCGTACAGTTCTGGTTGCCGCATTATAGGAAGGATGTGGAAAGCATTGGAAAGGGTGCAGAGGAGATTTACCAGGATGTTTCCTGGTATGGAGGGAAGATCTTATGAGGAAAGGCTGAGGGACTCGAGGCTGTTTTCGTTAGAGAGAAGGTGGTTAAGAGGTGACTTAATTGAGGCATACAAGATGATCAGAGGATTAGATAGGGTGGACAGTGAGCCTTTTTCCTCGGATGGTGATGGCTAGCACGAGCGGACATAGCTTTAAGGGAATAGTGTTGAAGGGCTTTCGAGTAGTTTCACAGGTCGGCGCAACATCAAGGGCCGAAGGGCCTGTACTGCGCTGTTATGTTCTATGTTGTAAAATGCTGGAGCCCCTTTTACAGCACTGTGGGTGTATCCACACCACATAGACTGTAGCAGTTGAAGGCAGCTCGCCACCACCTTGTCAGGGGTAATTGGGATTGGGCAATAAATGTTGGCCGTGCCCACATCCCATAAATGAAAAAAGTAAAAGGACAGATCAGAAGTAGGTTTGAAAGATGGAAGGAATCTTAAAAAAATTAAGTACCCAATTTTTTTTTCAATTAAGGGGCAATTTAGCATGACCCACCTATCCTGCACATCTTTGGGTTGTGGGGGGTGAGACCCACGCAGACATGGAGAGAATGTGCAAACTCCACATGGACAGTGACCTGGGATCGAACCTGGGTCCTTGGCACCCTGATGCAATAGTGCCAACCACTGTGCCGCAGGAATTTTAGTTCAGGCCTTAGGGAGTGAAGAGACAGCCACTGATGGTGGAGTAATTAAAATCTGGGTTGTCTGTGAACCAATGGAGCTAGTCTGTGCAAGTCATACTTTGGGTCTTTGTTTCTGGTTTACAGTCCTGATCAAACACGCTGTTCTCTCATTTATGTTTAATAGCCTACAAGAAAACCAAGCAAATAACTTAAAAAACTTTCAATATTTTCAGCAAATTCATCAACATGATGATGCAGCGAGGTCAGAAATTACTGTCCAGATCAATCATGAGCAAGGTAAAGTCTGCTTTTTCTGTGTCCAGTAAACCGTAGGGTTTGCCTGGTGATTTTGGGAGGGTAACAGACCAAGTAGAGATGAAGAAAACAATCTCTCTATGCAGGAAAGGGAGCATCACTCAGACCCTGATTAGATTGCATGTTGGTGCGCTTATTTTGTGTAACTACACCATAAACTTCAATTAAACCACATTTTATTCAGAAATGACTCTCAACCTTAGCTTTGCTCCCAGTACACCAGTAACAGACTCTTCACCCCCCCCCCAAAAAGTACTGTACCCCAGTGTTATATAGGGAGACCTTCCCCCACCAGTTCTGGGCCCACTGTTATATAGTGACAGATCTGTCCCCACCAATACTGTGCCATGTTATAGTGACAGACCTGACCCCACCAGTACTGTACCCGTGTCAGTGACAAACCTGTCCCCACCAGTACTGTATCCCAGTGTTATACAGCGACAGACCAGAACTGCAAAATGTATTTACGAGTAGCCCAAATTTGGACGATCAGAGTCAGTGATGTTGTAGATATTTTACCTGGTCCCACCGGCGTCGGTGGTGGTTTCCTCCTACTCTATCATCCATTCAGTGAGTCTGGTGCATCATTGTGCCAGGTCTGGTTGAGAGCTGCTTATTTTGTGCTCAGTGTTTGTTATGTTGGGGAACAAAATGGGGAATGCAGACTGAAATTATCATGTGGTCTGAGCTAATGAGATAATTGTGTCCCCTAGACTTTTGAAACCATTAAACGGAAGCAGATTGAAAGTTACCACAAAGCACCAGAGTCTGAGAAGGACACTATTGAGTGTAACCCGCACAAGATTTTCCACCAAGCGTTAGAGAACTGTATGCCGGTCATCGGTTTAACAAACATACAGCGAGGTGGAAAGTCTTATCAGGTAAGGCTGTTCACTGCTGCTGGGTGCAGAATATCACACTTCATCTTGTTCTTACTTATATACTGTAAATTTCCTCAATTAAAATAACATTGGATCCATTGTTTCAGTCCCTATTCCAAACTCCATTCCCTGGTTACCAACTCTACCTCTCACTGGCAACAGTCCCAAGATTAAGCAAATCTATTCACAATTATGGTGTCACATTCAACTGCTAGTTGAGCTTCCAACCTCAAATACTCACACCGTCACAAGATCACTTATTTCCACCAACATCGCCTGAACCCTTGCTTCAGCTCATCTGCTGCTGAAATGCTGATCCTTGCCTTTATAACCTCTACATCGTCCCAACAGTGCTCCCTCAGTGTCGACCCTTTGAATATTTGGTTATGGGCTTTGCTTGGGGGGGGGGGGGGGGGGGGGGGGCGCATGGGGAGGCTCTTTACTGGGTTCACTAATGATATCTATATTTTCATATAGGTTCCAACACCCCTAACTGATAACCGCCGGCGCTTCCTGGCCATGAAATGGTTTATTACAGAATGCAGCGAGAACCGGCACCGGCGCACTCACATGTATGAGAAGTTGTCGCAGGAGCTGCTTGCTGCGTTTAATAACGAGGGCAATGTGATCAAGAGGAAACGAGACCTTCACAAAATGGCTGAAGCAAATAGAGCCTATGCACACTACAGGTGGTGGTGAGACTGGCCAGGGAGAGCATTTGAACAGAGACCGTTCAGAGCTCTCCACCCAGACTGTCACTTTCCAACTTTTGTCTTCATCAGATTGTTCAGTGAGGATTGCTGTATAATGAGACTTTGTAAAATAAACCTCATCTGTGCTGAAACTGTGGGGATGATAGATGAATGTGACTTGCTAAGATACAAGCAGAAGATTTTGAATGTGCTGTGCTGAAACTGTGGGGATGATAGATGAATGTGACTTGCTAAGATACAAGCAGAATATTTTGAATGTGCAATGGAATAATCTAGTTTAAAAGTTACAAAAGCGTGGATAAAGAATTCAGCAGGGGAAAGTTATAAGGTAGTTGTTCTGTCAGCTCTAGTTTCCTTCTTGTAATATTTAGAGTCTATAGCTTAGTAACTTAGCATAGACATATTAATGAGATGAAGGATAAGTCAAAAGTCTCATCTGGAGAACAATTTTTACTTGCATCACATCATTCCAATATACCCAAATACAAAGTTCAAAATGCCAGAATTTATGCTGAAGTCACATATGAAATACATAAACATACTCAAAACCACATCACAGGGAGGAATCCCTTTGTGCCTTTCCCAGCAGGCCTGTTGTTTGGTGCACTTGAGGAAAATGGAGCAGGCACCCATGAAACAGTGAAATGTAAAGTGCTAGACCAAAAACAGTAGAGCTGAAACTTTGCAGTTCACAATAAAATTAACATTTATTCAGTCTGCAACTCAGATAAAGTAGTAAATGGTGGGTTTATCCCAGAACAAGACTGGAGACACCACCAGGTGGGATTTTTCTGGGTCGAAATGGTTCCGCAGGCATTACTGGGGTGGACTCTTCCTTCATTCCCTGGGCCACTACTTGGTTTTCAGTTTCACGATTACCTAAACAAAAACACAAGAGTTAGAACAAGAAACCACAGCCTCTTGACACAGGAAGTAGGCTATGCAAACAAATACAGTTTAATCTAATATGCTATTTGAAAGGTATGATCTAATCATGCAAGTGATGTAAAACTAGACAACGCATAAGATTTAGAACAAGGTTGACTGCAAGCAAGAGAAGTCCCCATTTTCCCTGTAATACCTGTTAAGTGCAGCAATGGCAGCTGGATGCTTGCAGGAGGGATGGCACTTGAAATTTGTCTAGTAAACTAAGGGACCTTACCGCAACAAGCAAGAGAATGGGGTTGGATTAGCATGGAGGCCAGAACCATCCACTTTCCAAAGGTCAGTGTGATATTAGACAAAGATATCACCGTCCTTTAAATTGGGAGATTTCAGGTTACTACTGTCAATCCCAGGACTTTAAAAAAAAGTATTTCATTACAAACATGTATCAAAAACAGGTTACAGCAGATAAAACATCCCAGGAAACATACTTCTCAACAATTAACTGTACAGTTTTAACACCCCCCCGAACAGCTCCTCAAACAAACACGGTCACACAAACATCCCCCACCGTTTCTCAAACCCACCTGCTGAGCCCCTTAACACCTACTTTATCTTCTCTAACCGCAGGAAGTCATACAGGTCACCCAACCATGCTGCTACCCCCAGTGGCAATGCTGACCGCCACTCCAGAAAAATCTCTCCGCCATGCAATCAGAGGCAAAGGCCACAACATCGGCCTTCCTGCTCTTCATGAGCTCCAGCTTCTCAAACCACAAATATCACAAGGGTCCGGGTCCACCTCCTCCTCCACTACTCTAGCTAAGACCGCAAACACTCCCACCCAGCATCTTCCCAATTTTTCACAACCCCAAAACATGTGCGTGTGATTTGTTGGCCCCACCCACACCTCTTACCCCCTGAAAGAACCCATTTATTTTGCCAGAGTCCTATGCACCACCTTAAACTGTATCTGGCTCATCCTTGCACAAGGAGGACCCATTTACCCTTTGCAATGCCTCACTCCATATTCCCCAATTGATCTCTCCTCCACTTCCCATTTCTTCTTGATCTTCACCATCCGCTCACCTCCCTGCTCCCCCAGCCACTTGTATATATCCGCAATTCTTCCCTCCCCTTCCACATACAGAAGCAGCAATCACTCCAGCAGGGTGTATCCTGGCAACCTAGGCAATTCCCTCCAGACCTTTTGTGCAATAACCTGTAGATAACTGAACTCACTCCCCCTCAGCAGCTCTACCCTAGCCCTTAGCTCCTCCAGACTGGCAAACCCTTCCTCCAAATACAAATCCCTCACCTTGACCAACCCCACTTCCGTCCACCTCCTGTATATCCTATCCATCCCACCCGGCTCAAACCCATGATTCTCAGTGGCGTTAGCACCCTAAATGCCTCAGCTGATTCCATATCTTCACTATGGACTACACCATCGGGCTCCCAGAATACCTATTCTGAGCCATTGGCAACGTGGCAAATCTGTTGTCACCATAGCCCTCAAACTAGACCCCTTACAAGATTCCTCCACCATCGTAACCCACTCTACCCCTTCGATCCCAGTACTTGACCACGTTTCACCCATTGTTCCCAGGGATTGAGGGGAGGAAAATTCTGACACTTGCATGTCATGAATGGGAGGCAGTGGTATAATGGAGAGCAAGATCCAAATTCAGGCAGACAGTTTTATTGCCCATCTTTCGGATTCCATCCTCTGACCGCATGGTCTAATAGTTATTGATAGTTATATCAATAGTTGTATCCAGTGGAGCACTTCACACAGCAATTGTTATACACAACTATCTGTTGAGTGACCTGTGTCCCTGATACACCAAGACCCTGAGGCCCCTACCCTCTGGTTACATTGACACTTATTAATACTGGGCAGCACGGTAGCACAAGTGGATAGCACTGTGGCTTTACAGCACCAGGGTCCCAGGTTGGAATCCTCGCTGGATCCCTGTCTGTGCGGAGTCTGCATATTCTTCCCGTGTCTGTGTGGGTTTCCTCCGGGTGCTCCGGTTTCCTCCCACAGTCCAAAGACGTGCAGGTTAGGTGGATTGGCCATGATAAATTGCCCTTAGTGATCAAAAAGGTTAAGAGGGGTTATTGGGTTACGGGGATAGGGTGGAAGTGAGGGCTTAAAGTGGGTCGGTGCAGACTCAATGGGCCGAATGGCCTCCTTCTGCACTATGTTCTACATCCACACCCTCCCACCAGCAGGAGCAAGAACTCCATCTATTTTTCCAGCAGAAATTACATTTGAATAAAGGTGGAACAGAAAATTGACAAATCACCGGTGAAACATTAGCTAGGTACATAGTCAGGGAGGGAAGATAACGTCAGAATCTATTTCCTATGCCAGAATGACCTAGTATTGCACAACAGTGGAATCAGTGCATTGTTCAATACATTGCATTATCAGCTGGAAGAGATTCATTCATTTCAATGGAGGTACAACGGTCATTGATTATACACAAGACCATAGGGCAGCACGGTAGCATGGTGGTTAGCATAAATGCTTCACAGCTCCAGGGTCCCAGGTTCGGTTCCCGCCTGGGTTACTGTCTGTGCGGAGTCTGCACGTCCTCCCAGTGTGCGTGTGGGTTTCCTCCGGTTTCCTCCCACAGTCCAAAGATGTGCAGGTTAGGTGGATTGGCCATGCTAAATTGCCCGTAGTGTCCTAAAAAGTAAGGTTAAGGGGGGGTGGTTGTTGGGTTACGGGTATAGGGTGGATACGTGGGTTTGAGTAGGGTGATCATGGCTCGGCACAACATCGAGGGCCGAAGGGCCTGTTCTGTGCTGTACTGTTCTATGTGCCAACACAAGTGAACTCTGCCAAGTTTAACTTAGAGCACTTAACCAGATGGGTCTGCCAAGTTGGAGCACTTAACCGGATGGGGGAGGTGGTGACCTAGTGGTATCGTCACTGGACTAGTAATCCAGAACCCAGGGTAATATTATGGGGACCTGGGTTCAAATCCCAACACAGCACATGAAACCATGGTCATGAAAATCATTTGGTTCACTAATGTCTTAGGGAAGGAAATCTGCCATCCTTACCTGGTCTGGCCTACAGCATGTGGTTTACTCTTATCTGACTGATCAAATCACTCAGTTTAAGGACAATTGGAAATGTGAAATGCTGGCCCAGCCAGCAACACTCACGTCCCATGTCAAAATTTGTGATTCTGCCAGATGTCTGTATCTGTCTAAGCAACAGTTTAGTGTGGTAACCAACAGGGAAATGGCATAGCCCAATTGAGATAAATAACAGCACGAACAGGTTATATACTGACAAAGTCAATTGTTATGCTAGTCCTACTGAAAGGTCTGCCTTCAATCTCACAAAGCAACTGAAACACAGTACAAAATTAGTCTGACTGAACAACTGTTCAGTAAGCCTCAAGGGAACACCAACCCATTTTAAAATCAGCAGGTTAACCCCACCATTAAAATAGGAAAAATATATTGCAGAGTTATGTTATGTTAAGTGATTATCTACCATCAACAGTGATTTCTAGCCACATTCTCCCGTGGGTTTCACCCCCACAACCCAAAGATATGCAGATTAAGTGGACTGGCCACACTAAATTGCCCTTTATTGGAAAAAATAATTGGGTTCTCCAAATTTATATTTTTAAAAAGTGGTTTCTAGCCTTGAAAGTTACAAGCTCCTCAGCATTTCCCTACAGGTGCAGAGGAAGTTAAGAGTCTGGCAACTTTGCTTGATATTTTAGTAGTGTTTGTGGTCAGTGAGTTTACAAATAGTGCTAGGATGTAGGGCAACATCAAGAGCAAATGAAGCAATGGTGTTACTACCCCCTGGGCTAGTAGTGCACGGTCAATTCCAGTCTCATGACCTGGAGTCGTGACATTTTTCTTCACACATTTCTTCATACTCACCAGGTTTGTAAATTTAATTATCTTAATAGTAAGCATAATTAAGCAGAAAATCCAAGTTATTATCTAATGCTCCCCTCTGCCCCCCACGCGCACACATACTCAGTGTAACTCATCCCATCTTCTACACAAAACAGACAGGAGGGTAGAATAATAAGTAAAAAGGATAAGTGTCCAGTCTGCAATGGTTTACACTGTAGAGTCAGTCATTCAAGTCTCTGCAGTTTCAGAAATACAGCAGCTTTTCTCGAGAAAACACATGGAGGGGTAGAGAGAGAGAGAGAGAGAAAAAATTTTTCCCCTGAGCTTCCAGGATTTAAACTATGCTTCAGGATAGAGACAGACATGGTCTTTTGGCCAATTCATTGGCCACCAGTCAACCAATTGAACTACTGATCTCTCTTGGGTTGGAGTTCTGCTGTCCGAAGGGTAGCAGTGTTCTAACCTTCGGGTTCCTTTCTTCCCCAGCTCAAGCATCCATAGAGCGCAAAATAAGAAAAATAAAATGGGAATCAATAGGAATTGCATATTTCCTTCCCTAAAAGGAATGAAACGCCAGGGCATGGACATTAAGAGTACTAAAGTACTTTATCTAATTAAGGGGCAATTAAGCTTGGCAAATCCACCTTTCCTGCACAACATTTTGGGTTGTGGGGGTGAGACCCACGCAGACACAGGGAAACCACACGGACAGTGACCCAGGGCTAGGATCAAACCCAGTTTCTCAGCACCTTGAGGCAGCAATGCTAGCTACTGTGCCACCCTGATTTTTATTATGAGGTATGCAAGACCAAGGGTGGCACGGTGGTTGGGACTGCTACCTCCAATCCCAGTCCACTGTCCATGCGGAGTTTGCAATTTCTCCTGGTGTCTGCGTGGGTCTCACCCCCACAACCTGAAGATGTGCAGGGTAGGTGGACTGGCCATGTTAAATTGCTCTTTGGAAAAAGGGAATCGGGTACTTAAGACCAAATCACAATTATCCATTCCCATCATATAAATTCCCATTACTAGTCAGCTCTTAGACCCATAGCACTGCGCACCCGGGTTCAATCTCAGCCCCGGGTAACTGCGTCAAGTTTGCACATTCTCCCGGTGTCTGCGTGGGTCCCACCCCACAACACAAAAAATGTGCAGGATCGGTGGATTGGCCATGCTAAATTGCTCCTTAATTGGGTACTCAAATTTTATTTTATTTATTTATTTATTAAAGTGTTTTTTAAGAAAGCTCTTAAACGCGTGACAAAGCATCCACTATCACATTTACATATGACTATATAGCCATTGTAGAAAACGTAGCAGCCCATTTGCATACAGCAAGCTCTTTCCTACTAATAGCGTTGTGCTGATGACCAAATCTGTTGAGGGCAAGGTAGATCTTTATATTTTGGAAATAAGAACAGACAAAGTGACCCCTAGCTTGTGTAGGACCAGAACAAAGACACAAGGGAGATTCAGGAGAAATTTTTACTCGGGAGTGATTTGAATATGGAACTTTCTACTACAATGAGTAGAGGCAACTAGGACAGATGCATTTAAGGCAACACTAGATGAACACACAAAAAGGGGGAAAAAAGAGGGATAATGTTGATAAAGTGAGGAAGCTCATGGAGCATAAACCCATCTCTGGTACAC
This sequence comes from Scyliorhinus canicula, assembly GCF_902713615.1. Taxonomy (NCBI): domain Eukaryota; kingdom Metazoa; phylum Chordata; class Chondrichthyes; order Carcharhiniformes; family Scyliorhinidae; genus Scyliorhinus; species Scyliorhinus canicula. The sequence goes on from NC_052163.1 coordinate 41,652,316, forward strand.
CATGACCAGATTCTCGATGACTCATCCTACACCGGGTAGCTAAACAATGGTATGGAGAAACCTCCGCTGTTTGCATCATTGAATTTAGTCTCAGGAGTGAGTGATGTTGGCAAAGTTACATTTATTGCCTATTCCTGGTGGCCATTAGTTTACCCTTTCCTTGAACCATTGTAGTTTTTGTATTAATGGCACTCCCAAATGACAAGGGAATTCCTGGATTTTGACTGTGACAATAAAAGGAACAGCAGTGTATAGCCATTCTGGAGCCATCCAGGTAGAATTCTGGGGTGGTGTTAAATAGAGCTGTGTAGAGTTGGACATACACAGCAGTTACATTTGACATCGGTCACCAGGCTTGTCCGTCAAGCAAACTTCTCTTCCCTTCGTATTTATTGTTGAAGCTGCATCCATCCAGGCAAATGGTTGGTGTTCCATCAGTCTTCTCTTGACGATGGTGAAGGGGCAGAGTGTTGTTGGCATGATGATGCGGTGGCTGGTCTAGTTTAGCTTTTGGTCAAAGGTGGTATTCAAACTGGGAATTGGTTGGCATTTGTATGGTAGGCTGTTATCTTCTATTAGTTAGAAGTAGTACAAATTCTGCACAAGTCTTGCTACTCTTGTGAAGTGTGACTCTTATAGTCTACAAATTTTCAAACCGACCTACCCCACACCTCATGACAGGAAGAGGAGGAGGTTAGGGAGAGGAGTGGTTGTTGAAGCAGCTGCATATGTTTGGCAGATGTCGTTGCAGCCCAAGGACATTGCTGCAGGTGACAAGTTAATTTTTGACAAATAGCCCCACTGAAGGTCATTCCATTCCCCTGCCACCCCATCGCTACTGAAAAGAATTTTAAATGAACTTTCACTTTGTAACCACTCATAACCGCCTTTGTACCCACTCATAACCGCATCTGACCAATGTAAACAAATCTCACTGTGTACCCAATCATGATGGGGGCTGGTTTAGCTCACTGGGCTAAATCACTGGCTTTTAAAGCAGGCCAGCAGCACAGTTCGATTCCCGTACCAGCCTCCCCGGACAGGCGCCGGAATGTGGCGACTTCACAGTACCAAGGGGCTTTTCACAGTAACTTAATTGAAGCCTACTCGTGACAATAAGCGATTTTCATTTTATTTCATCAAGTCATTCCTCAACATTTTCAGTTTGTGTCAACATTTCTTGGGTTTTCAAATCTCTTCAAACCTGTAACCTCGCACTGATAACACACTCGTGAAGTTACACTGCATCTTTTCCATTCATTTCATCTACTTTGTAGGTCAGAAGCCAGTACTCCACAGGATACAAATTCAGGGATTTGGGTCTGTCTTTTTCTGGGCTCATCATTTGTGTGGCCACTTGTAATATCTACACATCAATGGTCCCTGGTCATCATTTGAAAGCTCATTCCCACTTCAATATCTTTTCTATACTGAAATGCATTTGGAACCTCTTGTCCACATGCCAAAAGGTATTCTGTAGGATTTCACAATTTTCATGATGTCATATCTACCAATTTGTCAGCCTTGATAAATATCACTATTGTTCCATCTGTCTGTATCATTTATATCAAGTAAGAACATTCTCAACTGAAACATTAGCGATAATCAAGGAGTGTACAGCCCTTTGCCATTAGCTCTGCATCAACATGTTTAGGGTAGAACAATCGCACTGTTGGTAGCTGTGGAAAGGGAGTAAGACGAGCCTATTTTGGGCCTTCCCTACTACCTCCATCTATCAAAGTTCATTGACGAGCAAATTGATGGCATCTCTTAGCAACTAGCTTGAGCCTTAAATTGATGCATAACCCTGGCTGCTATTTTGTTATATAGCAACAAATACACAAGCAAGATCCTAGTCATCTCTGTAGAAGTAATTAATGGATTAGAACAAGACTACACAAGTCAATCATATTACTTTTCCAGTGACAACTCAGATGAAGCAATGCTAATAGATAAGCAAATTCATTGGAGTCAAGAAATCAAGTGAATCATAGTAAATCACTGTCCACGGTAGTCAGCTGTGGGAGAAATAGAGTATGCCATTCCGCCGATCAAACCTGTTCCACAATGAGGTCACAGATCAGCCATCATCCAACTTTTTGCCTCGTATTCCTCAATGCCTTTTGCACCAAAATCCATCAACCTCAGTTTAAAAATGGTCAATTTCCATTTGCGGAACTTCCAAAATTCTTTGGCATTTTCAGTGTGGAAAAGTTTCATTTCATATCTGAAAGATTGGACTAAGGTTTAGATCATGTCTCCAGAAGATCTGAACCACCTAAAAAAAAAAGCAGTCGCAGTTTCTCTCAGTTGGTCCCACCAGTTCCTCATTTCTGATGGAAATTGCTGAATGGCTCAGCAGAACTAGTACAAATCCAGCTTCACTGAGCAAATTATTAAGTGGTAAGGTAGTGCCTTCTTGTTATTCAATTTTAAACTTTGAAGTAGGTTCCGTCACACTACGAGTAAAGCTTTCCTGTTCCAAATGATTTGAGATGTATACAACTAGAACCCAATAAAATCACCAAGAGGTTTACCAAAAACACAGCAAAACCCTTCCATATTCAAATTTTAAAATCCAGAACAAAAGGTGATAAGTGTAGTTTGTGCATGCATGTTACCTGACATTCCTACTGGCCAGTGCGAACTATAAGGAGAGAGAAAGGAGGTTAGCAAAAAATGGTAGCATTTCCAAAATTCAGGTAATTTATTTTCACGTAAACTCCATAAATCTGAAGGAAATGGTAACCAAGGTGGGCAGTTGGAATCTTTCCAGAGACCATTTGCAGAATTCTGAGCTTCACCTTTATCCAAGCCGATTATTACTTAGTGTTCCTTTTTACTGATGCCACTCAAAACTGCAAGAAATCACATCTGTACCACAATGCAGCAGAAACTATTACAGCAGAATGATGTCATTGGCAAGACTATACAAGATCTTTGACAGAGATGTCACAAGCAAGTCAAAAGGGTCATTAAAGAGCATAAAAGCACATTATCAAACGGTTTTCCATGCATTCCTTCAAATATAGCTCAGCAATTTCTGTAATGAAAGCTTAGTGCTGTGATGATCTGCACAATGAAGTTCGCAATATTCTGTAAATATATGCTCAACTTGTACACAACTGGTCCCCTATACAACACATGTCAGAGCATGCCATTAAACAGGAATCCCTTCGTTTGAAAAGTTGATTAACAAATGCTCAATAATAAAAGGCTGCCTCTTCAACTTGACATTTCTTCCAGAAAACAAATTATTGATCGATTCCAAACAAGTGTTTATTCTAAATGATCAAGTTATAATCCTGCAATCATTTGAAGGGCAACATTTTGGGGTGAAATGCAAGCCTTCTTGAAGTCAGAGGTGACTGAAAGGTTTGCCTACAAGACAATGTTGAGCCAGATCTAAATATCAATTAGGGCCACTGACTTAATGAATCAAGATTGCAATGGATACAACGTCTTGTGAAGGCACAAACATTATCTTGCTGTTTAGAACTATAAACTGAAGCTCAGACAACATGCAGACAAACTATATTACACAGTATAATGACTGTGCACAGAGGTAGTTAATTGAATAGATATTTGAAAAAAATACATGCATTATCTTTTGGAACTATCCTTTTATTCTCTAGTGCTCCTGACTTCTCAAATTTTTACATGCATACTAATTTTAATTTCTGGAGAGATGTACATAATTCATTATCGGAGAATTGTGGCAGCTTGATATATCCACTGTAAAGCGTCATATCCACATTTAACTGGATGGATGGTGAAGCACGGTTTTATTTGAAGGTGGGGAAACTACAGTATACCAACACAAAGCATTTCACTTGCAAGATTTATTTCAGATAGACAAAATCATTATTTTAGGCATTTTGGTGTACAGATTAAAACAGAATAATTTTAAAAAGGAGGTTCATATCCTACAATTCCTCCTTCCATGAAAACAGCAAATCAGTGGCCTGAATTTAGTCAGATTGGAAAGGAAACTTGTGCAATGATGGTATGAGAGTCAAGCTGAAAACCAGGGCACGCAGATAAAGGAGGTTAACCACATGAACCAGGGGCTAATTGGACAAAAATTTTAGTTATCAATTTGACTGACAGTTGGGGGAGGGGTGAGAAATCAGAAGTTGTGAATAATTAACCGATTACAAGTGGTAAAAACAATAGCGATAATGGGAAATTCAAATTTAGACCTGGAAAAAATAGCGAAGGGAAATAAATGAAGGCTACTGAAATGAGTGCAAGAGAACTTCCTGATCAGCATTCATCCAACCGTACAGCAGTTCTGGAAATAGGAGTTGAGTAGGTGGAACAGATTTAGACCATGTAACAATTTTACTTCATTGTACATTTGGAAATTTATTTCAGATACTGCACATTGCTCTCATACATTAAAAGTACAGACATTAGCAATAAAGTTACCCTATCAGAGATAACTTATTAAAAGCTATTCATGATAGTGAACATCATTGAGCAGTTTAAAGTAATTATGGAAAAATTAAAGATACTATGATGATGAAGTGGAGGAGGATGATTTCAATGAGCCTTGTATCAAAGGGTGGGGGAGAGAGAGAGAGAAAAAAAAATAAGAGGACGGCCCGCTGATTGGTGGGCCCCGATCGCAGGCCAGACCCCTTCGGAGCCCCCCCCCCCCCCCCCGAGCGTTCCCAGAGTTCCTGCTGGCAGCGACCAGGGGTGAACGGCGCCGGCAGGACTCGGTCGTGTCGGAGCGGCCGCTCGGCCCATTTGCATCGGAGATTCGGCGGCCCCACCAATTCCAGCGGCTAGTGCCGCGCCAAACGGCACCAATTCTCCACATCTTGGAGAATCGTGCGCCGGCGTCGGGCGTGGTTGCTCATATTCTCTGGCGCAGGGCTTTGGAGAGTCAGGAGGAGTGTTACTTGCCACAGGAATCCTAGCCTCTGGTCTGCTATTGTAGCCAAGTATTTACATGGCTAGTCCAGTTACGTTTCTGGTTAATTGTAATCCCAAGGTTGGTGATAGTGGGAGAGTCAATGATGTAATGCCGTTGAATGTCAAGAGGCAAAGATTTCATTCTCTCTTCTTGGGATGGTCATTGCCTGACATTTGCAACACTAAAACTTGTCACTTCAGCCCAAGCCTGGATATTGCCCAGGTGCTGCTACATTTATGAGGAGGTAGTGGCATAGTGATATTGTTACAGAGACCCAGGACAAGAGCTGGGGATCCAGCTTCAAATCTCAACACTAATTCACTAATATCCTTTCGGGAAGGAAATCTGCCATCCTTACCTGCTCTGGCCTACATGTGACTTCAGATCCACAGCAATGTGGTCGACTCTGAAATGTTAGGGATGAACAATAAATGCTGGCTCAGCCAGTGATGCCCACATCCCACAAATTAAATTAAAAAAAATATTAACTACTTCAGCATTGGAGTCGCAAATTGTGCTGAACAGCACGAACATCCCCATTTCTGACCTTATGATGAAAAGGTGGTCATTAATGCAGCAGCTGAAGATGGTTGTGCCAGGCCAGAGGAACACCTGCAGTGATATCCTGGTGTTGAGACTGAGCGACAACCACACCATCTTCCTTTGCGTTAGGTATGGCTCCTGCCAGGGTGCCATGTGGCACAGTGGTTAGCACTGGGACTGTGGCACTGAGGACCTGGGTTTGAATCCTGACCCTGGGTCACTGTCCGAGTGGAGTTTGCACATTCTCCCCATGTCTGCGTGGGTTTCACTTCCACAACCCAAAGATGTGCAGGTTAGGTGGATTGGTCATGCTAAATTGCTACTAATAGGAAAAAAAAAAGGTATGGCTCCTGCCAGCAGAGTTTCCCCCGAACCTCCATTGACTCTAGTTTTGCTCAGGCTACTTGATGCCACAGTTAAATGTGGCCTTAATGTCAAGGGTGGTCACTCACCTCTGGGTTTAGCTCTTTTGTACATTTGAACCAAGGAAGGGAATAAATCAACCATGGTTAAACAAGGAAGTGAGGGACAGTATTAAACAGAAAGAAAAAAAGCATGGAAAAGATTAATGGTAAGCCAGATGATTGTGAACATTTAAAAAACAAAAATGACCAAAAAGAGGGAGAACATAAACTAGGAGGATAAACTAGCAAGCAATACAAAAACAGACAGCAAGAGTTTATTTAAACATAAAAAAGGGAGAGGCCAAAGTGAACATAGGCCCCTTGGAGAACGGGAAAATAATGGGGAACTAGGGAATGGCAAAAGTTAAACAAATACTTAGGTCAGTCTTCAGTGGAAGACACCGATAACATTCTAAAATTAAGGGCAGCATGGTGGCACAGTGGGTTAGCCCCGCTGTCTCATGGCACTGAGGTCCCAGATTCGATCCCGGCTCTGGGTCATTGTCCGTGTGGGTGTGGAGTTTGCACATTCTCCCCGTGTTTGCATGGGTTTCACCCCCACAACTAAAAAGATGTGCAGGGTAGGTGGATTGGCCACACTAAATTGCCCCTTAATTGGAAAAAATGAATTGGGTACTCTTTATTTTTAAAAACATTCTAAAATTACAGAATCAAGAATGGGGAGGAATTAAATAGAATAGCAATCACTCGGGAAATGTATTAGGGAAACTAATGGAGCAATGGGGCTAAAGGCCAAATTATCCCCTGGACATGGATTGCATCCGATACTAAAGGAAGTAGCTATAGAGATAATGGATGCACTGGTAGCTATCTTCCAAGAATCCTCAAATTCTGGAAAAGTCAGAGGATTGGAAAACTGCCAATTATTATTGAATAAAACACCTTTATTCAAAAAGGAGGAAGACAAAAAACAACTAAAATTATCCCAAAGACTTAGAGTCAATTATAAAAAGAATGTAATAGCAGGCCATTTAGAAATGCAGAATTATCATCAAGTGAGTCAGCACAGCTTCATGAAGAGGAAATCAAGCCTGATAAATTTAGAAGATTTTTGTGTGGTAATGAGGATGGTAGATGACAGAACCAGTAGATGTAATATACTTGGATTTTCAAAGTGTTCGACATGGTACCACACAAAATGTTACTTAATTTGTTTTTTTTTTAAAAATAAATTTAAAGTATCCATTTCATTTTTTCCAGTTAAGGGGCAATTTAGCATGTCCAATCCACCTATCCTGCACATCTTTTGGGCTGTGGGGGCAAAACCCACACAAACACGGGGAGAATGTGCAAACTCCACACGGACAGTGACCCAGAGCCGGGATCGAACCTAGGACCTCAGCGCCGTGAGGCAACAGTTCTAACCACTTGCACCACCGTGCTGCCCACAAAAGGTTACTTAATAAGCTAAGAGCCCATGGTGTTGGGGGTAGTATATTAGCATGGAAAGAGGATTGGAGTTGGGAGAAGTGGAGCATTTTCAGGATGGTAGCCTGTAACTAGTGGAGGGCCACAGGGATCCATGCTGGAACCACAATTATTCCCAATATATATTAATAACTTGGACGAGGGAAGTGAATGCACTATTTCCAAGTTGTGGATGATACAAATAAGATAGGTGGGAAGGCAAGTGGCAGAGGGATATAGACAGGCGTGGGCAAAAAACTTGGTAGATGGAATATAATGCAGGAAAGTTATGCACTTTTAAGAATAAAAGGAACTGAATATTATTTAAATGGTGAAAGACAGCAGAAGACGGCAGCAGAGAGATTCAAAAGTCCACGGGCATAAAAATCACAAAAAGCTAGCATGCAAGTACAGCAGGTCATAGAGGCGGCCAATGGAATATTGGTTTTTATTTCAAACGGAATGGAGTATAAAAATAGTGAAGTCCTGCAAAAAGGCAGCACTAGTTAGGCCATACCTGCTATACTGAATACGTAGGCCCCTCATCAGAGGAAAGGAAGGTATACTGGCCTAGGAGGCAGACCAGAAAAGGTTCACTAAGTTGATCCCAGATATAGAGGGATTTTCTTCTGATGAGAGGTCGAGTAAATTGGGCCTGTACTCGGTTTAGAAGATTGAGAGGTGGCCTTATTGACACATGGGATTCTAAAGGGACTTGACAGGGTAGTTGCTGAGAGGCTGTTTCCCTTTGTGGGAGAGTCTAGGACCAGAGGGCATAATCAAGAGTAAGTGGGTTAAGACAGATGAGGAGGAATTTCTTCTCAGAGGGTAGTGAATCTGTGGAATTCTTTACCACAAGAGAGTTGTAGAGGCTGGGTTGAGTGCTTTCAAGGCTATGATAGACAGATTTTTAATCAGTTGGGGAATCAAGGGTTATGGGGATAAGGCGGGATATTGGAATTGAAGATTATATCAGACCAGTCATTCAATGACAGAGCAAATTTGATGAGCCAAGTGGCCTACTTCTGCTCCTGTCTTACAGTCTATAGGGCTGGTTACCCTTCAGGGGGAATAATCTGTACTGGGGCATCTACAGCATGAGCAGAATTTTCTTAAGCTATTAAAAGGATATGGTACCAAAAAATAAAACAGAATCTCAATTTCTTTTTCTTTTTTTCTTTATGAATTTAGATTACCCAATTATTTTTTCCAATTAAGGGGCAATTTAGCATGGCCAATCCACCTACTCTGCACATTTTTGGGTTGTGGGGGCGAAACCCACGCAGACACAGGGAGAATGTGCAAACTCCACACGGACAGTGACCCAGAGCCAGGATCAAACCTGGGACCTCAGCGCCGTGAGGCGGTTGTGCTAACCACTAGGCCACCGTGCTGCCCTAGAATCTCAATTTCTAACCATGACTCAGTGGATTTGAATAGTTTAAGTGTAACACTTGGAACCCTGCATATTCTATCTGGAATAGACAGCCTGGACATCCAGTGCAATTTGGGCATAATTAAGGGGAGTGGGAGGAAAGAAAGAGTTCACAACTGTGACAAATATCTAGTTCATGGTTCAATTGAGATAATGTTTAGCTCCGGAGAGACTAAAGTTTAACTGTAGATAAATGCAATTAAAGCAGCTTGGAGTCCATTAATCCTAAAAGATTGGGGACATGTTTGTTGACTTAGAGCACTAAAAGCTATAAAGGCAAGAGCCGCAAGTGGGCTTCTTTAGCTGGAGATATGATGTCTACACTACTTGCAAAGAAGGGCAGTCCATAGATGTTTTGGGAATTATAACTAAATTAAGTTTAAAAACAGTGAACCTTGAAAGCTAAGTCATCATAGAGGATGGGTGGTGATGTGTTGGGTACTCTAGATCTGTGAAGACTGCATTTACCAGAGCAGTAACAGACAGGCTACCAACACTTTTAGAAGTACAACTCTATTTTATTTAACTACGAGCTGTTAAACATACTTGCACGGTGGGTCAACACTGTTAGATTGACTGAAGACCCATGCCTAACCTGACCAGCCTATACTGCTAGCACATGGTAGATGTTCGTGCTACTGACTGCGGGCTCTGTCTGTCTCAGAGGCTGCATCCCGAATGAGCGGGAAAACTAGTGCCCTCTGGCTTTATAGTGACCGTGCCCTAACTGGTGATTGGCTGCTGTGTTGTGTGTTGATTGATCTTGCAGTGTGTGTCTCTGCACCATCGTATACTTGTGTATATTATGACAGGTGGAGACAAGGTTCTCTAATTTCAATGACGTGTTTGCTGGGAGAGCAAGTGTTCAAGAGACGACACAAAGGGTTTTGCTGTTGGCAGGCTCCAGGCAATTAAGCTTAGTGAGGTTAACAGTCTGCCAAGAGTTGAAATGTGCTGGTAATTAGAGGTGGGAGTGCAGCTTTATGAACTCTGTGGAATGCAGTTTTAAGTGGGAGCAACTGAGGAAATTCAAAGGCTGAATTTTTAAAAATAAAGAATTAAAATCCCTCATGAGGGACACAGTTTGTGTGGGTTGCTAAGGAATCAGTATGGTGTCTTGATTGAATCTGTCATTTAATGTGCAGTGCGGTGTTCTCAATCACAGTTAGTCTGTTAATCCATACTTGCCCTCATGTTAATTCTGATTGTTAGAAAGAGGATTGTAAATTATTTTACTTTTCTGATTTTGTATAGTAAAGTTTACTTTGTTCATTGAAAACCATGGACTCTTGTGGCTTTTTCTTCTAGCAGCTATTTGAGACTTCAAGCTTGTCTACTTTATTTATTTATTTTAATTTTAGAGTACCCAATCCACCAACCAGGCACATCTTTGGGTTGTGGGGGTGAAACCCACGCAAACACAGGGAGAATGTCCAAACTCCACACAGACAGTGACCCAGATCTGGGATCGAACCTGGGATCTCGGCGCCGTGAGGCAGCAATGCTAACCACTGAGCTACCCTCAAATTCTTTCTACTTTAAACAAACGTTCTGGCCCCTAACCTTATTTTAACACAAAGTAATGGCCGATTTATTAAATGAGTACTTTGTAGCCGCTTGTACAATAAACAATAATAAATAAAGTGATAGAAGGGAAACAAATAAAGGACAAACTTACTGAATTCATTAAGAGTATACAAAAATAACAGGAGAAAATAATGAGACTCTAGATGGCTGGAAATCTGGGACCTGATCGCTCAGACTCCAGAAGCAATCATTAATTTCCAATCACTTTAATCTGGAATTGTACATCACATTGGAATTTTGTGAATGTCATTCCATTAGTTAAGATAGTTGTTGAAAGAAACAAGATACCCATCGGTTTAATGTCAGTTGTGGGGACTCTGTCATTAGGGCTAGAATGACTAAGCATTACAAGTAAACTACTGGTGTTCTGGGCAATTTTGATTAATTGGCAAATATAGGCACTATAATCAAGGTTCCAAGCGAGATCGGCAAAAACAAGCGTGGGTTTCCTCCAGATGCTCCGGTTTCCTCCCACAAGTCCTGAAAGTCGTGCTTGTTAGGGGAATTGGACATTCTGAATTCTCCCAGTGTACCTGAACAGGCTCCATAGTGTGGTGACTAGGGGATTTTTCATTAACTTCATTGTAGTTTAATGTAAGCCTACTTGTGACATTAAGAAAGATTGTAGAAGATACACTGATTAGTGGGATGTGACAAGTGGTACCCCCACCAAGGATCTGTTCTGGAGACACAACTATCATTTGACTGGCTATTCTAACTATTCCTTTAAACAAGTCTGCAGACGATACCAAGTTAGGATGGAGTAGCAAGTTAAAATAGGACATGAACGAATTAAATGGAGGGCAAAACAAAGGCAATTGAAGGTAGTCTCACTTCAGCCATCACTAACCCAAGTATCTGAGCATGCTAATTTAGATTCAGCATGTCCACTTCACTGAAATATAGATCAAAAAACATACAGTAGTAATTCTGGCAGCTCATTACCCTGTTCTTTTGGTCAGTCATTGTTAGCTCATGTTGAGCCATGCCATTTTTGGCTGCACTACTTATTGTTTACACTTAAAGTTTAAGATTTTCAAAACGTGGGTGAATGAAAACACATGTATGAAAAGATTGTACAAGGCACCACAGGTATTAAATAAAATGCAGGCATTGAGTTAATAAAATGCAGGCACTGAGTTACATCATGCAGAGGAATCATGGCAGTGAACATCATACTCAAAAGTGTGCAACAATCCTGGCAAAAAGTTCAGATACTGAAGCATAAGTTCATTAAAGCAGTCTAGATGTTTAACTGATCTGCCATTGAATTCAGGTGTCAGCCCATAGAGCTGAGCAGATAAAAGAGGTGGTGTTCAAACTTGTATTCTCAATACCAGCAGCAAGTAGAGCTGCACTATCAATTTTATCTAATTCCAGCCACATTCGGAAATATTTGTGGTGCATAATTCCTTCCAATTGGAATGGAGGGATTCAGACTACGTAGAAAAGAACAGATTACAAAAGTCTGGGCTTTCAGTCTCAAGTTGAAAGGCGTTAGACTCAAATTTACCCTCTAGTAGGGCAAGACAGCTGGTTATTACATTAAAAAATAGGCAGGGTAGCACCTCCAAACCTAAACTAAAACAACTAACGAGAGTGACCATCGCAGCTCCAACCAGCATCTCCCTGGGCCAGATTTATCTGATAGGGATAAGCTCATTAATTGCAAACTAACAGACAACGAGCTGAACCACATTTCGACATTAGAAGCTGTAAAAATTTGATCACTTATAGGGAACATGCATTGTGCATTTAACTGGATTAGAGTCAATATTCTCAAAGCACTGAAGTGGTCAATGCTGCAACCTGAAGCCAGTGTAAAACCACTTTGAAAATTCTCAGGTTTAACAATGGAAGATCAGTTTTAAGATTCAACATGCAGAAGTCAGAAATTCCAGTCAAAGCATACTATATATAGTGTCATCCTCGACCTTGAGGTAATGTCCAAGAAGACTACTGTGTAAAATACCCAATTAGTTGGGATATACATAGGCAAGGACACTTGAGTGTTTATCATGACCTCCACATTTCTATTTTTCTATAGGAACCCACACCTTTCCCACTGCAACTCTTTTTCCGCATTTACTAACAGGCAACAATAAAACAAATAAGCAAGATACCCTGAAAAATCCATCATGGAGTGGCTAAGTTACAACTCCTTGCTGCAAAATCCTAGCAGTTTAAATAGTCATGGCTTCAATTTTCAGGTAGTCAAGAGATTAAAGAACCTCTAGTGAGAGAAGTCACTAGAGTGCAATAATGATTCAATCTATATGCCCCTCAGCCATGGCCATTCATGAAAATAGGAGACCACGGTTCATCCTCAAGAAACAGATTGCAATAATTAAGGGTGCTTTTCCTAATAGGTAACTGCAGATACCATCTCAATAAGAAACCTGCAACAAAAAATAATAGTTTAGATACAGTCCTTTCATGGGTGTCACTCTTTCTACCACCATTTACATGGGCTATACATCCCCAATGGTAATCAATCAGATTAAGCATTCCCACATCTGATCTATAGTTCAGTCTCACAAACAAGGTGCCAGATCTGTAGTGAGTTGGTTGATTTCTGTTGGACATGGATCACAATTCCCAGAGAAATAATCTGCCAATTGTCAACACTCACGAAGGGTTATCTCGGGGAGCACAGTGGCGCAGTGGTCAGCGCTGCTGCCTCAAAGCGCTGAGGACCCGGTTTGATCCCAGTCCCAGGTCACTGTGTGGAATTTGCACATTCTCCAGTATTTGTGTGGGTCTCACCCCCACAACTCAAAGATGTGCAGGGTAGATGGATTGGCAACACTAAATTGCCCCTTAATTGGAATTATTATAATATATTTTTTTAAATAAAGGGCTATCTGAGGGAGCAGCCAAAAAGGTGACTGCCACCCACTCAAATGATTCCCACAGAGAACACAATGATAAACACATTTTCAAAGCAGAGTCTGCAATACCCATTTATAGCCAGAGCCCATATTTGACATACTTCATCTCTTCCACTACAGAAAATAGATCCAGCTTCAAGCCAGATACTCACAATTTTAGCAGTTCAATTCAATAAATTTAATGAATCCAGTTAAACTCTGAATTCAAGTCTAAGATTTACTCTGAAAAGGTTTTGAAGTTCTTCCATATACCAGTTGCCCTTGCAAGCTCTGGTTCCCACAGACCTATAGTCTTGAAAGGACAGCCCTCCATTGGCTTTCAGGACCACTCAACATCCAATGATTGATAACATTCCTGCAGTGGGTTTCCAGACAGGCCAATTTTTGACCTCGGTGCAAGTTATTGAAATCTAAACTGCAATGACTGGAACCAGGCTAACATGTTTTTTTGACGAAAAATAAGATCAGCTTCAAACACCAGAGAAGTCAGCTAACCAGACAGAACCCAACAGGAAGCGGGACTAGAGTTAAAACAACCTTGTGTTGCAAGTCATTTCAGAATGATTAACAGTGATGTTAGTCCATGCAAAGCATTCAGCAGCTGACAACTGACACATGGAAGCAAGATCTGGCCAGTTAGCAGTACTACACGAGGAAACCCAGCTAATAAAAATACCAGGTACTGCAGTTTAAACTTTACATCTAAGCCATGTAGGCTTATTCAATAAATAAACTACAAGATTCATAGGCCAGTGGGCAGCACTGTGGAGCAGTGGTTAGCACTGTTGCCTATAGCACCGAGGATCCCGGCCTGGGTCAGTGTGTGGAGTTTGTACATTCTCCCAGTGTCTGCATGGGTTTCACCCCCACAACCCAAAGATGTGCAGGTTAGATAGGTTAGCAATGCTAAATTGCCCCTTAAAGGGCAGCACGGTGGCACACTGCAGTCTCACGGCGCCGAGGTCCCAGGTTCGATCCCAGCTCTGGGTCACTGTCCGTGTGGAGTTTGCACATTCTCCCCATGTCTGCGTGGGTTTCGCCCCCACAAGGTAGGTGGATTGAACACGCTAAATTGCCCCTTAATTGGAAAAAATGAATTGGGTACTCTAAATTTATTTTTAAAAATTGCCCCTTAAATTGTGAAAAAATAATTGGGTATTTAAAATAAAAGATTCATGTCAGTTTTAGGGCAGAAGTGGAGAAAAAGCACATAAAAAAACAATGTAAAAAAGCCAAACATGAATCTCCACCCATGCCAGTTACACTAGAATTTTACTTACATGAATCTGGACACTTTTGATCTTTCCCAGCTGTGAAGTCCTAAATTTAAAAAAAGCATTAAAATGTTATTAGCATGAAAATCTAGACTATAATTCAATTAAAAATTGTTAAAACTAACAGGTACAGACAAGTGGACTATACTCGTTTATCTGTATAAAAGTACATTAACCATTGATCACATTTTAGGTACAATTAAGCTGCTTGATTATGAACAAGTTGCTACGACATGTCATGAGAACATGTCAGACTCAGGTGGGACAAATTTGAATGTTGTGTCGGTAGAGAGCAAGATCCCAGGTCTACACATAACCAAATTTGTTCAGTTGGGGCAGCATTAGACCCCCAATATCTCAAGGGAGAGGGATAAAAAATAACCATAGTCACACCTCATTCAGGCGATAAATATTAAGCCACACAGACCAGGAATACTAGCACAAAATAAACAAGTGCTGGAAATACTCAAGTCAGTCAACAACTGAAATAAGTTATATAAAACGACAAAACACAGCAGAGATGCTGAAACAGAAAATGCTGGAAATAATCTTTGCAGAGAGCAGATCTGGCTGAATTCATTTTGCATGGGAATGGTCCAAATGACTTCAGTTAGCAAGGAGGGAGGCCTGGCCCCAATTAATATTTTGCCATCTTTTCAGAAGATGGGTGTCAATGTCAGGTTGTCAATATTTAGCCAGGGGGAGGGTTCCTTTTTCAGTTCAGGTTGGGTGAAAAGCTAAAAAAAAAAGAGGGGGCAGGTGCTGGGGTGGCAGCGGGTAAGGATATTTTGACTGTTTGCTGTTACCACAGTTGGTTTTTGTGTTTTTTCTTCTTTTATGTATGTATTTGAAAATGCCTCCAATAAAATGTTTTTTTTTTTTTTTAAATGGCACTAAGATAGGTGGGAAGGCAAGAGGAGGTAGAGTGTCTGCAAACAAATATAGATTGGTTAAATGAATGGGCAAAAAAATTGACAGATGAGAGTATAATGTGGGGAAAATGTGAACTTGTCCACTTTAGCAGGAAGGATCGAAAAGCAAGATGCTATTTAAATGGAAAGATTGCAGACCCAGAGAGCAGAGTGCCTTGGTACATGAATCACAAAAAGTTAGTATGCAAGTACAGCAAGTGATTAGGAAGGCAAATGAAATGTTGCCGTTTACTGCAAGAGGCATGGAATATAAAAACTATACAGATATGGCAAGACCACCAAGGTGGCATTCAATCATATCAGAAAAGAAGCATGTTTTATCACTTCAAAGTATTTTCAGATCCAGCCAAAGTTGGGAACACTCCCATACAGAATTCAATCTCATTACAAAAAGAGAACTGCAATTCTCCCAGATAACCAAAAAAGGAATCGAACACATATTTTCCACTTCTAAACTACCTGTATTTCACCAATTAGTGGATCTTCTCCAGTTCTATTCAATTTATTCTGCATTACTCAAGATGATGAGGAATATTGTTACCTGTTCAACTGTAATTTAGTCAACAATACCCCATAGGACTGCAGCGTTCTGTAGTCATTGCATCAGGGAATTGGTATGCTAAGGAAAGGCTTGACAGTCCAAATCAGCCAGAGGTAAGGTGCTATCAAAAGGTTATTGTGGAAAATAAAAGCTCATGGTGTTGGTGGCAACATATTGGGAAAGATAGAAGATTAACATGCAGGTACAGCAAGTAATTGGGAAAGCTAATAGAAAGTTATTACAAGGCGAACTGAATACAAAAGTAGAGAGATTATGCTTCAGCTCTATGGGAGGGTTGGTCTTTAAGGAAAGGTCACAAAGACTGGGCTTGTATCCACTGGAGTTAGAAGGGCAAGAGTTGATTTGATTGAAACAAGATACCAAGGTGTCTCAACAGGGTGGATGTGGAAAGGATGCTTCCTCTTCTGGAAACATCTGGAATCAAGGGTCACTTTGTTAAAAAACTATGGTTGCCCAAGTGAGACAGATGAAGAGAATTTATTTTTGAGGGTCAAGTATCTTTGGAACTCTTCCTCAAAAAGGTAGTCGAAGCAGTCTTTGAATATTTTTTCAAGAAGAGGTAGATAGATTCTTGATAAGAAGAGGTGAAAGGTTATCAGGGGTAAGTGGAACGTGCAGTTGAGGTGTCAATCAGGTTAGCCATGGTTTTACTAAATATGGAGCAGACTCGTGGGACTGACTGGCCTACTCCTAATTTGTATGTTCATTCCATCATGTATTGCCAGACACTCTGCAGTGAAGAAGTTTAAAGTTACAAGTCTAGCATAATAGCATCTGACTGGTTTAAACCGGTATTTACCAGAGTGTTCGGGGGTGTTTTCACGGTGTCGAAGATGCCACTTGTCTTGCCACCAGGAGGGTTTCTCCGTTGCTTTGGATCTGGTGATTCAGTGGTAGCTGCTCCAAAGATGCCACTGCTCTTTCCACCTAGAAATAGCAGAAAAATAAGAGCTGGACAACAGAAACATGGGAACCGTGCATTTCCATACCAGTCAGCCATATCAGAATTTTTATTTCTAGGCAAATTGGTGCTATGGGACCCATTTTCTTACTGGATAATCAACTGCATTGCAGCAAAGGGGGTAGTGTTTGGCTGAGCAACTAATTACCAAGAATTAGTCCTTGCAGTTTTAATCTAATCTCTTATTAGCATCAGCGGCATTGGAAATTTGGTAATTAGTAGCAGTGACACTGCAAGCAACACAAAAGTTTGTCTCATATTTCAACTAGCTATCAGAGTGAATATATAATAACCAGTACATACCAGGACAGGAACAGCAAAGCTTTAATATCCATGCAGGAATTCAACTACATCTACCTGGCAACAGATACACAAAAACTAAAGTGTCCAAATGGTTTAAAGTTACACCTGAAGAACAAACAAGGGCAGTCCATTCACCACCTCAATATGTTCCACCATTCAATGAGATAATTGTTCATCTGTATCTCAACTAAGTATTAGAATGTATAGAAAGCTGGTTACAAAATGTTACAGGATCACAAAACTGTTACGCCGCTGGGGTCTGCCTTTCCACCCATCATGTCTGTACCAGCTCTTCAAATGAGCATCATGATTTAGTGCCATTCCCCAGCCTTTTCCCCTATTGCCTTGCACATTTTGTATCTGTTAAAATACAAGAAAATATTTTTATTCAGGACATTTCATTTTATATACAAAACACAACATTCAATCCAACATTACAACACCCCACCCACCATGCCACATGCCCCATTTTATAACGACGAAACAGAATAACCCTCCTGCTGATGATTACCAACTCTTGGTAGAACCCCTCCTCCAAACCACTAATGGCAAACTTTATCTTCTCCAAATGTAAAAATTGCAACAGTCACTGACCCATCTGTAGCCACCTGGGGTGGCCACTTCCCGATTCCAAAATGGATACTCGCAAAGAGTGCAGGGGAAAATGGACAGCACTAGAAAAACAAGCAGGTGCAAGGTTTCCTGTGGATTGGAACTTGCAGAACCCAGACAGAACTGAAACTACAAGCCATTAGCATAGTAATGAGCTATCTCCAGGGACAAAAAGAAACATTGAAACAATCGGTACCAGGACAGAATCCCCGGCGCCAGTGGAGGCTAAAACAAAGGCAGGCCAACGGTTACATAGAGCCCACCCAGCGATTGGGGAACAACCCTGTTATTGGAGAGAATCGATACAAACGATCAGGACATGGTCCAATTAATTGGGACCAAGTCCAGGGTCCGCCCAGAAGGGCGCGAAACCCTGGTGGCTATAAAACAAGAGTTCCCACGGTCAGTTTGCTCTCTTACTCTTCTTCATCACCTTCACCTTGGCCTTTGGCTCTCAGCGACAAGAGGCCCGCCAAGCACCAGCCAAGTAAGTCTAAGGTCAACGCACGCTAAGAGATAGGCACTCCTAGCTACTATTCTATACTAGTTCGAAGCCAGCAGTATCAGAACCGGACAACAGCCATTGTTCCTCTGACTGAGTGGGCCCCCCCCCCGAAGCTAAGTATAGGCTTTTAGTCGTAGTTGAGCGAGTAGAGTTTATGCACGAGTAATAATTCACTGTGTAAATAAATGTGCATTGATTTCAAACTTACTAACTGGTGTATCGAGTCATTGATCAGTATTCGGTTTTGAACCTTGTGGTGGTATCAGAAAGATACCTGCCGACTCTTGAGCAAAGGTAATTAAAACAGAGCAACTTAAGGGAAAGCATAACGAACAACACATCCTTTGCAGCTCCAGAGATGGCCACCCTCACAAAATCCTCCCCTGGGTATCAGGGAGGCAAAGGTCAACACCTCAGCCCCTCCTGCATCAAGATCTTCCGCTACACCAACTATCGCCAAACACATGCTCAGGGCCACCTTCACCCTAAAGGTTTTGACATTGGCCCCAATTTCAGACAGGACCAGAACAAGTGTGTGGTTTACCAATCCCCTTAAA
The DNA here is from genome assembly GCF_902713615.1 of Scyliorhinus canicula. Classification (NCBI taxonomy): domain Eukaryota; kingdom Metazoa; phylum Chordata; class Chondrichthyes; order Carcharhiniformes; family Scyliorhinidae; genus Scyliorhinus; species Scyliorhinus canicula. The sequence continues at coordinate 41,671,234 of NC_052163.1, forward strand.
CACCGCTCACATTTGTCCTCCACCTCCAGAAAGAACTCTCATGGGGTGCCGCAGCGATTAGCACTGTTGCCTCACACGCCGAGGGCCCAGGTTTGATCCCAGCACCTTCCACCCCTAAAGCAGGACCTAAAAATTAATGTAGAGTACATGCGAAAACGAAAAAAATTCCTTCACCCTCAGGCACCCAAATCTCCACGGAGCCACCCACACCATGAACCCAAGCAATTCCTTAGTCACCCCCGACACCTTCAAGACTTTGGGGAACAGCCAGTCCAGCACAATTAAAGACCTCTCCCATAATCAACCGATGTGTATCTAAATATGGAACCCTCACCAACACCTTCATAAATTCCACATCATCCTAGTTAGGAGCATCACTTACACCACAGAAACCCCATCCAACCTTCCACTCACCATCATGAGATTCCCCCAGATCCCCCATTATATTATTTGCTGAAAGTGCCACACTTTTGTTGACGAGCAACGCCGCCCCCCTCGTCTTCGTATCCAACCCTGAATGGAACACTTGTCCCACCCACCCTTTCCTCAACCTTGTTTGGTCCTTAACACTCAGGCGAGTCTCCTGCAGAAAGGCCATGTCTGCCTTCAGACTTTTTAAATAGACAAATACCAGAGACCTTTTATCAGTCCTCTCACATTCCATGAGGCCAGTTTGGTCAGGGAGCTCCATCCAACCCCCACCTACTCCCCAATCAGCCATACCCAAATCCAAACAGACTTCTCCAGGCCCCTATCACGCCCAACTCCCAGACCCACCAAAGATGGTCGCTGCCACCCCCCCCCCCCACCCAAATTTTTATTATAAATAATTGAGTACCCAATTTTTTAATCCAAGGGGCAATTTAGCGTGGCCAATTCACCCAAACTGCACATCTTTGGGTTGTAGGGGTGAGACCCACACAGACACAGGAAGAATGTGCAAACTCCACACGGACCAAGGGCCGGAATCAAACCCGGGTCCTTGCCGCTGTGAGGCAGCAATGCTAAGCACTCGGCCAGCGTGCTGCCCCACATCAAATTAGCCCTGAATTAGATATTATAGCATTTAGCCAATCACAAAATAAAAGGTTACGTCATATTCAGCACATTGGAAAGCAAATGGTACATTCTACCCTCATTCTATCCCAATCCCTTAACTACAAAAAGGTGAAGTGTAAAAGGAGGTCTCAATGAAATGACACAGCTTTGATGAGACCACATCTGCATTGCTATATACAGTTTTGGTTTCCTGATCCAACAGAGCCACGGCAATGTCCTCACTAGTGCAATAATCCAATGTGCAGGGGGAATGGGCACCAAAATATAGTATGCTCTCAAAGATTGCAGGCTGGAGGGTGACCCGATTGAGGTCGTGAATATTGTGAAAGGTTTGAAAGGGTAGACGCACGATTGAGAAAATGTTCCCACTTGTGGGGAGACCAAAACTAGGGGTGATAATTAAAAGACTGTCACTTATAAATCCAACAGGGAATTCAGGTAAAGCTTCTTTATTTACCTAGGAGATCAATTCAAATGTGGACATGGCCTGCTTAAATTGATGAAAGTAATATGGTCAAAAGGGTCAGCAATCAAGGTACTGGTGGAGAGGTTGGAGGAGTGCCTCCCGAAGGTGATAGGTGAAGATCAGATGGGGTTTGAGAGAGGGAGGCAGCTCTTTTCAAACATTAGACGGGTATTGAACATTGTTATGGCACCAGCAGAGGGGAAGGAAACAGAGGTGGTTGTGGCATTGGACGCGGAGGAGGCGTTTGACTGGGTTTGGGGGGGGGGGGGAAATGGAAATAGAGCATAGGTGTCCTTATATGCCGATGACTTGCTGTTATACGTGTTGGAACTGAGTGTGTCGATAGGGGGAATATTGGAGCTGCTGAGAGTGTTTGGGTCTTTCTCAGGGTACAAACTAAATTTAGACAAGAGTGAGTAAGCATTTTGTGGTGTTGGGGGGAGGGGCTGCCATTCTTTAGGGCAGGGACTCGCTTCAGGTACCTGGGGGTGCAGGTTGCCGGGGGGGGGGGCCCTCCGCGGGTGCAACATTTCTAGTTTTGTGGGGAGAGTGACAGCTGATCTGGTAAGGTGGGATGGTCACCCTCTGTCACTGGCGGGTCGGGTACAGGCGGTTAAAATGAACGTGTTGCTGCGATTCCGGTTTATTTTTCAATGCCTGCCAAAGGCTTTTTTCAGAGAGATTGAGGGAAGGATTACGTCGTTCATATGGGGAGGGAAGGTGGTCAGAGTTAGAAAGGTGCTGCTACAGATAGTGACATTTAAGGGGCATCTTGACAAAAAATGAATAGGATGGGACGAGGGGGATACGGACCCAGGAAGTGTAGAAGATTTTAGTTTAGATGGGCAGCATGGTCGGCACAGGCTTGGAGGGCCGAAGGGCCTGTTCCTGTGCTGTACTTTTCTTTGTTCTTTGTACAGAGGGGAAGGCATGCAGGGGGTTTGGGTCTTCCAAACCTGATGTATTACTACTGGGCGGCAAATGTGGAGAAGGTGCGGAGCTGGGTTAGAGGGGTCGATTCCCAGTGGGTCAGAATGGAGGAGAGTTTGAGCAGGGGGTCGGGATTGAAAGTACTAGCAACAGCGTTGCTCCAGATAGCCCCGGGGAAGTACTCGGAGTCTAATAATAATAGTTTTATTGAGAATTTGGAGGCAGTTCCACCAACGCTTCGGGTTTCAGGCAGGGTCAAGGGAAATACCGATGCAGGGGAACCACAGATTTGAACCAGGGAGGTGGGATGGAAATTTTCGGAAATGGGAGGAGAAGGGGATTAAGACACTAAAAGATTTGTTTCTTAGGGGTCGGTTTGCAGGTCTGAAGGAGCTGGAAGCGAAGTATGGGCTGGAGTTGGGGAAAGTGTTTAGATACATGCAGGTTCAAAATTTTGCCAGAAAGGAGATACAGGGCTACCCAGTGGAGCCAGCCTCCACATTGCTGGAGGAGGTGCTAACGACAAGGGGACTGGAGAAGGGAGTAGTGTCAGCAGTTTACAGGGCTATTTTTGAAGAGAAAAAGGCACCACTGGAAGAGATCAAAGCAAAGTGGGAGGAAGAGATGGGAGAGGATATGGAGGAGGGGTTCTGGTGTGAAATGCTCCAGAGAGTGAATGCCTCCACCTTGTGCACTAGGTTGGGGATGATGCAGCTGGAGGTGGTATACAAAGCGCACCTCACAAGGGAGAGGATGAGCTGATTCTTTGAAGGAGTAGAAGATGTGTGTGAACGTTGCGGGGGGGGGGGGGGGGGGGGGGGGGGGGGGTGCGCGCTAATCACATTCATATGTTTTGGTCCTGTCCAAAGCTAGAGGATTACTGGAAGGAGGTTCTAAAGTGGTGCACATGAAACTTGACCCAGGCCCCTGGGAGGCAAAACTCGGGGTGTTGCACCAGCCGGGGTTGCAAACAGGGTGCGGAGGCAGATGTTGTGGTGGTTATGGGCGATTCCGGATTCCTTTTTGTCATTTGTTTATGTGAACATGCGGGCAAATGTTTGGGGTTTGGTGGGAGGATGGGATCGTTGTTTGGGGATTGACATATTTGTTACTGATTATTGTTGGTGGCTGTAAATTTGGGAGAAAATGTGGACGAGGATAATAAAGACATTTTTTTTTAAAGCGTCAGCAATCAATCTAAAGGGAACTAATACAGAATCAGGGACAGAAAAGTCACTAAAAGGAACAAAGTAAGGGAGAAAACAATGGCACTAGAGTAATAAATCCGTAAACCAGGTGATGCCATCGAGGTTTCTTTTTTAAAATTTAGTGAATCCATTAATTTTTTCCAATTAAGGGTCAATTTAGCATGGCCAATCCACCTACCCTGCATATCTTTGGGTTGTGAGGGTGAAACCCACGCAAACAGAGAGAATGTGCAAACTCCACGCGGACAGTGACCCCGAGTCGGGATCGAACCTGGGACCTCGGCACCATGAGGCTGCAGGGCTAACCCACTGCGCCACCGTGCTGCCCCCCATCCCAGGGTTTAAGGAAATAGGTGAGAACAGGTGAACCAACTATAATCTTCTGACACTTACCCGATTTGAAAACTGCTCCATTAGATTAAAAATATTACACGTCACTCCACTGAATAAAGGGGAGGGAGGAAAACCATGAGGTTAGAACATAGAATCCCCTACAGTGCATGAGACCATTCGGCCCATCGAGTTTTCACTGACCCGCCGAAGAGCACCTCACCCAAGCTCACTCCCCCCACCCCATCCCTGTAACCCAACCTAACCCGCACATTCGTGAACAAAGCCACCCAGATCCCTCTACCCAGACGCATTTTGAATCTGCTTTCCATTTAATTAATGATTTGCTTTTCTACTTTTTAAGCCAAAATAAATAACATCACACTTATCTACAAACTCCAACTGCCAAATTTTGTCCCAATCTCCTAGCCTCTCTATATCCATCTGCAAAATCTCTATCTCCTTCTCACTGCCTGCTTTCCCACCTATTTTAGTATCATCTGCAAATTTTGCTATGTTACATTGTTCCTGCTGACAGATAATTTATATAGATTGTGAACAGTTGAGGTCTGAGGACTGACCCCTGCGGCACCCCACTAATTACAGTTGCCAGCCAGAAAAGGACCTATTTATCCCGACCCTCTACATTCTGTCAGTCAGCGAACCCTCATTCCAATCTAGTACTCCACCCCCAATCCCCTGCGATTTCACCTTCTGGATCAGTTTGTTTATGCCGCACCTTGTCAAATACCTTCTGGAAGTGTAGATATACCATACCCACAGGTTTCCCCTTATCCACCTTGCAGGTTACATCCTCAGAGAATTCAAGCAAGTTTGTCAAGCATGACGTACCCTTCATAAAAACCATGCTGACACTGGTGGATTGAGCTTTTGTCTTCAAATGTTGAGTCACCACCTCTTTAATGATCGATTGCAGCAACTTCCCCAACACTGATGTCAAGCTAACCAGTCTATAGTTTCCTACATTTTGCCTCTACTTTTTTTGAATAGGGGATCACATTAACATGTTTCCATCGGGACTCTTCCAGAAACCAGAGAATTCTGAAATATCATAATCAATGCATCCACTATCATTGCTGCAACCTCCCTTAATACCCTAGGGTGCTGGCCATTGTCCCAGGAGACCTATCTGCCTTTAATCACAAGTTTATGTTTCCCCCTTTTCTTTTTTTTTAAATTTCCACCCAAATCAATTCAACATTTTGGCCGTCAAGTGCCAATATAATTTCTTAACAGTCTTGGAAGTCATCTCTCATCAAAAAAGCAACTCCACCTCCTGTTCCATCCTGACTATGCATTCGGAATACAGAGTACCCTTGGACATTCAATTTCAGTCCAGGTTCTCCTGCACCAGATCATACCATTTGTCTCTGGATAAAAGCAAATTACTGCGGATGCTGGAATCTGAAACGAAAGGGAAAGTGCTGGCAAATCTCAACAAGTCTGGCAGCATCTGTAGCTTTGACAAAGAGTCATCGGACTTGAAACGTTAGCTCTTTTCTCTCCCTACAGATGCTGCCAGATTTGCTGATATTTTCCAGCATTTTCCCTTTCATACCATTTGTCTCTATTTGTGCAGTCAGCTCATTGACCTTATTCCGAATACTGTGCGCATTTAGGTACAAGGTTTTTAAAATATGCCCTACTGGTTTATCGTTCCTTGCAGGATTTTCTTGTTCATTATGCTTTTCACACATTCTAATCTCCTTTATCTCTGATAACACTCAGCCTCATCCCCAACTTTCACTCCCAGTCACCTTAAATTTTAATTAAAAAAAAAAAATTTCCATTCCCATTCATAGTCGTTAGACTGGCCCTGCCTATTCCTATTAACCTCTACCGTCCTCTCACATGCTGACCTGTTCCCATGAACTATTATACTTCTTGCAGTTTTACCCTTCCCTTCCCCACCCCTTCCACATTTGCTAGTTTAAAGTTCTTGTGACCACCCTATTTATCCTTTCTGCTCGAACACTGTTCCCATATCAGTTCAGGTGGAGACCATCCCAATGGCACAGATGTCTCCTGTTCCAATACAGATGCCAGTGCCCCATGAAATGGAACCCCTCTTTCCTGTACCATTCCTTTAGCCACATGTTTACATCCCTAATTTTCTGAACCCAAGTCTGCTTCCAAACACATAACCTCTCATAATAGTTTAGTTTATACACAATGTTTGACTTGAAAATTCATGACTTGTCTTGGGATGCAGCACAGCCTTTCAGTTATTCAACACCTGGTTTCATCCCCCCCAAAACTCCCATACACTCTTTTTAGAGCAACAGATTAACATTGTACAGTGTTTGCTCTAGCAACATAAACACAAGTATGAGCTGAATTGCATTACACATAGTCTACTCAAACTTTGGAATGATATTCTACACAAAGATCTACTGGGAGACTGCCAAACTTTGGAATGATATTCTACACAAAGATCTACTGGGAGACTGCCAAACTTTGGAATGATATTCTACACAAAGATCTACTGGGAGACTGCCACTACGAGTGTTTGATAGCAAATTACAGAAAGTGGAAGACTCAAACACAAGCATATGTACAATTCAACAATAGCTTCACACCAAGAATGTTCTTGAAGAAGAGGGATTGTAGGGAACATGCAAGGCTGAAATTCAGCTGGACATTACACATTGGGAGCCCATAAATTTTCACAGCTACCTGGACTACACTTCCTCAAACACTGCTTCCTGTTGGGACATTCTTCCAGTTTCTCCCTCTCCCAATACAGCCCTTCATTTTCACACTTTTGATAAGTCTTCTCCGTTCCTCAACCAAGGATTTTAACCTCCCCTAGTATAGTTGACAGGGTCCCCCACTGTTTCCGATCTACTTCATACACCCCTCTCAGCCCATTTTCTCCCTTCCAGAATTATATTAGGGCTCCCATTGACCTCACCTTCCACCCCATCAGCCTCTATTCAACAGATCGCCCTCTGCCATTTCAGACATCTCCAATGTGTTGTCATCACCAGACCCCTGCTCTCTTTTCAGCATTCCAAAGGGATTATTAGAACATAGAACAGTACAGCACAGAACAGGCCCTTCGGCCCTCAATGTTGTGCCGAGCCATGATCACCCTACTCAAACCCACGTATCCACCCTATACCCGTAACCCAACAACCCCCCCCATTAACCTTACTTTTTTTAGGACACTACGGGCAATTTAGCATGGCCAATCCACCTAACCCGCACATCTTTGGACTGTGGGAGGAAACCGGAGCACCCGGAGGAAACCCACGCACACAGGGGGAGGACATGCAGACTCCACACAGACAGTGACCCAGCCGGGAATCGAACCTGGGACCCTGGAGCTGTGAAGCATTTATGCTAAACCACCATGCTACCCTGCTGCCCCTGTGGAACCTCCACAACCCGAGGTTCACTTATTAGTCACACCCAACACCCCCTTCCCTCCCTTTCCTACACCTTTCTGTGCAAGTTAGGCAAGACCTATCCTTGTATCTGCTCTATTCTTGCCATCCAAGGCCCCAAATACTCTTTTTCAAGTGAACAGTGATTTAGCATCTACTTGTACTTCTTTCTATTTAGTATATTTTATTCACTGCTCAGTGTTGTTGCTTCTACATTAGAGACCAAATGCTGACAAGATGATAGCTTTGCGGAAATCTGTGTTCAGTCCGTAAGTGTGACCCTGAGCTTCTGGTTGCTTGTCATTTCAATTCTCCACCTTGCTCTCAGTCTGATCTGTAGCCTTGGCGTCCTACAAAGTGTTCCAATGAAGCTCAAGGAACAGCACCTTGTCTTTTGACTCGGCAGTGTACAGCTTTCTGGACTGTACAACAGCGCCTCCTTCTGCACTGTCAATTCTGAAACCTCTGCCTCCCATTTTCTTTGCTGGCTGGGTTTTGTCTCATTTCTTTCTTTATCCCTTCATATTACCTTCAGATAGCTGCTATGCAGCTAAATCACACTTCATCTGGACACTTTTCTATCTGTTTACTAGACCCATTACCACTCATCTTGTGCCCTGAAACCTTTAGCCATTTGATCTCTCCTGTCCAATTATAGACCTTCCCATTTATTTTTCTTCCTCCACCACCACCCAACCCCCTTCACTTGCTCAATCCCTACTACTTTTCTATCTTACTTCAATTCCGTTGGAAGAGTTATCAACCCAAAACTAAATGTTTCGCTCATCACAGATGTTGCCCGACTTGCTGAGTATGCCCAGATTTTTCTGTTTTTATTTTGTATTTCCAGCATTTATAGTATTTTGTTTTTAAATTACTATACTGCACCTGGTGGGTTGCTTCTTCTAACCACAGGCTCGTTTTCCAGTGGTGGTCCAAAGATATTTGATGCAGTTTTGTTTGAACGAGAATGCACTGGCTTGACATTTTCCTCCACCCCGAATGAGATGCTGGATCCTCCACCAGGAGGCTGCAACACTCTGCTTACAAAATGAAAAACAAACTTCCATAAATATCAGCCCCCAAAACATCGAATTAACCCTTAGCCCTTGATTAGGTCTTCTAGCATTTAGCTAATCACGAAATAAAAAAGGTCACATCAGGCAGCACAGTGTGTTAAGTAATGGGTTAAGAGACATTGCAATTAGTTGTCTCATTTATGTTAAGTGTTCAATGATTGACACTGATATGTAAAGGGGCTTCAGGTGGACTCTGGAGCTGGTGATGATCTGTAGAGTTCTGTGCAGAGTGAATTTGAACCATTAAAGGTGTGTTGGTGAAAAAGGAGCTGAACTCTTGCCTCTTCATACCACAGTGTCTAGTACACGTTAACAATGGTAGCAGAGAATGGTTGCTGTGTAAATGTGAAGTTTGCAGGAAGTACAGAAGGACACCAGCACGACCGATAGTAACCCTACCTTTGGCCAGGGATTTTAATGACATTGTGGCCATGGACCTTAAGATCTGGGATAAAGCAAATAATATATTTATTTTGCATTTTGTAGATTTAGCTACCAGATTTAGTCAATCAACGATTGTATGAAGTAAAGAAAAGAGTGTAATTTTGGAAAAATGGATCGGGACAGGAACGGGTCCACCAGCAAAATTCTTTACGGACAATGGGGGAGAATTTGCTAATGATGAGTTTAGGGATATGTGTGAAAACATGAATATCAGAGTTATGAACACGGCTGCCGAAAGCCCGTTTAGTAATGGTGTCTGCGAAAGAAATCATGCTGTTATCGATGACATGCTTCCGAAAATTTTGGGAGATCGACCAAACTGCACGCAAAATTCAGCTTTAGCATGGGCGGTACGTGCAAAGAATTCATGGCAGATGGTTGGGGCTATAGTCCTTATCAATTAGTGTTTGGTAGAAATCCTAAAATTCCCTCCATTTTGGATGACCAGCCTCCAGCTTGGGAAGGGACTACAATTAGCTCAGATTTTGCTGAACATTTAAACGCATTACATAGCAGTAGAAAAGCTTTTTTGGAAGCCAAAGTCTGAAAGAATTCGCAGAGCTTTAAGACATAATGTACGGCAATCAGATGCCATTTTTCAACAAGGAGAAATGGTATACTATAAAAGAGAGACAATTCTAATGAATGGAAAGGCCTAGGGAACATCATAGGCATAGATGCAAAACATTTATTTTGCAACATGGTAATCAAACTGCTGGGGTACATTCATCAAGGATAATGGGTACCGATTACAAATTTAGACAGAGCAGACAGACATCTGCTTTAAACTTGCGAAGTCTATCCGTAACCTCTTTTCATTGACCCTTTTTGTAGAGTGCACATTTTCCCACAGGGACTTATTGTCAATGTGACAGTCAATAGGTATATTACCTAAATCCTCTAATCCCAAAATTTCTGTCAATATCTGACTTATATAAAAGGCCATATCCACCGCTTCCACTAAGCTTAATGTCTCAGCAGCCAAAGTGCTTTTGACCACTCTCCTTATTTTCTTTGTTTCCCACACAAGAGGGCAACATTTACCATTGTTCCCCAAAAGAAAAATTATAAAACCTCCTGCGCTTGAAACTCCATCACATAAATTTGCATAGGACGCATCACTATAAACTGAGTTTCAAATGCCTAGGATCACCTAAAATAGGGAACTTCAAAACACACTCCTGCATTTTTAGTTTGGCCAACACTTTATTTGCTCTTATTATGTCTTCCACTTTATGATCATTCATCTTTGTACTCAACTCTAAAACATCAAAACTCAAGTCCGGTCTAGTCTGTCTTCCTAACCAGTTCAGTTGCCCAATTAAACTTCGCAGTTGCTCTTTTTCTATCTTCGAAACCATTGTGTCTTTTTGTGAAACCCGGCCACGACTAATTGCTATTGGACTGATGCTTTCCAAGTAAGATTGCTGACGTAAAGTTGCCCCTAACTGTCCGGTTTCCCCTCTGTCCAACATCTGCTTTAAACTTGCAAAGTCTATCTGTAACCTCTTTTCATTGACACTTTTTGTAGAGTGCACATATCCGATTTCCAAACCAATATATTTAAATGCACCGGAAGCCTGACTTCCAACCCTGAATTCTTTCGTCAAACCAGAGATTACAATAGCTTCAAAATCACTAGTCCCACCCCACAAAAAATCATCGACATGCATCATGAAGATGCCAGCAAGATTTCCTTTATAGTGCCAGTAAAACATTGCAGGATCTGCTTTCAACTGGCAACAGCCTAACTTTAACAACACTGACCTCACCGAAAAGTACCACACTCTAGATGCATCATTTAATCTGGAGCTGGTGATGATCTGTAGAGTTCTGTACAGAGTGAGTTTGAACCATTAAAGGTGTGTTGGTGAAAAAGGAGCTGAACTCTTGCCTCTTCATACTACAGTGTCTAGTACATGTTAACTCAGTGGCAGTGGTCAGCACTGCTGCTGCACAGCGCCGAGGACCTGGGTTCGATCCTGACCATGTAGAGTTTGTGCACACTCCCGTGTCTATGTGGGTCTCACCTCCACAACCCAAAAATGTGCAGGGTAGGTGGATTGGTCATGCTAAATTGCCCCTTAATTGGTAAAAAAAAATAATTGGGTTACTCTCAATTTATTAAAAAAAAAAGGAGTTTTGGAAAAGCTGGCTGTACTTAAGTTGGTAAGTCAACAGGACTGAATGGGATGCAGGGAGGAGGGTGGAAACTGGAGGTAGTGGCCAAAATCATCCAATTCTCCTCCGATATAGAAACATTGAAATACTGTAGAATTGCCAATATTACACCCTTGTTCAAAGGAAGTGTCAAGGGAAGGGATGGAATTCTTGTTAGAAACGGTCATTGCCTGGCTCTTAAGTGACAGGTAACATATTTTGCCATGCATCAGTCCAGAACCTGGAAGTAATCCAGTTTGCACAAAGCCACAAGAGGGCTTTCAATATCAGAGGCAGTGTGAATGGAACTGAACACTGGGGGAAAAAATCAGAACTTGCACACCACCAACATTACTTTGAAGGGAAGGTCAAAGGTTGGACCTAGGACACTGCCCTTTAATTTAGGATATTTAGCCTCCATGAACCACAACCATCTAGGCTTGTGCTTGGTCTAACTTGGGGAAAGCTCTGCCTATTTCCCAACTACTGCCAAATTCCACCAACTTCAATTTTACCAGTAGTTTAAGGAATTCATATTTGTATTGGTAAACATTACAGATTGGGTATACTTTAAGTATTTAGTTTATGTTTCTGTGCCTAGAAGGGTAAAAACCTATATAGTTAAATATAATGGGGGACAAAGGCATTTGTACGGAGAAGAAATCCACAGATAGTAAAACTTGGGTTCAGAGCAGAATTTGTGTATTTGACCACAGTCATCTGGTGTGCTTAAAGGAGACTTGTCTGAGACCATTGTAGTTTAAGATGTACTATGTAATCCATGTTAATCTTTAAAGCTGTGTATTTGTTAAGCTAAGGGTGGGAGGTGGTAAATTTTCTCATGTTTAACAAATGTTTGCTTTCTTGTCATTGAAACTAATTAGTAGTCCTGTGATTGTTCCTCCAGTGTTTCACCAAAATCCGTCCCATGTTTTACACAAAAAAAAGTTTGTCTTTGAGCCACAATAATATTAGGATTGCTTATTGTCACAAGTAGGCTTCAATGAAGTTACTGTGAAAAGCCTAGTCGTCACTTTCCAGCACCTGTTCAGAGAGGCCAGTATGGGAATTGAACCCGCGCTGCTGGCTTGGGTCTGTACTACAAGCCAGCTATTTAGCCCACTGTGCAAAACCAGCCAGAGCTTCATTCTGGAATCTTCCTGCCCAGTTAACATCAACTGGGATCACAACACCAGGCAGTCACTCAAATTCACTTCCAAAATTCAGTTTTGTCCTTGCTTGGACCAAGTGTAAATGAGCTCTAGAGCCAAGTAATCCTGATTGAACCCAAATAATAGTTAGTTGTTGCCGGCTGCCCCTTCGGGTCACGCGTTTCTGCCATGGATCTTCAAGTGACTAAAGAGGCCGATTTTTGACCCACAGATCTTTGGGTGCATAAGGCAGTGGGGCCCAGAGTACAGAATTTCTTTCCTTTTCTGCCACTGCTATGCCTCAAAAGACTAGAACCTAGGAGGCTGTGCCTAATTTTGTTTAACGTGGGGAGCTCAGGGCAGCATAACTGTCCACACAATCTTGGATGGGTTGGTAGTGAGAATTTGAGGTGGTGCTGAACCACAATGATTTGGACCACCATGCCACTTCTCTTCTGCCTTTGCAGCCATAAGATACAGTTTTCCTTTGTCCGAACTGCAACAAAGGATTTTCTGGACGACACTTTGTATGTCATCTTCCCCCAGCCTAGCTGCCATAGCTGACCCTACCAGAGCAAGGAGCTCTGACAGCATTGCTCAAAGGATCAGTGTGCACAAGCTTCTCCATCACCTCAAGGTGGTAATCCATAAAGGCATTGGTGCATTACTGCCACTTGAAAGCTCAGTCAATAACACTTTCTATCACATAGGTCGATGATTGAGAGTAGATTGACAGGGAAGCAACTGGCAGCCTTGTTTAATGGACAGCACATTGACAGGCAATTTCTCAGATGGGTACATGTCAGTGTTGTAGCTATGCTGGAACAGCTTACATAACATTCATAAGAATTAGGAGCAGGCTTAGGCCACTTGGCTCGTTGAGCCTGCTCCACCATTCAATAAGATCATAGTTGATCAGACTGTAACCTCCTTCAGCCAGAGGATGGTGGATCTGTGGAACTCTTTGCCACAGAAGACTGTGGAGGCCACATCACAGTATCTTTAAGACGGAGACAGATAGGCTCATTAATAGGGGATATGGGGTTATGGGGAGAAGGCAGGAGAATGGGGATGAGAAACATATCAGTCATGATTGAATGGTGGAGCTGACTCAATAGGAGCAGAATTAGGCCTATGTCTTATGATTTTTTAAAAAAAATACAAATTTAGAGTACCCAATTCATTTTTTCAAATTAAGGGGCAATTTAGCATGGCCAATCCACCTACCCTGCATATCTCTGGGTTGTAGGCGCTAAACCCATGCAAACACGGGGAGAATCTGCAAACTCCACACGGACAGTGATCCATAGCCGGGATCGAACCTGGCACCTTGAGGCAGCCATGCCAACCACTGCCACCATACCACCCTATTGTCTTATGATCTTGCATACTACAAAAACCTTCCACTTCCTTGCTCATTAAACATTTTTAAGGCAGAGGTAGATCCAAAAAGACTCCTTCACCATGTTTTGAGGAAGGGAGTTCCAAACGCTCACTACCCTCAAAAGATTTCTCCTTGTCCATCTTGGGCAACCCCTTATTTTTGAAACAGTTCTAGATTCACCCACAATACCAATACTTAGCGAGAGGCGAAGTTAGTTCTGGAGCAGGAGCACAAGTCTTCAGTACTACAGTCAGAATGCTGCAAGACTTCATACCCTTTGTTGATCTGTTACTTAATGTCACATTGAATTGTCACATTGAGTGGACTCTGGCTTGTGATGGTTGGGAACCTCAGGAGGGAGGCTGGTTGAAACAACCGCCCGACACTTAGCCTGAAAATGGTTGCAAAAATTTCAGCCAAATCTTTCACTGACTTTGGAATTCACCATCAAGAAATTTTGAATCCTGGAGGAAAATTGCGGATGTTCACCAATTATATTCAAGACAGATCAGTAGATTTAGCCCAAGTTGTGGCAGAGTTTACCCTCGGCTCCCACCCACCTTCTGTATCCTTTCACCCGCCTGATCAGAAAGAAAATTCCACCATGGACCAAGCCACAGTATGAACATGCATCTCAGAAATATACCCCATTTCCACCCCCTCCCACACCCTGCAGCTTCAAAAAGGGTGGGCAGCACATTTCTCTATCACCAAGCTTTGGAAACACTCCATTCCAAATACAAGTTCCAGCAAACCCTTAAAATGGAAATAAAGGAAGAATTTAAGATCAGAGAGACCACTGAATTAATTCAGCCCTACAATGGTCAAATTTCCGGTAACAAAGCAGGTGCTTTTTTTTTAAAAACCCTAAATCAGGTGCAACTTTGATGGAAAAGTGTAACTGAAGGCCAGAGGAGAAGTTTCCCCCAGGAGTGGTATGTCTGCTGGCTATCAAGCAGAAGGCAAAGGACTTAGAAGAGACCTGTGGCGCAGCACCCAGTGGAAGGATGGTGGAGGGGGAAGGGCCAGTGCAGGAACAAAGCCCCAGATGGAACAGTTGATGGCCTTCACCAAGGAAGTGTTCCTCCAGCAGCAGAAGGAGTTGCAGGAGGATCACTTGAAGGCCGTCGAAGGGGCTGCGTCACACCTGAAGGGATTGATCATCAATGGGGCTGTGTCACCCCTGAAGGGATTGATGAAAAAAAAGTGGAGAAATGTTTGGAGGCACAGGGGTTGCAGATCAGAGAGATCGAGGGTAATATCTGACCATAGCGATCGGGTGGTGGCATTGGAGGCAGAGGTGGGGCTCTTGGGCGACATTTGCAAGACATTGAGAGCAAAGGTGGAGGAGCAGGAAAGTAGGTCAAGAAGGTAGATCTGCAGATAGTAGGCCTGCCTGAAGGAGTGGAAGATATGAGTGCCACAAGGAACATTATGATGATGCTGGCGGGGCTGGTGACAGAGGGTTGCTGGACAAGGCCCCGAGGTAGACAGAGCCCACAGGTCTCCGAGGCAGATGCCTAGAGCGGGGGAGCCGCTGCAGGCGGTGATCGTGAGGCTCCACATGTTCGTGGAAAAGGAAAAGATTCTGCAGTGGGCCAGGGAGAAGCGCAACTGCGAATGAAAGTGGAACAAGGTCTGAATCTACCAGGGCCGAATATACCAGGACATTGGAGGGGAGCTGGCAAAATGGCATGCAGGGTTCAACTGGGCCAAGGCTGTGCTGAATTGACAGCAGATTATGTTTGGGATGCTCTACCCCGCAAAACTATGGGTGACCTACGAAAGCCAGGATGAGACCCCAGAAGCAGCCAATGACTTTATCAAGGGACAAAAACTGAACTGAACAATTTGGGAGATGGAGGTGCTGGCACTTGGAAGTATTTGAGAACAAGGGTAGAGTGGGGATTGGAGAGTTTTTTTTCTTTTCCTCAGATGTAGAGGGTTTTATCGACAGGTCGACAAGGGTAGCAGGAGGTAAAATTTGTAAGGGGTCGACCGTCCCCACCAACCTGCTGTCTGGGGCTGTGTTTTTTTTTCCTTTGTCCCTGGAAGGGAGGATGATGCAACAAGGCGAGGCTGGAGAAGAAACATGGGCAGAAAAAGGGGCCATCTTGGATGGGCCAGGTACGGGGCGAAATTAACGAGGTGGGGGGTGGGGGAAGAATGCAGGATGGCAGATGGCAATGAAGGCAAGCCCCCAGTACAGCTGATAACATGGAATGTGCGAGTGTTCAATGGACCAGTGAAGAGGTCTTGGGTCTTTGCGCACTGAAGGAGTTTAAAAGCAGAATTGGTCTTTCTGCACGAGACGCACCGCCACACGAAGGACTAGGTTAGGCTGACGAAGGGATGGGTGGGTCAGGTTTTCCATGGTGAGCCAGGAGGTTTGGGTTGGGGTGGAGGGGGCAGAATACACGGGGATAGTAATCTCGGACCACACGCCCCACTGGCTATGGATTCAGCTTACATTGGGACGGGATCCGAGGCTATGGTGGAGGCTCGATTCGGGGCTGTTGGCAGATAGAGGGTTTTGAGACCAAAGTGCAGACTGCGATTAAAGAGTATCGAGAATTGAACCAAAATGTGGAGGTGTTGGCGGCCAAATTTTGGGAAGCACTAAAAGTGGTGGTCCAAGGGGAGATTATCTCGTTCAAGGCACATGCGTATAGGGAAAAGAGTGGCGTATAGGGAAAGGAGTGAGGAATATGAACTGCTTGAGCGTGATAACGGAGGTAGAGAGGAGCACTCAAGGGCACCCACCACAGATGGATTAGCGAGGAGGAAGGGGGGGGGGGGGGGTGTTTGGGGGTGGGACAGCAGCATAAGGCATTAAGAATATGGGGAGAAGACGAGTCGAATGTTAGCGCATCAACTACGGAGGAAGGCCGCGTCCAGGGAAATATTGAAGATACGGACTGGGGCAGGGGATGTGGTGTCGGAGCCAGGGAAGATAAACAAGATGTTTAGGGATTACTTTAAAGGAGCTGAAGAGGTGGTCATGAAATGGTTCTTAGATGAACTGGAGTATCCACAGTTGGAGGAAGAGAAAAGGCAGACGCTAGAGGAGCTCTTGGGGCTGAGGGAGGTATTAGATAGTATAAGGGGTGTGAAGTTGGGGAAGGCCCCGGGTGCCTGCTGGTTACCCGGCGTAATTCTATAAGGAGTTTGCGACGGACCTGGCACCACACCACTTGGGGCGTTTAATGAGGCGTTGGAGAAGGGGGAGCTGCCGGAGATGATGACGCAGGCAACAATCACATTAATACCAAAAAAGGGGAAGGACCCATTGGAATGTGGGTTGTATAGGCCCATATCGTTGTTAAATACAGACGTGAATGTACTGGCTAAGTTGGTGCCGGAAAGGATGGAAGGTGGTGTCCCGGGTGGTTGCGGAGGACTAAACAGGCTTCGTAAAGGGCAGATATCTAGTAATACAAAGGCAGCTGCTAAACATGATCATGACCCCTTCGAGAGCCCAGGTGCCAGAGGTAGTGGTGGCCATGGACACAGAGAAGGTGTTTGACCTTATGGAGTGGCAGTACCTGCTTGAGGTCCTGGGAAGGTTTAGGTCGAAGTTTGTGGCATGTTATATGTGGCACCGAAAGGGAGTGTGAGAACCAATGACATGGGTTCACAGAACTTTGAACTACACAAGGGACAAAGCAGGGGTGTCCACTGTCGCCACTGCTGTTTGCACTGACAAAAGCCTCTGCCGAGGTACCTATTCATATTCCAGACACTCCTGATCTTTGTACCGAAGGTCTTCTTTTGAAAACTGGATATGGTTACTTCAAATTTAGAATGGGCAGAGAAGGTAAAGAGGACACTGTTAAAAGAGACGGAGGCAGAAGGGAGGATTGGCGTTGCCGAACCCGCTACATTATTACTGGGTGGCAAACATGGAGAAGGTGAGGTGGAAGGGATAGAACAGGTTAAGATGGAAGAAGAATCCTGTAGGGGGGTCCAGCTCGAGGGCTATGATGATGGCAGCATTGCCAATGGTGGCAAGAAAACACTCAAGAGAGCCCTGTAGTGTACTCCACTGTGAAGGCCTTGAACCAGCTGAGGAGACATGCATAGGAAGTGGGGCTGGTCAAGGCGAGGGATCTTTACCTGGAAGAAGGATTTGCCAGTATGGAGGAAATGAAGGAGTGGGTAGGGCGCCCGAGAGAAGTGAGTTTAGGTGCCTGCAGGTGAGGGACTTCACGTGGAATATTGCAAAGAGTGCCTCAGGTTGCCACGGTACACCTTGTTGGAGCGACTGCTGCTTCCAGATGTGGAAGGCAGGATCAAAGACATATACAGGCACCTGGGAGGGCAGCGAGGCGAGCATGTGATGAAGGTTAAGGAGAAGAGAGAGGGAGAGCTGGGAGGAGAGATATGGAGGGAGGCACCATGAAGAGTAAATGCAACCTCCTCATGTGCAAGGATGATACACAGGTGGTGCACAGTGCACACATGTCTAGGGAAAGAATGAGTGGGTTCTTCCAGGGAGTGACAGACAAGTGCGATAAGTGGACAAGGACCAGCAAATCATGTTCATTTGTCCTAGGTCTGCGAAAAGTTAGGGAGATTTTGAGCAGTGTTCATGGCACTAACAAGGGTAGTGGGGGGTGGAGGTTCTGCCAGACCCATTGGTGGCGATATTTGGGTTATCAGAGAATCCGGAGCTGATGGAGGGCCGATTCTGTGGCCTTCGTCTCTGATTGCATGGTGAAGAATTCTGCTGGAGTGATGGTCAGCAACGGGTGGCGACTTGGCTGGTGAACTTGTATGACTTTTTTCAGTTGGAAACGATACAAATTAAGGGGTTCCACGGAGGGGTTGGAGGCAAGGTGCGCGGGGGGGGGGGGGGGGGGGGGGGGGGCATTCGTGGCCACATTTGAGGAGCTGTTCGTCATGGGGAAGGGGTGAAAAAGAGGAAAATTCGTACAAACTGTATAGGGACAAACTATATATGTGTTAGGAAGTTTGTTCCCCAAATTGCTTATGTTTTGTACTCTTTTATATATGTTTGGAATAAAATACATTAAAAAAAGGGAATCATTTAATTATCTATACCAAGTCACAAGAAAACTCTGATTGAAAGATTCCCAGACTGGAAGCATTTGAAACAGGAGCATATGTAAAATGCCAGAAGTGCCATTATTGAACGAGACAGCAGACAGCAAATGCACAACCACTCCCTAAACAGCAGTACCAGTGTTTGCACCAGACGCTGAACATTCAATCTAAACCATGAATTAATCAATTACAGTTCTGCAATGCATGCATATGTATGGCAGAATGCACAATGTTAAATAAGCAAAATCTGATTGAAAATCCTCCTTAATGACAGACCAAGTTCCCAGTGCTGCATGATCACCTGGCACAGATAGCGCCAAGCCCAGACAAAAGGTTTACACCCAAACTCAAGCCATCTCATACAGTGCAGACAACGTATGCATTTCAAGAATCACCGGGACAATTTACAGGCTGATCTCAGAACGCAACCATTATTATCTGCCTCTCTTTAAAAAAAAAGTTGGGTGGGGCACGGGTGAAGAAAAACCAGGTTCCTGCCCAATCAGTGATTCCCAACCCCAAGAACAGAATTGTTGAACATTATAGAAATAAGATAACAGACGTCCAAAAATTTCCTCTAATAAAGAGCGAATGAAAAACTCACCCAAGTTTCTGGGCAGGATCATTTCACAGGGACCAATATCATTTTATTCATTGAATCAGCAATTTCATTCAAGAACCTATGCTAGAGTGTGCCAGATTCACCAACTTCCTTGGTAGTAATACCAGACCCTTGGAAATATGGTGTATAAAAATGGATGGCAATGTGTTCAAGATGCAGTCACAACTGTTCAGCTGTATCCTTAGTCATACATTTGGAAAACAAAGAACACTTTTCACAAGAATGGAACAAAGGGCTCTTTTTGCCCAATTAAGGTCATTACTGCAGTATTGTTTATAGATGTGCCAACGTCCTGCAACAGCTGTTAATGGACTCCACCATTAAGCCCAATGTCCACAACTGGCTGAACACTGCGTCTGCCTCAAAGAACCAGATGACAATTGGCTTCAATAATACAAACAGGACACAATCATGGATGCTAGAAAGGGGCAGCTCCCCTCGCATAGGGTAGGCAGGGGGCACAACCACAGACTACCAACCCCTTCCCCCAAAGCAGGCAGAGACCCATCTCCACCCCATAATCCATCCACCTCCCCCAGCACAGATCCTCGCCCATTAGGATATAACACCCTCCCCCTGCGGACAACAGATTGGAGACCCCACCCTTGGAAAGGGGGAGGGATGAAGAGAACCCCCCAAGGATCACCTCCCACTTCAGATTCCACGCCCAGCAGGATAGCATCCCCTTCACCCCCAAAAAAAAGGTAGAAACCTCACCCCGGGGAAGCATGATGGACCTGACGCCCCAGGAGAGAGGGTTCAAACCCCACCCCTGGAGGATAAGGTGGCACCACCCATCTCTCCCCCGGTGCAGAGATGTCCGTTGAGCGGGCTGCTGAGGCGGGATAAAAGACCAAGGCGACCCCTCCACACACTGCGCGGGTAACCGGAATACCTGGAGCTGCTGCGGCCTGTGGAGTCCAGGCCCTGGTATGTGGTGGTTGTGGTCATTTCAGACGCCAGTTTGTTTTCCGTCTTGATCCTGTTGCTAACGGTCGTCGGCTCCGCACTGTCTCGCGCGCCGCTGTTTATTTATAAAGCCGCTGCAAGCCCCGCCCCCACTGCTCTCCCGTTGGCCCAGATCCCGGGAGTCCCCACCCCTCATTGGTGGGCTGCACAAACCACCGGCGCCCTATTGGCCGCTGCTGCTGTCGGTTAGTCGCGAGAGGCGGGGCGGGTGACTGGATTAGCAGGCTTTGTTTGAGCTGAGGTGACGTAATGCAAAAAGTCAAGCCAGAGACAAGGAGGGGAAAACTGGGAGGGAGAGAGAGGGGGAAACTGGGAGGGAGAGAGAGGGGGAAACTGGGAGGGAGAGAGAGGGGGAAACTGGGAGGGAGAGAGAGGGGAAACTGGGAGGGAGAGAGAGGGGGAACTGGGAGGGAGAGAGAGGGGGAAACTGGGAGGGGGAGAGAGAGGGGGAAACTGGGAGGGAGAGAGAGGGGAGGAAACTGGGAGGGGGAGAGAGAGGGGGGAAAACTGGGAGGGGAGGAGAGAGGGGGAAACTGGGAGGGAGAGAGAGGGGGAAACTGGGAGGGAGAGAGGGGGGAAACTGGGAGGGAGAGAGAGGGGGAAACTGGGAGGGAGAGAGAGGGGGAAACTGGGAGGGAGAGAGGGGGGGAAACTGGGAGGGGTGAGGGGGAAAACTGGGGAGGGGTGAGGGGGAAACTGGGAGGGGTGAGGGGGGGAAACTGGGAGGGGGAGGGGGAAACTGGGAGGAGGAGGGGGGGAAACTGGGAGGAGGAGGGGGGGAAACTGGAGGAGGAGGGGGGGAAACTGGGAGGAGGAGGGGGGGAAACTGGGAGGAGGAGGGGGGGAAACTGGGGAGGAGGGGGGGAAAACTGGGAGGAGGAGGGGGGGAAACTGGGAGGAGGAGGGGGGAAAATGGGAGGAGGAGGGGGGGGAAACTGGGAGGAGGAGGGTGGAAACTGGGGCGGATGGAGGGGGGAAACTGGGAGGAGGAGGGGTGGAAACTGGAGGAGGCGGGGGGGAAACTGGGAGGGGAGGGGGGGACACTGGGAGGAGGAGGGGGGGGAAACATGGAGGAGGAGGGGGGGAAACTGGGAGGAGGAACGGTGAGGAGGAATGGGGGGGAACACTGGGAGGGGGAGGGGGAAACTGGGAGGGTGCGGGGAAAACTGGGAGGGTGAGGGATAACTGGGATGGGTCTGAGGGGGAACACTGGAGGAGGAGGGGAGGAGGGGGGGAAACTGGAGGAGGAGGGGGGAGAACTGGGGGGAAACTGGAGGAGGAGGGGGGGAGGAAACTGGAGGGGTGCAGGGGAACTGGAGGGGTGAAGGGGAGGAAACTGGAGGGGTGAGGGGGAAACTGGGCGGAGGAGGGAGGGGGGGGGAAACTGGGGAGGAGGCGAGGAACTGGGAGGAGAGCGGGGAACTGGAGGCAGAAGGGGGAAACTGGGAGGAGGAGGGGGGAAACTGGGAGGAGGAGGGGGGGAACTGGGAGGAGGAGGGGGGGAAACTGGGAGGGGAGGGGGAAACGGGGAGGAGGAGGGGGGGGAAATGGGAGGAGGAGGGGGGGAAAGGGAGGGAGGAGGGGAAAACTGGGAGGAGGAGGGGGAAACTGGGAGGAGGAGGGGGGGAAACTGGGAGGAGGAGGGGGGAAACTGGGAGGAGGAGGGGGGGAAACTGGGAGGAGGAGGGGGGGAAACTGGGAGGAGGAGGGGGGGAAACTGGGAGGAGGAGGGGGGGGGAAACTGGGAGGAGGAGGGGGGAAACTGGGGGGAAACTGGGAGGAGGAGGGGGAAACGGGGAGGAGGAGGGGGGGAAACTGGGAGGAGGAGGGGGGGGAAACTGGGAGGGTGAGGGGGAAACTGGGAGGGGTGAGGGGGAAACTGGGAGGGGTGAGGGGGAAACTGGGAGGAGGAGGAGGGGGGGGGAAACTGGGAGGAGGAGGAGAGGGGGAAACTGGGAGGAGGGGGGGGGGAAACTGGGAGGAGGAGGGGGGGAAACTGGGATGGGAGGAGGGGGGAAACTGGAGGAGAGGGGGGGAAACTGGGAGGAGGAGGGGGGGAAACTGGGAGGAGGAGGGGGGAAACTGGGAGGAGGAGGGGGAAACTGGGAGGGAGGAGGGGGGAAACTGGGAGGGGAGGGGGAAACTGGGAGGAGGAGGGGGGGAACTGGGAGGAGGAGGGGGGGAAACTGGGAGGAGGAAGGGGGAAACTGGGAGGAGGAGGGGGGAAACTGGGAGGAGGAGGGGGGGAAACTGGGAGGAGGAGGGGGGGAAACTGGGAGGAGGAGGGGGGGGAAACTGGGAGGAGGAGGGGGGGAGGAAACTGGGAGGGGTGAGGGGGGAAACTGGGGAGGAGGAGGAGGGGGGGAAACTGGGAGGAGGAGGAGGGGGGAAACTGGGAGGGGTGAGGGGAAACTGGGAGGAGGAGGAGGGGGGAACTGGGAGGAGGAGGGGGGAAACTGGGAGGAGGAGGGGGGGGAAACTGGGAGGAGGAGGGGGGAGAAACTGGGAGGAGGAGGAGGGGGGAAACTGGGAGGAGGAGGAGGGGGGAAACTGGGAGGAGGGGGGGGGAAACTGGGAGGAGGAGGAGGAGGGGGGAAACTGGGGAGGGGGGGGGAAACTGGGAGGAGGAGGGGGGAAAAACGGGAGGAGGAAGGGAGGAGGGAAACTGGGAGGAGGAGGGGGGGGAACTGGGAGGAGGAGGGGGGGAAATGGGAGGAGGAGGGGGGGAAATGGGAGGAGGAGGGGGAGAAAACTGGGAGGAGGAGGGGGGGGAAACTGGGAGGAGGAGGAGGGGGGAAAACTGGGAGGGGAGGAGGAGGGGGGAAACTGGGAGGAGGAGGAGGGGGGGGAAACTGGGAGGAGGAGGAGGGGGGGGACTGGGAGGAGGAGGAGGAGGGGGGGAAAACTGGGAGGAGGAGGGGGGGAAACTGGGAGGAGGAGGGGGGGAACTGGCAGGAGGAGGGGGGGGGAAACTGGCAGGAGGGAGGGGGAAACTGGGAGGAGGAGGGGGGGAAACTGGGAGGGGTGAGGGGGAAACTGGGAGGAGGAGGAGGGGGGGAAACTGGGAGGAGGAGGAGGGGGGAAACTGGGAGGGTGAGGGGGAAACTGGGGGGAGGAGGAGGGGGGAAACTGGGAGGAGGAGGGGGGGAAACTGGGAGGAGGAGGAGGGGAGAAACTGGGAGGAGGAGGAGGGGGGAAACTGGGAGGAGGAGGAGGGGGGAAACTGGGAGGAGGAGGAGGGGGGAAACTGGGAGGAGGAGGAGGAGGGGGGAAACTGGGAGGAGGAGGGGGGGAAACTGGGAGGAGGAGGGGGGGGAAACTGGGAGGAGGAGGGGGGGAAACTGGGAGGAGGAGGGGGGAACTGGAAGGAGGAGGGGGGGGAAACTGGCAGGAGGGAGGGGGGAAACTGGGAGGAGGGAGGGGGGAAACTGGGAGGGGGGGGGGAAACTGGGAGGAGGGAGGGGGGGGAAACTGGAGGAGGGAGGGGGGGGAAACTGGGAGGAGGGAGGGGGGAAACTGGGAGGAGGGAGGGGGGAAACTGGGAGGAGGGAGGGGGGAAACTGGGAGGAGGGAGGAATAAGGGAAAGAGATAAGAGAGAGTTGGGAAAGAGAAAGGGAGGGGAAACTGGGAAAGAGGGGGAGGGGAGAAACTGGGGAAAGAGGGGGGAGGGGAAACTGGGAACAGGGGATGGGGAAACTGGGAAAGAGGGGGAGGGGAATCTGGGAAAGAGGGGGAGGGGAAACTGGAAAAAGGGGAATAAACTGGGGAGGAGGGAAAAAACTGGGGAGGAGGGGATAACCTGGGGATGAGGGGAAACTGGAGAACGGAAACTGGGAGGAGGGAGGGGGAAAACTGGGAGGAGGGAGGGGGGGAAAACTGGGAGGAGGGAAGGGGGAAAACTGGGAGGAGGGAGGGGGGGAAAACTGGGAGGAGGGAGGGGGGAAAACTGGGAGGAGGGAGGGGGGAAAACTGGGAGGAGGGAGGGGAGAAAACTGGGAGGAGGGAGGGGGGGAAACTGGGAGGAGGGAGGAGGAGGGGGAAAACTGGGAGGAGGGAGGGGGGGAAACTGGGAGGAGGGAGGAGGGAGGGGGAAAACTGGGAGGAGGGAGGGGGGAAACTGGGAGGAGGGAGGGGGGAAAACTGGGAGGAGGGAGGGGGGAAAACTGGGAGGAGGGAGGGGGGAAAACTGGGAGGAGGGAGGAATAAGGGAAAGAGAGAAGGGAGAATTGGGAAAGAGAAAGGGAGGGAAAACTGGGAAAGAGGGGGAGGGGAACTGGGAAAGAGGGGGAGGGGAAACTGGCAAAAGGGGAATAAACTGGGAGAGGGGGGAACTGGGAGGGAGGGGGGAACTGGGAGGGAGGGGGGAACTGGGAGGGAGGGGGGGGGGACTGGGAGGAGGGGGGTGACTGGGAGGAGGGGGGGAACTGGGAGGAGGGGGGGAACTGGGAGGAGGTGGGGTCTGGGAGGAGGGGGGAACTGGGAGGAGGGGAGGGAAAGAGAGATGGGAGAATTGGGAAAGAGAAAGGGAGGGGAAGGGGAAACTGGCAAAAGGGGAATAAACTGGGGAGGAGGGGATAAACTGGGAATGAGGGGAAACTGGAGAGGGGGGAAACTGGGAGGAGGGGAGGGGGAAACTGGGAGGGAGGAGGGGAAACTGGGAGGAGGAGGGGAAACTGGGAGGAGGGGGGGAAACTGGGAGGAGGGGGGGGAAACTGGGAGGAGGGGGGGAGAACCTGGGAGGAGGGGAGGGGAACCTGGGAGGAGGGGAGGGGAACCTGGGAGGAGGGGAGGGGAAGCTGGGAGGAGGGGAAACTGGGAGGGGAGGAGGGGAAACGGAGGAGGGGAGGGGAAACTGGGAGGAGGGGGGGAGAACCTGGGAGGAGGGGGGGAGAACCTGGGAGGAGGGGAGGGGAACCTGGGAGGAGGGGAGGGGAACCTGGGAGGAGGGAGGGGAACCTGGGAGGAGGGGAGGGGAAACTGGGAGGAGGGGAAACTGGGAGGGGAGGAGGGAAACGGAGGAGGGGAGGGGAAACTGGGAGGAGGGGAGGGGAAACTGGGAGGAGGGGAGGGGAAACTGAGAGGAGGGGAGGGGAAACTGGGAGGAGGGGAGGGGAAACCGAAGGGAGGAGGGGAAACCGAAGGGAGGAGGGGGGGAACTGGGAGGAGGGGGGGAAACTGGGAGGAGGGGGGGGAACTGGGAGGAGGGGGGGACAGGGAGGAGGGGGGAAACTGGGAGGAGGGGGAAACTGGGAGGAGCGGGGGAACAGGGAGGAGGGGGGGAACTGGGAGGAGGGGGGAACTGGGAGGAAGGGGGAAACTGGGAGGAGGGGAGGGAAAGAGAGAAGGGAGAATTGGGGAAGAGAAAGGGAGGGAAAACTGGGAAAGAGGGTGAGGGGAAACTGGGAAAGAGGGGGAGGGGAAACTGGCAAAAGGGGACTAAACTGGGGAGGAGGGGATAAACTGGGGATGAGGGGAAACTGGGAGGAGGGAGGGGAAACTGGGAGGAGGGGAGGGGAGGAGGGGGGGGAACTGGGAGGAGGGGAGGGGAAACTGGGAGGAGGGGAGGGGAAACTGGGAGGAGGGGAGGGGAAACTGGGAGGAAGGGGAGGGGAACCTGGGAGGAGGGGAGGGGAAACTGGGAGGAGGGGAAACGGAGGAGGGGAGGGGAAACTGGGAGGAGGGGAGGGGAAACTGGGAGGAGGGGAGGGGAAACTGGGAGGAGGGGAGGGGAAACTGGGAGGAGGGGAGGGGAAACTGGGAGGAGGGGGGAACTGGGTGGAGGGGGGGAAACTGGGAGGAGGGGGGGAAACGTGGAGGAGCGGGGGACTGGGAGGAGGGGGGACTGGGAGGAGGGGGGACTGGGAGGAGGGGGGGACAGGGAGGTGGGGGGAACTGGGAGGAGGGGAGGGGAACCTGGGAGGAGGGGAAACTGGGAGGAGGGGAGGGGAAACTGGGAGGAGGGGAGGGGAAACTGGGAGGAGGGGAGGGGAAACTGGGAGGGGAGGGGAGGGGAAATGGAGGGGAGGAGGGGAAACTGGGAGGAGGGGGGAACTGGGTGGAGGGGGGGAACTGGGAGGAGGGGGGGAAACTGGGAGGAGCGGGGGACTGGGAGGAGGGGGGACTGGGAGGAGGGGGGGGACAGGGAGGAGGGGGGAACTGGGAGGAGGGGAGGGGAAACTGGGAGGAGGGGAGGGGAAACTGGGAGGGGAGGGGGGGAAACTGGGAGGAGGGGAGGGGAAACTGGGAGGGGAGGAGGGGAAACTGGGAGGAGGGGGGAAACTGGGAGGAGGGGAGGGGAAACTGGGAGGGGAGGAGGGGAAACGGAGGAGGGGAGGGGAAACTGGGAGGAGGGGAAACTGGGAGGAGTGGGGGAACTGGGAGGAGGGGGGGAACTGGGAGGAGGAGGGGGGAACTGGGAGGAGGGAGGGGAAACTGGGAGGAGGGGGGAACTGGGAGGAGGGGGGGTGAAACTGGGAGGAGGGGGGAACTTGGAGGAGGTGGGAACTGGGAGGAGGTGGGGAAACTGGGAGGAGGGGGGAGTAAAACTGGGAGGAGGGGGTAGTAAAACTGGGAGGAGGGAGGAATAAGGGGCAGCACGGTAGCATAGTGGTTTGCACAAATGCTTCACAGCTCCAGAGTCCCAGGTTCGAATCCTGGCATGGGTCACTGTCTATGTGGAGTCTGCACGTTCTCCCCGTGTCTGCGTGGGTTTCCTCCGGGTGCTCCGGTTTCCTCCCACAGTCCAAAGATGTGCAGGTTAGGTGAATTTACCAGGCTAAATTGCTCTCAGGGTCCAAATTGCCCTTAGTGTTAGGTGGGGTTACTGGGTTACAGGGATGGGGTGGAGGTATGGGCTTGGGTTGGGTGCTCTTTCCAAGAGCCGGTGCAGACTCGATGGGCCGAATGGCCTCCTTCTGCACTGTAAATTCTATGAGAAGTTCTATGAGAACTGGGAGGAGGGGGGGACACGGAGGAGGGGGGAAACTGGGAGGAGGGTGGGACAGGGATGAGGGGGGGGAACTGGGATGAGGGGGGGGAACTGGGATGAGGGGGAAACTGGGAGGAGGGGGAGTAAAACTAGGAGGAGGGGGGAGTAAAACTGGGAGGATGGGGTGTAAAACTGGGAGCAGGGGGAGTAAAACTGTGAGGATAGACTCAGTTGGGAGGGGAAAACCTGCAATGGGATAAAATTGGGAGAGGGAGCAAAATTGGGAGTAAGAGGGCAAATCGTCCATAGAATCCCTACAGTCCAGAAGGAGGCCATTTGGGCTATTGGGTCTGCACCAACCCTCCAAAAGAGCACTCCACCGTGGCCCAATCTTATTCCCACTCCACCCCATCCCCATAACCCCATCCCAATAACCCCATCCCAATAACCCCATCCTCACACAGGAAACCCACACAGACACGGGAAGAACATGCAAACTCCACACACACAGTCATTCAAGGCTCTAATTGAACACTGGTCTTGGTGCATTGAGACAGCAGTGCGAACCACTGCCACCCAAAGCTAGGAGTAAGGGGGAAAAGCTGGAAGGGGGGGAAAGTTGATAGAAGGGACAAAGCTGTGATAGGGAGCAAAGCTAGGATGGGGTTAGAATTTGGAGGGTGTCTAATTGGGAGGGGCGGGCACAATTGGGAAGGAGTGGCAAAATGGAAGTTTGGTCAACATTGGGAGGGAGTGGCAAAATTGGGATGGGATGGCAAAAATACGAGAAGGAGTGGCAACGTTGAGAGGGGGCAAAGCTGGAGAGAGGCCAAATTGGGATGAGAGCATAGCTGGTAGAGAGGAGGGCAAAGGTTATGGGAGGAAATCTGGGAGAGATAGGACAAATCTGGGAGAGAGTGGGAAAGGCAGCACGTTAAATGGGTGATCCATGCTGCAATACATAATTGCGACATACAGCCAGAGCTACCTGCGCTGCTAATTGACTGCGCACATGATAGCATTGGTGGCTCATAGGTTAGAGGAGAGGTGAAATGAGGCAGCAAGAAATGGTGAGAGCTTGTTTCAACTTGTGGGGAAGAGCAGCCGGAGGCCATCAATTAAAGATAGTCACCGAGAAAACCAATAGGGAATTCAGAAAAACCTTTTCACCCAAACAGTGATGACAATGTGTAACTCGCTCCCACAGGGAATGGTTGAATTCAGCAAATAATTATTGATGTATTCAAGGGGAAGTTGAATATATTGAACAAGGAATAGAGGGTTACAACGGTGGATTTAGATGACATAAGGTGGGAAGAGACCGGAGTGGAGCCTAAACGCTGGTGTGAACTGGTTATATCTGGGCTGTATATCCTATGTAATCCTTTTCAAACGGTTCATATTGGAGCATTTCAGTATCATGTACTTATAACGTTCAAAGGGGCCTCTTTCTGGTAGCATTGTAAAATTAAAGAGGTTGAATCCAATATGCAGCTCCTAACAAATGTCCCCTGTCATCCACCCTTGCAGCGGTAAGGCCAACTCATGAAGGGAGCTGCACACGAGCTGGAGAAGAGAAAGGGAGGGAGAGAGCTTCACTTGGATAAGCAGAATGCAAATTAGGTGAATAATGTGCTGGTTTTACAGAGCCTGGTGCTTGCATTCCTCTCAGCTCCAGCCTTTACTGCTACAGACAGGGTCCTCCAGGGCAGAAAATGGCTGCAGGGACAGTTAATGCATCTATAGTAAGTTGGCTCACTGCAGCCTCCTTGCAGGCATCCATTCTGGGCCAGTAGGTATTTTGGAATCAGTTTTGCTGAACTATCTGTCCTACCCTGGACACAGGAGCGTTGGTGTATGGACGTGGCTGATGACCATAAAGATCATCAGATCCTCCAGAATCTATAATGAGATATTTTCTGCAGGGGGAGTGGGATAGATGTACAAAAGCAAGTCGTGCCCACATAATCAGCAATACCAGGTAATAGATCCTTAGGTTCATATTGCGACAGAAATGTGGAGATACTATGATCAAAAGGACAGTGATTAGAGGACATGAGTGTGCAAATTGTTTAACTGATTGGTACTCACAGTAGCTGCAGTCAATGTGTCGGGCATAGCTGCTGAGGAAACTATCCATCAAACTGAGAAGTGTCTGGAGAGCTGCAACTTGCCATTCTATCTGGTACCATGCCCTGGGCCAAGATGCCCTTTGGTAACTTGTTCAAGGTGCAATTTGAAACAAAATGTTGGCATCGGGTTCACCACATCACTGTTGAACCCAAGTTAATTTGATGACTGCATCATTGCCTCCTGCTCTTGCCATGAACTGGAAATCACTGACTTTGTTTCCAACTTCCACCCTTCCCTCCTCACATTCACCTCTGACTCATCCCTGACTCTTCCCTTCCCTTTAACTCTATGGCTCCATTGCAGGTTAGCAAAGACGATAACCAGCTTCCGCACTGGAGGTTGGATGTGGGACTTTTGGCAGATGAGGGGGTGTGCGAGCGGCTGAGGAAATGTATTCAGAGCTACCTTCAGGTCAACGACACGGGAGAAATTTTGGCGGTGGTGGTTTGGGAAGCACTGAAGGTGGTGGTCAGAGGGAAGCTGATCTCGATCCGGGCTCATAGGGAGAAGGTGGACAGGGCAGAGACGGACCGACTGGTAAAGGAGATATTACAGAACGATAGGAGGTATGCGGAGAACCCAGATGCAGGGTTTTTAAGGGAACGGCGGACGTTGCAGGCGGAGTTTAGCTTGCTGACCAGAGGGAGGGCGGTGGAGCAGCTGAGAAAGGCGAGGGGGTGATTTATGAACATGGAGGGAAGGCCAGCAGAATGCTTGCACAGCAGCTTAGGAAGAGGGAGGCAGCCAGGGAGATAGGGAAAGTAAAGGACGGTGAGGGGAAACTGGTTGGTGATTTGGTAGGGGTGAATAAGGCGTTTAGGGATTTTTACAGCAGGCTGCACAGGTCGGACCCCCCCCTACGGGGCCGTAGGGGATGAGGCATTTCTTGGAGGGGCTGAATTTCCCAACGGTGGGCGGGGAGCAGGTAGAAGGACTGGGGGCCTCAATTGGGTTGGAAGAGATAGTGGAGGACTTAAAGGCCATGCAGGCGGGCAAGGCCCCGGGTCCAGACGGGTACCCAGTGGAGTTTTATAAAAAGTTCTTGGGGATACTGGAGCCAGTGTTGTTGAGGATGTTCAATGAGGCAAGGGAAAGAGGGGTGCTGCCCCCGACGATGTCACAGGCAACAATTTCGCTGATCCTTAAGCAGGACAAGAACCTGGAGCTGTGTGGGTCCTACAGGCCAATCTCCCTGCTGAATGTGGATGCCAAGTTGCTGGCCAAAATCTTGTCCTCCAGGATTGAGGATTGTGTTCCGGACATTATTGGGGAGGGCCAGACGGGGTTTGTTAAGGGCAGGCAGTTGGTGGCCAATGTAAGAAGGTTGTTAAATGTGATCATGATGCCCCCGGAAGGTAGGGAGGTTGAGGTAGTGATCGCAATGGATGCAGAAAAGGCTTTTGATCGGGTAGAATGGGATTATCTGTGGGAGGTACTGCGACGGTTCAGATTCGGGTGGGGCTTTACTGAGTGGGTCAGGTTACTGTATCAGGCTCCTGTGGCAAGTGTACGGACGAACAGGACAATTTTGGACTATTTTAGACTGCACCGGGGGACGAGACAGGTTGTTTGCGCTAGCTATAGAGCCATTGGCAATTGCTCTGAGAGCTTCAAGGGGCTGGAGGGGACTGGTCTTGGGGGGGGGGGGGGGGGGGGGGTGGAGCACAGGGTTTCGCTCTATGCAGATGATCTGCTTCTGTACGTTCGGACCCAGTAGAAGGGATGGAAGAAATCATGAAGATTTTTGGGGAATTCGGCCGGTTTTCAGAGTATAAGCTAAATATGGAAAAGAGTGAGATGTTTGTGGTTCAGGCGAGGGGACAGGAGGAGCGACTGGGGGAGCTGCCGTTTAGGTCAGTCAGGGGTAGTTTTAGGTACCTGGGCATCTAGGTGGTGCGGGAATGGGACCGGCTGCATAAATTGAATCTGGCCCGGCTAGTGGACCAAATGAAGGATGATTTTCAGAGATGGGACGCGCTTCCATTGTCTCTGGCCGGGAGGGTGCAAACGGTGAAGATGACGGTCCTCCCGAGATTTCTATTTGTATTTCAATGTCTCCCCATCTTTATTTTTTAAGCGGGTCAACAGAGTGATCACGGGCTTTGTCTGGGTGGGCAAGACCCCGCGGGTAAGGAAGGCAATGCTTGAGCGGCGTCGGGAGAGGGCGGGCTGGCGCTGCCAAATTTTAGCAACTATTACTGGGCGGCTAATATAGCCATTATCAGGAAGTGGGTGGTGGGGGAGGGGTTGGCATGGGAGCGTATGGAGGCGGCTTCTTGTAAGGACACCAGTCTGAGGGCGTTGGTAACTGCGCCTCTGCCGCTCCCACCGGCACGGTACTCCACCAGCCCTGTGGTGGTGGCGGCCCTGAGAGTTTGAGACCAGTGGTGGCGGCATGTGGGAGCAGAGGGAGCATTGGGCTGGGCCCTAATTTGTGATAATCACCAGTTTGCCCCGAGGAGTATGGACGGGGGCTTCCGGTTATGGCGGAGAGCGGGGATTGAGAGGATGGAGGATATGTTTATAGAGGGGAGCTTTCCAAGTATGAGGGCGTTGGAGGAAAGGTTTGGGCTGGCGAGGGGAAACAAATTCAGGTATCTGCAGGTGCGGGACTTCCTTCGTAAACAGGTGTCAACCTCCCCGTTCCTACCGCTAAGGGGGATTCAGGACAGGTAATGTCCAGAGGGTGGGTGGGGGAGGGGAGCGTCTCAGACATCTATAATGAGCTTATGGGGTCGGAGGAGACGCAGACCGAGGAGCTGAAGCGCAAGGGGGAGGAGGAGCTGGGAGGTGAGATCGAGGATGGTCTATGGCCGGATGCGTTGAGTAGAGTCAACGCGTCCGCACAATGTGCCAGGCTCAGCCTGATACAGTTTAAGGTTGTGCACCGGGCTCACATGACAGTGGCCAGGATGAGCAGATTCTTTGGGGTGGAGGACAGGTGCACAAAATGTGCGGGAGGACCAGCGAACCATGTCCACATGTTTTGGACATTTGCAAAGCTTAGGGGATTTTGGCAGGGGTTTGCAGATGTCATGTCCATGGTATTAAAAACAAGGGTGGCGCTGAGTCCAGAGATGGCGATTTTCGGGGTGTCTGAAGACCCGGGAATCCAGGAGGAGAAAGTGGCAGACGTTCTGGCCTTTGCTTCCCTGGTAGCCCGGAGAGGGATACTATTAGCTTGGAGGGACTCAAAGCCCCAAAGTCAGAGACCTGGCTATCGGACATGGCTAGCTTTCTCTGTTTGGAGAAACTCAAGTTTGCCTTGAGAGGGTCACTGTTAGGGTTCGCCCGGAGGTGGCAACCGTTCGTTGACTTCCTTCACGGAAAATTAATCGTCAGCAGATTGGGGGGGGGGGGGGGGTTGGGGGATAGTTTACATTAGAGTAGGGGGTCAATAAGGGTGGGACCTGTATGAAAGGTAAATGGCTTTTGGACTATGTTTATGGTTTCATGTATATTGTTTATTTTGTTGTTACTATACCAAAAAAACCTCAATAAAATGTTTATTAAAAAAAATCTCTATGGCTCCATTTCTGGAGTTAAGCTAATATTCATTACAAACCCACGGACTTCACAGCTGCCTTGACTACATTTCCTTACACCATGCTTCCTGTAAAGATCCCATTCCACTCTCTCAGTTTCTCTGTCTCTATCACCTCTATTCTGATGATGATACCTTCCACACCAGCGCACCCGACATGTCTTTTGTTTTCCTGAACCACATTTCCCACCAGTGAGGTTGACAGGGCCCTCCACTGTGACAAATCCATTTCACGTACTTATATTCTCACCCTTTCCCCTCCCTCCTGCAATCATGACAGGGTTCCTCTTGTTCTCACCTTCCACCCACCAGCCTCCATATTCAACAAATTATCCTCTGCCATTGTCGCTAACTGCAGCATTCCGAAGGAAGCATTCCCTTTGCAATACTCTAGTCCACTCAGTCACCCGTAACAACCCCTCACTTCTCGAAAGCATTTTCCAGGCAAGCACAGGAGATGCATGACATGCCGTGCCCTTTCACCTCCTCCTTTCTCACTGTTGAAGGCCCCAAGCACGCCTTCCAAATAAAACAACAATTTACTTGTACTCCTTTCAGTTTAATATACTCTAATCAGTGCTCTCTATGCAGTCCCTTTTATATTGGGGAGACGAAGCTCAGACTGGGTGACCACCTTGCGGAACTCCTCTGCTCTGTCTGCAAGCATGACTCCGAGCTTCCGTTTGCTCATCCATCTGCTCCCAGTCTGATCTGTCTGTCCTTGGCCTGCTACAGTGTTCCATTGAAGCTCACACATGCTCAAGGAACAGCTCTTTCTCTTTTGACTTGGCACCCTGCAGCCTTCTCGACCCAACATCGGGTTCAACAACTTTAACAACTCATAAGCTCTGCCTTCATTTTGTTCAAGTTTTATTTTGTTTTGCTGGGTTGGTCTTGTCTTGATTCTTTATCCCTTCATGTTACATTCAGATGGTTGCTATGTAGCCATTCATGCCTCGTTTGAACACAGCCTTTATTTCTTTACTATATCAATTACCACTCTTTGGCTGTTGCATCATGAAATCTTTTTTATTAATTAATCTCTCCTGCCCTCCACCCTATCACATTCTTTGCTTTTTGTTCTTCCTGCCCCCTCCCTCTTCTTACATTTCTATCTTTCCTTGTGTTTTAATGTAAAATCATCCTCACCTGAAACATAACTCTGTTTATCCCCACAGATGCTACCTTATCTGCTGAATATTTCCAACACTTATTGTTTTTATTCCTGTTGAATCCAAGTCTGCCCTTGCACAACATTCGCTCTGCTTCCCTATTGTTGAAGCTTGACATGCTGGGATGGGTTAAGAGTCTCACAAACTCATTCTGTAACAAAGATGTATGTTTTGTGACACAAGCTAGAATCCTGGCTGTTTAGTCTTTTACCCAAGCTACTAAGGCTAACCATCTCAACCACTGGCCAAAACTGAGGTCAGCTTACATAAGAACATAAGAACTAGGAGCAGGAGTAGGTCATCTGGCCCCTTGAGCCTGCTCCGCCATTCAATGAGATCATGGCTGATCTTTTGTGGGCTCAGCTCCACTTTCCGGCCCGAACACCATAACCCTTAATCCCTTTTTTCTTCAAAAAACTATCTATCTTTACCTTAAAAACATTTAATGAAGGAGCCTCAACTGCTTCACTGGGCAAGGAATTCCATAGATTCACAACCCTTTGGGTGAAGAAGTTCCTCCTAAACTCAGTCCTAAATCTACTTCCCCTTATTTTGAGGCTATGCCCCATAGTTCTGCTTTCACCCGCCAGTGGAAACAACCTGCCCGCATCAATCCTATCTATCCCCTTCATAATTTTAAATGTTTCGATAAGATCCACCCTCATCCTTCTAAATTCCAACGAGTACAGTCCCAGTCTACTCAACCTCTCCTCGTAATCCAACCCCTTCAGCTCTGGGATTAACCCCGTGAATCTCCTCTGCACACCTTCCAGTGCCAGTACGTCCTTTCTCAAGTAAGGAGACCAAAACTGAACACAATACTCCAGGTGTGGCCTCACTAACACCTTATACAATTGCAGCATAACCTCCCTAGTCTTAAACTCCATCCCTCTAGCAATGAAGGACAAAATTCCATTTGCCTTCTTAATTACCTGTTGCACCTGTAAACCAAATTTCTGTGACTCATGCACTAGCACACCCAGGTCTCTCTGCACAGCAGCATGCTTTAATATTTTATTGTTTAAATAATAATCCCGTTTGCTGTTATTCCTACCAAAATGGATAACCTCACATTTGTCAACATTGTATTCCATTTGCTAGACCCTAGCCCATTCACTTAACCTATCCAAATCCCTCTGTAGACTTCCAGTATCCTCTGCACTTTTCACTTTACCACTCATCTTAGTGTCATCTGCAAACTTGGACACATTGCCCTTGGTCCCCAACTCCAAATCATCTATGTAGATTGTGAACAATTGTGGGCCCAACACGGATCCCTGAGGGACACCACTAGCTACTGATCGCCAACCAGAGAAGCACCCATTAATCCCCACTCTCTGCTTTCTATTAATTAACCAATCCTCTATCCATGCTACTACTTTACCCTTAATGCCATGCATCTTTATCTTATGCAGCAGCCTTTTGTGTGGCACCTTGTCAAAAGCTTTCTGGAAATCCAGATATACCACATCCATTGGCTCCCCGTTATCCACTGCACTGGTAATGTCCTCAAAAAATTCCACTAAATTAGTTAGGCACGACCTGCCCTTTATGAACCCATGCTGTGTCTGCCCAATGGGACAATTTCTATCCAGATGCCTCGCTATTTCTTCCTTGATGATAGATTCCAGCATCTTCCCTACTACCGACGTTAAGGTCACTGGCCTATCATTTCCTGCTCTCTGCCTACCTCCTTTTTTAAACAGTGGGGTCACGTTTGCTCATTTCCAATCCACCGGGACCACCCCAGAGTCTAGTGAATTTTGGTAAATCATCACTAGTGCATCTGCAATTTCCCTAGCCATCTCTTTTAGCACTCTGGGATGCATTCCATCAGGGCCAGGAGACTTGTCTACCTTTAGCCCCATTAGCTTGCCCATCACTACCTCCTTAGTGATAACAATCCTCTCAAGGTCATCACCTGTCATAACCTCATTTCTATCAGTCACTGGCATGTTATTTGTGTCTTCCACTGTGAAGACCGACCCAAAAAACCTGTTCAGTTCCTCAGCCATTTCCTCATCTCCCATTATTAAAACTCCCTTCTCATCCAAGGACCAATATTTACCTTAGCCACTCTTTTTTGCTTTATATATTTGTAAAAACTTTTGCTGTCTGTTTTTATATTCTGAGCAAGTTTACTCTCATACACTACCTTACTCTTCTTTATAGCTTTTTAAGTAGCTTTCTGTTGCCCCTTAAATATTTCCCAGTCCTCTAGTCTCCCACCAATCTTTGCCACTTTGTATGCTTTTTCCTTCAATTTGATACTCTCCCTTATTTCCTTAGATATCCATTGTCGATTTTCCCTCTTTCTACCGTCCTTCCTTTTTGTGGGTATAAACCTTTGCTGAGCACTGTGAAAAATTGCTTGGAAGGTTCTCCACTGTTCCTCAACTGTTCCACCATAAAGTCTTTGCTCCCAGTCTACCTTAGCTAGTTCTTCTCTCATCCCATTGTAATCTCCTTTGTTTAAACACAAAACACTAGTATTTGGTTTTACCTTCTCACCCTCCATCTGTATTTTAAATTCCACCATATTGTGATCGCTCCTTCCGAGAGGATCCCTAACTATGAGATCATGAATCAATCCTGTCTCATTACACAGGACAAGATCTAGGACCGCTTGTTCCCTCGTAGGTTCCATTACATACTGTTCTAGGAAACTATCGCGGATACATTCTATAAACTCCTCCTCAAGGTTGCCTTGACCGACCTGGTTAAACCAATCGACGTGTAGATTAAAATCCCCCACGATAGCTGCTGTACCATTTCTACATGCATCAGTTATCTCTTTGTTTATTGCCTGCCCCAC
This sequence comes from Scyliorhinus canicula, assembly GCF_902713615.1. Classification (NCBI taxonomy): domain Eukaryota; kingdom Metazoa; phylum Chordata; class Chondrichthyes; order Carcharhiniformes; family Scyliorhinidae; genus Scyliorhinus; species Scyliorhinus canicula. The sequence continues at coordinate 41,708,106 of NC_052163.1, forward strand.
CATAACGTTACAATTTGGTGGCTGATAGACTACTCCTATCAGTGACTTTTTCGCCTTACTATTCCTGATTTCCACCCAAATGGATTCAACCTTATCCTCCATAGCACCGATATCATCCCTAACTATTGCCCGGGTGTCATCCTTAAATAACAGAGCTACACCACCTCCCTTACCATCCACTCTGTCCTTCCGAATAGTTTGATACCCTCGGATATTTAACTTCCAGTCGTGATCATCCTTTAACCATGTTTCAGTAATGGCCACTAAATCATAGTCATTCACGGTGATTTGCGCCATCAACTCATTTACTTTATTCCGAATACTACGAGCATTTAGGTAAAGTACATTTATGTTGGTTTTTTGATTTGATTTGAATCTTAACATCTCCAGTTTTACTCCTTTTAGTATTACTGGGCCTATTCACTGAGCTCCCCTCAGTCACTGTACCTTGTACTGTCGCCCTTTTTGATTTTTGACTATGTCTTCTCTGTCTTGCACTTATCCCCTTACTTCCTTTTGCTTCTGTCCCTGTTTTACTACCTTCCAACTTCCTGCATCGGTTCCCATCCCCCTGCCACATTACTTTAAACCCTCCCCAACAGCAAGGTCAGTTCCCTTCTCACACCACTGGTCTTCACACACATGGCAACAAATGGGTTACCCAAATCATCAGTCTTTATCAACGTGATGGTGAATCTACTAAATAGTTGAGTGCTCCATTTCATTCTGCAGTTTGGAAGCCCAGTCCTCAGGACTACCCAACTCAGGGTTTAAAACAATATGGGGATAGCAGGCAATGTATTGGCCCATGACCTAACATAGACCATAGAACATTACAGTGCAGTACAGGCCCTTCGGCCCTCGATGTTGCACTGACCGTGAAACCCCTCTAAAGCCCATCTACACTATTCTCTTATCGTCCATATGTCTATCCAATGACCATTAGTGTTGGCGAGTCCGCTACTGTTGCAGGCAGGGCATTCCATGTCCTTACTACTCTCTGAGTAAAGAACCTACCTCTGACATCTGTCCTATATCTATCTCCCCTCAATTTAAAGCTATGTCCCCACGTGCTAGACATCACCATCTGAGGAAAAAAGGCTCACACTGTCCACCCTATCTAATCCTCTGATCATCTTGTATGCCTCAATTAAGTCACCTCTTAACGTTCTTCTCTATAACGAAAACAGCCTCAAGTCCCTAAGCCTTTCCTCATAAGTCCTTCCCTCCATACCAGGCAACATCCTGGTAAATCTCCTCTGCACCCTTTCCAATGCTTTCACGTCCTTCCTATAATGCGGCGACCAGAACTTACGCAATACTCCAAATGCGGCCGCACCAGAGTTTTGTACAACTGCAACATGACCTCATGGCTCTGAAACTCAATCCCTCTATGAATAAAAGCTAACACACCGTACGCCTTCTTAACAACCCTCTCAACCTGGGTGGCAACATTCAGGGATCTATGTACATGGACACCGGATCTCTCTGCTCATCCACACTACCAAGAATCTTACCATTAGCCCAGTACTCTGTCTTCCTGTTATTCCTCACAAAATAAATCACCTCACACTTTTCTGCATTAAACTCCATTTGCCACCTGTCAGCCCAGCTCTGCAGCTTATCTATGTCCCTCTGTAACTTGTAACATCCTTCTGCACTGTCCACAACTCCACCGACTTTAGTCTCATCTGCAAATTTACTCACCCATCCTTCTACGCCCTCCTCCAGGTCATTTATAAAAATGACAAACAGCATTGGCCCCAAAACAGATCCTTGTGGTACACCACTAGTAACTGGACTCCAGTCTGAACATTTCCCATCAACCACCACCCTTTGTCTTCTTCCAGCTAGCCAATTTCTGATCCAAACTGCTAAATCACCCTGAATCCTATGCCTCCGTATTTTCTGCAATAGCCTACCATGGGGAACCTTATCAAACACTTGAACTGAAATCCATATACACCACATCAACTGCTTTACCCTCATCCACCTGTTTGGTCACCTTCTCAAAGAACTCAATAAGGTTTGTGAGGCGTGACCGACCCTTCACAAAACCATGTTCACTATCTCTGATCAAATTATTCCTTTCCAGATGATTATACATCCGATCTCTTATGAACCTTTCCAAGATTTTGCCCACAACAGAAGTAAGGCTCACTGGTCTATAGTTACCGGGATTGTCTCTACTCCCCTTCTTGAACAAGGGGACAACATTTGCTATCCTCCAGTCTTCTGGCACTATTCCTGCAGACAAAGATGACTTAAAGATCAAAGCCAAAGGCTCAGTAATCTCCTCCCTAGCTTCCCAGAGAATCCTAGGATAAATCCCATCCGGCCCAGGGGACTTATCTATTTTAACACTTTCCAGAATCGCTAACACCTCCTCCTTATGAACCACAAGCCCTTCTAGTCTAGTAGCAGAATTCATCAGCTGATTGCTCCCAAATTATTTCTCAAGATAATGTCCTCTCACAGTTCATAAGTAATTTGAAGGTGAGGTTCTCACACATGGCAGTAGGTTAATTTTGTTCCAGAGTGGAGTCTTAACACTTATGAATGAACATTTAAAATATCATGAGCTCTCTGCTGGCTCAGTGAAACCAACCCACATACACTAAATTTTGATCCTGCTCTGGAGCTGTTAGCTGGTCTTAGTGGGGACAGCTGTTAGATCACTCCATTGGACTAAATTCCCTTGGGCCTAAGAGATGGCAATGGTGGGGGTGGGAGGCCAGGAAGGATGAGAATTCAGCCATGGCTCCCTCTCCTAAACTGTGACAGAGACTATGTAGCAGACACAAACCTGCTGACTGCCAGTTCTTGTGAAACTCTTTATATAGCAGTCATGTTGGGCAGGAGGGGGACAAAATCAGCTTCTGACCATCCAGGGATACTGACATTGATGTAAGCGCGTAAGTGAGGAGAGACCTAAACTCACAAGTTTCAGGAAACAGAATAAGCCGCTTTAAGTGATCTGTATTTGTATTTGTGGGTACTGGAAATAAGGTGCAAGTTTAAGTTTAAGATTAATATGTGTTGTTTAATCAACACCACTACTTCTCCGAGCCTGAAGAAGCGATGGATTTTGCGAGGGATCAGGAGCTGGTCCCGAAAAGAGGCCCCACGGACGCGAATTAGGGCCCGAGGATTACCGTGGGAAGGAACGCCGAATAGGCCTGGTCTGCTGTTCAACGGTTTGCTGGGCCAAAGGTGCCAAGCGGAACATTTGGGACGCTTTCCTTTGTTCCTGGACATTGGTTTGGGGGGTTTTCTCATGTTTTTCTTTGTTTTTTCCTCTTTTTTCTGTTTTTTCCTTTTTGGGCGGATTTGTACTTTTTGTGCAGCTCGCGGAGGACACTGGAGCCGGCTTGCTCCAGTGGGTTGGAGAGGGGGATGGGGTGCCGGGGAGTGGGGAGGAGGACGGGGAAACAATGGGAATGAGACAGGAAGGCGCCGGAGTGTTGAGTCACCGGGCTAGCAGATTGGCTAGTCAAGGGAGTCAGGTGAGGGGGGGGGAGATCACAGCCAGTAGATGGCAGGGGTGGGGTATCGGGGGATGTGGTTGGGGGGGGGGGGGGTTGTTCTGCTGACGTGGGAGGGACTTGAAATAGGCACTGGAAAGGAGGTCGAGGGTGGAGGCAGCCAACGGGCGGGCCAGGAATGGCGCGGCGCAAGGGCCGGGGGCAGGCCCGAGAAAGGCTATGGCTGACCGGCGTGGTGGGGGGGGGGGGTGGGTTGTGCTCCCCGACCAGGCTGATCACCTGGAACGTCAAGGGACTGAATGGGCCGGTTAAGAGGGCGCGGGTGTTCGCGGACTTGCGGGCTCTGAGGGCGGACATAATTATGTTGCAGGAGACACATCTGAAAGTGTCTGACCAGACCAGACTAAGGAAGGGCTGGATTAGCCAGGTCTTCCACTCGGACTTGGACTCGAACTCCAGGGGGGTGGCAATCATGATCAACAAGCGGGTGCAATTTGAGGCAGAGGGCATAGCCGCAGACAGGGGGGGGCAGATACCTGATGGTACGGGGCAGACTGGAGGGGAGAAGAGTGGTGCTGGTGAATATATGTGCCCCGAACTGGGATGACGTGGACTTCATTAAAAGAGTGCTGGGGAAGATCCCGGACCTGGACTCTCGCAGGCTAATAATGGGGGGGGACTTTAACATGGTCCTTGACCCGGCTTTGGATCGGTCGTGTCCCAGAACGGGTAGACTCCCAGCAATGGCAAGGGAGCTGAAAGGGTTTATTGTTGCACGTTTTACTATGGGCGTAAAACGCGTTTATTGGAGTGTATTAACACGCCTCCGAGTTCGACGTGTGCTTAACACTGCTAGGCTCTGTTCTATGTAATTATTTAGCTCTGGAGTCGCCAGCTGCCGTATAGGCAACGTCACAAGTATTCCAAGGTCAAATTCAAAGTAATAAAGACGATACACCGATTAGTCAAGTTCAAACGATCAATATTTATTATACAGTTAATAATAAATACTCATGCACACACTAAGAGACTAAGCTACAACTAAACATAAGCAAACAGAATACTTATCTAACAGGAACAGGCAAGGTCAGAGAACGAGGCCTTCGTCCTGGTTTTGTCTGCAGCCTTCAGCAAGCGTTCTGGCACTTGGGAGTCTAGCGGGCTTGGATCGCGTAGCGAGCGTTGAACTTACGGTTTCGGCGGCTGGTGCTCAACGGCTGGAGTCAGGATACCAGGTGTCAGTCGGGGCCGGAGCACAGGTTTAACAGACCGGACAACACGAGGTCCCTATCTTTTATAGGGGTTCCGTTGTCCTTCCCTCTTCTCGGGCGGGCTCTACCTATTGGATCAATTTCTTATCGATACTGGATTAATTCCCCAATGCGAGGGGGTCTCCGTGATGGAGGGGGCGTTTCTTATGTCCTTTTGTTCGGAGGTTTCTGGTGCCTCGATGTCTGGGTCTTGATTGGAATGTGTCCATTCAGAACCAAATGTATCTATTGTGTGGGTGTTCAAGTCTGATGGCCTCATTAGCATGCAAAGCGTTTTGCCATTTGCACCTAGCTAAGGTCTTTTCACCTGAGCCCAAACTGGTTTCTGCTGCTGCAGAATGCAAACTGCTCTTTGCAGACTGCTGTTCTGGCTGAACTGTCTGTTTCCCAGCAGCCTTCCATTTTAGTTTGGCTCAGTGTCCATTTTGCGTGGCCAGCATGGCTACATTCCCTCCTTGTGATCCTCACAATCATACTATTGTGAAGGATCACCTATGTACTTTGCCTTCCTTGTGTTCTGACCTCTTGCCAGTTCCTGTTCTACTCTGTTCTAAACTATGGGAAGAAGAGAAAAAAAATTTTAACTAACATTTCTACTTGGCCCTATGTCAAAGGGACATGCATTACTACAATTGGGAACCTCTACCTATCACTATTAACCTTAACCTTAACCTTAACTTAAACATTTAATCACTCTAAAACCTTAACCATTCACACCACAACATCACACTTCCCAACTCGGCAGTCGAGTATGGAACAATATAATACATGGCTGAATTTTATTTACAGAGTGTTGTAATCAGTGAGGGGTTGAGGGGTTTGGTGGAATCCGAAGATGGGGGATTGCACTCTATAGATGGGTGAGGTGCTGGAACGAGAGGCTCTCCTCTTCCATTTCCTCAACCTGAGGGTCTGCACTAGGATGATGAGGATCGCAATCACCAACAGTGATTCGATTATGTAGGACATGGAGTACCACGTCATGAATTTAGTACACCAGGTCTGAACCTCGCTGATCAGAGCTGAGCACTGGGGGTTTGTTGTACTAACATTTACGGTGGGGGTTGTGGGGGAAACGTGTCTTGTTTCCACACATATACATATGACATTAAACAGTAATAAGTGGGCTTCCATCATCTTTGTTGTTCTTCTTCTTTTTCTTCCTTCTTCCTCCGGTATTGACAATCCTGGCTTCGACCCCTGTCTCGTCCTTTGAAACCTTTGGGATCAAGCACAGTATCTGTCAGTACACAGTTTAAGACCTTTACTTGTTAGTGCATCTGTCTTTCAAAACCCAATTGACCCTTTAAAATGACTGGCTAAGTCACACCCTGTGACTCCCCTCATTTTTTTTTTCAAAAAGCGAATTTAAAGACCAGCATACACCTAACAATCCTTCCTTCTGCGAGCCGTCTCGCAGGCTTTGCTGATTTACCATCCGAATGTTCCCGGATGTAAATAGCATGTGGGATGGTGGCCGAAGGGCTACCTAACCTAAAATGAAAACAAACTTGGAAATAAACATCCGAATGAGTTGCGTATGGGCCGCTACGGGTACGAGTTGGATGGGATCCCCGGGTAGGGCGTGCTGTGCCATACCCGAGCTTGGCTGACCAAGGGTTGGTTCTCAGACAGGGCGGGTCCTCAGTGCCGTTTGTCCACTGCCTGAGTAACCTGGAAAGAAACGGGTACGAATGTGTTTACCATGACTTGCAGCCTCTATTTCGCCGAATAGAGGGGCACCTAAAAAAAACCAAGGGAGCCAAGATGCTCCAACTGAGGACATCACTGAAGTTCTCAGAGATATCTGCAGATAAACTATTTGGCGTGTGGCCTTACAACTTTGGAAAAGATCTCCAATCAAACCGAAGTTCTCAAAGGTATCTGCGGACAAGCTAACGTGTATGTGAGGTGGTCACAATCTTTTCAGCTGAAAAGAAGATGTCCATCCTCCAACTGAAACATTTACATTCCGGAAACAAACAAACATAATACGAAGACAAACATACGTGCAGGTTCCATCAGAAAGGACATCGTTTCCCTCAAACGATTCCTATCTCACATCATCTGGACACCTCACTTTGATTCTGCCTCTGTGAACAGGGTCACAAAGGGGTTGCCGTGTCGGGAGTCAGACACCGTGTCGTCCTGCTCTCCCGGATCCCACACCCTTGTGTGGATCAGGCATGCTATTTTGGAGTTGTGTGACCGGGGGTCACTTTCATCATTGCGGACAAGTCTGTAGGAATTGTCCCTGTGCCATTGTGTAGCGTCGAGTGTGTTGTCGGGGTAGTCGGGGTCGGGTGGTGGTTCGGGGTTTTTGAGGTAAGTGACTTCCATGGGGTCACTGGAGTCGGGGTCGTAGTTGGTGCAGTGTGGGCTGTATGGCTGTGTGGTGTCGCTGTCTTCAGAGTCAGTGTCTGTCCTACTGTCTCTGCTGTGGCAGCTTGTGGGCGTGTCGGGGCGTGGTCTGTAGTGGTCTGTGGGCGGAGTCGTGGGCGAGTCCGGTGATGAACTGGTCTGTGAGGGGGATGGTGGAAAAGTGTCTCTGGTGGGCGGGGTGAAGTGTTCTGCTGCATCTAGCAGGACATGGTGAGCATGGTTGGCCTGTGTTCCATACGCCTTTAACTGGTTTATATGGAACCACGCGGTCTTCCCATTAGGATACTTTATCCTGTAAACGGAGGGGCTAATTTTGTCCGAAATTGAGTAGGGACCGGAATATTTTGGAGCCAAAAAACTGCTGGGGTTATAAACAGATAACATTACCTGTTGCCCAACCTGGAATTCTGTGGTGTGTACGGTCTTATTGAAACAGGCAGTCCGTTGCTGTCGGCGTTTCCCTAGCTGGACTGCGGCTGCGAGCTGTGCAGACCTCACAGTCTCAACTAGATCTTTAACTGCCTTTTCATGTGTGAGGGCCGTCACTTCGGGGCTTGTCATGTCCAGTCCTAAAAGGAATTCTGTACCTTTCATAGGGCGTCCGGTCATGAGTGTGTGTGGTGTGTATCCTGTCGATGTGGAGACAGTGTTCCTTATGAACATAAGTGCAAATGGGAGCACTGAATCCCATGTGGAATTGTTCTCTTGAACCATTTTCCTAAGGGTAGTTTTTAGGGTCCGATTCATGCGCTCCACAATCCCGCTGGACTGTGGATGATACGCAATGTGGAAGTTCTGTTTGATTCCGAATATTGTCAGGACGTTCCTCATGACCCGTCCTGTAAAGTGAGATCCCTGGTCCGAATCGATACTTCGGGGTAAACCCCATCTCGTGAAGATGTGGTGGGTCAGGATCTTTGCAGCTGTCTTAGCTGTGTTTGTTCGTGAGGGAAATGCCTCTACCCATTTGGTAAAGGTATCTATCACCACCAGAACGTATTTATAGCCATTCCGACAAGGGGGCAATGGACCTATAAAGTCGATCTGGAGGTTTGTCCAAGGGCCGTTAACTGGGCGAGTATGCCGAAGTTGTGCCTTCCTAGAATACCTCTCCGGGTTATTCTGAGCACAAATCAGGCAATTCTCAATGTAGTGCGTTACATCATTCCTGAGATCAGGCCACCAACAGAGTTGCCTGAGGTGCCTCGTTGTCGCATCAATTCCCTGATGCCCGTGTCCGTCATGGAACAAGGCAATCATCTGATTCCTGTCCTGCTGTGGGACCACATAAAGTCGGTCCTTAATGATCACACCCTCATGTGTGGTCAGTGCGTGTTTAAAGTGCTCGTAAGCAGGCACAAAGTTTCCCTTGAAAACCTCCCTGAGGTCTCCGTCCTGTTTTTGTGCTGCCACGAGGTCTTTAATATCAGTCTGTGAGACTTGGACTGCGCTCACAGGGGTGCTAGCTGGTGCGCTAGCTGGGGGGGTCCATAAGTGTCCTCTCCTGGAACCTGCCTTAGCCAACGCGTCGGCCTTTACATTCCCAGGGGGTGATGACCTATGGTGGCTTCTTACTTTTATAATGCCGAAGGTCCTGTCCTTCGCTTTCTCTAGGATATGCTGGAGTAAGGGGGCTGATGGAAGGGGTTTTCCGTCTGCGGAGACAAAACCTCGTGTCCTCCACAGGGGCAGAAAATCTGTTAGGCTATTGCAGACATATAAGCTGTCTGAATATATGTCTGCTGGGCTGGGGAAAGAATCGGGGTGGTCCACTATGTACGCTATGGCTGCTAGCTCTGCTGCCTGCGCGCCTAAGTGACCTGGTAACTTAAGAGCTATCTCTTCGAGAGCGCGCCCCTGCGCGTCCTCTACATAGATGCCGCATCCTGTGATACGCTCACCATTTAAAACTGTGGAGGAACCGTCTACATAAATCCTCAAGGGTCCACACGTGTCTGTGGGCTGGGGGCTTTGTTTCGGGTTCCCTATCTTCCTGGGGGGTGTTTTGGCTAAAAAGGGTCCTGTGTTATGCAGGGGAGCTACAATTTCACAGTCATGGGGCTGTCCGGGGTATTGGAGGTTGTCTGCTAAGTATGTGTGGGTGCGTGTCCGTTTCACTGTAATGTCCCGTCCTTGTAAAAGTAGGGTCCACCTAGCTGCCCTAATCTGGCTAACTGAACCGTCCTTCAGTCGACCGTCTAGTAGTAGCTGTGTGGGTGTGTGTTCGGTTAGAATGGTGATGGGGTTGAGTCCGGTGATGTATGAGAAATACTGCACTGCCCAGAAGACAGCAAGGAGGTGCCTCTCACAGGCTGAAAATCCTTGTTCTACTGGGTCTAACAGTCGGGAGGCATAAGCCACTGGTCTTAGCTGCTCGTGCCGTTCCTGAAGCAACACGGCCGAGAGGGTCAGATCGGTGCTCGCTACCTCTATTGCGTACGGTGAAAGTTGGTCGGGGACTAGCAGCGCGGGTGCTGCACTAAGGGCTCGTTTCAACTCTTCCACAGCGCCTGTATGCTGCGGAAGCCATTCCCAGGGGGCTCCTTTCTTAAGGAGGTCTGAAAGTGGGGCGGCTTTTGTCGCGAATCCTTCGATGTGGTTCCGACAATAGCCAACCAGTCCTAAAAACGACCGGAGGGCTGAAACATTCTGGGGAAGGGGCAATTTGACAATCGAATCAATTCTTTTGAATTCGATCTCGCGTTTGCCGTGCGTGATGACTGATCCCAAATACATCACTTTACTTTCCAATATTTGGGCCTTTTCCGGGTTAACTTTACAGCCAATTTCAGTTAAGAGTTCCAGGAGTTCGGCCAGAAGCGAAATGTGCTCTGCCTTTGTGTCTGTCTGCAGTAGTAGGTCGTCTACATACTGTACCAGACATTCGGGTCGGGAAAATTTTTCTAATCCACTTGCCAGCTGTCGGTGGAAAATGGAGGGGGAATTGTGGAATCCTTGTGGGAGGCATGTCCACGTGTACTGCTGCGTTTTAAAAGTGAATGCGAATTTGTATTGGCACGCTTTTGCCAATGGTATTGACCAGAATCCATTACTGATGTCCAATACCGTGAAGTACTTGGCGTTGAGACCCTGCTTGAGCATGGTCTCGGGACTAGTAGCTACCGTTGGGGCTACTGCGGGGGTTACTTTGTTGAGTTCCCGATAATCGATGGTCAGACGCCATGATCCATCGGGCTTCCTCACTGGCCAAATAGGGGCATTGTTGGTGGAGGCTACCGTTCTCAGTACACCTTGGTCCAACAAGCTGCCTATAACTTTTTCTATTTCCACCTCTGCCTCGAGGGGAAATCTATACTGCTTTTGCGGTCGGGGGTCCTGTCCGGTAACATGAACTTGTCCAGTCATTCTGCCACAGTCATGACGGTGACTTGCAAATGCTGTCCTGTGTTTGTTTAGTAGGGCCTTAATTTGTCGGTCGGTGTGGAGTGTAGTCAGGTCGAATGAGTACTCTCCCACTGCGCTAATCCGATTAGCGTAGTCTCCTACTGTGAGGGTGGCTGGGGCTCTGTCTGATCTCGCCATTCGCCAGACACACTGGTTCACTGGGTCGAACGACAAGCTGTGAGCGTTCATAAAATCTATCCCCAGGATGTGCTCTGCTGTCCGGGGAAGATTTACTAAAACTACGGGGTGTCTTGTGGAAATGTTCCCTAGCTGGATCGCTACGGGTGCTGTGATATGTCCCTGCTGCGAGTGTCCGGTGAACCCGCTAAGTGTGATGGTGGAGGTGGTCGGCCACGTGTCTGAGTGTGCCGTGGTTGTGGAGTTAATGGTGGTGCGGGATCCTCCTGTGTCCCACAGTAACTCTATGGGCTTCCCTTTGACTTTTGCCGTGACTACGGGCCTCCCTGATGAGTCCCATAGTGTGTCACAGACCCAAGTGGGGGAGCCCGAACACCGTCAGTTCGTCTCGTCCACATTGGTGGGTCCTGACTGTACTGCTACATTGTGGATTGGTTTTGCTTTGTTGCGGTTCAGAGTGCCTGTCTGCTGGCCTCTCTGAGATCGCTGGGGTGCATTACACTCTTTTGCCCAATGCCCTAACTGTCCACAGTTATAGCATTCCTGTCCTTTCTGTTGAGGGCTGCTCTTGCCTTCATTTACCCATGCGGGCTTCTGGTGCTCTCTGACTGCTTGGATATCTGCAGCAGCCTGAGCCTCTTCTGGGGATCTAACCTTTGCTTTTGCCTGAAGCGATTGCTCCCAAGCGCGGGACAATCTTTTGAGGACCCATTTTTCGTTATGGGCCTCTTCTGAGGGGTCGTAATTGTTGCAAGCGCTCTGTCCTGCCTCTGTTGCGTGTGAGATAATTGTGCGCGTCCACTTAACCATGTTTTCGCGGGTTAAATGCGCTCTATCTAGCTGTCCGAAAACTGCGCTGAAGTGAATCCACAGCCTTCCTGCGAATGCTGTGGGGTGTTCGGATCTCTTCTGCCTGCACTTATTCAAGCCTTCTACGGGGTCACCTCTATTGTACCCGATGGCATCTAAAATGGCAGTGTGCATCTCCTCTAGGCTGCCTCCTGCCACGTTCTGTGGGTCGGGGAGGGCTGCCACCACACTCTGGTCTAAGCTCAGCACGGTGAGCTTAACCTGCTCTCTCTCATCCAGGCCGTACATGGTAGCCTGCTGTTTTACTTTAGCGAAGAACTGGTGGGGGTCTGCGGTGGGGAGGAACGGAGTGATCTTTTCACAAGCGTCCCTTAGCTGGGTTACTGTTAACGGGGTGGTGTAAGTTATGTCTGGGGCGCCTTCTGATTCGGCTTTCCTCTGTGTGGTTACGGGATTCATGGGTGCGGTTATAATCTGAGCTGTGGGGGGTTGGGGTGCCTGTCGTTTCTGCTGAGCTGCGGGCGCACATGTTCCCTGAACATAACGCTGCGCTGTCTCGCTTAATTCCTGCCAATCTGGGGCGTTTTCCCCATCTAACTGTGCTCCAAAGGTGCTTTGGAAGCCATTCTGCACCGAAAGCAGAGATTGCAGTTCCGCAATCTGTTTCCTGCATTTCGCGTGGTCAACTGTGCTTTGTCTTTGTTCGGTCGTTGCAGCGTGGAGTGCTCTCAAAGCTGCTTTGAGATCCGAACATTGCCTCTGCAATGCCTCCACCTGCTTTTCCGATTCCTGTCTTATCAGAACTGCACGTTGCACGTCCTGATAGGCTTTCTCATACTGGGTCTGGGAACTGTTCAGATGAGCTAGACAAGACTGGTGAGCCCTCTTGGCATCATCCACCTCTCTACCTTTCTCTGCCAACTTCCCTTTAAGATCCAGGTTTTCTTTCTCGATGTCCCTGACATCGACCTTACTCATTCGGTTCCTTTCCTCTAAATCTGCCCGGAGCGTCCTGATGACCTCCTCTGCGCCTCGCAACTGTGCCAAGCAGGACACAATCGCCATCGGCTTGCGTGCTTTACCTAAACTCTTTTTGTGTATTTGAGAGAGGTTCTCCCACCAAGTATGACCTATACTTCCGGGACCTGTCTCCTCATTTGCACAAAACTCTTTCCAAAGGGGCCATCCCTTTCCCTGCAGATATTTGCGGAGTTCCAGCTCCCACGTGGGACACTGGCCTACCCTGCTACTGCTGCTGGTCGCTGCGACCACAAACTTTGCTGGATCCATCAGACGTTCCATTGCCTGCATGGCCATTTCCTCTGACTCTCTTTTTAAAATTTGGAACAGGGGGTTGCTGGGGTGGTGTTTCGTGAAAAGGGTACGGCTTACGCTATTTTCCGATTACAAAACTACCGAAAGTTTGTCGCAACAAAAAGCTTTCAGTTTTACCTTACAGCCCTGTTAGTACGCATGCACTAAACACACTTCCGAATTTCGCTTATTATTTTGAACACCTTGAATACTTGTGATCTCTTTCTTTCTCTGCAATTTGGAGTTCTAATTCAAATTTCAGGGTCCTGGACACTGTGGTGTTTCCACTTACAACAGGGTCCCGGCGGATGTCGCCACTAAATGTTGCACGTTTTACTATGGGCGTAAAACGCGTTTATTGGAGTGTATTAACACGCCTCCGAGTTCGACGTGTGCTTAACACTGCTAGGCTCTGTTCTATGTAATTATTTAGCTCTGGAGTCGCCAGCTGCCGTATAGGCAACGTCACAAGTATTCCAAGGTCAAATTCAAAGTAATAAAGACGATACACCGATTAGTCAAGTTCAAACGATCAATATTTATTATACAGTTAATAATAAATACTCATGCACACACTAAGAGACTAAGCTACAACTAAACATAAGCAAACAGAATACTTATCTAACAGGAACAGGCAAGGTCAGAGAACGAGGCCTTCGTCCTGGTTTTGTCTGCAGCCTTCAGCAAGCGTTCTGGCACTTGGGAGTCTAGCGGGCTTGGATCGCGTAGCGAGCGTTGAACTTACGGTTTCGGCGGCTGGTGCTCAACGGCTGGAGTCAGGATACCAGGTGTCAGTCGGGGCCGGAGCACAGGTTTAACAGACCGGACAACACGAGGTCCCTATCTTTTATAGGGATTCCGTTGTCCTTCCCTCTTCTCGGGCGGGCTCTACCTATTGGATCAATTTCTTATCGATACTGGATTAATTCCCCAATGCGAGGGGGTCTCCGTGATGGAGGGGGCGTTTCTTATGTCCTTTTGTTCGGAGGTTTCTGGTGCCTCGATGTCTGGGTCTTGATTGGAATGTGTCCATTCAGAACCAAATGTATCTATTGTGTGGGTGTTCAAGTCTGATGGCCTCATTAGCATGCAAAGCGTTTTGCCATTTGCACCTAGCTAAGGTCTTTTCACCTGAGCCCAAACTGGTTTCTGCTGCTGCAGAATGCAAACTGCTCTTTGCAGACTGCTGTTCTGGCTGAACTGTCTGTTTCCCAGCAGCCTTCCATTTTAGTTTGGCTCAGTGTCCATTTTGCGTGGCCAGCATGGCTACATTATGGAGCAAATGGGGGCAGTGGACCCCTGGAGAGATAGACAGCCGACAGGAAGGGGCTACTCGTTTTACTCGCACGTCCATAAAGTATATTCTAGGATAGATTTCTTCGTACTAAGCAGGGATTATATAGGGGAGGTAAAGAACACGGAATACTCGGCAATTACTATCTCAGACCATGCCCCGCACTGGGTAGACCTGCAGATCGGGGGAGCAAGCTACCAACGCCCGCAATGGAGGCTAGACGTGGGACTGCTGTCGGAGGAGGGGATCTGTGAGAGGCTTCGGAGGTGTATGCAAAATTACTTGCAGGTGAATGATACGGGGGAGGTCTCAGCGGCGACCCTGTGGGAGGCGCTAAAGGCAGTAGTGCGGGGGGAGCTGATTTCAATTGGGGCCCACAGAGCCAAGGCAGACAGGGCAGAGATGGATATATTGGTCAGGGGAATGGGTCGGATAGATGAAGAGCACGTGGAGTCCCCGGGGGAGGTTTTACTCAGGGAGAGGCAGAGACTACAGGCAAGACTGGGGGCACTACCCATGAGTAGGGCCGTGGAACAGCTTAGGAAGGCGAGGGGCGTGGTGTACGAGCATGGGGAAAAGGCTAGCAGACTGTTAGCGTAGCAACTCAGGAGGAGTGGGGCGGCCAGGGAAATAGGTAGAGTGAGGGATGGGGAGGGGCGCAAAGTGGAGGACCCGGCAGGATTGAATAAGGTATTCCGGGACTTCTATCGCAAGCTGTATACTTCGGAGCCGCCGGAAGAACCGGAGGAGATGAAAAGGTTTCTGGACGGGTTAACATTCCCAACAGTAGGTGGGGGCGAGTGGATGAGCTGGGGGCCCCGATTAGAGTGGAGGAGGTATTGGGAGGCCTAAAGGCCATGCAGTCGGGGAAAGCCCCGGGGCCGGATGGATACCCAGTAGAGTTCTATAGGAAGTTCTCTGAGCTGGTGGGCCCGGTCTTGGCGAGGGTTTTCAATGAGGCAAGGGACAGAGGGACCCTGCCGCCGACAATGTCGCAAGCCACTATATCACTGATATTGAAGCAGGGTAAAGACCCGGAGGCGTGCGGGTCCTACAGGCCAATCTCCCTGATTAATGTTGACGCCAAGCTCCTGGCAAAGGCTCTGGCGGTTAGAATGGAGGACTGCGTACCGGAGGTGATTGGGGAGGACCAAACTGGGATCGTGAAAGGTAGGCAGCTGGCAGCCAACCTGAGAAGATTACTTAATGTGATAATGATGCCCCCGGCGGGTAGGGTTGTGGAGGTTGTGGTGGCAATGGCCTTTGACTGGGTGGAGTGGGACTATCTATGGGAGGTGCTCGGACGGTTTGGGTTCGGGGAGGGATTGGTGGATTGGATCAAATTATTATATCAGGCCCCGAGGGCCAGTGTCAGGACTAACAGAGAAGTGTCGGAGTACTTTAGGTTGTACCGAGGGACCAGACAGGGCTGCCCGCTCTCCCCGCTGCTGTTTGCGCTGGCCATAGAGCCGCTGGCGATTGCACTGAGAGCCGCAGAGGGTTGGAAGGGGATGGTGAGGGACGGGGTAGAACATAGGGTCTCTCTTTACGCAGACGACCTGCTCTTGTACGTGTCGGACCCAGTGGCCGGGATGGGAAGTATACTGGGAATGCTGAGGAAGTTCGGCCAGTTCTCAGGATACAACTTAAATACGGCCAAGAGTGAAATGTTTGTGGTACAGGCAAGGGGCCAGGAGAACAGATTGAGAGGGCTACCGTTTAGGCTAGTTGAGGAAAATTTCCGGTATTTGGGAATCCAGGTGGCACGAGACTGGGGCAGGCTGCACAAGTTAAATTTGGCCAGGGTGGTGGAGCAAATGAAGGGAGAGTTTCGGAGATGGGATGCACTCCTGCTGTCGCTGGCAGAGAGGGTGCAGACTGTAAAGGTGACAATCCTCCCTAGATTTCTGTTTGTTTTTCAGTGCCTCACGATCTTTGTCCCACAGTCCTTCTTCAAAAGAGTTAACAGGATGATCATGAGCTTTGTCTGGGCGGGAAAATCCCCGCGGGTGAAGAAGGCGATGTTGGAGAGGAACCGCAGCGAGAGAGGGCTGGCCTTGCCGAGTCTGATTAATTATTACTGGGCGGCCAACATCGCTATGATAAGGAAGTGGATGGTGGGTACGGGGTCTATCTGGGAGCGGGTGGAGGCGGCTTCGTGCAGGGACTCCAGCTTGGCAGCCCTGGTTACGGCTCCTCTACCGCTGCCGCCGGCCAAGTACACCACCAGCCCGGTAGTGGTGGCGTCCCTGCCGATATGGAGCCAGTGGAGGAGGCATGTAGGAGACGGGGGCGTCGGTTTGGGCGCCAATCTGCGACAACCATCGGTTTGCCCCCGGGAGTATGGATGGGGGGTTCCGAGTATGGCGGCGGGCGGGGGTGGGAAGGGTGGGTGATATGTTCCTGGAAGGGAGCTTTGCGAGTTTGAGGCGCTTGGAGGAGAAATTTGGGCTGGTAAGGGAAATTATTTTAGGTACCTACAGTTTTTGTTTCTTATTTAGTGGCATCCCCCATACAAACTGCAGAGGGAGCCCCTGCCACCTCCCGAAGCCAAAAATTGTTCTTTAAGTACTGAATAACGATCCACAGACTATTGCTAGGTACCTAGAGTTGCGGGACTTTGTTCGTAGACAGGTCCCATCTTTCCCACGCCTCCCGCCAATGGGGATCCTAGACAGAATAGTCTCTAGGGGGGAAGAAGGGGAGGGTAGAGTCTTGGGTATTTATAAGGTGCTCATGAGGGAGGAAGGGTCCCAGACAGAGGAACTGAAACTTAAATGGGAGGAGGAACTAGGCGGGGTAATGGAGGACGGGCTGTGGGCAGAGGCCCTGAGTAGGGTCAATTCGACCGCGACATGTGCTAGGCTCGGGCTGATTCAATTTAAGGTCGTTCACCGGGCCCATATGACGGTGGCTCGGATGAGCAAATTCTTTGGGATAGAGGACAAATGCGCTAGGTGCGCGGGAGGACCAGCGAACCACGTTCACATGTTTTGGGCATGCCCAAAGCTGAGGGGGTACTGGGAGGGATTTGCGGGGATCATGTCCCGGGTGCTAAAAACAAGGGTGGTGATGAGTCCAGGGGTGGCAATTTTTGGGGTTTCGGAAGACCCGGGAGTCCAGGGGGAGAAAGAGGCCGATGTTTTGGCCTTTGCTTCCCTGATAGCCCGGCGACGAATACTATTGGCGTGGAGGGACTCAAAGCCCCCGAAGACTGAGTTGTGGCTTGCGGACATGTCGAGTTTCCTGGGTATGGAATAAATTAAGTTCGCTTTGAGAGGATCTGTACAGGGGTTCGCCCGGAGGTGGCAACCATTTATTGACTTCTTTGCGGGAGAGTGAGCGTCAGCAGGGGGTGGGGGGGGGGGGGGGTAGAGTAGAGTAGAGTAGGAGGGAAAAAATGGCGGGTAGTACCGGTGGGAGAGGAGCGGGCTTGTGCAGTATGTTACGATTGAAGTATTGAAAGTACATGGATGTTTGCACATTTTTGCCTTTTTTTTGCTTTCTTTCTGTTGATGTCTGTAACTGTTTACAAAGCCAAAAACTACCTCAATAAAATTGTTTATTAAAAAAAAAATATGTGCTGTTTAAAACTTCAGTTAACTTACGTGAACCACTTCTGTGTCTGTGGGTTTTGGTTTAATTTCAAGCTGTGTCAGCATTATAATTAAAAGGTAATGAACTCCAATTGGCTTTATTGGTTGGCCAATTGGAGTATCAGCTCCCTCAATGATATCTCATTGAGGGGGCCCATATAATCACCTGTGTAGGCTTTGTGAGCCAGTCTTAAGTTGACTGGACTGCTAGCAGCACTGTTTGTAGCTGCTCCTGTAATATCGTTATTGTAAATAAATATTGGTGTGGTGACGGAACTCCTGCCTCCCGTGGATTACTACAGTGGCGACGAGGTAAACTAAGAATTTTGCGGAGACCAGCTGCCGCACTCGGAGGGTAAGCCTTGCCATTTTAAAAATGCCGTTTTTTGGAAGGTTAGAGGCATTCGACCTGGCTATTGAGGACTGGTCCCAGTATGTGGAGAGAATGTGTTACTTCTTCCGGGCAAACGATATACTGACGGAGGAAAGGAGACGGCTTATCCTGCTGTCGGCGTGCGGACCCTTAGCTTTTGCCATTATACGTAGTCTGACTTATCCCGATGCGCCGGACACGAAAACTTTCCGGGAAGTAACGGAATTGGTGAAAGAGCACTCCGACCCAAAACCACCCCTCATTTTGCGTAGGTACAGATTCTACACAGCGAAGCGGGAAGACAGGGAGTCAGTCACAAATTTCTTGACCCGCCTGAGAAGGCTGGCGGAAAAATGTGAGTTCGGCCCGACGCTAAATGAAATGCTTCAGGACCGGTTAGTGTGTGGTATAAACGACCTCACAATACAGAAACGCCTGTTGGCGGAAATAGAGCTAGACTGCAGGCAGGCGTTACAGCTCGCACTGTCCCTAGAAAAGGCAGCAAGTGGGGCACAAGAACTACAGGGCACGCCAATGGAGGTAGATACCTGTGAGAGGGACTACCACAACGGGTCCTGCTACCAGATAGCCGCCCTCAGGAAAATCCTGAGGAATAGAGGGAAAAAGGAAAACCCCAGAACTGCCCCCAAGTCTGCCAGGACTAACTGGAGACAGAGGGAAGTACCGTCTGAGGCTCCCCCAACAGAGAAGGACCGTTTCTGGCACCAGACAGAGTGGGGTAACAACAACAGAAACCCTAGAAGGAGGTGGTAAAAGAGAAATAGCAAGTGGGGACGCAGGGAAGTACACAACCTAGACATCCCATCCTCCTCCGAAGAGGAACAATTATATAATATTGCAACGAAGAAAGTAGAACCCATTAGGATTACCCCACGGGTGAACGGGCGGCCGACAATAATGGAAATAGACACGGGTGCGGCCGTATCAGTAATGGGAGTGGCAGCATTTAGAAAAATCAAAGATGGACTCCAGCCACTAACCCTAACAAAAACATTGACGAAACTTAAAACCTACACGGGGGAACCCCTGGAAGTTCTAGGCACAACTCATGTACCTGTAGAATATGAGAAACAATTGCTCAGATTACCGTTGACGATAGTAGAGGGCTCCGGACCAAGCTTAATTGGACGGAACTGGCTGAAAGACCTAAAATTAGATTGGATGAAAATTTTCCAGAGTGGAAGCGGGCAGTTGAGTGGAGTACTCCAAAAATACCCGGAGGTCTTCCAGGAAGGTTTGGGGGAAATCATAGGCACCAAAGCAACTTTGCACGTAGACCCAGAAGCCCTTCCGAAATTTTGTAAGGCCAGGCCGGTACCTTTTGCATTAAGAAGGAAAGCAGATGACGAAATAGAAAGGTTACGGCGCGACGGCATTATCAGACCAGTACAATTCTCGGAATGGGCAGCGCCGGTGGTACCAATTTTGAAGCCAGACGGCTCGATACGTCTCTGTGGAGATTTCAAGCAGACAGTAAACAAATACGCACTGCTGGACAAATACCCAATCCCGAAAATAGGCGACCTATATGCCAAATTGGCAGGTGGGCATTTGTTCACGAAACTGGACATGAGCCACGCCTACCTGCAGTTAAAACTGGACAAGGGTTCCCAGAAGTTTGCTACGATCAACACCCTGAAGGGCCTTTTTCGTTATACTAGGCTACCTTTCGGAGTGTCATCAGCCTGCGCTATATTCCAGCGTACGATGGAAAATATTCTGCAGGGACTACCGCAGGTGGCGATTTATTTGGATGATGTCTTAATCACGGGTAGGACAAACAGGGAACACTTAAGGAACCTGGAGGAAGTGCTCAGGCGTTTCGCAAAGGCAGGCGTACGGCTAAAAAGGGAAAAATGTGTTTTTCTGGCCCCACAAGTGACGTACCTGGGATATAAAGTAGACGAGTCAGGCTTACATCCATTAGAAGACCGAGTAAGGGCAATAAAAGAAGCCCCAGCTCCCACCACGGTCCAGGAGTTACGATCATTTCTAGGGTTGGTAACCTATTATGGAAAATTTATTGAAAACAGGGCGTCCATCCTAGAACCCCTCCACCAGTTACTACAAAAGGGGCAAGAATGGAAATGCTCCACCCGCCAAAACCGTGCATTTAGGGACATTAAGGAACAGCTGTCATCCGAAAATGTCCTAGAGCATTATGACCCAAGGAAGGAGTTGATGGTCACTTGTGATGCATCCCCTATGGGGTAGGAGCTGTCTTAGCCCATAGAGGAAGGAATGGGGAAGAACGGCCAATAGCCTATGCTTCGAGGACCTTGGCGATGGCTGAGAAGAAGTACGACCAAATCGAGGAGGAAGAACAACTTCCAAGGAGGTCATCAAGGAAAAGACGGGCACCTATAAGGTACACCCCGCCCACTTCGGAGAACGACCCGGCGGACGACACGGAGGTGACAGACCCAGACATGAGGTGCAGGAAGAAGCTCAGAGGAATGCCAGCTGGCAGGAATCCCTCGGACCTTGGGGGGGGGGGGGGGGGGGGGGAGGGGTGTAATGAACTCCAATTGGCTTTATTGGTTGGCCAATTGGAGTATGAGCTCCCTCAATGATAGCTCATTGAGGGGGCCCATATAATCACCTGTGTAGGCTTTGTGAGCCAGTCTTAAGTTGACTGGACTGCTAGCAGCACTGTTTGTAGCTGCTCCTGTAATATCGTTATTGTAAATAAATATTGGTGTGGTGACGGAACTCCTGCCTCCCGTGGATTACTACACTTACAATGTGAAAACAAAGTATTTAAAGAAAGATTAGGCTGGTGCTTAGCAACCAGAGCCCACACTGAAATGCATAAATCCTTGTAGTTCAGTTGGAAGGTGAGAAGAAAGCAGCTCTCACAGAAACTGCCTGGGGAGAGGCAGGACAATTTAGTAAGGGGCAGAAAACAAGTCCCAGAAGCTAAAGAACAGATAGTTCTAGCAACCAGGGAATGAAAGAGAAGTTCCAGGGAGTCTAAAGTCAAAATCACCTCATGATCCATTGGCTGGAGTTTGGACGTGGAGTTGGGAGGCAAGAACAACAATTTGACATTATTCAGCTAGCGATGCTGGCATGCGCAGGGGCAGTTGCCTGATGATTGTAATCTTCCTTTTCTTTAATTGATATGTTTTGTTCGCTTTCCTGCCCCACACCTCAAAAATGCTGGCGGTTATCCAGGCAGTTTTATTTCCCTTGTGCTTTGTGCGTTGTGTCTTGACTTTCGTGAAGCGCCATTGGCTTCTTGGACTTCCCAATCACGAGCAGCAGCTTTTCGATGCTGTCCATGTTGGTGCACAGCATAACAGTGACACATTCCTTACTCTGCTTTCCACTATTACACGTGTTCCATACTGATGCTGCTGTGCATTGGTGGTGGAGGGAGTGAATATTTGTGGAACGGATGCCAATCAAACAGGCTGCTTTGTTGTGAATGGTTTCAAGCAGCACTCGTACAGGCAAGTGGAGAGTATTCCATCACACTCCTGACTTGTGGATTGTAGATTGTGGACAGGTTCTGGGAGTCAAGAGGTGAGTTACTCACTGCAGGATTGTTAGCCTCTGACCTGCTCTTGTAGCCACAGTATTTATATGGCTAGTTCAGTTGAGGTCTGGTCCAGGACTTTGATAGTGGGGGTGTCAATGATGGTAATGCATTAAATGCCAAGTGCCGGTGGTTAGATTCTCTACTGTTGGAGATGGCCGTAACTGGCATTTGCAACATTAAATATTACTTGCCACTTGTCAGCCCAAGCCTGGATATTGTCCAGGTCTTGTTGCATTTGGACATGGACTGCTTCAGTATCTAAGGAGTCAGGAATGGTAAATAACATTGTGCAAACATCCCCACTTCTGATCTTAGAATGGAAGGAAGTTCATTGATGAAGCAGTTGAAGATGGTTGGGTCTAGGACACTACCATCTTCCTTTGTGCAGTGGAGAGTATTCTCCCGATTCCCACTGATTCCAGTTTTGCTTGGACTTCTTGATGCCACACTGGGTAAAACGCGGACTTAATATCACTCTCACCTCACCTCTGGAGGTTAGCTCTTTTGTCAATGTTTGAACCAAGGCTTTACTGAGGTCAAGAGCTGAGTGGCCCTGGCGGAATCCAAACTGAGCATCATTGAGGTTATTGCTAAGCAAGTGCTAGGGCTGCTTGATAACATTGCTGACAACCCCATCCATCACTTTACTGATGGTTGAGAGTAGACTGATGGGGCAGTAATTGGCTGGGTTGGATTTGTCCTGCATTTTGTGAACAGGACACACTTGGGCAATTTTCTAACTTTGCTGGGTAGATGCCAGCGTTGTAGCTGTACTGGAACAGCTTGGCTAAGGGTGCAGCAAGTTCTGGAGATCAAGTCTTCAGTGGTAGTGCCAGAATATTGTCAGGATCCATAGCCGTTTGCAGAAATTAATGCCTTCAGACATTTATTGATATCACATGGACTCAATCAAATTGGCTGAAGACTGGCATTTGAGATGTTGGGGACCTCGGAGGAGACGGAGAATAATCTTTCACTTCGCACTTCTGGCTGCACATTGCAGCAATGCCTCAGATGTATCTTTTGTACCGTTGTGCTGGGATTACTCCATCATTGAAGATAAGGATATTTTTGAAGCCTGCTCCAGTCGGTTTTTAATTGTACTATCAGCATTCACGATTGGATGTGGCAGGACTGCAGAGCTCAGATCTGATTCATTTGTTGTGGGTTCGCTTATCTCTATCACTTGCTGCTTATGCTGTTTGGCATGCAAGTAATAACGTGTTGCAGTTTTACCAGGTTGACACTTAATTTGTAGGTATGCCTGGTGCTGTTCCTGGCATGTCTTCCTACACTCTTCATTGAACCAGGATTAATTCCCTGGCTTGGTGATAATGGTACAG
Organism: Scyliorhinus canicula; assembly: GCF_902713615.1. Lineage (NCBI taxonomy): Eukaryota > Metazoa > Chordata > Chondrichthyes > Carcharhiniformes > Scyliorhinidae > Scyliorhinus > Scyliorhinus canicula. The sequence goes on from NC_052163.1 coordinate 41,731,082, forward strand.
CCGGTGATATGCCAGGCCGAGGTTACAGATTGTGGTTGAGTATAATTCTGCTGCTGTTGATGGCCCACAGCACCTCATGGTTGTTGAGTTTTGAGTTGCTAGATTTGTTCGAAATCTATCCCATTTCACACAGTGGCGGTGCCACACAGCACGATGGAAGGTTTCCTCAATGTGAAGACGAGCTTCGTCTCCACAAGTACTGTGTTGTGGTTACTCCGACTGATACTGTCATGGACAGAAGCATTTGTGACAGGCAGGTTGGTGAGGCTGTCAAGTATGTTTTTCCCTGCCCCCAAGTGTGGAGACCTGAATCAGTGACATGGCGGGATTTATAAAACTGGAAAGGGTCAAATTTGCCCTGAGAGGATCAATACAAGGGTTCTATAAACGATGGCAGTCTTTTCTGGACTTCCTGGCTCAAAGATCTTGGTCAATAGCAGCAGCAACACGGGGGTGGGGGGGGGTTTCCTTATTGTAGTGTCTATTCTGTAACTTTATATTGTGTTAATTTGCATTTGCGTTGTTGTTAAAATGCTGTGTTGTTCATGGAGGTGGGGCGAATGTTTATGATTGTTAATATTATTGTTATTTTTGGTATTTTACTAAGGTGCGTTATTGTTGTATAAATTCAAAATTTTTCAATAAAAATTATTTTTTAAAAAAAAGTATGTTTTTCCCTCTTGTTGGTTCCCTCACCACCTGCCACAGATCCAGTCTAGCAGCTATGTCCCTTAAGACTCTACCAGCTCAACTTGAGAAGATTGCTTAATGTGATCATGATGCCCCCAACGGGCTAGGAGGTGGAGGTAGTGGTGGCTATGGATGCTGAGAAGGCCTTCAACCGGGTGGAGTGGGGCTATTTGTGGGAGGTGCTTGGACGGTTTGGGTTCGGGGAGGGACTGGTTAATTGGGTCAGACTATTGTACCAGGCACCAAAAGCTAACGTTAGGATGAACAGGATAATGTCAGATTATTTCAGACTACATCGCGGGACCAGACAGGGATGCCCACTCTCCCCATTGCTGTTCGCGCTGGCCATAGAGCCGTTGGCGATTGCATTGAGAGCTGCGAAGAGGTGGAAGGGAATGACTGGGGGGGGGGGGGGGGGGGGGGGGTGGTTCGAACACAGGGTCTCTTCTATGCGGACGACCTGCTTCTGTACATGTCAGACCCACTGGCCCGGATGGAAAATATACTGGAAACATTGAAGAAGTTCGGCTGGTTCTCAGGGTACAAATTAAATATGGCCAAGAGTGAGATGTTTGTAGAACAGGCAAGGGGCCAGGAGAATAGACTGAAGGAGCTGCCATTTAGGCTGGTTGAGGAAAGCTTCTGGTACTTGGGGATACAGGTGGCACGAGACTGGGGCAGGTTGCATAAGTTAAATTTGACTCGAGTGGTGGAACAAATGAAGAGGGAGTTTCGGAGATGGGATGCACTCCCGCTGTCACTGGCGAGGAGGGTGCAGACTATAAAGGTGACAATCCTCCCTAGATTCCTGTTCATCTTCCAGTGCCTCCCGATCTTTATCCCACGGTCCTTCTTCAAAAGGACTGGCAAAATAATCATGAGCTTTGTCTGGGCGAGAATATCCCCGCGGGTGAAGAAGGCGATGCTTGAAAGGAGCCGCAGCGAGTGAGGACTGGCATTGCCGAGTCTGATCAACTACTACTGGGCAGCTAACTTAGCCATGATAAGGAAGTGGATGGTGGGTACGGGGTCTATCTGGGAACGAGTGGAGGCGGCTTCGTGCAGGGGCACCAATTTGGCAGCCCTACCGCTGTCGCCGGCCAGGTACTCCACCAGCCCGGTAATGGGGGTGGCCCTGCAGATATGGGGCCAGTGGAGGAGGCATGTAGGGGAGGTGGGTGCGTCTGTCTGGGCTCCAATATGTGATAACCATCGATTCGCCCCCGGGAACATGGATGGAGGGTTTCGAACATGGCGGCGGGCGGGGATGAGGAGGGTGGGTGATATGTTCCTGGAGGGGAGCTATGTGAGTCTGAGGGGTTTGGAAGAGAAATTTAGGCTCGCAAGGGGAAATGACTTCAGGTACTTACAGATGCGGGATTTTGTACGCAGACAGGTCCCATCCTTCTCATGCCTCCCGCCAATAGGGATCCAGGACAGAATAGTCTCTAAAGGAGAAGGAGGAGAGGATAGATTTTCGGATATTTACAAGGTGCTCATGAAGGGGGAAGAGTCCCAGACGGAGGAACTGAAACTCAAATGGGAGGAGGAGCTTGGTGGGGAGATGGAGGACGGGCTGTGGGCGGAAGCCCTGAATAGGGTAAACTCAACCGCAACATGTGCCAGGCTCGGCCTGATTCAATTTAAGGTCGTTCACCGGGCCCCACATGACGGTAGCTCGGATGAGCAAATTCTTTGGGGTAGAGGACAAGTGCACTAGATGCGCGGGGGGACCAGCGATCCACGTTCACATGTTTTGGGCATGTCCTGGCTTCGGGGGTACTGGGAGGGATTTACGGGGGTCCCGGGTGCTGAAAAAAAGGGTGGTGATGAGTCCAGGGGTGGCAATTTCCGGGGTTTCGGAAGACCCGGCAGTCCAGGGAGAGAAAGGGGCCGATGTTCTGGCCTTTGCTTCCCTAATAGCCCGGTGGCGAATACTGCTGCCATGGAGGGACTCAAAGCCCCCGAGGACGAAACTATCGCTTTCGGACATGTCAGGTTTTCTGGGTATGGAAAAAATTAAGTTCGCCTTGAGGGGATCTGTACTGGGGTTCGCCCGAAGATGGCAACCACTCATCAACTTCTTCGCGGGAGAGTGAGCGTCAGCAGGGAGGGGGGGTCGGGGGGGGGGGGGGGGGGGGGGGGGGAGATTAGAGTGGAGTAGGAGGGATAAATAGGCAGGTAGTGTCAATGGGAGGGGAGCGGGTATGTGCATTATGGTTTGATTGAAGTATTGGTTTTACGTTGATGTTTGCATATTTTTGTTATCTGTAACTGTTTACAATGCCAAAAAATACCTCAAGAAAATTGTTTGTTAAAAAAAAAGACTCTACCAGCTCAGTCAATAGTAGTTCTACCAAGCCACTTTTGGTGATGGACATTGAGGTCTCTCATCCAGAGTACATTCTGTGCCCTTGTCACCCTCAGTGTTTCCTCCAAGTGGTGTTCAACATAGACTGCTGATTCATTAGTTGAGCAGGTTATGGTGTAATAATCAGCAGCAAATTTCCTTGCCCATGTTTAGAACACAGAACAGTACAGCACAGAACAGGCCCTTCAGCCCTTGATGTTGTGCCGAGCATTGTCCAAAACCAAGATCAAGCTATCCCACTCCCTGTCATTCTGGTGTGCTCCATGTGCCTATCTAATAACCGCTTGAAAGTTCCTAAAGAGACACAGGATAATATCTAGGGGCCCAGGTTCAAATCCCACCACGGCAGGTGATGGAATTTAAACTCAACAAAGTATCTGGAATTAGAAGTCTTATGATCACAGCAGGCAGTCCATTCCACACCCTAACCACTCTGAGTAAAGAACCTACCTTGGATATCCCTCCTATATCTCCCACCTTGAATCTTATAGTTATGACCCCTTGTGACAGCTACATCCACCCGAGGAAATAGTCTCTGAACGTCCACTCTATCTATCCCCCTCATCATCTTATAAACCTCTATTAAGTCGCCTCTCATCCTCCTCCGCTCCAAAGAGAAAAGTCCTAGCTCCCTCAACATTTCCTCATAAGACCTATCCTGCAAACCAGGCAGCATCCTGGTAAATCTCCTTTGCACCCTTTCCAATGCTTCCACATCCTTCCTATAATGAGATGACCAGAATTGCACAACATACTCCAAATGTGGTCTCACCAAGGTCACGTATAGTTGCAGCATAACCCCGCGGCTCTTAAACTCAAGCCCCCTGTTAATAAACGCTAACACACTATAAGCCTTTTTCATGGCTCTATCCACTTGAGTGGCAATCTTCAGAGATCTGTGGACATGAACCCCAAGATCTCTCTGTTCCTCCACATTCCTCAGAACCCTGCCGTTAACCCTGTAAACTGCATTCCAATTTTTTCTACCAAAATGAATCACCTCGCACTTATCAGGGTTAAACTCCATCTGCCATTTTTCGGTCCAGCTCTGCATCCTATCAATGTCTCTTTGCAGCCTACAACAGCCCTCCACTTCATCCACTACTCCACCAATCTTGGTGTCATCAGCAAATTTACTGACCCACCCTTCAGCCCCCTCCTCCAAGTCATTGATAAAAATCACAAATAGCAGAGGACCCAGCACTGATCCCTGTGGTATACCGCTGGTAACTGGTCTCCAGTCTGAAAATTTTCCATCCACCATGTGATAGCCAGTTACTTATCCAATTGGCCAAATTTCCCTCTATTCCACAGCTCCTCACTTTCTTCATGAGCCAACCATGGGGAACCTTATCAAACGCCTTACTAAAATCCATGTATACAACATCACCTGCTCTACATTCATCTACACGCTTAGTTACCTCCTCAAAGAACAAAGAATTCAATCAAATTTGTGAGGCAAGACTTACCCTTCACGAATCCATGTTGACTATCCCGGATTAAGCTACATCTTTCCAAATGGTCATAAATCCTATCCTTCAGGACCTTTTCCATTAACTTACCGACCACCGAAGTAAGATTAACTGGCCTATAATTACCAGGGTCATTCCTATTCCCTTTCTTGAACAGAGGAACAACATTCGCCACTCTCCAGTCCTCTGGCACTATCCCCGTGGACAGTGAGGACCCAAAGATCAAAGCCAAAGGCTCTGCAATCTCATCCCTTGCCTCCCAAAGAATCCTTGGATATATCCCATCTGGCCCTGGGGACTTGTCGACCCTCAGGTTTTTCAAAATTGCTAATACATCCTTCCTCAGAACATCTACCTCCTCCAGCCTACCCACCTGTATCACACTCTCATCCTCAAAAACATGGCCCCTCTCCTTGGTGAACACTGAAGAAAAGTATTTTTTTTTTTTTAAATTTAGATTAGCCAATTATTTTTTCCAATTAAGGGGCAATTTAGCGTGGCCAATCCACCTACTCTGCACATTTTTGGTTTGTGGGGGCGAAACCCACGCAGACACGGGGAGAATGTGCAAACTCCACACGGACAGTGACCCAGAGCTGGGATCGAACCTGGGACCTCAGCGCCGTGAGGCGGTTATGCTAACCACTAGGCCACCGTGCTGCCCCTGAAGAAAAGTATTCATTCAACGCCTCTCCTATTTCTTCTACTCCATGCACAAGTTCCCACTACTGTCCTTGACTGGCCCTACCCTCACCCTGGTCATTCTTTTATTTCTCACATAAGAGTAAAAAGCCTTGGGGTTTTCCTTGATCCGACCCGCCAAGGACTTCTCATGCCCCCTCCTAGCTCACCTAAGCCCTTTTTTTTTTTTTAGCTCATTCCTTGCTACCTTGTAACCCTCAAGAGACACAACTGAACCTTGTTTTCCCATCCTTACATACTCTTCCTTTTTCCTCTTGACAAGACATTCAACGTCTTTTGTGAACCATGGTTCCCTCACATGGCCATTTCCTCCCTGCCTGACAGGGACATACCTATCAAGAACACGCAGTATTTGTTCCTTGAACAAGCTCCTCTTTTCATTTGTGCCTTTCCCTGACAGTTTCTGTTCCCATCTTATGCTCCCTAATTCTTGCCTAATTGCATCACAATTACCCCTCCCCCAATTATAAACCTTGCCCTGCCATATGGCCCTATCCCTCTCCATTGCAATAGTGAAAGACACCCAATTGTGGTCACTATCTCCAAAGTGCTCTCCCACAAACAAATCTAACACTTGGTCCAGTTCAATAGCCAGTACCAAATCCAATGTGGCCCCACCTCTTGTCGGCCTATCCACATATAGTGTCAGGAAACCCTCCTGCACACACTGTACAAAAACTGCCAAATCCGAACTGTTCGACCTATAGACGTTCCAATCAATGTTTGGAAAGTTAAAGTCACCCATGACAACTGCCGTGAGACCTCCACACCTATCCATAATCTGTTTTGCAATTTCTTCCTCCACATCTCTATTACTATTTGGGGGCCTATAGAAAACTCCTAACAATGTGACCGCTCCTTTCCTATTTCTAACTTTGGCCCATATTACCTCAGTAGGCAGATCCCCTTCGAACTGCCTTTTGGCAGACGTTAAACTATCCTTGATTAACAATGCTACTCCTCCACCTCTTTTACCACCTTCCCTACTCTTACTGAATCATCTATACCCCGGAACTTCCAACAACCATTCCTGTCCCTGTTCTCCGTACTGGCCACAACATCGTAGTCCCAAGTACCAATCCACGCTCCAAGTTCACCTACCTTATTCCGGATGCTCCTTGCATTGAAGTAGACACACTTCAACCCACCTTTATGTTTGCCGGTACACTCCTGCGACCTTAATACCCTCCTCAGTACCTCACTACTCTCAACACTGGCTTCTGGACTACAGCTCGTTTTCCCAGCCCATGACAAATTAGTTTAAACCCCCCCTGAAGAGCCGTAGCAAATTTCCCTCCCAGGATATTGGTGCCCCTCTGGTTCAGGTGCAAACCGCCCTGTCTGTACAGCTCCCACCTTCCCCAGAATGTGCTCCAATTATCCACACACCTGAAACCCTCCCTCCTACACCATCCCTGCAGCCACGTGTTTATCTGCACTCTCTTCTGATGACCTGATACCATGAGACGCCATGGGGCCCGGACTAGATGTTGACTCCGAGGGCACTCCCTCACAACTCAATACCACTGTGCTGCCACCTCTACTGTGCTGGTGAGACAGGAATATCCAGAGTGTGCACTATGCCATGAAACACCTTGCGACCCCGAGGTGCTATCTGGCCCTCCCAGAAACTGCAGAAGCACCTCAGTAGCAGGGTCACTGGGCAGCTGCAACAATGGGGAAGGCCCCATCGCCCCCCCCCCCCCCCCATGCTTTGGCAGTGGGCGCACTGGTATTATAACAGAGACGGGGTCAGGGCAAGGACCCGGATCCCAAATGTCAAACGGAGCAACCAAAGATAAGGAGGCCAGAGAAGATGTCTCTGCCATTAATCCTGGGGTTGGGATCGAGGTTAAGGGACAGTTGATTGGTGACTCTGAACCAGCCCCCACACTCAGTGTGAGTCTTACTTTCGTTTTGTGCTGGAAAGTGGTTTTGGCTGTGTTCAGTTTTGCTATCAGTTGGGAGAGCTACACGTGAACCAAGCAGATGTGAGTATTGATCTTTCTTGTCCTGGGCTGGTTTAGCACACTGGGCTAAATCGCTGGCTTTTAAAGTAGACCAAGGCAGGCCAGCAGCACGGTTCAATTCCCGTACCAGCCTCCCGAACAGGCGCCGGAATGTGGCGACTAGGGGCTTTTAATTGAAGCCTACTTGTGACAATACGCGTTTTCATTCATTCATTCATTCTCTCTACAAGCTAAAGAATGTCTTTAGCGCATTGATGATTTCAAAGTAGTACCTGTTTCTGTAGAGAATTGAAACCTGCTGTCTTTGTTAAAGTGTTTTGGGCTTATGGAATTTGTTAGGAAAGTTACTCAGGGTTACCTATAGAATATTGTATTTGGGAAAGTATCAGTGTCTGTAGTTGATAAGATGTTTACTGTGTGTTTATAAAGTGTTCACTGAATTCATAGAATAAACATTGTTGTTTTTAAAAAATACTTCAGATCTCTTGCATCAAACCTGTAAAGTGGGCCCTTGTACTCCCCATAACCAAAATCTATTAAAAGTTGTGGGTCAGGTGAACTCCATGATATATTTTGGAGTTTTCTAAACCCTGGTCCATAGCAAATTGCGAGCTCGTCCAGGATAAAAGTCTATCTTTCGTGATTGTGTTGGCTTAGTGAACTTAAAAACAGTGAGAGGTGAGCATATTTCTGTTTGCTTTTCAGGTATGGTATACCAGTTTAAGTAGGGAGTGTGTTGTGGACAATGGCTCTTTCAGAGGCTCGGATGTTTTTGGGGGTGGAGAAGGTCACACGCAGTACCTTACGAACAGAGACTAAAAAAAAGGCAAAACATTGCAGTTAGCATTACCTGACAGCACACAAAAATAAGAGGTACTTACGGCAGTAGCTGAGCATTTAAAATTGCATGAGATGGAGTCTGACTCATTAGAAATGGCAAAAAATTCAGTTACAGATTAAACAACTGGAACATGAAAAAGAATTAAAGCAGCTTGAATACAAAATGAGGGAAAAGGAAGAATAGACCTAGCAGAACAACAAGAAAGAGAAAGGGAGGTACAGATCAGGGAAAAAGAAAAAGAGAGGAAAGGGAAAAAGAGAGTTTGAAATTCAGAAAATGGCCATGAAACATGATAGTCAGTTAAAACTGGTGGATGTAAAGTGAAACGTACAGTTGGAGGATAGTGATGAGGATAAAGAGAAAGAGCGTCTAGACGAAGGCTTGGTTGGGATCTATTTAAATATGTCCAAGCATTGCCAAGGTTTGATGAAAAGGGTGTAGAAGCTTTTTTCATTTCATTTGAGAAGGTAGCTAAACCTTTGAGAAGGTATGAGGTGAAAAAAATCAATTTTAGGTGCATATGAACTAGTGCCTGAAGCCTACAGACAAAGGTTTAGAAATTTCACGAAAGAACGTGGTCAAACATACATAGTTTTATTATCATAGAATTTACAGTGCAGAAGGAGGCCATTCGGCCCATCGAGTCTGCACCGGCTCTTGGAAAGAGCACCCTACCCAAGGTCAACACCTCCACCTTATCCCCATAACCCAGTAACCACACCCAACACTAAGGGCAATTTTGGCCACTAAGGGCAATTTATCATGGCCAATCCACCTAACCTGCACATCTTTAGACTGTGGGAGGAAGCCGGAGCACCCAGAGGAAACCCACGCACACACGGGGAGGATGTGCAGACTCCACACAGACAGTGACCCAAGCTGGAATCGAACCTGGGACCCTGGAGCTGTGAAGCAATTGTGCTATCCACAAGGCTATCGTGCTGCCCAGGATCAAAGGATCAAACAGAGTAATTTTGATAGGTGGATAAAGGCTTTGAAAATAGACCAAATAGAAGCTCACAGAGAAATTATACTTTTGGAGGAGTTTAAAAATCGAATTCCTGACGTAGTGAGAACTCGTGGAAGAGCAGAGGGTTAAAACTGTGAGGTTAGCAGCAGAAATGGCAGATGATTATGAATTAGTTCATAAATCAAAGTTTGGTTTCCGACATCAGTTTCAGCATGTGAGGGATAGAAACTGGGGAAAAGAGAAATACTCAAGTGGTAAAGGTAAAGGAGATCTGATGGGAGATAATAAGGAGAGTGTACCTCAGATTAAAAAAGAAAGCCAGGAGGGTGGAAAAGAAATGAAAAGTTTCAAATGTTTTCACTGTAATAAACTAGGCCATGTAAAGTCAGTGTTGGTGTGGGTGAAGAAAAGCACTGGGAAGGCTGATGTGGTAAAACTGGATAAGACAGTGAGATTTGTTAAAGTGGTAAAGGAAAGCCCAAGTGAAGCAAATTATGCTAAATGTTGCTAAGTGTGCTTTACACTTAATTGCTCTGTTTTATAACCTTGCTCTAGAGTCGCCAGGTATCTTTATACCACCATGAGGTTCAAGTGCTGATCAATAACTCAATACACCAGTTAGTAAGGTTCAAATCAAAACACATTTATTATATACACAGTCAATCGCTACTCATGCATAAAATACTATTCACTAGGCTATTTCTAACACTAACAGGCCAATACTTAGCTTTGGAAAAGGGACCCGCTAGGTCAGGGGAACAATTGGCCTCTCGTTCGATCCTGAGTCTGCAGGCTTCCAGCTGGTATGGATTAAAGGTTAGGAGCGCCTATCTCGTAGTGTGCGTTGACTGGACACTTACTTGGTTGGTGCAGCTGCTAGGCAAGTCTCTCTCAGTTGAGAGTCACAGTCAAGAGTTCTTTGAGAGCTGCCAAGATCGAACTGAACTTGGGGACTCTATTTTATAGTCCCCTGGGGTTTCATGCCCTTGCGGGCGGACCCTGTACCTGGTTCCAAGTGATTGGACTGAGTTCTGATTACTTGGATTGATTTCTCCAATACTGGAGCTGTTTCCTGATCGCTGGGCGGTTCCTAAGTGTCTGTTGGCCTTTCTTTGTTTTGGCTCCTGCTGGCGCCGAGGAGTCTGGCTTGGCCTCGATTATCTTAACTGTTTCAATTGTTCCCGGGATCGCTCATCAATATGTAGATGGTTGTCAGTTTCAGTGCTGTCTGGGTTTCTGCAAGTTCTAATATACAGGAGACTTTGCACCTGCTTGTTTTTCTGTCCTTGGCTGAATTTCCCTGCATTCTTAGCGAATCTCCATTTTAAAGTCGGGAAGTGGCCAACCCAGGTGGCTACACAAAGGAGGTGCAAAAGATTGTACAGCCTGATCAAGAGGTGATTGATTAGAAGGTGCCAGATCTCTTTAAAGAATTTACTTGTGTGGGTAAAATTTACTCATGTGTACCAGGATTAGGTAAAGAAGTCACAATTTTAAGAAATAAGGGAGCTAGTCAATCTTTGATGGTAAGATATGAGGAGTTATGTAATTTGGGAGGAATATTGCCAGACACGGTGGTAATATTTGGAATTCAGGGTGAGATGAGTAGTGTTCCATTATATAAGGTAAGGTTGGAAAGTTCAGTGAAGCGTGGTGAAGTGGTAGTAGGAGTAATAGAGAAACTATCTTTTCCATGAATACAGTTTATCTTGGGTAATGATATAGCTGGATCGCAAGTGGGAATGATGCCTACTGTGGTTGATAAGCCAGTGGAAAATCAGGCAACTGAAGTGTTGAAGGACGAATATCCTGGGATTTTTCCAGATTGTGTAGTAACAAGGTCGCAAAGTCACAGGTTAAGACAAGAGGAGAAATCAAAGGGTGAAGATGAAGTTGAAGTGCAATTATCAGAAATGATTTTTGATCAGGTGATTAGAAAAGAACAAGAACAGATGGAGGATGAGGCGGATTTTTAAAAATAAATTTAGAGTACCCAATTATTTTTTCCAATTAAGGGGCAATTTAGCATGGCCAATCCACCTACCCTGCACATATTTGGGTTGTGGGGGTAAACCCATGCAGATATGGGGAGACACGTGCAAACTCCACACGGAGAGTGATCCAGGGCCGGGATTTGAACCCAGGTCCTCAGCGTCATAGGCAGCAATGCTAACCACTGTGCCACCCCGGCGGATATTTTTAGTTCTGGAAAATTGGCGGAGTTACAACAGAAAGATCTAGAAATAAAATGGATGTATCAGAAAGCATAGACGGAAGAGGAATCTGAGTGTATACCAGAATGTATTGCCGAAAAAATGATGTCTTAATGAGAAAATGGAGACCTTGACATATGCAGGCGGATGAAAAGTGGTCAAATTCATCAAGTGGTATTGCTGGTAGGGTATAGAAAGGAGGTGTTGCGAGTAGCACATGAGGTACCAGTGGGAGGTCATTTGGGAGTAAGGAAAACTCGAGGTAAAATCCAAAAACATTTTTATTGGCCTGGACAACATGAAAATGTAGTTAAATTTTGCCAATCATGTCAAGTGATAGGGAAACCTCAAGCAGTGATAAAACCATCTCCCTCAATACCTATTCCAGCATTTGAGGAAACTTTCACAAGGGTCTTAATTGATTGCGTAGGACCGCTTCCTAAAACAAAAAGTGGGAATCAATATCTTTTGACTATAATGGATGTGTCTACTAGGTTTCTAGAGGCCATTCCATTACGCAATATTACAGCTAGAAAGGTTGTGGAGGAGTTACTTCAATTCTTTACTAGATATGGACTACCCACAGAAATACAATCGGATCAAGGATCAAATTTTACCTCAAGGTTATTCAAAGAAGTTATGGATAGCATAGGAATAAAACAATTAAAATAAACTGCGTACCATCCAGAATCGCAGGGAGCGTTAGAAAAGTGGCATCAGACATTAAGGACAACATTGAGGGCTTAATGTCAAGATTATCCAGAGGATTGGGATAAAGGAATTCCATTTGTACTATTTGCAATTAGGCATGCACCTAATGAGTCAACCAAATTCAGTCCTTTTGAACTAATTTTTGGTCATGAGGTAAGAGGACCACGTAAATTGATTAATGATAGTAAAACTAACTTTTACTATAGGTAAAAGGGGTTAAAGGAAGAAATGATGTAAAGAAATCATAATAACTAAGATTTTCAATTATTATATATCAACCATAACAGTGAGAAATAGCTCACTGCTTTTGAAAAGAAAACTACAATAGTTTGCAAGGCCGAACTGACAGAAAGACTATTTGTGTTAGAGAGCTGGGATAAGATCCAGTTCCGCATCCATGGTAACCACAAAATCGCCCCATGGAAAGAATTTTTGCTGAGAAAGCTTTTCATTGAGTGGAAAATTACTGAAATGTTTTATCTCTTAAATTAACAGACACTTTAGTCAAATTATAGATTAGTTAAAACCAATCACAGCTGTAAAGAGGACAACACTTTATAGATAGTAATCTTCTTAAAAGTTTAGGTACCGGGATGGAAAGCCATTCTGGAATCAATTCAACCTATCCTCTGAAATGTAGTCTATCCTCTTGCTTTGCAAAATTGCTATTTTATTCTATTTTAAACTGCACAGTCCTTTTGTACTGTGTATCTTGATTTCAAGAAATTACTTTGAGCTGTCATTGTATTTTGAATTCAACAAACTGTATTTGCGAAAGACAATCATTCTGATTAGCTTCTACAGGGCTAGTCAGAACATCCTAAATTCTGTACTCGTGAAAATTGAAACTTACCAATAGACACTAGAAGCTGACAAAATAAAAGTGGCAAATTGCCTTTAACCCAAGAAGCCAGTCTTGAATCTGTTATTTGGCATATGTGCGGCGTTACCGGTATATGAATAGACACAGAGATCCAACAATTAAGGAAAAATTGGTGAGTGAGCAGTCGGAACTTACATTATTGGATTACGTGTCAAACTTTAGGGAACGATTAGAGCAGGGGAATTGGCTAGCCAACATTTAAAAGTTGCACATGTGATGAAACGGGTAGCGGACAAGAAAGCAAACGTTTGTAGTTTTGCCAGTGGAGATAAAGTTTTAATATTGTTACCAGTGGTAGGTGAACCTTTAAAAGCAAGGTTTTCTGGATCGTATCAGATTGAAAGGAAATTAAGTGAGGTGAATAATGTGGTAAGAACGCCTGATAAAAGGAAAACTCACCAAGTGTGTCATGTGAATATGCTTAAAATGTACTTTGAAAGGGAAGGAGAGCAAAAGGAGGTTTTAATGATTCTAAGTGAAGAACCAAATCCAGATGACTGAATTTGACATCCCTTAAATTAAATTAGATATTCTTAAAAATTGGGATAAATTGTTGAGTTACCTTCCAGAGGAAAAACGGACTGACCTGAAAGAGTTAATGATATCACATGGGCAGGTTTGTGGAGATAAGTTGGGAAGTACTAAAATGGCTATACATAATGTAGATGTGGGAAATGCTGTTCCAATTAAACACCATCCAGATAGACTTAACCCTTTAAAATTGGCACAGGTTAACAAGGAAATTGAAAGTATGCTTAAAAATGGCATAATTGAAGTGGGTTGCAGCCAATGGAGCTCACCCATAGTGATGGTACCGAAACTGGACTGTACCCAATGGTTGTGTGTGGACTATAGAAAGGTTAATGCAGTTCCAAGAACGGACTCTTATCCTATCCTACGTTTGGAGGATTGCATTGAGAAGGTGGGACAATCAGCTTTTATTTCCAAACTGGATTTATTTAAAGGTTACTGGCAGGTACCTTTATCCAAAAGGGCGAAGGAGATTTCAGCTTTTATGACTCCAGATGGCATATACCAATTCAAAGTTATGCCATTTGACATGAAAAACGCTCCAGCCACATTTCAACCGTTAACTAACAAAGTTGTTTCAGGATTACCCAATTGTGCGGTATACATCGACTATGTTACTTTTTTGTCAGACATGAAAAGAACATTTGAAGCATCTGGAGTTATTCGATCGATTTCAGGAGGCGGGTTTGGTGGTAAACCTAGCTAAAAGTGAATTTGGAAAAGCCCAAGTCACTTTCCTTGGCCACACAATCAGACAGAGTCGAATGGTCACACAGGATGTGAAATCAAAAGTTATTAGAGTTTCCAATACTCTTGGCACGAAGGGACATAATAAGATTTCTTGGCATGAGTGGATTCTACCGGAAATTTGTGCCACATTTTAGCAGCGTGGTTGCTCCACTGACGAACTTGCTAAAGAAGCGTAGCAAATTTAAGTGGATAGCGGAGTGTCAACAGGCATTTGACTGCCTGATGGCTGTGTGAACTAATGTTCCTGTGTTGGAGAAATATAAGGGGCTCTGTGATCGTATTGAACTAAAGTATCTGACCGTAAAGAGAAATGCCGAGGCGTAGAGAAATGGATGGATCTTCTTGAGACCTTCTTGTCCAAAGAGACGGTCAACCAAGAGGGATTCCAGTTGCAGGAAAAATAACTAAATTGGACTGTTATTAGAAATGTTGGCATGTTTTGTTCAAAAAAAGTATTTTGCTGTCAGTATTTCTTAAAGGAAAGTGAAAAATGAAACCATCTTGAAATTGATGGTTTATTTATTTTATTGGGGGAAGGTGTCAGGTGGATGTACCTTTAAGAAATGGGTGTTTATCAAATAGCTGCAAATAGCTGGGCTCTGCTCTGCTTTTTACTTTTGTTTTGTGCTGAAAGCTGGTTTTGGCTTTGTGTTTAGTTTCACTTTCAGTTGGAGAGCTACATGTGAACCAAGCAGATGTGTGTATTGATCTTTCTACAAGTTAAAGAATGTCTTCAGCTCATTGATGATTTCAAAGTAATACCCGTTTCTGTAGAGAATTGAAACCTGCTGTCTTTGTTAAAAAGTGTTTTGATGTTGTTAGGAAAGTTATTGTAGAATATTGTATTTGGGAAAGTATCAGTGTCTAGTTGATAAGATGTTTACTATGTGTTTATAAAGTCTTTACTGAATTCATAGAATAAACATTGTTTTGTTTTTAAAATGTTGCATCACACCTGTATAGTGGGCCCTTGTGCTCCCCATAACCAAAATCGATTAAATGTTGTGGGTCAGGTGAACTCCATGATATATTTTGGAGTTTTCTAAACCCTGGTCCATAACATTGTTTTATCAATAAGACTGTAAATAGAGGAAAACTGACATTGAGTGAAATGGGAGGAGAGCTATGAGACTAACTCTGTCAATGAAGGAAAGCTATGTGCCTTGGTTTTGGTTTCACCAGGTGGCTTGGATCCTATTAACAACTTATTTATGCTAATGTAAGACTTTCTGATAGTCACTTTACACGGCATTTAATTACAATGACACACAATTTATTGGCTGTGAAGCAGTTGGGGACACCTGGGGGATATGGAAGGCAATGTATGAATGCTAGCTCTTCCTTTTACTTTGCTAGAAGTTAAATGCACTGGAAAATAATACATCTCACTAACTGCCCTCAGCAGCCCATCTGTAGGGTAGCATTGGGAGCATCAGTTAAGACCAATGTTAATGAAGTGTTAAACTGATGGTGGGGTGGGCAGCACGGTGGCGCAGTGGTTAGCACTGCTGCCTCATGGCGCCAAGTCCCAGGTTCAACCCTGGCTCTGGGTGGAATTTGCATTCTCCCCGCGTTTGCGTGGGTTTCTCCCCCACGAGCCAAAGATGTGCAGGTTAGGTGGATTGGCCAAGCTAAATTGCCCCTTAATTACGTTTTTTAAAAAATGAATTGGGTAGTCATAGATCATAGAATAGATCATAGAACAGTACAGAACAGGCCCTTCGGCCCTCGATGTTGTGCCGAGCAATGATCACCCTACTCAAACCCACGTATCCACCCTATACCCGTAACCCAACAACCCCCCCCCTTAACCTTACTTTTTAGGACACTACGGGCAATTTCGCATGGCCAATTAAAAAAATCTGTGGTGAGGAACATGGGTACGAACGCATCCCTACTTGTCAATTGCATCAACCTTCTGACATCTCTCCCTACTTAGCACTTGCCCCGTTGACTCCTATTGGCTGTCCTGCAGCGTCTCATCAATTAGCTTTCCTGATATGCCAATATGGTCAGCCAGATGTCACAAGGGACATCACAGCCAGGTCTTTGCTCACTATCTACAAACACATTGCAATACAAGTCAGCAGAACTGATGCAACGCCGAGCTGATCTTGGTTTAAAGTATTCAAATGACAATGCTTCCAACATAGTGCTACACTGGAGCCACAGCAACAATTCAGTGAAATTGCTTGATTCAAGTTGACCCATTGATAAGAGAGTAGGAAATTCCAGCTCTCCTTTAGGCTGCCATCTGTAGTCAGCAGGGTCTAAGAGGAAACTTTCAGGCTCCCAGTTAATTAACTGAGTGACAGCAATCCAGTCTGTAGGTTTTCATCCATTCGCCCACATTGGTCTTTCAAAGACTGCAATACAAACTTCCTCACCCATGAAGAAATCAAGCTTGGATGTGACATATAGATCATGGATTAAACCCACACCATACTGGTTATGTAATGTAGCTAATGATTGTTTTAACCAACTGAGCCAGAATCCCATTATAACACGAGTTTAGTTTTTAATTATTTTAATAAGGAATTTATGAAACAACAGAGACACACAAGGAAAACAAAATGAGAGAACCCATCTTCTGACCTATTTTACACTACTTTAATACAGCACCAAGAATGCTCTGTGGGTCTACATCAATACAAATTGTATAAAATAATGGGTTTGTCCTTACACTGATATAGGAAATGGCAAACATTGAGCGAGCTATGCCAGTTTCAACCACCTGAAAACAATGAATGAATAATTTATCTCATTACAAATTTTTAAAAGCTACATTAGGAGCCAAACACAGATAGAATAAAAAAATAGTTTGCTAAAATGGATTTTTTGGGACTTAGAAATCTGGTTTGGTCACGTATTCATACTGCTGCAGACTTCAGTAAAAACCATTTTGATTCTGATTGTTCTGTATAACTGGTCATTTTTATTATTTAAACTTGAATGTAATAAGATTAACCAGCAAACCATAAAAGCTCTTATGAAGGTGTACGTGGACGTAAAATATTCTACAAGTGTTTTCCAAACTGCTGCTGAGAGTAACTTGCTGCTTTGTCAGAAGCGTTGATGATCCATGGATCAGACAATTACATGGGATAGGAGAGCAGTCAGTACTGACCCCCAGTCTGCTGCTGGAATACATCAATCGTGTCCTCATCTTCCATCTCCAACTGCAACAACAAGACAACTGTTACAATGAGACGAGGCCTACCATCAATACAAGACACATCTGCTGTACTGTAGTGAGACTGGAAATCTTCCACTTCGCCTCTTCAAATTTATATT
This sequence comes from Scyliorhinus canicula, assembly GCF_902713615.1. Lineage (NCBI taxonomy): Eukaryota > Metazoa > Chordata > Chondrichthyes > Carcharhiniformes > Scyliorhinidae > Scyliorhinus > Scyliorhinus canicula. The sequence continues at coordinate 41,748,480 of NC_052163.1, forward strand.
TTCTCTCTCCAGCACCCCGCACCCGCTAACACCATTCGGTATCATAGAAATATACAGCTCCAGGGATGAGATTGTGTGAAGATAAAAAGGTCAAAATTTTGTTGTGACATGGAATCATGTACATGTTATAGTGCAAAGTGGTGATGTCACGGCAATGTGAGGGGCTGGAAAATCATAGCACTTTTTATGATCTGCAGTGAATGCAAATGCTTTTAGACTACTTCAAACAGGTGGAATTATTAGACTTCCAAGTGGGTAGAAAGTTTCTCCTTTGTCTACCTTTTATTACCATCAAAACTGTGACCAATGCATTTGTATAAGTCACCCAGTGACCTCAGCATTTCAGCATTCAATGCAGTTATTGTCTGTAACACAGGATCTGTTACTTACAAGAGAACATAACTTTGCTGGATTATGTACAGCAGCTCCTAATATGATGAAAATCACTTTCCCATTAATATACATGTAATAAAGGTAGTTACGTTGCTGACCTGTAATTTTTACATTAAAAAAACCTATGGCTGCCTTGAATCTAACTGGCTCAAAAATCATTTAACTAACTCGTGAACTCTGAATAACCCAAGAATTCTTCCTACTTAGTTCAAAACTACCATTTCCCCTCCCAGTTGCCTTGCTCCGTTTCCCTCCCTCTTGTTGTTTCCTTCCCTCTGACTTACCTCTTGCCGTTTCGCTCCACGTCCCGCCCACTTGCCATTCCCTCCCCTGTCCCTCCTCCTTTCCCCTTCCTTCCCCATCCCTCCCATTCACCACTTGCCTCATCCACCCCACCCTCTTGACACTTCTATCTTGCCCCTCCTGCTCACTGGTTTCAGATGCCCATCAACAACATTACGTAACCTCCCGGCTTTATGTCAAAGACCTCAGCCAAGTTATTCAAACACAATTTGCCTTTAACAAACCTATGCTGTCTTTCAGGGTCCAAACCATTCCAAATGTTAATTATTTTTGTCCAAGATCATCGTGTCTAAACATTCCTCACCACTGTATGGCTGACTGGTTTGTAGTTGCCAGGTTTATCTCTTTCCCTTTATTTGAAGAGCGGTGTAACATTTCCAATCTTTATTTCCTTCAGTAACTTCTCTCTCTCTTCAGTAGTGAGATATTTTCTTGTCTCTACCTCACTAATGATGGAACATTATTTTCTCTCCCTCCCTCAATAGTGACAGGTTTTATTTGTTCTCTGATAGGTTCACACCATGTTATCTGCCAGTTAGCACAAGACCATTCTTGTCAGTACAATCTAGTCAACAAACGTACTAAATTCTGTAGCACTGGATATACCTTTGCCCCACAGTCTGAGTCTTAGAATCCATCTATTTCCCATAGGAAGCTTCACACAGTAACTGCTCTTACTGTAGTCATAAAGTTACCGTATCCTAGAACTCCAATAAAATGCCACACGGTCTTGATTTACTTTCATGAGCCAATGGAAGAGTTCATTATTGTGCTCCTCAGACTTCCAGGACCAGTTGCTATAGGCTGGTGTTCCAGAGATGGGCAACGGGGTAAAATTGACAGGACTATATGTTTGGGCTTCACTTCACTAGTTACAGCGGTGGGTGATTGATTTGATTTGATTTATTGTCACATGTACCAAAGTACAGTGAAAAGTATTTTTCTGCGGCCGAGGAAACATACACAGTACGTACATAGTAGACAAAAGAATAATCAACAGAGAATATTGACAAATGGTACATCGACAAACAATGATTGGTTACAGTGCGGAACAAGGGGCCAAACAAAGCAAATACATGAGCAAGAGCAGCATAGGGTGTCGTGAATAGTGTTCTTACAGGGAACAGAATTGGCATGTAGGAGTCAATTATCCATTCACCTTAAGGCAGCACAGGTCATTACAGAACTATAGCAGTAAAGCTGTGATGGTATACAACTAAATTAAAGGGATTTATAATGAGGTTGGCCAATGTCTGGAAGTGAACTGCTGCCTGACCCAGGCCTAAACATTTCTTTCACTGTGAGGCCTTATGTCAGGGCAAGGTCATACCTGTGCAGGTGTATCTGTTTCATTAATTGGCTGTCCGTCAAATCGGAATCTGATCTGTCGAATTGCCAAACCCTAGAAATAGAAAATAGAAACATCTGTGAGGCCAAAAATATGTGCAGAAATCAGCAGTTTTAGCATTCGACACTTTGCACACCATAGATTAATAGTGGGCACAGGGGACTCGAGTTCAAATCCCGATAGCAGTGAAATTTGAATTCAATAAAATTCTGGAATTATAAGTTTAATGATGACCATGAACCATTTTTGATAGTCATTAAAAACCCATTTGGTTCACTAATATCCTTCAGGGGAGAAAATCTGTTGGTTCTTACCGGGTCTGTGACTCGGGAGCCACAGCAATGTGGTAGACTCTTAAGTGCCCTCAGGGTTGGGCAATAAATGCTGGCCCTGATAGCGAAGCCCACATCTCACGAACAAATAAATGATACAGTGTGACAAAACATTGACCCCTGTCTGATACTCTCTCCACAAGGTAGTGCCCAATTTCACCGTTACCTGCAGAAGATGATTCCCCACAAGGGTGTGGAGATTGTCTAAGAGGGAGAGCTACAGTGAGCTCTGTTGGCTCATTTCTCTGCAGAAGCTCATCGGCAGAGGCCTGCAAACAGGTCCGTCATTCAGGTATTGCAAACAATACATTTGCAACAAGAATCAGTTTAGCAAGCGTGCCAAGAAACAATTTATTTTCCAAAAGTGAGCTAACGGGATTGCTTTTAATTTTATAAAAATGTCCTCCCTGAAAGCGATGTGATCTGTCTGGGTCACAGCATCAAGAGTTGTCAGCAATGACCATTTCTCATGCACAAGTCCGTTGGTGAATATTGTGATTGCCATTCAAGTGAATCAGAATCAAGCTCCACCCTGTTCCTATCCAAAACCTACACACAACTGCTGCTTGCACACAAGCAGTTATCTGGGGCAAAATCCCTGGCTGATTTCTCCCTGATCTAAACCAGAAGCACTGAAGTTGACTGGAAAATATTTGTTTCGAATCCTGTCAAACTGAAAATCTTAAAACTCAGATTTTTCACTTAATTTATTATCTGAGGGCAGCACGGTGGCACAGTGTTTGCATTGCTGCCTCACAGCACTGAGGACCTGGGCCACTGTCCATGTGGAGTTTGCACATTCTCCCCATGTCTGTATGGGTCTCACGTCCACAACTCAAAAAGATGTGCAGGGTAGGTGAATTGGCCACACAAAATTGCCCCTTAATTGAAAAGAAAATGGTTACTCTAAATTTATTTTTAAAAATACTTTATTATCTCAGCTAAAATTGGTTAACTTCGTAAAGATGGCGAAACTTGGAACCTCTTCCTAACATGTAGCTTAATATAACCCATAGGATATACTTACCCAGAACCAACAGCAGTCATAGAGCTGGCTTTATTTATCTCGCTGATTGGTATATAACCCTCAATCAATAATGGAGTTTGATCACATGCTGTTTGGCACCATATTTAACAGGGTCTTTAGCACTGAGTCAGGGATAAACTTAATACAACATTTTAAAAAGCTGTTTGGGGCACAGACTTGATTTACTCATCCAATTTATGGATAAAGTTCACTATTCAGTGGTCATGGAAATCAGCGATCAGACCTGTTAATTGATACAAGCCTGCAAGATTTGTGCACTGCAACTCCAAGTTCCCATACCTGACGTTCACAGTACGCTTTCATCAGTTTGCTTAAAGGTGTATGCTTTTTGATTTTGAACTGCACAACGGAACCATCTTGGCCTGCCACCTTCAGGTTAATGTGGTCGTTTTCTGATTTCAGTACATCCTGTGGAGGTAAAAAGGATGGATTTGAGCACATGCGGTATCTCTTGGTAGAATTAATGGATGACACTTTCCAACTGGAAATTATAACTAATTAGTGCAATTACTAAGACATGTGATTACATTATAAACTTTTGGTTCATTGGGTAAAGCTCATCTATAACTAAATCAACTGGGATGGCAATTCAAATACATTGATTTGGTCCAACCACTTCACTTCAACATTTCTTTTCCAATTAAGGGGAAATTTAACATGGCTAATCCACCTACCTTGCACATCTTTGGGTTGTGGGGGTGAGACCCATCCAGACACAGGTAGAATGTGCAAACTCCACACGGACAATGACCCAGGGCCGGGATTTAACCCGGGTCCTCAGCACCGCGAGGCAGCAGTGTTAACCACCGCGCTACTGTGCCGCCCGGTCAACATTTAACCTCCACATGAGCAAATACTGTAGCTCCAATCACAATTATCCAGCCTGTTCCCATATTCCTTCAACTGTTTACCCTTCATCCATCCTATCCAACCTAATCTTCAATATTACCAGTGAATTCCACGGCCTCAACTCCTCGTGAAATTTCTCACAACTCCTCGTGAAATTTCTCCTGCCCTTTGTTCCAAGCCTGACATTTAATCTTGTATCTGTTCTCAACTACTCCCTCATCTGTTTCTATCTACAGTCCCTTTTTTTAAGAAACCCAAACTTCATAGCAGGTTACCCATTAGTCTGCATTGTTAGTAAAATGAAAAACATTTTATTACTGCAATCACAGAGCTGCATTCAACCTATGGCACTGAAATATGCCATTTGGCTCAACTATTCTATACTGGCATTTATATGTTAGACAAGCCACTGCTCTTGATTTAACTTAATCTAGCTTCCCCTTAAATGCATCAATGTTATTTACTTCATCGTCTCCATGTAGTACGGAGTACCATACCCATACCACAATCTGGATAAATAAGTTTAACTAGAATTTTCTATTTGACTTATTAGCAACATCTTGTGTTTATGGCCCTCCCACGACTTAAAATATTTTCTCTACACCGTAAAACCTGTTTATAATCTCAAGGACTATAAGGTTCCCCTGGCCTTCTTGTATCTAGAGAAAAGTCTGCTCAATTTTTCTTGAAGGTGCAATCTCTCAGTTTTGATGTCAGCCTTGTAAACCCAGATGATATAAATTGGCCTTTCTGACAATTGAATTCAATATTAAATTTGAAAGAAATGTACTCCAGTCTCAAACAAAACTAATTACGAAGGTATGAGGGGTTATTTGGCTACGGTAGATTGGTAAAAAGCTGGAACGTATTAGTAATTTTAACAATGCACTTAGAATATCATAGCATGACCAAAGTCAACAGGGTTATACAAAATGGAAATTCTGTTTGACAAATTTATGAAAGTTTTTTGACGATGTAACTAGTAGTGTAGATAAAGGGGAACCTGTAGATGTAGAATAGTTGGATTGTAAAAAGACATTTGATAGGGTGCCATACAAAGGTTAATAGACAAGACAAGGGCTCACAGAGTTGGGGGTAACTTTTAGCACGAATAGTGGATTTGTTAAGACAGGAAGCAAAGTGAGATTTTCATATCGGCAGGCTGTGTCTAGTGGATGTCACATGGATTATTGATTAGGTGTTCAGCTATTTATAATCTATATGAATGATTTAGGCAGATTCTGACAATTGTAAGGATACTCCTTTTTAAACCCTTTTTTCTCCATTCTTTTGTTTTGCTATTACAATCTTTGTCCAAGGACAATTGATGGGCCTGTGCCTTTAATGTGGACTTTTGTCTTTATTTCGAGCAGAAGCATGGGCTGGCTTGAACTGAAGCTTGACCCATGACCCTAAGGCAAGGCAGTTTTCATGACGCTGTCTGTAATTCCAACCAGCAGATTCCAGAGGGTCACACAACCTTTAATTCAAAAAAACAGATTCCAGAACGATTTGACTGACAGTGACGACTCAGACTGATGGACTTGGCTGGCATTAATGAGCTGGCTCAAAATGCTGGGCTTTGCCAATACCCGGTGGGGATTGGTTCTGACTTCTCTGGAATATTTCCCTCATCCCAGTAAGGCTGGGTTGTTTTCAGTTTCACTTTCTCTTTGATATGATAGATTCTCTCCGAAACATAAGTCTGAGGGTACTTATCTCGCTCTAGAAAGTCTGGGCATAGTTTTCTTCAGACTGCAGAAAAGTAGTCAGTCAACAAGCTGGAAGCAGGGGCTAATGCAAACTCAAGTGTCTCTTTAGGAAGACGTGATGTGGAGATTACGGCGTTGGCCTGGACCCCAGTCTTTAGGAAGAGAGAAGCCTGCTTGCAAACCTGGAGCTGAAGGCCCAGTTTGATAAAAATTAAAGTGCCTCTCCAGGTGAGATCCTAGTACTGAATACATGTTTCTGCTGGAGGACTATCGCCAACTGTACATCGTTGCTTCGATCGTTCAGCATGCTGGGAGGACAGTCTGCTGCAAACAATCCAACATCGAAAGCAAGGACTCACATATTTGTTCATCTTAATCATTATTATTTTCACCCTTTCCTCTGTGTTTGTTTGTCTTGTGCGTGTGTGTGCGCGCGCTCGCACGAGTGTGTGAGTAGAGGCTGGGACAGTTAAAGGGGGGCAGTAGGTTAGCTTGCAGTTATTCCATTTTGGGGGGGGGGGGAGAGAACTAGGGAGGTGCATATACATTTGGGTGCCGGAGAAACAATTATATTAGTTATGTCCAATACAGAGAGGGCAATACGAGCATGGATTTGGTGTTGTTATTATTCACCTTAATAGTAAGTGCAGAAAAGTAGAAATTTGAAAAAAGCGTGAAACTTGTTAATGTTGAGGTTTGAAGAGAATTTGGTATACTTGTACAAGAAACTTGGAAATTTAGCATGCAGGTATTGGAAGCAATTAGAAAGACAAATGGCATGTTCTCCTTTATTGTAAGGAGATTGAAGTCTAATAATAAGGAAGTCTTGCTATAATTATTCAGGACTTTGAGGAGACTATACTTAAAATACTATGTGCAGTTTGGTCTCCAACGTTAAGTACGGTTATACTTTCATTGGAGGTTGTGCAGCTAAAGTTAACTTGGTTGGTCCCCGGGAATCAAATGCTTCTCATAATGAGGCTGAGCAAATTGAGCCTATATTCTTTGGAGTTTAGAAGAATGAGAGGTGATCTAATTGAAACATACGGGATTCTAAAGGGGCCTGACCAAGTAGACAGAAGTTGTTTCCGCTGGCAGGGGAATCTAGAACACGGGTACAGTCTCAGAATGAGAGGTTGAGTTTTTAGGACTGAGATGAGGAGAACATTTTCACTCAAAGGGTTGTGAATCTTAGGAAGTTTCTATCTCCTGAGTGTTGTGGATGCTCCATTTTTGAGTATATTTAAGGCTGAGAAAGACAAATGTTTGCTCTTAGGAAATTAAGGAAAATGGGGCAGATAGGAACATTTTATTCAGGTGGAAAATCAGCCATGATCTTACTGAATGGTGGAGTAGGCTTGAGAGATATAATCGGCTCCTGCTCCTATTTCTTATGTTCTTTATAAGAACTCTAGCCTGGAGATAGAGGCAGAGATCTTGTTACTACTGAGATCTCAGAATGGCAGCAGTGTGAACTTTTCACCCAAGCTTGCAACAATTTAACAAGCATAGATTGAATTATTCCAAATTCAGGTTGGATCTGCAGAGAGCACGCCGAGCTGTGTAACAATGGGGTACAGGACTGACAGGTGCAGATGTCACTGTGCGACAATGGATCTGTCCAGTTTTAGTGACCATTGCTAGGATCAATTGGAGATGATAAATTAAATGTCTCCGACAAGCATACCCCTCGAGTGGCATTTTCCCTGAAGCAGGTTAGTACACCGATAGTAAGCTACCCACATGAAAAAAATATACATTTTTTTATGACTTCATGTGAGTGATGCAAGTGTCACTGGCAAGGCCAGTATTTATTGTCCATCCGAATTTCCCATGAGACGGTTGTGGTGAGCTGTCTTTTTGAACTGCTACAGACCATGTTGTGTACGTACACCCACAGTGCTATTAAAAGGAAAGAGGAACAGTGAAGAAAAGGCTGGGTAGATGAGGTGCAAATCAAGCAGGCTGCTTTGTCCTGTATGATGTTCTTTCATGTTGGAGCTACACTCAGCCAGGCAATCGAATATGTTCCATCACAATCCTGACATTGCTTTGCGCATTGTGCTGTTTCTAATGAAATCAAATTGGCTGAAAACTGGCCTTGTTTCTGGTGATCCCAGGAACAGGTAGAGGTGGATCATTTACCCTATACTTCTGTCTGATAAAACACATCACCGCCTTGTCTTTTACACTCACACGCTGGGATTCAGCATCATTTCAGAAGGCATGCTCATGGAGCTGCCTTCTTCCATTAGTTCTTCAATTATCTTCCACCATACTTGACATTAGATTGTTTTTGAATTTTTTTTTTTAATATAGAGTACCCAATTCTTTTTTTTTCCAATTAAGGGGCAATCTAGCGTGGCCAATCCACCAACCCTGCACATCTTTGGGCCGTGGAGGGGGAGAATGTGCCAACTCCACACTGACAGTGACCCGGGGCCGGGATTGTTGATAGCAGATTGTTGATCTTATTACTTGGCTTGTCTATATGATGCTTCTTCTGCTGTTTAGCATGAATGAGGCTCTGTGTTGTAGTTTCACCAATCTAGCACTTCATTTTCAGATGCACTTGGCATAATCTTCTACATTCCTCATTGTAAGAGGAGGGGCAGCACAGTAGCATTGTGGATAGCACAATTGCTTCACAGCTCCAGGGTCCCAGGTTCGATTCCCACTTGGGTCACGGTCTGTGCGGAGACTGCACATCCTCCCTGTGTTTGCGTGGGTTTCCTCCGTGTGCTCCGGTTTCCTCCCACAGTCCAAAGATGTGCAGGTTAGGTGGATTAGCCATGTAAAATTGTCCTTAGTGTCCAAAATTGCCCTCAGTGGGGTTACTGGGTTATAGGGATAGGGTGGAGGTGTGGACCTTGGGTAGGGTGCTCTTTCCAAGAGCTGGTGCAGACTTGATGGGCCGAATGGCCTCCTTCTGCACTGTAAATTCTATGATAATTCTATGATTCTATGATCCCCCTTTTTGATCAGGGATCAGTGTTGGGACCTCAAATGGGTACAATCTATATTAATAACTTGGTTGAAGGGACCAACTGTATTGTAGCCAAATTTGCTAACAACACAAAGATAGGTAGGAAAGCAAGTTGTGCAGAGGTCAGAAAGAGTCTGCAAAGGGATGTAGATAGGTTAAATGAGAGGGCAGAAAATTAGCAGATTCAGTATAATGTGGGCAAGTGTGAGCAGGAAGAATAGAAAGGGAGATTATTTAAATGGAGACTGCAAAATGCTGCAGTAGAGGGGGATCTGGGGTCCTTCTACATGAATCACAAAAAGTTAGCATGCAGATACAGCAATTGAATAAGAAAGGCAAATTATAATGTTTGCCTTTACTGAAATTTTTTTTTTTTTTTTTTTTTAAATTTAGAGTACCCAATTCATTTTTTCCAATTAAGGGGCAATTTAGCATGGCCAATCCACCTAGCCTGCACATCTTTGGGTCGTGGGGGGCGAAACCCACGCAGACACGGGGAGAATGTGCAAACTCCACACGGACAGTGAACCAGAGCCGGGATCGAACCTGGGACCTCGGCGCCGTGAGGCTACAGGGCTAACCCACGCCTTTACTGAAATGAGGATGGAGTACAAAAGCAGGGTGATCTTCCTCAAGCTTGCGCTTCCATTCAATAAGATCATGATTGATTTGATTGTGGCCACTTTCACTGTTGCCCACCCCCCAACCCATGACTCCCTTGTATATCAAAAATCTGTCTAACTCAGCCTTGTATATATTTAATAATCAAGCCCCGCTTCGGGGAAAAGCATTCCAAATATTAATAACCCTGTAAGGGAGGAAATTCCTCATCTCTGCCTTAAATTGGAGACCACTTATATTGAAACTGTGTCCCTAGTTCTAGATTCCACCAAGAGGGGAATCATCATCTCAGCATCTACCCTGTCAATCTCCCTCAAGCCGTAATGTTTCAATAAGATCAGTTCTAGTTCTTCCGAATTCCAATGAGTATCGGCCCAACTCATTCAACCTTTCCTCATAAGACAACTCCTGCATTCCAGGAATCAGCCTAGTGAACCTATCTCAACTGCTTTCAATGCAATTATATCTCTCTTTAAGTAAAGAGACCAAAACTGTACATAGTATTCGATGTGCTGTCTCACCATGCCCTCCAGTCATAGCAAGACTTGCCTAATTTAATACTACATCGCTCTTGCCTCGGTTGACCCAGATAGCCCATGGTTTTTGTCTTAATGCTTGGAGTATTTTGTTGAGCCATATCAAAGGATAGTTAAAGAGTTAACCATCTACAAGATTCTCACCAAGACTTCTTCAACAACACCTTCCAAACCATTGACCTCTACTACCTAGATCAGGGGTGGGCAAACTACGGCCCGCGGGCCGCATGCAGCCCGCCAAAGGTATTTCTGCGGCCCACCAAGTCATTAAAAAAAAAAAAAAAAAATTTTTTTTTAAAATTTAAAAATAAAATTTAAAAAAAAATTTTTTTTTTAAAATTTTTTTTACGGTTAATGGGGGGGGGGGGGCTGTTGGGTTACTTACTGGTATAGGGTGGATACGTTGACTTGAGTAGGGTGATCATTGCTCGGCACAACGTCGAGGGCCGAAGGGCCTGTTCTGTGCTGTACTGTTCTATGTTCTATATGAGGCGCCCAGAATCATAACCGGGTGAAGTAATTATTTTACTTAATATACTATGCGGCCCTTTGTGAATTGTGAATTTCTGAATGTGGCCCTTGCACGGAAAAGTTTGCCCACCCCTGACCTAGATGGATGAGGGGGAAACAGTTGCATGGGGCAGCAGAACATGCAAGTTTCCCTCAAAGCCACACACCTTCCTGATTTGGAACTGTACCTTACTGTTCCTGGGTCAAACTCCCTCTCTAACAGCACCGTGGTGTACTTACACCACATGCGCTGTGGCGGTTCAAGAAAGAAGTTCACCACCACCTTCTCAAATGCAGTTAGGGATGGTCAATAAATGTTAACCTTTCCAGTGATGACCACATCCCCTCTGTAGATACTTGGTTTTTATTCCAGGTTATGTTTAACTAACTGAATTTAAATTCCCCAGCTAGTGGTAGGATTCGCGTTCATGTCTCTGGACCATTAATCCAGGCTTTCAGATTACGAGTCCAGTAATATTACCACTATATTACTGCACACAGACAGTAATTGAAGGGCACCTATTAATGCATCTACAGCAGCATGCCACACAATACTAAAAGGCTAGTACTTTTAAAGCTTTACTCCTCCAACTTGTTTTCTTTCAACATATACAGCAGGCCGCATTTACAGTAAATTAATTACAAGAAAAACTATATTTTAGCCAAATCTGGTAATTAACTTCTTTATTAACTCGAAGACTCAACATTGTTTTCTTGTTAAGCTATCACTGGACCTTAGTTCCGTTACAACTGATCAGAAATTATGATTGAGAACTAGTGAACATTATAAAAGAATGATAGCAACCAATAGCACATAACTGAAGTTCAATTCAATAACATTCCAATCAACAATGACTTGCATTAATATAACATCCACAACATATTGAAACTTAAACAATTCTGGGAATTATGCTAATTATAACGTCCAAGGACATTTTTCTAATTCTTTCATGGAATGTGAACATTACTGGCAAGGCCAGCATTGTTGCTCATCCATAATTGCCCTTGAAAAGGTAACCCAATATTGGACATTTTACCTAAGTATTACCAGATAGAAAACATGCATACAAATTAGGAGGAGTATGCTACTGGCCCTTCAAGCCTGCTCCACCATTCAATAAGATTATGGCTAAATCTTTTTTAAAAATACATTTAGAGTACCCAATTCTTTTTTTTTCCAATTAAGGGGCAATTTAGCGTGGCCAATCCACCTACCCTGCACGTCTTTGGGTTGTGGGGGTGAGACCCACACAGACATGGGGAGAATGTGCAAACTTCACAGGGACAGTGACCCGAGGCCAGAATTGGACCCGGGTCCTCGGCGCAGTGAGGCAGCAGTGCTAACCGCTGCGCCACCCAAGATTATGGCTAAATCTGATTGTAACCTCAACTCAACATTCCCACCTGCCTTCAATAACCTTTTACTCTCTTGCTCATCAAGAATCTATCTATCTCTGCCATAAAATATTCATGGGCTTTGTTTCCATTACCATTTGAGGAAGAGAGTTCCAAAGACTCTCAACCCCCAGAGAAAAAATTTCTCATCTATCTTAAATGGACGACACCTTATTTTTAAACAGCGGCTCCTAATACTAGTTCCTCCCACAAAAGGAATATCTTTTTCCCATCCACCATGGTCAAAACCCCTCAAGATCTTGTATGTTTCAATCAAGTTGCTTTTTACTCTTCTAAAACTCCAGCAGCTATAACCTAGCCTGTCCAATCTTTCCTGATAAGACCTGCCCAATCGAGGTATTAAGTTTATTAAACTTCACTGAACTGCTTCCAGTGCATTTAGATCCTTTCTTAAATAAGGATACCAATATTCTACAGAATATTCTACATGTTGCCTCATCAATGTCCTGTAGAATATGTTTTTTGCCATGTTTCAAACCCAGGATCTTTTGTGTTTAAAGCGAACATGATAACCATTACGTATAATCTCCCTACTTTTGTACTCCCTTGCAATAAATGATAATATTCTATGAGCTTTCCTAATTACTTGCTTTACCTGCATGCTAACCTTTTGCAATTCGTGCACTAGGACCCTTTGATCCACTGCACCTCAGAGCCCAGCAATCTCTCACCATTTTGTTATGATTCTTTTACATTTTTCTTACCAAAATGAACAATTTCCCACATTACACTCCCATTTGCCAGATTTTTGTCTACTCACTTAACCTATCTATAAATCTTTGCAGTTCATTTATATGTATCTAATGGGATCTTTGTGAACAGTGCATAGAAGACCACACTGAACAGATTGCAATGACCAGAACCTACAAGTTAAAAAAAATAATATTTTATTGGAATTTTGCAGTTTATAAATTCAAAACAAAATAATCAATTACCCCTTTTAGTGTACAGTACTCATTTCCATGGATAATTGGTGCAACCATGGACCTTCCCAATTTAATGAATCTTCTGAAGGTAGATGATAATTACAGACAGAAGTGAAAAAGGGATGGTTCAATTGGTGAAAACTGTGTCACTGAGCCAGTCATAAAAGACTCCATAGTGAGTTCTCATTCAATAATCAATTAACTTCTGTCAACTTAAATACCATTGCACCATTTGTAATGACTATTTCGACATGTCTAATGTTTCTTGATTGTATTGAAGCATCTGAGTGTAACATGATCCATGTAGAAACATGAATATTATTGCACTGTGATGGCCAGTTTGAAATGTTTGTCATGCTCTTTCAAATATTTTACAAATAAAGAATATTTTTGGGAAAGAAAATAGCTGCTGTTAGCCAGGGTAGAGGATAACTTCACATTTTGTCACATTTTATTTTTTCTGCCATGTTCTTGATCACTGACCCCATGTTAATCCATAAGCCCCTACCCAGTCCTAATTTAGTGCAATAACCACTTGTAGGGCATCTTGCTTTTTTGAAAAACAAAATACACAACATCGACTGGTTCCCCTATCGACCTTGCAAGTTACACCCTCAGAAAACTCTAACAGATTGTCAAACGTAATTTCCCTTTCGTAAAAGTGTGTTGATTCTACTTTAAAATATTATAGCTTTTTAAAAAAAATTCTTGTTGGGGCGGCACAGTAGCACACAGGTTAACAGTTGCTTCACAATGTCAGGGACCCGGGTTCGCTTCCTGGCTTGGGTCTGCGTGGGTTTCCTCTGGGTGCTCCGGTTTCCTCCCACAAGTCCCGAAAAACCTGCTTGTTAGGTGAATTGGACATTCTGAATTCTCCCTCACTGTATCCGAACAGGTGTCGTAGTGTGGTGACTAGGGGATTTTCACAGTAACTTCATTGCAGTATAGTATAAGCCTACTTGTGACACTAATAAAGATTATTACCACATCCTTAATAATAGATTCTATCATTTTGCCTACGCCTGATGTCATCTTTCTTAAATAAATTAGATTATGTTTGCTACCTTCCAATCTTTTGGAACTGTTCCAGAATCTAAGGTATTCTGGAAGAGCTAAACTAGGCTTATCTAGGCTGGATGGAACCCATGAAACTCCTCTCTGCATTCCTCCAGAGCTAGTTTTCAAAAGCCCGGTCAAATAGATAGATTTGAGTGGGACATTCGGCATAATCTGCTCCGCCAATCACAGGCATTTGCTATGTGGAAGATAACAATTTCTGATCATCGCCACAGCGCATTCGGGGGCCTGGAGAGCCCAGAAGCGGGGGTGGTGGATGCTGATGGCGAGGCCCAAGAAGCCGGGGGCAGTTGGAGAAGGGCAAGGCCCAGGGGCAGGGGAGATGAGGGCACAGGACTGGGAGAAAAGAGCTTGTTGGGGACTGGTGGGAAAGTGTAATTTCAAGTATAAGGTTGTGCCAAAATCTATCTTCCAAACTTTGCTGATAGGCCCCTTGAGTGAGAAAAAATTTGAAATGTGGCCCCCAGGTGAATAGGTTGGACAATCCTGATCTAAACCAATGCACTCACTACTGCTGTAGCTAACGCTTTTAAACGTTAAGATGCAGGACATCAGTTCATCAGAATATGCCACAATTAAGTCCTGTTACTTTCTTCATTTAGTCATAACGACTCAGATGGAGGCCATTTGGCTCAGAGTCCACGTTTCAGTACATTTCTTCAAGTCGCTCTTTCTTGTTAGACCCTTGATTCTCCATTATTTCTGAAATTTGGGGCAGCACGGTGGCGCAGTGGTTAGCATTGTTGCCTTACGGCGCCGAGGTCCCAGGTTCAACCCCGGCTCTGGGTCATTGTCCGTGTGGAGTTTGCACATTCTCCCCGTGTTTGCGTGGTTTCGCCCCCACAACCCAAAGATGTGTAAATTAGGTGCATTGGCCACGCTAAATTGCCCCTTAATTGGAAACAATGAATTAGGTACTCTAAATTTTTTTTTAAATTCTGGAATTTGAGCCCACTACCATGAAATCGGTACAAAGTATTTAAAAACATTAAAAATAGGAACAGAGTTGACAATATGGCCCATCAAACCTATTCAGTCATTCAATATGATCTTGGTTGATTGTTAATGCCTGCATTATAGTTATCCTGACTATCTCTGATGGGTCCACATTTATTTTCACAATTCCCTTCCTATTTAAAGGCAAAATATGTCTAACAAACTTGAGTATGTTCTTTAATGAATGATAATGTGGTTGATGTTGAACTTTTATTTATTTTTAAAAGATGTAATTGAATTTTTCCAATTAAGGGGCAATTTAGTGTGGCCAATCCACCTAGCCTGCACGACTTTTGGGCTGTGGGGGTTAGACCCGCGCAGACACGGGGAGGAAGTGCGAACTCCACACTGACAGTGACCCGGGGCCGGGATGGAACCAGGGTCATCAGCAGTGTGCCACAGTGCCGCCCTCTGTTGGACTTTTATACAATATCAATGAAGTAATAGACCTGTTAAGAAAATCAAAGCAGTGGAATTAGAGGGGCAGTGTCATCATGTATATGAAGTTGACTAAAACACTGATAGCAGAGATTAATGGTAAAGTTTATCTTTCAGGCTAGAGGGCAATTTCCAATCGTCCCCCTGAAGGGTTGGTGTTGGGACTACTGCTCTTTTTAATCTATATTAATGGCCCAGACTTAGAATAGAATAGAACAGTACAGCACAGAACAGGCCCTTCGGCCCTCGATGTTGTGCCGAGCAATGATCACCCTACTCAAACCCACGAATCCACCCTATACCTGTAACCCAACAACCCCCCCCCTTAACCTTACTTTTAGGACACTACGGGCAATTTAGCATGGCCAATCCACCTAACCCGCACATCTTTGGACTGTGGGAGGAAACTGGAGCACCCGGAAGAAACCCACGCACACACGAGGAGGACGTGCAGATTCCGCACAGACAGTGACCCAGCCGGGAACTGAACCTGGGACCCTGGAGCTGTGAAGCATTTATGCTAACCACCATGCTACCATGCTGCCGTGCTGCCCTTGGGTACAAAAGTTTCAAAGTGTGCAGATGACAAACAATTTGGAAATGAAACAAAGAGCAAGTAGCAAATTAACAGATTTCAGGAGTCCAGCAAGTGAAACAGTCAGACACATGAAAGATTAATTTGAATGCTGAGACTGTAAAGTGATGTATTTTGGTCAGAAGAATAGGAGAAGCAATATGAACTAAATGGTCACATTTTAAGGGATTGCAGGAACAAGAGCCCTGGGGTTGGAGTTAGTAGGGCAAGTGCCAAAGCTGTTAAAAAAAGCATACAAGGTGCTGGAATTCATAAGCAGAGACACAGAGTGTAAAAGCAAAGAGGATATGATAAACCTAACGCTAACAAGTCAGGTCTCAGCTGGAGTATTGCATCCAATTGTGAAAAGTTTTGGTCTCTTTATTTAAGGAAAGATATACTGGCATTGGGAGGCAGTCTGGAGAAGGTTCACTCGATTGATCCCAAGTATGGATCCCGGATATTCTTATGAGGAGAGGTTCAGTTGGTTGGGTCTGTTCTCATTGGCATTTAAAAGACCTTATTGAGACATATAGGATTCTCAGGGGGCTTGACAGAGTAGATGCTGAGAGGTTGTTTCCCCTTGTGGGAGAGTCTAGGACCTGAGGGCATAATCTCAGGGTAAGGGTCGCCCATTTAAGACAGAGATGAGGAGAAATTTCTTCTCTCAGAGGATAGTGAATCTGTGGAATTCTTTACCACAGAGGGCTTTAGAGGCTGGGTCATTAAATATGTTCAAGGCTGAGACAGACATTTTTAATCAGTAAGGGAATCATGGATTATGGGGAAACGGCAGGAAAGTGGAGTTGAGGATTATATAAAAACAGCCATGATCTCATCGCATGGCGGAGCAGACCCAATGGGCCAAATGGCTTACTTCTGCTCCTACGTCTAATGGTCTTAATTCTGAGCACCACTCTATAAGGACATGAAAGCATTGGACAAGGTACAGAGATTTACTGAAATAGCACCATGAATGAGGAAATTCAGTTATGTGGAGAGAGTAACTAATTGTTCTCCTTAGAGCAGATAATGGTAAGAGGAAATTTGACAGTGTTCAGTGCTTCAAGAGATTTTCATAACAATGAATCAGAAAAAACTATTTCCACCAGCAGGACTGCCAATGACCAGAGGGCACAGATTTTAACATAAGTGCCAAAAAGAACAAGAGGGAAGCAATGGGATTTTTGTTTGCACAGTTGAGACTTTAGATTTATAAAGAAAAAAAAATCAGAATACCCAGCTCCTTTTTTCCAATTAAGGGGCAATTTAGCGTGGCCATCTTTGGGTAGTGCGGATGAGACCCATGCAGACACGGGGAGAATGTGCAAACTCCACATGACCAACGACTCGGGATCGAACCTGGGTCCTTGGCGCCATGAAGGGGTAGTGCTAACCAATGTGCCATTGTGCCACCCTACACAGTTAAATCTTTGTGATCTGAAACTCACTGCCTGAAAGTAGTGCTGGAAGCAGATTTAATAGGGATTGAAGTTATTAGAAAAGTAAAGATTTCTCTGAAGAAAGAGGAAAGGAGTGGAACTTATCGGATAGCTTTCAAAGAGCCAGGAATGATGGGCCAAATAGCTTTCTTCTGCGTTGAAAGATCCTGCAATGCTGTATCATGTCTTCAGGAGAACCCAACATATTACTTATATAAACAGGAAATGCTGGATAAACTCAGCAGGTCTGGCAGGATCTGTGGAAACAGTGCTAACGCTTTGGATCTAAATTATCCTTCTACAGACCTCCAATGTATTACTTGTTATGTAGATAAACAAAGCAGCCAATTTGCATTCAGCAACATCACAAAAAGCAGAGATGTCATTGCAACTTTCCCTCAGCAGAAGCTCATTAACATCTCATTTTGAAGATGAAACCGTAACATTGCAGCACTCTTGTCCTTAGCGTTCACTGGTGTTAGTGTACATGTATTTTGAACCTGCAA
Source organism: Scyliorhinus canicula (assembly GCF_902713615.1). Taxonomy (NCBI): domain Eukaryota; kingdom Metazoa; phylum Chordata; class Chondrichthyes; order Carcharhiniformes; family Scyliorhinidae; genus Scyliorhinus; species Scyliorhinus canicula. Next base: position 41,766,493 of record NC_052163.1, read on the forward strand.
CTTGCCAAGAATAACTGAATCAAGTTGACACTTGAGGTACTTTTACACATCTTACAGAGCCACAGAATAGGGGCAGACCATTCAGACGAATTGATCCATGCCAGTGTTTATATTCCATACAAGCCTCCACCCATCATTCTTCACATAACCCTATTAACTTATCCTACTCCTTGATCCTGAAGCGGGACAAGGACCCTCTGCAGTGTGGATCATATAGGCCGATTTTGTTGCTGAACGCCGACGCTAAGCTGCTGGCAAAGATCCTGGCCACTAGAATAGAGGATTGTGTGCCGGGGGTCATACATGAAGACCAGACGGGGTTTGTGAAGGGAAGGCAGCTGAACACAAATGTGCGAAGACTCCTCAATGTCATTATGATGCCGGCGGTGGAAGGGGAGGCGGAGATAGTGGTGGCGTTGGACGCGGAGAAGGCCTTCGATAGGGTGGAGTGGGAGAACTTGTGGGAGGTGTTGGAGAGGTTCGGGGTGGGATTTATTCGGTGGGTGAGGCTGCTCTACGAGGCCCCGATGGCAAGTGTAGCCACGAATAGGAGGAGGTTGGAGTACTTTCGGCTGCATCGGGGGACGAGACAGGGGTGCCCCCTGTCCCCCTTGCTCTTCGCGTTGGCAATTGAGCCCCTGGTCATGGCATTGAGGGAGTCAGGGAACTGGAGTGGCATGGTGCGCCGGGGGGGGGGGGAGGGAGGGGGGAGGAGCATAGAGTGTCACTGTACGTGGACGACCTGCTGCTGTATGTGGCGGACCCGGTGGGGGGGATGCCGGAGGTGATGAGGATCCTTGGGGAATTCGGGGGTTTCTCGGGGTATAAGTTGAACCTGGGCAAGAGCGAGGTGTTTGTGGTGCACCCGGGGGATCAAGAGGAGGGGATTGGGAGGCTCCCAATGAAGCAGGCAGGGAAGAGCTTCAGGTACCTAGGGGTCCAGGTGGCTGGGAATTGGGGGGCCCTGCACAAGCTCAGCCTCACAAGGTTGGTGGAGCAGATGGAGGAGGAGTTTAAGAGGTGGGATATGTTACCGCTGTCGCTGGCGGGGAGGGTGCAGTCCGTCAAGATGACGGTGCTCCCGAGGTTTTTGTTCTTGTTCCAGTGCCTCCCCATCTTTATCCCAAAGGCCTTTTTCAGGAGGGTCAACAGCAGTATTACAGGATTTGTGTGAGCGCATGGGACTCCAAGGGTTCGAAGAGTGTTCCTGGAACGAGGCAGGGATAGGGGGGGGGTGGCTGGCGTTGCCCAACCTCTGTGGGTACTACTGGACAGCCAACGCAGCGATGGTGCGTAAGTGGGTAATGGACGAGGAAGGGGCAGCATGGAAGAGGATAGAGGCGGCGTCATGTGTGGGCACGAGCCTGGAGGCGCTGGTAACGGCGCCGCTGCCGCTCCCTCCAACGAGGTATACCACGAGCCTGGTGGTGGCGGCTACCCTCAAAATTTGGGGGCAATGGAGATGGCACAGAGGAGAAATGGGGGGCTCGATGGAGGCCCCGATACGGGGGAACCATCGGTTCGTCCCAGGGAGCATTGATGGCGGATTCCGGGGCTGGCACAGGGCAGGGGTTAGGAGGTTGAGGGACCTGTTTGTGGAGGGGAGGTTCGCGAGCTTGGGGGAGTTACAGGGGAAGTTTGGGCTCCCCCCGGGGAGCATGTTTAGGTACATCCAGGTGAGGGCGTTTTCCAGGCAGCAGGTGAAGGGGTTCCCCTTGCTGCCCCCACGGGGGGTGCGGGATAGGGTGCTCTCGGGGGTGTGGGTCGGAGGAGGGAGGATCTCGGACATATACCGGGTGATGCAGGAGGTAGACGAGGCCTCGGTGGAGGAACTGAAGGGTAAATGGGAAGAGGAGCTGGGTGAGGAGATTGAGGAGGGGACATGGGCGGATGCCCTGGAGAGAGTGAATTCCTCCTCTTCCTGTGCGAGGCTTAGCCTCATACAGTTCAAGGTGCTGCATAGGGCCCACATGACGGGGACAAGGATGAGTAGGTTCTTCGGGGGCGAGGACAGGTGTGCTAGGTGCTCGGGGAGCCCAGCGAACCACGCCCATATGTTTTGGGCGTGCCCAGCGTTGGGGGAGTTTTGGAAGGGGGTAGCAAAGACGGTGTCGAGGGTGGTGGGATCCAGGGTCGAGCCAGGCTGGGGACTCGCAATTTTTGGGGTGGCAGTGGAGCCAGGAGTGCAGGAGGCGATAGAGGCCGGGGTCCTGGCCTTTGTGTCCCTAGTAGCTCGGCGGAGGATCTTGCTCCAATGGAAGGATGCGAGGCTCCCAAGCGTGGAGGCCTGGATCTCGGATATGGCGGGGTTCATTAAATTGGAGAGGGTGAAATTTGCCCTGAGGGGATCAGTACAAGGGTTTTCAGGCGGTGGCAGCCGTTTCTGGACTTCCTGGCGGAACGGTAGGGAAATAGGCTGACAGCCGCAGCAGCCCGGGGGGGGGGGGAGGGGGGGAGGATTGGGGGGAGGGAGAACTGTGCACATGAGTTTGTGGAGGGTGCTATCTCCCTCTTGTTTGTTTTTTTCTTCTTCTTCTTTTTTTTTCTTTGTTGTTTTTTCTTTTTGTTTGAAGTTGCTATTTAAGCTGGGGGGGGGGGGGGGGGTATTGTTCATGGGGTGTTACCGCGGTTGTATGTTAATAGAGCTAAGATGTTTATATTTTCTATTTTGTTTTGTAAAAATTTCAATAAAAATTATTTTTTAAAAAACTTATCCTACTCCTTTCGCCCGCACTCACATATTTATCGTCCCTTTAAATACAAGTATGCTTTTCAACTCAACCTGTCGGTGAGGTCTCATGCTCCACATTCTAACTGCTCTCTCAGTAAAGTAGTTTCTTCTAAATTGTCTAATGGATTTATTAATAACTATCTTGTACATGACCTCTCTCTAACAAGTTGAACCATTTTCTGCTCCATCAAATCCTGTCATAATTTTAAAGACACTCGGCATCCCTCAGTCTTCTAGTTTATTTTATTCAAAGGATGTGGGCATTTATGGCTAAACCAGCATTTTACTGCCTATCTCTAATTGCCCTCTGCTGCTTGCTTGAACCACTGCAGTCCATGTAGTGTACAAGAACCCACAGTGCTATTAGGGAGGCCGTTTCAGGATTTTGACCCAGGAACAGTGAAGGAGAGGCGATAGAGGTCCAAGTCACGATGATGTGTGGCTTGGAGGGGAACGTGCAGTTGATGTTAATTAGGAGGAAAATTAGGGATAGTATTCGATCCAAGGAAGTAGCATATAAATTGTCCAAGAAAAACAACAGGCCTGAGGATTGGGAACTGTTTAGAATTCAGCAAAGAAGGACCAAGGGATTGATTAAGAGAAAAATAGAGTATGAAAGTAAGCTTGCAGGGAACATAAAAACTGACTGTAAAAGTTTCTATAGGTACATGAAGAAAAAAAGATTGGTGAAGACAAATGTAAGTTCCTTAGGACTGATGTACGAGGAGAGATTGAATCGGTTAGGATTGTATTTGTTGGAGTTCAGAAGAATGAGGGGGGTCTCATAGAAACCTATAAAATTCTACCAGTTCTGGACGGCGTAGATGCAGGAAGGATGTTCCGATGGTGGTTGTGTCCAGAACCAGAGGGCACAGTCTGAGGATACGGAGTAGACAATTTAGGACAGAGATGAGGAGGAATTTCTTTATCCAGAGAGTTACCAACCTGTGGAATTCATTACCACCGGAAGTAACTGAGTCCAAAACATTGTATGGTTTAAAGAAAGTTAGATATGACACTTAGGGTGAAGGGGTTCAAAGAATATGTGGGAAAGCAGGACTAAGCTATGGAGTTGGATGATCAGCCATGATCATAATGAATGGCAGAGTGAGCTTATAGGGCAGAATGGCCAACTCCTGCTCCTATTTTTTTCTGTGTTGTCAGGTATCTGCTGCCTTTGTCCTCCAAGATGGTAGTGGTCAAGGGTTTGGAGCGTGCTGTCGAAGCAGCCTTGGTGAGTTCCTCAGTTCCTGTATGGTACAAACTGTTGCCACTGAGCGTGGAGGGAGTAATGTTGAAGGTGGTGGATGGGTGTGTTGTCTTGGATGGTGTCAAGCTTTTTGAATGTTGCAAGAGCACCCATCCAGGCAAGTGGAGAGCATTCCATCACAGTCCTGACTTGTGCCTTTTAGATGATGAACAGGCTTTGGGGAAGTCAGGAGGTCAATTACTTTCCGCAGAATTCCCAACCTCTGAACTATCCTTGTAGCATTTATATATGTAGCTAGTCCAATTCAGTTTCTGGTCAATAGTAACCCCAGGATATTGATGGTGGGAGAATCAGCTCTGGTAATGCTACAATGTCATGGGGAGATGGTTAGATTATCTCTTGTTGGAAGTGTGCATTGCTTGTTATTTATGTGGCATGAATTTTACTTGCCACTTATCAGCCCAAGTGTGAATATTATTTAGGTCTCGCTTCATATGGGCACAGACTACTTCAGTATCTGAAGAGTCGTGAAATTTGCTGAACATTGTGCAATTGGCGGTGAACATCCTTATTTCTGATCTTATGATGGAAGGAAGGTCATTGATGCAGCTGAAGATGGTTGGCCCTAGGATACTACCTTTTTAAAAAAAATTTAGAGTTCCCAATTATTTTTTCCAATTAAGGGGCAATTTAGCATGGCCAATCCACCTACCCTGCACATCTTTGGGTTGTGGGGGTGAAACCCACGCAGACACGGGGAGAACGTGCAAAGTCCACACGGACAGTGATCCAGGGTCGGGATTCAAACCCGGGTCCTCAGTGCCGTAGGCAGCAATGCTAACCACTGTGCTGCCCAGGATACTACCTTGAAGAACTCCTGCAGCAATGTCCCAGGACAGAGATGATTGACCTCCAATGACCACATTATTTTAAAAAATAAATTTAGGGAGTACCAAATCTTTTTTATTCCAATTAGGGGGCAATTTAGCGTGGTTAATCCACCTACACTGCACATCTTTTGGGTTGTGGGGGTGAAACCCACGTAGACATGGGGAGAATGTGCAAACTCCACACAGACTGACCCGGGATCGAACCTGGGTCCTCAGCGGCGTAGGCAGCAGCGCTAACCACTGCTCCATTGTGCCACGCAAACCATCTTCCTTTGTGTTGGGTATGGTTCCAACCAAATGATATCAAATGACAAGTCGCTCCTTTCTCCAGCAGTCCAATACAATATCTGAAACCAATTTAAATGAACCTTAAATTCTGATAACAAGTTTGATCCTTGCATTCATCAGCATCAGAGAATTGGATCCTAAACTCAGCGAAGTTAAAAAAAAACTGAATAGTTAATTTGTTTAAATTCAAATACCCTACTTTGGCAGTTTACCTCTCCCCTATTTTCTCACATTTCTTTTTGTTCCGATTCCTCCAATGTCTTCTCATCTAAAAAACATTATTTTGCCATTTTTACTGTCTTACATTATCCACTGATAATGTTTTATATTGAACAGTTTTCTATTAAACATTTCGCAGGTTATTTAGCACACTAACTCCCAGTGTAATTGGCTATTTCTCCTACCCGTTTTCATGTTTCTGACTTGACCAAAATACTCAATTATCATTCAATTTTCAGTTCTGTTGGCTGCAGTGACAACACAACTCCAGCCAAAATGGAAATGAGTGGATACATTAAATCTTGATTTTATGCACCATCACTTACATTTAACTTTCCTCCAATCACTGCACTTTGTGGGAGAATTAATCCTGCCTTTAACAGGAAATTTTGCTGTTGTTTTGGTCATAAGTTCTGTTTGCTTTAGTCTGTACAGATTCTATTTAAATGAACTTTGCCAAATAAATAGTTTGCTGTAAAGTCACACCCAGCTTCCATTCTGTGGTTTCATATTTCCAGCATTTATAACATTTTAAAAACTATTTTTCTTCTGATCCTGCTCAACACTTCACCCTTTTGATGGCAGAGATAGGTAGGAAATGGTGCATCATCCAAGTAGATGTGCACCATGACATTATGGGGGAATGGAAGTCTTCAAGTAGAGCCTGATCCTGACCTCACCCGTTCTTTACTCAGGTTGATGAAAGTGTGAAACTCAATACCATATCAAATGATAAATCATTTTCTTCTCCGGCTATCCAATATAAAATCTGAAGTCAATTGAAATAAACCATAAATTACGATCCACAAGTTTGATCCTTGCATATATCAACAACAGCTAAATGGATCCTAAACTCAGCGAGGTAACAAAACAGTACTTAACAGCTAATTAGTTTAAATTCAAATATCCTACTTTGGCAGTTTACCTCTCCCCTATTTTCTCTCATTTCTTTCTGTCCAGATTTTTCTAATGCTTTCTCATCCCTTAAAAACTGGGATGAATATCATATGTTGAGAACGTACCATTAGATGGAGAGGGGTGTAGCATACACGCTGGCACAGATCAAATGACTGGTTTCTGTGCTGTAAATTCCCTGCAAAATACGCAGCACTCACAGCAGAGGTTACTAGATGGCCACCAGGGTTGTTCAGTTTGTTTTTAAATTTAGAGTACCCAATTCATTTTTTCCAATTTTTTTTTAGCATGGCCAATCCACCTACCCTGCACATCTTTGGGCTGTGGGGGCGAACCCCACGCAAACACGGGGAGAATGTACAAATTCCGCACAAACAGTGACCTAGAGCCGGGATTGAACCTGAGACCCCGGTGCCGTGAGGCAGCAGTGCTACCCACTGCACCACCTTGCTGCCTGGGTTGTTCAGTTTTGCCTCCCTAATCTATAAGCACTAAAACTATTTGGAACATATCCAAAATAAAAACGGAATTGCACAGACTGGGGTCTAATCTGGGAATTTTAGTCTTTATGGTTCAGGCGCTACAGAATAGACTCCAGCAGGAAGGGTCTGAGCAGCATATTTCAAATGCAGACACAATCAGTGAAATTAGGTACAGAATTAACACAATACATTTGCATGCAGCCTCCAGGTTTCACTCACCCCTATAATCATTTGTCTACCCAAAGGTAACATTACAAAATCCAAGACACTTGATAACATCATTGCACTACAGTATCTATGAAATCTGTTCAATACCAGCCAACAATTTCAGAATCCCTCTCACTTGACTCAAGCCAGTAGGCAGTTGTAGAGTCAGACTACTCCCTGTACTAACTCGTCTAAACTCAGAAGCATTGTATATTTTCACATTTGCCTGTACATCTGCATCCTACACCACACAAGTATGTAAGCAATGTTCAATGTTAAAGAGAAAACACAAATACCAAGTGTGTGTGTGTATGTGTGTCCGAACAGCACAAATTGGCCAGCCACAAGGAAGATGTGTTAAAGAAATCTCACTCAGGCCAGCCAGGTAAATCTTACACTAGGGAAGGTGGCCCCCAACAATTACTTTTACAAAAACTTTCTAAAATGCATAGCTTATAAATCACACCTCGATTTTCTCCCCTATGCTTGAAGATTATCATTCTAGTTCCAATGGCACAGACACCAGTCTCCCTCTGATACTTTACATAATTGGCTAATGTCTGAACATAGGGAGTGAGTATTAGCAGTCTATTTGTAGGGATGAGGGGTGGCATTCATAGTTGAGCCCAATCCAATCTCCTTTACAGAAGGGATGACTGCACAGGATTCAGATCCGGAAACAGACAAATTTCCTGCTCCCCAGCTAAAGAGCACTGAATCCAATTGTAGAACCTCAACTGGAACTACACCACCTCCAGATTAAGCTTGAGAACTGTACCCTAAGGCATATGACTCAGTTATGGACAAATTGCAACCTGCCCACAACTTTAACATAAACAGTGGATAAACAACCCCCATGGTGCTAGAGTTACAACACCACCAGCAAACTAAAAGTACCAGCAACACAATTTGGTTTCACCCATGATCTATACGTTAATTTTGGTAGTGTGTACAGATATCTTCCTACCCCCACCTCTCACACAAGGCAGTCAGCATCTCATCTGCAATCATGTTGAAAATCTTAATTTTGACTTCTGTAATCACATTATGTTTTACAAAGTTCCTAAATGGAGCTTCCCCTCCCCCCACCCCACCCCCACAAAGGTCTGTGTACCAAAGCCTTGTATTTACATGTTGTAGAGAGACTTTGCACGACCACTGGATATCCCAAGGTGGTTTATAATCAATTAAGCACTTTAAGTCACTGATGTAATGTCTGAAACTGGACTGCCAATGTGCACACAGCAAGCTTCCACAAACAACAATGTGATAGCAGACAAAATCTGTTTTTGAGATGTTGAGGATAAACATTGGCCAGGAGGCTGTGGGGATAACTCCTGTTTTTCTTCAAGATAGTGCCATGGGATCTTTTACATTCACTTGAGAGGGCAGAGGTGCAGATGATAAATTCACACAAAGCATTGGCTTTATATATATACATATATATATATAGCCCGCTACAGCCTGACCAATATAACTGGGCCATTAAATCTACCAGGCTTGTCCAGCCAGGGTATTCTGGACCACTGCAGCCAGACGGAGATGATGAATATAAATGCGGCAGAGAGGAAGGGTTGGGATCCTCTCACCACAGGCCCTGAGTTTGGGCCCTGTTCAAGTGCCAGGGTTGGCCAGGCCGGCCCCAGCCTGGAGGATGCGACTGGTGAGACCAGGCCTTGGGCCTGGGCGCGGGCCGCTCCGAATATGGCGGCAAAATTTCAAACGGGGCCTCGGGGAAGGAGGGAAGCGGCCTCGGTCCGAGAAACCACACGGCGGTATCGGGGGCGGGTGGGGGAAGGGAGAATGGGAGAGCGGCGGGAGGCTAGCAGCTGTCCCCGGACCCGGCTCACGCTGCCGGTTACCTTAGGCTTCTCGTCCGCCATTGTGTCTTCTCGCCCGCGTCTCCTCGGCACAAAGAGACAGAGAGAAGGAGCAGGAGAATCGGGGAGGGGAGGCGAGCGCGCGCCCCCTGCACCTCGCGGGTGCGAGCACGTCGCACGCCAGACCCATCGGGTGCGCGCACGCCGGGTCGCGTGCCCGCCCCCGCGAGTTGCCCCTTCCCGGGCTGATTGGCGGGCGGGCTCGAGGGAAGGGGCGCGGCCAGGGCCCGTGAGCGCGCCGGCGAAAAGGGCACCTGACCACGGGGCGCCCAGACTGATTACGTCAGCGGCTGCGTGTGCACGAGTGAATGCATGGAGAGGGGTGGAGGGATGTGGAGGGATGAAGAGGGTGGAGGGGATGTGGAGGGATGAAGAGGGTGGAGGGATGAAGAGGGTGGAGGGGATGTGGAGGGATGAAGAGGGTGGAGGGATGAAGAGGGTGGAGGGGATGTGGAGGGATGAAGAGGGTGGAGGGATGAAGAGGGTGGAGGGATGAAGAGGGTGGAGGGGATGTGGAGGGATGAAGAGGGTGGAGGGGATGTGGAGGGATGAAGAGGGTGGAGGGGATGTGGAGGGATGAAGAGGGTGGAGGGATGAAGAGGGTGGGGATGTGGAGGGATGAAGAGGGTGGAGGGGATGTGGAGGGATGAAGAGGGTGGAGGGGATGTGGAGGGATGAAGAGGGTGGAGGGGATGAAGAGGGTGGAGGGGATGAAGAGGGTGGAGGGGATGAAGAGGGTGGAGGGGATGAAGAGGGTGGAGGGGATGTGGAGGGATGAAGAGGGTGGAGGGGATGTGGAGGGATGAAGAGGGTGGAGGGGATGTGGAGGGGTGATGGGGAGGGGTGGTGGAGGGGTGATGGGGTGGGATGGTGGAGGGGTGATGGGGTGGGGTGGTGGTGGTGGAGGGGTGATGGGGTGGTGGTGGTGGAGGGGTGGAGGGGTGATGGGGTGGGGTGGTGGAGGGGTGATGGGGTGGGGTGGTGGAGGGGTGATGGGGTGGGGTGGTGGAGGGGTGATGGGGTGGGGTGGTGGAGGGGTGATGGGGTGGGGTGGTGGGGAGGAGGGATGGGGAGGGGATGAAGAGGGATGGGGAGGGGATGAAGAGGGATGGGGAGGGGATGAAGAGGGATGGGGAGGGGATGAAGAGGGATGGGGAGGGGATGAAGAGGGATGGGGAGGGGATGAGGAGGGATGGGGAGATGAAGAGGGATGGGGAGGGGATGAAGAGGGATGGGGAGGGGATGAAGAGGGATGGGGAGGGGATGAAGAGGGATGGGGAGGGGATGAAGAGGGATGGGGAGGGGATGGAGAGGGAGAGGGTGGAGGGATGAAGAGGGTGGAGGGGAAGGGGAGGGATGAAGAGGGTGGAGGGGAAGGGGAGGGATGAAGAGGGTGGAGGGGAAGGGGAGGGATGAAGAGGGTGGAGGGGAAGGGGAGGGATGAAGTGGGTGGAGGGGAAGGGGAGGGATGAAGAGGGTGGAGGGGAAGGGGAGGGATGAAGTGGGTGGAGGGGAAGGGGAGGGATGAAGAGGGTGGAGGGGAGGGGGAGGGATGAAGAGGGTGGAGGGGAGGGGGAGGGATGAAGAGGGTGGAGGGGAAGGGGAGGGATGAAGAGGGTGGAGGGGAGGGATGAAGAGGGTGGAGGGGAGGGGTGAAGAGGGTGGAGGGGAGGGGTGAAGAGGGTGGAGGGGAGGGGTGAAGAGGGTGGAGAGAAAGAAAAGAGTCCAGAGGAGTACTTTTTCCTCACAGAGTGTGGTGAGTGTCTGGAACGAGCTGCCAGAGGCAGTAGTAGAGGCTGGTACAGTTTTGTCTTTTAAAAAGCATTTAGACAGTAATATAGGAAAGCTGGGTATCGAGGGTTATGGGCCAAATATGGGCAATTGGGACAAGCTTACTGGTAAAAACCTGGCGGCATGGACAAGGTGTGCTGAAGGGCCTGTTTTCATGCTGTAAACCACTATGACTCTATGGGGAGGGATGAAGAGGGTGGAGGGGATGGGAAGGGTGGAGAGGGGATGGGAAGGGTGGAGAGGGGATGGGGAGGAATGAGGGGGGGGAGATGAAGAAGGGGAGGGATGGAGGAGTTAAGGGGGGTGGGGGTGTGGAGAGGTGGGGAGATGAGGGGGATGGGTGGGGGAGACGAGGAGGGGGAAGGATCGGGATGAGGGGTGGGGGAGTTGAGGGATAAGAGCGCTGGGGGAGATGTGAGGGTGGGGAAGAGGGGGTGGGGGGCTGAGGGTGAAAGTAGGTCGACGAGGGTTGGGGTGAGGAGGGATGGGGAGATGAGGGGGTGGATGGGTGGGGGAGATGGGAAGGGTGGGGGAGAATGGAAGAGTGGGGGACTATAAGGAGGAGAGATGGAATGCTCTAATGTTTAGAGGATTGGAGTATAAAGACACACGTTATGCTGCAGCTGTACAAAACCCTGGTTAGACTCCACTTGGAGTACTGTGAGCAGTTCTGAGCACCACACCTCAGGAAGGATATATTGGTCTTGGAGGGAGTGCAACATAGGTTTACAGAAATGATACCTGGACTACAGAAGTTAAGATATTCGGACAGATTGGATTGGTTTATTGTCACGTGTATTTTTCTGTGAGCAGCTCAACAGGTCATTAAGTATAAGAAACGAAAATAAAATTTAAAAAATACATAATAGGGCAACACAAGGTAACTACATAAACACCTGCATTGGGTGAAGCATACAGGGGTATAGGATTAATCAGGTCAGTCCATAAGAGGATCATTTAGGAGTCTGGTAACAGCGGGGAAAAAGCTGTTTTTGAGTCTATTTGTGCGCTTTTTCTATCTCCTGCCCAATGCAAGAAATTGGAAGAGTGAGTAAGCCGGGTGGGAGGAGTCTTTGATTATGCTGCCCGCTTTCCCCAGGCAGAGTCAATGGATGGGAGGCAGGTTTGTGTGATGGATGGACTGGGCTGTGTTCACGACTCTCTGAAGTTTCTTGCCGTCTTGGGCCGAGCAGTTGCCATACCAGGCTGTGATGCAGCCCGATAGGATGCTTTCTATGGTGCATTTGTAAAAGTTGTTAAGAGTTAATGTGGACATTCCAAATTTCCTTAGTTTCCTGAGGAAATATAGGCGCTGTTGCGCTTTCTTGGTGATTTTGTTGACGTGGGTGGACCAGGACAGATGTTTGGTGATGTGTACCGCTAGGAATTTGAAACTGCTAACCATCTCCACCTCGGCCCCGTTGATGCTGACGGGGTGTGTACAGTACTTTGCTTCCTGAAGTCAATGACCAGCTCTTTAGTTTTGCTGGCATTGAGGGATAGATTTTTGTCGCTGCACCACTCCATTAGGTTCTCTATGTCCCTCCTATATTCTGACTCATCATTTTTCAAGATCCGGCCCACTATGGTTGTATCGTCAGCAAACCTGTAGATGGAATTGGAACCAAATTTTGCCACGCAGTCGTGTGTGTGTGTGTACAGGGAGTACAGTAGGGGACTAAGTACGCAGCCTTGTGGGGCCCGGTATTAAGGACTATTGTGGAGGTATTGTTGTTTATCCTCACTGATTGTGGTCTGTGGGTCAGAAAGTCGAGGATCCAGTTGCAGAGTGAGGAGCCAAGTACTAGGTTTTGGAGCTTTGATATGAAAATCGCTTATTGTCACGAGTAGGCTTCAATGAAGTTACTGTGAAAAGCCCCTAGTCGCCACATTCCGGCGCCTGTCCGGGGAGGCTGGTACGGGAATCGAACCGTGCTGCTGGCCTGCTTGGTCTGCTTTAAAAGCCAGTGATTTAGCCTGGTGAGCTAAACCAGCTCCTGATATGAACTTGGTTGGGATTATTGTGTTGAAATATGAGCTTGGTTCGGATTATGGTGTTGATTACACAAATTGGGCCTGTTTTCGCTAGAATTTAGAAGGTTAAGGGGTGATCTGATCAAAGTCTTCAAGATATTAACAGGAAAGGACAGAACAGATAAAGATGAACTGTTTCCACTGGTTGGAGATTGTGAAACTAGGCGGCATAGTCTAAAAATTAGGGCCAGACAGTTTAGGAGAGATGTTAGAAAGAACCTTTTCACTCAAAGGATGGTAGAGGTTTGGAACTTTCTCCCACAAACAACAGTTGAAGCTGAAACAGTTGTTAATTTTAAATCTGAGATGGATAGATTTTTGTTAAGCAAAGATATTGAAGGATATGGACCAATATATGGAGTTCGGTCACAGATCAGCCATGATCTCATTGAATGGTGGGACCGGCGCCAGGGGTTGAATGGCCTACTCCTGTTCCTGTGTTCCTAAATCTTGAATTAAAAACTAGTCTCAGTATTGGTAACAATGAAATTATTGTTGATTAACGGACGGCACAGTGGTTAGCACTGCTGCCTCACAGCACCAGGGACCCGGGTTCAATTTCGGCCTTGTGTGATTGTGTGGAGTTTGCACTTTCTCCCCACATCTGAGTGAGAACCGGGTGCTCCGGTTTCCTGCAATAGTCCAAGGATGTGCAGGTTAGGTGGCGTTACAGGGATAGGGTGGGAAAATAGGCCTAGGTAGGGTGTTCTTTCAGTGGATCGGTGCGGACTTGATGGACAGAAGGCCTCTTTTTGCACCGTAGGAACATTGAAGTCAATGGGAATCGGCAAAACTCTCCACTGATTTAAATCCTCTGCAGCACAAAGGAAGTTGAAGGCCAATCATTTCAGACCCAGGCGATCACTGCAGGAGTTCCTCAGGGTAGTGTCCTAGGCCCAAACATCTTCAGCTGCTTCATCATAAGGTCAGAAGTTGGAATGTTTGTTGTGATTCTACAATGTTTAACACCATTTGCAACTCCTTAGATATTGAAGCAGTCGATCCCCATATGCAGTAAAATGTGGGCAACATTTAGGCTTGGGCTGACAAGGAGCAAGGAATATTCATGCTGCGTAAGTGCCAGACAATGACCACCTTCAACAAGGGAGAATCTAACCATACCCCCATGACATTTATTGACATTATCATCACTGAATGCCCCACTATTGACATCCTGGTAACATGGTGGGTGTTACCATTGACTAGAAACTGAACTGGACCAGCCATATAAATATTTTTGCTACAAGAGCATCTTTGAGGCTGGGAACTCTGCGGTGAATAACTCACTTCCTGACTGTTGAAGCTTGTTGATCTTCTACAGCTTGTTGATCATCTACAAGTTACAAGTCAGGAGTGTGATGGAATACTCTCCACTTGCCTGGATGAATGCAGCACTAACAACACTCAAGAAGCTTGACATCATCCAGGGCAAAGCAGCCCGCTTGGTCAGCATCCCGTCCACCACTTTAAACATTCACACCCTCCTCCACCGACACACTGGCAACCATCTGCACCATCTACAAGATGCACAGCAAATCACCAAAACTCCTTGGACAGCACCTTCTAAACACTCAATTTCTACCACTTAGAAGGCAAGTGCCTCTCCAAGCCACACAATATCTTGACCTGGAACTGGACAGTACAGTAGCACAGTGGTTAGCACTGTTACTTCACAGCTCCAGGGTTCCAGGTTTGATTCCCGGCTTGGGTCACTGTCTGTGTGGAGTCTGCACGTTCTCCACGTGTCTGCGTGGGTTTCCTTCGGGTGCTCCGGTTTCCTCCCACAAGTCCCAAAAGACTCGCTGTTAGGTAATTTGGACATTCTGAATCTTCTTCGGAGTACCCGAACAGGCGCCGGAATGTGGTGACTAGGGGCTTTTCACCGTAACCTCATTGTAGTGTTAATGTAAGCCTACTTGTGACAATAAAGATTATTTAAAAAAAATAATCTATCCCAGTTCCTTCACTGTTGCTGAGTTAAAATGCTGCAACTCCCTTCCAACAGCACTGTTGGTAAACCTACACTACACAGGCTGTAGCAGTTCAACAAGACAGCATACCATGACCTAATTGCCCTTTAGAAGGTCATGGTAAGCTGGATGGACAGTAAATGCTGGTCTGGCCGGTGATGCCACAAACTGTCAAAGAATAAATAATATCCCAAATCCCACTCTATCTCTTTAGTCATACAACTTTTACTCATCCATCCTCTCAACTGGAAAAAGTGCATGGTACATCTGTCAATACCTGGCTAAGTTACTGATGCGCTTTTAGCGCCCTGGGGACTTAGCACTTTCTAACAGCTCTGAGTACCAGTGGAGAGAGAGTTCCTCTGGAGAGAGCAGCGAGAGTCATGACCAGAGTGCCATGGGTGGCTCAGCTGTGAAGGGAGGGAGGAGAAAAGACAGGAGAGCAATAGTAGAATCATAGAATTTACAGTGCAGAAGGAGGCCCTTTGGCCCATCGAGTGCGCCCCGGCCCATGGAAATTGATAGGGGATTCTATCATTAGGGGAGGAGAAGTCACAGGAATGATTCTCAACAATAACCACCTGGGGTTCAGCATCTGTGTCCAGCTGAGTGGAGTTCGGCCCAGATTTGAGTTCCATGACATGGACTCCACACAGCTGTTCCTGCCATCAGTGTCTACTTGTGTTTGCTTGTGAGGTATGAACATGCATCTAACTGTCCAAGTGGAGCCACTGAATTGACTATCTACATGGTTGTACATCTTGTGACGGTGTGCTCATTAGAAAGAATAAGGTCCTCTGTGGAATTGTCCTCATTGATGCCCTGTGACATATGCTGCCTGCATAAAGGCCCTCAAAGACAAAAATGCATTCGTAGCAATGTCACAATCTTAACAATCATCATATACTCACTTCTTCTGGTTAAGTCAGTGAGGATGAGGATAGAGCACGAGTTCCAGGTAGCGATGGGGCTTCAAAAGGAAACTGGCATGAGGATAGAGCGAGTCATTAACATTTTATTATGTTTACTTAACTTCCAATTCCATGCAGTAAATAAATAATTTGAGGCATGGTACGGTTGCTCACACCCGTTGAGTGCACATCCTGTACCACGTGGGGACTCAGGACACTACACATGTCTTGGACAACTACATGTGCAAAAGTGCCACCAAACGCAAAAACTCAAGTGCCATTTCTTGGTACTTAAGAAGCGGCTGATGTCACTGAGGTCCATTCGCAAGGATGAGTTGCATCGATAGCATGTTTTAAGAGGTGGTCACCCTGCAGCTTAAGAAGGTGCAGTCAGGGGCAGCACGGTGGCGCAGTGGGTTAGCCCTGCTGCCTCACAGCGCTGAGGTCCCAGGTTTGATCCCGGCTCTGGGTCATTGTCTGTGTGGAGTTTGCACATTCTCCCCGAGTTTGCCTGGGTTTCACCCCCGTAACCCAAAGATGTGCAGACTAGGTGGATTGGCCACGCTAAATTGCCCCTTAATTGGAAAAAAAAATGAATTGGGTACTCTAAATTTTTTTTAAAAAGAAGGTACAGTCAGAGAGGGACTGGGTTGGCGCCAGACAAAATAGAAAGATAAGGCAGGTAGTGCAGCAGTCCCCTGAGGACTTTCCACTTTCCAACAGCTCTGAGTGCCAATGGGGGAGAGGGTTCCTCTGGAGAGAGCATCAAGAGTCATGCCCCGAGCACCATGGGTGGCTCAGCTGTGAAGGGGAGAAGGAGAAAAGACAAGCGAACAATAGTGGTAGGGGAATCTATAGTTGTGGGAACAGAAGCTGCTTATGTGGTCACAGATGTGATTCCAGGATGATATGGTGCAAGTGTCATGGATAACACTGAGTAGCTACAGAGCATTCTTATGGGTGAGGGTGCAAGGCCATAGATTATGATCCACATTGGTACCAAAGATATAAGTAGAAAAAGGGATGCGATCCTGCAGGCTGAATTTCGGGAATTAGGGGAGAGATTAGTGAGCAGGACCTCAAAGGTAATAATCTCTGGATTGCTCACAAAGTCCATGCTAGTGAATATAGAAATAGTAGTATACAACAGATTCATTTGTGGCAAGAGAGATGGTGCAGGAGGAAGGGTTTCAGATTTCTGGGGCATTGGGGACGGTTCTAGGAAAGATGGGATCTGCCCAAGCCAGACGGTCTATCCTGAAAACGACTGGGACAAATGTCCTTGCAGGTAGATTTGCCAGTGTTGTTAGGAAGGGTTTAAACTAGATTGTCAGGGGGATGGGAACCTGAGGGCAGTTCAGGTAGGACAAATTGAGAGCAGGGAATGGGAGAGAGAAAATTAGCAAGTGACTGCGCAAGAACAAACAAAGGTTAAAACATGTACTGCACAGGATTTGACAGTGCTAAAGGGTATATATATATATAAAGCAGAAGAGGCCACACAGCTGTTCCATATGTGGGGAGCGCCAAGAGAGCAGTGAGAGAACCAAGGACCTGACCTGCGTGAGGCCAGAGAGTGTGGGGCCTACAAAAGACCTCGAAGGGACAGCAGGAGTGGCGAGAACACTGAGGACCCGACCTGGGCGAGGCCAAACTGCATGGGGCGTACAAAAGGCCCAGTAGAAGCAGTGAGAGGAGTGGGAGCAGTGAAAGCATTGGGGGATCATCAATGCCACTGTGCTCAGAGTGTGACATCACACTTCAACATTTAAAAAAAATAATAAATTTAGAGTATCCAATTATTTCTTTTCCAATGAGGGGGCAATTTAGCGTGGCCAATCCACCTACTCTGCACACCTTTGGGTTGTGGGGGTGAGACCCACGCAGACACAGGGAGAATGTGCAAACTCCACATGGACAGTGACCCAAGGCTGGTATTGAACTGGGGACCATGGCACCGTGAGGCAGCAGTGCTAACCACTGTGCCACCATATCACACTTCAAAAATGGCGTCACTGACAGGGGCCTCACGGTCACCACTTCCCCCACCTATGAAAGTCTGTGGCTCCAGGATTGGTCTATTCAGCCACAATAGAAACCCCCTCCCGTTCCCACCACCACCGGAGTGGTTGCAAGTCATCCTTAACCAGAGGAACTGCCCAAGAAGAAAGAATATTTAAGGGTAAGGAGTATTGAAAACAAAGTCAATGAGCTGAGGGCACAGATAGATCCATAGCAGCAGAATATAATTGCTATTATAGCAAGATGGGCAGCTCAACATCCCTGGATATAAGGTGTTCATGCTGGATAGAGAGGGAAGTAGCAGTATTGGTTAAATAATCTATTACAATTGTGAGGAGAGATGATATATTAAAGGAATCATCAAGTAAGGCCATATGGGTTGAGCTCATAAATTTTCAAAAAGGCAGCCACACTAGTGGGAGTGTATTATACACCTCCAAATGGTGAGAGGGAGATAGAAGAGAAAATATGTCAGCAAATTTCTGAGTGCAAGAACAATACGACAGTAATAGCTGGGGAAATCCTACAGATGTTGTATCAGTACATTGTTAAGACACTCTGGGCTAATGCGTGGTCGATTCCACTCCCACAGACCCCGGAGTCTCAACACAAGTGAATTAACCAATAATTTGTATCAAGTTTGCAGAATGTTTGACTCCTTGACAACTCAATAAGTTGAAACCGCCATGTTTATATGTTGAATAAAATAACTGTTAATTTATAACACGAACAGGGCAGTACGGTGGCACAGTGGTTAGCACTGCTGCCTCATGACGCTGAGGTCCCAGGTTCGATCCTGCTCTGGGTCACTATCCATGTGGAGTTTGCACATTCTCGCCGTGTTTGTGTGGGTTTCGCCCCCACAACCCAAAGATGTGCAAGGTAGGTTGATTGGCCACGCTAAATTGCCCCTTAATTGGAAAAAATGAATTGGGTACTCTAAATTTATTTTTAAAATGATAACAGGACCCAATTGAAATAATCAATGATTATGACGGACAAATGGCCAACTAATCTACCACCACCTTTTATCATCCCACTCTCGACCCAAACACACACAAGATGGACAAAACAGAGGGAGGTGTAAAAATAAGAGGGAGTAAGATGAAAAGAGAGAGATGAATGGTCTTGTTTCCAATGTTGGGCTTGTTGTTGCAGGCTGTCCTCCCAGGACACAAAGTGATTGAAATCACTGGTTGGATTGCTAATGAGAATCTTCTGGCAGCAGCATCCTGTCGGAACTCCCAGGCTGTAGATTTCTCTCTGGGAGTCGCTTTTACTTTTATTAACCTGGCCTTCACTCAGAGGATCTGCCTCAGGCCTGTTTAATTCTTACTTGTTTCCAATTCCACCAGAAAGACCAACAGCCTTACTGAGATAAGAACAGAGTTACTCACACAAGACTTTAAATAGGGTTTTTCAACAACTAACCCTGCCTGCAGCTGGTGGCTGGGTTGAATATTCCTGCAGTTCAATCTGGCTATGGAGAGAGAAATGTCTTTACTTTGGGTCTTCAGAAAGAATCCATTAGATGAGAAAGGGAGATCGGGGCTATGCCTCTCCAGCTGCTGACCAAAACAAAAGTAAAACTTGGTCTCCCTAAGGAACATTCCAGAGACTGCATAGCCAATCACTGCCTCGTCCTAGAGAAGAACCCGGCTCTTGGGAATAACCCGTTGGCTACCAGTCAAGCCAGTCAGTATGGGTCATCATTGATTCAGATCAAATATCCTGCTGGTGTTTCCCATTTTTAAATTAAAGGTAAGCGGGGTAACACGGTAGCACAATGGTTAGCACTGCTACACCACGGCGCCGAGGTCCCAGGTTCAATTCCGGCTCTGGGTCACTTTCGGTCTGGAGTTTGCACGTTCTCCCTGTGTTTGCATGGGTTTCACCCCCACAACCCAAAGATGTGTAGGATAGGTGGATTGGCCACGCTAAATTGCCCCTTAATTGGAACAAATTAATTGGGTACTCTAAATTTATTAAACAAAAAAAACAAATTACAGGTAAGCTGCTTGGTTTTAAAGGCATTAACCATCCAAGAACAAAAAATGGCAATAGCAACCAGGATAACAGAAATTAAAAGGAGGAAAGGATGATCTTTACAACATTAAGAGCAAGAGGATAACTAAGGAGGGTGAAGACCTATCAGGAATGTAAAAGATCACGAGCCCGGTGGTGGCGGCGACCCTAAGAATCTGGGGACAGTGGAGACGGCATCGGGGGGAAACAGGGGGCTTGATGGAGGCTCCACTGGGTGGCAACCATCAGTTCATCCCGGGGAACAAGGATGGGGGATTTACGGGGTGGCAAAGGGCGGGCATCAGCAAATTGAGGGACCTGTTTATTGGCGGGAGGTTTGGGGGCCTGGAAGATAAATTTGGGCTTCCCCAAGGGAACATGTTCAGATACTTGCAGGTAAAGGCGTTTGCTAGGCGACAGGCAGAGGGATTCCCTCTGCTGCCGTCGCAGGGGACGATGGACAGAGTGCTTTCGGGGGTGTGGGTCGGAGAGGGGAAGGTGTCTGACATCTATAAGGTAATGCAGGAGGTGGAGGAGTCGTCAATGGAGGAGCTGAAGGCTAAATGGGAGGAGGAACTTGGGGAGCAGATAGAGGACGGGACTTGGGCAGATGCCTTGGAGAGAGTCAACTCTTCTTCCTCATGTGCGAGGCTTAGTCTCATCCAATTTAAGGTGCTGCACCGGGCCCACATGTCCGGGACTAGGATGAGTAGGTTCTTTGGGGGTGAGGACAGGTGCACCAGATGTTCGGGGAGTCCTGCGAACCACGCCCATATGTTCTGGGCATGCCCAGCACTGGAAGAATTCTGGAAGGTTAATTTATATATTAAATATAAATTAAATTCTTCGAGGGTGGTTGGATCCAGGGTCAAACCAGGGTGGGGACTCGTGATTTTTGGAGTTGCGGTAGAGCCGGGAGTGCAGGAGGCGAAAGAGGCCGGTGTCCTGGCCTTTGCGTCCCTAGTAGCCCGACGAAGGATTCTGCTATAGTGGAAGGATGCAAGGCCCCCAAGTGTGGAGACCTGGATCAGTGACATGGCGGGATTTATAAAATTGGAAAGGGTCAAATTTGCCCTGAGAGGATCAATACAAGGGTTCTATAAACGATGGCAGCCTTTTCTGGACTTCCTGGCTCAAAGATAGGTAACTTGGTCAATAGCAGCAGCAACCCGGGGGGGGGGGGGGGGGGGGGGGGGGATGTTCCTTATTGTAGTGTCTATTCTGTAACTTTATATTGTGTTAATTTGCGTTGTTGTTAAAATGCTGTGTTGTTCATGGAGGTGGGGTGAATGTTTATGATTGTTAATATTATTGTTATTTTTGGTATTTTACTATGGTGCGTTATTGTTGTATAAATTCAAAACTTTTCAATAAAAATTATTTTTAAAAAAAGGAATGTAAAAGATAACTTATATGTGGATGCAGAAGATCTGGGCATGGTTCCTAATAAGTACTTTGTCTCTGTCTTCACAAAGGAGAGGGATCGTGCAGACATTTAGTTAATAAGGGTTGTGAGATATTAGATAACAGTAAGCAATATGAGAGAGGAAAGACTGGAGGACTGATATCATTGAAGGTGGATAAATCACAAGGGCCAGGCTGCTGAAGAAAGCCAGAGAAGAAACATCTGACCCTCTGAGGATCATTTTTTAATCCACACTCGATACGGGTGAGGTACCAGAGGATTGGAAGTCTGCAAATGTTGTCCATTGTTTTAAGAGTACAAGGGATAGGTGAAATAATTATAGGCCGGTCAGCCTGACTTCAGTGGTGGGTAAATTATTACAAAGCTGGAAAGAATTAGGCGTATATTCAGAGAATGATGATAGAGGTCAACCTGCCCTTTCACTCAGGTGGATCTGTACAGAAAAGGTCCTACCAGATAGGACCTATAAGAACAAGGCTAGATTGGTAGCAAAGAGGTTTTGAGGAACGCTTGGGGATAGAGAGATCAGGGTGGACTCTCGCACTGCTGAAAAGATGATTGTGAAGATCTTATTGCCATTTTAACCACTTATTCATGGAATTGTAACTCCATAGATATCAACTTTGCTTTCCTTCAGGTTAACCTGCTCAAGAGAGAAGTATTCTTTTTTTTTTTAATTTAGATTACCCAATTATTTTTTCCAATTAAGGGGCAATTTAGCGTGGCCAATCCACCTACCCTGCACATTTTTTTGGGTTGTGGGGGCGAAACCCACGCAGACACGGGGAGAATGTGCAAACTCCACACGGACAGTGACCCAGAGCCGGGATCGAACCTGGGACCTCAGCGCCGTGAGGCGGTTGTGCTAACCACTAGGCCACCGTGCTGCTCAGAGAAGTATTCTTACAACCTCTGAAGGAAGCATTAGGAATAGAGGGGAAGTTGGGCAGCACGGTGGCGCAGTGGGTTAGCACTGCGGCCTCACGGCGCCGAGGTCCCAGGTTCGATTCCAGCTCTGGGTCACTGTCCGTGTGGAGTTTGCACATTCTCCCCGTGCTTGCATGGGTTTCGCCCCCACAACCCAAAGATGTGCAGCGTAGGTGGATTGGCCACACTAAATTGCCCCTTAATTGGAAAAAATGAATTGGGGACTCTAAATTTAAAAAAAAAAAAGCACTGCGGCCTCACGGCGCTGAGGTCCCAGGTTCGATCCCGGCTCTGGGTCACTGTCCGTGTGGAGTTTGCACATTCTCCCCGTGTTTGCGTGGGTTTCACCCCCACAACCCAAAAACGTGCCAGCTAGGTGGATTGGCCACTCTAAATTGCCCCTTAATTGGAAAAATGATTGGGTACACTAAATTTATTTTAAAAAAAGGAATAGAGGGGATGTTGGGGCACAATGGTTAGCACTGCTGCCACATGGCACTGAGGATCCAGGTTTGATCCTAGCCCTGGGTCACTGTCCGTGTGGAGTTCGCACATTTTCCCCATGTCTGCATGGATCTCACCCCCACAACCCAAAGATGTGCAGGGTAGGTGGATTGGCTATGCTAAATTACCCCTTAATTGGGAAAAAAAAAGAATTGGGTACTTTAAATTTAAAAATAAAAGGATTAGAGGGGAAGTTCTGGAAATTGAATAAATGTGTTTATGGGTTAAATTATGCTTTTTGGGTGTGGTATTTTTCAGTAAGGACAGTTCTGTTGAAGTTAGGCTGTTCATAACTAAAAAGGACCCAGCCATGTTCTGTTGACACTGTAAAAGAAAACATTCAGGCATATTTATGATGCATGTGGACGATTCTTTGCAGGGTGGTACTAATGACTGAAGAAAATGTTATTAAATTAGGAAGGGATTTAACGTTGGCAGCCAAGCTTCTGGGGCTTTCAAATTTGTTCTTCTTAGGCAGTCAAGGATGACTTGCTTCCAAACTGAAATTGAGTTCTCAGGTGACCACAAAATCCATGCATGACCTACTGTCTCTGTCATAGGTGGGGTAGATGGTGGTTGGAGGAGAGGGTGGGTGAGGTGCCTGGGTTTTCACATGCTCCTTTTGCTGTCAACATTTGGCTTCAGCTTGTACTCAGCAATGAATCTCAAGGTGTTCAGCTCCTTCCTGGATGCTTTTCATCCACTTTGGGCAAGTTTGGCCAGGGATTCCCAGGTGTCAGTGGGGAAGTTGCATTTCGTCAAGGCTTTGAGAATATCCTTGAAACATTTCCTGTGACTTCCTGGGGCTCAGTTCCCATGGATAGCAGGCACCTCAAAACCTTAAGAGAAATACCACCAGTGCTGCCTCCATAAGATCCTACAAATCCATTGGCAGGATTGGCGCACCAATATCAGTGTTCTCGCTCAGGCCAACATCCCCAGCATTAAAGCATTGACCAAGCTCAACTATCTCTTTGGCTGGTGGTACTTTTCTAGGGGTTTGAGGTGCCTGCTGTACACCACATCTCTGAACTATATCAAAGGGTGGGTTTCACTACTGTTCTGTAAAGTAGACCATGAGCTTGGTGCGGGTTTGTGGTCCTGGTCTTCAAATGCTCTCTTCCTCAGGCAATTAAAGGTTGCGCTGGCACACTGAAGGTATTGCTAAACCTGGTTGTCAATGTTCGCCCTTGTGGACAGTGAGCTCCCAGCATATGGAAAATGGTCAACGTTGAGACTCCCAAAAGAGGTGCTCTACTCGGTGCTTCAACACGGCAAGCGAGCACCAGGAGGGAAGAGAAAATGGCACAAGGCCACCATCGAAAAGCCTCCTTGAAAGGATGCAACATCCCCACCAACACATGGGAATCCCTGGGCCAACACTGCCCGAAGTGGAGAAGTATCCAGGGAGGAGCTGAACACCTCGAGTTTCAGCACTGAGTCCAAGCATCAACAGTGCAAGGAGCACATGGCAACCCAGGCATCCCACCCGCCTAACATGTTCCTCCAACCACCGTCTACTGAATGTCGGTTCGTATCGGTTCCTTAGTCACCCGAGAACTCATGTTTAGTGTTGGCTCTGAGAGACTGCCTAAGAAGCAGCAGCACTGTGACTGGGTCTCTAACTCAGAATTATCACATTGGCTGAAAGCTCTCATACGGTCAATGCCCCAGTCTGTGGGACACTCTCCCTATCTGCCCAGCCCAGTGAGAGACGGCCGCGTTAATGGCCAGAATTTCCCGCTTCTGGTTGGCGGGCTTTCCTTCAACCGTCGCCGCTTGAAGACGTTCAGATCGAGTCAGGGGAGGGCTGGGAAGATGCCGGGCGGGATCTGCGGCGATTGCCAAGGCCTGAGCAGGCAGCTGTGAGGCCACCTTGGTGATGTGGTCCTTGATGAGCAAGTGTCGCAGCCGTGAAGCGGGATGGCGGACCCTGACATGGATGATGAACCTGTGATAACGGTGAGAAAAGTACAAAGAAAGAGCTGGTGTAATGATCTCAACCCCATCCCCTCGTTTGCCTTTTACCCACACCCCGAGCTTGTGTTTCTAGCCGCTATGGAGAGAGAGAACCAGTATGAACATGACGAGCCGAGTGGCCTCGCTCTGTGCTGTAATTGTTCTCTGATTCTATTCCCAAGGTTGCCTTCTGGCTGAGATGAGCCTGAGGTGAGGTGTAATGCCTGGATCTGGTATGTTTCTCTTGTGGGGAACATGAATTGGATTCAATTTGAATTGGTTTTTGGAGCAGGCAAGGAGCTGGGTTAGGGATTTGCTTCTGTCTACACTCTGAGCTCTGACTTTATAACTGATAAAGTTAGAAAAATAACAGGATCTACAGTTCAAACGTATTTAATCGGCTGCAAATTAATTTGGGATGCCATAAGGAGGAGAACGATGCTATAGAAATACAATAAGAAGTCTTACAACACCAGGTTAAAGTCCAACAGGTTTGTTTCAAACACGAGCTTTCGGAGCACGGCTCCTTCTTCAGGTGAATCATTCACCTGAAGAAGGAGCCGTGCTCCGAAAGCTCGTGTTTGAAACAAACCTGTTGGACTTTAACCTGGTGTTGTAAGACTTCTTACTGTGCTCACCCCAGTCCAACGCCGGCATCTCCACATCATGGCTACCATTGACACCGCAAACTGCCGGCTCAAAGTGGAGAGGATCTCCAGGAAGATCGCGCATATAGACACTGACATTCAGTTTCTACAAAGATGCAAAAAAGCAGACATTCACCTGAAGAAGGAGCCGTGCTCCGAAAGCTCGTGTTTGAAACAAACCTGTTGGACTTTAACCTGGTGTTGTAAGACTTCTTACTGTGCTCACCCCAGTCCAACGCCGGCATCTCCACATCATGGCTACCATTGACACCGCAAACTGCCGGCTCAAAGTGGAGAGGATCTCCAGGAAGATCGCGCATATAGACACTGACATTCAGTTTCTACAAAGATGCAAAAAAGCAGACATTCACCTGAAGAAGGAGCCGTGCTCCGAAAGCTCGTGTTTGAAACAAACCTGTTGGACTTTAACCTGGTGTTGTAAGACTTCTTACTGTGCTCACCCCAGTCCAACGCCGGCATCTCCACATCATAGAAATACAAGTCTCTTTCCCCTTTTGAACAGCAGTTTACTGTTGTACTGTGACAGCCAATTAGTACACAGCAATGACCCCAACAGCAACATAGTGATCTGTTATTAGTGGTGCTGGTTTTAAAAATTTAAAAATAAATAAATTTAGAGTGCCCAATTCATTTTTTCCAATTAAGGGGAAATTTAGCGTGGCCAATCCACCTACCCTGCACATCTTTGGGTTGTGGGGGTGAAACCCACGCAGTGGCCCAGTGACCCAGGGCCGGGATTCGAACCCAGGTCCTCAGCGCCGTAGGCAGCAATGCTAACCACTGTGCCACCGTGCTGCCCTAGTGGTGCTGGTTGAACAAATATTGATCAGGGTACCAGGGAAGAGAACCAATGGTGATCTTCCAGTCGTGCCCTGGGTTCTTTTACATTCAGCTGGCCGGGGATTGGTTTGGATTGGATTTGATTTGTTTCTTGTCATGTGTACCGAGGTACAGTGAAAAGTATTTTTCTGCGAGCAGCTCAACAGATCATTAAGTACATGGGAAGAAAAGGGAATAAAAGAAAATACATAGTAGGGCAACACAAAGTATACAATGCAACCACATAAGCACCGGCATCGAATGAAGCATACAGGGTGTAGTGTTAATGAGGTCAGTCCATAAGAGGATCATTTAGGAGTCTGGTAACAGTGGGGAAGAAACTGTTTTTGAGTCTGTTTGTGCGTGTTCTCAGACTCCTGCCCAGTGGAAGAGTGAGTAAGCCGGGTGGGAGGGGTCTTTGATTATGCTGCCTGCTTTCCCCAGGCAGCGGGAGGCGTAAATGGAATCAATGGATGGGAGGCAGGTTCCTGTGATGGACTGGGCGGTGTTCACGACTCTCTGAAGTCTCTTGCGGTCCTGGACCAAGCAGTTACCATACCAGGCTGTGATGCAGCCAGATAGGATGCTTTCTATGGTGCATCTGTAAAAGTTGGTAATGGTTAATGTGGACATGCCGAATTTCCTTAGTTTCCTGAGGAAGTATAGGCGCTGTTGTGCTTTCTTGGTGGTAGTGTTGGCGTGGGTGGACCAGGACAAATGTTTGGAGATATGCACCCCATGGAATTTCAAACTGCTAACTATCTCCACCTCGGCCCCATTGATGCTGACAGGGGTGTGTACAGTACTTTGCTTCCTGAAGTCAATGACCATCTCTTTAGTTTTGCTGGCATTGAGGGAGAGATTGTTGTCGCTGCACCACTCCACTAGGTTCTCTATCTCCCTCCTGTTTTCTGACTCGTCGTTATTCGAGATCCGGCCCACTATCGTATCGTCAGCAAACTTGTAGATGGAGTTTGAACCAAATTTTGCCACGCAGTCGTGTGTGTGCAGGGAGTATAGGGGGCTAAGCACGCAGCCTTGCGGGCCCCGGTACTGAGGACTATTGTGGAGGAGGTGTTATTGTTCATTCTTACTAATTGTGGTCTGTGGGTGAGAAAGTCGAGGATCCAGTTGCAGAGTGGGGAGCCAAGTCCAAGGTTTTGGAGCTTTGATATGAGCTTGGCTGGGATTATGATGTTAAAGGTGGACCTGCAGTCAATAAATAGGAGTCTGATGTAGGAGTCCTTGTTGTCAAGTCTAGGGATGAGTGTAGGGCCAGGGAAATGGCGTCTGCTGTGGACCGGTTGCGACGGTATGCGAATTACAGTGGATCAAGGTGTTCTGGGAGTATGGAGGTGATGCGCTTCATGATCAACCTATTGAAGCACTTCATTACAACTGAAGTCAGGGCCACCGGATGGTAGTCGTTCAGGCACTTGCCTGGTTCTTCTTTGGTGATCTTCTTGAAGCAGGTGGGGACCTCGGAGTGGAGTAGGGACAGGTTAAAGATGTCCGCGAATACCTCTGCGCAGGCTATGAGTGCACGGCCAGGGATTCCATCCGGACCCGTCGCCTTCCAAGGGTTCACTTTCAGAAAGGCCGATCTGACTTCGGAAGCTGTGATGGTGGGTATGGATGAGTAATATGGGCTGCTGGGGCACTCGACAGCGGATTGTTGATTAACAGCGGATTGTTGGTTAGCCATCTCGTTTGAAAAAACAATGCCTCTTGGCAGTGCGACACTTCTTCAGAGGGAAAGGAAAATACGACTTCTTCAACTGAGTAGTTCCATTAAATCATTTTGTAATTTTTGTTGTTTCTAGTATATTCCAGGAGTGGATCGTGAAGAGCCCATTGGATTTGAATGGGGCCCTACGCAAATGTTACTCTATCCAACGCAGCATGCCCGGAAAGGTACAGTGACATGGGTTGTTTAGAAAAATTCTTAGCTATATATAATGAGAAACTGTTTTGTACCATGCTGGATATTGTAATATTGTAGTGTTTTGTACCAATTGTTTTAATCTGCCCATTTGCACTTGCGCACACACTCCGACACAAGTAACTGTGTAAATAAGGAGTAACTATTTCCAGTGGGAGGAGAGAGTTACCAGAGGGCATGGATTTAAAATGATTGAAAAGTGAACCGGGAGCAACATGAGGTAAAATATTTATGCAGTTAGTTGTTGTGAAATGGAACAAATAGCCTGAAAGGATGATGGAAGCAGACTCAATCCTAATTTTTCAAAACGGAATTGAAAAATCACTTGAAGGAAAAATAAGTTGGGCTATGTAGAGAAATTGAACTAATTGAATAGTTGTACCAAAGAGCTAGTATAGGCAAAATGACCATCTCATGTAGCGTACCTTCCCCTTTAATCTGTCCTGACACAATTTACTCCAATTCTATTTCCAAGTATCCTTTTTATGTTTCCTCCTTTTTATTTGAAATAAGAATCTCGATGAATAATCATTTAATCAAGAATGGAAATAATAAAAATACAGGAAGGCCTCAGGTCTGTCAGACCCTGTATAGAGAACAGACTGTAGAGAAACAATCAGACGTTAGCTGCGAGTTGTGTACGGCAGTAGGGGGCGGGGGGCAGGTTGGGGATTCCATGGGGGTGTCAGGGATTCCTGTGATGGGTTAGGTTGAGGGGTGAAAGCACTATAGTCACCCAGGAACAATAGAACATTACAGCGCAGTACAGGCCCTTCGGCTCTCGTTGTTGCGCCGACCTGTGAAACCAATCTTAAGCCCATCTACACTATTCCATTATCATCCATATGTTTATCCAATGACCATTTAAATGCCCTTAATGTTGGCGAGTCCACTACTGTTGCAGGCAGGGCATTCCACGCCCTTACTACTCTGTGAGTAAAGAATCTACCTCTGACATCTGTCCTATATCTATCTCCCCTCAATTTAAAGCTATGTCCCCTCGTGCTAGCCATCACCATCCAAGGAAAGCTCGAAGCGGTCTTAATTCTTCAACACAAAAACAGAAAATACTGGACATTCTCAGCAGATCTGACAGCATCTGTGGAGAGAAAAGGAGCTAACGTTTAGAGTCTGGGTGACTCTGTCAATGCTAGAGAGAACTTGAAATGGTGTCAGATTTATATTTAGGTGGGGGGGGCATAGAGCGATGGGCTGGATAGGGGGCCAGTGATAAGTGGAGGTAGACAAAGGTGTCAAGGACAGAAGACAAGGAATGTAAATAGGAGTGATTAAGGCTAAGAAGGGTGCTGATAGTGGCACATAGAGATCAGAATGTGTGAATGGTAGAACAAAGTTGGGCAGTGTGTTAAAAGGCAGCTAGGAACAGTTGATCCGAGTGGGGAGAGGGGGGAAACAGTGATGAGGAGAAAACAGATCAATGGAAGAAATGAAAATAAATTGATAGAAATAAAAATGGTGTGAAGGTGGAGGAGAGAGTTCGCAGTCTTAACTCAACGTTAAGTCCGGTAGGCTGTAACCTGCCTAATGGAAGGTGAGGTGCTGTTCCTCCAGGTTGCGCTGGGCTTCACTGGAATACTGCTTCAGGTCAAGGACAGACATGTGGACGTGAGAGCAGGACGGTGAATTGAAATGGCAAGCGACTGGAAGGTCTGGGTCCTGCTTGCGGACGGACCGGAGGTGTTCTGCAAAGCGGTCACCCAGTCTGTGTTTAGTTTCTCCCAATGTAGAGTGGACCACATTGGGATTAGTAAATGCAATAGACCAGATTTTAGAAGGAGGTGCACATGAAGCACTGCCTCACTTGAAAAGAGTGTTTAGAGCCTGAGATGGTGAGCAAGGAGGAAATAAAGGGACAGATGTTACACCTGCTGTGGAAAGAGAGTGAAGTGTTAAGAGGTGATGGAGTAGTGGGCCAGGGTATTTCAGAGTGAACAGTCCCTGCGAAATGCTGACAGGGAGAGTGAGGGGAAGATGTGTAAGGTGGTGGAATCATGCTGGAGTTGGCGGGACTGGCGGAGGATGATTCTTTGAATGCGGAGGCTGGTGGGGTGAAAAGTGAGGACGAGGGGGACCCTATCCTGGTTCTGGGAGAGAGGTGCGGGACATGGGTTGGACATGGTTGAGAGCTCTGTCGACCACAATGGGTGGGAAATCACAATTAAGGAAGAATATACACATGTCAGCAGCACCGTTTTGGAAATCTTTTCTGATTAACTATTGCTCTAAGACATTCGGAATCATCCGAAGTATGCAATTTAAATCAGAGTACCTTACCCAGGGACTCTGGGGGCACTCTCTCTCTCTCTCACACACACCAGGGGTTAGTTGCCCTGGTTGCTGGGTAAAGACAGTTTCTAGCATTCAGGATTGGATTTTGGATCTTTCACATTCACCGTTTTGTACTGTGGCAGGTTGTGGTTTCAACCACTGGCCACTTGAGGGCCATTTCTAATTGTTCACACTAATCGATTGTAGTTGAAAAGCATTGCTGTGTCTGGTATGATTTATACAGACTGTATACTTAGAGTTCCAGATCTTATTTATGTTCAAACCTCAGAAAGGGCCCCTGGCAGTTCATCAAGGATGCCCACCATTCAAGCTGTCTCCAATGATAAGGATATTTATTCACCAATTCTCTCTAAACTTTTCAACGAGTCGCACGGCATCTTCATGACACTTCAGAACTCTGAGCACGAGTGCAGTACCCAGAAAATTGAGTGAGTAGAAACTGGTTTCTCTTTTTCTTTTTCTCTGAATGGTAGTCTGTTCAGATAGTTCACTCTTTGCAACAAATTGATATGAATGAAGAGGAGAATTTTTTGCTCCCTTGAATGCAATGTAGGTAGTAGGTATAAGAAAGATGGATTTACATTTATATTGCACTTTATCAAGCTTCTTGGATGCATCTCAAAATGCTTCATGTTTATCAGATTATTAAGCAGTGGCGACTGTGCTGTGAGGTTTAAGTGGTGAGGATACCAAGATCCATTGTTGTCCTCTAATAGCTGCCTTGACAGGCCATCTATGGAAACCATCATAAAATATCAGAAATAAACAAAAAAGACGAAAAATAAAGTGTGAGAGAAACACATCAGAGCATATGGACTGCCTGGTGACTTGTCCTGCAGCTAGCATAAGGAATTTAAAAATTGGAAAATTACAAACGTAAGGAAGATACTGCGGATACTGGAAATCTGAAATAAAAATAGAATATTCTGAAAGCACTCATTATTTCTGGCCTATTCTGTTTTTATTATGGAAAGTTACAAATGTTACTGCATATTCTGAGAACGGTGGGATAGAGAAACAAGGTAACAACAAACATGTCAGTCCAACGTGAATTATGGGGAAGTTAGTTACTGTTGGAGACAGTGATTAAGCACTTAGTCAAAGTTTGAGCTGATCAGAAAGACTCAGTTTTGAATGGTAGTTCATGTCCAATTGATGGACCTCCTCAAAAGATTCAACTAAATCAATTAGATGCACCTATGGATGTTGTCTATGTAGACTTTCAAAAGATAAAATCCAGCATGAGATTATGAGCAAAAATGAAAATGCACAGAATTATAAAGATGACTTGTTGGAAATTGGCTGGGAGACAGAATTGAGATAAAAGGTAGGACCTCTTTATTGGCGGGACGAGGCTTGCCGTTCTTGGGGCCTCAGCTTTGCACCGTGTATATAAATGAAACTACAGAGAGTTGTATATGGAGGTTTCCAGATGACAAAGTTTGGTGAGTCAGTAAGTAATACAGATGAGTGAAGTGAGTTACAAAGGGATATAGATTTAAAAAAATGTTTTTTCC
Source organism: Scyliorhinus canicula (assembly GCF_902713615.1). NCBI lineage: Eukaryota > Metazoa > Chordata > Chondrichthyes > Carcharhiniformes > Scyliorhinidae > Scyliorhinus > Scyliorhinus canicula. The sequence continues at coordinate 41,798,140 of NC_052163.1, forward strand.
AATTAAGGGGCAATTTAGTGTAGCCAATCCACCTACCCTGCACATCTTTGCGTTGTGGGGTGAGACCCACACACACCGGGGGAGGGGGGGCTCCACACGGACAATGACCCAGGGCCCAGATTGAATCTGGGACCTCCGCGCCATGAGACAGCAGTGCTAACCGCTGCGCCACCGTGCTGTCCTATATCTAATGAACTGGGAACTATGGATAAACAGAGATTTTGGGAGTCATTGTACACACATAACTGAATGTTTGGGGACAAGTACTAAAATAAATTTTAAAAATTCTTGGAGGGAGTAAGAGTGGGTGAGGGGTGCACTGGAATACAAATGGGTGGAAGTTTTCCTTCAGTTGGCTAGAGGCTTGGTCAGACACCAGGAGTTAGTGGCCCTGATTGCTGGGTAAAGGCAGTTTCTAGGATAGCGCGGAGCAATTATAAATAGTGAGGCTGTGCTTTCTTGTCTCTTCTGAGGTATCCGATCTCCACGAGGCGAATCGGGATGAGAGGCTGTTTAGTCTATTATTCAGCTGTTCAGAGAGTGGCACAGTAGTTAGCACTGTTTCCTCTGGAACTCTGGAACATTAATACAGTTTAAACCAAGGGCAGTACAGTGGCGCAGTAGATAGCACTGCTTCCTCATAGAGCTGAGGTCCCAGGTTCGACCCTGGCCCCGGGTCACTGTCCGTGTGGACTTTACACATTCTCCCCGTTTCTGCATGGGTTTCACCCCCACAACCCATCGGTGTGCAGGTTACGTGGATTGGCCATGCTAAATTGAACCTCAATTGGAAAAAAAGAATTGGGCACTTTAATTTTTTTTTAAATTATTCCGCTATTCAGAAAAATACCCATAGTTCAGTCGGTCAAGTTAAATTCCACATGTTGATTCTTTTTTGTCTACTTTGGACCCTTATCTAAGTATCATAGTTTAAACTGTATTTTAAAAAATAAATTTAGAGTGCCCAATTCATTTTTTCCCAATTAAGGGGCAATTTAGCATGGCTAATTTACCTACCATACACATCTTTGGGTTGTGGGGGCGAAACCCACGCAAACACAGGAGAATGTGTAAACTCCACACGGACAGTGACCCAGAGCCAGGATCGAACCTGGGACCTCGGCGCCGTAAGGCAGCAGTGCTATCCACTGCGCCACTGTACTGCCCTTGGTTTAAACTGTATTAATGTTCCAGCGTTATCTTTTTTTGAACTCTTATACATGCATGTTATGATGAACCAGTGGATGTGGGGTTGTTGGATTTTCAGAAAGCTATTGATAAGGTCCCACAAAAGAGATTTGTGTGCAAAATTGAAGCACATGGGATTGGGGACATGGATCGAGAATTGGTTGGCAGAAACAGTGTAGAAATAAATGGGTATTTTTCAGAGTGGCAGGCAGTGACTTGTGGAGTTGCACAGGGATCAGTGCTTGGGGCCCCAGCTTTTCATGATATATCAATGGTTGGATGGGGGAACCCAAATGTAATATTTCCAAATTTGCTGATGACAAGAAACTTTGTGGCAAGGTGAATGGTGAGGAGGGTGTTAAGAAGCTTAATGGCAATTTAGACAAGTTGAATGAGCGGGCATGTACATGGCAGATACAGTGTGAAGTTGTCCACTTTGGTAGGAAAAAAGATGATGATAGAATATTTAAATGATAAATTGGGAAATATTGAAGTACAAAAGGATGTACAGTCACTGAAAGCAAGTATACAGGTGTAGCAAACAGTTAAGAAGGCAAAAGGTATATTAACCTTCATTGCGTGAGTACAGGAGCAAGGATGTCTTTCTGCAGCTGTACAGAACCTTTATTTTATTTTTTTAAATTTAGATTACCCAATTATTTTTTCCAATTAGGGGCAATTTAGCGTGTCCAATCCACCTACTCTGCACATTTTTGGGTTGTGGGGGTGAAACCCACGCACACATGGGGAGAATGTGCAAACTCCACACGGACAGTGACCCAGAGCCGGGATCGAACCTGGGACCTCAGCGCCATGAGGCGGTTGTGCTAACCACTAGGCCACCGTGCTGCCCGTACAGAACCTTTATGAGACCAAACCCAGGAGTATTGTTTGTAGCTTTGATCGTCTTGCCTGAGAAACAATATACTTGCCATTGAGGGAGTGCAACAAAGATTCACCAGACTGGTTCTTGGGATGACAGGAAAGATTGGGCCTTTTTTCACTGAAGTTTAGAAGAATGAAGGGATCTCATTGAAACATATAAAATTCTGACAGGTTGGACAGACTGGATGCAGGGATGTGATTTTTCTGGCTTGAGGGTCAAGAACAAGGGGTCACAGACTGAGGATACAGGATAGGCCATTTAGAACTGGGAGGAGGAGTAATTTATTTTCTGAGAGGGTGGTGAACTTGTGGAATTTTCTGCCACAGAAGTCTGTGGAGGCTAAGTCACTGAATATATTGAAGAAGGAACTAGATTTCTAGACAATAACGGTGTCATAGGGTATGGGGATAGAGCAGGAGTATGGCTTTGAGATAGAGGATCGGCCATGATCATATTCAGTAGCAGAGAAGGTTTGAAGGGCTGAATGACCCACTCCTCCTAATTTCAATGTTTCTGTGAACCCTTGTTTATCTGGAAGTGCTCCAGCCACTTTGGTAACTCCTGTACTGGGCTCGCTGGGGATGTTGGGGGTGGGGGGATGATTGGGAGGAGGGGGATGATGGGCGGGGGGGGGGCTTGTAAAGTCTTATTTACATGTGCTAACAGATTTTCTTTTGTTGCAGGTTCATCTCTATTAGCAGGAACTATCGTTCAGTGATAAGAGCTTACCTGGAGGAACTGCACAGAGCTTCAGGAAATGGTAAGATGCGAGTTACAATGTGATGATTATACTGCCGATAAATTAATTAAATACCAGCCCTCAAAATATTAAAAATTCCAGAAAATAAAGCCACTCATCCCTTCTGTGCATTGTGCTTTTTAAATTGATGAAAATGCTCATTTCTTTCTTGAGGAAACCCCATGGAAGTTATCTGCTCTTGCCCCATAACAGGGTCCTCACAGCTTCCACAATAGCTGAGTGAATTTATCCAGAGAGTAGCTAACTGTGTGTGCGTGACTGAACACTGGATGAAGGGATAGGACAAGCTTATCCAGTGTACATATTAACATTAGGGGCAGGAGTAGGCCGCTTGAGCCTCCTCTGCCATTCAATAAGATCATGGCTGATCTGATTGTAACTTACCTGCCTACCCCAAAAACCTTTCACCCCCTTGTTAACATGAATCTATCTATCTCTGCCTTGAAAATATTCAAAGACTCTGCTTCCATTGCCTTTTGAGGAAGAGTTCCAGAGACTCTCAACCCCAGAACAAAAATTCTCCTCCTCTCTTGTCTTAAATGAATGACCCCTTATTTTTAAACTGACCTCTCGTTCTAGATTTTCCAACAAGAGGAAACATCCTCTCCATATCCATCCTGTCAATACCCCTCAGGATCTTAAAGGTTTTGGTCAAGTCACCTTTTTCTAAACTGTAGTGGATACCCAGCCTCTCCAACATTTCCTCATAATGGTATTAGTCTAGTAAACCTCTGAACTGCTAGTGCATTTACATATTTCTTTAAATTAGGAGAACGATACTGTACACAATACTCCACACAACATCCACAAATTTGTTCTGTACAAATTTAAATTTATGTCCTTTGGCCCTTTCTTGGATTAATTACTATTCAAAATTTACTCAATATCCTGTAAAGTTTTATATCCTCCCTAAATCTAATTTTTCTAGTGTTGCGACACCCTGGGCCAGTGCTGGTCGATTCCAGCCCCACTTGACCCGGAGTCGCAACACTGGGTGTACACCATCCGGTTCCCCGTGACCTTCATGGAATATGAACTTCCAACTTCCCGATAAACAGGGTGAGTCTTCCCCGTAACCGGGGGGGCCTCTTCGTATAAAAACCCCAACCTGGATGCAGGTCGGGAGGGAGACCCTTTGGCGAGTGGAGAGTAGAGTTGTAAGAGAAATAAATCTGTTTGTTTGTATCCAACCATTTGTTCCCGTGTGTTCACTCTGTCGGATTCTACACTGGTGACAAGGATGAGTTTGGAGTTGCTGTAGGCAATGCGGACCACTTTGTTTAGATCTCCGGAGGCCCCTATTCTGCCGACTGAGATGCCATATATTGGGAAATGGGAGACGTTCAATGTGAGTAACAATGACTGGACCCAGTACATCGAATGTATGCAGCACTTTTTCAGAACGAATGCAATTGTCGGAGACGAATGGCAAATAGACTTACTGACGGCTGTTATTGGGCTAACCTACGGGATCGTACAGAGCTTGACCCACCCGGTTGTGCTGGATTTGCAGTCTTTCGTTTAATTGGTAGCCTTGGTTGGGGAGCACTTTAATCCGAAACCCCCATTATCATCTGCCGCTTGCACTATTCTATGACCACCCAGGCTCAAGGGGAGTCCAGCAGTGATTTGGCACATTAGCAAAAGCTTGCTTGAACTAGTGAGTTCGGGCCTACCTTAAATGAATTCTTGCGAGACTGGTTCACCTGCGGCATTCGCGACCTGGCGAGTCAGCGGACACTTTTGGCTGAAACTCACCTAACCTTGTAACCGGCGCGAGAGATGGCTATCTCACACGAGAGTGCGGAGCAGGGGGTACAGGAGTTCCAAGGGATGGCGGTCCTTAGCCTGGGATGACCGACCAAGCGCTGGCTGGCAGGCTGTCCGAAGGCCCGAGGAACGGGACCCCCAGCAGTGGACCACCACAGGGATGGAGGCCACCTCCACAAAGCACCTGATGGCTGCCGAGACAGCTCTCCCAACCAGGGATACCCGGATAACGGATACCGGCAGCTGATGGGGCGCCGGGACTTAGGCCTCAAACCTCCCTGTGGAAGATGAGGATGACTCCAATCAGCAACTGCACTGCGTGACTGCACCGCCGGTGGCTGCAATCCAGGTGACACTGTTGATTATTGGACACCGAACTGAACCATTTGGAAAACCTGGGCGTTATCTGCCCCATTCAGTTAGCCGACCGGGCTCCCCGATGGTGCGCATGCTAAAGCCTGATGGTTCCATACACCTGTGTAGTGACGACAGGGTGACGGTAAACCGCGTCTCACACTTAGACCGTTACCCGGTCCCCTGAATCGAGGACCTCTATCCACGCTCAGCGGGGGCAGGACTTTCACCAAGCTCAAATGAGCCAAGGGTATCTGCAGTTGGTTCTCATTATAGGCGCGCCTGACCAGGAACATTTGCGGAACCTGGCTGGAGTTCTCCAATTCGAAAAAGCCGGCATCTGCCTCCGCCGAGAGAAGTGCGTTTTCAACAATCCTGAGATCCCGTAGTTACGTTATCGGGTGGACCGCCACGGCTTACGCTCGGGTGGACCGCCACGGCTTACGCTCGGGGGGAACGCCACGGCTTACACTCGGGTGGACCGCCACGGCTTACGCTCGGGTGGACTGCCACGGCTTACGCTCGGGTGGACTGCCACGGCTTACGCTCGGGTGGACCGCCACGGCTTACGCTCGGGTGGACCGCCACGGCTTACGCTCGGGTGGACCGCTACGGCTTACACTCGGGGGGACCGCTACGGCTTACGCTCGGGTGGACCGCCACGGCTTACACTCGGGGGGACCGCCACGGCTTACGCTCGGGTGGACCGCCCCGGCTTGCGCTCGGGTGGACCGCCCCGGCTTGCGCTCGGGTGGACCGCCACGGCTTACACTCGGGTGGACCGCCGCGGCTTACACTCGGGTGCACCGCCTCGGCTTACACTCGGGTGGACCGCCACGGCTTACACTCGGGTGGACCGCCACGGCTTACACTCTGTGGAGGACAAAGTATGTGCAATCAAGCAGGTCCCCGTCCCCGGTGGACAGACAGGACTGCGGTCGTTGTTGGGATTGGTGAACTATTATGGGAGCTTCACCCCAAACCTGGCAATGCTGCTAAGTCCCTATCCACCGATTATTGAAGAAGGGCCACCCTTGGGAATGGGCCCAGCCACAACCGGAAGCTAAGGTGAAGAAATGACTGTCGTCCTCAAAACTGTTAACCCATTTTGACACCTCCAAGCCGCTCATTTTGACTTGCAACGCATTCCCTCACGGTGTGGGGGCTGTCCTCACCCAATGCATGACCAGCTCAACATCCCATCAATTTGCGTCCCGAATATTCGCCGATGTGGAATGAAAATATGCGCAGTTTGAGAAAAAGGGGCTAGCTGTCATTTTTGGTGTGAAGAAATTTCACCAATATGTCTACGGTCGCGCGTTTACGGTTTTTTTTTTTTTTAAATAATTTTTATTGAAATTTTTCGATACAAACATTTACCCCTACTACATTTTAAATTATAACACAACAAATCCCCCCTGGAAAATCCTCCCCACGCCCTCCCCCCGCGCGCACCCCCCCACCCTCTTCCCCCCCCCCCCCCCCCCCCCCCCCCCCCCCCCCCCCCCCCCCCCGCGCTACCAGTCTAGCAACCAAACCGTTTTTCCCTTTCTGCCGATGGCCTCGGGCAGTCATTGCCCGCGACCCCCCGCTGACGTGCTCCCTTCGTTGCTATCCCCCCCCTTTCCCCCCCCCCCCCCTTTCTCCCCGGGTTGCTGCTGTTTCGGCCTCCAGTTCCTATCTCTGATCCAGAAAGTCAAGGAAGGGCTGCCACCGCCGGAAGAACCCCTGTACCGACCCTCTCAGGGCGAATTTGATTCTTTCCAATTGGATGAAGCTTGCCATGTCGTTTAACCAGGTGTTAACACTTGGTGGCCTTGTGTCCCTCCACTGAATCAAGATCCTTCTCCGAGCTACCAAGGACGCAAAGGCCAATATTCCGGCCTCCCCTGCCTCCTGTACTCCTGGCTCCACCCCAACCCCAAAAATCGCTAGCCCCCACCCTGGTTTGACCCTGGTTCCCACCACTCTCGATACCGTCCCCGCCACCCCCTCCCAGAACTCTTCCAGTGCCGGGCACATCCAGAACATATGTACATGGTTCGCAGGGCTTCCCGAACACCTAACACACCTGTCCTCACCCCCGAAGAACCGACTCATCCTAGTCCCCGTCATATGGGCTCTGTGCAGCACCTTAAATTGGATGAGGCCCAACCTTGCGCACGACGACGACGAATTGACCCTCTCTAAGGCATCCGCCCATGTCCCATCTTCTATCTGCTCTCCCAGTTCCGCTTCCCACTTGTCTTTCAGCTCCTCTATCGATACCTCCTCCACCTCCTGCATTATTTTGTAGATGTCCGAGACCTTCCCTTCTCCGACCCAGACCCCTGACAGCACCCTATCACTCACCCCTCTATCGGGAAGCAAGGGAAATCCTTCCACCTGTCGTCTGGCAAATGCCTTCACCTGCAGGTATCTAAACGTGTTCCCCGGGGGGAGCTCAAATTTCTCCTCCAGCTCTCCCAGGCTCGCAAACCTCCCCTCTATGAACATGTCCCTCAGTTGCCTGATGCCCGCCCTGTGCCAGCTCTGGAATCCCCCGCCAGTGTTCCCCGGGACAAATCTATGGTTCCCTTTCAGTGGCGCCGCCATCAGACCCCCCACTTCCCCCCTGTGTCGCCTCCACTGCCCCCAGATTTTCAGGGTGGCTACCACTACCGGACTCGTGGTATACCTTGTGGGGGGGAGCGGCCATGGTGCCGTTACTAGCGCCCCCAGGCTTGTATTGCCGCAGGACGCCCTCTCCATACGTTTCCAAGCTGCCCACTCCCCCTCCATCACCCACTTGCGCACCATCGATGCGTTCGCCGCCCAGTAGTATCCGGAAAGATTGGGTAGCGCTAATCCTCCCCTGTCCCTACTCCGTTCCAAGAAAATCCTTCTCACTCTAGGGGTGCCATGTGCCCACACATAGCCCATAATGCTGCTAGTTACCTTCTAGAAGAAGGCCCTGGGGAGAAAGATGGGCAAGCACTGAAACAGAAACAAGAACCTCGGGAGGACCGTCATTTTGACTGACTGCACCCTCCCTGCTAGCGACAGCGGTACCATGTCCCACCTCTTGAACTCCTCCTCCATCTGCTCCACCAGCCTTGAAAAGTTCAGCTTGTGGAGGGTCCCCCAGTTCCTTGCCACCTGCACCCCCAAGTACCTGAAGCTCTTTACTGCTCTCTTAAAGGGGAGCCGCCCAATTCCCTCCCCCTGATCTCCCGGGTGTATCACAAAGACCTCACTTTTACCCACATTTAATTTATATCCCGAAAAGTCCCCAAACTCCGCTAGTATTTCCATTACCTCCGGCATTCCCCCTTCCGGGTCCGCCACATATAACAACAAATCATCCGCATAGAGTGATACCCGATGTTCCTCCCCTCCCCTTGTCAGTCCTCTCCACCCCCCTGAACCCCTCAGTGCCATCGCCAACGGTTCGATCGCTAATGCAAATAGTAAGGGGGATAGGGGGCATCCCTGCCTGGTACCTCGATGGAGCCCAAAATACTCTGACCTCCTCCCGTTTGTAACCACACTCGCCATCGGGGCCGAATACAGCAGCTTCACCCACTTGATAAATCCCTCCCCAAACCCAAACCGTTCCAGCGTCTCCCACAGGTATTCCCACTCCACCCTATCGAATGCCTTCTCCGCATCCAGTGCTACCACTATCTCAGCCTCCCCCTCCACTGCTGGCATCATAATCACATTCAACAGTCTCCGGACATTTGTGTTAAGTTGTCGTCCCTTTACGAACCCCGTCTGGTCCTCATGGATTACCCCTGGCACACAATCCTCTATTCTGGTTGCCAGGACCTTTGCCAACAGTTTGGCATCTACATTCAAGAGGGAGATAGGCCTGTAGGACCCGCACTGTACAGGGTCTTTGTCCCGCTTCAGGATCAAGGAGATCAGGGCCTGTGACATTGTCGGGGGCAGAACCCCCCCCCATCTCGCGCCTCATTGAAGGCTCGCACCAGCACTGGACCCACCAAGTCCACATACTTCTTATAAAATTCCACCGGGAACCCGTCCGGCCCCGGCGCCTTCCCCGCCTGCATCTGGCCTATCCCTTTAACTAGCTCCTGCAGCTCTATCGGCGCCCCCAGCCCCTCCACCCGTTCCTCCTGGACCTTTGGGAACCTCAATCTATCGAGGAAGTTCTCCATTCCCCCCCTCCTCCTGGGCGGCTCAGACCGGTACAATTCCCTGTAGAAATCCCTGAAGACCCCGTTCACCTCTTGCCCCTTCTGCACTACGTTCCCTCCCTTCTCTCTCACTCCCCCAATCTCTCTGGCTGCATCTCGCTTGCGCAGCTGGTGTGCTAGCATCCTGCTCGCCTTTTCCCCGTACTCATAGACCGCGCCCTGTGCCCTTCTCCATTGCGTCTCCGCCTTCCTAGTGGTCAGTAGGTCAAACTGGGCCTGTAAACTGCGCCGCTCCCTCAACAGCCCCTCCTCTGGTGTCTCCGCATATCTCCTGTCCACTTCTATAAGTTCCCCCACCAGTCTCTCCCTCTCCTGCCTCTCCTTCCTTTCTCTGTGTGCCCTTATGGAGATCAGCTCTCCTCTGATCACTGCTTTCAGGGCCTCCCAGACTACCCCCACCTTCACCTCGCCCGTGTCGTTCGTGCCCAGATATCTCTCAATGCCCTTCCGGACCCTTCCGCACACCTCATCGTCCGCCAGCAGCCCCACATCCAGGCGCCACAACGGGCGCTGGTCCCGTGCTTCCCCCAGTTCTACCTCTACCCAGTGTGGTGCATGGTCCGAAATTGCAATGGCCGAGTACTCCGTGTCCTGCACTCTCGAAATCAGCCCCCTGCTCAGTACAAAAAAGTCTATTCTGGAGTACACCCTGTGGACGTGGGAGAAAAAAGAATACTCCCTCGCCCTTGGCCTGCCAAATCTCCAAGGGTCTACCCCCCCCATCTGCTCCATGAACCCCCTTAGCACCTCTGCCGCTGCCGGCCTCCTATTCGTCCTGGAACTCGATCTGTCCAGCCCAGGGTCGAGCACTGTATTGAAGTCCCCCCCCATGATCAGGCCCCCTGCCTCCAGACCCGGAATGAGGCCCAACAGGCGCCTCATAAAACCCGCGTCATCCCAATTCGGGGCATACACATTCACCAGCACCACATTCTCTCCCTGCAGCCTACCCTTCACCATCACGTACCTACCCTCCTTATCTGCTACCACCTGCGCCGCCACGAACGACACCCTCTTTCCCACCAAAATCGCCACCCCCCGGTTCTTTACGTCCAAGCCCGAGTGGAACACCTGTCCCACCCACCCCCTTCTCAGGCGTACCTGGTCTACTACTCTCAAGTGAGTCTCCTGCAACATTGCCACATCCGCCTGCAGTCCCTTTAGGTGTGAAAAAACCCTTGCTCTCTTGACCGGCCCATTCAGCCCCCTCACGTTCCAAGTAACCAACCGGGTCACGGAGCGACCTGTCCCTTTCCCCTGTCTATTAGCCATGTCCTGTCCCCTGTTCGCCCCGGGTCGACCCTCCCCTTCTGACCCGTTCCCCATGGCGATGGCCCCCCCCCCCTCTCTCCTCCCGTTCTTCCCTTCCCGTCCTCGGCCTTTCCAGCAGCAACCCGGTATCCCCCCCCCCCGGCTAGGACCCCTCCTAGCCGCGGTGTATCCACCATCGTACTCCCGAGAGTCAGCTGATTTTCGCTGACCCGGCTGCCCCTGCCACACTCCGACTCCTCCCGATGTGGGGGGGGGGAGGGGCCTCCCCCCCCCCCCCCCCTTGCCATCCCTCTCTGACCCCGCTTCAGCGCGGGAAAAGCCGCCATTGCTGGCCACACCCCACTCTTCTCTCCTCCCCCTTCCTCCGTCCCGCGCGCGGGAAACAGGGGAAAGCCCGCGCTTTCGCCCGGCCACACCCTACCCCGCCATCTTCAATTCCACCCCCGTCCCCATCCAAGCCCATAAAAAAGCCCCCTTAAAACGAGAGGAAGAAAAAAGAGAAAAAGAAAACCCGCATAACCAACTTGCACCCCCCCCCGTCCCGCCTCCCCAACTTAACAATATAACAATATAAATAACAAATCTCAAATAAATACATAAATACATAACTATGCCTGCATAACTAAATAACTACCCAATAATAACGTATTTAACCATCACCCTCCATCGAACAGAACAGTAACCATAACCCTTAAAGAACAGATCAAAAAAACAGTAAAAAAAAGCCCCCCCTACAACAACAATAATTAAGGGAAGTTGGCAACGGGAAGAGACACACAAAAAGGAACAAAGAAACCCCCCATAACACAAGTTTCAAAGAAACCAAACGATCCATCAACTTTAACCAAGTTCCGACCTGGCCTAAGAAAGACATGGGCCACTTGATCAGTCAAGGGTACTCGGGCGGCCTCGACCACCGGCGTTCCCAAGTTCTAGTTCAGGTCCAGCTTTTCCTCCCGAACAAAAGTCCATGCCTCCTCTGGGGTCTCAAAGTAATGGTGCTGGTCCTTGTAGGTGACCCACAAGCGCGCTGGCTGCAGCATTCCGAACTTGATCCTCTTTGCGTGCAGCACCGCCTTCGTCCGGTTAAACCGGGCCCGCCGCTTTGCCACCTCCGCACTCCAGTCCTGATATATCCGCACCGTCGAATTCTCCCATTTGCTGCTTTTCTCCCTCTTGGCCCACCTCAGCACTTTCTCCCGATCACAGAAACGCTGGAATCGCACCAGCACCGCCCTCGGGGGCTCGTTCGCCCTAGGCCGCCTAGCCATGACCCGATATGCTTCTTCCAGCTCCAGAGGCGATGGACCGGCCCCCTCTCCCATCAGGGAGCTCAGCATCTCCGCTACATATTTCGGGAGATCAGGCCCCTCCAGGCCTTCTGCTAGGCCCAGGATCCTCAAGTTCTTCCGCCTCATTCGAGTGTCCAGCTCCTCAAAGCGGCTCTGCCATTTCAGGTGGAGTGCCTCGTGCACCTCCACCTTTCCCACGAGGACCGTGGCCTCCTCCTCCCTTGCAGTCATCTCCTGCTGCAGCTCTCTTATCGACGTCTCTTGGGTCGCCTGGGCCCCCATCAGCCTTGTGGTCGTCGCGTTCATGGACTCTAAGAGTTCCACTTTCAGCTCCGTAAAACACCGGAGGAGAGCAGCCTGCTGCTCCTCCGCCCATTTTCTCCAATCTTCTAGTGCGCCACCGGCCGCCATTTTGGTCCTCTTCCCCGCTTTTTTCGGGGAGCTGCTGCCGCTTTTTTTGTCGCCCCACTCCGAGTACCGACCATAAAGTTGGTCTCACTCTCCTCAGGGAGCCTTCCCCCACCGGGATTCGTCTTTACAGTACCGTCGGGGCCCTCCAATCGGCCCTTAAACACCTTTGTCGCAGGAGCTGCCAAATGTGCGACTTAGCTGGTCATAGCCGCAACCGGAAGTCGCGTTTACGGTTTTAACCGATCACAAACTGCTGTTGGATCTGTTTAAAGAAGATCAGGCAATCCCTCCGTTAGTGTCGGCTGGGATCCAGCATTGGTCCCTGTTGTTGGCCGTGTACAAATATGTTTTGAATTAAATGCCTGGGAGCGAAGATTCCCCATGCTGATGTGTTGAGCTGCCTCCCTCTCCTCACTAGGCCACCGACACCAGCGTCAGCCGGCGAAGTAGTTGCTGCCCTTCATTTTATGGACTCTCTACCAGTGACAGTGGAACTCATGTGAGGTTGGACCCAGACAGATCCACAGTTGTCCCAAGTCCACCGTATCGTTCTGTAAGGGGCCCAACACTGCTCTTCACCAGAAGAGTTCTCGGCTTACACCTTGAAGATCCCAGAACTTAGTGTCGAGGACGGCGACATCCTGTGGGGACTAGGGTGGTCGTCCTGGAGTGTGGACGTGCCCCCCTTTTGCAGGACTTCCACAACGGATACCCGGGGGTGTCCAAGGTGACGATGCTGGCCTGTAGCTACGCCTGGTAGCCCAGGATCGGCACGGACATTGACAAATTGGCTCAACATTGCGTGCCGTGCTAGGAAAATCAGACATCACTGCCGGTGGAACTGCTGCACCCGTGGGAATGGCCAGGCAGTCCGTGGTCTTGCCTCCACATTGATTTTTGCCGGTCCTTTTCAGGAGGCAATGTTTTTGATCATAGTGGACGCTTAATCAAAGTGGTTAGAAGTTCACCAGATGTAGGTGGCATGGTTGTGCAGTGGTTAGCACTGCTGCCTCTCGGCGTCATTGGCCACCGGTAGGTGGATTGGCCTCGCTAAATTGCCCCTTAATTGGAAAAAAATAATTTCGCACTCTTAAAACAAGAACGGAATCCTCCCCCACTCTATCTCATCCCCCTAACAGCTAATAGTGACCAACTCTTTAAAGTATATTATAAACAGCCGCCACCTATGATAAGACCCTTCCACCGACCATCTCACAGTGAACTTGACCATCTCGAGGTGCACAAACTCTCATCAGGTCACCCAGCTAAGCTGAAGTGCTTGGTGGTGTAGTCGACCTCCAGCCCAAGAAAAGCGAGGCAAAGGCTAGAGTGTCTCTCCATGACCGGAGCTCCGGTACATCTAAGACCGCAAAAACCGTGACCAGTGGGCACGGCTCCAGCCCCATGTTCAGGATTGTCGACATGTTATCAAAAACTGACCTCCACAAGCCCACCAGCTTTGAGCACGTCCAGAACATGTGCGCATGGTGTGCCCCCGCTTGAACACCGACCTTGTCTATCCTCCGCCTCATCGAAAAAACGTCTCATTATTCTAGCCTTCTTGAGGTGTGCCCGAAACACTAGCTTTAGCTGAATGAGACTCAGCCTCGCACAGGAGGAGGTCGCGTTCACCCTCCTCAGTGCCTCGTTCCAAACCTCCGCCTCCACAATTGGCCCTAGCTCTTCTAACCACTTTGCCTTAATTCCCTCAACTGAGCCTGTCTTGTCCCCCACTATCTGCTGGTATATGCCCCACATACTGGCACCTCCGACCCCGAGCAGAACAAAATCTGCTTGAGCAATGTAGAAGGCAGCTTCACTGGGAGGGCAGGTAATTACGTTTGACCCAGCTATGCACCTGGAGGTACCTGAACCCATCACACCACCCCCCCCAACCCCCAACTATTCCCTCCCAAACTTTCAAAGTCCTCAGCGCCATGGCCAGTGGCTCTATTTCCAACGCATATAACAAAGGGGACATCAGACAGCTCTGCCTCGAACCCCGAAAGGGTTCAGAAGTCACTGTTAGTGCACACACTGGCAAATGGGTCTGCATACAACAGCTGCACCCATGCTAAGATGCCCGGTCCAAACCCAAATTTCTCTAGTACCGCGAGGAGATAGTCTCGCTCTATCCTTTTTGAAAATAAATTTAGAGTACCCAATTCTTTTTTTCTAATTAAGGGGCATTTAGCGTGGCCAATCCACCTACCCTACACATCTTTGGGTTGTGGGGGTGAGACCCACGCAGACAAGGGGAGAATGTGCAAACTCCGTATGGACAATGATCACCTTGCTGCCCCAGTCCAACGCTATCCTGTTGAATGCCTTCTCCGCATCAAGCGAAACAATGATCTCTGGAACCAGCCCCTCCCCAATGGTAAGAACCACATTAAATAACCGTCTCACGTTTGCCGTCAACCTCTGCCCCATTACAAATCCCTTTTGGTTGTTTTCCACCACCTCCGGGAGACGAGGCTCCCGTCTTAACACCAACACCTTAGTTGGGAGCTTCGTTGTCATGTTTAACTGGGAGATCGGACAATATGACCCGCAGTCTGTGGGGCCTTTGTCCTTCTTCAGGAGCAGATAAATCAGTGCCTGCCCGCATGACTGTAGATCTCGTAGAGCCCAGCTGATCTACGAATTACTGATAAAATTCCACCGGAAACCCATAGGGTCCTGTGCCTGCCCAACTGCATCAGCATGAGCGCCACCTTGATCTCCTCCAACCCCATTGGGGCGTCTAGTTCCTCCTGCACCTCCTTCTCCCCCACCGTGGGAAACTCCAACTCTCCCAGAAATTCTACCATACCCCTCTCATCCCGAGGTGGTTCGGACTTGTATAACTCTTTATAGAAGGTTCTAAATGTCCCATTCACCTTCTCCTGAGCCGAAACTAGTTCCCCATCCCGGAGCGTCTGGACAATCTCCCTCTCAGCCTCCCGTGTCCTCAGTTAATATGCAAGGAGCCAACTTGCCTTTTCTCCATACTTAAATATTGCCCCTTTAGTTAGCTCGCCTCAACTGTTGCACCTCCCCATCTGTGGACATGAAACTGAACTTCATTTGCAGTTTTTTCCTATCGCTAGTAATTGTGGGGATGGACTGCTCACATACCTGCCATCCACCTCTGTGATAACATCTACCAATTTTTCCCGCTTCCTCCTTACCTCTTCATTGTGTACAGAGAAGAAAAACAAAAACTCTTCCTCCTCCGGATGACCAAACCTCCAGGGTCTGCCCCCCCGGCCCCCCCCCCCCCCCCCCCCCCCCCCCCCCCCCCCCCCCTGTTTCCTCCATAAATGCAAGTAAAGTCTTTGCCGTACCCCCTGGGACCAATGGCCTTGGCCTCAAGGTCCAGCACGCAGTCCATATCTCCACCCATAATAAGTTGGTGGGAGTCTTGATCTGGTATTGCTGCCAACAACTGCTTCATGAACATTGTAGCTCCGAATTCGGGGTGGACATATTTGCCAATGCCACCTTTTTCCCTTCTAAAACCCCCGTTACTAAAGCACACGGCCCTCCCGCATCTGCTATTACCTTCTCCGATACTTTTATCAATGAGAATTGGCACCCATCGGGGCCTGCTGTCGAATCCTGAGTGGGAAAACTTGGCTCACCCAAATCGACTGAAGACGTATCTGGTCACACTCGCGCATGTGGGTATCCTGGAGAAAACATTTGTGAACACATTTAACTTTTAACTATATATGTGACTATAATTAGGCAATAAATACAACTGGTTAACTATCTATCCTTTAACACTCCTCAGCCCTCTTTATTTATTTCAAAAAAAAAATATATATATTTTTTTGTATAAATTTAGAGTACCCAATTCATTTTTTTTTCCTATTAAGGGGCAATTTAGCGTGTTCAATCCACCTACCTTGCACACCTTTGAGTTGTGGGGGCGAAAGCCACGCAAACATGGGGAGAATGTGCAAATTCCACACGGACAGTGACCCAGAGCCGGGATCAAACCTGGGACCTCGGCGCCATGAGACTGCAGTGCAAAAATATATATTTTTATTGAGAGAGTTTCATTTATCACAAACAGAATATACAGTATCAACAAGGAAGACCTATGTTACAGAGGGCGCTTATTTAAAAAAGAAAGACAAAAAAGGCGAAAAGGGAGAACAAAGACAACTGCGAGCCAGATAGCGCTTTGGTCTCGCCGCTGTGGTCACTTCCTGACTTACTGGTTGCTGGTTACGAACAGGTCTTGGAACAAGCTGGTGAATCGACTTCACGTGTTGTGGAAGCCTTCCTCTGAACCCCAGATGCTGCATTTTATTTGCTCCAATTTGAGGAATTCTGCCAGGTCAGACAACCGGTCTGCGGAATTGGGTGACGCTGCCGATTGCCAGCCGATAAGGAGTCTCCGGCGGATGATCAGGGGGCAAAGACTAAGCCACGTGCCCTCTCTCCATAAAGACATCTGGCAGTTCCGGCACCCTGAAGACCACCACTAACGAGCATGGTTCCACCTTCACCCCCCACAACCCTGGACATGGTCTCAAAGAAGGTCGTCCAGAACCCACAAGTCTGAGGCAAGACCAGAACATGTGGCTATGGTTGGCCAGGCCACCCTGGCACTGTTTACACCTCTCCTCCATCTCCAAGAAGAACCTACTCATTCTTGTTCTGGTTAGGGCGGCATGTGGCACAGTAGATAGCACTGGGACTGTGGCGCTAAGGACCCGGGTTCGAATTCCGGCCCTGGGTCACTGTCCGTGTGGCGTTTGCACGTTCTCCCTATTTCTGCATGGGTTTCGCCCCTACAACCCAAAGATGTGCAGGTTAGGTGGATTGGCCGCGCTAAATTGCCCCTTAATTGGAAAAAATAAATAAATTGGGTACTCTAAATTTATTTTTAAAAATTCTTGTTCTGGTTAGATGCATCCTGTGCACCACCTTTCATTCAGTTAGGCTCAGCCCTCCACAGGGGGAGGTGAAGTTTACCTTGTGCAATGCTTCGATCCAGAGTCCTCCCCCTATCTCCCTACCCAGCTCTTCCTCCCATTTCGTCCCAGGCTCGTCCAAGAGTGAGCGTACCTCCTCTAGTAGTCGTCCGTACATGTCAGCACAGTTCCCGTTTCCTAGTTCGACCAAGGTCAGAAGTCTGTCCAGTAACGAGTATCTGGGGGAATGTCGTTGTCTCCTTTCGGAGGAAGTTTTTGATTTGAATGTATCTTCGCTCATTCCTTTTCGGAAGTTGGAATTTTCCCATGAGTTCCCCCCAGGTTGGCTACTCTGCCTTCGACATACATATCCCCCACCGTCAATGTCCCTTTGTCCTGTCTCCAACTTTTAAAGGAGACGTCCATTGTCGTGGGGGTGAGCTTGTGGTTGTTGCAGATGGGGACCATAATGGGGATCATAGTGGACACCTTGGTCAGACCAAAGTGGTGTTGCAGTTGGTTCCATGTGGGAACCAACTGCACTCCACTGGGTTCTTTGAGTATCTCCTCCACTCTGACCCATTCCTTCCCTAGCTCTTTGATCCACCCCAAACTCTTTCTGTCGTGGCTGCCCATTGGTAGAATTGGAGGTTCGGGAGGGCCAGGCCCTTCACATTCCTCCTTCTCTGTAGTACCTTCTTCCTCCACACCCCAACCCCGCACACAAACACCATGATTAATTTGTTGACTGTGGTGATGAAGATCGGGAGGGATCTGAACAGGAAAAGGAACCTGAATAGCACGTTCATCTTGATCATCTGCTCTCTCTCTCTCTCTCTCTCTCTCTCTCTCTCTCTCTCTCTCTCTCTCTCTCTCTCTCTCTCTCTCTCTCTCTCTCCTTCCCCCCCAGGGAGAGCAGGGGCGAGTCACACCTCTGCAGGTCCTTTTTTATCTCCTCCACCGGACTCTTCAGGTTCCGTTTGTGGATTTGTGTCCAGTGGTGGGCTATTTAGATCCGAATTTCTGGACTAATTTGAACAGCAACTGCCCCAGCTCTGCTCCTCCCCCTTGGTTCCCCTGGGTTCATCGGGAAGATTTCGCTCCTCCTTAGGTTAAGTTTGTAACTAGAGACAGCTCCGAACTCCCTTTGGAGTTCCATAATTCCTCCCATGATGGCCAGACGGTTCGAGATGTAGAGGAGCAGGTCATCCGCGTAAAGTGAAATTCTATGCTCTCTTCTTCCCCTCTGAATGCCTCTCCACCCCTTCGCTGCTCTGAGATCGATCGCCAGTGGCTCGATTGCCAGGGCAAATAGTAGCGGGGTAGGAGGACATCCCTGCTTTGTGCTCCGTGCAGCCGGAAGTATCCAGAGCTGGTGGCATTCGTCTGTATGCTCGCCATGGGAGCACTGTACAGTAGTTTCACCCATAAGGTGAACCATGGTCCCAACCCAAACCTTTCCAGTACCTCTGTGAGGTACTTGCATTTGACTCTGTTTAAGGCCTTCTCTGCATCCAGGAAGATGATGTCGTCTGGTGTCCTCTCCCGGGTGGGGGTCATAATCAAGTTCAACAGGCATCTGATGTTAGCTGTTAGTTGCCTGCCTCTGCTATGCAAATCTGCAGTCGCTTCTCCAGGGCTTCCTCCAGAATTTTGGAATCAGTGTTTAGGAGCGGGATGAGTCTGTATGACCCACACTCCACTGGGTCTTTGTCCTTGTTAGGGCTCAGTGATACCGAGGCCTGAGCCAACATGGGTCGCAGGGCCCCTCAATTGCGAGTCATTGACCATCTCCCGTGGTTGCGGGGCCAGTGCTACCGCAAATGTTTTATCGAAGTCACCGGGAATCCGCCTGGACCCTGAATCTGGACCCAGCACCTTCCCTGCCTGCATAGAGTTAATACTCTCCATGACTTCTCCCAGTCTAGTGCTGCTTCCAGGCCCTGCCTCTTTTCCTCCCCTATGACTGGTATGACCAGCCCTTTGAGGAACTGCTTCATCTTTGATTGACCCTCCAGGGGCTCAGAGGTGTACAGCTCTCAGTAGAAAGTTGCAAAGGCCTCATTAATCTCCTCTACGACTAGTTTGCCATTCCCATCCTTCAGCTGCGCAATTTCCCTTGTGGCTGCCTGCTTGCTCAGCTGGTGAGCCAGCAAGCGGCTGACCTTGTCTCCATGGTCGTAGGATATCTCCTGTGTCTGGCGGAGCTGGTTCACTGCTTTCATGGTTGGAGAGCAGATCAAATTCCATTTGTAACTTTTTGCTCTCCGGTAGGTCCACGGTGGAGACGTGGAGTACCGCCGATCCATGTTCAGTAAGGAGTTGATTAGCTACTGCCTCACCACCCTCTCCTTTTTATTTCTGAGAGCCCTGTATGTTATTACCAACCCCCTTATTACTGCCTTCAGTGCCTCCCAGAATGCGCAGTGTCAATGTAAGCCTACTTGTGACACTAATAAAGATTATTATTATTAAAAGGAATTTATGTCTACAGAGGGTTTCTAGAGTATTGAATACTTCTTACAGTCATGGATATGACCATCCGATTTCAAGAAGCTATACCGTTGAGAACGATTACAGCCAACATCGTTGTGGAAAAGTCAACATAGTTTTTCACACACTATGGCCTACCATTAGAAGTACAATCTGACCAGGGTTTTAACTTTATGTCTAAAATCTTCTGGTGCATAATTCGTAGTTTAGGTATGAAATAACTAAAATCAACTGCCTATCACCAACAAACTCTGGGAGCTTTGGAGAGATATCATCAGGCTTTCAAAACCATGTTTAGGGCCTATTGACATAAACACCCAAGAGATTAGGACAAGGGATTGGATTTTTTACCATTTGCCACCAGAGATTCTCTGAACGTATCTACTGGGTTTAGCCCATTTGAATTTGTTTATGGCCATGAATTATGGGGTCCATTAAAGTTGACATAAATGGAGATTCTAAAATCAAAAGACGAATCCTCAATGCTGAATTATGTGTAGCATAATTACGGTCGCATGGTGGTTAGCATCAATGCTTCACAGCTCCAGGGTCCCAGGTTCGATTCCCGGCTGGGTCACTGTCTGTGTGGAGTCTGCACGTCCTCCCCGTGTGTGCGTGGGTTTCCTCCGGGTGCTCCGGTTTCCTCCCACAGTCCAAAGATGTGCGGGTTAGGTGGATTGGCCATGCTAAATTGCCCGTAGTGTAAGGTTAATGGGGGGAATTGTTGGGTTACAGGTATACGGGTTACGTGGGTTTAAGTAGGGTGATCATTGCTCGGCACAACATCGAGGGCCGAAGGGCCTGTTCTGTGCTGTACTGTTCTATGTTCTATGTTTCTGGAAAGACTCACAGGAGCTTGTCAGGTAGCCCAAGAGCATTTAAAGGATTTGGGAGAAAGAATAAAAATGTGGGCAGACAAACATGCCGGGTCCAGAACATTCCAAGCTGGAGATGAGCTATTAGTATTGTTACCGTTGCAGGCTGAACCTCTGAAAGCGAAATTCAGCGACCCCTATAAGGTAGTTAAGAGGGCGAATAAGGTGGCTTACCTAATAGATACTCCAGACTGTAGGAAGAAAGACCGATTGTGCCACACAAATATGTTGAAAAAATACCACTGTAGGGAAGAAGATAGAAAGGAACACGTACGTCAGGTAGAAGTGGTGAAAGAGGACAGAGATGGGAAGAGTGAGGTTGGAGACAAGGTTGACAGTTCACTATACAACTGGTATAGCTTTTTGAAATCGGGTTGTCATATCCACAACTGTAAGAAGTAACCAATACTCCAGACACCCTGTGTAGAAATAAATTCCTTATAGTAATCATAATCTTTATTAGTGCCATTAACACTGCAATGAGGTTACTGTGAAAATCCCCTAGACACCACACACAGTCCGGCGTCTGTTCAGGTACACTGAAGGAGAATTCAGAATGCCCAATTCATCTAACAAGCACGTCTTTTGGGACTTGTGAGAGGAAACCTGAGCACCCGGAGGAAATCCATGCAGACACGGGGTCTAATTCCTCTCCTCACTCTCTCGGTGAGAATTTTACATTGATGATCCTGTAATATGTTTTTTTCAAAAAGGTGCCCTGGAATATGTTGAGCATTTTCCATACCTTGGCAGCCACCTCTCTTAAAAGACCGCTATTGACTAGGAGACCCAACACTGGATAAGATGTGCCAGCTGAGCCTATTTCAAACCACGGCAACAAATATTTGGCAGCAAAGACTCCGCAATTCAACAAAAATCAAGAACAGTTGTTATTTTGTTGCTCTCCGATTGCAAATGACTAGGGTGATCCAAGCTGAGCACCACTTGTTCACCCTAATTCTTGTTGATTGTCAACTTTTTACCTTTGCTTCTCTTGGAATCATACAACTTATACTCGTATAGTGCCTTTAACGTAGCCAACATGCTAAACTAGAGCAATTAAGTATTGAAAAGGAACCATAGAAGGTGATATCAGGATAGATGACTGAAATGTTGGTCAAAGTCGTTGGTTTTTGGGACCACATTAAAGGAGGTGAACGAGACTGAGAGGCTCAGGAGGAAATTATGGAGCTCCGAGCCCATGCAGCTGAAGTAATACACCACAGATGGAGGCCATTTGGCTCATTGCACCCATGCCAGCTCTTTGAAAGCTATCCCAGTTTATTCAACTTCCCTGTTCTTTCCTTTCAAGTACTCAAATTCCTTTTGAACGTTATTATTGAATCTGCTTCCACCACCCTTTCAAACCTTGCTCTCCAGATCACATCAACTTCCTGTGTCACAAGGATTTTTCCTTCTCTTCCCTGGATATTTTGACCATCCTCTTAAATATTGCGTTCTCTGCTGGCCGATTCATGTGGAATTTTTGTAAGTCTCTTTTTAGACACTTTATCGAGCAGTTTCTGAGAGAGCTTACATACCACGACATTCCCCTGCATCAGTCATATACTTCAAAAAATCCACTTTCATCAGAGATCATCCCATTCAACTTGATCAGTCTTTGAATCCTTCTCTGCACTGTGTTCTGCGCCTATGTTTTGTGTGTCGGATGGTTTTAGTGAGTGGTATCTGCAATAACATTTTTCTTTTCTCAGTTCTCCCTGAGGATCGAGCCATATTAGAACAGTATGAAGATCAGGTACGAGAACACTCGAGCGCTGTTTAATTACTGTTTGGCTGGGCTGCAGATTGGGCTGAGGGGGAGGAGATTCCCAAGAATGCATGTCTATTGCTAATAGTTTTTTTTTTGTTGCACCAGGATTGCAAATTAGTTATTTTTACGATGTGAACAGCATTGATGATGCTGTTCTCTTTCAGTGATATGGGAACATTCAAGCTGTAAACTGTTGTGGGCAGAGGGAATATGGTTGCTTTCAGAAATTTTCACTAATTTACCTCAATTTTTTTCTCCTTTTCTAAAGATGCTTGCCCCTCACCAGGGTCTGTGGGTGCAGATCCTGAGCCACAGTTATTATAAGTAGTATCTTCAGCTCTCACCCACATATACTGTGTTTACTTGAGGCTGAAATATTGAGCACATTGCCATAATCTGGACTTTCATGCTCCCGATTCAGGATAGATCAACAACTGAGAGCCTGGTCAACTCAGCAAATTTTGAGTCTAAATCTTTGAGAGTGATGTGAATTTCTAAGAAACTCTGACCATATTAATTTAATTTGCCCTTCAGGGGAGGCTCATTCTGGGATCAGCCCCCAAGCTTTAACCAAGAACGGCAAAAAGTATACAAGTTAGTCTTCCTTAAAGCTGAAAAAAATTATTTGGTGAATAAAACATTGTAATTCAGACCAAACCCTCCCAGTGCTGGTACTGTGAGCCTTAGATACTGAGTAAAGCTCTCTCTATACTGCCCTCATCAAACACTCCCAGGAAACATACAGCACGGGGGTTACATATAGAGCAAAACTCCTACATTGTTCCCATCAAAAATGACCAGGGCAGGTCCAGCACGGGGTTGGTTTATACCATGGACACCTATTTTCTGGACGGAAGCTGTTCAAATTAATCTCCTACAGGAATCACCTCAGCCAGAAGATGAAGGAGACTTGCGTCTCTTTGGTCTTGACTGGATCTGAGCTCAGCTTCTGGATGTCTAGCTCACTGCAGTACCCAGGCCCTGTTTATTCTTACAGTAGTTTCAAATTTTGGAGTCGAGTGTGGTGTGCTGATTGAGGATAACAGCAGAGTTTCTTCTTTTGATGGCAGGTTTCAATTCTCTCTGCGATGGAACTGATCTGGAATCTCTGTGAAATCCTGTTCATCGAGGCAGCTCAAGGTGAGACTGGGAAGCTGCCTGTGTGACCCTGCAGTGCTCGGCCTGGTTGGATTTCACTTTATCTCTGTCTGTTTTGGGGATGTGGGTGACACTGACAAGGATCCATTAGTTAGCTATTTTCAGGCCAATCAATGACCGTGTGGAACTGGAGTGGCTCCAATTGCTTTACCTTGAAGAGCACCCATTAAACCTCTTGGGTTTTTATAACAAGCTGATACCTTCTTGGTGATTTTCGGGTGCCAGTCCACAAATTAACAATTTTACTGAACTCAATTTCACAACTTGTCCAGCTGGGGTTTGGCTTCAGAGCCTAATGGGTTGTTGTTGGTACAGTATCACAACCGACCATATGACTAAAATTAGTAGAAATAAAACACTAGTGCAGCCTTTCAACCATGATTTGTGGAAATACTAAAGGAGTAATGTTTGATTGCAGCTGGTTCTCTCATGTCACACCTTCTGGACTGGATCAGACTGCACATTTGCCAGGTGGATGCTATGGCTGATCAGATCATGGTTTCTGAAAACCCTGTGGAGCACCTGTACTACTGGAACGTGGTGAGTGATGACCTGCTGCTGCCTGGCCAACCACAACCCCTCCTTGCTGGAAGTGATAGTGGCTGGGGTTGTGGTTCCAAAGAATGAATTCCCAGTCCTAAAGCGCTGTCTGTATTACTGAGTCACGCTGGCCAGATCTGGTCCAGCCCCTATCTCAGATAGAACATAGAACATAGAACAGGACAGCACAGAACAGGCCCTTCGGCCCTCAATGTTGTGCCGAGCCATGATCACCCTACTCAAACCCACGTATCCACCCTATACCCGTAACCCAACAACCCCCCCCCCCCCCAACCTTACTTTTATTAGGACACTACGGGCAATTTAGCATGGCCAATCCACCTAACCCGCACATCTTTGGACTGTGGGAGGAAACCGGAGCACCCGGAGGAAACCCACGCACACAGGGGGAGGACGTGCAGACTCCACACAGACAGTGACCCAGCCGGGAATCGAACCTGGGACCCTGGAGCTGTGAAGCATTTATGCTAACCACCATGCTACCCTGCTGCCCCGGGGCACGATATGTTACCACGGTGCCTTGAGATAGTGAGAGGAATGAGGGGCTCAAGCCTCCTGTTTCTGATCATCTCTGGCACCCTGTGTTGAGAAGGGGCTGAAATTGTGAGTGTTTACTTGTGATGACCTCCATAGTTGGATGACCTGCTGAGACTGTCTAGTTTACATATGGCAAGTAGTCATTTGGAATGGTGCACTTTTCTGATCTTAGGCCATGACAACGGTTGGACAGGTCTCTGGTGACCTGCAGCGAATTTCAAGTGCCTGCCTTCACATAACGTGAAGTAATTACAGTCTGGTGGTTCTGATGAAGCTCTTTTTAAAACATAAATTTAGAGTACGCAATTCTTTTTTTTTCTAATGAAGGAGCAATTTAACATGGTCAATCCACCTACCCTGCTCATCTTTTTGAGTTGTGGGGGGCAAAGACCCACGCAGACATGGGGAGAATTTGCAAACTCCACATGGAGTGACCTGGGACCGTGATTGAACCCAGGTCCTCAGCGCCATGAGGCAGCAGCGCTAACCATTGTGCCACCCCTCTCTTGACTTAGAGCAGTACGCTCAGGTTTCTGGTGAGGGATGGTAGGGAGGGGGCATTGGTTCTGGCTCTGGGGGGGGGGAAGAAAGGGTTCGGCAGCACAGGAGGCGACTAAGGGCTGTTGTGAAGTACCTGCTCTCTCAGAGTTGGAGTATTTCTGAGTTGGAGAGGTTCAGGTCTGATTCTTGTGACATACTTGCTTTTGATTTGCTAGGTTACTGGCTACGTTCTACAAGGCCGATTGGCGGAGGCTCGACAGATGATGGCTAGGAAGGCTGTGACTGAACCTGCAAAAAGATCCATGTACAGATGTATGGAGGAACTGATGAGGACGTTTCCCACTTTCTCTGTAAGTTGCCACGTTGGTTTTCTTTGCTCCCTCCCCTTCTGTCATGATCTGAAGAAGCTAACTCGCTTTTGGGTAGAATTCTAGGGATCTTTTTAATACCCTGTCCTTCATGCTATATATATTTTGCCAGTTTTCTCTCTTTGGTGTCTGTGTGCTGAACTATATTTCTTCAAGCTCTGACTTTTGTCTGGTATTTCCTTTTAAGTGACCATTATTATAGAACATAGAACAGTACAGCACAGAACAGGCCCTTCGGCCCTCGATGTTGTGCCGAGCAATGATCACCCTACTCAAACCCACGTATCCACCCTATACCCGTAACCCAACAACCCCCCCCCCCCCCCCCCAACCTTACTTTTAGGACACTATGGGCAATTTAGCATGGCCAATCCACCTAACCCGCACATCTCTGGACTGTGGGAGGAAACCGGAGCCCCCGGAGGAAACCCACGCACACACGGGGAGGACGTGCAGACTCTGCACAGACAGTGACCCAGCCGGGAATCGAACCTGGGACCCTGGAGCTGTGAAGCATTTATGCTAACCACCATGCTACCGTGCTTCATGTGTCATTCTTAATCCTCCCTTAAGGGGGGTGGAGGTGGTATTGTTTGTAAAAAAAAAATAATTTTTATTGAAATTTTTACAAAATATAAACAATTCAACTCTATTAACAAAACAACCGCGGTAACACCCCAAGAACAATTCCCACCCAACTTCAAAAGCAACTACAAACAAGAGAAAAAAACAAAAGAGCACCCAACGACAAAAGGGAAAGAGGGAATACCCGCCACATCCCACAGACCCATGTACACAGTCGTCCGTCTCTCTCTCTCCTCCCCCCCCCCCCCCGGTTGCTGCTGCTGTCTGCCTATTTCCCTACTGTTCCGCCAGGAAGTCCAGGAAAGGCTGCCACCGCCTAAAGAACCCTTGTACTGATCCCCTCAGGGCAAATTTCACCTTCTCCAATTTAATGAACCCTGCCATATCATTGATCCAGGCCTCCACTCTTGGGGGCCTCGCATCCTTCCACTGAAGAAGAATCCTCCGCCGGGCTACTAGGGACGCAAAGGCCAGAACACCGGCCTCTTTCGCCTCCTGCACTCCCGGCTCCACTGCAACCCCAAAAATTGCGAGTCCCCAGCCTGGCTTGACCCTGGATCCCACCACCCTCGACACCGTCCTTGCTACCCCCTTCCAAAACTCCCCCAGCGCTGGGCATGCCCAAAACATATGGGCGTGGTTCGCTGGGCTCACCAAGCACACCTGTCCTCACCCCCGAAAAACCTACTCATCCTTGTCCCAGTCATGTGGGCCCTATGCAGCACCTTGAACTGTATGAGGCTAAGCCTCGCACAGGAAGAGGAGGAATTCACTCTCTCCAGGGCATCCGCCCACGTCCCCCCCTCAATCTCCTCAACCAGCTCCTCTTCCCATTTACCCTTCAGTTCCTCCACCGAGGCCTCGTCTACCTCCTGCATCACCCGGTATATGTCCGAAATCCTCCCTCCTCCAACCCACACCCCCGAGTGCAACCGATCCCGCACCCCTCGTGGGGGCAGCAAGGAGAACCCCTCCACCTGCTGCCTGGCAAACGCCCTCACCTGCATGTACCTGAACATGTTCCCCGGGGGAGCCCAAACTTCCCCTCTAACTCCCCCAAGCTCGTGAACCTCCCCTCCACAAACAGGTCCCTCAACCTCCTAATCCCTGCCCTGTGCCAGCCCAGGAATCCGCCATCAATGCTCCCTGGGGCAAACCGATGGTTCCCCCGTATCGGGGCCTCCATCGAGCCCCCCACTTCTCCCCTATGCCGTCTCCATTGCCCCCAAATTTTGAGGGTAGCCGCCACCACCGGGCTCGTGGTATACCTCGTTGGAGGGAGCGGCAACAACGCCGTTACCAGCGCCTCCAGGCTCGTACCCACACATGATGCCGCCTCCATCCTCTTCCATGCTGCCCCTTCCTCGTCCATTACCCACTTACGCACCATCGCTGTGCTGGCAGCCCAGTAGTACCCACAGAGGTTGGGCAACGCCAACCCCCCCCCCCCCCCATATCCCTGCCTCGTTCCAGGAACACTCTTCTCACCCTCGGAGTCCCATGCGCTCACACAAATCCCGTGATACTCCTGTTGACCCTCCTAAAAAAGACCTTCGGGATAAGGATGGGGAGGCACTGGAACAGGAACAAAAAACTCGGGAGCACCATCATCTTAACGGACTGCACCCTCCCCGCCAGTGACAGCGGTAACATATCCCACCTCTTAAACTCCTCCTCCATCTGCTCCACCAACCTTGTGAGGTTGAGCTTGTGCAGGGCCTCCCAGCCACCTGGACCCCTAGGTTCCTAAAGCTCTTCCCTGCCTGCTTCAATGGGAGCCTATCAATCCCCTCCTCTTGATCCCCCGGATGCAGCACAAACAACTTATACCCCGAGAAACCCCCGAATTCGCAAAGAATCCTCATCACCTCCGGCATCCCCCCCCCCACCGGGTCCACCACATACAGCAACAGGTCGTCCGCATACAGCGACACTCGATGCTCCTCCCCACCCCGCACCAGGCCCCTCCAGTTCCCTGACTCCCTCAATGCCATGGCCAGGGGCTTAATCGCCAACGCAAAGAGCAAGGGGGACAGGGGGCACCCCTGTCTCGTCCCCCGGTACAGCCGAAAGTACTCTGACCTCCTTCTATTTGTGGCTACACTCGCCATCGGGGCCTCATAGAGCAGCCTCACCCACCGGATAAACCCCTCCCCAAACCCAAACCTCTCCAACACCTCCCACAAATACTCCCACTCAACCCTATCAAAGGCCTTCTCCGCATCCATTGCCACCACTATCTCCGCCTCCCCTTCCATGGCCGGCATCATAATGACATTGAGGAGCCTACGCATGTTCGTATTCAACTGCCTTCCCTTCATAAACTCTGTCTGGTCCTCGTGAATGACCCCGGGCACGCAATTCTCTATTCTAATGGCCAGGATCTTTGCCAGCAGCTTAGCGTCGGCGTTCAGCAGCGAAATCGGCCTATATGACTCTCACTGCAGAGGGTCCTTGTCCCGCTTCAGGATCAAGGAAATCAGCACCTGTGACATAGTTGGGGCTCCCTGCCCTCCTCCCCTGCCGATTAGCTATACCCCATCCCCTGCCCACCACTGGCCAGCGTCCCCCGCTCTGCCAGTTTCTCACGGCGGCAACCCCCCCGGCACCCCCTGCGTCCTCCAGCTCCTTCCTGACCGGTTCAGCAGCAACCCGGTACCCCCCCCCCCCCCCCCCAAGGCGAGGACCCCTCCTAGCTGCGCCCCTCCCTCCATAGCACTCCCGTGAGCCAGCTAACTTCTGCTGACCCCGGCGACTCCCGCCCTACCTCCGACTCCTCCCCACGTGGGACTACCCCTCCTCCATCGTGCCCATCAATGGTCCCCTTCCCCCCCACCGCTCTTGCGCGGGAAAAGAAAACAGCCAGCAATGACCCGCACTTCTCAGCCCCGACCCCGCCCCCACCATCTCCCAGCGCGGGAAACCCGCAGAAACCCCGCGCTTTCGCCCTCCCCGGCCCCGCCTCCTCCAGGGCTACTCCCATTGTCAGTCCCCCCCACCAACTCCCCGTTTACCCCTCTGCCCGAACCCGTCCACCCGACCCCTGCAGAAAAACCCATATAGAAAAGATAAATCAACATCACCCCACCCACCCTAAGGCCAACCCGCATCTTACATTAAACCAAGCAAATACAAATACAGTATTATACAGCATCCCCCATCTTAGGCCTTCAGTTTGAGTCCAGTTTCTCGGCTTGCACAAAGGCCCATGCCTCCTCCGGGGAATCAAAATAATGGTGCCGATCCTTATAGGTGACCCACAGACGCGGCGGCTGCAACATGCCGAACTTCACACTCCGTCTATGGAGCACCGCCTTCGTCCGGTTAAATCCGGCCCTCCGCCTCGGCACCTCCGCACTCCAGTCCTGGAAGATCCGCACCTC
This sequence comes from Scyliorhinus canicula, assembly GCF_902713615.1. Lineage (NCBI taxonomy): Eukaryota > Metazoa > Chordata > Chondrichthyes > Carcharhiniformes > Scyliorhinidae > Scyliorhinus > Scyliorhinus canicula. The sequence continues at coordinate 41,827,420 of NC_052163.1, forward strand.
CGTGTTCTCTCACTTGCTGCTCCGCTCCTTCTTGGCCCACCGGAGCACACACTCACGATCCACGAACCGATGAAACCGCACCAACACCGCCCACGGCGCCTCGTTCGGCTTGGGCCTCCTAGCCAGAATTCTGTGGGCCCCCTCTAACTCCAGGGGCCCCTGGAAGGACCCAGCCCCCATCAGTGAGTTTAACATAACCGCCACATAGGCCGCCAGGTCCGACCCCTCCAGCCCCTCCGTGAGGCCCAGGATCCGCAAATTCTTCCTCCTCGACCGGTTGTCCAGCTTCCCGAACCGCTCCTGCCATCTTTTATGGAGCGCCTCGTGCATCGCCACCTTCCCCGCCACGGCCACGACCTCATCCTCCCTTTCGGAGGCCTGCTGCTGCAGCTCCCGGATCGCAGCCCCCTGGGCTGTCTGGGTCTCCATCAGTTCCCTGTTGGTTACCTTCAGTGACTCCAGCAGCTCCAACTTAAGCTCCTGGAAGCAGCGCAGCAGAATCGCCTGCTGCTCCTGAGCCCACTGCCTCAGCTCCTCAAGGCCTCCGCCGGCCGCCATTTTGTCTTCCTTCCCCCGCTTTTTCGGGGGTGCTTTCTCTGGTTTTCTCCTTACCCCACTCCTGGTCCGGACCATAGGACCGTTGGGGTCGACTCCTGACCTCTTCCCGCATCGGGATTTGCCGCCACAGCTCCGTTGGGGACCCTGAAAAGCGCCCCAAGGTCCGTTCTCAGCGGGAGCTGCCGAATGTGCGGCTTAACTCCTCATTGCCGCCACCTAAAGTCCGTGGAGGAGGTATTGTTGCTGGACAAGTAATCCGGAGACCCAGGGTAATGCTCTTGGGACTTTTGTTTGAATCCTATCACAGCAGACGGTGGAATTTGCATTTACAAAAAATCTGCAGTTTAAAGTTTAATAATGACCATGAAACCCAACTGGTTCAGCACAGTAGCATGGTGGTTAGCACTGTGGCTTCACAACGCAGGGTCCCAGGTTCGGTTCCCAGCTGGCCACTGTCTGTGCGGAGTCTGCACATTCTCCCCGTGTCTGCGTGGGTTTCCTCCGGGTGCTCCGGTTTCCTCCCAAAAGACATGCTGTTAGGTAATTTGGACATTCTGAATTCTCCCTCTGTGCACCCGAACAGGTGCCGGAATATGGCGACTAGGGGCTTTTCACAGTGACTTCATTGCAATGTAAGCGTACTTGTGACAATAAAGAGTATTATTATTATTATTATTCTAATATCCCTTAAGAATTTTTTTCTTTAATAATCTTTATTGTCACAAGTAGGTTTACATTAACACTGCAATAACGTTACCGTGAAAAGTCCCTAGTTGCCACATTCCGGCGCCTGTTCGGGTACACTGAAGGAGAATTCAGAATGTCCAATTCACCTAACAGCACGTCTTTTGGGACTTGTGGGAGGAAACCGGAGCACCCGGAGGAAACTCACGCAGACACAGGGAGAACGTGCAGACTCGTGCACAACAGTGACCCAAACTGGGAATCGAGCCTGGGACCCTGAAATGAAAAAATGAAAATCGCTTATTGTCACGAGTAGGCTTCAATGAAGTTACTGTGAAAAGCCCCTAGTCGCCACATACCGGCGCCTGTCCGGGGAGGCTGGTACAGGAATCGAACCGTGCTGCTGGCCTGCCTGGGTCTGCTTTAAAAGCCAGTGATTTAGCCGAGTGAGCTAAACCAGCCCCTGGCATTGTGAAGCAACAATTCTAACCACTGTGCTACCGTGCCGCCCATAGAGAAAGAAATCTTATCTGACCTGGCTACATGTGAATCCAGAGCCACAGCAATATGGTTGATTCTGAAATAGCATAGCAAGCCAGTCAGTTGTATCACAATCGCTAGAAAGTCTTTAAGGGATGAAACTGGATGAACCAACTGGCATCAACATAGGCACCGGAACAATAAAGGAAAACACAGAATTGGAAGAGCTGTTCCACAGACTAGTCAAGCAACCGCCTGACATTGTCATATTCCCGGAAACATATATTACAGATAATGTCCCTGACATCACCATCCCTGGATATGTCTTGTCCCACCTGCAAAGTATGCAGTCCGGAGGGTGTTGCCCTGGGAGTCCTCAACATCAATTTCGGACCCCATGAATTATGGCATCAGGTCAAACCTCCTGCGGATTACCATGTGCTGCGCGCACACACACACACCCATCCCCCACCTTCACCAGCTATCAAATCATTACGCCTTCATGTTGAATGCCTGAGGAAGCACTGAGGGTGGAATGTACACTGGGAGGGGGACTTCAGTGCCTGTCCCCAAGAGTACAGTAAGAAGTCTTACAACACCAGGTTAAAGTCCAACAGGTTTGTTTCAAACACGAGCTTTCGGAGCACGGCTCCTTCTTCAGGTGAATGGAAAGGCTTGTTCCAGAAATGTTTATATAGACACAGTCAGAGATGCCCCGGAATGCGAGCACCTGCAGGCAATCAAATCATCAAAGATGCAGAGAGAGAGGTAACTCCAGGTTAAAGAGGTGTGAATTGTCCCAAGCCAGTTCAGTCGGTAGGCCTCTGCAAGTCCAGGCTTGTTGGTGGGGGCCGAATGTAATGCGACATGAATCCCAGATCCCGGTTGAGTCCGCATTCATGCGTGCGGAACTTAGCTATAAGTTTTTGCTCAGCAATTTTGCGTTGTCGCGTCTCCTGAAGGCCTCCTTGTAGAATGCTGACCCGGAGATCAGAGGCTGAATGTCCTTGACTGCTGAAGTGTTCCCCAACTGGAAGGGAACAGTCCTGCCTGTTGATAGTCGCACGATGCCCGTTTATTCGTTGTCGCAGTGTCTGCATGGTCTCGCCAATGTACCACGCTTCGGGACATCCTTTCCTGCAGCGTATGAGGTAGACTACATTGGTCGAGTCGCACGAGTATGCGCCGCGTACCTGGTGGGTGGTGTTTCCACGTGTAATGGTGGTGTCCATGTCGATGATCTGGCATGTCTTGCAGAGATTACCCTGGCAGGGTTTTGTGGTGTTGTGGTTGCTGTTCTGAAGGCTGGGTAATTTGCTGCAAACAATGGTTTGTTTGAGGTTGCGCGGTTGTTTGAAGGCCAGTAGTGGGGGTGTGGGGATGACCTTGGCAAGATGTCCATCCTCGCTGATGATGTGTTGGAGGCTGCGAAGAAGATGTCGTAGTTTCTCCGCCCCAGGAAAGTACTGGACGACGAAGGGTACTCTGTCAGTGGTGTCCCGTGTTTGTCTTCTGAGGAGGTCGGTGCGGTTTTTTTGCTGTGGCGCGGTGGAACTGTCGATCAATGAGTCGAGCGCCATATCCCGTTCGTACGAGGGCATCTTTCAGCATCTGTAGGTGTCTGTTGCGCTCCTCCTTGTCTGAGCAGATCCTGTGTATACGGAGGGCTTGTCCATAGGGGATGGCTTCTTTAATGTGTTTCGGGTGAAAGCTGGAGAAGTGGAGCATCGTGAGATTATCTGTGGGCTTGCGGTAAAGCGAGGTGCTGAGGTGACCGTCCTTGATGGAGACGAGTGTGTCCAAGAATGGAACTGAATTTGGAGAATAGTCCATGGTGAGTTTGATGGTGGGATGGAACTTATTGATGTCATCGTGTAGTCGTTTCAGTGATGTCTCGCCGTGGGTCCAAAGGAAAAAAATGTCATCGATGTATCTGGTGTATAGCATCGGTTGAAAGTCCTGTGTGGTGAGGAAGTCCTGTTCAAACTTGTGCATGGGGACTTGTGTCCCCAAGAGTGACTGGGCTGTCTGAGTCTTAACGGTCTGTTGTGCACGGTGAGGAAAGAACATACTTTTACAAAATTTTGAAAATAAATTTAGAGTGCCCAATTCATTTTTTCCAATGAAGGGGCAATTTAGTGTGGCCAATCCATCTACCCTGCACATCTTTGGGTTGTGGGGGCGAAACCCACGCAAACACAGGGAGAATGTGCAGGGAAGAACATACTTGACGTCCTCTCACCAGTCTGCCTGTCATAGATGCATCTGCCTATTACAATATTGGTAGGAATGACCATCGCATAGTCCTTGTGGAGACACAGTCCTGTTTTAAGATTGAGGATATCTGCGAAGAAAATGTAATCTAGTTGCATGGCAAACACCCCATTCTGCCATTACCAGTGAGTCAGTGAATCAACCCTGGCTCAATGAAGAGTGCAGGAGGGCAAACCAGGATCAGCACACCAGGCATTCCTAAAAATGAGGTGTCAAACTGGTGACATTACAACACAGGACTGCTTGCATGCCAAACAGCAAGTGATGGACAGAGCTCAGCGATCCCAGAGCCAATGGGTCAGATCAAAACTCTGCAGTCTTGCAACATCTAGTCACGCATGATGCGGGACAATTAAACAACTCAGTGGAAAATCAGACCAGCATATCAGTTCCTGTCTTCATCGCCTACAGGCTCGTGCACCAACCTGGATTAGCAGGGCAGTGATCAATGCTCCTTCTTTAAAATTCATCGCTGTTTCGGCCAGCATTTACTGCCCATTCCAATTTGCCCTTAAGAAGGTGGTGAGCTGCCTTCTTGAACTGCTGCAGTCCATGTGGTGTAGGTGCAGCCACCGTGCTGTTAGGGAGGGAGTTCCAGGATTTTAACCTAGTGATAGTGAAGGAACAGTAAAAATGTCCCACGTCGGGGTTCCGGATATGGCGAAGAGCAGGGATTGAGAGGATGGGGGATATGTTTATAGAGGGGAGCTTTCCGAGTATGAGGGCGCTGGAGGAGAAGTTTGGGTTGGCGAGGGGAAACAAATTTGGGTATCTGCAGGTGCGGAACTTCCTACATAAACAGGTGTCAACCTTCCCGCTCCTACCGCTAAGGGGGATTCAGGACAGGGTAGTTTCCAGAGGGTGGGTAGGAGAAGGGAGCGGCTCGGACATTTACAAGGAACTTATGGATGCAGACTGAAGAGCTGAAGCACAAGTGGGAGGAGGAGCTGGGAGGAGAGATAGAGGATGGTCTATGGGCGGATGCGTTGAGTAGAATCAACGCATCCGCAACACGAGCCAGGCTCAGCCTGATACAATTTAAGGTAATTCACCGGGCTCACATGACAGTGGCCCGGATGGGCAGGTTCTTTGGGGTGGAAGATAGGTGTGCAAAATGTGCGGGAGGACCAGCGAACCATGTCCACATGTTCTGGGCATGTTCGAAGCTTAGGGGATTTTGGCAGGAGGTTGCAGATGTCACGTCTATGGTGTTAAAGACAAGGGTGGCACTGAGTCCAGAGGTGGCGATTTTTGCCGTGGCGGAAGACCTGGGAATCCAGGAGGAGAAAGAGGCAGACGTTCTGGCCTTTGCTTCCCTGGTAGCCCGGAGGCGGATACTATTAGCTTGGAGGGACTCAAAGCCCCCGAAGTCGGAGACCTGGCTATCGGACATGGCTAGCTTTCTCTGTTTGGAGAAAATCAAGTTTGCCTTGAGAGGGTCACTGTTATGGTTTGCCCGGAAGTGGCAACCGTTCGTTGACTTCTTCGTGGAAAATTAATCGTCAGCAGAAGGAGGGTGGGGGAGGGGGGTTAGTTTAGCTTAGAGTAGGGGGTTAATAAAGGTGGGTCTGTAAGGGAGGGACATGGCTTTTGCACTATGTTTATAGTTTCATGTACATTGTTTATTGTGTTGTTGTAATACCAAAAAATACCGTCATAAAATGTTTATTACAAAAAATGTCCAAGCTAGGATGGTGGGTGGTTTGGAGGGGAACTTTCAGATGGTAGTGTTCCCATGTGTATGCTTCCCATATCTTTCGAGATGCTAATGGTCAAGAGGCTGGAAGATGCTGTTTAAGGAGCCTTGGCGAGTTCCTGCAGTGCATCTTGTAAATGGTATAGAGGGGTGAATGTTTGTGGAAAGGGTGCCAATCCAGCAGGCTGCTTTGTCCTGGGTGGTGTTTGGCTTCTTCAGTGTTGTTGGAGCAGCACTCATCCAGGCAAGTGGAGTGTATTCCATCACACTCCTGACTTGTGTCTTGTAGATATTGGGCCTGCTTTGTGGGGAGTCAGGTGAGTTACGTGCCATAGGATTCTTGGCTTCTGACCTGCTCTTGTAGCCACAGGTTTATATGGCTAGTCCAGTTCAGTTTGTAGTCAATGGTAACACCCAGGATGTTGATGGAAATGTCATGGGTGATTCTCTCTTGTTGAAGATGGTCATTGTCTGACACTTGCGTGTCACGTCAGCCCAAGCCTGGATATTGTCCAGGTCTTGCTGTATTTGGACATGGGCTGCTCAGTATCCCAGGAGTCACAAATGCTGTTGAACATCATGCAATCATCAGCAAATATCCCCATTTCTTTTGTTTTAATATAAATTTAGAGTACCCAATTCATTTTTCCAAATTAAGTGGCAATTTAGCGTGGCCAATGCAGCTACCATGCCCAACTTTGGGTTGTGGGAGCGAAACCCACACAAACACGGGGAGAAATGTGCAAACTCCACACAAACAGTGACCCAGAGCCAGGATCGAACCTGGGACCTCAGCGCCGTGAGGCAGCAGTGCTAACCACTGCGCACCGTGCTGCCCTGATATCCCCATTTCTGACCTTGTGATGAAAGGGAAGTCATTGGCGATGCAACTGAAGATGGTTGGGCCGAAGACAATACCCTGAGGAACTCCTGCAATGATGTCCTTTTAAAAAAATGTAGAGTTTTTTTCTAATTAAGGAGCAATTTGGTGTGGCCAATCTACCTACCCTGTGCATCTTTGGGTTTGTTGGGGGGGGGGGGGGGGGGGGGGGGGGAGACCCCCGCAGACACTGAAAGAATGTGCAAACTCCACACGGACAATGATCGAACCCGCGTCCTCGGCGCCATGAGGCAGCAGTGCTAACCACTGCGCCACCCTGCAATGATGTCCTGGTATTGAGATGATTTGCCTCCAACAACCTCAACAATCTTCATTTGTGCTAGTTATATCTCCAATCAGTGGAGGTATTTCCCCCGGATTCCCATTGACTCTACTTTTGCTAGGACCCCTTGATACCACACTCGGTCAAATGCTGCCTTGATGTCAAGGGCAGTCACTCTCACCTCACCGTTGGAAATTAGCTCTTTTGTCTATGTTTGGACCAAGGCTATACTGAGACCAGGGGCTGAGTGGCCCAGGTAGAAGCCAAATTGAGTGTTAGTGAGGTGGTTAATGCGAAGCAAGTGCCTCTTGATAACACTGCTGATAACCCTCCCATCATTTTACTGATGATCGAGAGTAGATTGATGTAGAGGTAATTGGCCGGTTTGGATTTGTCCTGCTTCTTGTGTACAGGACATACCGGGGCAATTTACCACATTACTGGGAAGATGCCAGAGTTCTAGCTATATTGGAATAGCTTGGTTAGGGGCGTGGCAAGATCTGCAGCACAAGTCTTCAGTACTATTGCCAGAATATTGTCAGGGCTCCATCCTTGCTGATTTATTCCCAACATCTCCCTCGGTTTGGAGTGCTGATAGCAATTGTCCCATCCCAGTTGCCATTCCTCAGTTAAAACTGATGAATCTGAAAGATTATACACTTACTCTTGCTGTGTGCCTCGGTTGATGCAGTTTTTTTGTATAGAATAAGAGACTGAATGAACTCGCTATACAGGCAAATGTTACTGCAATAGTCAAAGGAAACTTTCATCCCATCAACCTGAGGTTCAATTTCTGTCCACGCTTTGAAAGGGCGGAGTCCAAACTAGTCTCCTCACTCCTTCACTTGCTGACCTGTGTTGTGACATCAAGAAGGAGGGAGTGCTGAATCGAGGGAAATGAGGGCAGTGAGGTGGGTGAGTTGGTTTTCTGTGCTGTCGAGCAGTTTTCAGGTGCTGTGTACAGCACGAGTGCCCACCTGAGCACCACATCTAATCCTGCCCTGAAACCCAGGCAATCTGGTCCTAGTTGAGCTTATGAGTGCTTTGTCATGTCAGAATTCTGTAGACTAGTGGGGGTTTTGGAAAGAGTAAATCTAAGTTCTGTTTTCTCCATTTTAAATTATCCGGAAACGGAATACTCCGGTCTTAGTATGAATTACTTCAGATGTGGCTTTGAGGCACAACTGCATAGCTCACAAGAAAAGCGTTGTGGGCCCCTCATTGTCTCCCTTCCACCCAGGTTTTGTGACGAGACTTGTGAAAGGTAGGGAAATTGAGCAGTAACCGGGCTGACGTTTTCGCTCTTCGCAACTCGGGCCGATTGTAATACTGCCATCCCAGATAAAATCAGCTGACCCATGAAATAAAATGAAAATGAGAATCGCTTATTGTCCAAAGTAGGCTTCAAATGAAGTTACTGTGAAAAGCCCCTAGTCGCCAAATTCCAGCGCCTGTTCGGGGAGGCTGGTACGGGAATTGAACCGTGCTGCTGGCCTGCCCTGGTCTACTTTCAAAGCCAGTGATTTAGCCCTGTGCTAAACCAGCCCCTAACAGGACATTCACTATCACTAACAGGGCATTCAATTTGGGACCTAGGCTCTTTGATTTGGTTGAGCTATTGCCTTTTCTCAGAACCAGTAATGTTTTCATTCACATGAACCTAATGCTCAAGATCAAATATTTTCTGTCCTGTAACTGTCTGATATATTTTTTTGAAATAAATTAGAATATCCAATTTGTTTTTTCTGATTAAGTGGCAATTTAGCGTGGCCAATCCACCTAGTCTGCACATCTTTGCGTTGTGGGGGTGAAACCCACGTAAACACCGGGAGAATGTGCAAACTCCACATAGACAGTGACCCAGAGCCAGGATTGAACCTGGGATCTCGGCGCCGTGAGGCTGCAGGGCTAACCCACAGTGCCACTGTGCTGCCCTACTATCTGATATCTTAATAGTTATTAGGGTAAAGACATTTTCTGTGGAAATGTTACTGCCTGTATGTGAATATTGAACACTTTTGTGCTTTCATGAAGTTCTGCTTTCCCTCACTTTAGCAAGCCAATAATCAGACGATAACAGAGTTTGAATTGAAATGGCGGCACTGGCAGGAGGAATGTGAGCGATGCCTGAAAGAGGGAACATTTGCATCCAATGGTGACCTCCTGCTAATTTGTCGGGTAAGAAAGAAGGCTGCTGAACTCCAATTCAGCCATATCCTGGCCTGTAAAGTAGAACTCTTTTTCTGAGAATTTTGGAACTCTCGCTGTCAGTATATTAATAATAAAGAAGCCAACAAGAACACCTGCTCTCAGCAGCATGCCTATTGTGGAGCTCTCACAGACCCATAGAACACTTAAACCTTTTTGGAATGGGAAAAAGCCATTAGCATCAGCACCTGCTCATCAAATCCCTCACTTCGTACCTATCTCTGCCCTCTTCCCTATGGCCACATGGCACACATTACCCTTTTATCCCAGTAGAAATGCTAATTAGCTATCATTGATCCCAACTCCCTTTCATCCTAGTTGTAAATAAACGGTTTACAGCAAAACTGTTTTCAACCCGATACAAACAGTGCCTTTCTGGGACTTTGGGAGACCCTACTCATGGCAAACTCAGACTGTTCCTGACATTGTCTTTAAGCCTAAGTACCTTGCACCTTCTCAGTAAAACCATTTAAGCATTCCTTTCATTGCTAACCATCAAATCACCCAGGGGTACTGTCAACAGACTGCAGCCCCCCCCCCCCCCCCCCCCCCCCCCCGGGAGAGGGTGCAACAAGGGTTCTTTTAGACAAATTAGTGGGAATATGCTATATGGAGAGATTGAGTACTCTGGGTCTGAATTCCCTAGAGTTTGGAAGATTAAGAGATAATCTCATTGAAACCAATAACATTTATTAAAAGGCTTGATGGAGTAGACAGTGCAAGGATATTTTTCCTGGTTGGGAAATTTAGAACATGGGTCACAGTCTTAACTAAAGGGTCAACCAATTTAGACTGAGATGAGGAGAAATTTCTTCACTCAAAGAGTTGTGAACCATTGGAATTTATTACTTCAGAGCACCATGAATGCTCAGTCATTAACTATACACAAGTCACAGACCAATAGCTTTTTAGATACCAAGGAAAACGAGGAACATGTACAGAAAACTATAGCTGAGGTGGAAGATCAGCCATGATTTTATTGAATTTGGAGCAGGCTCAAAGGGCTGAATGGTTTGGTCCTGCTCCTATTTCTTCTTAAAATTTCACTTGCACCATTACGTGGATCTTATTTTCTAAGGAAAATAAAGTACAATGTCCAATTTCTTTAATATTTCCACCAGTATGTGTGAGTACCTAATGGCTTACACATCTAATAATCTTCCTGGATCAAAGACTGGTGCATGGAGCTGAAAAATACATCAGCCATGATCTGATTGAAGATAGAACAAAATGGTCTGCCCCTATTCTTGTCTTTAGGCAATTGTATACAGATTCAGTAGAATCAGGATGGAGAATTTTCTTGAACACTGGTCTCGACACCACACCTAACTCTGTATTTACCCACCAAGGCAATCCTCTGATTATTCATAAAGAACAATACATACAGGAGGGCTGGTTTGCCCAAGTTGCTTATCCATGGAAGCTATACAACATTCCTCATTACAACTACCTCTTGAATGATTGAAATGTTTTTACTTCCATGCCCCACCCAGAGACCATTCCAGATGCGACCATGCTGTGAAGAAGTCCTTGCCTTACCTTTCACTTTAAAGTGTGCTGGTAGCTGTTGCCATAAGTGTTAATATCTTGCAATCACAGATTGTTCAAATTGGTTGGAACAGATGGAAAGGCCTTTCAGAAATGATCAAAACATTAAGTTTGGTGTCTTTTCACTTGTGCTATTTGGTGTGGCAGTTAACAGTAAGAACACCAACTGATCCCCTTGCTACTTCACTCTGGATAACTGTGGCGCACCCAATTAACATAGCCAGTTGTTACTGCTTTCCTTGCTGAGCTTGATTATTTGGCACATGAAATATTTGTGACATGACTGTTTTAAATAGCCCACTCAATTTCTGTTCCCTTCTTAGATCCTAGCAGGTGATGGGGATGCAGTGTGTGAAAAAATTGATCTTTTATCTACCTGGTACCACCTCATGGTCAGCAAGCTATTGTACAGTCACCCAACTGTAAAACCCACTGACCTTTATCAATACGCTGAGGTAAGAAAGCTTTCAGAGAACTTGTCACCACACAGCTTATCCATCAAAATAGTGTGGATTATCATTTGGTACGGTGGTGGAATTATTAAGATCCCAGATGAGAACCCAACAGTTTTTCAATTTGTAAAACTGTGAGGAAAGGATACTTTACCCCAGGTGCAATGCCTTTGACCAATAGCTATCTTTTATGTTAAAACAAACTTTAATTTAAACACAGAATCAATCACATTAGCAAAGTAACAGTTTTGCAGTTAACAGCTCAAACAGTTCTTAAATAAAAGGAAAAGCTTTAACTTACTTCCTACACCAGCAACTGTATATATTCCAATTAAACAAACCAGTATAGTTCAAAGATCACTTATAAATAAAGTTATCAATCAGGGTTACTTGCTTTTCTCTGTGCAAAGATCTTGGACAGAACCTTTTGGGGGCCACCTGAAGCCCTATCTTGTCAGACTAAAATCCTATGGCAAACTGTAAAACCACAGGTGGACCTGGCTCTATCTCTTAATTATATCATAAGGCATTCCTCAGTCACCTCTTATTCAGGACTAAGCACCATCCTTCATAAATTATCTACACCCTGGGGATCCTTCAAAATCAAAACCATGTTCAATTAGCCATCTATCTGAAAACAAGTAAATAGTTAAAACCAATGATGACCTAACTTTTGGGACCCCTTATTCATAGTTTTAGCAGACATACTGTCTGTATGTAGCTTAAACCAGATTTTTAATATCCATTGACTCTGTCTAGACCTCCCGCTGTCTTGGAAAAGCAGGCAACATAATCAATTCTCTCTTCCAACCTCTTCTATCGGGCAGAAGATACAAAAGTCTGAGATCGCACAATAACAGATTCAAAAACACCTTCTTCCCTGCAGTTACCAGACTCCTGAATGACCCTCTTATGGACTGAACTGATCTCTCTACGTATCTTTACTGTGTAGCACTTCACTCCGTATGCTTCACCCATTAGCTTTATCGTGTATTTACATTTTGTATTTATTGTATGTCCTTTGTCTTTCATGTATGGAATGATCTGCATGGATTGTACGCAGAACAATACTTTTCATTGTACATCTATACACGCGGCAAATCTAAATCTAAAATTACATTACTGCAACAACTAGAAATCATAGTATATAACAATTTCTTACATTCATCATGGAATCCATTCAGACTCTCGCTCCCTGAACCTGGTACACAATGTAAAAGAGAGGTTCAAGTGTATTTTGTAGTCATTGGGCGGCATGGGCTAGGCACCAACCTTTAACCTTGATTTCAATTTGGACAGATTAAAGAGTCGGCAAAATTAACAGGAAACATTGAAGATACTGAACATGTCAGTCTGAAATTGGTTGTGTACTATGGCATCTGATGGTGATTGCTTAGACGGTGCGTTGCCCTGTTTGTAACACTGTGCTGTACCTGTCCTGGGGAGTGTTTGTTGGGGACAGTGTAGAGGAAGCTTTACTCTGTATCTAACCCCGTGTAGTAACTATCCTGGGAATGTTTGACGGAATTATGAAGTGCTTGACAGAGAAGTTGCTAAATTCCTGAAATTGGCTGTGGTGTTCTAATACTCCAAGTTAATTGCAACATGCTTTGTGTTGTTGGAGATATTTCAGGAGATCTTTCCTTAAATTGCAAAAGTTGAGTAAATTGTCAAATCTCAAGGCTAACCCAAATAATATAATTGTATTGCAAGCACACTTTTGTTTGAGCAGGTCAGTTTTTGAGTGCTGCCAGCTGCACTTGGCTGGTGTTTGTGAATAATCTGGTATCACTGGGCACAGTTGTTGCCACTCCACTGGCTCAGTCAAATTGCTCTGTTACTTCCTCTTTGGTTCCTCCTAAAACTGAGGTACAACATCGTACTCACTGTGCACTCGTCAAAGTTGGATAGTGTAATCATGGTTGTCAAATGGGAATAGATTTTAGGTGGAAGTACAGACTGAAGGAGGTTAAAAGTATTATAGTTCTGAGGTCCCAGGGAAAAATGAGTTTCAAGTGCCAAGTATTGATTTTAAGAGCATTTAGGAAGGAGGAATTGTATGTTGGACTGAGTATTTGTAGGAGGAGGCATTTCTCCTCTCAGAGGGTTATGAATTTTTGGAAATCCTTGCCAAGGAGAGATGCGGGGGCAAAGTCCTTATGTATATTTAAGGCTAACTTAGTTAGATTCTTGATCTGTAATGAAATTAAGGTTACGGAGAAGGGCAGGAAAGTTGACGCGAGGAATGTTGGATCATCCATGGCCTACTCTTGTTCATATTTTTTATGGTCTTAATAATAGCTTATTGTCACAAGTAGGCTTCAATGAGGTTACTGTGAAAAGCCACTCGTCGCCACATTACGGCGCCTGTTCAGGGAGGCTGGTATGGGAATTGCATTACAAGCCAGCTGTTTAGGGCAGCATGGTAGCACAAGTGGATAGCACTGTGGCTTCACAGCGCCAGAGTCCCAGGTTCGATTCCCCACTTGGTCACTGTCTGTGCGGAGTCTGCACGTTCTCCGTGTCTGCTTGGGTTTCCTCCGGGTGCTCCGGTTTCCTCCCACAGTCCAAAGACGTGCAGGTTAGGTGGATTGGCCATGATAAATTGCCCTTAGTGTCCAAAATGGTTAGGAGGGGTTATTGGGTTATGGGGATATGGTGGGAGTGAGGGCTTAAGTGGGTCGGTGCAAACTCTTTTTTCTTAAAAATAATTTTTATTGGAATTTTTTACAGAAAATATAACAACAAACAATGAAAAGAAACAATAAAACACCATAATAACTGTAACACCCCCAAGACCGTATCAACACATGTATCACACACCCCCCACCCCCCAAACCCAGTAAGCAACAAGAGAACTTAAAAATAAATTAAAATTAAATAAGCAAACGCAGTCAGCGTCCTCCATCTGCTCCACAAGCCTGGTAAAATTAAGCTTATGGAGAGTCCCCCAACTCCTGGCCACCTGCACCCCCAGGTATCTGGAACTCTTCACTGCCCTCTTAAATGGGAGCCTCCCAATTCCCTCCTCCTGATCACCCGGGTGTACTACAAATACCTCACTCTTGCCTAGATTTAACTTATAGCCCGAGAAGCTCCCAAACTCAGCCAACAGCTCCATCACCCCCGGCATTCCCCCCCTCTGGGTCTGCCACATACAACAGCAGGTCGTCCGCATACAGCGATACCCTATGTTCTTTCCCACCCCGCACCAGGCCCCTCCACCTCCCCGACTCCCTCAGCGCCAAAGCCAGAGGTTCTATCGCCAGTGCAAAGAGCAAGGGGGACAGGGGGCACCCCTGCCTGATCCCACGGTAGAGCCTGAAGTACTCTGATCTCCTTCCATTGGTAACTACACTCGCCATCGGGGCCTCATAGAGCAACTTCACCCATTTGATGAACCCCTCCCCGAATCTGAACCGCTCCAGCACCTCCCACAGGTACCCCCACTCAACTCTATCAAACGCCTTCTCTGCATCCAGCGCCACCACTATCTCCGCCTATCTCCACCGCCGGCATCATAATAACATTTAACAATCTCTGCACATTCATGTTGAGCTGCCGTCCCTTGACAAATCCTGCCTGATCCTCGTGTATCACCCCTGGCACACAGTCCTCTATCCTGGTGGCCAGGATCTTCGCCAGCAACTTAGCGTCAACATTGAGGAGTGAGATTGGCCTGCATGATCCACACTGCAAGGGGTCCTTATCCCGCTTCAGGATCAGAGAGATCAGCGCCCGCGACATCGTCGGGGGCAAAGGCCCCCCCCCCCCCCCCCCCCCCCCCCCACCCCCACATGCCTCATTGAAGGCTCGCACCAACAGGGGGCCCACCAGATCCGCATACTTTTTATAGAATTCCACCGGGAACCCATCCGGCCCCGGCGCCTTACTTGACTGCATTTGACCAATCCCCCTGACTAGCTCCTCCAACTCTATCGGCGCCCCTAGCCCCTCCACCAGCTCCTCTTGCACCTTTGGGAAACGTAGCTTATTCATGAAGCTCTCTATCCCATCCCATCCCCCATCGGTGGCTCCGACCGGTACAGTTCCTCGTAGAAGTCCCTAAAGACCCTGTTCACCTCTGCCCCCTTCTGCACCACATTCCCACCCTTATCTGTCACTCCACCAATTTCCCTAGCCGCATCTCGCCTACGGAGCTCATGCGCCAACATCCTGCTTGCCTTCTCCCCATACTCATATATCGCGCCTTGCGCCCTCCACTGTGCCTCCGCCTTTCTGGTGGTCAACAAGTCGAACTTGGCCTGCAAACTACGCCGTTCCCCCAGCAACCCCTCCTTCAGTGCCTCCGCGTACCTCCTATCCACATCCAGGAGCTCCCCCACCAGTCTTTCCCTCTCCCCCCTCTCCCTCCTTCCCCTATGGGCCCGGATGGAAATCAGCTCCCCCCGGATCACTGCTTTCAGAGCCTCCCGGACCTCCCCCGTGTCGTTGGTCTCAAGATACCCCTCGATACTTCCCCGGACCCTCCTACACACTTCCTCATCAGCCAGCATCCCCACATCCAGGTGCCACAGCGGGCGCTGGTCCCGCGCCTCCCCCATCTCCAGATCGACCCAGTGCGGAGCATGGTCTGAAATTGCTATGGCCAAATACGCGGCATCCTGCACCTTCGGGATCAATCCCCTGCTCAGGACGAAAAAATCTATTCGGGAG
Source organism: Scyliorhinus canicula (assembly GCF_902713615.1). Lineage (NCBI taxonomy): Eukaryota > Metazoa > Chordata > Chondrichthyes > Carcharhiniformes > Scyliorhinidae > Scyliorhinus > Scyliorhinus canicula. The sequence goes on from NC_052163.1 coordinate 41,843,160, forward strand.
TAAACCCTATGGACATGGGAGAAAAAGGAAAACTCCCGTGCCCTCGGCCTCCCAAACCTCCAGGGATCCACCCCTCCCATCTGGTCCATAAACCCCCTCAGCACCTTCGCTGCCGCCGGTCTCCTACCCGTCCTTGAACTGGACCGGTCCAGTGGGGGATCTAGCTCTGTGTTAAAATCTCCCCCATGATCAGGCCCCCTGCCTCCAGGTCCGGAATGCGGCCCAACATGCGCCTCATAAAGCCAGCATCATCCCAATTCAGGGCATATACATTAACCAGCACCACCTTCTCTCCCTGCAGCCTACCCTTCACCATAATATATCTGCCCTCCTTGTCCGACACCACCTCAGCCGCCTCAAACGCCACCCTCTTCCCACCAGAATTGCCACCCCCTGGTTCTTCGCGTCTAATCCTGAGTGGAAAACCTGCCCCACCCACCCCTTCCTCAGACGAACCTGGTCCGCCACCTTCAAGTGGGTCTCCTGGAGCATAGCCACGTCCGCCTTCAGCCCCTTCAGATGAGAAAATACCCTAGTTCTCTTAACCGGCCCATTCAGCCCCCTCACGTTCCAGGTGATCAGCCGGATCAGAGGGCACCCCGCCCCCCTCCCCCGCCGACTAGCCATAGCTCATCGACTTCTCGCCCCAGGCCAGCACACCCCGCCCGACCTGTTCCCCATGACGATAATGCCTCTCCTCTACCCCCCCCCCCCCCCCCCCCCCCCCGCAGCCCACACCAGCTCCTTCCTGGCCATTCCAGCAGCAACCCGGTATCCCCCCCCACCCCTCCCAGGCTAGGATCCCTCCTAGCCGCGACGCACCCTCCATGGTACTTCTGTGAGTCAGCTGACTTCTGCTGACCCCGGCAACTCGCGCCAAAACCCGGCCCCATCCGACATGGGGTCATCCCCCCCTCCTGCCACACCCCGTTGGCACCGCTTCAGCGCGGGAAAAAACCAGTAGAGGCCATGCCTCCACCGCCAGCTCCACCCCCCCTGTCCCGCAGCACGGGAAACCAGAGGAAAGCCCGCGCTTTCACACTGCCCCACCCCACCCTTCTGATGCAGCTCCCCCAAATTCCAGCTCCACCCCATCCCCCAGCCCCGTACGGAAGAGAAAATAAAAAAAAACACAAGCCCCCAACATTCCCCACATAACCCAAAACCATACCCAACAGACCCACCCGGAAACAGAGCAAAAGACCAGCATAAAAAACACATGTCAAAGTTACAAAAACAGCAACAGCAAAAACAGCAACGACCATAGTGCACCGGACCCTGCAGCCCCCAGACCCTAATTCGAGTCCAGCTTCTCCGCCTGTACAAAGGCCCACGCCTCCTCCGGGGACTCAAATTAGTGGTCCCGGTCCTTCTATGTCACTCACAGACGCGCAGGCTGCAGCATTCCAGATTTGACCTGCTTGGCATGCAGCACCGCCTTCATCCGGTTAAACCCGGCCCGCCGCTTAGCCACCTCCGCATTCCAGTCCTGGTAGATTCGCACTACCGAATTCTCCCAATTGCTGCTCCTCTCTTTCTTGGCCCAGCGCAGCACACACTCCCGGTCGCTGAATCGATGGAACCGCACCAGCACCGCCCGCGGGGATTCATTTGTCTTGGGCCTCCTGGCCAGCACTCTGTGGGCTCCCTCAAGCTCCAGGGGCAAATGGAAGGACCCCGCTCCCATCAACAAGCTCAGCATCGTGGTCACATAAGACGGAAGATCCAGCCCCTCCGCCAGGCCCAGGATCCTCAAATTCTTTCGCCTCGTGCGAAGGTCCAGCCACTCCAAGCGGTCTTGCCACTTTTTGTGAAGTGCCTCGTGCAACTCCACTTTCCCCACGAGGACCACGGCCTCCTCCTCCCGCTCAGCGGCCTGCTGCTGCAACTCCCGAATGGCCACCCCCTGGGCCGTCTGGGTCTCAAGCAGCTTGTTGGTAGTCGCATTCAGGGAGTCCAGCAACTCGACCTTCAGCTCCGCAAAACAGCACAGAAGAGCAGCTTGCTGCTCCTGCGCCCACTTCCACCAGTGTTCGGGTGCTCCGCCGGCCACCATTTTGTCCTTCCCCCGCTTTTCCTGGGGAGCTGCTGCAGCTTTTTCCTTTGCCCCATTCCAGGTAAGCACCATAAATTTCGGGGAATGTTCCTCCAAACACCTTCCCCCACCGGGAATCGTCGAAACAGCGCCGTTTGGGGCCCTAAAATAGGCCCGAAAGTCCTTTAATAGCGGGAGCTGCCGAACGTGCGGCTTAGCTCCGCATCGCCACAACCGGAAGTCCGCCGGTCGGTACAAACTCAATGGGCCGAATGGCCTCCTTCTGCACTGTGTGATCTGTGTCCTGTGTGTGTTTAGCCCACTGTGCTAAACCAGCCCCTAACTGAAACAAACAAGTACAGTTCAGACCATAGTTTAGATTAGAAGAAAGATGGGAATGGTTGTGTTCCAGGAGAAGGGTAAAGAAGTGAGCGAGCGAACAATGAGCTATTACCAGCTACCTCTTGTATTTTGTGACTATTCCTGACAGTGATTCTCCTCCCTATTGATGTGTGTAGCTCTGTCTGGATCATTTTGTTTCTTCTGGGAGCCAGCCTGAGGCCTTGGACCGTATCCTCTTGGCAGCATTTGAATTCAATATCCACCAGGTTTTGAAAGACTGCAGGTGAGCATGCACCCATCTGCAAAATGCAGAAAATCACAGTCAAATTATACATTCAAAAAAAATGTCAAGAACTGATTTTTCTTCTGGTTTCACTCTGAATTTTAAAACCTGTTTCCCCATACAGTATATCCATTTCCTTCATCTGGTATGCCCAAGCCAAAAGTCGGGGGGGAGATTGAGATTCATTTTTCTGCCTCCTCTATCCTAATGTACTCTTAAGTCCTAGAATTCCTACAGTGCAGAAAGAGGCCATTCGGCCCATCATGTTTGCAGCAAACCTCTGAAAGAGCACACTATCTATCTAGTCCCACTCTCGTGGCCTATCCCCATAACCCCATTTAACCTGCACATCTTTGGACTGTGGAAGGAAACCGGAGCACCCGGAGGAAACCCACGCAGACACGGGGAGAACATGCAAACTCCACACAGCCAGCCACCCAAGGCCAGAACTGAACTTGGATCCCTGGAGCTGTGAGGCAGCAGTGCTAACCACTGTGCCATCATGCTGCCCTGTTCACCATCCTTTTTGCATCCTCCTTTTCAAATCCCCATTTGGTTTTTCCCTTGCTATCTCTGTTAACCTCCTGCACCCCTCCGAGATCTCCCTGCTCCTCTAATCCTGGTCTCTTAGCCATCCCCAATTTCAATCACTCCACCATAGGTGGCTGTTCATTGCCAAGGCCCCCAGCTCCACAATTTTCTTCATAAGCCTCACCGTCTCTCTCTACCTCTATCTCTTTAAGATGCTCCTTCAAACCTACCACTTTGATCACATTTCCTGTCCTAATATCTGTCTATGTGGCTCAGTGTTAAATTTTGTTTGGTAACGTTACTGTGAAATATCGCAAGACCTTTTTACTATGTTAATGGTGCTATGTAATTGCAAAAGTTATTGTTGTTCTCTTGATCCGATACCCTTCAACACCCCCACCTATTCTCTTCTCATGACTTCCCTCTTCTCTATGACTTAGAACATAGAACAGTACAGCACAGAACAGGCCCTTCGACCCTCAATGTTGTGCCGAGCCATGATCACCCTACTCAAACCCATGTATCCACCCTATACCCGTAACCCAACAACCCCCCCCCCCCCCCCCCCCAAACCTTAACCTTACTTTTATTAGGACACTACGGGCAATTTAGCATGGCCAATCCACCTAACCCGCACATCTTTGGACTGTGGGAGGAAACTGGAGCACCCGGAGGAAACCCACGCACACAGGGGGAGGACGTGCAGACTCCACACAGACAGTGACCCAGCCGGGAATCGAACCTGGGACCCTGGAGCTGTGAAGCATTTATGCTAACCACCATGCTACCCTGCTGCCCCTACTTGATGCCCTTACTCTATGATTCACCTGTTGGATTAATTCACTGAGCAATTAGTGGGATTGAAGCTGATGCAAACTCTATTAAAGTTTAGTTCCTTTTTTCTGGACACTGCTCATTTAAAACATTAACGTTGCTGAGACTGAGTTATCAAAGCATGCAGTGCAATACCAAGTGCTCCTGATACACTCAAATTGTATGCTCTTGGATTCTTATGTTTTATAGAAGCATTGCTTTCCCAGTCTGGTATGCAACCTGCTTTTTTAATGTCAGTGTTTCTGCAAACTAATGTGTTTCATATACCTCTTGTTACAGCATCATCCTGAATAATTGGTGGTTTGTGGCTCATCTAACAGACTTATTGGATCATTGCAACCTTCTGCAGTCTCATAATCTTCAGTGAGTGTATACATTTAATTAGTAGGGTGAGAGTGCTTGCCTGTAGTCTATCAGTCTGTGCTGAGGATTTCCCTGTATGATTGTGTGTTACATTGCCAACACTTACAATAGCATACCTCTCTGAGCTGTGCTGGTGACAGATTGCTCCTTCATCTACCTCTGTGTCTTTATTCACGCTCCCACAGTTCAGTGTTCCACTTATTCTTGCATGTTGGGAAAAAGAATAGCGCGAATGATGTTCTGAGTGGTACAGAGATCTTAGTTTTTGACTTGTTGCTGGAGTGCAGAAAGATAGGGACCTGTGTCCGACTGCCCACATGTCCCATTACTATGTGGTTTCAGTCTGAACCTGGGTCCCATCACTTCATGATACAGGGGCAGCTCTGGACCCAGGGCCTGTTGTTCCCCACTAGAATATTCCCGAGAACTGTTTTAAAGTAGGCTTTTTGGTGTAATTACTGGGTTAATACAGGAGGCTTAATGTAGAAACACAAAACTATTTAAAACCAAACACCCCTGACTTATCAAGATCTTTTGTCAGAGTAATTGTAGAAATAGATCTGATCTTGCCCTATTTTTTGGAGTCTCTTTTCCTCTTGTAAGGGCAGCTGGTATTTCAGAAAATGTTCTCCCATATTGTTGCCTGCACCGAAGAGGTTGACTCCACAAGTGACTTCCAGTTGCCATCAGCCTCCCTCACTGCTATCACCAGGCAAGATTCTCTTCATTTGCTCTGGGGTGGGTGACATTACAACCAATCCCGATCCTGTGCTCACTCAGCATTTAGACTTGTGTATCGTGTAACAGGACATCTCCTGAATCAGGGAGTGCTGAGGCTTGTTGGAGCATCCTTCCTGTCGCCTTGGCTGAGATCGGTGACATTAGCATAAGCCAGGAATTGACCTGGTCAATTCCTGGTCAGTATGGGTTTGTGTTACTTCACTCAATGCTTTAGGGGTTCTGCAAACTTGTAACATTTTAAACTGGTTGTGTATTGGAAATGAGGACCCAGTGGAGGAGTGTGAATAGAATAGATGGATGAGGAGACAATATGTCTTGCTATTGCCCATAACATTCACTCAGAGGCAGTTGGATTGCATTTCTACGGTTTGATATTCAAGATTATAATAAAGTTTTACAGGTTGGATTCAGGTTTTGGAGTTTGTCTTGTGTTTTTCTTGTTACAGTTTTGGTTCAAATCTTCGTGAATTTCTCATTCTGGAATATGCCTCTGGGCTCTTCAACCATGAGAGGTAGGTCACTGGAGAGTTTTAGTTTCAGTAAGATGACACCATATCTGAACCATGCTGACTATATACCATTGTGCTTTGTTATTAAGGGTTGGTGTAGAGATTCCCCGTGCTGTCCTGTGTGGGCTAATGTTGTGCCTCTTCTGTTGAACGATTTCAGCCTCTGGCAGTTGGCCGTGGACTACTTTGACCACTGTCCACAGTTTGGTCGTGTTTACCTGGAGCTTTATATTGAGCGCATACCTCTGAACACTGAACGGAAGGCACTGAAGGTGTTGAGAATATGTGAAAAGCGACAGATGAAAGAGCAAGGTGAAGAGCTGCTTATTTACAATCAGAATTGTGCGTGGTGGTGGGGGGTGCGGCAGTGTGTTGTACGTTTGTGAAGGTTCACACTTTGGGCTCTCAGATCACACACGGTTCTTCAGGGCAGCTTTGAGAAACACACTCGTCCTCCTGCCCTCCTCTACCCAACCCTACCATCTCCCCTCCTGGTCAGTGCTCAGTCGGCCCCATCCCCACTCTCCACCCACTATTTTCCACCCCTCTCCCCACAATAAGTCTCTTTTGTCAACAACACCCTGTTCCCTTTTCCCAGTGTGCCACAGCCTCCTTATACTACTACTCAATTTCACTTCACTGGATGCATACAGCCCCTGATGCTCCTGTACCCCTCAATGTACACTTTCAGCATCAATGCTCCCAGTTCTTGTTACAGCTTTCCCTGCTCACTGAGATTCTGGCATCTCTCATCCTGACAGTTGATGGCATTCTCGCCTCGGGTCAGAAGGCTATGGACTCAAGTGTTCAAGTCCCATTGCAGAGGTTTAAACGGAGAATCCAAACTGACAGTCCAATGTGGTACAACGGGTGCACTGTCAAGAGTGCCAATCTTTGGTTAAGACATTAAACTGAGGATCTGTCTGCACTCAAAAGAGCCCGTGACACTGTTTTTTAAAACCTGTAGAGAGTTCTCCTGCTGGGTCATTTATTGCTCACCCTACATCCCTCAATTATCTAGCCATGTATTTCATTGCTGTTTGTGACAGCTGGCTGTGCCCAACTTAGCTGCTGTATTTCCTACATTACAAAAATGAGTACAGTTCAAGGTGTCACAATGGCGCAGTGGTTATCACTGGATTTGATCCCGGCCCCGGGTCACTGTAAATGTGGCGTTTGAACATTCTCCCTATGTCTGCGTGGGTCTCGCCCCCACAACCCAAAGATGTGCAGGGTAGGTGGATTGACCATGCTAAATTGCCCCTTAATTGGAACAAAAGAATTGGGTACTCTAAACTTAAAAAAAAAAGTGACTACACTTCAACAAACCCTTTACAGTTGTAGCGAGACTTCTCCACTTTTATACGCTATGTCTATGAAAACAGATGTAAAATACTTGTTCAAAGTCTCTACCATTTCTTTGTCTCCCATGATCAATTCCCAGTCTCATCCACTAGGGACCAATGCTTACTTTAAGATACTCGTTTCCTTGTAAAAGCTTTTATTATCTGTTTGTATATTTTCTCATTTTCTCTCATACTCTTAATATTTCCCTCTTTATTTTTTAAAATCATCTTTTGCTGGTTTCTAAAAATTTCCCAACCTTCTGGCCAACCACTACCGTGGCAGCATCTCCGCATCTAACGATATTTTGTCAGCATCCTCTTCCTTCATAAACACCGAGACAAAATACTCATCAAGTATTCTAGCCTTGTCCTGCGTCAGATAGCCCCCTTCACCTCTTACTATGCACATACTATCTACATCGGTGTTTTTCAAACTTTTTTTCCCCCGAGACCCATTTTTACCAACCGGCTGACCTTCGCGACCCACGCCGATCGATCTTCGCGACCCACGCCGATCGATCTTCGCGACCTACGCTGGTCGATCTTCGCGACCCACGCTGGTCGATCTTCGCGACCCACGCTGGTCGATCTTCGCGACCCATGCCGGCCGACCTTAATGACCCATGCCAGCCGACATTCACGACCCACCATTTTCTCTTACCTTTAATGCGAGAGGTGAGCCTGCTTGTTCTTCATGATCTCACTCCAATCAGATTCACAGGAGGAGAGCATGGATTTCGTACCTCAGTTTGTAAACTCTGAGGAGCTTTCCTATTGACTGATCATTACAGTAACTCTTCAAGTGGATGAAGTCCACCGTCATTGGGATTGACTGGTCACTGTTTCGATTCAATGTTTTAATGTAGTCTAAAACGTCAGTAAAAAACTTATAGCCACCCTTCAGTATGCAGAGGGTGACAATGTGATGATTTACCATGGCTTTCATTATATCCCTTGCCAAACGTTGAGTTCTGCCCATGATTAAACCATGAGGAATATATACTCTCTCCAGATCAGTACAGTAATGCTTGGGGATGCAAAACAGATTGAGGCCATAGCCTTGTTCATCATCGGTGATCAACATGCAGTCAGCCATTGCCATACCGCGATCGCACTTTGACCCCGAGTTCAGGTCCCATCACTCCTGGGCCTCATGCACACTGATAAGCGGACACGCACGCTCGGTGCACCCGTATTTGTATAGCTGGTCACGGTCGCCGTTTTCAAAGCCGCTCGCAGCCAGTACTGTTAAAAGCCGGCTGCTGCACGTGAACCCCCGAGATCGGGAACGCCGCGATGGCTGGCTCCGCGACCCTCCCGGCACTCACCCGTGGGTCGCGACCCCCACTTTGAAAACGTCTGATCTACATGCCCATAGAAGATTTTTGTGCCTCCTTTATGTTAATTGCCATTCTATCCTCATATTATGTCTTATTTTCCTCTCACTTACCTGCTAATTGTATTTGACCTGATTCTCACTCATGTAATTCACCATGCATCATACAGCCTCTTTTATTGATTCATCATATTCTCCATCTCCCCTGTCAAGGGTCCCTGGCTTTTGATGTTGAAATGTACCCAGCTTGTGCCTGAAACATCTCTCTAAGATCACCCATTGTTCCATTAGAGTTTTACCTGTTAATCTTTGTTTTCATTTTACCGTGGCGAGGTCCTTTTTCATCCCATTGAAGTAAGCCCTCTTCCAATTTTGAAGTTTTGCTTTAGAGTTTCCTTGCTTTTCTCCATTTCTAAGCTAAAGCTTATGATGCGTTGCTCACTCTTATCCAAGTCTTCCCCTACAGACACACACTGTTCATTTGACCTAACTAATTTCCCAGCATCAGATTCAGTAATGCCTTGTTCTATAAAAGCAAAATACTGTGAATGCTGGAAATTGGAAATAAAAACAGAGTGCTGGCTCAGCAGGTCTGGCAGTATCAGAGGACAGAGAAAGAAACAGAGTTAACGCTTCAATTCCATTTCACTTCTTGCTCCGAAATGTCGGGGAACGGGAAACTTGGCGCATGTGTCAACGCTCTTTGTGTATTCTGCCAACGGGAAGCTAAGTTTACTGAATTCAAAAGCCACAAATTCCACACTTTTGGGATTTTAAAGTTAAAATTTAAAGGTTTATTAACAAGAAGAAAAGAAAACTTGAGCACACAAGATTACATTTACGCAGTTAAAATTGGTATTACAAAACATTCCCCAGAAAGACATCCTACTTGGCCACACTTACAAGTAAACACCCTTTGGGTAACAATCCTTTCAATCCTTTATCGCTGTTTAACTATAAAATTCCAATAATATCAAAAAGCAAACCCATTATTGCTGTAGGAAAGATATGTCACAAGACTTCTCACTTTTTCCCATTCAGCTATAGAAATTCAAGAAACTTCAGAACACCAGATTTGTTTTTTGCAGCCTCAAGACTTTTCTGGCGGCTGATTTAAACTTCATCCCTTCCAGCCCAGAGTTGTTGCTATCAGGTCTTTCTCACACAACCAACCCAAGAGGTCTCACATGGCCACCTCAAACACAATTCTCAACATCTCTCCTTTAGTAACTTTTCCTCTTTAATTCCATTATCTTTAGCCCCTCTTTGAAACTTAACTTTCCCAGAATATAAAAATATTTCATGTTCTCTCTGCCCCCACTTTAGGGTCAAATAAAATTGAATAACCTTGCTTTGTTTATTTATGAAACCGTTGCAAGCTGCAACAGTCTTTTTGCTTCCCATTGAAATTTAAGAACTGAAAACATCAAACCCTTACTTAACTGCGAAAGCAGATTTCTACCCACTACCTGTTTGCTTACAGAAAATTCACTGGCCATTCCTACTTCAAATACATATCTTTAACACTTTGTCTCCTTTCAAAGTCTCCAACCCTACCAGACAATCAGTCCCCAGCGTAATTCAATTACGTTCTCACAAAGACGCACAAACCTGCTTCACAGAGGGGTAGCACGGTGGCGCAGTGGGTTAGCCCTGCTGCCACATGGCGCCGAGGTCCCAGGTTCGATCCCGGCCCTGGGTCACTGTCCGTATAGAGTTTGCACATTCTCCCCGTGTTTGCGTGGTTTTCGCCCCCACAACCCAAAGATGTTCAGGCTAGGTGGATTGGCCATGCTAAATTGCCCATTAATTGTGGGGGGAAAAATTGGGTACACTAAATTTTTTTTTTTAAACCTACTTCACAGAATAAGACAAACCGCCAAAAATATTAAATATAGTACCATTTCTCATCACACCTTAACTTGGCCACAATGAATTCCATTAGTTATGTCCACTCACTGAATCCATCAACGTTTCTTTGGAACTTTCAGCTCCCGTTTATAATGTTTACTATGCCGCCTAACTTGGTGTCATGAATAAACTTGGATATGCAGCTTTCTACTGCTTCATCGCAGTCATTTGTAAGTACAGTGGGCTCACTGGTCAAAGCTGTCAATATGAGTACCGTACCGTGTCTCCTTCCTCCACCAACACCCCTCTCAAGTTAGTAGATTGTCGCTTACTTCACATACTGACATTTTTAAGTTTGTTGTGCAATGTTTATCTTCTGTGTCTATCTTCCTGCAGTGAGGAGCATCTGTAAAATCATGGCAATGAAAGCAATGCGTAACAACCGACTGGGATCAGCACTATCCTGGAGCGTTCGAGCAAAAGACTCGTTCTTCGCAACTCTCATCTCGGATAGGTCCGTATCTCTTCCGAAACAGGCTGGCAGCAATCTATCAGCCTCATCCTATCTGCATTTTCAAGTTTGCTCACTCCTGAAGGAGCTCAAGGTTGCCTATGTCCAACTGGTACTTTCCCAAGTAACGCTAGACAGTAAATATTTGCAGACTGTTTAATATTGGGAGGCTTCACAAGGTGCCAGTGATTCTCTGAGAGCTTGCCAAAATATTGGCAAACTGTTTGGTCATGAGAGTGATGACAAAGCTGGATCTTGTGCTACTTGATATTCATGTGCATACACTGTGCAGCACAATTTGTTAAAGATGATAGGGGGTGGCAGTCTCGAAAGATCTTCACCTGCAACTAGTGTGCCACTGAGGCCAGTTGCAGTAAGTGAACATGAAACATTGCCTTTACCAACTGGGACAGTTGGGGAAGCTCTATTCTTTTTTTAAAATTATTTTTATCAGAGTTACAAAGCCAGAGCTCAGAGTGTGGACAGGGGCATACACCTAATCCAGCTCCTTGCTTGCTCCAAAAACCAATTCAAATTGAATCCAATTCATGGTCCCCACAAGAGACATGTACCAGATCCAGACATTACACCGGACCTCACGCTCATATTGGCCAAAAGGCTGAAAAGCGAGGGGAAAGCTCTATTCTTGATCTTTATCTCAGTGGTTTGAAGTGATCTTTTAGGAGGAGCAAGTTTGGCAATTTATGGTTTTAGTGCTGGATTAAGTTCAGTTGTTCCACTGCTGCTCTCTGCCATATGATGATTGGGGAGTGAGCTCCTGAATGTGTAACTGCTGTTGGGTGAGTGTTTCGATCTAGGCGGCATGGTGGCGAAGTGGTTAGCATTGCTGCCTCACAGGGCCGAGGAGCCGGGTTCGATCCCGGCCCCGGGCCACTGTCCGTGTGGAGTTTGCACATTCATAGAATTTTCATAGAATTTACAGTGCAGAAGGAGGCCATTCGGCCCATCGAGTCTGCACCGGCTCCTGGAAAGAGCACCCTACCCAAGGTTAACACCTCCACCCTATCCCCATAACCCAGTAACCCCACCCAACACTAAGGGCAATTTTGGACACTAAGGGCAATTTTGGACACTAAGGGCAATTTATCATGTCCAATCCACCTAACTTGCACATCTTTGGACTGTGGGAGAAAACCGGAGCACCCGGAGGAAACCCACGCACACACGGGGAGGATGTGCAGACTCCGCACAGACAGTGACCCAAGCCGGAATCGAACCTGGGACCCTGGAGCTGTGAAGCGATTGTGCTATCCACAATGCTACCGTGCTGCTCCATGTTCTCCCCGTGTCTGCGTGGCTCTCACCCCCACAACCCAAAAAGATGTGCAGCATAGGTGGATTGGTCACGCTAAATTGCCTCTTGGTTGGAAAAAATAATTGGATACTTTAAATTTATTTTTAAAAAAGAATAAATAAATAAGGATATGAAGACAGCTGGCTACAGTGAAGGGAAGCTAGGTTAAAATGTAGGAAAGTAGAAAAGCAGTTGCAGACTTTTAAAGATATATATTTTTAAAATAAATTTAGAGTACCCAATTATTTTTTTTCCCAATTAAGGGGCAATTTAGCGTGGCCAATCTACCTAACCTGCACATCTTTGGATTGTGGGGGTGAAACCCCGCAGACACGGGGAGAATGTGCAAACTCCACACGGACAGTGACCCAGGGCCGGGATTCGAACCCAGGTCCTCAGCGCCGTAGAACAGGTTGGGCCAATATCCACTGCCGTTTAAAAGAATGAAACATTCAAGATTTATGGGGACTTGATAGGATGATATACTGGGAGGATGGGAGGATTTTTCCTCTTGTGTGGGAGACAAGGACTAAGGGACACAGTTTAAGAATAAGAGGTCTCCCTTTTAAGACTGAGATGAGAAGACATTGTTTTCTCTGAGGATTGTTAACTCTGTGGAATTCTCTTCCCTAGAAAGCAGTGGCGGACGGGTTATTGAATTTATTCAAGGCTGAATTAGATTTTTGATCAACAAGGAAGTTGAGGATTAAGAGAGGAAAGTGGAGTTGAGGCCACAATCAGATCAGTAGTGATCTTAACGATTGGCAGAGCAGGGCCAAATGGCCTACTCCTTTTCCTAAGTCCTGTCATCCTATTATTCCTTCAACAGTAGGTTGACTACTTTTTGATTTGATATATTTAGTAAATGTTGGTGCTCCAAATTAGAGATGTTGGTGTTGAGGGAGTGGAATTACTAAGGGAAGTAAAGTTAAGATATGGCAGGGTAGCTTGTTCATGTGGAATATGTAGCCTGTAATATGTAGGAAGTCATGGGACACTACCAGGGTCCTAGATGACCATATATGCAGGAAATTTGCCAGCTGCAGAAACTTGAAGTCTGGGTTTCAGAGCTCGAGCAGTAGCTGGAGTCACTGTCGCGCATCCACTAGGCTGAGAGCTACGTGGATAGCACATTCAAAGAGGCGATCACGCCACAGCAAAGGAGTCTGGAGGCAGAGGGGGAAATGGGTGAGTACCAGACAGTCCAAGAGAACTAGGTATGTATTACAGGAGTTCCCTGGGTCCAGCTCACATCAGGTTTCTGTTCTGAAAGCTTGTGAAGGCACCGATTCCTCAGAGTGCAGTCAGAGCCAAGTTTGCAGCACCACGTAGCTCGGCTGTACAGGAGGGGGAGAAGAAAAAAGAGCAGCAGTGATCGGGTTCATTAGTTAGGGGAACAAACAAGTGTTTCTGTGGCCGTATATGTGACTCTAGGATCGTATGTTGTCCCCCCGGTGTCTGGGTCAAGGATGACAGAGAGCAGCTGCAGGACATTCTTCTGGGAAGAGGGTGAATAGTCAGAGGTTGTGGACCACTTTGGTACCAATAATTTGGATAGAAAGGAGGATGGGGTCCTGTAATCCGAATTTAGGGAGATAGGCAGAACATTAGCAAGCAGGATGTCAAATATAGTAATCTCCGGATTAATCCCAGAGCTATGTGCAAGTGAGTATAGACATAGAACCATAAGGCAGGTGAATGCATGGCTGAAAAGATGGTTCAGGAAGAAGGGTTTCAGCTTCTGGGACACTAGGACTGGCTCTGGGGAGATGGCACCTGTACAGGCAGGCGGGTTGCACCTGAACAGAGCTGGCAAGGAGTTCTTTGTGGGACATTTTTCTCATGCTTTAAACTAATTCAGCAGACGTGTGGGAACCAAGATAAAATATTGGAGATGAATATCAGAGTGCACAAAATACTGGGAGGGACAGATAGCCCTAGTTAGTTAATAGGTGAAAATGGAGTAAGGGAGAAAGTAATGAGGCCTATATCAGGGTTACTGTGTATGTGTGTGAATGCACAGAGTATAGTAAGTATTTTTATTCAGAGCCAAAGTACACCGATCTCAATCTTTCAAAAACATAACACAATCCAGACAGTTTGCCATTTTCTTGCTTTTTCTCGCCACCCAAATCTCTCCCCTCACCCGCAGGTGATAAACAAATCCTTGAATAGCGATAAGAACATCCTCCATCTTTCGAAGAACGCATCCTCTGACCCTCTTAAGAGCAAACTTAATTTTGTCCAATTTAAGAAACTCCGCCATATCCCCCAACAACGCTGACACCCTCGGTGGCTCCACCCTCCTCCACCCCAATAGAATTCGGCGCCAGGCAATCAGAATGGCAATGGCCGCCACATGGTTCCCCTCCCCTTCCAGTAACTCCGAAGATCGCCACCAGCGGGCACGGCAACAGCCTCACGATCTCCGAAAGTACCTCAAAAATTGAGGTCCAAAAGCCCACTAATCTCAGACATGACCAAAACATATGGACATGAGCTAAGGAACAAAAAGGGTGCAGTTACATAAGAACATAAGAACTAGGAGCAGGAGTAGGCCATCTGGCCCCTCGAGCCTGCTCCGCCATTCAATTAGATCATGGCTGATCTTTTGTGGACTCAGCTCCACTTTCCGGCCCGAACACCATAACCCTTAATCCCTTTATTCTTCAAAAAACTATCTATCTTGACCTTAAAAACATGTAATGAAGGAGCCTCAACTGCTTCACTGGGCAAGGAATTCCATAGATTCACAACCCTTTGGGTGAAGAAGTTCCTCCTAAACTCAGTCCTAAATCTACTTCCCCTTATTTTGAGGTTATGTCCCCTAGTTCTGCTGTCACCCGCCAGTGGAAAATTACATTTTTCAGTGTCATCTATATAACACCAACTAGGGAGAAGGATGTAGAAAAACAATTCTGCAGGGAAATTACATACAGATGCAAACACAGGGCAGCACGGTGGCGCAGTGGTCAGCACTGCAGTCTCACGGCGCCGAGGTCCCAGGTTCGATCCCAGCTCTGGGTCACTGTCCGTGTGGAGTTTGCACATTCTCCCTGTGTCTGCCTGGGTCTCGCTCCCACAACCCAAAGATGTGCAGGATAGGTGCATTGGCCATGCTAAATTGCCCCTTAATTGGAAAACATAAATTGGGCACTCTAAATTTAAAAAAAGAGATGTAAACATTAGAATAGCTATAATGGGGGACTTTAATTATTCAATGTAAACTGGACAGTGGAAGTCTAAAAGGTGGAGGGAAGCAAACATTCCCAGATTATGTTCAGGATCCTTTTCTACAGCAGCATACGTCCAGTCCAACAAGAAGTGATGCACTGTTAGATCTGGTTCATGGAAATTAGATGGGCCAAGTAGATCCAAGTGTCAGTGGGGGACATTTAGGAGACAGTGATTATTGCAGTGTACGGTTTAGTATGTTGATAGAAAAAGATAATAGGCAATCCAGAGTAAGAATAATACTCAATGGGGCAAGAACACAACTGGACCTGTTAGACTGGAATAAAAGGCTGGTGGTAAAAGAGCTACCTTAAAAAAAAATGGTTCTGGCATAGTCATGCTAAATTTCCTCAAAAGGGAAAGGTAGGTCAAACAAATCCAAAGCTCCCTTGTTGAAAAAGGAGATAGAAATTAAGATGAGGAAGAAAAAGTGTGCTTATGAAGGGTGTCAGGTAACAATTATAGTTGAGATCCAAGAGGAATACAGAAGTTTCAGTGGGGAGGTGAAAAAGCGCACTAGAGAATTGAAGAGGGATTATGATATAAGACTGGCAGCCAACATAAAGGGGAATCCAAAAGACATTTAATTAGCAAAAGGATGGTAAAAGGAGGAATAAGGCCGATTAGGGACCAATAGGGAAATTTACACATGGAGGCTGGAGGCATGACTGAGGCACCAAGGAGGTAGGTACTTTACAGACAAGGGAACCCTGTCATTAGAAAGGTTCAAAATTGATGAGGAAGTGTTGAAAAGATTGTCTGTGTTTGAAGTTGATGAGACACCAGGACCAGATGTAATACGTCAAAGAATATTAAAGGAAGTGACAATGGAATTTGCAAGGGGGGGGGGAGATAAGTTCAGCAATTACAGCCAAATCAGTTTAACATCATTGGTGGGGAAGCTTCCCAAAACAATTATTCGGGATAGAATTAGTTGTCAAGCCAAAAACTATGGGTTGCTTAGGAAGAGTCATAAATTTATTTGAATAGAAACAATGTGCAGGAATACAGGAAAAAAGGCAGGGGAATGGCACTAAGTCATGATGCATTTGGAGAGCCAGTGTAGACATGATGGGCCGAATGGCCTCTTGCACCATAATGATGCTGTGAATTCTTATTTGGAGACTCCGAACACAGCCAGGACCAGTCAATCAATGTGTCTTCGTTTTCATGGGAATATATAGAAGGGCAGCACAGTAGCCCAGTGGGCAGCACTGTTGCTTCACAGCGCCAGGGTCCCAGGTTCGATTCCCGGCTTGGGTCTGTGCGGACTCTGCACGTTCTCCCTGTGTCTGCGTGGGTTTCCTCCGGGTGCTCAGGTTTCATCCCACGTGTCCCAAAAGACATGCTGTTAGATAATTTGGACATTCTGAATTCTCCGTGTGTACCTGAACAGGCGCCGGAATGTGGCACCTAGGGAATTTTTACAGTAACTTCATTGCAGTGTTAATGTGAGCCTACTTGTGACAATAAAGATTATTATTATTATAGCGCTATGGTATTTTATCATCTCTTATAGACATTCCTGTGCCTCATTCTCCCCCAGATATTCATGTTGGGCAGTTTTGTTCCCTGAGCTAGTGCAGTAAGAATCCATTTTACTCATACTGTCTGTTGAGAGAGAGAAGCTGCTTTGCTACAGTGATTTTCTCTGCGATACTGTGTTTATAAAGTTACTGGATTATTTTGCAGGCTACTTCAGGATTACTCTGTTAAAGGAAGCTTTTCTGACTTTGACCTGATCAGCAACTTGGGATCATCTATGCTGCTGAGTGACCGGCTGACTTTCCTTGGTAGGCAGACCTAATTCTCTAGTCTCCTGGTATACCCAGTATTTGTTATGGTGTTGGTTCATATTTATCATGACTTGTATTGTGTTCTGTCGTCTTTGTCTATTTAAAACATTGGAAAATGCCTCAGACGCTGAATGATTTTGTATTCTCAAATGGATTATATCATTGATACAAGGCTCTGCAAATTGCAGGGCAATGGGATTAATTTGGGAGTGATACATGGCTATAAAGAGTGCACAGCAATGGGATTGCTTTTGGATTGTTACAGGACTATGAAAAGTATTGGGCAATGGGATTAATTTGGGGCTATGAAGAGTGCAGGGTGTGGGATTAATTTAAGATCGACACAGGGCTATGAAAAGTGCTGGGCAATGGAATTGATAAGGGGTTATGGAGAGTGCACAGCAATGGGATTAATTGGGGATTTCTTTAGCTAACAGGCAGTAGATTGGAGCAAATGATTGTCTGTGCTGTAAATGTCTGGTTTCTCACCTGTGAACATACCAACCTCTTCCCTCAGCTGAAAAGTGATGCACCTGGTCCATTTGCTGGGATGGGCAAGTCAGTGGGCGGGGCCAAGGGGTTTGAAAGGTAAGTGGGAGGGAGTAGTTGAGATGAAGAGGATTGTGGGAGGGGGCAGTTACAGCAACGTTTGTAAGAGAGAAGGCTGGAGAATGGGGATGAGAAACATATCAGCTCTGATTGAATGGCGGAGCAGACTTGATGGGCCGAATGGCCTAGTTCAACTCCCATGACTTATGGTTTCATGGGAGCATTTATGGGGATTGAGGGGGTTGTTAAGGGAGATAGATGGAGGTTTGCGAGAAGTGTTGAAGGAACCAGGCAACTGATGGGACAAATGTGGGTAAGTGGAGAGTTCAGTGGCCTATAGGTGAAAGCAGAGATGTGATGGGACAATGAGACAGAGAGACTTAAAGATCAGGATCAAAATTTACATGAGCATGATTTAGGTAGAGAGTGTAGATGAGGTAGAACAGTGTGCTGAATGAGCATTGCTCTTGAAGGCCAAAATGTCTTGTGTGTTCCTGGACACTATAGTTACAACCAAGATATGGGAACAAAGCAGACTGCACAAATTGGATTGGTTCAATGGCCTCCTGCATCTTAAGATGTTCTGAGCTTGGCCCCTTGGCAGGTCTGTCTGCAACTCCCAAGGCTGAAGTGTTTGATAGGGTAGTTAGAACATAGAACAGTACAGCACAGAACAGGCCCTTCGGCCCTCGATTTTGTGCCGAGCATTGTCCGAAACCAAGATCAAGCTACCCCACTCCCTGTCATTCTGGTGTGCTCCATATGCCTATCCAATAACCGCTTGAAAGTTCCTAAAGTGTCCGACTCCACTATTACAGCAGGCAGTCCATTCCGCACCCTAACCACTCTTGAGTAAAGAACCTACCTCGGAAATCCCTCCTATATCTCCCACCCTGAATCTTACAGTAATGCCCCCTTGTAACAGCTACATCCACCCGATGAAATAGTCTCTCAACATCCACTCTATCTATCCCCCTCATCATCTTATAAACCTCTATTAAGTCGCCTCTCATCCTCCTCCACTCCGAAGAGAAAAGCCCTAGCTTCCTCAACCTTTCCTCATAAGACCTATCCTGCAAACCAGGCAGCATCCTGGTAAATCTCCTTTACACCCTTTCCAATGCTTCCACATCCTTCCTATAATGAGGTGACCAGAACTGCACACAATACTGCAAATGTGGTCTCACCAGGGTCATGTATAGTTGCAGCATAACCCCGCGGCTCTTAAACTCAAGCCCCCTGTTAATAAACGCTAAGACACTATAAGCCTTCTTCACGGCTCTATCCACGTGAGTGGCAACCTTCAGTGATCTGTGGACAGGAACCCCAAGATCTCTCTGTTCCTCCACATTCCTCAGAACCCTGCCATTGACCCTGTAATCCGCATTCAAATTTTTTCTACCAAAGTGAATCACCTCGCACTTATCAGGGTTAAACTCCATCTGCGATCTTTCGGCCCAGCTCTGCATCCTATCAATGTCTCTTTGCAGCCTACAAAAGCCCTCCACTTCATCCACTACTCCACCAATCTTGGAGTCATCAGCAAATTTACTGACCCACCCTTCAGCCCCCTCCTCCAAGTCATTGATAAAAATCACAAATAGCTGAGGACCCAGCACTGATCCCTGTGGTACACCGCTGGTAACTGGTCTCCAGTCTGAAAATTTTCCATCCACCACCACCCTCTGTCTTCTATGTGATAGCCAGTTACTTATCCAATTGGCCAAATTTCCCTCTATCCCACAGCTCCTCACTTTCTTCATGAGCCGACCATGGGGAACCTTATCAAATGCCTTACTAAAATCCATGTATACGACATCAACTGCTCTACCTTCATCTACACACTTAGTTACCTCCTCAAAGAATTCAATCAAATTTGTGAGGCAAGACTTACCCTTCACGAATCCGTGTTGACTATCCCGGATTAAGCTGCATCTTTCCAAATGGTCAGAAATCCTATCCTTCAGGACCTTTTCCATTAACTTACCGACCACCGAAGTAAGACTAACTGGCCTTTAATTACCAGGGTCATTCCTATTCCCTTTCTTGAACAGAGGAACAACATTCGCCACTCTCCAGTCCTCCGGCACTATCCCCGTGGACAGTGAGGACTCAAAGATCAAAGCCAAAGGCTCTGCAATCTCATCCCTTGCCTCCCAAAGAATCCTTGGATATATCCCATCTGGCCCAGGGGACTTGTCGACCCTCAGGTTTTTCAAAATTGCGAATATATCCTTCCTCAGAACATCTACCTCCTCCAGCCTACCCACCTGTATCACACTCTCATCCTCCAAAACATGGCCCCTCTCCTTGGTGAACACTGAAGAAAAGTATTCATTCAACGCCTCTCCTATTTTTTCTGACTCCATGCACAAGTTCCCACTACTGTCCTTGACCAGCCCTACCCTCACCCTGGTCATTCTTTTATTTCTCACCTAAGAATAAAAAGCCTTGGGGTTTTCCTTGATCCGACCCGCCAAGGGCTTCTCATGCCCCCTCCTAGCTCTCCTAAGCCCTTTTTTTAGCTCAGCCCTTGCTACCTTGTAACCCTCAAGCGACCCAACTGAACCTTGTTTTCTCATCCTTACATACTCTTCCTTTTTCCTCTTGACAAGACATTCAACCTCTTTTGTGAACCATGGTTCCCTCACGCGGCCATTTCCTCCCTGCCTGACAGGGACATAACTATCAAGGACACCCAGTATTTGTTCCTTGAACCAGCTCCACTTTTCATTTGTGCCTTTCCCTGACAGTTTCTGTTCCCATCTTATGGTCCCTTATTCTTGCCTAATCGCATCATAATTACCCCTCCCCCAATTATAAACCTTGCCCTGCCGTATGGCCCTATCCCTCTCCATTGCAATAGTGAAAGACACCGGAAGTTCTCCACTTTTGGGGGAATCCAGTACTAAAGACTCTAAATATAGAACGATCGCCAAGCAATCCAATAGAGCATTCAGAAACCTCTTGACCCAAAGAATGGTTAGGATGTGGAACACATTACTACATAGCAAATAAGGCAAATAGCATAGACGCATTGAAGGTAAAACCCGAGAGAGAGAAAGGAATAGAAAGACCTGTTGATGGGGGGGGAGATGAGGAGGAGCAGAAGAATTATATGGAGCATAAACATTGATGGATCCATTTGGCCGAATGGAAAGTTACTGCGCCGTGTAATCTGTGGTTTCTTGTTGATAGGGAAGTATTGTGAATTCCACAAGCTATATGGGGAGATGCAGTTTGCAAAGGCTGCCAATCTGCTGCTCTCATTGATGACTGCCCGCATTGCTCCACCATCTTTCTGGATGACGCTGCTTCTGGATGCTCTTCCTATGATGGAACAGAAGGAGGTTTGACTACTGTTCATTGTTGGAATGTATTAGTGATTCTTTTCATTCTCTGATATATGGCATCTAACAGTTGAGATTACAGGGGATAGGGGTGGCACGTGGCACAGTGGTTAACATTGCTGCCTACAGTGCTGAGGACCCGGGTTCAAATCCCGGCTCTGGGTCACTGTTCGTGTGGAGTTTCCACATCCTCCCTGTGTCTGCGTGGGTTTCACCCCCACAACCCAAAGATGTGGAAGTTAGGTGGATTGGCTATGCTAAATTGCCCCTTAATTGGAAAAATAATAATAATTGGGTGCTCTAAATTTATTTATTTTTAAAGAGATTACAGGGGATACATGTCCTCACCGTCACCCCAACACCAGCGATATTAACCAAGCTCTTGTGTGAGGAGTTGCGTGCCATCAAAGATGGAAACAGAGTGACCCAGTCTGTACTCGGCTATCAGGATGTTGTTGAGAGGGTAGGAGGACGGGTGGAATTGCATGGTGTGATCGGTGGGAAAAGGGGGAATCCACTGCGATTCTGGTACCACATTGTGTTGTTGACGATTAATGCCCTCGGGGTAATAAATATTGCCTTGTCAGTGTTGCCAAATATCCCAGGAACATTATTACTATGTTTGAGCAGGGTAGAGGGAACTTTACTCTGTATCCAACCTGCTATCTGCATGCCATGGGAGTGTTTGATGGGAACAGTGTAGAGTGGGTTTTACATGTATCTCTGTGCTAATGCATATAAACATACAAACAAGAAGCAGGAGTAGGCCATTCACCCCCTTGAGCAGGACGATTGGGTATTGGTGTCGGAACGCACAACATGCCATTGTGGGATGAGTCATGTAAACTGGAGCCCTGGCTCCTGGGAGTGAGGGTGTGACAGGATGAAGGCTGTCTTCCTTTCCGGAGGAGATCTGCGTGTTTGTACCCATTTTCTCCTTGCTTTGTTTCTATTGGTCAGGTGATCTTTTCCTCAGAGCAGACGTACGCACTTATGCAATGCCTTGAGGATGTGACAGCAGATGATACCGGGAGTGAAAAGGAGATGAGAGCTGTGGGGGTAAGAGGACACTCTTGTTTTGATCTGGATAGTGCATTATCTCCCAGCAGTGAACACATCCTGTGAGGCGTCTGTGAGTTAATACTGATACAAACATAGGAACAGACAGAGGACCCTGAGCTTGGTCTGGCATTCAATTAGATCATGGCTGGTCTGTATCATAACTTCATCTACTTGTCTTGGTTCTGCAACCTTTAATACCCTTGCCTAACAAAAATGTGTTTAATCCATCTTGAAATTTTCAATTGACTACCCCCACCCCCGCCAACAGTTTTTGGGGATAGAGTTTCAGGTTTCCACTCCTCTTGATGTGACAAAATTATTTCCTGACAATCTTTAAGGTACCCCCCCCCCCCCCCCCCCCCCCACCACCTCTCCCCTTCATGTTCTACTACCTCCCACCAAAGAGAATAGTTTCTCTTGATCAACCCTTTTATCATATTTAAAAGCTCAATGAGATCGCCACTTAATCTTCCATATTCAAGGGAATACAGGCCAAGTTGATGAAACCTATCTTCGCCAAGCCTGGTTAATCAGTGCTGCACTCCCTCCAAGGCAAATAAATGCTGGGAGTTGAGGAGGTGGTGGTGCTGGGGAGGAAGTGGAGAGGATGTGGTAGAGGAGGGGCCGAGGTTAATTCTGACCTGTTTCTGAGTTCGCTGAGCTGATTTGAGTTCTTTTGTTCTATTCCAGGGTGAGGATGAAGTGGCAACTACGCAACTGGGCCTCCTCCGATTGGCTTTCACCCGGAATCTGGCAAAAGCCATTGTCCATGAAGGAACACATCATGGATCCTGAAACTGGGCTGAAATTGCAACATTCTCTAGCCGAGGCTCACGTGCGCGCGACCCTCTAGCCCAGGTTGTAAATAAATGTTTTCCCCCCCATGGGTTTTTTGTTTGGTCCAGAAATTGCAAATTAAAATGTTTTTCTATCCAACGGTGTTCCTATTTGGTTGCTCTGACTAGCTGAAGGCTGAATTGCAGCTTGAGGGAGCCAGTGTGTAATGTTACAATCCAGTGATAGGTAACCTAGGCAAGTGAGTGGACTGCATGAGTGGCCCTCTCTGTGGGCTGCAAGTTTGAAATCAGGCTTGTTTACTAACCATGACCCGGTGAATAAGATTAAATATATTTAATACATGCTGAAAATTTCATAACGAGTTACAGAAAATGCTTAATTATTTATATATGAATAGAACTGTCATCGACTCCAAATGGTTAAAAAAAAATATTTATACTTTGGGCGCAGAGGGAGTGCATGGCTCTCACAGTCAATGTTGTATACAATCAGCACATACTTCACTTTACTTGCCCTTGTTTTACGTGCAAATCACTTCAGTCATACCGGTAAGAAAAAAAAACGACATGAACAGAATCAGTGGAATGTGTCAACCCTGCATGTGGGCAATGGTCAACAAAATGTCTCGTGGGTCGCACTCACAACCCAGATGGGCCGCAGGTTGTCCACCATTTAGAAATGCGAGATTTTGTCGGTCTGACCTGCAGATACTAAAAGTGCTGACTTATTGAGGGCGCAGTGCCAGGATGGAGAGTTGGGAAGGTGGGGTGTATGACCATCAACCGCTTGGTACCTCAGTTGAAACCTATTCTTTCTCCATGGAGGCTGGTGGACTACTGGGGCCAGCAATAGAGACTGCGTTTTTAGCCTGAGTTTAATTAACTACAGCAACTGGGAATGAAGTTGATGACCTGTTGGACTGTTATAAATCTGCAGGGATCACTGCCTGTTCATTCAGTCAGGGAAGCTTACCTCAGCCTGATTGGGGCAGCCTGTGGTCTCATCAAATGTGGTACTGGGGAAATCAAACAGGCTCCATTTCCTTGGCATGTCCCAGCATGTTGCAGTTCTGCTTCCCTCATCCTGTCTCTTGCATTCTTGCTTTATGCTGGATCATTGCTTGAACCTGTCCCCAGAAAAGGGAAAGCATGGGCTTTGTCCTATCCCATGCCAGAAGTAAGTTTCCTCTGTGCAAATGTGATGGCAAGAGCATAAGAACATAAACGGGAGTAGACAATACAGCCTGCCGAACCGGCTCTTCCATTCAGTATGATCAGCACTTTCCAGGAGACTCATCCGGAGTGAGACTCGTACAGAGTGGAGGATTGAAATTTGGTAATTTGGTGAGGAGGTGCTCTTTAACCCTGGTAAGTGACTGGTAAGTAGTCTCTCTTTTTCTTTTCATTGTCTAATTTACTTATTTTTATTTTGAAATTGTAGTTGTTTAAGTTTACCAAGGGTTTAAGACATGGCAGGAGATCCCAGACCCGTGTCATGCTCCTCGTGTGCGATGTGGGAGCTCAGGGACACGTCCACTGTCCCTGGCTCCTTCACGTGCAAGAAGTGTGTTCAGTTGCAGCTCTTGTTAGACCGTTTGACGGCTCTGGAGCTTTATGTTCTTATGCTCTTGCCATCACATTTGCACAGAGGAAACTTACTTCTGGCATGGGATAGGACAAAGCCCATGCCCGGCTCTGGAGCTGCGATGGACTCACTTTGGAGCATCCGCGATGCTGAGGAGGTCGTGGATAGCACGTTTAGCGAGTTGGTCACACCGCAGGTGAAGGTTACTGAGGGAGATAGAAAATGGGTGACCAAAAGAAAGAGCAAGAGTAGGAAGGCAGTGCAGGTGTCCCCTGCGGTCATCTCCCTGCAAAACAGATATACCGCTTTGGATACTGTTGAGGGAGATGGCTCACCAGGGGAAGGCAGCAGCAGCCAGGTTCATGGCACCGTGGCTGGCTCTGCGGCGCAGCAGGGCAGGAAGAAGAATGGCAGGACTATAGTGATAGGGGACTCGATCGTAAGGAGAATAGACAGGCGGTTCTGTGGACGCAATCGAGACTCCAGGATGGTATGTTGCCTCCCTGGTGCAAGGGTCAAGGATGTCTCGGAGCGGCTGCAGGACATTCTAGGGGGGAGGGTGAACAGCCAGCTGTCGTGGTGCACATAGGCACCAACGATATAGGTAAAAAACGGGATGAGGTCCTACAAGCGGAATTCAGGGAGTTAGGAGTTAAACTAAAAAGTAGGACTTCAAAGGTAATAATCTCAGGATTGCTACCAGTGCCACGAGCTAGTCAGAGTAGGAATGTCAGGATAGATAGGATGAATGCGTGGCTCGAGAGATGGTGCAAGAGGGAGGGATTCAAATTCCTGGGGCATTGGGACCGGTTCTGGGGGAGGTGGGACCAGTACAAACCGGACGGTCTGCACTTGGGCAGGACTGGAACCGATGTCCTAGGGGGGGTGTTTTCTAGAGCTGTTGGGGAGGGTTTAAACTAATGTGGCAGGGGGATGGGAACCAATGCTGGAAGTTGGAAGGTAGTAAAACAGGGACAGAAACAAAAGGAAGTAAGGGGAAAAGTGCAAGGCAGAGAAGACATAGTCAGAAATCCATAAGGGCGACAGTACAAGGTACAGTGACTGAGGGGAGCACAGTGAATAGGCCCAGTAATAACAAAAGGAATAAAACTGGAGATGTTAAGATTCAAAACAGAGGTAAAAAACCCAACATAAGTGTACTTTACCTGAATGCTCGTAGTATTCGGAATAAAGTAAATGAGTTGGTGGCACAAATCATCGTGAAGGACTATGATTTAGTGGCCATTACTGAAACATGGTTAAAGGATGGTCACGACTGGGAGTTAAATATCCGAGGGTATCAAACTATTCGGAAGGACAGAGTGGATGGTAAGGGAGGTGGTGTTGCTCTGTTATTTAAGGATGACATCCGGGCAATAGTAAGGGATGACATCGGTGCTATGGAGGATAAGGTTGAATCCATTTGGGTGGAAATCAGGAATAGTAAGGCGAAAAAGTCACTGATAGGAGTAGTCTATCGGCCACCACATAGTAACGAGATGGTGGGGCAGGCAATAAACAAAGAAATAACTGATGCATGTAGAAATGGTACAGCAGTTATCATGGGGGATTTTAATCTACATGTCGATTGGTTTAACCAGGTCGGTCAAGGCAACCGTGAGGAGGAGTTTATAGAATGTATCCGCGATAGTTTCCTAGAACAGTATGTAATGGAACCTACGAGGGAACAAGCGGTCCTAGATCTTGTCCTGTGTAATGAGACAGGATTGATTCATGATCTCATAGTTAGGGATCCTCTCGGAAGGAGCGATCACAATATGGTGGAATTTAAAATACAGATGGAGGGTGAGAAAGTAAAATCAAATACTAGTGTTTTGTGTTTAAACAAAGGAGATTACAAGGGGATGAGAGAAGAACTAGCTAAGGTAGACTGGGAGCTAAGACTTTATGGTGGAACAGTTGAGGAACAGTGGAGAACCTTCCAAGCGATTTTTCACAGTGCTCAGCAAAGGTTTATACCAACAAAAAGGAAGGACGGAAGAAAGAGGGAAAATCGACCGTGGATATCTAAGGAAATAAGGGAGAGTATCAAATTGAAGGAAAAAGCATATAAAGTGGCAAAGATTGCTGGGAGATTAGAGGACTGGGAAATCTTTAGGGGGCAACAGAAAGCTACTAAAAAAGCTATAAAGAAGAGTAAGATAGAGTATGAGAGTAAACTTGCTCAGAATATAAAAACAGACAGTAAAAGTTTTTACAAATATATAAGACAAAAAAGAGTGGCTAAGGTAAATATTGGTGGGGCTGGTAGAAGGGCTGGGGGCGCCAATAGGGCTAGAGGAGCTAGTCAAGGGAATAGGTCAGATGCAAGCGGGGAAGGCGCCGGGGCCAGATGGGTTCCCGGTGGAATTCTATAAGAAAAATGTGGACTTGGTGGGACCGGTACTGGTACGAGCCTTTAATGAGGCGCGAGAGGGGGGGGTTCTGCCCCCGACAATGTCGCAGGCTCTGATCTCCCTGATATTGAAGCGGGATAAAGACCCCGTGCAGTGCGGGTCCTACAGGCCTATCTCGCTTCTGAACGTGGATGCCAAGTTGCTGGCAAAGATCCTGGCAGCTAGAATAGAGGATTGTGTGCCAGGGGTAATCCATGAGGACCAGACGGGGTTCGTGAAGGGGCGGCAGCTCAACACGAACGTGCGGAGATTGCTGAATGTAATTATGATGCCGGCAGTGGAGGGGGAGGCTGAGATAGTGGTAGCGCTGGACGCGGAGAAGGCATTCGATAGGGTGGAGTGGGAGTACCTGTGGGAGACGTTGGAACGGTTTGGGTTTGGGGAAGGCTTTATTAAGTGGGTGAAGCTGCTCTACTCGGCCCCGACGGCGAGTGTAGTGACAAACGGGAGGAGGTCGGAGTATTTCGGGCTCCACCGAGGGACCAGGCAGGGATGTCCCCTATCCCCCCTACTTTTCGCACTGGCGATTGAACCGTTGGCGATGGCACTGAGGGGTTCAGGGGGGTGGAGAGGACTGACTAGGGGAGGGGAGGAACATCGAGTATCGCTGTATGCGGATGATCTACTGCTGTACGTGGCAGACCCAGAAGGGGGAATGCCGGAGATAATGGAACTATTAGCAGAGTTTGGGGACTTTTCGGGGTACAAACTAAATTTGGGCAAAAGCGAGGTTTTTGTGATACACCCGGGGGACCAGGGAGAGGGTATTGGGAGACTCCCCTTCAAGCGAGCAGGAAAGAGCTTTAGGTACTTAGGGGTGCAGGTGGCAAGGAACTGGGGGACCCTCCACAAGTTGAACTTTTCCAGGCTGGTGGAACAGATGGAGGAGGAATTTAAGAGGTGGGACATGGTACCGTTGTCGCTGGCGGGGAGGGTGCAGTCAATCAAAATGACGGTCCTCCCAAGGTTCTTGTTTTTATTTCAGTGCTTGCCCATCTTCCTCCCTAGGGCCTTCTTCAAAAAGGTGACGAGTAGCATCATGAGCTACGTGTGGGCGCATGGCACCCCAAGGGTGAGGAGGGTCTTTTTGGAGCGGAGTAGGGACAGTGGAGGGCTGGCACTACCCAATCTTTCGGGGTACTACTGGGCGGCAAATGTGTCAATGGTGCGCAAGTGGATGATGGAAGGGGAGGGGGCAGCTTGGAAACGAATGGAGAGGGCGTCCTGTGGCAACACAAGCCTGGGGGCCCTAGTAACGGCACCATGGCCGCTCCCCCCCACGAGGTACACCACGAGCCCGGTGGTGGCGGCCACCCTCAAGATATGGGGGCAGTGGAGGCGACATAGGGGGGAAATGGGAGGTCTGTTGGCGGCGCCAATAAGAGGGAACCATAGATTCATCCCGGGGAACATCGACGGGGGATTTCAGAGCTGGTACAGGGTGGGCATACGGCAGCTGAAGGACCTGTTTATAGAGGGGAGGTTTGCGAGCCTGGGAGGGCTGGAGGAGAAGTTTGAGCTCCCCCCGGGAAACATGTTCAGATATTTACAAGTGAAGGCATTTGCTAGACGGCAGGTGGAGGGGTTCCCCCTGCTCCCCAGTAAGAGGGCGAGTGATAGGGTGCTCTCGGGGGTCTGGGTCGGAGGGGGGAAGATATCAGACATCTACAAGATAATGCAGGAGGCGGAAGAAGCATCAGGGGAGGAGCTGAAAGCCAAGTGGGAAGGGGAGCTGGGAGAGCAGATAGAAGACGGGACGTGGGCGGATGCACTGGAGAAGGTCAATTCTTCCTCCTCGTGTGCGAGGCTGAGCCTCATTCAATTTAAGGTGCTGCATAGAGCTCACATGACGGGGACAAGGATGAGCCGGTTCTTTGGGGGTGAGGACAGGTGTGTCAGATGTCTGGGAAGCCCAGCGAACCATGTGCATATGTTCTGGGCATGTCCGGTGCTGGAAGGGTTCTGGAAGGGGGTGGCAAGGACGGTGTCGAAGGTGGTGGGGTCCAGGGTCAAACCAGGATGGGGGCTTGCGATCTTTGGGGTCGGGGTAGAACCGGGGGTACAGGAGGCTAGGGAGGCCGGAATACTGGCCTTTGCATCCCTAGTGGCTCGACGAAGGATATTAATTCAATGGAAGGACGCGAGGCCTCCAAGCGTTGAAACTTGGATTAACGATATGGCTAGCTATATTCAGCTAGAAAGGATCAAACTGTAGGCTGCCTTGTTTGTTAAGGTTGCCTTGGGGGGGGGGGGGGGGGGGGGGGGGGAGGACTGGTGCGCGCGAGAGGGCGGGCGAGGGAGGGACATTTGCCTAGAGGGATTGTGTTGTAAATAATTTAAAAATTAGTAGGGGTAAATGTTTGTATGGAAAAACTCTTTCAATAAAAATTATTTAAAAAAAAAAAAGGTAAATATTGGTCCTTTAGAGGATGAGAAGGGAGTTTTAATAATGGGAAATGAGGAAATGGCTGAGGAACTGAACAGGTTTTTTGGGTTGGTCTTCACAGTGGAAGACACAAATAACATGCCAGTGACTGATAGAAATGAGGCTATGACAGGTGAGGACCTTGAGACGATTGTTATCACTAAGGAGGGAGTGATGGGCAAGCTAATGGGGCTAAAGGTAGACAAGTCTCCTGGCCCTGATGGAATGCATCCCAGAGTGCTAAAAGAGATGGCTAGGGAAATTGCAGATGCACTAGTGATAATTTACCGAAATTCACTAGACTCTGGGGTGGTCCCGGTGGATTGGAAATTAGCAAACGTGACGCCACTGTTTAAAAAAGGAGGTAGGCCAGTGAGTTTAACTTCGGTAATAGGGAAGATGCTGGAATCTGTCATCAAGGAAGAAATTGCGAGGCACCTGGATAGAAATTGTCCCATTGGGCAGACGCAGCATGGGTTCGTAAAAGGCAGGTCGTGCCTAACTAATTTAGTGGAATTTTCTGAGGACATTACCAGTGCAGTAGATAACGGGGAGCCGATGGATGTGGTATATCTGGATTTCCAGAAAGCCTTTGACAAGGTGCCACACAAAAGGTTGCTGCATAAGATAAAGATGCATGGCATTAAGGGTAAAGTAGTAGCATGGATAGAGGATTGGTTAATTAATAGAAAGCAAAGAGTTGGGATAAATGGGTGTTTCTCTGGTTGGCAATCAGTAGCTAGTGGTGTCCCTCAGGGATCCGTGTTGGGCCCACAATTGTTCACAATTTACATTGATGATTTGGAGTTGGGGACCAAGGGCAATGTGTCCAAGTTTGCAGATGACACTAAGATGAGTGGTAAAGCGAAAAGTGCAGAGGATACTGGAAGTCTGCAGAGGGATTTGGATAGGTTAAGTGAATGGGCTCGGGTGTGGCAGATGGAATACAATGTTGACAAATGTGAGGTTATCCATTTTGGTAGGAATAACAGCAAACGGGATTATTATTTAAACGATAAAATATTAAAGCATGCCGCTGTTCAGAGAGACTTGGGTGTGCTAGTGCATGAGTCACAGAAGGTTGGTTTACAAGTGCAACAGGTGATTAAGAAGGCAAATGGAATTTTGTCCTTCATTGCTAGAGGGATGGAGTTTAAGACTAGGGAGGTTATGTTGCAATTGTATAAGGTGTTAGTGCGGCCACACCTGGAGTATTGTGTTCAGTTTTGGTCTCCTTACTTGAGAAAGGACGTACTGGCGCTGGAGGGTGTGCAGAGGAGATTCACTAGGTTAATCCCAGAGCTGAAGGGGTTGGATTATGAGGAGAGGTTGAGTAGACTGGGACTGTACTCGTTGGAATTTAGAAGGATGAGGGGGGATCTTATAGAAACATTTAAAATTATGAAGGGAATAGATAGGATAGATGCGGGCAGGTTGTTTCCACTGGCGGGTGACAGCGGAACTAGGGGGCATAGCCTCAAAATAAGGGGAAGTAGATTTAGAACTGAGTTTAGGAGGAACTTCTTCACCCAAAGGGTTGTGAATCTATGGAATTCCTTGCCCAGTGAAGCAGTTGAGGCTCCTTCATTACATGTTTTTAAGGTAAAGATAGATAGTTTTTTGAAGAATAAAGGGATTAAGGGTTATGGTGTTCGGGCCGGAAAGTGGAGCTGAGTCCACAAAAGATCAGCCATGATCTCATTGAATGGCGGAGCAGGCTCGAGGGGCCAGATGGCCTACTCCTGCTCCTAGTTCTTATGTTCTTATGATCATGTTTTTTTTTTCTTTAAATTTAGATTACCCAATTATTTTTTCCAATTAAGGGGCAATTTAGCATGGCCAATCCACCTACTCTGCACATTTTTGGGTTGTGGGGGCGAAACCCACGCAGACACGGGGAGAATGTGCAAACTCCACACGGACAGTGACCCAGAGCCGGGATCGAACCTGGGACCTCAGCGCCATGAGGCGGCTGTGCTAACCACTAGGCCACCGTGCTGCCCCTGTATGATCATGGTTGATCTTTCACCTGAATTCCATTTTCCTGCCCACACTACTCATTTTCCAAAAATCTGTCTCTGTTTTGAATATATTCAACGATAGAACATCCATAACCTGCTGGAGTAGAAAATTCCAACGATTCCCAGCTCTGTTTTTAAATATAAATTTAGAGTACCCAATTAATATTTTGTTTCCAATTAAGATGCACTTTAGCGTGGCCAATCCACCTAGCCTGCACATCTTTGGGTTGTGGGGGTGAAACCCACGCAGACACGGGGAGAATGTGCAAACGCCACACGGACAATGACCCAGGGCTGGGATCAAACCCCGGTCCTCTACGCCATAGGCAGCAGTGCTAACCACTGTGCCACCCCAGATTCACAGCTCTGAATGAAGACATTTATTTTTATCTCAGTCCTAGCTGCTCAATCATTATCCCGATACTGCGCCCCCATGCTCCAGAAATCTATCTATTTGCTTCTTAAATACTGTATATTCAGTGACAGGGCAACACGATGGCACAGTGGTTAGCATTGCTGTCTCATAGCGCTGAGGACCCTTAATTTGAAAAAAAAATTGGGTATTCTAAATTTATTTTTAACATCTAGATTTTCAGTGACTTAGTCACCACTGCCTTGGTAGAGAATTGCACAGGTTCACCACTCTCTCAGTGAAGAGGTTTCTCCTCATCTCAGTCCTAAAGGGCCTACCTGGTATCCTGAGACTGTGATCCTTTGTTCTAGATCTTAACTGATTTGCTTTAAACTGGTTTTATACAAACTCTCAAGAACCAACCACAAATTTTCATGGTTATTTCAACTGTAGGAAATAACTGCAGGCTGTAGGAAAATCTCTCAAACCTAAAAATCACTTCAGATATATTTCTGGCATCTCAGCCGCCTTCTTGGCTCTGACTGGCTTTGCTGAACAGCGCTTTGCTCCAGCACCTTTAACCACAGACTCATTAGAAACTTCACAATTTCTCTAGTTTCCTTTCTCTGTATCTGTGGCTTTTCTTCTCGCAAAGCTGAGAACTGTTTCCTCTCTATTCTTCCAAACAAACTAATTCTAACAGAGCTGTGATAACTGCCTTCTCTGGCACCACCTATCTCCAACTGCAATCAAATTAACTAAACTAAAACTTAAAAGCTTCTCTACCGTACAAAGCCCCAGTTGAGCAAGACCCAAATGTATGCCTTTTTTCTATTCTTTAGGGCTCTTTAAGCACAATAGAAATGCAGTTGAAACTTAACCGACCCCACACATGCAGATGCCATGGTCCAGCATGAATCTAGGTATAAGTTTTACCCT
This sequence comes from Scyliorhinus canicula, assembly GCF_902713615.1. Taxonomy (NCBI): domain Eukaryota; kingdom Metazoa; phylum Chordata; class Chondrichthyes; order Carcharhiniformes; family Scyliorhinidae; genus Scyliorhinus; species Scyliorhinus canicula. Next base: position 41,875,684 of record NC_052163.1, read on the forward strand.
TCCAGGCACAGAAATATTAAATTAAACCTACTTAAAACTATACTTCTAATGTTTACCAATACAAATCTAATTCCATTAAAATGAATATGGCATCCAGATCTGTCAGAATTCTATGTTTCGATGAGATCCCCTCTCATTCTTCTAAATTCCAGTGAATACAGGACGAATGGACTCAATCCTGCCATCCCAGGAATCAATCTGGTCAACCTTCACTGTACTCCCACTAGGGCAAGTATATATTTTCTAGGGAAGGAAAGTGCATACAATGCTCCAGGTGTGGTCTTGTACAGCTGCGGAAAGACATCCTTGCTCCTGTACTCCAATCCATTTGCCTTCCTAATTGTATGCTTGCACTAAGTGACTGACCCAGGTCCTTCAGTACATCAACATTTCCCAATCTATCACCATTTAAATAATACTCTGCAATTGTGTTTTTCCTACTGGAGTGGCTAACTCTGCACTTATCCATGTTATACTGCATGTCATGTATTTTCCCACTCGCTCAACTTGTCTAAATTACGTTGAAGCTTCTTTACATCCTCCTCGTCACTCATGTTCTCACCTAGCTTTGTTTCATCAGCAAATTTGGAAATATTACAGTTGATTCCCTCATCCAAATCATTAGTGAACCAGATGGGTTTTTACGACAATCAACAATGGATTCATGGTCATCATTAGACTTTTAATTCCAGATATTTTATTGAGTTTACATTCCAACACCTGCTTAAGTGGAATTTGAACCATGGTCCCCAGATCCTGGATATCTGGATTACTAGTCCAGGGACAATACCACTACACCTCCCCTACCCCACCGAAAAATGACTTGACAAAAGATTGGAAAACTCTGAAATACAAACAAGAACCTGGCGAGGACATTCATTTTCACCATCTGGACCCTCCCCGCCAACGATATCAGGAGAGCATCCCATCTTTTCAAATCTGCCTTCACCTCTTCTACCAGACTGGCCAGATTCAACATGTGCAGCAAAGCCCAATCATAGGCCACTGTGTTCCCAAGTACTGAAAACTAGACTTGGCCAGCCAAAACGGCAATTTCTCCAGATCAGCACCCTTCCCAGAGGGCTCACCAGAAATACCTCCCTCTTACTCACCAGAAGTTTATGACCTGAAAAGGAACCAAACTTACTTAATACCTCCCATTATCTTTCCCACATAAGAGAGAGGGTCTGTGACATACAACAGTAGGTCATCCGCATAAAGGGACACCCGATGCTCCATTCCTCCCCCTCTCTACCCTTCTACGTGGCCAATGACCTCAGTGCGATAGCCAACGGCTCAATTGCCAGAGCAAAACGTTGTGGGGAAAGTGGACATCCCTGCCTTGTACCCCATTACAGCCAAAAGTACCCGGAACTTAGTGCATTGGTGTGTGCATTCACAGAGGGGGGCCCTGTATAACAGTCTAATCAATGAAATAAAGCTGAGTCCAAAGCCAAATCCACCCTAAATGTCCCAAAAATATGCTCCCATAACACAGTCAAACACCTCCCTGTCTATGAAGATTATTCCTCTGGCTCAGGTCTCAACGAGGGCGACGTCACTACATTCAGGAGTCACCTTATGTTGGCTGACACATGTTGGCCCTTAACAAACTCTGATACTCAGAAATAATCCCCAGGAAGGTGGCACAGTGGTTAGTACTGCTGCCCCACGGTGCTAAGGACCAGGGTTTGATCCTGGGTCGCTGTCCGTGTGGAGTTTGCACATCTATTTTTTAAAAATTGAGAGTACCAATTTTTTTTCCAATTAAGGGGCAATTTAATATGGCCAATTTACCTACTCTGCACATCTTTTTGGGTTGTGGAGGTGAGACGCAGACACAAGGAGAATTTGCAAACTTCACATGGACAGTGACCCGGGACCAGGATAGAACCTGGGTCCTCATTGCCGTGAGGCCCTGGAGTTTGCAAGTTCTCCCCATGTCTGCATGGGTCCCACCCCCACAACCCAAAGATGCACAGGGTGGGTGGATTTATCACACTAATTGGAAAAATAAAAAATAAAAATAACCCATGGCAATCACCCCTCAAAACACGTTGCCAGCACTTTCACCAATTTGCTTTGCGTCAACATTCAACAAAGATATTGGCTGATATAACCCACACATCACGGGATCTTTAACTGTCTTCAGGATTAAGGAACTGGCAGCCTGTGTGAGTGTGGCCGACAATCCCCCCCCCCCCACCGGACAGTGAATCATTAAACATGCCCAACAGACATGGCCGCAGTTCCATTGCAAACGTTTTGTAAAATTCCGCTTGGAATCCATCCGGGCCTGGTGCCTTCTCCGACAGAAAGAATAAATGCACTTCAGAATTTCCTCCAGCACGAGTGAAGCCTCCAGCCCCTGCACTCTTTCCCGCTCCACCACAGGGAAGTCCAATCCATCCAAGAACCGTTATAGTCAAGCCTTCCTCCAGAGTCTCAGACCTGTACAACCCCCGGTAAGAGGTCTCAAATACCCAGTTGATACTTTCTGCATGACAGGCCACTCTTCCCCCGGGTCCTTAACCTGAACTATCTCCCGAGAGGCTGCCTGCCATCTCAGCTGGTGAGCCAATAACCGGCTAGCCTTCTCCCCATGCTGGTAAAAAGTTGGCTAACCACATTCCCTGTCAATACCAACTCAAACTCCATCTGAAGCTTCTTCCTCTCAGCCAACAACTCTACATTTGGAGTAGCAGAGTATTAGCCGTCCACCACTAGAACGGACTCCACCAATCATTACCTCTCCGTCCTCCCTGACTTGTCCCTGTGAGCTTTCATCAAAATCAACTCCTAATGGCCGCCTTAACTCCTACCAGCACATGGAAGGTGAGACCTCACCATTCTTATTAATTTTTTAAAAAGGTTTTGGCATTTTCAATTTTACAGAGTGAAACTTTTGTGTCCGATATTTGCAATTTATACAGTTTTGTATTTACATACATCTTTCTTGGTGTATCTTCTCCCTGCCTCCCAGCTTCATATCTCCCTCTTCCACGCTACATGTTCTATCGCTGAGCTCCTGTTTGTTCCCCCCCACTTCTGCGGGTTTTTCTTTGCAGGCCTTGTGCTTTCGGGGGTGGGTCTTCCTGCCCCCGCTCCATGCTTCTCCCTGTGACTCCCCTGCGTTTCCTTCTCATTTTATCTTCCCATCCTGCTTTGTACCTCCTTGTACTGTGTGTTCTTGTCTGTTCTTCCCCCTTCTCTCCCTATTATCCTAGTCGCTGTTGGCCTCAAACAGGTCTTGGAACAGGCTGACAAATTCCCCCCGCGCTTTGTGGAAGCCTTCTTCCAACCCATGGATGGTGTATCTCATCTTCTCCAGATGGAGAAAGATCTGGAGAAAGATGGAGAAAATCTGCCAGCTAGTCTGCAGCTGTGGGTGGTGCTGCTGATTACCAGCCGAGCAGGATTCTCCGGCGTTTATTAGGGAAGCGAAAGCAAGGGCGTTGGCCCCCTTCCCAATGTGTAGCTCTGGCTATTCTGAAACCCCGAAGACTCACTCGCGGGCACAGCTCTGCACTCTGGATTTCTGTTTGGAGGGGAGCTATGCTCAGTCACTCCCACAGAGGCTGGATACGGCGCTACGGCAGATGGGGCGGTGGGGGTCATGTGAGTAGATAGCCTCTGCCATCAGGACATACATGCAGTTTAATAAGAATGAGGAGAGGGTGGTACAGTGGTTAGCACTGCTGCCTCACAGCGCTGAGGACCCAGGTTCGATCCTTGTTCCAGGTCACTGTCAGTGCGATTTTGCATATTCTCCCGGTGTGTGCGTGGGTCTCACCCCCACAACCCAAAGATGTGCAGGGTAGGTGGAATGGCCACGCTAAATTGCGCCTTAATTTAAAAAAAAGGATTTGGTACTCTTTAAAAAAAAATGTTTTTTTAATTAATAAGAACAAGGGACTTTGGTGACGGTGATGTGCTGGACGGATGCACACCAGGCCGCTCTTCCCCCAAACAGAATCAAAAAAGGCACTTTTAGGTTAATTTTGCCCAAAAGATCAGTAACAAAACAACCCCAATGGAGGAAATTGCCAAAAACTCTACCCCGCCATCCAAAGAGCAGCAGTTTACCCACTACAAAGTCACTATGGGAGTAGACCTGATGCATGCGTGAAAAGGAGGATGACCCCTTCGCCCTCGGATATTTGAATTTCCACAGGTCCGCTCCCCCCATCTGCACCATAACAGTAGTAGCTCCTTCGCCACACCTGATATCTTAAGGGATATCAGGCACGGCCTGTCAAATCTGGGATCAAGCCCCCACAATTAAAGTTCATCCCCCATGATCAACCGATGTGAGTCCAAGTCAGGAATGGCCACAAACACTTGATAAAATCCGTATCCTCCAAATTTGGCACGCACACATTCACCAAGACCACACCTCCAGCGTCCCACTCAGCATCACATATCTCCCACCTGCATCCACCACGATATTATCCACTGATAAGGCCACCCTCTTATTAATAAGCACCGCAGACCCCCTCGTCTTCACGTCAAAGCTCAAATGGAACACCTGTCTCATTCATCCCTTCCTCAGCCTCATCTGGTCTCGATCTCTCAGTTGTCTCTCCTGCAAGAAAATAACATCCTTCTTCGAGCTTCTTAAATGGGTGAAAACCCGAGATCTTTTAACTGGCCCATTTAACCCCCTTACGTTCCATGTGACCACTCTGGCCAGGGGCTTCTGGAAGCACCGCTCCCCGATCAGCTGTATCCCATCCATAAGGAAGTCCGACAGGGCCCAGCCTCACCCAAACTCCAGGCCCACCCAAGATGCCGCCACCACCCCCCTCCACCCATTAGCTCAACAAAAGAACCTTCATTGTCAGCTGCCCCCCTCTTAACCCCATCCCAGAGAAAAGTTAAAGCACAGAAGGAGGCCATTCAGCCCATCGTATCCTTTCCCAGCCCCTCTCCCCTAAACAGCAAACCAACAATCCACCTCTCTCCACCGACCTCTCCCTCCCTCATCCCCCACCTCCCTCGTCCCCCATCCAAAACAAAGAAAACCCAATCACCCTAGGTCGCCGCCCCATCAGACAAAGAAAACAACCTGCTCCCTCCACCCTCCCTCCAGATAACCAGCCATGGCTTTCTCCCCCGCTTTGCTCCTGTTAACTAGCATCTGTTGGCAGGGTGACTCCCACCTAGGGAAAAACCCATATTATATATTCAACAATTCCTTACACAGCCCCCCTACCCGTACACAAGTTTAATATTGAGATCATACAAACCCATCCCCACATCTACTTCCCAACATTTCCAACCATTCCCAACAACGCTTCAAAACACCTTAAAGCCCATATCCCAAATGTCAGATTACAGATATAACAGAAACATGAAAAACACAATGGGTAAAACAAGAACAAAAAAACTCTGCAATTCCACCAAGGAGGTGAAACCACCCAACATTGAAATTTCCCCCAGTTTACGCTCCTTAACAAAGTTATTTGTTTCCCCCGGCAATGCAAAATAATGGCCTTTGTCCCCAAACGTGACCTATAGGTGAGCCGGGTACATCACTCCTAATCTCACTTTGCTCTCATAAACCCCCTCGCTTTTTCACCAGTTTTGTTCCAAAGTCTTGGTAAAATTTAACGTTGTGGCCCTTCCCATCTGCACTCGTGTTTCCTTCCCTCACCTCAGGATGTTTTCTTTGTGTAAGTACCTGTGGAGTTGGACTATGATCGTCCGTGGCGGCTCCCCAGATCTGGGCTTCTTTCTCAAAGACCAGTGGGCCCGGTCCACTTTGAGATGATGTGCAAAGAACCCCTCCCCACCAGCTGCCTGACAATCTTTGCCATGTAGTCCGTGGCTTTCGCACCTTCTATGCCCTCTGACAGCCCAACGATCCTCAAACTTTGGTGTCTGGGGAGATTCTCTAGGTTGTCAATTTTGGCCTTCAATGTTTTTTGCCCCTCCGCCAACCTCAATAACTCTGCCTCCAAGGAGGCGATCCAATCATCATGATCCGAGATCATCTCCTCCACCTTCTGGATCGTCGGGTTCTGCACGTCTAACATCCTTTCCAGAGCTGCCCTAATTGGTTCAGTCACTTTTGCTAGATTATCCTTGAGCACCTGTCTCTGTCTTCTAAACTCCTCCATCAAAAACTCCACCAACCCCTCAGTCGTCCACGGAGCAGGAAACGATGACTCAGAGCCATCCACCATTTTTTCCACTCCCGTGCCACACAGGCCTTCAGAGTCCGAGGAGGGTCCTTTATTCGACACACTCCTTGTGTGATATCCTGCAGACATCTCACACCCGGAGAACGACTCCAAACTCTTCAACTATATCACTTTTTCACCTGCAAAGCACCTGATAAGCAGGCAAAAAGGGTCAAAAACCAAATCCCCAGGCAGGAGCCACCTTGTGTGTGACCGCTAACATCATGGCCGCCAACAGAAGTCATGCCATACACATTTATATCTATTTGTGCTGTTAATTTATCTTTCAGATACAGTACCTTTAGACATGTCTTTTTATCATTTTTTACAATTTATTTTGTACTAGCCCTAGTTTCCTCTGCCTTCCACTTTTGCTTTTCCATCTTTGAGTTCTAGCTTTATATTCCCCTCTTCTGTCTTTCTGCTCAGGTTCCCATTCCCCTGCCACTTTAGTTTAAATACTCCCCCACAGTATTAGCTCATATCCCAAGAGGATATTGGACCGGGTCCTACTGGGGAGCAACCTGTCCAGCTTGTGCAGGTCCCACCTTCCCCAGAATCAGTCCTAATGACTCAGGAATCTAAATCCCTCCCTCCTACATCTTTCCAGCCAGGCATTCATCTCGTCTATTCTCCTATTCCAGATCTTGCTAGTATGCAGCACTGGGAATAATCCTAAAATTGTTACCTTTGAGGGCTGGATTTTTAATTTATTCCCTAGATCCCTATATTCTGTTTGCAGGACCTCATCCCTCCTCTTACCTATGTTGTTACTAATATGGACACCACAACCTCTGGTTGTTCACTCTCCCCCTTCAGAATATCCTGCAGTCACTCAGTGGCATCCTTGACCTTGGCACCAGGGAAGTAACGTATCATCCTAGTGTCGTGCATGGCTGCAGAAAATTCTATTTACAATAGAATCCACCATCACTATTGCTCTCCTACTCTTTGTCCTCTCCCCCGGACTACCCCCCCCCCCCCAACCTTTCATACAGCTGAACCACTCATGGTATCACTGACTAGGCTATGCTGCATTTTCCCCAGGGGACTTCTGCACGACCAGTGCTTTTTACTCTGTCTGGCAGTCACCTATTCACTTTCTGCTTGCAAATTCTTTACCTGCAGTGTGACCACCGATCTGTACATGCTTTCCATGAAGATCCCATCCTTGCGGATTTTCTAGTGATTCCAACTGCAGGTTGAGTAACTGCGGCTGGAGATACATCCTGCACACGTGGTTGCCCTGGACACTGGAAGTGAACCTGATTTCCCACATCGCACAGGAGGAGCTTTCCATGTGGCTGAGCTTCTCTTCAATGACTTGCACTTAAATTACTCCCTTTAAACTTATTTCTAGTTTAAATGAATATTACTTACATATGAGGTACCTTACTTCTTATACTATAAATACTACTTAAGACCAATTTTTACGTTAAAGACTGTATACTCACTCTACTTGCTTTCTTCACCAAAGTCCCTCGCTCAGCAAACTCCAATTTAAGCACTCTCATGCAGCCCAAAGCAACACTTTATCCTGTCTCAGAATTCTCCTCATAGCTTACATTCCCCGAAACCAGTTGCTGCCTCGAAATTAGCAAGTTTTGCAAAAGCTTGAGTTATGCCTAGGATAACCCTGGCCTATCCAGCTGGGGCGCAGTCTGAGTTCCATGCTGTCGATATAGAAACAACCCTACCCGCCTGAACCTACAAAGACCCACAGTGTTAAGATTCCAAATGGAAATTTTGACAGACATGCCCCAAAGCAAACAACCTGATCACGTCCCCATGGAAGAGACTAGAATGATCCCTCACCGTCCCCATCACCAGGGTCCTCGAGGAGACCAGAGTGATCCCTCACCCTCTCCATCACCAGGCTGCACAAGAGACTGGAGGAATCCCTCACCCGCCCCAGGCTGCGCGAGGAGCCCAGAGCAATCCTTCACCCTCCCCATCACCAGGCTGTGAGAGGGACTGGAGAAATCCCTCACCCTCCCCATCGCCTTGCAGTGGGAGGAGACCGGAGAAATCCTTCACCCTCCCCAGGCTGCGCAAGGAGACCAGAGCGATCCCTCACCTTCCCATCACTAGGCTGTGTGAGAGACCGGAGAAATCCCTCACCCTATCACAGGTGAGACTGCGATGGTCCCAGACTAACATCACAATCCTCCCCTCCCCCCACAACCACATTCCTTTCAGTGCACTCGTTACCTGTGGTCTAACCACCTCACGATGCATGCTATCCACAAAAAACTCAGCCTTGCGAATGTTCCACAGTGACTCCAGCCGCAGCTCCAGATTCAAACTGTGGGGTCATCTTGGAACTGAAGGCTAATCACCCTCTCTAATATGTTCCACTATTTGATTAGATTATGGCCGATCTGAATCTTATCTCCATCTTGGTGCCGATTCCATGACCTTTAATAGCCTTGCCAAAATCATTTATTTAGGTTTTTAATTGACCCCTGGGTCCAACAGCCTTTGGGGGGGAAGTGCTTGTCACGACCTTTTATATGAAGAGCTTCCTAATTTCATGTCTGAACGACCCTGTTCTAGCGGAAATAATTTCAATCTGTTCTCTCAGCAACACCTTACATTGATGTAGCAACTTCAGCATCAAACATCCCTAAAGGCACTTTGGAAGCATTAAACAGAATTTGACATTGGGCCACATTGATCACACACCTCAATTAGCTTATCTTAAATCTCTGTATTGAGCAGAATCCAAGCCTACAACCTTTCCTCACAATTGAAATGTTTTGGGCCTGTGATGAATCTGATGAAGCTACTGCAACAGATCCCAGGTCAATATGTTCCTCTTCAGCTACAACATCTCTAATTGAATGGATTTAACCAGAGTTTTTTAGTCAACCCCTTTGTATTTCAGGCTAACATTCCGTTGGTCTCAATGTTTATTTTGTACCTCCCACCAGTTTTTTGTGATTTCTGCACTTGGGTCCTATAATCTCTCAGCACTTCCACAGTTCCTAGCTTCTCGCCATATAGAAAATACTCTGATCGACATCTCTTGGGTCCAAAGGGGTTAAACCTACCACACCTAGTTTTGCCCACTCACTGAATCCATTAATGCCCCATCTGTACTTTCAGGTCCAATCTACACTATTTACAGTGTCAACTGATTTGGATCTATTGCTCACTATTCATCCATCTAAGTCATTTATAAATGTAGAGCAGTTCAGGCCCCAGTAGGGATCCTGTGGACCAGCAGTAGTCACATTCTGCCAGTTTGAGTATATATCCACTGTCCCCTCTCTGCGATCTAGCTCCTCACAAACTCCATATCCAATGTCTTCTCATTTTTATTAACAGTTTCATCACGAGGAGCCTTGTGAAATGCGCTCAGGAAGCCAATGATACCCATAGATTTCAGAAATCAAACATAAAATGAAGTTGAACTTTATTTAAATCGTGCAAATAACAACACCGCTTAAATATTTACAAATTGCAGTTTTTAAATTCGGAGTTGGAGCAGAAACCACACTGGACACAGGGCAATATGTTCAGGAATAAAATTGTTTTTTCGACTTTGAACAATAAATACATTATTTAAAGCAGCAGCAATAACACATGACAGCACTGGAAGGAGTCACATCTTAACTGACCAAATACTGTGCAAAACTGGCAGCATGTGCCGAATGTTAGACTCTGGGCATTGGAGTGACTGGGGAAGAGGAAACTGAAGCACAGATATTCACAGTTAATGCACACTCTCTCCTTGAACAATGAGGAAATGCTGGACAGCAAGTGGCCTCGAGGGTAGCGGACAACAGGAACCATCATGAGAAGGATGAACACAGTCGGTCAGTGAATGTCTGATCACATCTGGATTGTGCTGAGCACTCGATGCCGGGAGGGCATTCAGTGGACAAGTGAGCGGAATGTGCAGTGCCTCACCTGGGGGGGTGGTGATTAGTTCAAACCAAGTCACAGGAAACAGATTGAAGAATTAACATGGCAGCCTTATAAAAATGGTTAGAAAGCTGCATCAAATGGTGGATTAGCAGGGATGCTAGTGAGCTTCATTAATGGACAGAATTGAGCAATGAAAAGCTGCCTCAGAATGAATTAGTCCCACAGCTAGTTTGACAGTGTCCTGCTCCCCAAGGGCTTGAGTCTGAGTCTCGGACTTTGCTGCTGACTGGGTCACTTCTGCCCCTGGTCAGGCTACAATCTCGGAGGGTTTGTGGGGGGGGGGGGGGGGGGGGGGGGGGGCAGATCCCTCCAGAGAGCAACAGCCAAATACACAGCTGGATGCCCATGGTACAGACCCCCATTACCAATCATACAGCGAAGGAACAAGGGGGTAATGGTCAAAATTAAATGAAAGCTTTAGTGATGTCAACTGAACAAAGATGATTTCTGAAATGTTCATGGAGTCACCGATGGCCTGCGATGATGAACAAACCACCGACAGAGGGCCTCAATATTCAGGTGAAGCCAGGAATAAAGACAGGAAGGAGAGTAGAGATCAGATGTAATGTTTTCTTGATAGAAGGGGTGTGACAGTATAATGGAATGGCTTGAAAAAAGTTGACAAATTCCCGTCCCAATCCCTGGGCAGGATTTACAGTACTGTATCAGCTCTTACTGTGAGCGAGGGGAAACATTGGTGCAATCCCAAGTCTGTATTCCAGGTGCAGGGCTACAGAAGCTCTGCTGACTCAGGTTTCTCTGCATTGTCGATGCTTGCTCCTCCTGCAATTTGGATTCCTCACTGACAACATTGTGGTCTCCTCTACATTGAGGAGACCGAACGCAGGCGAGCCGATTACTTTGTGGCACACCATTGTTCAGTCTGCAACTGTGCCCCTAACGTTCCGAACACTAGTCATTTTAATTCTCTGTCCCACTCTGACCTCAGCCTCTTATTCCATTCCAATGACGTTAAATGAAAGCTCGAAGAACAGCATCTTATCTTTCACTTAGGCACTTTATCGCTTTCTGGATTCAACATCGTGTTCAACAATTTCAGATTAGAACCCATTTTTTCAGAAGCAGCTGCTGGTAATGATTCTGCTGTTTCTTCACTTGTCCCATTACCCTCTCATTTGACCTTGCACCATCATCTCTTTCGTCATTTAATCTCTCCTGCCCCCCCCCCCCCCCCCGCCCTATCCCTTTTGTTCTATCCTCCCCTTCCCCTGCTTCTGAAACTTGTTTAAGTTACACCAAGAACATTTTTCCATGCAAACCCATTGACCTGAAATGTTATGTTTCTCTCACCACGGATGCTGACTGACCAGCAGAGTGTTCCTGGCATTTTTGATTTTATTTCACTGCCGCATGGGATCTGCTTGTCCTCAGGGCTCTCGGCAAAGCAGTGATTACTGATCTCTTGTCCGCATGTGGTGCCTGGACACTCGCACCTCCAGCCAGAGTCACTGGGTGGCGATCAGGAGCACGGGTCGTAGTCTCACCGAGAATTAGAACAAGGAGCCGATCAGCAAACTCAACCAGAGGCAGGACCTAACCTGGGCTGTACAATTCAACCAGTCACTCAGTGAAACGTCTGGCTGATTGTTGCAAAACTAACTAACCCTTTCACAATAGCAGTGTTGGTGCCTCTGGTAATGGATTGGAGGTTGGTTTTGAGTACAGAGTGTATGTAGCCCCCTGCTAAAAAACAGCAAAATCAGAGGCCAGATTCCGAGCCCGGCTGCAGACATGGACTTCACCCCATTTTGCAGTTTGATCCTTCATCAATTCCAGACAGAAACAGACGGCACAGTGCTTCAGTCAGGCGACCCGAGCGGAGCTGATTGGTGGACTCGAGGCTGTGACAGACAGTGAAGGGTCAGAGATATCCCCATTTCTCAGCTGGGGGAAACTGGTCCACCTCAGCCATCTCGGAGCAAGTCTGCTGTCCCATTGTAAAAATCAGCTTGTATCTCAATCTGACTTTCTCCTACAAACACAAACACACAAGAGGAGCCAAGGAGAAAGTCACCCATACAAGGTCTTGTTTCCCTTAAGCAGAACAAAATATACCAACACCGAATGTAATAAAGAATCAAAAGAGGGTGGGAGAGAGAGAGAGGGAGGAGGCGCCTGGAGAGGGGGCGCCAGGCGACGTGCCAGCGGGAGTTTATTAATCAGTGAATTAAAGGAGTGAAGATGGATACAAAGAGGCAGTGGGGATTTGAGAGCAGGGAGGGGAGGGAATATTTGCCCCGCAAAAATTATTTGAGAAACAGATGGACCGGCAGAAGGGAGGTTGGAAGATGTACACCCAAACCCATGCACATTAATTCAAACCAGGTCTTACCTTCAGAGGGTTTTCCAGTAACATGACCTGTGTGGTTGGGGGTTGGACTGGATTGAATGGGGTCACATCAGTGCCTGATGGGAAGAGGGCACCCAAGGAGGGCAAGAGTCGGCGCGCCAGGGGAAGGCGGGAGGCTGTGCGCCAGGGGGAGGACGTGAGGCGGTGTGCCAGGGGGAAGGCTGGAGGCGGCGAGCAATGGGGAGGGAGGAAGGCGGCATGCCGGGGGAAGGCACGAGGCAGCGCACCAGGGGGAGGACGTGAGGCGGCGTGCCAGGGGGAGGGCGTGAGGCGGCGTGCCAGGGGGAGGGCGCGAGGCAGCGCACCAGGGGGAGGGTGCGAGGCGGCACGCCGGGGAGGACGTGAGGCGGTGCGCCGGGGAGGACGTGAGGCGGTGCGCCGGGGAGGACGTGAGGCGGTGCGCCGGGGAGGACGTGAGGCGGCGCGCCAGGGGGAGGACGTGAGGGAGTGGAGATGGATACGGAGAGGCAGTGGGGATTTCAGAGCAGGGAGGGGAGGGAATATTTGCCCCGCAATAATGTTTGAGAAGCAGATGGACCGGCAGAAGGGAGGTTAGTAGATGTACACACAAACCCATGCACACCAATTCAACCCAGGTCTTACCTTCAGAGGGTTTGCCAGTAACATGACCTGTGTGATGGAGGCTGGGGGTTGGACAGGATTGAATGGGGTCAGATCAGTGCCTGATGGAGGCTGTAACTTCACTTTCATTGTCTGTGAATGAATAGAAAGCAGTCAGTGTACCTGTTGTGAATGCCCCTTTAATCTATGGGGGTCCTGCGTATCCTAAATATGGGTTGAGGAATGGGGGTTGGGTCGAGTGGAAGATTTTGGAAATGATCTGATATTTAAACACAGTGGTCATTACTTTCACCCACCCAACTTGCTGATGCCAACTAATGTCTGCCTTGGATTTCTCAGTTTACAGATTCCACAGACAGCTGGACTAACTGGAGAGAGGGCGCGGCGGGGAGGGAGGGGGTGTGGCGGGGAGGGAGCGGGCGCGGCGGGCAGGGAGCGGGCGCGGCGGGCAGGGAGCGGGCGCGGCGGGGAGGGAGGGGGCGCGGCGGGCAGGGGAGCGGGCATGGCGGGCAGGGAGCGGGCGCGGCGGGGAGGGAGGTAGGCGCGGCGGGGCAGGGAGAGGGGCGCGGCGGGCAGGGAGGGGGCGCGGCGGGGAGGGGGTTCAGGCGGGGAGGGAGCGGCGGGGAGGGAGCGAGTGTGACGGGGAGGGAGGGGGCGTGGCGGGGAGGGAGGGGGCGTGGCAGGGAGGGAGGGGGCGTGGCAGGGAGGGAGGGGGCGTGGCAGGGAGGGGGCGTGGCGGGGAGGGAGGGGCGTGGCGGGGAGGGAGGGGGCGCGGCGGACAGGGAGGGGGCGCGGCGGACAGGGAGGGGGCGCGGTAGGGAGGGAGGGGGCGTGGCGGGGAGGGGGCGTGGCGGGGAGGGAGGGTGCGCGGCAGGGAGGGAGGGGGCGCAGCGAGGAGGGAGGGGGCATGGCAGGGAGGGAGAGGGCATGGCAGGGAGGGAGCGGGCGCAGCGTGGAAGGAGGGGGCGTGGCAGGGAGGGAGAGGGCGTGGCGGGGAGGGAGCGGGGCGCGACGGGGGGGGAGCAGGCGCGGCGTGGAGGGAGGGGGTGCGGCGTGGAGGGAGGGGGGTGTGGCGAGGAAGGAGGGGGCGTGACAGGGAGGGAGAGGGCTTGGCGGGGAGAAGGAATGGCAGGGAGGGGCCATGGCGAGGAGGGAGGGGGCATGGCGGGGAGGGAGCGGGCGCGACAGGGGGAGCGGGCGCGATGGAGGGGGAGCGGGCGCGACAGAGAGGGAGCGACGGGGAGGGAGCGGGCGCGATGGGGGGGAGCGGGCGCGACGGGGAGGGAGCGGGCGCGACGGGGAGGGAGCGACGGGGAGGGAGCGGGCGCGACGGGGAGGGAGCGAGTGCCAAGGGAGTGAGCGGGCGCGACTGGGAGGGAGCGAGTGTGACGGGGAGTGAGCGGGCGCGACGGGGAGGGAGCGAGTGTGACAGGGAGGGAGCGGGCGCGACGGGGAGGGAGCATGGTGGGGGGAGAGTTGGAGGGGGATTCGGGATGCTCAGGGAGAGACGGTAGGAGAGATAGACTCCAACTTGAAGAGGCTGAGGTGGGGAAGTGGAGGGTGGGACCTATTGGAGGAGACAATGTTTGTGGAAAAGAGGGAAGGAAAGGCAGGTGATGAACAGTTTCAACGACAAGATATGTGGCGGAACGGCGGCACAGTGGTTATCACTGGTGCCTCATGGGATCGATCCCAGCCTCTGGTCACTATCCGTGTGGACATTCTCCCCGTGTCTGCACAGGTCTCACCCCCACAACCCAAAGATGTGCAGGGCCGGAGGATTGGCCACGCTATATTGCCCCTTAAATGGGAAAATAAAATTGAGCACTCTAAATTTAAAAAAAAATCTACAGAAAGACATTCTAGCATTGGAGGCAGTCCAGAGAAGGTTCACTCGGTTTATCCTGGGTATGGAGGGAGTTTCTTATGAGAGGTTGAGTGGATTGGTCCTGTTCTCACTGAGTTTCAAAAAGTTAGAGGTTAACCTATTGAGACATATAGAATTCTCAGGGTGCTTGACATGGTAGATACTGAGAGGATGCTTCCTGTGGGAGAGCCGGCATTTAGAGATGCAGAGTAAATCCTTCCCTCAGAGGGTTAAGAATCTGTGGAATTCTTTACCGCAGATGGTGGGTCGTTAAGTATGTTTAAGGCTGAGATAGACAGGTTTTTAATCAGTATGGGGATCAAGGGTAATGGGGATAAGGTGGAAAAGTGGAATTGAAGATTATATCAGATCGGCCACAATCTCATTGAATGGCAAAGCAGACTCGATGGGTCGAATTGCCTATTTCTGTTCCCACTTCTTATGGCCCTGTGATTGTTTGAAAATTAAAGGCTGTATTGTCTTCAATAGAGTGGCTCCTCAAAAGCTCATAATTTCCTGCGAAGCTTTGGTGTTTCTGAGTTTGTGGAGGTCCCGGTACAATGCACGTTACGTGTCCATTCATTTTACAGATGGATGAAAAGTATGGGGCTCCTACCTTGGGTACAGCTGCCTGCAGGACCACATTGGAAATGGGCAGGGGTGAGGTGCTGATCATGGAGATGACAATCACAAGCACATCTGGCCGTGCGGGAGGGCAGTCCTTCGCAAAATGCAGCAGGATTCTAAAACCATTCTTGTCGTACGCAGTCACAGGGAGAACACTGCCTGCAAAACACATGCTGTAGTCACTAAACCGCATAGTACAGGAGGGAGGTTATCCAGCCTATCATATCTGTCCTGACACTTTAAAAGAGTTAATCAATTAACAACAACCTTCTGCCCCCCCCCCCCCGTCTCCCCCTCCCCAAAACGGCGTTGCAAATTTCCCCCTTTTGAAAGTTTCTATTGAATCTGCTTCAAACGCTCTTTCAGGCAGCGCTTTCCAGATAATAACTCGCTGTAAAAAAAAGTTTCCCCATGTCACCTCTCGATCTGTCTATCTGGTTACTACCCCTTTCACCCCTGGGAATAGCTTCTCTTTATTTGCTTCCCCTCCCTTCTTGAAAAAAGCCAGTCAGACACGTTTCCCTCATCCTCTCAAACCTTGCCAACTGTCAACCTCAACATTGCAAACACTGGTAGACTGTTGAACCACAGGAGGCATCACAGCCAAGCTAGATCCTGCCAGGCAGGGAACCCAGGGTAGTGGTCAGGAGCAGAAATCCTGAACTTGCTTCATCCCTGAGGTACTGTGTACGTTTCCTTGGCCGCTGAAAAATACTTCTCACTGTGCTTCGATAAATATGACAATAAATCAAATCAATCAATGTTGAATCTACAAAAGTCCTTGGTTGAGACTAATTCAGTACAGACCAAAGTCAAGCCAAGAGGAAGAGAAAAATGATCAACTCAAGGGTAAATATCATTGCCTTTCTGCAAAGGTCCTGGTTACAGGGAATGGGCACTCTTAATGCAAGTGACAAGTATGGCAACTTTAACCCAGACGCAGTGGAGCAAGAAAAAGTTCTAATTTCTTCAAAATAATCTGGACCTGTTTTTAAGAATGTTTGAAACAACATTTAAGAGCTTGCATCAGTTGGAAAGAAATCGATTGTAATTTTCTTGAAAAATGTGATCTGTCGAACCTTGACCTCAAAGCAGTACCAACAGGAAGTTAGGGACCTGAAGCCGTGTGGCTGGCAGACACAAAAGGAGAACTGAACGTAGAATGTGAACAAGCACACAGATAGAGACACAAGTGCTGCAGCAAGAATAATTATCAAACCCCTGCCGTGTGAGGAGAAAGCCAAGCTGTCTACAAAAAGTTCAGTTTTCCGTTTGGCCAATAATAAGAAAAAGAGTTCTGGAAGCTCTTGTGCAAGAAATGTATGCCAGAGCTAAAAAAAACAAAGGACCAAATCCTAAAAGCAATGTGATAAGATCAGGCCGAGGAAAGAGCAGAGAGTTTATATCAGAGGAGCAGATGGTGAGCGGAGTAAGAAGTACCGTTGCTTTGTCATCATCAGCACTGATGTGGCCCGAGTGAGAGGGTGCCAGTGTACCTGCCATCCCGCTGGTTGGTGTTAACCGTATCCTGGAACCTCGGGTGGAACACAGCTGCTGGTGAACAGGACTCAAGGGACAAAGTGATAGAGTAGGAAAGTGAGAGATCGGGACACGCCAGCAAGCCAAGTTACAGACACGGAGATACATCTGGTGCCACGCGTGTATGGGGAATGATGCAGGTGCAGTTGGACCCCTCAGATTGCTGTTGAGGCATTTTGACGGGACAGTGTAAATTAGATTTACTCTGTATCTAACCCGATGATGTACCTGCCTGGGAGTGTTTCATTTTCCAATTAAGGGGCAATTTAGTTGGCCAATCCACCACCCTGCACATTTTTGGGTTTGGGAGTGAGACGCAGGCAGGCACGGGGCGAATGTGTAAACTCCACACGGACAGTGACCAGGGCCGGGTTCGAACCGGGTTCCTCAGCGCCCTGAGGCAGGAGTGCTAACCACTGTACCACCGTGCCGTCCCCTACCCTGGGGTGCTTGACGGGAGAGTGTAGAGTTTTACTCTGTATCTAACCTTGTGCTGTACCTGCCCTGGGGGCAGTGTACAGTGAGTTTTACTCTGTATCTAACCTTGTACTGTACCTGCCCTGGGAGTGTTGATAGGACAGTGTAGAGGAAGTTTTACTCTAGTGTCTAACCCCATACTGTACCTGCCCTGGGAGAGTTTGATGGGGCAGTGTAGAGTGACTTTTACTCTGTATTTAACCTTGTACTGTACCTGCCCTGGGAGTGTTTGATGTGATCAGTGGTTGCCTGAAAGATAACATTTTCCATTGCTTGCAAAATTCACTCAAACAAAAAGTTTGATGAAAATGTTTCCAATATTATTCTTGAACAATGAGTTGATTTGATTTATTGTCACATGTACCGAAGTACAGTGAAAAGTATTTTTCTGGGGGCAAGGGAACGTACACAGTACGTACATAGTAGACAAAAGAATAATCAACAGAGAACATTGACAAATGGTACATCGACAAACAATGATTGGTTACAGCGCAGAACAAGGGGCCAAACAAAGCAAATATATGAGCAAGAGCAGCACAGGGCATTGTGAATAGTGTTCTTACAGGGAACAGATCAGTCTGAGGGGGAGTCGTTGAGGAGTCTTGATGCTGTGGGGAAGAAGCGGTTCCTTGTCTGGATGTGCGGGGTCTTCAGACTTCTGTACCTTCTGCCCGATGGAAGGGTCTGGAAGAAGGCAATGCCTGGGTGGGAGGGGTCTCTGGAAATGCTGTCTGCCTTCCTGAGGCAGCGGGAGGTGTATACAGAGTCAATGTGGGGGTGGCAAGCTTGTGTGATGCATTGAGCTGAGTTCACCACACTCTGCAGTTTCTTGCGATCTTTGACCGAGCAGTTGCCAAACCAGGCTGTGATGCAGCCAGATAGGATGCTCTCTATCGCAACATCTGTAGAAGTTTGTGAGAGTCAATGCAGACATACACTTCCGTAGGAAAGGTTTCCAACCCTGCCCAGCTACTCTGTGCTACTGATTCCAGCACACACACCCAATATTCGCTCTGAGGTGTACATGCACAAAGCCACCCACTTAACCGCTCACTCATCAAAATAAACAGGTTGCAGACAACTGCAGACCTGAGCAGGGGTGGTGAAGGGTGGGAGGGGACCTGAGCAACAAACCCCAATCTCAGTACCTGAACAGAGTGGGAAAGAGGGAATCTGTGATTGGAGAAGCAGCGAGTGCATTGGACAAGAGGACTCTGACTGGAGTAGTGAGTGCAGGAGAGAGGGAACCTGATTGAAGAAGCAATGATTAGGAGGGAGTGGGAATCTCTGGCTTTCTAACATGTTTATTACACACAAGATTTTGAGGGAACATCGTCCAATCCCAAGCCCATTTTACACAGAGACTGAAGATACTCACTTGGTTTAATCATCTCCAGAGGAACTGTCACATTGCTGAGTGACATGTCTGGAAAGGGACTTCGAAGAGGACTGGATGGCAGAGGGGAGAGTGAGCGGAACAGAGGGCTGCCAGGTGCTGCAGAAGGGGTACTATATCCACTGCCCGCTGGTGCCCCAGAAACAATGCCTGTCATACTAGGGTCATAAATAAAAACATGGTTACTTATCTCTTAAAAGTATGTTGAACTCACATTCAAGCCTTTACCAAGATTATTTTCCCAAAATAATGCCTTATTCAGGACAGGATGATCAAGTAAAATAGGACCATTTAAATATAGAATTTACCTTGGTTCCTCAAGTCTCACAGACACACCACCCACCCCCACCCACCCATTCCCTACCCTCCTTAAACCCCCTCCCTTACCTCCCCCAACCCCCACAGCCTCAACTCCTCCATCACCAACCCCTCCACCCACATTATCCCCTCCCACGCTAACCCCTTCTCTCCACCATATCCACCCTCCCCCCCATCCCCATAACAGGGCAGCACGGTAGTACACTGGTTAGCACTGTTGCTTCACAGCACCAGGGTTCCGGGTTCGATTCCCGGCTTGGGTCACTATCTGTGCGGAGTCTGCACGTTCATCCAGTGTCTACGTGGGTTTCGTCCAGGAGCTCCGGTTTCCTCCTACAAATCCCGAAAGATGTGCTTGTTGGGTGAAGTGGACATTCTGAATTCTCCCTCAGTTTACCTGAACAGGTGCTTTAGTGTGGTGACTACGGAATTTTCTTTTAAAAATGCTTTATTAAGGCATTTATATCATCAAACTCAACCAAACCCAAAAAGAGAACAGGAAATCACAGAAATAAATAACTAATAGCCCACCCTGCCTGCCGGTACCCTCCACCCACTGGGATCCTCAGAGCCTCATACCATAACCCAGCAGGGGATTTTCACAGTAACTTCATTGCAGTATTAATCTAAGCTGACTTGTGCCACTAATAAAGATTATTATTACCTCTCCCCACCCATTCCATCCATTTCCCCTTGCGTGCCTCCCCCATTCCTCCTCTAACCCCTCCACTCCCCGTTCACTCCTTGTCTTTGCTTTATCACCATCTGGCTGCAATAAATATTTACAAGGAGGATAAAAGTACCAAAACGCATTGCGATGAACAATGACGTACCCTTTTACCTCTCCTGGAACTTTCTGCCCAAGCATATCCAGCTCACACAGGTTGTTGCTGGGTGTTGGTGGAATGCAGGGATTGGAATGGAGTGGGGCACCTGGAATTCTGGAGCCATGGGGAGGCGGTTGCAACATGGAGGCTAGATTAGACTGAGGTACACTGGAAATGGTGGGGACTGTGTTCAACAGCTGAGGAATGGCTGGTGTGTGTGGAGCCAGGGGGAACCCTGGGAATGGCAGACGAGACTGAGCTGTGGGCTGGTTTAATGTCTGAGGAACCGACTGCAACAAAGGAGTCATTGAGGAAACCAGCCCATCAGCAGCTGGTGGCCCTGTGAAGGGGTTGAGAGCGATGGCTTCAACCTGTAACAAAAAGAAAGCTGTTAATGGAAACACAGCAGTGGGAGATAGCACCAAAACATTCATCAATGTTACACACCAGGCCTGGGGGGGGCGGATGCGGTGAAGGCAGCCAGGACATCTCAGTGTCAAAGAAGAGGGAAAGTGGGGAAGGTAGAGGGCACATGGCAGCAAGAGGAGACTCCAAAGACATTAGGTGTGGGGCCAGAGAAAGTGGGAATGGAGGGGGGTCAGGAAATGGAGGGGGAAATTAGGGTGGAAAGTGTCTTGCCGCGCACTGTCGTACCTGAAAATTGTTCCATAGAGAATCTCTGGAGTCTTTGTCAATCTCAGAGGTCGATGGAGGATCATTCAGTCCTGAACCGGAACAAACAGGGTTAATTCTGGGGTCTGAATGTTGACACTACTCAATGCAGAATTTGCTTCAATAATGACCCGTCCACACTTACACCCCACCCTGCACACCTACTTCCAAACCCCACCTGGGGAGGGAACACCCTGCCTGCCTGCGCGCCCCCCCCCCCCCCCCCCCCCCCCCCCCCCCACCACACACCACCTGCCGGAGAGTGCAAGGTCCAGAGCCCGTTCGGCCTGGTATGATTGGACAAAGCCAGAAGTTACTGGGTGATTATCAGACTGGCCCTGCGTCATTTGCCAGGACTTTGGCTCAATGGAGTATTTAAGATGACCCTGGTACCACTGCCAACCATCCAGTCTCAGGCTGCCAGACCTGGGCAGAAATTAGCAAGGAATGAGGGCTGAAGGAAGGGGTGCACACAGCTTGCATCTGCATTCTGAGATCAATGCCTTACCCAATCTGCTGGTGGATGCCAGGCTGGAGCTCAGACAAGACAAGAGCTTCTCTAACTTTCAGGTTATCACACTATGTTCCCCTAGGTATGGAGGGCCTGATGTCAATACAAGTTGCACAATATTGTAATTGTTACACTGCCACCAATGGAAATTTGTTAGATTAATGCAGGGGACAAATCAAGGGAGCTTTACTCTGCATCCGACTCCCAATATAGTGTACTATTTCTGAACTCAATCCAGGATTTCAGCCCATTGCCGCTACTTAAAATCCCTCCTGATGATATTACAATGTAACTATTGAGTCTCTGATTAACCCTTCTTGCTGAGGCTAGAACAATACTGTGCTACAAGAGGGCTGAGGATTATTGTCCACTCACATCTATGAATATGTGGAATGCAAAAGACTGCACATTACCCAGTGAAAGCAGCTCCACATCCAGCAGTCCCATTGAACTGGAAGGTTGTTTGGTCACGTTTGACAGGCTGGCTGATCGGGAGCCGGGATCAGTGGGGATGTGTGGAGGTGGAGGGATGATGGGAAATACTGGTGCTATAGTGGGATTAGCCTTTACTGGCGGGACATCCAACCCTGCCAGGTCGATCAGTGTCTCGGTGTTACTGGCTCCACTACTGACTGCAAGACACAAACACATAGTCAGTTCATCAAAACAGCACAACAGACAGCCCACCTGTCCTCAAAAATGTCACTCTACCTGTTCAATGTTAAAATGGTACCCGTTTAATGTTAGAATGGTAATTGTTACTTTTTAAAATAAATTTAGAATACCCAATTATTATTTTTTTTCCAATTAAGGGGCAATTTAGCGTAGCCAATCCACCTACCCTGCACATCTTTAGGTTGTGCAGGTGAAACCCACGCAGACACGGGGAAAATGTGCAAACTCCACTCCACACAGACAGTGACCCAGGGGCGGGATTCGAACCCGGGTCCTCAGCGCCGTAGTCCCAGTGCTAACTACTGCGCCACCGTGCTGCCCTGTAATTGTTAATTTGCCCACTCCTTTTCCAGCTAATAGGTATGAGAGACTGGAAAGGGCAAGCACATACAGAAAGCTGCTCAGTAAACCCTAGGGTATAGATATTGCCCAAGGCAGGATTATGCAATCTGCAATCACAGTGCAGCACTGAAGTAACGTTTGAATTATGGGCTCAAGTCTCTGGACTAGGACTTGAACTCAGAAGTGAGTGTAATTTTCCGGGTAGAGACTGAAAATCATTATTCAGAATGTTGCCTGATAATAGATGCCTATGGTTTCGACCAGTTCATGACATGTACTTCCTTCCTCTGCAATATCAGCTGTGCCAGGTGTGTCTGACGATCCGGGGAGCAGCGGGTGATGGGAGGAAGGAGACCCCAGCTATGTTTCACTGGGTATTAAACAAGTGTGAGGGACTAGGACCTCATATTATATAGATATACTCTGTGACCCCCCCAAACAAAAGTTATCTCCGAGGAGTCACTAACGACCATGTGTGGACTGTACAGCCCAAATTCAAAGAGAGCTATACAAAGACCACCTGCATTTAATAATAATCTTAATAATAATCTTTATTAGTGTCACGAGTAGGCTTACATTAACACGGCAATGAAGTTATTGTGAAAAGCCCCTAGTTGCCACATTCCAGCGCCTGCTCGGGTACACAGAGGGAGAATTCAGAATGTCCAATTCACCTAACAGCAGGTCTTTCGGGACTTGTGGGAGGAAATCGGAGCACCCGGAGGAAACCCACGCAGACACAGGGGGAACATGCAGACTCTGCACAGACAGTGACCCAAGCCGGGAATTGAATCTGCGACCCTGTCGCTGTGAAGCAACAGTGCTAACCACTGTGCATCCCAACTCATTTTTACCAACCCAGGCTCACCAGAAGGCAATAGCTCGCCTGCTAAGATTAACGCCCCACATCCTTCCTTTCAATTCCTAATGGCCAAAATATTTAAGTCTCCAGAACTTCTTTTTTCTATCCCTCTCTTTACTGTCAGAATGTGGAGGGGACACACTTTTTGTGCTTCGAGTGTGTGCAAATCAAGTAATCCTTTGAGTTCTTTTTTGAAAAATTTAGAGCACCTAATAATTTTTTTCCAATTAAGGAGCAATTTAGCGTGGCCAATCAACCTACCCTGCACATCTTTTTGGGTTGTGGGGGTGAGACCCATGCAGACAAGAGGAGAATATGAACCCGGGTCCTTGGCGCCATGAGGCAGCAGTGCTAACCACTGGGCCACTGTGCTGCCCTGTAATCCTTTGAGTTCATCCTATCTTGAGTTTGATGTGGGGTTATTAAGAGAAAATGGGATCGTACAAACCAAAGGGCTGGGAAATACTCCACCGCTTCCAAAGAGGGAAACAAATCAAAAACATCTTTCTGTTTACAGACTGGTGGCGAGAGAATAAATCTGTGGTGTTTAAATTAACCTCCCTCTTGTCCATAACACAAGTTACCTGATGGCCTTGAAGGTTCAGGCAGATCGAGGTCCCCATTTACAGTCTGTCCTTGAACAATCTTTTTGTAGGTGTTGATTGCACGTGATAGGTCATCGCTTGCTTGTAAAATCTCACCTGAAATAAAGTGGAAAAACCATTATAAATTGATCATGTGTCCAATCCAGGGAATGCCTGATCGGCCAGGCGTCCATTCAGGGGGCTGCCGAAGATTTAAGATTTTGTAACTACAGGTTATCTTATCATAACCTGAAACACAAACTTTATTGTTCATATATGTAATAATTTAGCTGTATCCAAGTTTTAGGAATCAGGGTCAACTGTGGGATTCACTGCCTGTGTTCACTGCTGTTGAAGGAAACCAGCTATTTCTGATAGGTAAAAGGGTCACTGATTTTGCCATTTTAATGTAAATACAAAAGCCCATGTCAAAATTCACTTTTTAAAATGAACTCCATCATAAGACTGCAAACATAATTTCAGATTATAAATTGTACAGCTTGCAATAATGAAAGAAACATTTGCAACATTTACAATCTAACTCGAAGCGAATTAAACAATTCAGTGGTCACAATAAGTTAACATGGCTAAAATGTCCAAAATGTGCAGTCAGCAAAAAAACCAGTAGAAACCGAGTTCATTAAAAGTGTAAATCACATTCCAATACACAACAAACATTCAAAGGTGCAACATATTCATGCACATTGATGATTGACAATTAACAATTCAATCAAATACATTTGAGACTCATCCAAGCCAATCAGCACATTACAAGGGTAGGGACAGATGGAGTCAGACTGATAATATTTTCCTTAAACATAGAAGTCCGGGCAGCCATTTTCCATCCAGGATCACTCTATACCTTTTGCCTAACTACTCGCTATCCTTATTTCGCATTTTCATATTTTCACTCCAACTCTTAAAGTCTGCGCAAGCTGTTTTGCTTTGAGCAAGAAACCATTACTGTATTTTGAAAATTCAATTTGTTTGTAAACCTCTAAGTTAATTATATCTCTCAAAGCCTTCCGCAGGGGCTTTCTTGAGAACATTTGATTTGTAACCACAAGAAGATTTCAAACTCTCAATTATAATCAATAGACACAATAAAAGATTTCATTTTGCACCCGAGATGTGTAGCTTAAATTTCTACTGAGTTAAAAGTGTATACGAGACTACACTTAAACCGCTTGGTAGATTTCAACAGCTGTCAATTCCTGCCAGTAGTCTGACCTCCTGACCTTTCTGGGAATTGACCCACTTTGTCCTAGAATCATAGAGATCGACAGCACAGAAAAGGATCTTCGGCCCATCATGTCAGCACCGGTCAAAAACAGCCACCTAACTATTCTAATCCCATTTCCCAGCGCTCAGCCCATCTTGTATATCTTGACATCACAAGTTCACATCTAAATACTTCTTACATGTTTTGAGGGTCTCTGCCTCCACCACCCTTTCAGGCTGAGAGTTCCAGACTCGCAGCACTCTCTGGGTGAAAAAGATTTTCCTCACAAGATTTTCCTCACATCCCCTCTAAACCTTTGCCCCTTAGCTCAACTCTATGCCTCCTGGTCATTGATTCCTCCACCAAGGGGAAAAGTTTCTTCCTGTCTACTCGATCTATGCCCCTTGTAATTTTACACAGCTCAATCTTATCCCCCCCCTCAAGTCTCCTGTGCTCCATGGAAAACAATCCCAGTCCATCCAATCTCTCTTCATAACTAAAACTCTCCAGCCCAGGTAACATCCTGGTTCATCTCTTAGAACAGTACAGCACAGAACAGGCCCTTCGGCCCTCGATGTTGTGCCGAGCAATGATCACCCTACTCAAACCCATGTATTCACCCTATACCCGTAACCCAACAACCCCCCCTTTCACCTTACTTTTTAGGACACTACGGGCAATTTAGCATGGCCAATCCACCTAACCCGCACATCTTTGGACTGTGGGAGGAAACCGGAGCACCCGGAGGAAACCCACGCACACACGGGGAGGACGTGCAGACTCCGCACAGACAGTGACCCAGCCGGGAATCGAACCTGGGACCCTGGAGCTGTGAAGCATTTATGCTAACCACCATGCTACCGTGCTGCCCTCTCCTCTGCACCCTTTCTAGTGCGATCATATCCCTCTACAAGGTGGACTCCAGAACTGCGCCCAATACCCTAGCTGTGGCCTAACCAACATTTTATACTGTTCTAGCATAACCTTCTTGCTCTTAAACTCTATGCCTCATCTAATAAAGGCAAGTATATCATATGCCTTCTTACCACTATATTCACTTGCCATGCTACCTTAAGGGACTGGTATACATCATAGAATGCCTACAGTGCAACTGCGCCGACCCTTCGAAAGAGCACCCTACCGAGGCCCAAACCCCGCTTTAGTCCTGAATTCCCACCCAACCTTTGGACACGAAGGGGCAATTTAGCATGGCCAAACCACCTAAGCTGCACATGTTTGGACCGTGGGAGGAAACCGAAGCCCCCAAGGAAACAAACGGAGACACGGGGAGAAAGTGCCAACTCCACTCAGTCACCCGAAGTCAGAATTGAACCCAGGTCCCTGTCTCTGTGAGACAGCAGTGCTAACCACTGTGCCACCATGCCGCCCGTCAATCAACAATAATTTCATTGTAACCAATAAGGAGTCTAATCTTTAATTCAAGATTTAAGAACACGAGTAGGCCATTCAACCCCAAGAGCCTGACCTGCCATTCATCCTTTCCTCCAATGGGTAATGCCCAACGATGTACTTTCATTTCTGATTCAGTATTTATCCTTTGGATACCTCTCCGACATTACTATCCAAATGTGCATGATAAACAGAGAGGTATACAAACATGCTTGCACCCAATCCTTTCCCCATCCCAGTAACCACTGCCCCCTGCCTTTTTTCACTCTTCTGAAGATGCCGTTACTATCTCTGCCCACATACGAATGACTATCCCTTAGATAAGTAATGAAGTCTTCAGGTGCAATTGGCAGGGGTAGGGGGGAACCTTTTCATGTTGACTCGTAATAAGCCAGTCTGACCGTTAGACCTTCCATTGAGAGGTCACAGAGGTGTGAACATAATGTCACACAAGCAGACTGCTCTTGACCATTGCATCAATACTTTCTGTGAAATAATGGGCGGGATTCTCCGGCCACATTCGCCCGGCGACAGGAGAATCCTGCCCGACATCAATGGAGTTCTCCATTGTATGCGGCTCGCATTCTTACGACGGGCAGGGGTGGGAGAATCCAGCCCCATGTCTTTGATAATGTCTGGATTTACTTTGATCACAGACCTTGGACCTTACACAAACACACCAGCCTCCTGAAGAATTGGAAGGCAAAATAATTGTGTACGAATTAGAATTACCCATCTTCCATGTTGGAGTGCCCGTGAGAGAGATCATGTCCACATGCGGGCATGAGCGTGTGCGGAGAGTAAATGTACATGCGTACGTGCGCGAGCGGACATGCATGTACGACCGAGCACGCGCCTGCAAGTGAGCATGAATGAATCAACAGTCGTGTGTGAGCAGTCATGAGCAAGCGGGTATGCACGAACAGGCGTGCGCAAGGGGACAAGCAGGTTTGTGCACACAAGCAAGTTTGCATGGGGTGGGGTTTGCTACTCAGTGATATCTTTGTGTAAGATGTGCATAGCCATCAAATGATGATAAAATTGGGCTCAATTCTGATGCAGAAGCTTGATGATATCTGCCTGTCAGCTGACGAACAGTGTCTGGGCGAGGTACAGGACAGCACCAAGAGAACTGAAATGTCAACACGGAGAAGCGTAGAAAATGAGGGTGTGGGATGGCCAGACCCAATCTGTTTGCAATCTATGGAGGAAGTTTAATGACCTACCTAAGCTGTTGTCATTGTCCTCGGTCTCACTCGCAAGTTTGAACAATGTCCGTCTCATCTTCTCGCATCGGTCGTACAGCTCCTGAAAATCAGTAAAGTTTGTGTGTTGTCCATCTATACAGACTCCAATATCAGTTTCCTTGACAGAAGCTCATTGCGCCCTCTGTACAACAGCATGCATTAATATAGTGCTTTAACACTGAAAACCAACTCAACTTGCTCCACAGAGGCATATTCAAACAAAGGTAGTCATGGAGCCCAAGAAAAAACATTAGGCGGGGTGACCAAAAACTTTGATGTAAGAAGGATGTTTTAGGAGGATAGGGAGGAAAAATTAGGGAAGAAATTCCAGATGTGGCACAACAGCGAATTATGGGAAAACCAGTGAGACATGCATAGAATACCTGATCCAGGGAACAAAGAGCTCAGAGGGGCTGGGGGAAGTTACAGGAATAGAGATGATAGAATAAGCTATGAAGAAATTTTAATATTGAGGACCATAAATTTAATTAGAGGCATTGCGAGATCAGGGCTAAAATACAGGGTGGTGGGAGGGAATTGGATCATAAGAGCAGAAGACAGACCTCAAGGACAAAGTGAGAGGAAAGTGAGGGCTGGGGGGGTGGGGGACGACACCCTGGAGAGGGGCTTGGCCTGGTGATGAAATGGAAGTGAAAGATGCAGTAGATGCAGATGAACTCTGGTCTTAGTCTGAGCGACAAACAAGTCCAGAAGCTGCCCACATTTGTTGGGTGAGGGTGGAGGGAGCAGGGGAGAGGGGATTAAGAAGGTGGTTGGTTGTGGAGTAAGGAAACCAGGATTACATTTGAGTTCAAAGATGATCTTCGAGTGGGGCTCAGTAAATGGGTTTGCCAGAGGAGAAGATTGATGGCCTGTGATGCGCTCCAATAATATCTGGTCATGATTGTAGGACCAGTTGACCACCGGATATTTAAAAAAAAACAATACAGCACAGAAACAGGCCCTTTGGTCCTCCAAGCCTGTGCCGGTCATGATACCAATCTTTGCCAAAAACCCTCAGCACTTCCTTGTGCCGTATCCCTCCATACCCATCCTATCCATGTGTTTGTCAAGATGCCTTTTGAACGCCGTTAATGTATCTGCTTCCACAACCTCCCCTAGCAACGCATTCCAGGCACTCACCACCCTCTGCGTAACAAACCTGCCTCGCCCATCTCCTCTAAACTTTGCCCCAGGGACCTTAAACCTATGCCCCCTGGTGTCTGAAATCTGCACTCCTTGTACTGGATGGAGTGAAGATGGGTAGGGTATACCAGGGTTCAATGACGATGGATATTCAGGCGTATATTTTGGACATGGGATGTGAGGAACAGCTGAGCAGATTCACGGCTATAGAAATATTGCGGCAAATGGAGACCATTATTATCTGGCTGAGAACTCAGGCTAAGAGAGTCAAAGCAATTTGCACACAGAGGCTATTTAGCCAATCATATACACGTACCTAGGATGGTAATAGCAACAAGCAACTGACCACACAGAAGAAAGATTGAAGCCCAAGTCACCTCTGTTTGCTCGTGTTACCCAGGGCAGTAGTAGGATTGCTAGATTTGACCTTAGATTAAAACGGTGTAACTCAGCCATGTCTCATGTTTCAGATCTTTACGACTGACTCTCTTTTGGGATGGCTAGGCATGTGTCCGCGTGCAAGTGTGTGCCTGGGTCTGCGTGCAAGTGTGTGCCTGCGCCTGGGTCTATTTAAAAGCGATTATTTAGGTGTGGGTAGGAGAGTGTGCTTGGTGGGATGAGAGTTGGGATTCCAGATAATGAGAAATGAAGCACAAGGCAGTTTTTTTTGGGGGGGGAGGGGGGGGAAGAGAGAGAGAGAGAGAAAGAGAGAGGAGGTCAGGATTACCGTCATCAGCTCTTTGTCCCCTTCTGTCGAATCCTCCTTGCTGTAATGAGCCAACATTTCATTCAATAGACGCACATTATTGTTCACCTCCTCCAGAGTGCCCAAACGCTTTGATATTTTCTGCATTCGGGCTTCATCCTGTGAAAGGTACAACAATAAAATAATCTGAATATTCACAGCTTGTGTTTACTCTGCTATGCTATAAACACACTTAGCAGTGCTGCTTAAAACAAAAGACCAACCATCACCCAGGATCGTCCTGATGTTCGTACATTTTGTCCAAATAATACAGTAAATTTTATGATTATTGGGTTAGAGAAAAGCTTCCTCTATTTGTCCCCATCAAACTCTCCAAGAGCAGGTACAGCACTGGGTTAAATACAAGTAAATTGGGCGGCATGGTGGTGCAGTGGTTAGCACTGCTGTCTCAAGGCGCCAAGGACCCGGGTTCGATCCCAGCCTCGGGTCACCATCCATGTGGAGTTTGCACATTCTCCTGTTGTCTGCGTGGGTCTCAAACCATAACATAAAAATGTGCAGAATAGGTGGGTTGGCCACGTTAAATTCTCTCTTAATTGAAAAAAAAAAAGAATTGGGTACTTTAGATTTATTTAAGTAAATCAATCTCCCTCTACACTGTTCCCATCATGCACGATAAACAGCAGGGCTGAGAGCGGGGCCAGGAGAATAATAGAGTGCGAGAAAGGGCGAGACTGAGTGCGAAGCCAGGAAGATAAAGGAGCGCAAGAAAGAGCGAGACGGAGAGCAGAGCTGGGAGGACAAAAGAGCGAGACTGAGTGCGGAGCTAGGAGGATGAAAGAGTGAGAAAAAGTGAGACTAAGAGGAGAGCCTGGAGGATAAGAGAGTGCGGGACTAAAGAGCGCAAAAAAGAGCGAGACGAAGACAATCGACGAAGACAATCGACGGAGAGATAAAAGAACACGAGAAAGAACAGGAATGAGAGTGGAGTCGGGAGGACAAAAGAGCCTCCACTGGCAGAGCAAGAGGACTAGGCAGGCAGGGCCGGAATCTCCTGTGGCCATTCCCCTGCAAATCAGATATACCGCTTTGGAAAGTATCGGGGGGGACAGGGAAATGGTCTCTCAGGGGTAAGCAGCAACAGCCAAATTCATTGCACCATGGTTGGCTCTGCTAAATAGGGGAGGAGTAAAAAGTGTGGGAATGCAATAATTATAGGGGATTCAATTGCACTGGGCATTTCTATGTCCACAAACGAGACTCCAGGATGATTTGTTGCCTCCCTGGTGCTAGGGTCAACGATGTCTCAGAGCGACTACAGGGCATTCTGGAGGGGGTTGTGGTACACATTGGTACAAATGACATGAAGCAAACTATGGGGCGTTAGGAAGTAAGTTGAAAAGTAGGAGCTCAAAAGGTAGTGATCTCAGGATTACTACCAGTGCCACGTGCTAGTTTGAATAAAAATAGCAGAAAATATTTTTTTTTTTTAAATTTAGATTACCCAATTATTTTTTCCAATTAAGGGGCAATTTAGCGTGGCCAATCCACCTACTCTGCACATTTTTGGGTTGTGGGGGCGAAACCCACGCAGACACGAGGAGAACGTGCAAACTCCACACGGACAGTGACCCAGAGCCGGGATCGAACCTGGGACCTCAGCGCCGTGAGGCGGTTGTGCTAACCACTAGGCCACCGTGCTGCCCTGAAATAGCAGAAAATATAAGATGGCTGAAGAAATGGTGCAAGGGAGGAGGGTTTGAGATTGCTGGGGCATTGGGACTGGTTCTTCGGGAGTTGGGACCAGTAGAAACTAGATGGGTTACACCTGGGCAGGACCGGAACTGATGTCATAGAATCATAGAATTTACAGTGCAGAAGGAGGCCATTCGGCCCATCGAGTCTGCATCGGCCCTTGGAAAGAGCACCCTACTCAAGCCCATACCTCCACCCGATCCCTATAACCCCACCTAGCCTTTTAAAAAATATATATTTAGAGTACCCAATTCATTTTTTCCAATTAAGGGGCAATTTAGTGTGGCCAATCCACCTAGCCTGCAGATCTTTCGGTTTTGAGGGTGAAACCTACGCAAACAGGGGAAGAATGTGCAAATTCCTCATGGACAATGACCCAGAGCTGTGATCGAACCTGGAAACTCAGCACCATAAGGCAGCAATGCTAACCACTGCGCCACCGCGCTGCCCACCCCACCTAACCTTTTAGACACTAAGGGGTCATTTATTATGGCCAATCCACCTAACCTGCACATCTTTGGACTGTGAGGGGAGACCGGAGCACCCGGAGGAAACTCACGCAGACACGGGGAGAAAGTGCAAACTCCGCACAGTTAGTCACCTAAGGCCGACCCTGGAGCTGTGAGACAGCAGTGTTAACCACTGTGCCACCGTGCCGCCCATGAGGGGGAATATTTGCGAGAGTGGTTGGGGTGAATTTAAACTACAATAGCAGGAGGATGGGAGGATGGGAATCTATGCAAGGAGTCAGAAGAGGGGGAAACACGGACAAAAACGGCAGAAAGGGAAATAAGAAAAGTGATTGACAGAGGAATAAAGGGCCAGAAAGAATCGAACAGGGCCACAATAAAAAATAATGGGATTGGGACAAGGAAGGTTAATAAGTCAAGCCTGAAAGCATTGTCCCCCTAATGCGCAGAGCGTTCACATTTAAGTGGATGATTTAATCACACAAATAGATGTTAACGGGTATAATATAGACGGGATTATAGACATGGCTGCAGGTTGACCAGGAATGGGAATTAAATATCCAAAGGTATTCAGTATTTAGGAAGCACAGGCAAAAAAAGAAAAGACGGTAAGTTGCCTTGCTGGTTAAAGAGGTCAATAACACAATAGTGAGGAAGGATATTTGCTCCGATGATGTTAAATCTGTATGGGTAGAGCTGAGAAACACCATGGGGCAAAGAACGTTAGTGGGGGTTGCATATAGACCTCCAAACTGTAATGGTGATGTTGGAAATAGGATTAAACAGGAAATTAGTGACTCATGCAATAGAAGAACATCTGTAATTATGGGTGACTTCAATTTGCATATAGATTGGCAAATCAAATTAGTAACAATACCATGGAATTCCTGGAGTATGTACGGGATGGTTTTCTGGACCAATATTGAGGAACCAAGAAGAAAAGTACAGCACAGGAACAGCAAGCCCGCACCGACCATGCTGTCCGTGTAACCTAAAACCTTTTTACACGCCCGAGGACCATCTCCCTCTATTCCTATTCTATTCATGTATTTGTCAAGGCTCCCCTTAAATATCACTATTGTACCTGCTTCCACCATCACCTCCTCCGGCAGCGAGTTCCAGGCAACACTACCCTCGGTGTAGAAGCCTTTCCTCGTACATCTCCTCTACATTTTGCCCCTCGCACCGTAAACCGATGTCACCGAGTAATTGACTCTTCCATCCTGGCAAAAGCTTCTGACTATCCACTCTGCCCATGCCCTTCATAATTTTGTAGGCCTCAATCAGGTCGCCCCTGATCGCCGTCATTCCAGTGAAAACAAACCCGAGTTTATCCAACCTCTCCTCATAGCTAATGCCCTCCATACCAGGCAACATTTGGCTGTGGAGGCCAAATCATTGAGTGTCTTTAAGACAGAGATATAAAGGTTCTTGATTAAAAAGGGGGATTAGGGGTTATGGGGAGAAGGCAGGAGAATGGGGATGAGAAAATATCAGCCATGTTTGAATGGCGGAGCAGACTCAATGCGCCGAATGGCCTAATTCTGCTCCTATGTCTTAAACTTCTTTGGTACCCTCGCCAAAGCCTCCACATCCTTCTGGTAGTGTGGCGACCAGAATTGAAAACTATATAGAACATAGAACAGTACAGCACAGAACAGGCCCTTCGGCCCTCGATGTTGTGCCGAGCAATGACCACCCTACTCAAACCCACGTATCCACCCTATACCCGTAACCCAACAACCCCACCCCTCCCCCTAACCTTACTTTTTAGGACACTACGGGCAATTTAGCATGGCCAATCCACCTAACCCGCACATCTTTGGACTGTGGGAGGAAACCGGAGCACCCGGAGGAAACCCACGCACACACGGGGAGGACATGCAGACTCCGCACAGACAGTGACCCAGCCGGGAACCGAACCTGGGACCCTGGAGCGGTGAAGCATTTATGCTAACCACCATGCTACCTTGCTGCCCAAGTGTGGCTATACAACTGCAGCGTGACTTAACCAACTAGAGAACGGGCCATCCCCGTTCGGGACTGGGTAATGACAAAGGAATAATTGACCATCTAATTATTCGAGGTCTCTTGGGGATGAGCCACCATAATATGATAGAATTCTTCATCAAGGGGGCGAGTGCAGGGGTGGCACAGTGGTTAGCACTGCTGCCTCATGGCGCCCAGGATTTGACGCCGTGAGGCAGCCTCTGGTCATGGTCCCTGTGGAGTTTGCACATTCTCCCTGTGGCTGCATGAGTTTCACCCCACAACCTAAAACTGTGCCGCGTAGGTGGATTGGTCACGCTAAATTGCCCCCGAATTGGAATTTTATTTTTAAATTAAAAAGATATGGAGTGCATAATTGATTCTGAGACTAGGGTCCTGAATCTAAATAAAGGAAACTACGATGGTATGAGGCACGAGTTTGGGAGAGGTCCTTGCCGCGTTTTACACCCAAGTGATAAGCCAACATCTTCAGATCCTGCCACAAGTTTTGCTCTTTAGCTATCAATTTAATCTCCAATGCTGCAAACTGATGCTGAACCAGACGGTTCACAATCTTGGTTTCCTGTTCAACACAGAGATGAGCTTCTGACCCTCTACCCTCTTCATCATAAAAGCCCACCTGTCACACACACAATTTACAGTGCAGAAGGAGGCCATTCGGCCCATCGAGTCTGGAAAGAGCACCCTACCCAAGGTCAAGACCTCCACCCTATCCCCATAACCCAGTAACCCCACCCAACACTAAGGGAAATTTTATACACCAAGGGCAATTTATCATGGCCAATCCACCTAACCTGCACATCTTTGGACTGTGGGAGGAAACCGGAGCACCCGGAGGAAACCCACGCACACACGGGAAGGATGTGCAGACTCCGCACAGACAGTGACCCAAGCCGGAATCGAACCTGGGACCCTGGAGCTGTGAAGCATTTGTGCTATCCACAATGCTACCGTGCTGCCCTGTCGCAAGTCTGCCCGTTTCAACTTAACTGTTGCTGAATCTGTCATCTGCCCTTCATACCTTTAGACTATTCCAACACAGCCAAATAGCTTTCCAGCTTCCACCCTCCATAAACTCGAGATCATCCAAAACGCAGCTGCCCACATCCAAATTCACTCCATGTCCCACTCTGTGATCACCTGTGCTTGTGGACCTAGCTCCTGGTTTAATGAAGCCTTGATTTTAAATTTCACATCCTCATTTTCAAATCCCTCCATGGTCTTGCACCTCCCTATCTCCAGAATCCCCTCCAGCCCTACAATTCTCCGAGGTCTCTTCACTCCTTCAATTCTGGCCTCTTAAATATCCCCGATTTAATCCTTCCACCACTGGCAGCAGCGTCTTCAGTTGCATGGGCCACAGGATCTGGAATTTCCTGCCTAAATCTCTCCGACTCTCCACCAAGCTTTGCTCCTTTAAGACACTCCTTAAAACTTATTTCTTTGACCAAGCTTTTGGTCGACTAACAAATTATCTTGTTATCCGTTGGCTTAGTGTCAAATTATATTCGATAACATTCCAGGGAACCAGTAGGGGGTGCTTGACTACACTTTAGATGCTATTTAAGTACAAGCTGCTGATATTCCCATCTACCCACTTGCTCATTATATCCCCCATTCCCACCTACAAACCTTCTTGTCCTAGCCTAAACCTACTTTCTCATCTTTAACCTTTCTTTCTAGGAATCCATGCAATCTCTCCTGCCTCGTCAACTTCAATGCTTTTCCCCCTTACGTAATGAACAGTTTTCTGTCAGCTTTGCATCCTTACCTCTTTCACCATGTTCTTAATGAGTTTGTTGGCTTCTTGTAGGTCGTCTGGGTTTTTGCTCTTCAGTAACCTGGCTAACATCTGGGATAAAACAAAAACGTGCATGCCCACTTAAAATTCACATTGAGGTCTATTACATAAGAGCATTGTAGAGCAGCAAGGGGGCTCAATTTCACAGACACAGTTAACACCGATCATTCCACGTTATAAAATCAACGCAACCCAGCAAACAGCCAAAGTCAAGGTTAACATTCTGTGGGATCTGTAGGCACTCCCCGGTCCCGGTCCAGTTCCCCAAGAGACAGGCTCCCTCCCTGGTCCAGTTCCCCAAGAGACAGGCTCCCTCCCTGGTCCAGTTCCCCAAGGGACAGGCTCCCTCCCGGTCCAGTTCCCCAAGGGACAGGCACCCTCCCTGGTCCAGTTCCCCAAGAGACAGGCTCCCTCCCTGGTCCAGTTCCCCAAGGGACAGGCTCCCTCCCTGGTCCAGTTCCCCAAGAGACAGGCTCCCTCCCGGTCCAGTTCCCCAAGAGACAGGCTCCCTCCCTGGTCTAGTTCCCCAAGGGACAGGCTCCCTCCCCGGTTTGGTTCCCTGGGGACAGGCTCCCTCCCTGGTCCAGTTCCCCAAGGGACAGGCTCCCTCCCTGGTCCAGTTCCCCAAGGGACAGGCTCCCTCCCCGGTCTGGTTCCACGGGGACAGGCTCCCTCCCTGGTCCAGTTCCCCAAGGGACAGGCTCCCTCTCTGGTCCAGTTCCCCAAGGGACAGGCACCCTCCCGGTCCAGTTCCCCAAGGGACAGGCACCCTCCCGGTCCAGTTCCCCAAGGGACAGGCTCCCTCCCTGGTCCAGTTCCCCAAGGGACAGGCTCCCTCCCCGGTCTGGTTTCACGGGGACAGGCTCCCTCCCTGGTCCAGTTCCCCGGGGACAGGGTCCCTCCCTGGTCCAGTTCCCCAAGAGACAGGCACCCTCCCTGGTCCAGTTCCCCAAGGGACAGGCTCCCTCCCCAGTCTGGTTCCACGGGGACAAGCTCCCTCCCTGGTCCAGTTCCCCAAGGGACAGGCTCCCTCTCCGGTCTGGTTCCACGGGGACAGGCTCCCTCCCTGGTCCAGTTCCCCAAGGGACAGGCTCCCTCTCTGGTCCAGTTCCCCAAGGGACAGGCTCCCTCCCCAGTCTGGTTCCACGGGGACAGGCTCCCTCCCTGGTCCAGTTCCCCAAAGGACAGGCTCCCTCCCCGGTCTGGTTCCACGGGGACAGGCTCCCTCCCTGGTCCAGTTCCCCAAGGGACAGGCTCCCTCTCTGGTCCAGTTCCCCAAGGGACAGGCTCCCTCCCTGGTCCAGTTCCCCAAGGGACAGGCTCCCTCCCTGGTCCAGTTCCCCAAGGGACAGGCTCCCTCCCCAGTCTGGTTCCACGGGGACAGGCTCCCTCCCTGGTCCAGTTCCCCAAGGGACAGGCTCCCTCTCTGGTCCAGTTCCCCAAGGGACAGGCTCCCTCCCCAGTCTGGTTCCACGGGGACAGGCTCCCTCCCTGGTCCAGTTCCCCAAGGGACAGGCTCCCTCTCTGGTCCAGTTCCCCAAGGGACAGGCACCCTCCCGGTCCAGTTCCCCAAGGGACAGGCACCCTCCCGGTCCAGTTCCCCAAGGGACAGGCTCCCTCCCTGGTCCAGTTCCCCAAGGGACAGGCTCCCTCCCCGGTCTGGTTTCACGGGGACAGGCTCCCTCCCTGGTCCAGTTCCCCGGGGACAGGGTCCCTCCCTGGTCCAGTTCCCCAAGAGACAGGCACCCTCCCTGGTCCAGTTCCCCAAGGGACAGGCTCCCTCCCCAGTCTGGTTCCACGGGGACAGGCTCCCTCCCTGGTCCAGTTCCCCAAGGGACAGGCTCCCTCCCTGGTCCAGTTCCCCAAGGGACAGGCTCCCTCCCCAGTCTGGTTCCACGGGGACAGGCTCCCTCCCTGGTCCAGTTCCCCAAGGGACAGGCTCCCTCTCTGGTCCAGTTCCCCAAGGGACAGGCTCCCTCCCCAGTCTGGTTCCACGGGGACAGGCTCCCTCCCTGGTCCAGTTCCCCAAGGGACAGGCTCCCTCTCTGGTCCAGTTCCCCAAGGGACAGGCACCCTCCCGGTCCAGTTCCCCAAGGGACAGGCACCCTCCCGGTCCAGTTCCCCAAGGGACAGGCTCCCTCCCTGGTCCAGTTCCCCAAGGGACAGGCTCCCTCCCCGGTCTGGTTTCACGGGGACAGGCTCCCTCCCTGGTCCAGTTCCCCGGGGACAGGGTCCCTCCCTGGTCCAGTTCCCCAAGAGACAGGCACCCTCCCTGGTCCAGTTCCCCAAGGGACAGGCTCCCTCCCCAGTCTGGTTCCACGGGGACAGGCTCCCTCCCTGGTCCAGTTCCCCAAGGGACAGGCTCCCTCCCTGGTCCAGTTCCCCAAGGGACAGGCTCCCTCTCCGGTCTGGTTCCACGGGGACAGGCTCCCTCCCTGGTCCAGTTCCCCAAGGGACAGGCTCCCTCTCTGGTCCAGTTCCCCAAGGGACAGGCACCCTCCCGGTCCAGTTCCCCAAGGGACAGGCACCCTCCCGGTCCAGTTCCCCAAGGGACAGGCTCCCTCCCTGGTCCAGTTCCCCAAGGGACAGGCTCCCTCCCCGGTCTGGTTCCACGGGGACAGGCTCCCTCCCTGGTCCAGTTCCCCAAGGGACAGGCTCCCTCTCTGGTCCAGTTCCCCAAGGGACAGGCTCCCTCCCTGGTCCAGTTCCCCAAGGGACAGGCTCCCTCCCTGGTCCAGTTCCCCAAGGGACAGGCTCCCTCCCCAGTCTGGTTCCACGGGGACAGGCTCCCTCCCTGGTCCAGTTCCCCAAGGGACAGGCTCCCTCTCTGGTCCAGTTCCCCAAGGGACAGGCTCCCTCCCCAGTCTGGTTCCACGGGGACAGGCTCCCTCCCTGGTCCAGTTCCCCAAGGGACAGGCTCCCTCCCCGGTCTGGTTCCACGGGGACAGGCTCCCTCCCTGGTCCAGTTCCCCAAGGGACAGGCTCCCTCTCTGGTCCAGTTCCCCAAGGGACAGGCACCCTCCCGGTCCAGTTCCCCAAGGGACAGGCACCCTCCCTGGTCCAGTTCCCCAAGAGACAGGCTCCCTCCCTGGTCCAGTTCCCCAAGGGACAGGCTCCCTCCCGGTCCAGTTCCCCAAGGGACAGGCACCCTCCCTGGTCCAGTTCCCCAAGAGACAGGCTCCCTCCCTGGTCCAGTTCCCCAACGGACAGGTTCCCTCCCTGGTCCAGTTCCCCAAGAGACAGGCTCCCTCCCGGTCCAGTTCCCCAAGAGACAGGCTCCCTCCCTGGTCCAGTTCCCCGGGGACAGGGTCCCTCCCTGGTCCAGTTCCCCAAGAGACAGGCTCCCTCCCTGGTCCAGTTCCCCAAGGGACAGGCTCCCTCCCCAGTCTGGTTCCACGGGGACAGGCTCCCTCCCTGGTCCAGTTCCCCAAGGGACAGGCTCCCTCCCCGGTCTGGTTCCACGGGGACAGGCTCCCTCCCTGGTCCAGTTCCCCAAGGGACAGGCTCCCTCTCTGGTCCAGTTCCCCAAGGGACAGGCACCCTCCCGGTCCAGTTCCCCAAGGGACAGGCACCCTCCCTGGTCCAGTTCCCCAAGAGACAGGCTCCCTCCCTGGTCCAGTTCCCCAAGGGACAGGCTCCCTCCCGGTCTAATTCCCCAAGAGACAGGCTCCCTCCCTGGTCCAGTGCCCCGGGGACAGGGTCCCTCCCTGGTCCAGTTCCCCAAGGGACAGGCTCCCTCCCCGGTCTGGTTCCCCATGGGACAGGCTCCCTCCCCGGTCTGGTTCCCCGGGGACAGGGTCCCTCCCTGGTCCGAGTTGGATTTAAACTCAGATCCCAGATGTGAAGCGATAGTCAACATCCACCTTTTTGATACTGTTTTTTTACTGATGATTTGGCAATTTCGTTGGGCATGTGGGGTTTGAGAAAAGGGAAGAGCTTTTTCCTTCTGTTGATGTCACTTTGTGGGGATGTTGGTCACCAGTCAAATGATGCTCTCCTACCTTAGATTTTTCATTGTCTTCAAATACTGCGTTTTTCGGACGAGTTGGGGGCGAAGGAATCAGGGTCTTATCAACTGGGATCTGAGGATCATGTTGCAAAATACCTTGAAAAATAATGCAGGACATCAGACTGCTCAAAACTATTCATCAGTCTATTCAATTAGACTTTACCAATAAACAGTGCAGCACAGACAGAAAATACTGCAGCAATGCAACATTGCAAAGAGGGAGACCAGCTCCCACAGTCCAGATTCTCTGGTGGAGATTGCTTCCAAAACGCCCATATGCCTGGATCTGGTATGTGTCTTTTGTGGGGATCATAAATTGGATTCAATTTGAATTGCTTTTTGGAGCAGGCAGCAGGTGGATTAGGTGTTTGCCCCTATTCACTCTGCGCTTTAGCTTTGTAACTCGGAGAAAGGAATTTAAACAAAAGGTATTGATGGCTCCCACATGACATGCCATCAAGGACCATGTATGCACAGTGGCCACCTGGGTGAGTTGGGAGAGGGCTGACTCTGGCCATGGATCCCAATCCCAGAAATGGTCAATGGCTGAACACCAGATATAAAGCTGGAGTAAAGGGAGACATGACTCTGGAAAGCAAGTCCCTGGTTAGCACTGCTGCCTCACAGCACCAGGGATCCGGGTTCAATTCCAGCCTTGAGTGATTATGTGTGGGGTTTGCACGTTCTCCCTGTGTCTGCGTTGGTTTCCTCCCACAGTCCAAAGATGTGCAGGTTAACTGGGGTTACTGGGATACCCGGGGGGGGGGGGGGGTGTTCTTTCGGAGGGTTGGTGCAGACTTGATGGGCCGAATGGTCTTCTTCTAAACTGTGGTGGTTCTATGACTTCATACCTATAGACTGGTGCAGTAAACCTCAGCCAAAACATTCACCAAGTGCCCCAACCATATACTTGGTCATTATTTTATTTGCCTAACATGGAGAATGGTGCAGGATTCCAAACAAACTCTTCACACCTTGTTTCTTTAACATATGGTAGGCATCTTTGATTTTGATTTCCTCTGGGAGAGCAACAGTCCAGCTGTACAGCAATTCAATCACTTTGGTTTTGACCTTTTCGGATACTCTGTCTCCTAAATACTGAAAAATAAAGAAAATCAAAATGAAATAAAATAAACACACAAGAACAGGAGGCAGCCATTCAGGCCTGGTCTGTCATTTGATTTCACCATGGTTGATCTGTACCGTAACCCCATTCAGCTGCCTTTTGTCCATAACCCTCAACACTCCTACCCAACAAAAGTCTATCACTGTCAATCTTGGAAGTTCTAACTAAGCCCCAGAATCAAAAGTCTTTTGGGGGATGGAGTTCCAGATTTCCACTAGTCACTGTATGAAGATCTGCTTCCCAAATTCACCTCTAAATGGTCTTGTGCGAATTTTAAGATGGTGGTTTTGATTTTGATTCCCCCAGTCAGAGGAAATTATTCTTCCATATGTATCCAACTGAATCCATTTAACATTTTAAACACCTCAATTAGATCAGTCATCAATCTCCTATATTCAAGCGGTAAGGAATAGAAAGATAAATTTAGAGTGCCCAATCATTTTTTGTTCCAATTAAGGGGCAATTTAGCATGGCCAATCCACCTACCCTGCACATCTTTGGGTTGTGGGGGTGAGAGCCACACAGCCATCGGGAGAATGTGCAAACTTCACATAAACAGTGACCCGGGGCCGGGATCGAACCCAGGTCCTCAGCGCCGTAGGCAGCAATGCTAACCACTGTGCCACCCAAGGAAGATACATACATAGTTACATAGAAGATGGGAGCAGGAGGAGGCCTTTTGCCCTTCGAGCCTGCTCCGCCGTTCATCATGATCATGGCTAATCATCCAACTCAATAGCCTAATCCTGCTTTATTTTTTTAAAATTTAGAGTATCCAATTATTTTTTTACAATTAAGGGGTAATTTAACGTGGCTAATTTACCTACCCTACACATCTTTGGGTTGTGGGGGCAAAACTCACGCAAACACGGGGAGAATGTGCAAACTCCACACGGACAGTGACCCAGATCTGGGATTGAACCAGGGACCTCAGCGCCGTGAGACAGCAGCACTAACCACTGCGCCACCGTGCTGCCCTAATTCTTCTTTCTCCCCATAACCTTTGATCCCATTCTCCCCAAGTGCAATATCGAGCTGCCTCTTGAATATATTCAAAGTTTTAGCATCAACTATTTCCTGTGCTAATGAATTCCACAGGCTCACCACTCTTTGTGTGAAGAAATGTCTCCTTATATCTGTATGAAAGATGTCATGAGGATATCTGCATTTCTTGCAATGGACACATACTGCTGTAGAAAATTCTCCAAAGCACACTCCAGGATCTCTTGCCCGTCTCTGTCCTGTGCACTACCACTATGTCAATCCACATTAAGATAATTAAAAGTACCCCCCCATTAATTTTTGCACATCTCTGTAATTTCTTTGCAGATTAGTTTCTCTAATTAGTTTCTCCTGGAAAGGACAGCCTTTCCACTAGTTGATGGCCTATAGTCTACACCGAGCAATGTATTGCACCTTTTTTTTGTTCCTTAGCTTTAGCCAAATTGATGCTATGTTGTTCCCTCTGGGACATCCTCTTTCTCCAGTACAGCAGTGTTCTCCTTCATCAATACTGCCACCCCTCCCCCGTTCCTCCCTTTCCTGACAGTAATCTCCAAAATACTCTTTCTGGCTCTGTTATTGAAATCTTCAAATTACGTTCAACATTCAATGAATACAAGTCTTTGCCGAGAGTGTTACCACTTGGTGCTAGTACTTATTGAGGAGTGCGTGCCAGCCATTTGTCTGAAACT
The DNA here is from genome assembly GCF_902713615.1 of Scyliorhinus canicula. NCBI lineage: Eukaryota > Metazoa > Chordata > Chondrichthyes > Carcharhiniformes > Scyliorhinidae > Scyliorhinus > Scyliorhinus canicula. Next base: position 41,918,048 of record NC_052163.1, read on the forward strand.
CTGATACACTCTGCTGCTTGCTGCCTCTTTGAGTCTCAATGTTAGGTTCAGATGCTGGGAGACTCACCTTCGGAGAAACCACTTTGATTAACTCATTCAGGAATCGGAACTTTCCAACTTCATTGTGAAATCTCCGTCCACAGTTCTTCATACAAGCTTCTAACACCTAGAATTCAACCAAAATAGTAGCATCACTGCACAGGAGACACATTGCAAAAATAACTGCTGTTCAGCATTCAACATCACACCAAAAGGAGCATTTCTCAGGCCCGCAGCCATGCTTTACAACAGCTCCTGAAGTGTACAGCCTAGAATTAGCCATATAGGGGTTGCCCTATATTGACACCCAACCCCAGGAAAGTGCTCCCTCGAACACGTATGTTGTAGCTGTCGTTCCCATTCACCTCTGGCATGGCAATGCAAATGGTCCTGTGCAAATCCAGTGAAACTAAGGCCTGACATTTACACACTCTTTAGTGGGGGTCTGAACTGTGCTATGATGTAGTGTCTGCACCAATGTACAAACTGTGTGCTCCGAGCAGCGAGTACCCTTTTCCTTCACTCACACACATTGTGGAAACATTACAAAACACTGAAGTGCAGACTGGGTGTGGAATCCAATACTCACTGTAAGGGTTTGCACTGCCTCCCACTCCTGAGGAGACTGGATTTTATGAGCCAGCAGCCTGACAGCAATCTGTGGCCTGGTAATAGAAACAAAAGGATGAAATAACACAAAACCATTACCTTTGCACGAGAATGAGGCATTGACTCTTCTCCGGGGCCAAGGAGAGTCCATTCCAGAGGAGATGCTGCAAGTCCATCCCAAACACAAGGAACATGTCCAAACAAGGTCAAATGGAGTGCGTCCCCACCCCCCCAGTCGGGGAGATCCCCCTCATCCTGCAGCATATACCGAGATTCCTCCCCCTGCTGCCTGGACCTCGGGGCAGGTGGGGAGCCGGTTCAGAGCCTGCATTGATGACTGTAATGGTATATTTGAATTGATACTGGGATCCCAAGGCAGTGCTATGGAGGAACATTGCTCAGTACCTGTACAATGCTGATGGTAACAAGCCAGATGGAGAAGGGCCATGTTTCTCACTCCTTCCATCACCTATCCAATGCAGATTAACAGTAGGGAGGTGCTGACTTGTTTATTCTAAGTGTCTGTATTTGGGTAAATCTGATGCATTGTGTTCCCCATCACCAGCACTAATCAACAGCAACACTACACAGAGATGCCCCTGAACTAAAAACAAACCTTCCTGTTCACAGATTTCTGCAGCTGGTCTTGCCATGCTAAGAAAAGTCTGCGTATCAATCTTTGTTACTTCGAAGTTAAATCACTCCTAAATTCTAGAGGACAGCAAATCATTTTTACCTGCAAAAAATAAAACCTTTGGACAAAAATATTGTAAACAAAGAGAGTACAATGCAATCATTTATGTACGCACCCTTCCAGCTCCTTGTTGACTTGGTCACAGAAGCCAATGATGTACTCCCAATCCTCTTGTCGATTTGCAGGATTAGTGGCTTTATCTGTTGGGAAGGAAGAAGTGAGATCAATTATCGCACTCCTGACTGGTACAGAAGAGTGCCTTAACCACCCAGAACTGGATATCTGACCATAAATAATCACCATGTGTGGATAAACTAAAAACTTTCCGGTTGAGGTTCAATATTAGAAACATTGCCGTGCTCCTCCTCCAACATTTTCATTGTTTGTACCAGGCATATTATTCACATTGCTTCAATGTAGAAATATAAACCACACTTCACACATCAGGCTTCAATCCCGTATGTCAGATGTGGTGTAATTAATACCTACATTTCCACAGCAACATAATGATGCTTGTCCTGGATCAGCAACCCAGAGAATGCATAACCCAAACTTAATAACATTTGCAGCCACCTTTAGCCAGAAACATAGAATCCCTAGTGTGCAGAAGGAAAGCATTTGGCTCATCGAGTCGGCACGATCCTCCAAAAGAACACCCTACCTAGACCCACTCCCCCGCCCTATCCCCATAACCTGCACATCCTTAGACACTCAGGGACAATTTAGTCCATCTGACCTGCGCACCTTTGGACTGTGAGGGGAAACCGGAGCACCCAGAAGAAACTCACGCAGACACGGGGAGGATGTGCAAACTTCACACAGACACCCAAGGCTGGAATTGAACCCAGGTCTCTGGCGCTGTGATGCAGCAGTGCTAACCACTCTGCCACCTTCAACGATCCATCTCGGCTTCCTTCTGAGGTCCACAGCATCACAGGTGCCGGCGTTCAGTCAATTCGATTCACTCCAAGCAATATCAAGAAATGGCTGAGGGCACCGAATACTGAAAAGTCTATGGGCCATGACAATATTCCACAATAGGGCTGAAGACTTGTGCTCCAGATCGTGCTGATTCAACCCAGTAATTACGGCCCATTCGTCTACTCTCTATAATCAGCCAAGAGAAGGAAGGGATCATCAACAGCACTATCAAGCGGCACTTACTCAGGAATAACCTGCTCACTGACACTCAGTTTGGGTCCGTCAAGGTCGCTCTGTTCACTGACCTCATTACAGTCTAGGTCCAAATATGGACAAAACAGCTGAACTTCAGGAGGTGAGGAGAGACAACATGGCAGCAATTGACCAAGTATGGCATGAAGGGGCCCTCACAAAATTGAAATCAATGGGAACTCGCCACTGGTTGGAGTTATCACGAGCTCAAAGGAAGATGATTGTGGTTGCTGGAGGTCTATCATCTCAGTTTCAGGACTTCACTGAAAAAGTTCATCAGGGTAATGTTCTTGGCTCATCCATATACAGCTGCTTCATCAATGACCTTCCTTCTCCAAGGTCAGAAGTCGGGATGTTCGCTGATTGCACGGTGTTGAACACTATTTGCAACTCCTTAGATACCAAAGCAGTCTGTGTCCAAATGCAGCAAGATTTGGATAACATCCAAGCTTGGGCTGATAAGTAGTAAGTAACAGTTGCAACACAGAACTGCCAGGCAATAAACATTTTCAATAGTACAGAGAATCTAGCCATCGCCCCATGTCATTCAATGCATTACCATCACTGACTTCCAAATTAGCAACATCCTGGATGTTACCACTGACCAGAAACTAAACTGGACTCGCCATATGAATACTGTGGCTACAAGAGCAGGTTAGAGACTAGGAATCCTCTGGCGAGTAACTCACCACCTGACTCCCCAGAGCTGTATCCGCCAACTACAAGGCAAAAGTCAGGAGTATGATGGAATCCTTACCTGGATGATTGCTGCTCCAACAACACTCACCTTGACACAATTCAGGACAAAGCAGCCTGCTTGTTTGGCATCCCATGCACAAACATTCACTTCCTCTACCACCGACACATGCGGCAACAAGGTGTACCACCAATAAGGTCCACTGTTATGCAGTGCTATGCCTTGTCAGGCCTATCCCCGTCAGTTCTTCCCCGTAGTGCTGTAGAGTGACAACCCACTCCTCATCAAAGCTTCTATGACAGCACCTTTCTAATCTGTGACTTCTACCATCTAGAAAGGCAAGGGCAGCAAATTCTGAAGCAGTCCATATCCAAATGCAGCATGGCCTGGATAATATCCATGCTTGGGCTAGCAAGTAATAAGTAACTTTCTCACCACAACAGTGTCAGGTCAACACTATCACCTGCAAGTTCCCCTTTGAGCCATACACCATCCTGACTTTGAACGATGTCACATCCCTCCACCGTCACTGGGTCAAAAGCCTGGAAATCCTTCTAACAACACTGTGGGTGTACTGATAACAGTGTTATACTGTGACAGATCTGTCCACTCCAGTATCGTGCCCTAGTTTTATACAGTGACAGACATCTCCTCATCAGTACTGCACCACAGTGTTTTACAGTAAAACAGCACCCTCCAGTGCTGTATCCCAGTGGAACATAGTGACACCCCCATCAGTGCTCTACCTTAATGTACCTTAATGTTATGCATTGACAATCTGTTCCTACCAGTACTGTACCCCAATGTTTTAATGACAGACCTTGCCCCATCAGAACTGTGCCCCAGCATTAAACAATGCACTGCAAATTCAATGAATGACTGACCAATGCCCACCAGTACTGTACAGCAGTGTTGTAGTGACAGACCTGTATCATCAGTACTCTACCCATGTTATAGTCACAAATCGGTCTCCACAAGTACCGTACCCCAGTATTATGAAGCAACAGACCTGTCTCCACCAGTGCTGTAGCCAGTGTTATACAGCGACAGTCCTGCACAAACCAGTACTGTAGAATAGAATAGAAGAATAATCGCTTATTGTCACAAGTAGGCTTCAAATGAAGTTACTGTGAAAAGTCCCTAGTCGCCACATTCCGGCGCCTGTTCGGGGAGGCTGTTACGGGAACCCAGTGTTATACAGTGAAAGGACTGTACCCACCAGTACTGTACCCGTGTTATACAGTGAAAGAACTGTACCCACCAGTACTGCATCCCAGTGTTATACAGTGAAAGGACTGTACCCACCAGTACTGTACCCCAGTGTTATACAGTAAAAGGACTGTACCCACAAGTACTGCACCCCAGTGTTATAGTGAAAGAACTGAACCCACCAGTACTGCACCCCAGTGCCATAGTGCCAGGACTGTACCCACCAGTACTTTACCCCAGTGTTATACAGTAAAAGGACTGTACCCACAAGTACTGCACCCCAGTGTTATAGTGAAAGAACTGAACCCACCAGTACTGCACCCCAGTGCCATAGTGCCAGGACTGTACCCACCAGTACTGTACCCCAGTGCTATACAGCAAAAGGACTGTACCCACCAGTACTGTATCCCAGTCTTATACAGTGAAAGGACTGTACCCACCAGTACTGCACCCCAGTGTTATACAGTGAAAGGACTGTACCCACCAGTACTGTACCCCAGTGTTATACAGTGAAAGGACTGTACCAAAAAGTACTGCACCCCAGTGCCATAGTGGCAGGACTGTACCCACCAGTACTGTACCCGTGTTAGACAGTGAAAAGGCTGTACCCACCAGTACTGTACCCCAGTGCTATACAGCGAAAGGACTGTACCCACCAGTACTGTACCCCAGTGTTATACAGTGAAAGGACTGTACCCACAGGTACTGCACCCCACTGTTATACAGCAAAAGGACTGTACCCACCAGTATGCACCCCAGTGCTATACAGTGAAAGGACTGTACCCACAAGTACTACACCCCAGTGCCATAGTGGCAGGGCTGTAACCACCAGTACTATACCCCAGTGTTATACAGTGAAAGGGCTGTAGCCACCAGTACTGTATCCCAGTGCTATACTGCAAAAGGACTGTACCCACCAGTACTGTACCCCAGTGCTATACAGCAAAAGGACTGCACCAACCAGTACTGTACCCCAGTGCTATACAGTGAAAGGACTGTACCCACCAGTATGCACCCCAGTGCTATACAGTGAAAGGACTGTACCCACCAGTACTGCACCCCAGTGCCATAGTGGCAGGGCTGTAACCACCAGTACTATACCCCAGTGTTATACAGTGAAAGGACTGTACCCACCAGTACTGTATCCCAGTGCTGTACAGCAAAAGGACTGCACCAACCAGTACTGTACCCCAGTGCTATACAGTGAAAGGACTGTACCCACAAGTACTGCACCCGTGTTATACAGTGAAAGGACTGTACCCACCAGTACTGTACCCGTGTTATACAGTGAAAGGGCTGTACCCACAATTACTGCACCCCAGTGTTATACAGTGAAAGGACTGTACCCACCAGTACTGTACCACAGTGTTATACAGTGAAAGCGCTGTACCCACAAGTACTGCACCCCAGTGTTATACAGTGAAAGGACTGTACCCACCAGTACTGCACCCCAGTGCCATAGTGGCAGAACTGTACCCACAAGTACTGCACCCCAGTGTTACAGTGAAAGGACTGTTCCCACCAGTACTGTATCCCAGTATTATACAGCGAAATACTGTACCCACAAGTACTGCACCCCAGTGTTATACAGTGAAAGGACTGTACCCACCAGTACTGCACCCCAGTGCCATAGTGGCAGAACTGTACCCACAAGTACTGCACCCCAGTGCCATAGTGGCAGAACTGTACCCACAAGTACTGCACCCCAGTGTTACAGTGAAAGGGCTGTTCCCACCAGTACTGTATCCCAGTATTATACAGCGAAATACTGTACCCACAAGTACTGCACCCCATTGTTATACAGTGAAAGGACTGTACCCACAAGTACTGCACCCCAGTGTTATACAGTGAAAGGACTGTACCCACAAGTACTGCACCCCATTGTTATACAGTGAAAGGACTGTACCCACAAGTACTGCACCCCAGTGTTATACAGTGAAAGGACTGTAGCCACCAGTACTGTACCCCAGTGTTAGACAGTGACAGAGCCGTTGACGGCGCTGTGCGCATAGTTCTCTCGCCCTCTCGCTCTATTCATACTCACTGAGCCAAGATTCCAGGGTCTCTCCTTCCGCCATATTGTCCCAAACCTCGGGAAATCTCGCAGGATGCCGGACGTTCCCGAAACATCGCGAGACCTCAGGGCGGAGCCGAGGCGGGGCTGGCATCGGGGTCAGAGGCCGGAGATCACGGGGTTAGGGTTCAGTGAATGGACAGTCACTGGGGCGGGTTTGAGGCTGGGTTATGGATGTGGGATTGGGGGCGGGCTGGGGTGCTGTGTGTAGTAAGGCGGTGTCTGAGGTGATGGAGGAGAGCAGGGGGACATTGTAGTTTCACAAAGCTTGGTTAAGTTTCAAGATCCTTTTTCAAATGGATTTGAAATGTCAGTCTCTCCACCACCTCCTCCTCCACACCAGGGGCTGGTTTAGCTCACTGGGCTAAATCGCTGGCTTTTAAGGCAGGCCAGCAGCACGGTTCGATTCCTGTACCAGCCTCCCCGGACAGGCGCCGGAATGTGGCGACTAGGGGCTTTTCACAGTAACTTCATTGAAGCCTACTCGTGACAATAAGCGATTTTCATTTCATTTCATTATAGCCCTGCATAATAGGCAGAAAATGCTGCTTGTAAAGTGGGTTTGAAGTATGTTTTAATAAAACATGTATTTACTATCACACCCTGGGCTAGTGTGCGGCCAATTCCAGTCCCACTTGACCCAGAGTCGCAACCCTGGTGAAACTCGAGTTTATATTCGTACTCGTGGCTTTCGTTGAGTTAAATTGACCACAGTCGCCAGGTTAAACACAAGTAACATTTTTATTATTAACTAATTATAATTAAATACCAAAAAATACAACCGGCTAATCCACTATCTGATCCCCCCCCCCCCCCCCCCCCCCCCTGCTTTCTAACACTGGAATTGGCAGTAACGTGTGGCGCCGTGATCGTATTGTGGTTAGTACTCTGTGTTGTGGTCGCAGCAACCTCGGTTCGAATCCGAGTCACGGCAGCAGTAAGGGGATTTGTTTTGGGGCAGCAGGGTAGCATGGTGGTTAGCATAAATGCTTCACAGCTCCAGGGTCCCAGGTTCGATTCCCGGCTGGGTCACTGTCTGTGTGGAGTCTGCACGTCCTCCCCCAGTGTGCGTGGGTTTCCTCCGGGTGCTCCGGTTTCCTCCCACAGTCCAAAGATGTGCGGGTTAGGTGGATTGGCCATGCTAAATTGCCCGTAGTGTCCTAATAAAAAGTAAGGTTAAGGGGGGGTTGTTGGGTTACGGGTATAGGGTGGATACGTGGGTTTGAGTAGGGTGATCATGGCTCGGCACAACATTGAGGGCCGAAGGGCCTGTTCTGTGCTGTACTGTTCTAAAAAAAAAACACACAGACAAATACACAAGGGAAAGAGTGGTTGGAAGGGGAGAAAAATAACAAAATAAAAGGATAAGGATCTTTGATTCGGATGGATGTCTCCCTGTTAGTTTCTTTCTCAAGGTTAGGCCTTCAGTGGGTCCCTTCTTTTCCTTCAGGTCAGCTTGTAATGATCTTCACTGCAGACTTACAGAGACAGCAGAGAGAGGGAGGAAACACAGCTCCTTAAGAGAGGAGAGGAAACGCTCCATACGTGTCAATGCATCCAGAGAATGGTTTGATATAAGTTGGCATATTCATCCTATTACTCTTGGAATCTAGCAAAGAGGGAATGGCCCTAGAGTCTGTCCTCTTCCTAGTAGGAAAAGCCAGGTACCTACTTGGTTTGTTTCCAAACTCAAGTAGCTATCATGTGGCAAACCTTATAGCCCCCTCAGCACATTGGGTCAACAAGGGGTCCAGTGCCATTCAAATTACATTAATTTATTTCAGCAACAAATGGCGAGAATTCCTCCCATACTTCCTCTCTGTTTCAGCCACATTTTACTTCCAACTGGTGCTGTCGCTAAGCATTTTATGCCTTTTGTTGCCCATATATGAAATGACCAAACCTTTGGCATAAGTCTTGCAGGCTTCCCACAGAATTGAGAGGTTTACACCAGAGAAGAATTGACTTGAGCAGAAGAGATCAAATTCAGCCTTAAATTACCAGATAAAGTTATGGTCCCTGAGCAAAGAAGCATCAGATCTCCAAGATCTAAACAGCAGGTGGATCCCCTTGAACTAAAATTCCAGGAAGGCAGGCATATAATCAGAAATCACAGTATTACCCCGCCTCGGCTCCGCCCTGAGGTCTCGCGATGTTTCGGCAACGTCCAGCAGGAAGTCACACAGTAGCATTGTTTTGGGATGAATAAAATAGTCAATTGTCTGTGTAAATAGTAAAATAGTCTGTATGGAGTTTGCACATTCTCCCCGTGATTGCGTGGGATTCGCCCCCACAACCCAAACATGTGCAGGGTAGGTGGATTTGCTATGCTAAATTGCCTCTTAATTGGAAAAAATGAATTGGGCACTCTAGTTTTTAAAAAAATTCTAGCATATTAGTGGAGAGCAGAGAAGAAAGTGAACTCTCTATCTTTAGATGCAGTGTCCATTTAAACACCCTACCTCCTCACAAACCAATGCTAAAGTCTTTGCCTCTAGGGTGGGTGGATTCCTAGTTACGTGGAGTTAGTCCATCAAAGGGTTAACATGACAGCTGAAGTCCCCACCCATAAACAAATTAGTTGATGCTAGTTCAGCAAAGTCCATGAAAACTTTGTCATAAAATTCAAGGGAATAATTTGGGGGACCATACACATTCATTATCAAATCATTTTCCCCATACAATAGTCCTTTGACAATCACATACCTACCCCCATTATCCTCCACACAGTCCTCCATTCTAAAAGGCACATTTTATTGACAGAGGGTGTAATCCAATAGTCACACTGCGCCCAAAAAGCAGCTTACCGCAGCGCAGCGTGGACGATGAAAGCCAGGAGACCTTGCTCCCCGGATCTACCTAGCTCGCAACACCTCACGAGATTCAACGCAATCTCACAAGACGTTGTAATGTAAATCCAGCCCACAATGGATGGGATCACTTTTTGGCAAATCTGCATATTAGAGCAAGATAGTAAGCCTTATTCTAAAGTGCAGATTCCCGGGTGCCTGAGGCTTTGGGATTCAACCCCTTTGCCTCAGAGACCTCAGACGAGCGCTGTTTAGCACCAGTCCCCACAAACTGGAATCAGACAGAACGGCACATGTGGGGGTCTCCAAGGGGCCCACGGCTGCATGTCCTTTGGGCAGTGTGGTGCCCTGGCACTGCTGGTGCCTAGGTGACACTGCCAGCTGACAAGGGCACTGCCAAGCTGGCGTTTTTTGCGTGCGTGCAATCGGGCCAGGGTTGCCTGGCATGCATATTGGGTTGCCTGACATGCATATTGGGGGGTTGCAGGGGACCCTCCCATGGTGTTTTCTGGCTGGGGGGGAGGTTGGGTGTTCAGGCTGGGGAGGGGGGGAGGGTCAGGGTGACCTCTCGGTACAATGGGTAGTAAGCTATGTAAGGCCTTGGCTGAGCATTCTCCGTTCAGCGCCCTTATTCAATGCTAGTCACATGGAATAACCATGTGTTAAACGTGCTCGCAAGAGAGGGTAGCACGGTGGCACAGTGGTTAGCAATCTGCCTCACGTCGCCGAGGTCCCAGGTTCGATCCCGGCTCTGGGGCACTGGCGGTGTGGAGTTTGCACATTCTCCCCGTGTTTGCGTGGGTTTTGCTTCCACTACCCAAACAAATGAGATATGTACTCAACCCGCTAGACCCTTACCGGGTTTCTCTCTTTGGTCGGAGCCTTACTGGCCAATCTAATATACACTGGGTAATTGGGTTACCCCGCCCCTAGCAGGGAGCATGTACTCGGCAAGGAGCATGGGGTATACAAACATTCCCACCATATATCTCGTGCGGGATATCACAGAAAGACAAAATCTTTCTTCTTTGAATAGGTGATGTACTCCCTGCACGTTCCAGGAGCAAAGTTTCAAAGTAGCTACTGCTGTTGCTTATCCAGCCAAAGAGAGTATAGGATATTGACACAAAGAGAAAAAAAGGCTTACATGCCAGAGAATTTCACGCCCCACTTGGGCATGCACCAAAACATACCGACTGATAGATTATTGATTTATTGATTCATTAATTTGTTTAGGTACTGATTAAGTGCATAGCTAAAGAATGCAATTATTCAAAATGCCATGATTGAATGAGAGTCATTGTTTCAGACAATGAATTAACTATTGAACTTTAGGGTCTTGTCTGTAGAAATTTAGATATTGTTTCAACAAATGCTTCATCTAATGAATAGACGATTGTATTTCAATGCATTTAGCAATAAGATTGTATTAACTAATTAGTTACAGCAAGGTCTGTGGCCAGCAATGACGTGAGAAACCTATTCTCATGAGGCTGCGCACATAGACACTGAATTATTCCTTTTTTTTTTTAAATTAGAGTATCCAATTAATTTTTTCCAATTAAGGGGCAATTTAGCGTGGCCAATCCACCTAGCCTGCACATCTTTGGGTTGTGGGGGCGAAACCCACACAAACACGGGGAGAATGTGCAAACTCCACACAGACAGTGACCCAGAGCCGGGATCGAACCTGGGACCTCGGCGCTGTGAGGCTGCAGGGCTAACCCACTGCGCCACCGTGCTGCCCGACACTGAATTATTCCTGATGGATATCAGTCAATCTTAAGTAATGGTCAATGTTTGATTAATAAATCAGCCTCTAAGTAACAGAAATCTATTTCAACAAATCAGGAGGTCTCAGCTGAGACTGAGAAACCAATGAGAGTAAATGAGGGATTAGACCATCGATAAGGATTCCCTTAAAGTAAGACCTCATGATCGAGGTCATTCTCCTGTGTTCCTGCCTTCCTGAATTTCATGGATAATTCTATTAGTTTATTTTAAAAGTGATTTCTTTATGCTTCTTTGATTAACGATTTCCTTTGCTATGTATTTGATAAACTCATGTACTGTTTAATATTTTGTGTCTAAGTTTTGATTCAGTTCGTATGCAAGTGTATTTCACAGTAACTTCATTGCAGTGTTAATGTAAGCCAACTTGTGACACGAATAAAGATTATTATTATTATAGAAATAAAGTTGTATTTTTTACACCTCCAATCAACTGGACAATCGTCTCTCATTGGAAGATAAAATTAGAGATTTTATACCTATCCCATCTCCAACTATACCAGAAGCACCATTGACGTATTATAAAGTATTTTTCCAGGATATGAGACCTGCCTAAACTCTTGCAGGAACTAATTAATGATTCTTTAACCTCCAAATAAAAAAATACAATAAATTTTTTTTTTTAAATTTGGAGTACCCAATTCATTTTTTCCAATTAAGGGGCAATTTAGCGTGGCCAATCCACCTACCCTGCACATCTTTAGGTTGTGGGGGTGAAACCCATGCAAACACGGGGAGAACGTGCAAACTCCACACGGACAGTAGCCCAGAGCCGGGATCGAACCTGGGACCTCGGCACCGTGAGGCAACAGGGCTAACCCACTGCGCCACCGTGCTGCCTCAAAAGATACAAGAAATAAGCAAAGTCGTTAGTTCTAAGGGAGTATTCCTCACCAAATCTGAGGAGCTACGAGCTATACCTGCAGACTTTCGATCATTACACTCAGGAGTCTTTCCCCTCAAAAAAGAAAAGGTAAGATATATCACAATAAGGATGAATGCCAAATGTCCTTTCTTCATTCTGAACCTTCCCATTAAGAGTTAAGCCATTTTCAAGGGCAGCACGGAGGCACAGTGGTTAGCATTGCTGCCTACGGCGCTGAGGACCCGGGTTCGAATCCCGGCCCTGGGTCACTGCCCGTGTGGAGTTTTCACATTCTCCCCGTGTCTGCGTGGGTCTCACCCCCACAACCCAAAGATGTGCAGGATAGGTAGATTGGCCACACTAAATTGCCTCTTAATTGGAAAAAATTATTGAGTACTCTAAATTTTTTTTTTTTAAAGAGTTAAGCCACTTTCCGACCTACCGGCAGTGGCGCTACTCATATTTATCAAGATTAAAGCAAAGGAGACAATAAAGCATATACTAGCACAATAAACATATGGATAAGGTGATGAAAAGGTGGATATCTGTCACACAGACCGAGTACCATATAACATACACAGTGCACTCTTTAACTAGAAGGAGCATGCTGAGGGGTGTTTTCCATTCAAGACAAATGGAGATCCCTGGTATTCTGAAGGATAAAACATTCATTTTAGTGCTCAATTATGAAATCACCCCTATCAACATGATAAATAACAACATAGAATCAGGCAGGAATTATAGTGATAAGGGATAGAGTCCAAATTTTCCAGTGAACTGTGTGGTGAATGTGTAACCACTATAATTCACACTGTACGTTACTGTGTCCCTGTGGGCTCCATCTGTGAGCCGTTGCACGGCTCTGCCCACAGGGGGAGATGAGGAGCATGTACAGGACTCCGCCCTCGGGCTCCATCCCTTTCAGGAAGTATAAGTGCTGCGGTCCTGCGAGTCCGCCTTCAGTTCAGCATAGTCGCAGGCAGGCTCAGTTGTAAGCCGATTAAAGCCACAGTTTACTTCAACTCGTGTCTGAGTGAATTGATGGTCGCATCAATTTAATCGACTTAAAAACTACTATGGAATCAGCCCTCAAACCTGACCGACTGGAACTCGATCCACAGGTCGCAGAGGCAAAGGAAATTTTTTTGCATTGGCATCGGTGCTTCAAGGCCTACCTGGCTGCGTCTGTTACAGAAGAACAGAAACTAAGTCTTCTCCACGCACAGGTGAGTCATCGTATTTCTACTCAACTTGATGAAACTGACTCTTATACTGAGGCCCTCGTGATACTCGACCGCCTGTACATGCGGCCCATGAATGAAGTCTACGTGCGACACATCTTTACAACTCCCCGCTAGCGCCCTGGGGAGTTGCTAGAAGACTATCTGCGCGACCTTAAAGCCCTAGCACGCGACTTTAACTTCCAGGCCGTGACAGCATCCCAGCACATGGAACTCGCCGTCCGAGACGTGTATGTTGCAGGGGTCCGATCCAATTATGTGCGGCAGTGTCTTCTCGAGAAAGGGGCCCAGGACCTGGAGGACTCGGTAAAACTAGCAACCTCATTAGAGGTTGCTTTCCAAAGCCTAACTGCTTTCCCGGCCGAGCACGCGACCCCGCCGTGGACCCCCGACCAAAGACTGCCCCAGGCCTGCGCCACGCGGCCACCCGCCCACCACGGTGGGCTATCGTGCCACTTTTGCAGCCAGCCCCAACACTCCCGGCAGCAATACCCGGCCCGCAACGCGACCTGCAGCAGCTGGGGGCGAAAAGGGCACCTTGCTAAGGTCTGCCTGGCCAAAGCTAAAAACTCGAAACCTAACCCGAACACTCGCTCCTCCGACTCCCAGCCCGCAGACCCCGCAATGTGGCAGCGTGTCTGCCGAGTCCGCCTCTGCACAACATGTGCGACTCACGGGGGCCGCCATCTTGGGCACCATCTTCCTCGCTGCTCGCCACGTGTGATCCATGGGGGCGGCTATCTTGAACGCCATCTTCCTCGCCGCCCGCCACGTGCGATCAACTTGGCCATCACCCGCTACGCCACTCGATGACAACGACTTCCGTGGATAGTCATCAAGGGGCCGCTCCAGCACTGCCGACCACGCCACCGACTACCCGCAGCTCCGTGCAGTCACTTTGGACCAGTCGCGGCCAAAGCACCTCAAGAGCTCCATGATGTCCGTCCAGATCAACGGATACGAGACACTGTGCCTGTTCGACTCCGGGAGCACTGAGAGCTTTGTTCACCCAGATCTGGTAAGGCGCTGCTCGCTCCCGATATTCCCGACACAGCAAACAATCTCCCTCGCCTAGGGGTCGCACTCCATTCAGATACAAGGGCGCACTGTTGCGACGCTAACAATACAGAGCGCCGACTACACCAATTTCCAATCGTATGTGCTCCCAGACCTCTGCGCCTCCCTCCTCCTAGGACTGGATTTCCAGAGCAACCTCAGGAGCTTAACACTCAGCTTTGGCGGAGCCCTTCCCCCACTCACTATATGCAGCCTAGCAACTCTGAAAATCGACCTCCCTCCCCTCTTCGCCAATCTCACCGCCAACTGCAAACCAGTGGCCACTCGCAGCAGGAGGTACAGCCTGCAGGACAGGGTGTTTATCAGATCCGAAGTCCGGCGTCTTTTGCATGAAGGACTCATAGAGGCCAGCAATAGCCTCTGGAGAGCTCAGGTGGTGGTCGTCAAAACCGGGGAAAAGCTCCGGATGGTGGTTGATTACAGCCAGACCATTAACCGGTTCACGCACCTTGATGCGTACCCCCTCCCCCGGATTGCAGACATGGTAAATCAGATCGCCCAGTACCGCATATTCTCCACGGTGGATCTGAAGTCTGCAAACCACCAGCTCCCAATCCGCCCGGAGGACCGCCACTACACGGCGTTCGAGGCAGACGGCCGCCTTTTCCATTTCCTCTGGGTTTGCTTTGGCGTCACGAACGGAGTTTCGGTGTTCCAACGAGCAATGGACCAAATGATGGACCAGTACGGGCTGCGGGCCACTTTTCCATACTTGGATAACGTCACCATCTGCGGCCATGACCAGCAGGACCACGACGCCAACCTCCACCTATTTCTCCAAACCGGCCAAAAACTCAATCTCACCTACAACAAGGAGAAATGCGCTTTCTGCACTACCAGGCTAGCCATCCTCGGCTACGTCGTGGAAAACGGGGTCCTAGGACCCGACCCTGACCGTATGCGCCCCCTCTTACAACTCCCTCTCCCTCACTGTCCCAAGGCCCTCAAGAGGTGCCTCGGATTTTTTCATACTACGCCCAGTGGGTCCCCCAGTATGCGGACCAAGCCCGCCCACTATTTAAGGTCACACTCTTCCCACTATCAGCCGAGGCTCACCAGGCCTTCAACTGTATTAAGGGGGTCATCGCCAAAGCCGCCATGCGGGCGGTAGATGAGTCCGTCCCATTCCAGGTGGAGAGCGACGCCTCAGAGGTTGCTCTCGCTGCCACTCTGAACCAGGCAGGCAGGCCAGCAGCGTTCTTTTCCCAAACCCTCTCCGCTTCGGAACTTCGACACACCTCAGTCGAAAAGGAAGCCCAAGCCATTGTGGAAGCCGTAAGGCACTGGAGGCACTACCTCGCAGGTAGGAGGTTTACCCTCATCACAGACTAGAGATCGGTTGCCTTCATGTTCGACAACTCGCAACGGGGCAAAATAAAAAACGATAAAATCTTGAGGTGGAGGATCGAACTCTCCACCTATAATTATGATATCATATATCGGCCGGGGAAGCTCAACAAGCCCCCAGATGCCCTGTCCCGCGGCACATGCGCCAGCGCGCAAGACGACCGATTACAGGCTATCCACAATGACCTCTGCCACCCGGGGGTCACCCGGCTCGCCCGCTACATCAAAGCCCGCAATTTGCCTTTCTCCACAGAGGAGGTAAAAGCTATCACCAGGAATTGCCCGATCTGCGCGGAGTGTAAACTGCACTTCTATAGACCAGACAAGGCCCACCTGGTAAAGGCTTCCCGGCCCTTTGAACGACTGAGCATCGATTTCAAAGGGCCCCTCCCCTCGACCAATCGTAATGTGTACTTCCTCAACATCATAGACGAATTCTCCCGTTTTCCGTTTGCTATCCCGTGCCCCGATATGACCTCCCACACAGTCATCAGAGCCCTGCACAGTGTCTTCACCCTGTTGGGTATCCCCAGCTACGTCCACAGCGACAGGGGTTCGTCCTTCATGAGCGACGAGCTGCGTCAGTACCTGCTCAGTAAGGGCATTGCCTCGAGCAGGACTACCAGCTATAACCCCAGGGTAACGGGCAGGTGGAGAGGGAGAACGCGCGACAGTCTGGAAGACCGCCCTACTGACCCTACGGTGCAGGAATCTCCCGACCTCCCACTGGCAGGAGGTCCTCCCCAATGCGCTCCATGCTATTAGGTCCCTCCTTTGTACAGACACGAATCAGACTCCTCATGATCTCCTAGTTGCCTTCCCTAGGGGAACTACTACAGGGGTCTTGCTTCCGCCCTGGTTGACGACACCGGGCCCTGTCCTCCGAAAACACCTTTGGACACATAAGACCAACCCCCTGGTAGAGAGGGTCCAACTCCTGCACTCGAACCCCCACTAAGCGTTCGTTGAACACCCCGATGGCCGACAGGACACCGTTTCCCTCCGGGACCTGGCACCCACAGGCTCTACTACCACTACCGCCGATGTACCTCCCACACTACACCCCACCCGACCTCCCATGCCCTGCGCCTAGTTGCTTCCCGCGCTCCCTTCCGCCCTACACACCGGTTTGCAGGAACGAAGCTCAGGAAGAACCATCCCCGGAGTCCACCCCCGGACCCGCACCGAACATCCTTCCACAGCCATCCGAGACGGCTGCAACACCTGTACTTCATCGGTCGCTGCGCACGATTCGGGCGCCGGACCGACTGAACTTGTAGACCCGTCACCCCCGCCGGACTTGATTTTTTTAAACAGGGGGTGAATGTGGTGATTGTGTAACCACTATAATTCACACTGTATATTACTGTGTCACTGTCGGCTCCATCTGTGAGCCATTGCACGGCTCTGCCCACAGGCGGAGATGAGGAGCATGTACAGGGCTCCACCCTCGGCTCCACCCCCTTCAGGAAGTATAAGTGCTGCGGTCCTCCGAGTCCGCCTTCAGTTCAGCATAGTCGCAGGCAGGCTCAGTTGTAAGCCGATTAAAGCCACAGTTTACTTCAACTCGTGTCTCTGAGTGAATTGATGGTCGCATCAAACTGCAGAATGTTACTCGAAATGATTGTCTTCCACGGAGTTCAGAAAGGCCATGAATTTAGCTGGATTGTTGAATGTCTTGACAGAATTGCCGGATATCAACCTCAGTATAGCAGGCTAAAGCAGATCTTATTGCATTCAGATAACTTTCAGCAGTTTCCTAACTTCATCAATACCCTTGCATCTCTGTTGTATCGCCGCCGAGAAATCTTGGAAGAAAGAGACATTTATTATATCATAGAACAAGGTCCCATTACGTCCACCTGCCTCCAGTACACTTTGGCAATCTCCAAAGTTATGAAAACGCATAGTTACAGGCCTGGGGCGTTAATTGTCCTTGGCCTCAAAGACAGGATATGATGTGCCCTTCACAAAAAAAATAATTTTTAACGTATTTTTAAAATAAATTTAGAGTACCCAATTATTTTTTGAAAGTTAAGGGGCAATTTAGCATAGCCAATCCATTGCCCTGCACAACGTTTGGGTCATAGGGGTGAGACCCATGCAGACATGGGAGAATGTGCAAACTCCACATGGACACCTTAGTGCTGTGAGGCAGCAGTGCTAACCACTGTGCCATCATGCCGGCCCACATCATTTCAAGTTCACAGCAAAGATGTGTCATGCACTCATTGGTTTTAGAACAATAGGGCAGTTCTTTCACTTCAGCAAGAAATAGAGAGGGAGCATACCTTCTCCTTCTAAGGTCTAAACATTTAATAATAATAATCTGTATTGTCACAAGTAGGCTTGCATTAACACTGCAATGAAGTTAGTGTGAAAATTCCCTAGTCGCTTCATTCCAGCGCCTATTCGGGTACACAAGAGGGAGAATTCAGAATCTCCTACTCACCTCACAGCACGTCTTTCGGGACTTGTTATTTAAAAATGTTTTTAATCTCCATTGTCACATTTTCCTTCAAAATTTACACTCCACCAACAAGCAGTCAACAGTAACAGATACAAAATCAATACCCTTAACATCAACAACGACCCCATCCTCCCACCACCCCAAACAACGGCCTACCTGTCAATATATGCATCAAATAAAACAAACCCTCCCGCGGTGGAAAAAAAAACATAAGGCGAAAAAGAGAAAGGAGTCCGGGACTACCCATGGTCACCATAGAGTCCACTCCCACTGCCCCCCCCCCCCCCCCAACACTCAATGCCATTCAACCACCAAAAGAGTACCGTAAATGACACCCAAGAGTTGTAAAGCACCCCCCCCCTCCCCCGCCACCTCCCCAACTCCTCCCCTCCACTTCCTCTTGCAAAACTCCTCCCCCCAACCTCGGTTCCTTCCCCCCAACTTTCCACCCCGGCTAAACCCCTCGGACCCTGTTCTGCCAGGCTCCGATGGGCGTAGTCCCTCCCCCACCTCAGCCCTGTTAATGGTGTGCCCAGCAACTACATGCGAGTTAGTTTAATTTTGGTGGTGGAGAAACTTCCAGAAACAATCATTTGGGACAGAATTACTGGTCACCTGGAATAATGTAGTTTAATTAAAGAAACCCAGCATGGATTTCTTTGGGGGAAATTGTGTTTAACTAAATTGCTGGAGTTTCTTGAAGAGCTAACAGAGCGAGTTGACAAGGGCAATGCTGTTGATGTGGTGTACTGCACCTCCAAAAGGCCTCACAACATGAGCCAAGTTATAGATCATAGAATAAAAGGAACAGTAACAACATGGATATAAAATTGGCTGAGTGAGAGGAAACAAAGTAATGGTTAAAAGATTTATTTTAGGCTGGAGGAAGGTTTGTGGGGGAGTTAACCAGAGGTCAGTGTTGGGTCCCTTGCTCTTCCCGATATAGTAATGACCTGGACCTCAGTGTATCAGGCACAAATTCAAAATTTATGGTTATGATACGAAACTTGGAAGCATTATGAAATGAGGAGGACAATGCAGAACTTCAAGGGGACATAGACTTGTTGGTGGAATGGGCGGACAAGTGCCAGATAAAATTCAATGCAGAAATGTGAGGTAATTAATTTTGTTAAGAAGATGGAAAGACAATACAAAATAAAGTGTACAACTCTAAAGTGGGTACAGGAGCAGAGGAACCTGGATGTATATGTATATCAGCCATTGAAGGTGTCAGGACAGGTTGAGAAATCGGTTTGTAAAACATATGGTATCCTCGGCTTTGTTAACAGCAGCACAGAGTACAAAAGCGAGGAGATTCTGTTGAACTTATACAAGTCATTAGTTCGGCCTCAACTGGAGTATTGTATACAGTTCTGGGCATTGCACCTTCGGAAGGATGTGAAGGCTTTGGAGAGAGTGCAGTAGACGTTTACAAGAATGGTTCCAAGGTTGAGGAACTTATTATGGGCCAGGGTTTAGAGAAACCCAAAGTGTATCATGGAGTTCACCTGACCCACAACTTTTACTAGATTGTGGTATGGGAAGCACATGACCCACTCTACAGGTGTGGTACAGCAGAAATCGAAAAGTAGTTTTTAAAGCAAAACATTGTTTATTCTATGAACTCAAGTTAATCTTTTTAAAACATACAGTGAACATCTTAGCAACCATCAATTCAAATACAACCCCCAAAGAATACAACACTAAGTAATCCTTACTTTCCTTTTAACATCCATAAGACATTAAAATAACTTTTAACAGAAGCACATCAGGTTTAAATTCACTACTGAGAACATTTATCACTCTGAATTCACCAAATGATCAAGAGATAGTCTTTACATGGCAGAGAGAACAACGTTACACTGGCTGACTGCAGCTCCAACACTGAAACAAAACCAAAAAACAGACACACCCAAGCTTTTCTCAAAGTGAAACTAAAAATCAGAGCCAGAGCTCAGTTCCACCCACACTCTGACATCACTGCAGTAACTTTAGCAGACTACCATTTCTTAAAATGATATTCTCATGACACCTCCCCCCAAGAAAAAAAAACCCATCAACTCCAAGATGGTTTCATCTTTCACCTTTTCACTATCCTTTAAGAAATGCACACTGTAAATATACTTTTTCATTTCAAGAAACAACACACGCAAACAGGTATAATAATATAGTCCATTTTGTTTTGTTCTTCTACCTCCAACTGAATTCCCTCTCCATTGGCAGTCTCTTTGAACAAGAAGGTCTCTGCACGATTCATCCATTTCTCTACGCCTCGGCATGTCTCTTTAAAGTCAGCTACTTTAGTTCAATCTGATCACAGAGTCCCTTGTAATTCTCCAACACAGGAGCATTGGTTGTCAAAGCTTTCAGGCAGTCAAATGCCTGTTGAAAATCTGTTGTCCACTGAAATTTTTGACGTTTCTTCAGCAAGTCCATAGTGGAGCAACCACGCTACAAACATTTTGCACCAATGGTCGATCAAATCCACTCATGCCAAGAAATTGCATTATTTCCCTTTGTCTTGAGGGTATTGGAAACGCCTCAATAACTTTTGTTTTCACATCCTGTGTGACCATTGGATTCTGTCTGATTGTATGGCCAAGGAAAGTGACTTGGGCTTTTCCAAATTCACTTTTGGCTAGGTTTACCACCAAACCCACCTCCTGAAGTCGATCGAATAACTCCATCAGATGTTTTAAATGTTCTTTCTGTGTCTGGCTGTAAATTACCAGATCGTCGATGTATACCGCACAATTGGGTAATCCTGAAATGACTTTGTTAGTTAACCATTGAAATGTGGCTGATGCATTTTTCATGCCAAATGGCATAACTTTGAATTGGTATATACCATCTGGAGTCACAAAAGCTGAAATCTCCTTTGTCCTTTTGGATAAAGGTACCTGCCAGTAACCTTTAAGTAAATCCAGTTTGGAAATAAAAGCAGATTGTCCCACTTTCTCAATGTAATCCTCCAAATGTGGGACAGGATAAGAGTCCGTTCTTGTAACTGCATTAACCTTTCTATAGTCCACACACAACCGTTGGGTACCGTCTGGTTTAGGTACCATCACTATGGGTGAGCTCCATTGGCTGCAACCCACTTCAATTATGCCATTTTTAAGCATACTCTCAATCTCTTTGTTAACCTGTGCCAATTTTAAAGGGTTAAGTCTATATGGATGTTGTTTGATTGGAACAGCATTTCCCACATCTACATCATGGAATGCCATTTTAGTGCTTCCCAACTTATCTCCATAAACTTGCCCATGTGATATCAATAACTCTTTCAGGTCAGTCGGTTTTTTCCTCTGGAAGATAACTCGACAATTTATCCCAATTTTTAAGAACATCCTCATTTTCCAATTTAATTTGAGGTATGTCAAATTCACAGTCATCTGGATTTGGTTCATCACTTTGCGTTAGAATCATTATTACCTCCTCCTTTTGTTCTCCTTACCTTTCAAAGTACCTTTTAAGCATATTCACATGACTCACTCGGTGAATCTTCCTTCTATCTGGTGTTTTTACCACATAATTCACCTCACTTAATTTCCTTTCAATCTGATAAGGTCCACAAAACCTTGCTTTTAAAGGCTCACCTATCACTGGTAACAATACTAAAACTTTATCTCCACTGGCAAAACTAAGAACTTCGGATTTCTTGTCCGCTACCCGTTTCATCACATTTTGCACAACTTTTGAATGCTGTCTCGCCAATTAACCTGCTCTATTTAATCGTTCCCTAAAATTTGACACGTAATCCAATAATATAAATTCTGATTTCTCACTCACCAAGTTTTCCTTAATCAATTTAAGAGGCCCTCTTACCTCATGACCAAAAAATAGTTTAAAAGGACTGAATTTGGTTGATTTGTTAGGTGAATCCCTAATTGCAAACAGTACGAATGGAATTCCTTTATCCCAATCTTCTGGATAATCTTGACAATAAGCTCTCAACATTGTCTTTAATGTCTTTTTTTTTTGTTGAAAATTTAGATCAGCCAATTATTTTTTCTAATTAAGGGGCAATTTTAGCGTGGCCAATCCACCTACTCTGCACATTTTTGGGTTGTGGGGGCGAAACCCACGCAGACACGGGGAGAACGTGCAAACTCCACACGGACAGTGACCCAGAGCCGGGATCGAACCTGGGACCTCAGCGCCGTGAGGCGGTTGTGCTAACCACTAGGCCACCGTGCTGCCCTTTGTCTTTAATGTCTGATGCCACCTTTCGAATGCTCCCTGCGATTCTGGATGGTACGCAGTTGATTTAAATTGTTTTATTCCTAAACTATCCATAACTTCTTTGAATAACCTTGAGGTAAAATTCGATCCTTGATCCGATTGTATGTCTGTGTGTAGTCCATATCTAGTAAAAAAATTAAGTAACTCCTCCACAATCTTCTCAGCTGTAATATTACGTATTGGAATGGCCTCTGGAAACCTAGTAGACACATCCATTATAGTCCAAAGATATTGATTCCCACGTTTCATTTTAGGAAGCGGTCCTATGCAATCAATTAGGACCCTTGTAAAAGGTTCCTCAAATGCTGGAATGGGTATTAAGGGCGCTGGTTTTATCACTGCTTGAGGTTTCCCTATCACTTGACATGTTGAAGCATTGGTGCAGTGAGGTAATTCGGTTCAGAGTGGGAGAAGGTGCTTTTTCTCTACTATTTTGTTCTCTCTCTTTCTTCTGGCCTGTAACTTTTAATCTGCAGGGAGAGAACCAGAGAGCATCTGAGACCCTGGGTGAGTTCTCCCAGGAGCCAGAAAAGACACAGCCAGAGTGAGGCACAACCAAAAGTGAGTTTGGGAATTTGAAGCTAGGTGGGAATTCGAAGCTGGGTGGGGAGGAGGTGCTTTTAATCCTGGTAAGTGACTGGTAAGTAGTTTTTCTTTTCATTGTCTAATTTATTTTTTATTTTTTCGTTTTTTTGAAATTGTAGTTGTATAAGTTGACCTAAGGTTTAAGACATGGCAGGAGATCCCAGACCCGTGTCATGCTCCTCATGTGCGATGTGGGAGATCAGGGACACGTCCACTGTCCCTGGCTCCTTCACTTGCAAGAAATGTGTTCAGTTGCAGCTCCTGTTGGATCGCTTGATGGCTCTGGAGCTGTGGATGGACCCACTTTGGAGCATCTGCGATGCTGAGGACGTCGTGGATAGCACGTTTAGCGAGTTGGTCACACCGCAGGTGAAAGTTTTTTTTTAATGCATTTAGAGTACCCAATTCATTTTTTCCAATTAAGGGGCAATTTAGTGTGTTCAATCCACCTGACCTGCACATCTTTGGGTTGTGGGGGTGAAACCCACGCAAACACGGGGAGAATGTGCAAACTCCACACGGACAGTGACCCAGAGCCGGGATCGAACCTGGGACCTCAGCACCGTGAGACTGCAGTTCTACCACTGCGCCACCGTGCTGCCCTCCGCAGGTGAAAGTTACTGAGGGAGATAGAAAATGGGTGACCAAAAGATAGAGCAAGAGTAGGAAGGCAGTGCAGGTGTCCCCTGCGGTCATCTCCCTGCAAAACAGATATACCGCTTTGGATACTGTTGAAGGAGATGGCTCACCAGGGGAAGGCAGCAGCAGCAAGGTTCATGGCACCATGGCTGGCTCTGCTGCGCAGCAGGGCAGGAAGAAGAATGGCAGGGCTATAGTGATAGGGGACTCAATCGTAAGGGGAATAGACAGGCGGTGGTTCTGCGGACGCAATCGAGACTCCAGGATGGTATGTTGCCTCCCTGGTGCAAGGGTCAAGGATGTCTCGGAGCGGCTGCAGGACATTCTGGGGGTGGGGGGGGGGGGGGTGGGTGAGGGTGAACAGCCAGCTGTCGTGGTGCACATAGGCACCAATGATATAGGTAAAAAATGGGATGAGGTCCTACAAGCTGAATTCAGGGAGTTAGGAGTTAAACTAAAAAGTAGGACCTCAAAGGTAGTAATCTCAGGATTGCTACCAGTGCCACGAGCTAGCCAGGGTAGGAATGTCAGGACAGATAGGATGAATGCGTGGCTCGAGAGATGGTGCAAGAGGGAGGGATTCAAATTCCTGGGGCATTGGAACCGGTTCTGGGGGAGATGGGACCAGTACAAACCGGATGGTCTGCACCTGGGCAGGACTGGAACCGATGTCCTAGTGGGGGGTGTTTGCTAGAGCTGTTGGGGAGGGTTTAAACTAATGTGGCAGGGGGGTGGGAACCGATGCAGGAAGTTGGAAGGTAGTAAAACAGGGACAGAAGCAAAAGGAAGTAAGGGGGAAAGTGTAAGGCAGAGAAGCCATAGACAAAAATCAAAAAAGGCGACAGTACAAGGTACAGTGACTGAGGGGAGCTCAGTGAATAGGCCCAGTAATACTAAAAGGAATAAAACTGGAATAAAAACATTAATGGTAAGCAACGCGGCAGGTTGTTACATGAAGATATGGGTTCAATGACAAGGAAAATTAGGAGAAAAGTTAAGAGGAAATATAACTTAAGAGAGGTTACTGATCGAGATGTTAAGATTCAAAACAGAGGTAAAAAAGCCAACATAAGAGTACTTTACCTGAATGCTCGTAGTATTCGGAATAAAGTAAATGAGTTGATGGCGCAAATCATCGTGAATGACTATGATTTAGTGGCCATTACTGAAACATGGTTAAAGGATGGTCACGACTGGGAGTTAAATATCCGAGGGTATCAAACTATTCGGAAGGACAGAGTGGATGGTAAGGGAGGTGGTGTAGCTCTGTTATTTAAGGATGACATCCGGGCAATAGTAAGGGATGACATCGATGCTATGGAGGATAAGGTTGAATCCATTTGGGTGGAAATCAGGAATAGTAAGGTGAAAAAGTCACTGATAGGAGTAATCTATAGGCCACCAAATAGTAACATTATGGTGGGGCAGGCAATAAACAAAGAAATAACTGATGCATGTAGAAATGGTACTGCAGTTATCATGGAGGATTTTAAGCTACATGTCGATTGGTTTAACCAGGTCGGTCAAGGCAGCCTTGAGGAGTTTATAGAATGTATCCGTGATAGTTTCCTAGAACAGTATGTAATGGAACCTATGAGGGAACAAGTGGTCCTAGATCTCATCCTGTGTAATGAGACAAGATTTATTCATGATCTCATAGTTAAAGATACTCTCGGAAGGAGCGATCACAATATGGTGGAATTTAACATACAGATGGATGGCGAGAAGGTAAAATCAAATACTAGTGTTTTGTGCTTAAACAGAGGAGATTACAATAGAATGAGAGAAGAACTAGCTAAGGTAGACTGGGAGCAAAGACTTTATGGTGGAACAGTTGAGGAACAGTGGAGAACCTTCCAAGCGATTTTTCACAGTGCTTAGCAAAGGTTTATATCAACAAAAAGGAAGGACGGTAGAAAGAGGGAAAATCGACCATGGATATCTAAGGAAATAAGGGAGAGTATCAAATTGAAGGAAAAAGCATACAAAGTGGCAAAGATTAGTGGGAGACTAGAGGACTGGGAAATCTTTAGGGGGCAACAGAAAGCTACTAAAAAAGCTATAAAGAAGAGTAAGATAGATTATGAGAGTAAACTTGCTCAGAATATAAAAACAGATAGTAAAAGTTTCTACAAATATATAAAACAAAAAAAAGTGGCTAAGGTAAATATTGGTCCTTTAGAGGATGAGAAGGGAGTTTTAATAATGGGAGATGAGGAAATGGCTGAGGAACTGAACAGGTTTTTTGGGTCGGTCTTCACAGTGGAAGACACAAATAACATGCCAGTGACTGATAGAAATGAGGCTATGACAGGTGAGGACCTTGAGATGATTGTTATCACTAAGGAAGTAGCGATGGGCAAGCTAATGGGGCTAAAGGTAGACAAGTCTCCTGGCCCTGATGGAATGCATCCCAGAGTGCTAAAAGAGATGGCTATGGAAATTGCAAATGCACTAGTGATAATTTACCAAAATTCACTAGAGTCTGGGGTGGTCCCGGTGGATTGGAAATTAGCAAACGTGACACCACTGTTTAAAAAAGGAGGTAGGCAGAAAGCAGGTAATTATAGGCCAGTGAGCTTAACTTCGGTAGTAGGGAAGATGCTGGAATCTATCATCAAGGAAGAAATAGCGAGGCACCTGGATAGAAATTGTCCCATTGGGCAGACGCAGCATGGGTTCATAAAGGGCAAGTCGTGCCTAACTAATTTAGTGGAATTTTTTGAGGACATTACAAGTGCGGTAGATAATGGGGAGTCAATGGATGTGGTATATGTGGATTTCCTGGAAGCCTTTGACAAGGTGCCACACAAAAGGTTACCGCATAAGATAAAGATGCATGGCATTAAGGGTAAAGTAGTAGCATGGATAAAGGATTGGTTAATTAATAGAAAGCAAAGAGTGGGGATTAACGGGTGTTTCTCTGGTTGGCAATCAGTAGTTAGTGGTGTCCCTCAGGGATCAGTGTTGGGCCCACAATTGTTCACAATTTACATAGATGATTTGGAGTTGGGGACCAAGGGCAATGTGTCCAAGTTTGCAGATGACACTAAGTTGAGTGGTAAACCGAAAAGTGCAGAGGATACTGGAAGTCTGCAGAGGGATTTGGATAGGTTAAGTGAATGGGCTAGAGTCTGGCAGATGGAATACAATGTTGACAAATGTGAGGTTATCCATTTTGGTAGGAATAGCAGCAAACGGGATTATTATTTAAATGATAAAATATTAAAGCATGCTGCTGTGCGGAGAGACCTGGGTGTGCTAGTGCATGAGTCGCAAAAAGTTGGTTTACAGGTGCAACAGGTGATTAAGAAGGCGAATGGAATTTTGTCCTTCATTGCTAGAGGGATGGAGTTTAAGACTAGGGAGGTTATGCTGCAATTGTATAAGGTGCTAGTGAGGCCACACCTGGAGTATTGTGTTATGTTTGGTCTCCTTACTTGAGAAAGGACGTACTGGCACTGGAGGGTGTGCAGAGGAGATTCACTAGGTTAATCCCAGAGCTGAAGGGGTTGGATTACGAGGAGAGGTTGAGTAGACTGGGTCTGTACTTGGTGGAATTTAGAAGGATGAGGGGGGATCTTATAGAAACATATAAAATTATGAAGGGAATAGATAGGATAGATGCGGGCAGGTTGTTTCCACTGGCAGGTGAAAGCAGAACTAGGGGACATAGCCTCAAAATAAGGGGAAGTAGATTTAGGAATTAATTTAGGCGGAACTTCTTCACCCAAAGGTTTGTGAATCTATGGAATTCCTTGCCCAGTGAAGCAGTAGAGGCTCCTTCATTAAATGTTTTTAAGATAAAGATAGATAGTTTTTTGAAGAATAAAGGGATTAAGGGTTATGGTGTTCAGGCCGGAAAGTGGAGCTGAGTCCACAAAAGATCAGCCATGATCTCATTGAATGGCAGAGCAGGCTCGAGGGACCATATGGCCTACTCCTGCTCCTAGTTCTTGTGTGTGACATGATTGAAAAAATTTAACTACATCTTTATGTTGTCCAGGCCAATAAAATGTTTTTGTATTTTAGCTTGAGTTTTCCTTACTCCCAAATGACCCCCCACTGGCACCTCATGTGCAACTCGCAACACCTCCTTTCTATACCCTACCGGCAATACTACTTGATGAACATCTTCCCACTTTTCATCCGCCTGCATATGAAAGGTCTCCATTTTCTCATCAAGATATCACTTTTACAGTAATAAACTCTGGTATACACTCAGATTCCTCTTCTGTGTATGCTTTCTGATACATCCGTTTTATTTTGATATCTTTTTGTTGTAACTCTGCCAATTTTCCTGAACTAAAAATATCCGCCTCATCCTCCACCTGTTCTTGTTCTTTTTCAACCACCTGATCAAAAAACGTTTCTGATAATTGCACTTCCACTTCATCTTCACACTTTGATTTCTCCTCTTGTCTTAACCTGTGACTTTGCAACCTTGTTACTACACAATCCAGAAAAATCCCAGGATATTCGTCCTTCAACACTTCAGTTGTCTGATTTTCCACTGGCTTATCAACCACAGTAGGCATCACTCCCACCTGCGATCCAGCTATATCATTACCAAGATAAACTGTATTCCTGGACAAGCTAGTTTCTTCATTACTCCTACTACTACTTCACCACTTTTCACTGGACTTTCCAATCTTACCTTATATAATGGAACACTACTCCTCTCACCCTGAATTCCACATATTACCACCTTTACTGGCAATATTCTTCCCAAACTACATAACCCGTCATCTCTAACCATTAAAGATTGACCAGCTCCCATATCTCTTAAAATTGTGACTTCTATACCTGCTCCTCCTGATACACATGAGTAAACTTTACCCACACAAGTAAATTCTTTAAAGAGATCTGGCACCTTCTTATCAATCACTTCTTGATCAGGCTGTACAATCTTTTGCACCTCCTTCGCTTCACTTGGGCTTTCCTTTGCCACTTTAACAAACCCCACTGTCTTATCCTGTTTTACCATGTCAGCCTTCCCAGTGCCTTTCTTCAACCACCAACACTGTAACTTTACATGGCCTAGTTTATTACAGTGAAAACATTTGAAACTTTTTATTTCTTTTCCACCCTCCTGGATTTATTTTTTAATCTGAGGTACACTCTCCTTATTATCTCCCATCAGATCAGCTTTGCCTCTACCACTTGAGTATTTCAAATGTCCCCAGTTTCTATCCCTCACAGGTTGAAACTGATGTTGGAAACCAATCTTTTATTTGAACAAATTCATAATCATCTGCCATTTGTGCTGCAAATCTCGCAGCTTTAACCCTCTGCTCTTCCACATGACTTCTCACTACATCAGGAATTGAATTTTTAAACTGCTCCAAAAGTATAATTTCTCTGAGAGCTTCATACGTTTGGTCTAATTTCAAAGCTCTTATCCACCCATCAAAATTACTCTGTTTGATTCTTTCAAACTCCATGTATATTTGACCAAATTCTTTCCTTAAATTTCTAAATCTTTGTCTGTAGGCTTCAGGCACCTAAGGTGGATTTTTTCACCTCCTCATACGTTTCAAATACCTCCTCCAGTAGTGATGCAAACACTTCACTAGCCCTACCTAACAGCTGTGTTTGAATCAGTAATACCCACATGTCCTGTGGCCCTTTCATTTGTTTAGCCACCTTCTCAAATGAAATGAAAACGGCTTCTACCTCCGTCTCGTGAAACCTTGGCAATGTTTGGACATATTTAAATAGATCCACCAAGCCCTCGACTTAGACGCTCTTTCTCTTTATCCTCAACACTATCCTCAAACTTTTCCTATTAAATCTGCAAATTTTAACTGACTGTCATGTTTCATGGCCATTTTTTGAAGTTCATACTCTCTCTCTTTCTTTTTCCTCTCTATCTCTTTGATATTCAAGTTGCTTCAATTCTTTCTCATGTTCCATTTGTTTAATTTGTAACTGAATTTTTTGCCATTTCCAATGAGTCAAACTGTATCTCAGGCAATTTTAAATGCTTAGCCACCACCATAATTACCTCATCTTTTCGCATTTTGTCAGGTAATGTTAACTGCAATGTTTTTGCCAATTCTAAAAGCCTGCTTTTCGTCTCCGTCTGTAAGGTACTGCATGTGACCGTCTCCACCCCCAAAAACTTCAGAGCCTCTGAAAGAGCCATTGCCCACAACACACTCCCTACTTAAACTGAAGTACCATACTTGAAAAAGAACCACAATATGCTCATCCCTCACTTTCTAAGTTCACTAAGCCAATCCAATAGATAGACTTTTATCCCAGACGAGCCCCCAATTTATTATGGGCCAGTGTTTAGAGAACCCCAAAGTTGTATCTCTTTGTACCTAGATTGTTGTATGGAGAGCACACACCCACTCTACAGGTGTGGTACAGCAGAAATCAAAAAGTAGTTTTTAAAGCAAAACATTGTTTATTCTATGAACTCAAGTTAACCATTTTAAAACATACAGTGAACATCTTAGCATCCATCAATTCAAATACAACCCCCAAAGAATACAACACTAAGTAATCCTTACTTTCCTTTTAACATCCATAAGACATAAAAAAAAACCTTTTAACAGAAGCACATCAGGTTTAAATTAATTACAGAGAACAGTTATACTCTGAATTCACCAAATGATCAAGAGATAGGGCGGGATTCTCCCGTACTCGGCGGGGCGGGGGGTCACGGCGGGAGGGAGTGGCATGAACCACTCCGGGTCGGGCCGCCCCTAAGGTGCAGAATCCTCCGCACTTTCAGGGGCTTGGCCCGCCCCAGAGTGGTTGGCGCCCAGCCAGCCAGCGGGATAGGGGCTTGGCGCCATGCCAACCGGCGGCGAAGGGCCTCCACCGGCCGGCACATCCCCACGCATGGATAGAGGGAATCGCTTTCACACCGGGAATGGCGGAGGGCCATAGCCTCAGGTGCGGGACAATAGAGTGTCCCCATGGTACAGGCCCACCCGCGGATCGGTGGGCCCCGACTGCAGGCCAGTCCACCGTGGGGGCACCTCCCGGGGCCAGATCCCCCCGCGACTTCTCAGGAGCCCCGGAGCCCTCCCGCGCCACCAGGTCCCGTTGGTAAGGGACCTACTTTAATTTATGCCGGCGGGACTGGCTACTGACGGGCAGGACTTCGGCCCATCGTGGGCCGTAGAATTCAGGCGGCCCCGGCGCCCATTGAGTCGCGCTGGACCCTGCCATTCTCCGAGGTGGGCGGCACGACTCACGCCGGGCTGGTTTTTGGGGGGGGTGGAAGAATTGGGAGGATGGCGGGGGCGGGATTCACGCCGACCCCCGGCGATTCTCCCACTCGGCAGAGGGTCGGAGAATCCCACCATAGCCTTTAAATGGCAAAGGGAACAACATTACACCTTCTGTGGCTGACTGCAGCTCCAACACCGAAACAAAACATAAAAAACAGACACATCCAAGCTTTTCTCAAAGTGAAACTAAAAAAGCAGAGCCAAAGCTCAGCTCCACCCACACTCTGACATCACTGCAGTAACTTTAGCAGACTATCATTTCTTAAAGTGACATTCTCATGACAAACTTATGAAGATAGACTGGAGAAGTTAGGACTATATTACTTGGAGGAAGGAAGACCGAGAAGAGATTTGATAGAGGTATTGAAAAGGATGAATGGTATGAACAGAGTAGTTAGGGAGAAACTGTTCCCACTTGTGAAAGAATCGAGAACAAGACCAAGAGGTTTCCTGATAGAACCAATGAAGACAGTGAACAATTAAAAAATTCCCTTCAAGGGCAGCACGGTGGCCTAGTGGTTAGCTCAACCGCCTCACGGCGCTGAGGTCCCAGGTTCGATCCCGGCTCTGGGTCACTGTCTGTGTGGAGTTTGCACATTCTCCCCGTGTCTGCGTGGGTTTCGCCCCCACAACCCAAAAATGTGCAGAGTAGGTGGATTGGCCACGCTAAATTACCCCTTAATTGGAAAAAATAATTGGGTAATCTAAATTTAAAAAAAAAAAAAAATTCCCTTCAGAGGCACATTTTCCTTTAGTAACTCCTTCACTGCTATAACAATTCTGTGATTCTGTGAAAATAAGGTTCGCTTTGACTCTGGGAATGAGAGGGGGTTGCTGGTGATCATAAGAGTGGGGGGTGGGGAGGGAGTTTAAAGTAACCAAATATTACAATTTATCTTGTAGACTCTGCTGGCCAACTCACAGACTTGGCGTCACGCTCAAATCACTCAATGGAGATTCACTCCCAGGCTCAGTCTCCCAAAGACTGTCATTGAAAGGGACATGGGGCAAAATGTAAAAGTAAGTGACAATCCTTTAAAATAAGTGATAGTTGGCCAACAAACACCCTCTTAGGGCACAGTACCTGAAGATAGAGAGAGAGGGAATTTGGGAAAATTACAAACAATGCATGAAATATCTCTCAGCCACTTCTTTTAAGACCGTAGGATGCCGGCCATCGGGTCCAGTGGACTTGTCAGCCTTCAGTCATATTCAGCGGCGGACTTTGAATGAAGCACACAGTGCTGCAGCCCATGGTTGGGGTTGGGGAGTGCTGTAGTGGGAACACCAGCAAGAGCCTTTGTAGCTCCAAATTTGCTGATAGGCTCGGTGGGCCTCAGAGCAACATCAGGCTCTGATTGGTGGACTCCCCTTTAGAGCGGGAAAACAGTTTGGAGCAAAGTTTGTGAACTTTAACTGAGTAAAGGTGCAAAGCAGCAGCCAGGTTTCAGGCATTTGGTCTGGTGGGCAGCCTGAGGCAAAGGTGAGATCACCGACCCAACATCAGGGTGCGCATTTACAAAGCCTTCAGCGAGGTGAGGAGGAAGCACGGGCCAACGAGGGGAGTAGCAGGGTGACGCAATCTCTAGGGCAGGATGAGAGGGCAACCAAACAAAAAGGACAAAACCAACAGGCCAGATAGGAGCACACGTGATGTCATCGACCACCTGCGAGGTGAGCAGAGCAGTAGTTGGGAGGTGTGAAGGACAGGCAAGCGCCGCTGTCGTGCGGCAGCCAGCCGGGAGCACACGTGGTAGTTGAGTGTGGGGGCACCGCCCCAGGAGCCAAGAGGTGGACAGAGAAGTAATTGTGGGCAGGGCTGGACATCATTGTGGCGGGGGCCACCATATCACCAGCGAGCGGGACATTGGGCCCCCAAATCAGTCCCCCTGTGGTAATTAAGTTTTCCCAGTACTTTTGCTTCAGTGATAGTTTTGAGTTCACCACCCCGTCTCTCATGCCCACGGTTTTCCCACAGCAAGTACATTTACACAAATTCGTCCGGCTATGTCAAACATGTTTTAAATTATTGAGTAAAATGCCAAAACTCAAAGTTCTCCCTAGACTAACCCGCGCCCTGAAAATAAATCTTGCAAATTCTGTAAACGAAGTACATTCTCCAACCAGCAGGAGCCAGCATCTGCCTCATGAAAAGGGAGATGAAAATATCGGACTATTTATATATGGCTTTTTACTCGGCGTTGTTCTTGTCTGTGTATTGCTGCAGCATTGTTTTAGAATTGTCAATTCCGCCCGGACTGGAAAACACGCTATTGAGCTAATGATAGTAGTGTTTTTTCTCTAAACTTTCCCCAAACTTTCACGTTCCAACCTCACTCAGTCCTGTCAATCAACAGGTTGCCGTGCGACCATGGCTGGGCTTTGCAAATATTCTTGTAGTGTGCAATGCCGCCTCTTTTTTTGCAAATTGAAGCCCTGGCATTTTTAAAGAAAAAGTATGCAACGTGGAATTCATCACCTCTCTATAGCCCCCCATGTATTAAATTTATGATCGAACACAAAGATTTCACACGTCAAGACATGAAGCAAATCCCGAGGGCAACGTGGAATAAATATTAAATGTGGGGGCGGGGCCGACCAATGGACAGCGCCGATTGGCTGGGGGATGAGCGGTTCTGTTGGTGATTGGATGGCTGAGCTGTCAGTCAAGGGGAGGAGAAGAGGCGGCTGCCCTGGGCTGCGCGGATAGTTTGTTGCAGTTTGTCAAGTCCCGGCCCCGAGACTCGATACAGAGTAACCCCGACACCGAGTATACCCGAAACTCGATACAGAGTAACCCCGACATCAAGTATACCCGAAACTCGATACAGAGTAACCCCTACACCCAGATACAGAGTATCCCCGAGTGAGAGTGAGGGGAAACCACTGGGGAGGAGCGGGTAACACCATGACCAAGGAGCAACTCCGGCCGCGGCTCTGTGTCATCGAGAAAGGCTCGAGTGGATACGGCTTCCACCTACACGGGGAGAAAGGGAAGAGCGGCCAGTTCATCCGCCTGGTGGAAGCGGCCTCCCCGGCCGAGCGAGCTGGGCTGCGGCCCGGGGACAAGGTGGTCGAGGTGAACGGGGACAATGTGGAGCAGGACAATCACCAGCAAGTGGTGCAGAAGATCAAGGTGGTCGCCGATGAGACCCGGCTGCTGGTGGTGGACAGGGAGACGGACGAGCTGCTGAGGGCCCGGGGGCTGGTGTGCAAGGAGGAGTACGTCGACGATGGCATCCCCGACACGGAGCCGGGCGAGGGACAGCAGGAGGAACCCGAGGAGAAAACCCCGGCAGCCCAGCCCAAAGCGGCCGACACTGTGTCTCAGAGCAGCAGCGAGAAGGTGAGGTGACGGGCAGGATGCCTGGCCAAAGGGGGCTGGGCATTGCCCCGGGGCAGGGGTGTTCTCAGAAGGTGGGCACTGCCTAGGGTAGGAGTCCTCGGGGCGGGTATGTACAGCAAGTGGATAGGTTGGTTGTCGACGCCGCTGTTCTCTGAGGCTGTCCTTAAAGCTCTAATCTGGAGCAGTTTACTTGTTGAGCCACGAACAGAGGTTAAAGGCTTTAGGAATAGGGGCAGTGGGTGGTGGGGGCAGTGGGTGGTGGGTTGGCGCCAGGGCGTCACAGGGCCCTTGCTAATTGTTTGCACTGGCCAAGAGGCCAGGGTCACTCACTTCGCTTCTCTGTGACACTTAGTCCAGTCTGCTGCTGAACAAAGTGCTCGAGTAGCTTGTGTGCAAGGTGTTGAGACAGCAGGGCACATGTGTCAGCTCGGAACATGGCTGCACCCTTCTGACTCTGCTGATAGGGTCCGAGAAGACAGCAGCAGCCCACTGCAACCTGGGGATAAGGGAAGGGGATTTCGGTGGAAGCCACAGAACGGACTGGCACAGGAACTCCTGTCCTGCTTTACTTGGTAGTGGAGAAAACGTGAGACCAACGATGCTGAGCGTTTCCATGTAGTCTGGATAGAGGAGGGGCTGTTTTCTGCTGGTATCCCCCCCCCCCCCCCCCCCCCCCAGGCCAAAGTGCGGAAGGGGCAGTAATCCTGCATATCAACAGAGCTGCATAATCACAAGTGAATCTTTCATACTTATGCACATGTGGCACAGTGAATGAAAATGAAAATCGCTTATTGTCACAAGTAGGGTTCAAATGAAGGTACTGTGAAAAGCCCCTAGTCGCCACATTCCGGAGCCTGTTCGGGGAGGCTGGTACGGGAAGTGGTTAGCGCTGGACATTGCTCCAGGCATTGAAGTCAGTGTGTGTGCAGCAAATGCTAAAACTACCAATTGGATAGACAGATGTGTGGTGGAACAGCTAACTGCAGGCTTATTGCAGTGGGATCACAATCTGATTAGACCCACTAGAGCTGCTGCTCAACAGAGTGTCAGTAGGTGATCCCCACTGGAGCTTGTTTATTGATCATTGTGTAAAGCACCATCTCTCACGGTATTTTACTGGCTATGTTGGGAGGGGAAAATCATTGGCATTTTTAGCATCAGTCACTTGAAAGTGATTACTTAAAGTTTGTGGATTCCCTCCTCTGGAGCCATGAGCATAATATCCAAGCTGACATTACGGTGTAGTACTGGGGGAGTGCTCCACCGTCTGAACTGCTGTATTCTGAATGTGAAGTAAATTTGAGGCTATGTCTTTCCTCTTGGGGTGGATCCCACAGCATTACTTCAAAGATGAGCAATGGAATTCTCCCTGGTGTCCTGACTGATATTCATCCCTCAAAACAACATAATTAAGAAGTCCATAGATGGACAGGTTAGGTGGATTGGACATGTTAAATTGTCTTCAGTATCCAAAAAGGTTAGGTGGGGTTACAGGGATAGGATGGAGGTGTAGGATGCCCTTTCCAAAGGCCGGTGCACTCTATAGGCCAAATGGCCACTGTCTGCACTGTAGATTCTATGAAAACAGATTATCTACTTGTTCCTATGTTCCAGCTTGTGGATCTGGCTGTCCGCCAAGTGGCTGTCACATTTTATCAGTAAGAGATACCTGGGCATTCCCAGCATAGTTGCCATGTTAGATTCATAGCACAAAACTGCATTTACTATTCACTCATTGTTCACAGGATTGATTCCTATTGAGAAACGGGGAAAGCATGACACTGAGGCAGTAAGTTTTTTTTAATTTTAGAGAACTCAATTCATTTTTCCAATCAGGGGGCAATTTAGTGTGGCCAATTCACCTACCCTACACATCTTTGGGTTGTAAACACGGGGAGAATGTGCAAACTCCACACGGACAGTGACCCAGAGCCGGGATCGAACCTGGGACCTCAGCGCCGTGAGGCAGCAGTGCTACCACTGTGCCACCGTGCTGCCCCCTGAGGCAGTAAGTTAGGAGTGAGTCCCATTACTGGGTAGAACAGGGCGGCATG
Source organism: Scyliorhinus canicula (assembly GCF_902713615.1). Lineage (NCBI taxonomy): Eukaryota > Metazoa > Chordata > Chondrichthyes > Carcharhiniformes > Scyliorhinidae > Scyliorhinus > Scyliorhinus canicula. The sequence continues at coordinate 41,954,263 of NC_052163.1, forward strand.
GTGGCGCAGCGGTTAGTACTACTGCCTCATGGTGCCGAGGACCCGGGTCACTGTGCGTGTGGAGTTTGCACAATCTTCCCATGTCTTTTTTTATAAACCTTTTACTGAGCTATTTATGGTTTTATAACAGCAACAGAAGAAACAATGTACATACAAATATAAACATAGTGCAAAAGCCGTCTTCCACCCTCACAGGTCCCACGTTTACTAACCCCCTACTCTAAACTAAACCCCAACCCCCCCTTCTGCTGACGGTTAATTATCCCCAAAGAAGTCAACGAATGGCTGCCACCTCCGGACGAACCCGAATATTGACCCCCTCAAGTCGAACTTGATTTTCTCCAAACAGAGAAAGCTAGTCAGGTCTCCGATTTCGGGGGCTTTGAGTCCCTCCAAGCTAATAGTATCCGTCTCCGGGCTACCAGGGAAGCAAAGGCCAGAACGTCTGCCCCTTTCTCCTCCTGGATTCCCTCGTCTTCCGACACTCTGCAAATCACCACCTCTGCCCTCAGTGCCACCCTTGTTTTTAACACCTTGGACATGACATCCGCAAACCCCTGCCAGAGTCCCCTAAGCTTCGAGCATGCTCAGAATATATGAACATGGTTCGCTGGTCCTCCCGCACACCTTGCGCACCTATCTTCTATCCCCAAAGAACCTGCTCATCTGGGCCACTGTCATATGGGCCAGGTGAACGACCTTAAACTGTATCAGGCTGAGCCTGGCACATGTTGTGGACGTGATGACTCTACTCAACGCGTCCGTCCAGAGACCATCCTCTATCTCTCCTCCTAACTCCACTTCCCATTTGTGTTTCAGCTCCTCAGTCTCCATTTCCTCCGACCCCATGAGTTCCTTGTAAATGTCAGAAACCCTCCCTTCTCCCACCCACATTCTGGAAACTAACCTGTGCTGTATCCCTCTTGGTGGTAGGAGCGGGAAGGTTGAGACCTGCCTGCGTAGAAAGTCCCATGCCTGGGGGTACCTAAACTCATTCCCTCCCGTCAATTCAAATTTCTCCTCCAACTCCCTCAGGCTGGAAATGTTCCCCTCTATAAACGTATCTCCCATCCTCTCAATCCCTGCTCTTTGCCATCTCCGGAACCCTCCATCTAGCCTTTCTGGGGCAAACTGGTGATTATTGCGGATTGGAGAACAGACTGATTGCCTGCCCCCCCCCCCCCCCCGCTCCAGCATCCCCTTTTTTTTACTCGCGGTGTCTTACCCGCCCATACAAAGCCCAAGATCACTTTGTTGACCCGTTTAAAAGAGGACCGTGGAATAAAGATGGGGAAACATTGAAAGACAAACAGGAATCTCGGGAGGACCGTCATTTTCACTGTCTGCACTCTCCTAGCCAGTGACAACGGGAGCGTGTCCCACCGTTGGAAATTTTCCTTCATTTGGTCTACTAGTCGGGCCAGATTTAACTTATGTAGCCGTTCCCATTCCCGTGCCACCTGGTTGTCTAGGTACCGAAAGCTTCCTCCTACCACTCTAAACGCCAGCTCCCCCAGTCGCCTCTCCTGCCCCCTTCCCTGGATCGCGAATATCTCACTTTTCCCCATGTTCAATTTATAACCCGTAAACCGGCCAAATTCCCGCAGAATCCTCATAATTTCTTCCTCCCCTTCTAGTGCATCCGAAACATATAGGAGCAGGTCGTCTGCGTATAGTGAGACTCTGTGTTCCATCCCACCCCCCCAACCCTGGACCAGTCCCTTGAGGCTCTCAATGCAATTGCCAGTGGCTCTATGGCCAGCGCAAACAGCAGTGGGGAGAGGGGGCATCCCTGCCTCATCAACAGCGACCCCAGTGTCCCAGAGAATGTTTTGTAAAACCCCATTGGGTACCCATCCAACCCTGGGGCTTTACCCGACTGCATGGCCTTCAGCCCATCTGCTATTTACTCCAACCTGATCGGGGCTCCCCGCCCTTCTACCAACCCCTCATCCACCTTCGGGAACCTCAGCCCCCTAAGAATTGCCTCATCCCCTCCGGCCCAGCTGGGGTTCCAACTCATATAACCTGCTTATTAACCCCTGCTGAATCTCCGACCAGGTTCCCATCCCTGTCCCTTACTTTCCCAATCTCCCTGGCTGCCTCTCTTTCTGAGCTGCTGCGCATGCATTATGCTGGCCTTCTCTCCATATTAATAAATCACCCCCTCACCTTCCTCAGCTGCTCCACCGCCTTCCCTGTAGTTAACCAAACTCTGCCTATAGCCTCTGTAGTTCCCTTAAAAGCCCTGCCTCTGGGGACTCCTCATAATTCCTGTTGACCTGCAGTATTTCTCTTATCAATTGGTCCATTTCTGTTTTGTCTGCCTTCCCCCTGTGGGCCCGTATCGAGATCAGCTCCCCTCTAACCACCGCCTTCAGTGTCTCCCAGTGCCCACTACCCCCATCAATAAAGCCCCCCCCCCCCCCCAATTATGACCAGGTCCGGGATCTTCTCCAACATCCTCTTTATGAACACCACATCATCCCAATTTGGTGGGTACACATTCACGAGGGCCACTGGCAGCCCCTCCAGCTTCCCACTAACCATAATGTAACGGCCTCCCACATCTGCAACTATTCTTCCTGCCTCAAATGACACTCGCTTGTTAATCAGGATTGCGACACCTCTAGTCTTGGAATCCAGCCCCGAGTGAAAAACCTGTCCGACCCCACTTCCCACCCGCTTGGACACACACATGCAAAAGAAAAACAATCCTAACACACTTGCCCGAAAGAAACCCAAAAAAAATCAAACTGAAGACCCAACATCTAACATTCACACCTCCATCTCCCATCAGTGCAAATGCAAACTTTAACGCTCACAGCTCTGCAGCAGGCCCCAAATCAATACAGAAGGCATTACAAATAACATCCAAAAACAAAAAACTTTTTTAACAGCGCTGCAGCAAAGTTCAAAGACCTCAGTCCGCCACCAGCCCTTTCCTTCTAGCGAAGTCCATCGCTTCCTCGGGCGACTCAAAGTAAAAATGTTGCTCCTCATATGTGACTCAAGACGGGCCGGATACAGCAGTCCAAACGTAAAAATTTTTTTTTTAGAGTTTGTAATTTTTTTTTTCCAATTTAGGGGCAATTTAGTGCAGCCAATCCACCTAACCTGCACATCTGAGGGTTGTGGGGGTGAAACCCATGCAGAAATGGGGAGAATGTGCAAACTCCTCACGGACAGTAACCCCAGGGCTGGGATTCGAACCTGGGTCCTCAGTGCCACAGTCCCAGTGCTATCCAGTTATCCACTGCGCCACATGCTGCCCATCAGCAGTCCAAACTTAACCTTTTTCTTGAAAAGGGTCGCCTTTATCTGATTGTACCCTGCTGTTCTCCTGGCCACATCCGCACTCAGTTCCTGGTATATATGCAGGATGCTGTTCTCCCATTTACAGCTCCATGTCTGCCCACTGTAAAATACACACTTTGTCCAGACACCGTTGGAATCTCGCCACCATTGCCCTGGGGGGGGGGGGGGGGGGGGGGGGGGGGGGGGGAAAGGGGGGAGAGAGACACTCGCTCGCGAGCGCTCTGAGCCCTGTCCGCCTCCAGGTGTCGGAAAAATGTCCCATCCCCCAGTAACTTCTCGAACATGCCCGCTATGTATGTCCGCTCCTTTGGACCCCTCCGGGATACCAACGATCTCGGGTTCTACTGGCGGGTCCTATTCTCTAGGTCCTCCACCTTCTCCAGGAGCCTTTTCTGCTGGTCTCTCAGCATCCCCACCACCAACTCCACTGCTGTTTGGTGTTCGTCCTGCTCAGTCAGTGCCTTCTCCACTTTCTGGATTGCCCGGTCTGGACATCCAGTCTACGTTCTGGCCGTGCAATCGATTCCTTAATGGGGTCCAAGCATTCCTGTTTCTGCTTGGCGAAACCCTCCTGTATGAACTGCATCAGCTGCTCTGTCAACCGCTGGGTCGTCAAGCCAGGACCCCGGACGTCCGACATGCTTTCTCCCGCTGCAGCCTCAGCTCAAGCCTTCTCTGTTCGTTTATTTCTTCATTTGCTAGCACTTCTGGTCTGCCTCTCCATGTACTGATGTAGGATTCCTCTTCACAATTGCCTCCAGTATCAATTTTCCGAATCAAATCTGACAAAAAAATCGGGGGAAAAGGGTCCAAAGGTCTGACTGAGCGGGAGCCACCAAATGTGCGACCTACTCCTTCATAGCCACCACCGGAAGTCCCAATCCCCATGTCTGTGTAGGTTTCATCCCACAACCCAAAGATGTGCAGGGTATGTGGATTGGCCACACTAAAATTGTCCCTTAATTGGAAAAAAAATGAATTGGGTACTTTAAATTAAAAAAAAAAATGTTGCTGGGTAGGGCAGAGCACACTTTATTTCCTTTTACTGCCTTCACCCAGTGGCTATCCTCAGCCTGGTTGGGGAGCAGTTTTGTTTCCTGATAGAAACTAGGAAGATGGTGAGCAATTTTAAAATATTTCCTTCAGAAGACCATAGGAATATTTTCCTTTATTTAACTGTGACCCAGATATTTAGAGCAGGAGATTCTGCTAGAACGGACTAAAATATTGTCAGACCACAAGAGTACGGAATACAGTTGTGGTCACCACAAGATGAGGATCTTGTGACAGAGGGTGCAGTGGATATTTAAGGATGTTGCCAGGTATGGAAAACTTTAGCGATGGGGAAAAATTGTATAGGCTGGATTAGTTTTTTTTCTTTGGTGCACAGTAGGCAGAGGGGAGTTTTAATTGAGATGTATAATATTATGAGGGGCTTGGATGGCATTTTCCTTAGCAGAGAAGTCAATTACTGGGGGCAAAAATTTTGGAAGTAATTGGTGGAAGGGTTTGTGGAGTAACCTTTTCGCCAAGGCATGATGGGAATCAGGAACTCGCTGCCTCCCATTACGTTGAACAAATAGACTGATATGCACTTGAGGTTCTGTAACCGACAGGGTGATGGTCCAAGAGCCCCCAGTCTCTGGTGCTAAAGCTGCTCACACCAACAGGCGCGAGTGATGTGAGTTGAATCTGGCTACTTCTGCTTTGAAAGGAGGAGCTCCATTAATGCTTTGAATGAATTATTGGGAGAATTGCTGCATTGACATTCAAACTTGCACTGAAATTCATGAGTTTGTGTTCTTGTAAATGGCTCACTTCATTCACTTGAATTCGGTATACCCCATACGAGGCCTCCGTATTTCTCCTCCTGAAATAGAACATAGAACAGTACAGCACAGAACAGGCCCTTCGGCCCTCAATGTTGTGCCGAGCATTGTCCGAAATCAAGATCAAGCTATCCCACTCCCTGTCATTCTGGTGTGCTCCATGTGCCTATCCAATAACCGCTTGAAAGTTCCTAAAGTGTCCGACTCCACTATCACAGCAGGCAGTCCATTCCACTCCTTAACCACTCTGAGTAAAGAACCTACCTCGGATATCCCTCCTATATCTCCCACCCTGAATCTTATGGTTATGACCCCTTGTTACAGCGACATCCACCCGCGAAAATAGTCTCTGAACGTCCACTCTATCTATCCCCCTCATCATCTTATAAACCTCTATTAAGTTGCCTTTCATCCTCCTCCGCTCCAGAGAGAAAAGGCCTAGCTCCCTCAACCTTTCCTCAAGACCTATCCTGCAAACCAGGCAGCGTCCTGGTAAATCTCCTTTGCACCCTTTCCAATGCTTCCACATCCTTCCTATAGCGAGGTGACCAGAACTGCATACAATACTCCAAATGTGGTCTCACCAGGGTCATGTATAGTTGCAGCAAAACCCCGCGGCTCGTAAACTCAAGCCCCCTGATAATAAACATTAACACACTATAAGCATTCTTCACGGCTCTATCCACTTGAGTGGCAACCTTCAGAGATCTGTGGACATGAACCCCAAGATCTCTCTGCTCCTCCACATTCCTCAGAACCCTGCCGTTAACCCTGTAAACTGCATTCCAGTTTTTTCTACCAAAATGAATCACCTTGCACTTATCAGTGTTAAACTCCATCTGCCATTTTTCAGCCCAGCTCTGCATCCTATCAATGTCTCTTTGCAGCCTACAACAGCCCTCCACCTCATCCACTACTCCACCAATCTTGGTATCATCAGCAAATTTACTGACCCACCCTTCAGCCCCCTCCTCCAAGTCATTGATAAAAATCACAAATAGCAGAGGACCCAGCACGATCCCTGTGGTACACCGCTGGTAACTGGTCTCCAGTCTGAACATTTTCCATCCACCACCACCCTCTGTCTTCCATGTGACAGCCAGTTACTTATCCAATTGGCCAATTTTCCCTCTATCCCACACCTCCTTAGGTTCTTCATGAGCCAACCATGGGGAACCTTATCAAATGCCTTACTAAAATCCATGTATACGACATCAACTGCTCTACCTTCATCTACGCACTTAGTTACCTCCTCAAAGAATTCAATCAAATTTGTGAGGCAAGACTTACCCTTCACGAATCCATGTTGACTATCCCGGATTAAACTGCATCTTTCCAAATGGTCATAAATCCTATCCTTCAGGACCTTTTCCATTAACTTACCGCCCACCAAAGTAAGACTAACTGGCCTATAATCACCAGGGTCATTCCTATTCCCTTTCTTGAACAGAGGAACAACATTCGCCACTCTCCAGTCCTCTGGCACTATCCCTGTGGACAGTGAGGACCCAAAGATCAAAGGCACTGCAATTTCATCCCTTGCTTCCCAAAGAATCCTTGGATATATCCCATCTGGCCCAGGGGACTTGTCGACCCTCAGGTTTTTCAAAATTGCTAATACATCCTTCCTCAGAACATCTACCTCCTCCAGTCTAACCTCCTGTATCACACTCTCAACTTCAAAAACATGGCCCCTCTCCTTGGTGAACACTGAAGAAAAGTATTCATTTAACACCTCTCCTATCTCTTCTGACTCCATGCAGAAGTTCTCACTACTGTCCTTGACCGGCCCTACCCTCGCCCTGGTCATTCTTTTATTTCTCACATAAGAGTAAAAAGCCTTGGGGTTTTCCTTGATCAGACCCGCCAAGGACTTCTCATGCCCCCTCCTAGCTCTCCTAAGCCCTTTTTTTTTTTAGCTCATTCCTTGCTACCTTGTAACCCTCAAGTGGCCCAACTGAACCTTGTTTTCTCATCCTTACATGCTCTTCCTTTTTCCTCTTGACAAGACTTTCAACCTCTTTTGTGAACCATGGTTCCCTCACATGGCCATTTCCTCCCTGCCTGACAGGGACATACCTATCAAGGACACGCAGTATTTGTTCCTTGAACAAGCTCCACTTTTCATTTGTGCCTTTCCCTGACAGTTTCTGTTACCATCTTATACTCCCTAATTGCCTAATCACATCATAATTACCCCTCCCCCAATTATAAGTATCAAGGTTAAGTAACAACATTCTTTTCTTGAAATTTATAACTCCCTCCTGTCCCAATAATGTCATCGATGTATCAATATCAATCAATTTCAGATCAAAATCAAAAACCACGACATCTGAGATTTTATTAGAGTGCCCAATTCTTTTTTTTCTAATTGAGGGGCAATTTAGTGTGGCCAATCCACCTACGCTGCACATATTTGGGTTGTGGGGGTGAGACCCACGCGCACACGGGGAGAATGTGCAAACTCCACACGGACAGTGGCCCTGGGCCGGGATTGAACCCAAGATACTATTATTAATTCCTTTCAAATTGCTTTCACCTCAAACAACAGACCTGTCCCCACTAGTCCTGTTCCCAAGTCTTATAGTAACATACCTGTATATCTCGTGTTGATCAAAATGCTCTTCAGGCACAATCCAGTTTTAGGGGGACAAAGACTAACATTCTCCCAATGTTTCTAGTTATGAGGTAATTTAGAGTAAGGTGCACTTTGACCATTGTGCAACCGTGGCTTCATTGAAGCTTTTGCTGTTTTGGAACCTTTTTAGTCAAATATTTTTCCCAGTCATACCTTTTTGAAGTTCGGTCTCTTAATTACAAATTTTAATGACCTGTCAGATTACCCTAACTCCCAATGGCATCAGTCAACTGATCTGTATTTTGCCACTGGGATTTTCAACATTCACTTGACCCATTTCAATGTCATCTTGGTTCAAATCTCTCTGGAAGATTGTGCTTCCAACATTGTGACCCTCACCAATATCTGGTTAGGCACGAACCCACAACTCTGTGTCAGTTGTCACTGAAGTTACACAATTGTTTGACACATTGTGTTCATGCCATTCTGGAGTGTAGCCAGTCAGCTTGAATTCTGGCCAGCAGTCTGAGTCAATTGCAAGCTCGTTACCAATGCTTGGTTTCATGTTTCCAGCAAAGTAGCAATCCATTTCCAATGAATTTAAGCCAGCATTTTTATTCAACACAGCCTATGGTTAGTGTGCCCAGATTTAGAAACTAACCCATTAACTGGTGAATACATACGTTGCCAGCAGTCCTCGCCACCTCCTTCAAAGGCTGAAAATAACCACCAGAGCTGTGTGCAGGCTAAACTACTGAATCAGATTTATCTCCAGCTGAAGTAATATACTGAAGCGGTAAGACCTTCGAATAACTCGGTAATTTAATTATGGTTATGTACTCAAACAGATAGAAAGAATGCCCTCCAATTGGTGGTTGTTACTGCCTCCAGCAGTGAAGAAGTCTTCAGTTCCGTGTTTGGATCCATTCCTGAACTGGGGAATATCTGAGCCTGGCCAATCAGGCCCACTCGACAGCAGATAGAAAGAATGCTCTCTAATTGGTGGTTGCTGCTGCTTCCAGTAGTGAGGAATTCTTCAGTTCAGTGTTTGGGGCCATCCCTGAACTGGGGAATATCTGAGTCCTGCCAATCAGGTCCACAAATACAGGCTGATTGAGACCTCTTTTACATGGAGCTGTGCTCGGCCTGATGTGCTTTGGTGGTTGCGGATGAGATGGGTCCCATCAAATCAGTACACCACCTTTGACGAGTGAATGGACAATTTGCTTAATCAATGCCCACCTTATCCTAACTCCTTTATCATACTTGATTGTAACATTGTCATCACTCTTGTCAGTCTGCATGGAATAACCTCCAGCCTTCCAGCCGCAAAAGTAACTTGAGCATTGTTTTTCCTTGAAACTATCCATCATATTCCTTTTTGTGTGCAAGGACAACACCTGTTTTAACTCCATAAATTAATTTATGTAAAATCAAATAAAAGGCATGGAATACAGGTTTGATTACCATGCTTGGTAGTTGTCCAGATCATGTTCCAGCGAGTGGTATGCCACTGCTTCCTTTCACCGCAGTATAATTACAACCAATATGAAGCAATCCTTTCTACTGAATCAACTGTTAGGTGGTTGAGGGTTTTGGTAATGTTGGGATTGTGCTGAATGGAGAGCTGGGTCTGGCAGTTCGGCATATTTGAGACCCAGTAGCTTTTTGTGACTGTCCCTCTTAAATCCATTTCCTGTTCATGAGCTTTTTAAAAAAAAAAACTGTCTTGTGTACAGTGTTGATAAAAGTTTCACAGTGTTGATTCACAGCGTTGATTCGAGGCTATCATTCAGAACTAAACAATGCTGTTCATGATTCTATTTGCATATGACCGATGGGAGTGTTGGAATGGCGGGAATCCAGCAAATCCCTGAACAACCATGATTAGTTTGATCAGAAATTAATGTGTTTCTTTGATTTGTGATCTTTTTATTATTTTGCCCACTGTTATTGGAATGGGAATGATGTCAGTTGTGACTGTTGAACTAGATTATGTTCCTGTTCTTCATGGGCTTGTTCATTTATAGTTGAATAAATTCACTGATATAGTTTAACTGTAAAATGTTATGCTTTTGAAGACTGGAGAGAGACTTGATGGAAAGTTTGCTGTTTGCTGTGAAAATCCACTAGCTGCCACACTACGGCACCTGTTCAAGTACACGGGGAGAATTCAGAATGTCCAATTCACTTAAGCACATCTTATTGGGACTTGTGGCAGGAAACTGGAGCACCCGGAGGAAACCCGCGTGGACACGGGGAGAACGTGCAGACTTCGCATGGGCAGTGACCCGAGTTGGGAATCGAACCCAGGTTCCTGACGCTGTGAAGCAACAGTGCTAACCACTGTGCTACCGTAGGGTAGTTAGGATCTGCAAACTGAACAGACACGTGATGATGATGTTCATTCTCTGGTGTACCATTGCGGGTTTTAATCAATGCTCCACAGGCTGCTATTGGGTGCAGCACCTGCTCTAATGCCAAGGATAATGGCAGATAATGGCAACGTGCTAATGTTATCAATGAGCAGATCATCTGTTTTAGTGAAGTTGGTTGAGGGATAAATATTTGTCAGGACACTGAGAGAACCTCTCCACTATCTTTGAAATGGTGACTTCTGATCTTTTATGTCCAGCTGAGAGGGGTAGACAAGCTCCTCACCAGAAAGACTGACCCTCAGCACTGGCCGGGAGTGTCTGCCTGGATTTTGTGCTCAAGTCTGGGGAAGCTCGAGCCGAGGTCCAGAGACTGGTTTCTATCTTGTCAGCATTGTCCAGGCTCCATTCCTCTGCTTTGCACAGAGTTGTCTAAGTATAATGAGACAACATTCAGCTCCTTAAAACAGTTGATTTGCTTTAATTTCGCAAAATGATCAGCCCAGCCCTTCGATTTCCAGTGTTGGCGTCTTCTGCATCAAGTAAAAGAAAATGTAGCCTGGAGAATATAATCATTGCTGGCAGTTATTTTAAATTTACCGTGTTCTGCGTAGCCAACTTGTGGATGGCCTGTTTCCTTGGAGCACAATAAATTCCTTGTTTTTTCCCCCCTCTCACTGGGTGTTGTTGCACATTACAACCAACAGGTTGTGGAGTGGGGTCAGTGGAGGAGGTACGTTGGAGCAGTGGGAGCATCGGTTTGGTCCCCAATATGTGATAAACACCGGTTTTCCCCAGGGAGCCTGGATGGAGGGTTTAAGAGCTTCCAGCGCCCGCAATGGCGATTGGACGTGGGCATGTTGACGGATGAGGCGGTGTGTGAGAGAGTAAGGAAGTGTGTGCTGGACTATCTGCAGGTCAATGACACAGGGGAAGTCTCAGCAGCGGTGGTCTGGGAGGTGCTGAAGGCAGTGGTGGGAGGGGAGTTGATTTCAATTCGAGCTCATAGAGACAGGACGGATAGGGCAGAGACAGACCGACTGATCAAAGGGGTCCTACCGATAGATAGGAGGTATGCGGTGATGCCAGGGGTGGAACTGTTAAGGGGGTGTCGGAGGCTGCAGGCTGAGTTTGGGGTACTGTCCACGGGCAAGACAGTGGAGCAGCTTAGAAAAGCAAGGGGGACGCTGTATGAATATGGGGAGAAGGCCAGCAGAATGTTGGTGCAGCAGTTGAGGAAGAGGGAGGCGGCCAGGGGAATCGATAAGGTGGTCGACGGGGATGGGAACCTGGTAGTGGATTCGGCTGGTCTAAATAGGGCGTTCAGGGACTTTTATAGCGGACTTTACCACTCGGAGCCCCCCACGGGGCCCGAGGGGATGAAACGCTTTCTGGGCGGGCTGACTTTCCCAAGGGTGGGCAGGGAGCAGGCGGGTGAGTTGAGGCTCCGATTAGGGCCAAGAAATTTCTGAGGGCTTGAAGGCAATGCAGTCAGGCAAAGTTCGAGGGCCGGATGGGTTCCTGGCAGAATTTACAAGAAAGTTTTGGGGATATTAGGGCCGTTGCTGGTCAAGATTTTTTTTTAAAATTTAGAACATAGAACATAGAACATAGAACGATACAGCGCAGTACAGGCCCTTCGGCCCTCGATGTTGCACCGACATGGAAAAAAAAAACTAAAGGCCATCTAACCTACACTATGCCCTTATCATCCATATGCTTATCCAATAAATTTTTAAATGCCCTCAATGTTGGCGAGTTCACTACTGTTGCAGGTAGGGCATTCCACGGCCTCACCACTCTTTGCGTAAAAAACCCACCTCTGACCTCTGTCCTATATCTATTACCCCTCAATTTAAGGCTATGTCCCCTCGTGCTAGCCACCTCCATCCGCGGGAGAAGGCTCTCGCTGTCCACCCTATCTAACCCTCTGATCATTTTGTATGCCTCTATTAAGTCACCTCTTAACCTTCTTCTCTCTAACGAAAACAACCTCAAGTCCATCAGCCTTTCCTCATAAGATTTTCCCTCCATACCAGGCAACATCCTGGTAAATCTCCTCTGCACCCGTTCCAAAGCTTCCACGTCCTTCCTATAATGAGGCGACCAGAACTGTACGCAATACTCCAAATGCGGCCGTACCAGAGTTTGGTACAGCTGCATCATGACCTCATGGCTCCGGAACTCAATCCCTCTACCAATAAAGGCCAACACACCATAGGCCTTCTTCACAACCCTATCAACCTGGGTGGCAACTTTCAGGGATCTATGTACATGGACACCGAGATCCCTCTGTTCATCCACACTACCAAGAATTTTACCATTAGCCAAATATTCCGCATTCCTGTTATTCTTTCCAAAGTGAATCACCTCACACTTCTCCACATTAAACTCCATTTGCCACCTCTCAGCCCAGCTCTGCAGCTTATCTATGTCCCTCTGTAACCTGCAACATCCTTCCGCACTGTCTACAACTCCACCGACTTTAGTGTCGTCTGCAAATTTACTCACCCATCCTTCTGCGCCCTCCTCTAGGTCATTTATAAAAATGACAAACAGCAACGGCCCCAGAACAGATCCTTGTGGTACGCCACTCGTAACTGAACTCCATTCTGAACATTTCCCATCAACTACCACTCTCTGTCTTCTTTCAACTAGCCAATTTCTGATCCACATCTCTAAATCACCCTCAATCCCCAGCCTCCGTATTTTCTGCAATAGCCGACCGTGGGGAACCTTATCAAATGCTTTACTGAAATCCATATACACCACATCAACTGCTCTACCCTCGTCTACCTGTTCAGTCACCTTCTCAAAGAACTCGATAAGGTTTGTGAGGCATGACCTACCCTTCACAAAACCATGCTGACTATCCCTAATCATATTATTCCTATCTAGATGATTATAAATCGTATCTTTTATAATCCTCTCCAAGACTTTACCCACCACAGACGTTAGGCTCACCGGCCTATAGTTACCGGGGTTATCTCTACTCCCCTTCTTGAACAAAGGGACCACATTTGCTATCCTCCAGTCTTCTGGCACTATTCCTGTAGCCAATGATGACCTAAAAATCAAAGCCAAAGGCTCAGCAATCTCTTCCCTGGCTTCCCAGAGAATCCTAGGATAAATCCCATCCGGCCCCGGGGACTTATCTATTTTCACCTTGTCCAGAATTGCCAACACTTCTTCCCTACGCACCTCAATGCCATCTATTCTAATAGCCTGGGTCTCAGCATTCTCCTCCTCAATATTATCTTTTTCTTGAGTGAATACTGACGAAAAGTATTCATTTAGTATCTCGCTTATCTCCTCAGCCTCCACACACAACTTCCCACCACTGTCCTTGACTGGCCCTACTCTTACCCTAGTCATTCTTTTATTCCTGACATACCTATAGAAAGCTTTTGGGTTTTCCTTGATCCTACCTGCCAAAGACTTCTCATGTCCCCTCCTTGCTCGTCTCAGCTCTCTCTTTAGATCCTTCCTCGCTTCCTTGTAACTATCAAGCGCCCCAACTGAAACTTCACGCCTCATCTTCACATAGGCCTCCTTCTTCCTCTTAACAAGAGATTCCACTTCTTTGGTAAACCACGGTTCCCTCGCTCGACCCCTTCCTCCCTGCCTGACTGGTACGTACTTATCAAGAACATGCAATAGCTGTTCCTTGAACAAGCTCCACATATCCAGTGTGCCCAACCCTTGCAGCCTACTTCTCCAACCAACACATCCTAAGTCATGTCTAATGGCATCATAATTGCCCTTCCCCCAGCTATAACTCTTGCTCTGCGGGGTATACTTATCCCTTTCCATCACTAACGTAAAGGTCACCGAATTGTGGTCACTGTCTCCAAAGTGTTCACCTACCTCCAGATCTAACACCTGGCCTGGTTCATTACCCAAAACCAAATCCAAAGTGGCCTCACCTCTTGTTGGCCTGTCAACATATTGTGTCAGAAAACCCTCCTGCACACATTGTACAAAGAACGACCCATCCAATGTACTCGAACTATATCTTTTCGTCAATATTAGGAAAGTTAAAGTCTCCCATAACAACTACCCTGTTACTTTCGCTCTTTTCCAGAATCATCTTCGCCATCCTTTCCTCTACATCTCTAGAACTATTAGGTGGCCTATAGAAAACTCCCAACAGGGTGACCTCTCCTTTCCTGTTTCTAACCTCAGCCCATACTACCTCGGAAGAAGAGTCCCCATCTTGCATCCTTTCTACCACCGTAATACTGTCCTTGACTAGCAGCGCCACACCTCCCCCTCTTTTGCCCCCTTCTCTGACCTTACTAAAGCACCTAAACCCCGGAACCTGCAACAACCATTCCTGTCCCTGCTCTATCCATGTCTCTGAAATGGCCACAACATCGAAGTCCCAGGTACCAACCCATGCTGCCAGTTCCCCTACCTTATTTCGTATACTCCTGGCATTGAAATAGACACACTTCAAACCACAGACCTGAACACTGCCGCCCTCCTGCGAAGTCAAAACTGTGCTCCTGACCTCTCTACTCTCAATCTCTCGCACCCCAAAACTACAATCCAGGTTCCCATGCCCCTGCTGAATTAGTTTAAACCCCCCCAAAGAGTACTAACAAATCTCCCCCCGAGGATATTGGTGCCCCTCAGGTTCAGATGAAGACCATCCTGTCTATAGAGGTCCCACCTTCCCCAGAAAGAGCCCCAGTTATCCAGAAATCTGAATCCCTCCCGCCTGCACCATCCCTGTAGCCACGTGTTTAATTGCTCTCTCTCCCTATTCCTCATCTCACTATCACGTGGCACGGGCAACAACCCAGAGATAACAACTCTGTTTGTTCTCGCTCTGAGCTTCCATCCTAGCTCCCTAAAGGCCTGCCTGACATCCTTGTCCCCTTTCCTACCTATGTCGTTAGTGCCAATGTGGACTACGACTTGGGGCTGCTCCCCCTCCCCCTTAAGGACCCGGAAAACACGATCCGAGACATCACGTACCCTTGCACCTGGGAGGCAACATACCAAACGTGAGTCTCTCTCGCTCCCACAAAATCTCCTATCTGTGCCCCTGACTATTGAGTCCCCAATTACTAATGTTCTACTCCTTTCCCCCCTTCCCTTCTGAGCAACAGGGACAGACTCCGTGCCAGAGGCCCGTACCCCATGGCTTACCCCTGGTAAGTCGTCCCCCCCACAAGTATCCAAAACGGTATACTTGTTGCTCAGGGGAACGACCGCAGGGGGTCCCTGCACTGACTGCTTCTTCCCAGTCCCTCTTACAGTTACCCATCTATCTCCAGTCTTTGGTGTAACTACTTCCCTGAAGCTCCTATCTATGACCCCCTCTGCCTCCCGAATGATCCGAAGTTCATCCAGCTCAAGCTCCAGGTCCCTAACACGGTTTTTGAGGAGCTGGAGTTGGGTGCACTTCCCACAGATGAAATCAGCAGGGACACTGACGGCGTCCCTCACCTCAAACATTCTGCAGGAGGAGCATTGTACTGCCTTCCCTGACATCACCTCTAGATTTAAAAAAAAAACAAGAAAAAGAAAAAGAAAGGAATAGCTTACCTGATATTACCTCAAACCCTGATCCCGCTGAAAGGTAAGCAAATTTAAAGGCACACTCACCTTCACGACAGGCCCCTGCTCCCGCTTCCCAACCACCGTGGGGTGGGGGGGTTGGTTAGAGGAGGAGGTAGGGTGGGAAACACTCACAAAGTGTTTCGGGTTTAACTGTCACTTGCCAACAGCCCCTCCACAAACCACCTTCAACTTAGGCTGACCGCACTGCACGTATGCAAATTTCCCCAGAACAGCTGCTCAGTAGCTCTGCTCTGCTGCCCTCTGCTGGTTGCTTGCCTTTACTCAAACTCCTTGGGTCTTCTTAGAGTGTCCAATTCATTTTTTCCAATTAAGGGGCAATTTAACGTGGCCAATCCACCTACCCTGCACATCTTTGGGTTGTGGAGGCGAAACCCACGCAGACACGGGGAGAATGTGCAAACTCCACACGGACAGTGACCCAGAGCCGGGATCGAACCTGGGACCTCAGCGCCATGAGGCAGCAGGGCTAACCCACTGTGCCACCGTGCTGCCCTATCAAGGTTTTTAATGAGGTGAGGGACAGAGAGGTGCTGCCTCCGACAATGTCACAGGCCACCATTTCGTTAATATTGAAGCGGAACAAGAACTTGTCCCGGCTGGTTGAGCAGTTTCGGAGATGGGATGCGCTCCCACTATTGCTGGCGGGGAGGGTGCAGATGGCTAAGATAACTATATTGCCGAGATTTTTATTTGTGTTCCAATGCCTCCTGATTTTCATACCGCTGTCTTTTTTAAAGAGGATCAATAAAATCATTTTGGGTGTTGTTTGGGCGGGTAAGTCCCCATGGGTAAAAAAGGTGATGCTCGAGAGGAATCGGGGGGAGGGGGGGGGGGGGGGGGCTTGCCTTGCTAAACTTCAATAATTACCTCTGGGAGGCCAATATTGCGATGGTAAGGAAGTGGGTGGTGGGGAGGGGGTCTGCTTGGGAGCGGATGGAGGCAGCCTCATGCAGGGGCACCAGTTTGGGGGTGCTGATAATGGCACCATTGCCATTCCTGTCGGCAAGATATTCCACCAGTTCAATGGTGGTGGCGCCCCTGAGGATCTGGGGTCAGTGGAGGAGATTTGTTGGTGCAGTGAGGGCATCAGTTTGGTCCCCAATATGTGACAACCATCGGTTCACTCTGGGGCTTAGATGAGGGATTTTGGGCATGGCAAAGGGTGGGGATCGAGAAGTTGGGGGACCTGTTTCTGGAAGGGAGCTTTCCTAGCCTAAGGGTGCTGGAGGAGAAGTTCGGTAAGACAGCAGGGAATGATTTCAGATATCTACAGGTGCGGGAATTTCTGCGCAGGCAGGTACCATCCTTCCCACTCCTGCCACTCAGAGGGATTCAAGATAGGGTAGTGTCTAGGGGATGGGAGGGGGAGCATCTCGGACATCTACAAAGAATTAATGGGGGCGGAGGAGACGCATACAGAGGAGCTGAAGCATAAGTGGGAGGAGGAACTGAGGGGTGAGATGGAGGATGGCCTATGGGCGGAAGTGCTGAGTAGGGTCAACGCGACCGCTACATGCGCAAGGCATGGCTTGATCCAGTTTAAAGTGGTGCACCGGGTGCACATGACAGCGGCTCGGATGAGTAGATTTTTTGGGGTGGAAGACAAGTTTGTCAGATGTGCGGGTGGACCAGCGAACCATGTCGACCTGTTCTGGGCATGCCCAAAACTTAGGGGTTATTGGCAGGGGTTCGCGGATGTCATGACCAGGGTATTGAAGAGAAGGGTGGAAATAAGTGCAGGGGTGTTGGAGGACCTGGGTGTTCAGGAGGAGAGAGAGGCAGATGTTCTGGGCTTTTCCACCTTGGTAGCCCAGTGACGGATACTACTGGCTTGGAGGGAGTCTAAGCCTCCGAAGTCAGAGGCCTGGGTAACCGACATGGCGAGCTTTCTCGGCCTGGAAAAAATATGAAGTTCGCTTTGCGAGGGTCTGTGTTAGCGTTCGCCCGGACGTGGCAACAATTCATTGACTTCTTTGCGGAGAATTAATCACCAATGGGGGGGGTTAGGGTAGTATTAGTGTAGGGGGTTAAATAGGCGGGCCTTGGAGGGGCGGATGTTGGCGGTTGCTTTTTGATTACTGTTCTTTGTACTCTATTGTTTTTTGTACTGTTGGTTGTTTGTTATGCCAAAAATACCTCATTAAAAATGGTTTGTATAAAAAAAAAAGGTTGTGGTGCATTCTTTGCCGATGTGTGATCATGAAAGGAAGGCTAATGTGTGATTTTTGAGTGCAGTGGAACCTGATTGATAGGAATGTAGAGACATGGACTATTTGTGTTTATTCTCTGGCCTCTTCCAATAGAGCAGTGCTTCAATAAAATGTACTGAGCACCTTGGGTTTCTATTTGAGGGCCTATGTCTGTGGATCACAGCAGCGCCATGAAAGTTACCACAGAACTGTTGAGAGTTCTCCCCAGTGGTCTGGTCAACATTAACTCTCAGCAGGGCAGCATGGTGGCGCAGTGCTTAGCACTGCTGCCTCATGGCGGCGAGATCCCAGGTTCGATCCTGGCTCTGGGTCACTGTCCGTGTGGAGTTTGCATGGGTTTCGCCCCCACGACCCAAAAGATGTTCAGGGTAGGTGAATTGGCCAGGCTACATTGTCCCTCTAATTGGAAAAAATGAATTGGGCACTCTAAATTTACATTAAAAAAGAAACAAAAATTAACTCTCTGCAAACACCGGGAACACGTGATATCTATGATATTACCTGGATAAGTGCAGGTCCAATGGCACTTTGGAAGCCCAACATCATTAAGGCAAAGGAGCCCACTTTATTGGCACCCCATCCACCACCTTCAATATTAACTTCCTCCGCCACCGATGCACAGTGGCAGTGCTGTGTACCATCTGCAGCAGCAACTCACCAAGGCTGCTTCGACAGCACCTTCCAAATCTGCAACCTCTACCACCTAGAAGGACAAAGGCAGCAGATGCATGGGAATACCAACACCACCACCACCTGCAAGTTGCCCTCCCAAGTGACAGACCGGCCTGATATGGAACTATATTGCTGTTACTCCACTGTGGCTGGGCCACAATCCTAGAACTCCTTCCCTAACACTAGCTTTCGGAGCACTCCTCCTTCCTTAGGTGATTGAGGACACCCTCATTCATACCTCTTCATTCACCTGAGGAAGGAGCAGCGCTCCGGAAGCTAGTGTTTGAAACAAACATGTTGGACTTTAATCTGGCGTTGTAAGACTTCTTACTGTGCTCACCCGAGTCCAACGCCGGCATCTCCACATCATCCTTCCCTAACAGCACTGAAAGTGTACCTACACCACATGGACTGCAGCAGTTCAGCAGAAGGCAATTTGCCACCTTTTCAGGGGCATTTAGGGATGGGCAATAAATTCTGTTCTTGTCCGCATCCCATAACTGGATTAAACAAAAATTAATTTCATTGCTGTTGCCGTGTGTTCATTTGCTGTCATGTTTCCTGTATTGCATTTTAAAAGGCTACAGGAATAGAGACTCCTGAAAGTTCACATGCAAAAGCTTTGAAGGACATTTTGGGAGGCTTTTTTAAAAATAAAAAGCATGCATGCCCATTGACTTTATTAATAGATGCTGTGCGTAAATAAAACCAATAAAGTTACGTTAACCCTTTGTAGTTCAATGTTTTGGCCTTAGCCTGGGATTTTGTGTTTAATTCTGGAATGGTAAGGCCTTTGACAGGCTATTGAGGAGGCGATTGACTGGGATGGTGTCATGGATGAGGGAAGTAATTTCAATGGAAAGATTGGAGAAGCTGGGATTATTCTTCATGGAGCTGAGAAATTTAAGCAGTGATTTATCAGAGGTCTTCAAAATCATGAGGTTTTAACAGGAAAGATTGTTTGCAGTGGCAGAAGGGTCAGAAACCACTTGGGGAAACAGCAGTGGGTATGGGGCAATTCAGAACTCTCGCAACAGCAACAGAGGCGCAGTGGGCTGAATGGTGCCCTGTGCTGTTATATTGCAAACCTGTGTGTTTTTAGAAAGTGTTGCTGTGGCCCATGAAGAGGAGTTGAGTTGTTTTTTTATGTGGAAACTGTTTCCCCAGTTTCAGCACTTTGGCCCCTGTTGGAGATGGTGCAATGTGCTGAACTATTAAATGAAGTTGAGGTTGTTTACCCAGACTGACGCATAATACAAAGTCCAGAGGTTTGCATGAGGTTATATTTCAAAAGGTCAAACTAAGCAAATTTAACAGCTTGCTATCTCAGCATTAATATGCTGAGGAAATATTGATTTTAAGTATATCTTTTTGCATCATTACTGTGTTAATATTTGTGCAGAATATGATGAGGGGGAGGTGTTGGTGTGTGTGTGTTGGTGTTGCACCAGGAGAGACGGCGTTGACACTCCCTGTTCTGTTCTTGGTCCTCATCACATACTGGCCCCTCTGACCAGGGGTTGGCTACAATGGCTCTTTGGTGATTTTCACTCCTTTTAATGTTCTGCCCAAATGAGCTGACAGGACATTGAAATTAGAACCTAGCGTGCGTGCCTTGGACTCGTACTGGGTCCTGTGGCTACTGGAACTAAGCAGTAAGGGAGCTCCCATTCTTTTCATTAAAGGTGCCATGTCAAGTAGGATACATCAGCAGTCATAGTTTTGCATAATTTGCTGCGTAGTGCCTTCTGGCTTTCAGTCCATATAAGAAATGTTGCTTCATGTTACGGGTGATTTGTTGTGTGGCGTGGTTTGTTACCTCCTGGCTCGTCTATCAGGCACTCTCTTGATTAGCTTCACCTGTTGCAAACTTCAACTCTTCCAAAACTCTGCTGTCCGTTTCCTTGTTTGGACCATGCCCGGATCACCTATTACCCCTATTCCTGCTGGTCCTACACTGAGTACTGCTCTGGCACTGTCTCAATTTTCAAATTCTCATCCTCATTTTCAAAACCATCCATGGTCTCGCCCCCTCCCTATCTCTACAATTTCCTCCAACCTCACAACCTCCAATTCTGACCTTGTTTATCCTCCTATTCCCAACTAACACATTCTATTCTGGAATTCCCTCCCTCCCTCCTCTTTCAGATTGTCCTCAGTTTACCTCTTCAACTAAGCTTTAAGCCTCCATTCCTCATTTGGTTTGATGTTCGTTTTTGTTTGATGGCACACCTATGAACCCCCTTGGGATGTTCCAGGTGTTATGCAAATGCAGTTATTGTTCAAGAGTGTTGATATAATGGAAGTGGCAAAAATGGGAAATTCCGGTTCTGTTTTCCCCCTTTTGGTGACGGTGTCTCGTGGTGAAGTTACTATCTGACGTTGCGGGCACCTGTATCCACTCCTACTGACCTGTACACCAAATGTCAACAGGGTACTCCGTCATGAAGCTCCTTATTGTGGAACTAGATGCTGATCCAGTCCTCACTCTGGACCTGTAGCTGGTCTGGGAATTCTGGCCTCTTTCGCTTGCCTACACTCTTCGGGGGCACAGCTCGGAGCTGTTTCCATACAAGAGAGTGCAGGTTTGACCTGGGAACTCTGCCAATATACAATTTGGCCTGTCTTTATGCTGGATTGCAGTGTAACCCCTTAATCTTTTGCTTTGTATCCATCAATATCCTTGGTTAATGTTATTCAGAGATGTTAAGGTTTGTGTTTATTTTAGACAGAATTTCGGTTAACTTCTCCACAAATGCTGAACATTTTCCACGACAGTCACTGTGGCTGTTTAATATTAACCAAATCCAGTGTACTTTGACATTGTTTGTGTGAGAAGCACTTGTTTTGAAAGGTGGGTGGGTGTGGGAAACCTGGGCTCTTGTTGTTATTTTTTTACTTCACACTCTCAGTTCATACTTAAAAAGGAGTCCCTATGCATTTTGTGTTTCCAGTGTTTCATCAAACACTCCTGAGATAGGTACAGCAGGGGGTTAGATACAAGAATAAAGCTCCCTCTACACTGTCCCAACAAACATTCCCAGGGCCGGTACCGCATGGCGTTAGATTGTGTGTGCTCTCAGAATGTTGTTGAACAATTGGTGCTGTGTGTTATCGTGGTTAATGTGTGTCTGCAATGCCCCAGATTCACACTGATATATTCCAAGAGTATAAGACCTGTGAACAATCTTCCTTTGGCACATTGACAGTACCTGAGTGGGCAGATTGGACCTCCGTTCACAGTCTTGTTCAAAAGAAGATGCCTCTGACAATGCAGCACTCTCTCAGTAGTGCCAATGTAGATTATGGGTTCAGTCTCTGCAGTGATACTTGAGCCCATGATCACCAGAGTACAGTCTGTTACTTAGTAAACCATAGCTGGCGCATTGTCCTTTACATTTCAAATGGGTTTTGTCTGAATTGAGGTTTGCCGCTGTCTTTCTGATTGTGGCTTTGTAATGTGTAATATCAGACATGGCCTGTGCACTTGCTGAGGGGGCGCAGTAAGAGGTAATGGACACTGTCTTTATATCTAAAGGAATAGAGTATAAAAGTAGGGGTATGTTGGGTGACACGGTGGCGCAGTAGATAGCTAAGTTGCCGTTTATTGGGGGAAAAGAAAAGAATTGGATGCTCTAAATTTATACAAAGAAAGAAAAGTGTTGCTGCAACCATAGACGGCATTGGTTGGTGAGACCGCACCTGGGGTACTGTGTACAGTTTTGGTCCCCTTATTTGAGGTTGCTTCCTGTTGTGGCACAATCCAGAAGAAGAAGTCATAGTTTTAGGATAGACGTAACAGATTTTAGGGTGGCACAGTGGTTAGCACTGCTGCCTCCTGGCACAGAGGACCCCGGTTTGATTCCGGCCCCGGGTCACTGTCCATGTAAAGTTTGAACATTCTCCCATGTCTCCATGGGCTTCACCCCCACAAGCCAAAGATGTGCAGGGTAGGTGGATTGGCCACGCTAAATTGCCCCTTAATTAGAAACAAACTGAATTGGGTACTCTAAATTTTTTTTTTAAATGTAGCCGATTTAAAACCGAGATGAGAAGAAATTGCTTCTTTCAAAGAGTCATGAATCGTGGAATACACTACCCCAGAATGCAGTGGATACCGGGAGATTGAGTAAATTCAAGGATGAGATAAGACAGATTTTGAATTCGAAAAGTGTTGAAGGGTTATGGAGAATGGGCAGAAAAGTGGAGTCGAGGATGAAAGGATATCAGCCATGATCGTGTTTGAGTGTAGGAGTGGGCTGAATGGCCTCCTCCTAGTTCTTATGTTCTGAGAGGGTACAGTGAGGGATAGTAGACACTGTGCCCTCGCTGAGGGAGCACCCCACCTGAATTGTTTTTGGGATTTCCAGATGTAGGTTTGAGGTAAGGTATAGTTGAAACCAGGCCAGTCCAGCTCCAATCTGTCTGTATACAAGGAGATGTCCATTCCTGTCTGAGCCCAGCTATAAGTGGCTGAGTATTTGATGCATCATGATTAATGGAAATGCTGAATTTCCTGCTCTTTTACCCTATTGATTCCACCTACTATATGCAACCCCATCATCATCTCTACCTGAAGTTACTGCCCTAGTGTTGGGGGTGGATTTGGGAGAGGGGAGTCACAGTCCGACAGCTCATGAGTGCCCCCACCCAGTACAGTGGGTGCTGGAATACTAGTGGCACCCCACCCAGTGGTATGGGTACAACAATACTAGTGAGGGGTCCAGCGTCTCTAGAATCCTCTGTTGATTCACAATGATTTTATCCCCAGTTTCAGTGAATATCTAGTTAAAAGCCATGTCAATTGAGACTACTGAGTTTTTAGTGTATTGTATGTTCACCTGTGGTTTATTCCTCTTCTATGTATTTGATAAACTTCCTGCAGCATTCTGCGGCACACGCTTTAACTTCTCAGTTGAGAGTTTATGCAACCCTATGTGGTTTCCGATGAAACGGTTGAGGCACAAAGTTTAGTGATGCAGGTCAGCTGACCCCAGAATTGCTTTTTATTCGACTCGAACGACGAAGAGTCAAACTGAAACCGCAAGAAACTTCCCGAGTGACTGCACAGGGCATTAGCAGAGCCATGAAGAGAACATGCTCAAACACCCTACCCGTACAGCTTTAATTTCAACACTGCAAGCAGCAGAATTACACTCCACATCCGCACCTTCCAATCTTCTGCCACTGTTTACTTCACACATCACTGCACGTGATGGAAATCAGCTTTAGTACAGATTAAAGAAAAGCCTTTCATGCTGCTTCTGTCAAACTTAATCTAAACATTCAGCAGGGGCTTAACAACAATAACAAAGGACTTGCATTTATCTAGTGCCTTTAACAACTCTTCTCTCAAAAGCCAAGGAAATACTATTAAAGTGTAGTCACTGCTATAATATAAGAAATGTGGCAGCCAGTTTATACCTGTACACACTAATGTCCTACAAAGAGCACTGTGGTAATGACCAGATCATTTGTTTTCTTGACATTAGTTTGAGAGGTAAATATTGACCTAAGGAGAAGTCCCTTTGCTTCTCTTTGGAAAAAGTGCCTTGTGATCTTTTACATCCATATGAAGGGGGCAAACAATGCCTCAGAACACCATCTCATCTGAAAGACCGCCAACAGTGCAACACTTCCTCGGTACATTATTTTAAATTTAGAATACCCAATTATTTTTTTCCAATTAAGGGGCAATTTAGCATGGTCAACCCAACTGACCTGCACATCTTTGGGTTGTGGGGGGTGAAACCCACGCAGACACGGGGAAAATGTGCAAACTCCACACGGACAGTGACCCGGGGCTGGGATCGAACCTGGGTCCTCAGCGCTGTAGGCAGCAGTGCTAACCACTGTGCCACCCACTCCACTCAGTACAGGGCCCCTGCTGGTGTCTGGTGGGTGGGGCCCGGGTCAGGTTCTCTTCAAGGCTGGTACTTTGTACCTAGGCCCTTTAAACAAGTGACGGTTGAATATAGTCCCATTTGTGCCTATCCGTCTTGCACTCTTTCTACTTAAATTTTGATTGCTTTATACACGGGTTGCTGAATGTGCAGGAGGTAGGCTAGTGTGTGGAGATAAGTTGAAGGTGTGGTTGTTTGAAATAAATTAGTTTGTGGGGGTAATACATTCTTGTGGAGTATGTGTGGTGTCGTATGCCAGATTTATTGTGCTGCTAAGTTTTAATAAAAGGCCTGGGTTGTGAAGGTTCCTCTGGAGACTGTGGCCCATGTCAGTGTTTGATGTGGTGGTGTTGCCACCTTCACACGCGAGGTGTTGAATTGAGAAAAGAGTGTGTTACTACAGTTGAATGTTGTGACCATTCAATTTATTTGTAGCATTAGTGAATGTGCGGTGGGTCAGAAGCTTCCGCAGACAGAGAGAAATGTAAATGCAACACGGAAGGGGCAATAACCTTGCACATAAGCAAATTATTCCAGGTGCACCTTGTTCCTATGTCTGTTAAACCCATTTTCCTTCATCCACCGAACTCTGGTAGTAGTTCCACAACTTCTCAATTCATTCTGTGAAAAAGATTATCCTATTGGGTTCTAAATCTGATATTTTAATCTGGTGTCTCTATGCTCCCTTGTAAACCCTCAGTTACTGAAAATAGTCACCGCTTCTATTTGCAATGTTTCCATCCTTTCTTTACCCTAAACAATTATATTGCAGCGAAATTTACGTTGTTCCAATGACGTCCCGTTTTTGCTTTGTTTCCGTATTTCTTCATAACCACATGCCGCTTGAAAAGAATCTCCCAAAAGTTAAGGCTGGGAGAGAACATGACTCAGTGCGTGAATCCCAGTCTGCTCGCTCTGCCGACTGCTAATTCATAGAATCCCTACAGTGCAGAAGGTGGCCATTTTCTCCAGTGTGTCTGCACCAACTCTCTGAAAGAGCACTCCATCCAAATCCACTCCCCCATCCTATCCCATCAACCCGTAACCTAGCTTACACATATTTTGAACACTAAAGGGCAATTTAGCATGGCCAATCCACCTAACCGGCACGTCTTTGGACTGTGGGAGGAAACTGGAGAACATGGTGGAAATGTACGCGGACACAGGGAGAACGTACAAACTCCACATAGTCAGTGACCCAAGACCGGAATTGAACCCGGATCCCTGGCGCCGTGAGGCATCAGTGCTAACCACTGTGTCACCATGCCGCCCACATTCAGGGTGGTCACTGGTTTGATCTCATAAAGCTGCAGGTGGGCATGTGTTAAGCTTGCTTGCTATTGTGACTCAAATCCAAATCCTTCCATGGGTTTATTTCTAAAATTCACTTTGCCGGAAGATAGAAACACAAGATCATTTAGTCCCTTGTACCTGTTTTGGCCTAACCCAGTTAAGACCTCTGGATAACAAATCGGCCAACAATAAATCTAGCGTCAATTGCTGTTGGCAGAAGAATTCCAAATATCTTCCAACAAGTACTCCCCTGCTTACAGAAAGTAGCTCTCGCCCTCCCTTTCGTGTAATATATCCTTCCTAAGGTGTGCTGTCCAAAATGACTCATCCAGCTGAAGTCTAACCAGGACTTTGAAAAGGTGAACCATCAATTCCACCACCTTGTATTCTAGTCCATTTGAGATATAAAAGCCAAGATTCAGCCAGAACTGCGAGGGCCTGTGGGAATCCTCATACACTCACGATCCAAATAGCTACTGGGCCTCATCATTGGTCAGCTAGCCAAGGATGACTGTTCCTGATGCTGTAGCCAGTGTTCATTGCCCTATGCTGGCTGTACCCTGGCCTCTGCTTCCGCTGTCGGAGGGTGGGCCTCTGCTCCCGCTGTCGGAGGGTGGGCCTCTGCTCCCGCTGTCGGAGGGTGGGCCTCTGCTCCCGCTGTCGGAGGGTGGGCCTCTGCTCCCGCTGTCGGAGGGTGGGCCTCTGCTCCCGCTGTCGGAGGGTGGGCCTCTGCTCCCGCTGTCGGAGGGTGGGCCTCTGCTCCCGCTGTCGGAGGGTGGGCCTCTGCTCCCGCTGTCGGAGGGTGGGCCTCTGCTCCCGCTGTCGGAGGGTGGGCCTCTGCTCCCGCTGTCGGAGGGTGGGCCTCTGCTCCCGCTGTCGGAGGGTGGGCCTCTGCTCCCGCTGTCAGAGGGTGGGCCTTTTTATCTGAAGTCTGTATGACTTTGGGATTCTGCTCTAGGTCCGTGCTCTCTGGCTGTGCACAGGAATCGGGTGGGAAGTGCCTTCACATGCGATGTTAGAAACTCTGATCCAGGTCATGTATTTTTTTTTTCAGTTGCTGTGCTTATAACATTTGAAAAGATTTGATTTTGTTTGATGTTCCTTGGTTGATTTGTTTGCCCAAAGTTCTTGTGCAGAAAGTGATTAGGAAATCCTTTTGCGATAAGCAGTTTAAACTTCATTCAAATCACAGGACGCAATGGTTCCTGTGTTCAGAGGGCGGCAATCTGGGGAGGTGGTGTGGGGGTGGATGCTGTGGGCGATGTCTTATTTATTAATAAACTTTCATCGGTGTCCTCTCTATCTCTGTAAACTGCACCCAAGACACTCTTTGAGATTTCTGCACTCTTTGAATTCTGGCCTCTTGAGCATCCCTGATCGTTGCTCCTCCAATGGTGGCCGTGCATTCAGCTGCCTGGGCCCTAAGCTTTGCAGCACCTTCCCTAAACCCCTCTACCCCTCCCTTTCCTCCTTTTAAAATGCTCCTTAAAACTGACCTCGATGACCGGGTTTGATCACCTGTCCTAATGTACCTATGCGGTTTAGCGTCAAAGATTTGGCTGAATGTTTCTATGAAACATCTTGGGAAGCTTTGCTACATTAAAGACACTAAATATAAATGGGCATTGCTGTTACCAAAGTCCCATAGATGGCAACAAAATACATTTTTACTGGATTGACAGTCCTGAGATAACTAGGTTGTGAAGATTAGGTACCCATGTTGAGTCTTCAAGAGATTGAAACTTTAACCTGCAAGTTGGGTATCATGCACTTCCAGCCATCATCCCCTCTTTCAGCCAGTTCCTATATATACACAGGTTAGCCCCCGACCTACAAGTAAACACTAATTGACATGATTTGTTTTGGGTGTTGGGTGAGGGATAAATATTGGCCGAGACACAAGTGAGAACGCCACCTGCTTTTCTTCAACGTAATGCCACAGTATCTGTTATGTCCACCTGTGATGATAGGCAGTACTTTGGTTTGATGTCTTGCCTGAATGGCGGTATCTATGATGGCGCAGCATTAATACCCGATACAAATGTCAGCTGATTATGTGCTGAGGTCTCTGAACCTCGTGTCCGACTGGGTTAACAATGCTCCCCACAGCTGATTCTTACTGTTAGATGAATGTTGGGCGCCTACTGCTCTGGAAGAGCTTGGCTAACTTAGCAGAGCTATTGAATTGAATCAATGGGGCTATTTTGTGAATCTATTGCTTCTCTTCGTTTTTGAATTAATTCTCTCTCTTCTTGCTGATTCTTTCCATCCAATTCTCGTGACTCGGTACCATGGTTACATGGGCAGTAGTTCTTCCTGTCTGCGATGAGGTGATGATTCTGGGCGGCTGACTGAATCACGGAGTTGGGCGGCACGGTGGTGAGTGGTTAGCACTGTTGCCTCACGACGCTGAGGGCCTGGGTTTGATCCCAGTCTCAATTCACTGTCTGTGTGGAGTTTGCACATTCTCCCCGTGTGCGTGGGTCTCGCCCCCACAACCAAATGTGTGCAGGGTAGGTGGATTGGCCGCACTAAATTGCCCCGAAATTGGGAAAAAAAATTGGGTACTCTGAATTTAAAAAAAAAAAAGAAGAATCGCATCGACTCGTCTGCCACCTTTAAATATTCACTCTCTCCACACCGATGCACAGTGGCAGCATTGTGCACCATCTACAAAGGCTGTGTTTGGTGCCAATGCTGGACTTGTGCAGCCTATTTTGTTGCTTCATTACGTCATAGAGAACAGCGGAGTCGGTAGCGGCCAGGATCAAAAATGGCGCTGCTCAGATAATCATCTGTGGTTTCTCCCCTTGATCCAGTTGCTTTGACTTATCAGGCAGATCTGTTAACTTTCTTTCATCCCTGCATCTCCACTTTGTATTTAAATACAACATTCTTATTCATTCTTTGTCCATGTCAACTTAATTTGTTATAGTCACATAAGTAACGAGTAATATAATGATTTTGCTCCTTTCACTATTAAGAGTCGGTTTTAGCATTTGCAAATTAATAATAGTCAAACATACTTCAAGTTTTGCATTTAATTTACAAGTTTAAACTGAGTCCATCCTTTTCCACTTCTCAGGCTGCAAACTTTGCAAAATGGGAATCATCCAAGACGTCGAGTGTTATTGATAAATCTTTTTTAATTTAAAGTACCCAATTCATTTTTCCCAATTATGGGTCAATTTAGTGTGGTCAAACCACCTAGCTTTTGTGTTGTGGGGCGAACCCACGCAAACATGGGAAGAATGTGCAAACTCCACACGGGCAGTGACCGAGAGCCGGGATCAAACCTGGGACCTTGGCGCCGTGAGGCAGCAGTGCTAACCACTGTGCTGCCCGATCAATCTTTTCTAAACAAAACATGAAAATATAGTACATGTGAGTTTTGAGGTTTGCTAATAGTTTGGGGACTCATTTCTGTCAGCTTTTCAGAATTTGCAGATACTTTCATTAAAACACCACAACAAAAAAGGTGCAAGTCCAGATAATTGTTGTATAAGCCTGCATGCTGTGACATATTTAAATATTTTTGTAATCTAAATTTAAATATTAGTTGGATTAGTCACATTTGTGATTATTGTAATGGGACTGTCAAATAACCCCAAATGCCAAGCCATCTCTAAAGATTACAGGGAAGCAGTCTGGGTTCCAATTGATATAATTATAAGCTGGGTAGATGTTTGTTTTCACATAACCAGCAAAGGATAAGACTGCAGCCCTTTAATGTTTCCATTAGCTGGATTTCATTAACATCATCGACTTGATAATTTCGCCAACCTATACACCAGCTCTGTAAAGTAACCACGGCCCTTTTTTTAAAACAAATTTAGAGTACCTAATTCATTTTTCCAATTAAGGGGCAATTTAGGGCGGCCAATCCACCTAGCCTACACATCTTTGGACTGTGGGGGCAAAACCCACACAAACACGTGGAGAATGTGCAAACTCCACACTGAGAGTAACCCAGAGCTGGGATCGAACCTGGGACCGTGGCGCTGTGAGGCAGCAGGGCTAACCCACTGCGCCACCATGCTGCCCTCCACGGCCCTTTTTAAGCTGGAGGTGCAGTGTGTGGTTTGCAAGGTGTGAGCAGAGTCTGGAGCTCAGTCCTGTTAATCACTCATTGCTCTTTTATCTTTCTAGCTATGCTATGAATGTTTAAAGCATCCCTCTCAAAGTAATTTTAAGGCTGCAGATGTGCTTTTTGTGTTGGTGCTGAACTGCTTATTCGCCATCATTTACAGAAAGGGGGATGGATGCCGAGTTTGTAGATGTTAATTTGCACGCAGACCGTTTAAAATGTGCAGTGAGAAAATAAAGAGAATAAAATGAGCTGCCTAGGCCTGCAATAAGTTATGGGAAAATCATGAGGATGGAAATTAATGCATTCAATAAGTAATTAAATTCACAGTAATCATTCCTTTTACTACCTCAAGTTCATTGTAACCAGTAACAATTTTAGCTTCTTACAGGTCAGTGATGATATGATATCAACTCTGTCATCGGGAAATAACTTGGTCTAATCTGCATCAGATGTTATATTGATGTTATTTCCCATTTATATTCTGGGCAGGGAACAGCAATAGCCTTTTGAGATTTTATTGAATAACTAATACTAAAAGTGTTCTAAGCTCTTGGGTTGGCCAAGTGTGCTTCTAAGATCCTTTGTTTTGTAAAGAGGGCTTTAAGTAATGCATTTATAGGGCAGAGGCACTTCCTTTGGACATGTTCTCAGTAGTGTTTGAAAGGTTTAAAGCTGGGTTTTATTCCGCCACTGAATCCCAATAATTTAAAAAAAATAAATTTAGAGTATCCAATTCGTTTTTTTCCAATTAAGGGGCAATTTAACATGGCCAATCCACCTAGCCTGCCCATCTTGGGTTGTGGGGGCGAAACCCACGCAAACACGGGAAGAATGGGCAAACTCTACACAGACAGTGACCCAGAGCCGGGATTCGAACCTGGGACCTCGGCGCTGTGAGGCAACAGGGCTAACCCACTGCCACTGTTTATTACTGAATCCCAATAATGCCTGTATATTGAAAGCTGGCTTGAGGTGGCAACAGCTTGTAGCCTAGCCCTTAAAACATCTATTTTCTTTTCCTGACCTTCTAAGTCGAACATGTTTGACTACGTTTTGAAAAGCAATGTGAGATTTTCCCTCTTATTTGTTAACAGTCTCTTGCAAACAGCTCTGGGGCTTCAGAACTATTCGCGCATGCACAGAGGTGTAGTGCAGGCTGGGAGCAGCGGAATGATGGCATTTCCTTTCCGCGCACATGCAGGTCATTGCGCATGTAGAAACCTTGTGTTGGCAGGAGTTAGTGATATGCCAAGGCTTCTTCAACAGCACCTTCTAAGCCAGTGACCTCTACCATCTGGAAGGACAAGGTAGCAGATGCATGCAAACTCCCAACACCCGAAGGTTCCCCTCCAAACCACACACCATCCATTGACTTGGAAATAGATAGGCATTTCTTCATCATTTGGTCAAAATCATGGCACTCCCTCCCTAACAACACTGTGGGTGTACCTATATCACATGAACTGCAATGGTATAAGAGGCCGGCTCATCATCACCATCTTCGAGGGGAAACTAGAGGCGGGCAATAAATGCTTGCCTTGCCAAAGGCATCCGCATCCCATGAATGAGCAGAAAATAGCCTGCACCTGATGCGATGTTCCTGCCCCACCAGGACAGACTGTATCTGAGTTGATCCCTGTTTTCATTACTTCCCTTTTCACAAAGAGTGAGTTAGATTAGGCACATCAGTGAGGGGTGCTGGGGAAACAGGGTTGTGAGCTCCTTGGATTCTGCACATTGCTCTGTTCACAGTGGGAAGTCTGTTGGTGGAAGAAAGCCTTTGAAGAAATGCAGGAAATAAATTGCACGATTTAGCTTTGTGCACAATGGGGGGGACCCTGTAAATAAGGCATCTTATTCTGCCTGTGCCTCCCATGCCTAGTGTTAAGGAAATCTATGTTGTATATCAGAAGAGCCTGTGGCTTGAGGGAGAGAAAGAAAGTGACATTTGCATCTACATGATACCTTTCATGACTTAGAATGCCCAAAGTACTTCCAGATAATTAAGTATTTTGGAAGGGCAATCATAATGTCATAGACCAGAAATCGTTTCACACACAGCAAGATCCCATAAACATCAATGTGATAAATGACCAGATGGAATCTATTTGTGTTAAATAGGGATACATATTGGCCAGGACATTTGGGGAGAGATTTAGATTTAGATTTAGATTTAGATTTAGATTTAGATTTAGATTTAGATTTAGATTTAGATTTAGATTTAGAACAGTACAGCACAGAACAGGCCCTTCGGCCCTCGATGTTGTGCCGAGCAATGATCACCCTACTCATCCACCCTATACCAGTAACGACCCCCCCCCCCCCCCCCCCCCCAATTAACCTTATTTTTTTAGGACACTAAGGGCAATTTAAGGACACTAAGGGCAATTTAGCATAGCCAATCCACCTAACCCGCACATCTTTGGACTGTGGGAGGAAACCGGAGCACCCGGAGGAAACCCACGCGCACACGGGGAGGACGTGCAGACTCCGCACAGACAGTGACCCAGCCGGGAATTGAACCTGGGACCCTGGAGCTGTGAAGCATTTATGCTAACCACCATGCTACCGTGCTGCCCCATGATTCAGAAGGATGCTGAAGACTAGAAAATGAGCAGGTCAAGCAATATCTGTGGAGAGAAATCATTCCAGAAGATATAGAATTGAATAGATAGGAACAGAATTAGGCCATTCGGCCCATCGGATCTGCTCTCCTATTTGATCATGGCTGATATGTTCCTCATCCCCATTCTCCTACCTTTTCCTCATAGCCCCTGATCCCTTTATTAAGCAAGAAATTCCCATATTAATCCCGTATTAATCAAGAACACCAGAATTGTGCCTGAGGTGTTGTTACCCACAGACTAAGAGCTGGGAGGTGGAATTAGACAGAATAGTTATTTCTTAGAACATAAGAACCAGGGTAAGTGGATTGACCACGTTAAATTGCCCCTTAATTGGAAAAGAAGAATTGGGTACTCTAAATTTATTTTTAAAACTTAAGAACCAGGAGCAGGTGTAGGCAATTTAGCCTCTTGAGCCTGCTTTACCGTTCAATACGATCATGGCCTCAATGCCACCTTCTACCCATTCAGGTTCATATATCACTGTCTCATGCTGTCTCTCACTTGCTCGCTTTGATTTGGAGCATTCACAGTATCCTGTTTTGTTTGTTGCCTGGTATGAGGAAGAAGAAAAAGACTTGAAAAACTGGCTCTGTTTTCATTAGAACAACACAGGTTCTTTTCCAACAGTGGAGAGATAGAAGCAAACCTTTTAACGATTTCTATGGGTCTAGGATCAGGGCTTGGGGAAATGCCAGAGATTTTGAAAAGAGAATAGGTGAATCATCAAGAGTTGTGAATTTATGGATCTTGGTCCCAGGGTAACATGATGAAGCATAAATTAAGTCAACACTGGAGAGTAGATTGGACAGGTGGATAATGAAAAGCGATTGAAGGAACATGGAGACAGGATGGGTGAATGAAATTAGAGCATTTACTGACTGGTGGGTAAACGCTGTGATGAACCAATGGGCCAAGTGGCCTCTTATGTTGTCATTTAAAAAAATAAAATAAAATTGAGTACCCAATTTTTCCAATTAAGGGGCAATTTAACATGGCCAATCCACCTACCTTGCACATCTTTGGGTTGTGGAGGTGAAACCCACCTTTAATGTTGTCATGGAGACGCATTTCTACAGAGCATCAAGCTTCTTGACCGAATGAGTTAGTGCTCAAAACTGAAGGTTGGGGTCAAGGGCTTGTCCTGCACAGCGTTCCTAGAACCCTATCCTCCACCTCCCATAAACTTCTTAATTCTTCCCAGAACAGAAAACTCAAACCAAACCTCAAACCTATTCTGAAGCTGGCAAGTTTTTAAAACTCAAACTTGCCAACCACTTCCTGAATGCGATCTTTTACATTTTCTTGTTGGACCCAAGCAGTTTAAACTTTGGCTTAAAATGTTAAGACTTGGGAGTAAAACAGATTCTTGTGTGTTCGGAGTGAGAAATATAAGAGTGCAGATTATCTGAGAGATTCCACGGCTCCGTTTCTTGTTCCAGTGTCAATTTCAAAATATTGAAAATTTTAAGGTAGTAAACAATTGTGGATTATATTGTAATTATTAATATTAGTGCCACAAGGGAGTAATTACAAAACTGTGTAGAACAATACACTCAGACCATAACCCACTCCTGCTTATTAATTTCTATAACATACTGTGCCGTGGGCAGCACGGTGGCGCAGTGGTTGGCATTGCTGCCTCACGGCGGTGAGGTCCCAGGTTCGATCCCGGCTCTGGGTCACTGTCCGTGTGGAGTTTGCCCATTCTCCCCGTGTATGCGCGGGTTTCGCCCCCGTAACCCAAAGATGTGCAGGGTAGGGGGATTGGGCACACTAAATTGCCCCTTAATTGGGGAAAAAAATTAATTTGGGTACTCTAAATTTATATAAAAATAAAAAAAAAACATACTGTGGCTCTATTTCACTGATGGGTACATGTCTGTCACTGTATGACTGTTGACTGGGACCCTTGTTCCAGTCGATTGGTAGACACAATACCATTAACTTTGAATCAAATCTCTTCTTTATTGAACACAGTACAAAATCCCAAGCTTATCACTACTACGAGAGGTTCTGTCATACACTTCATATATACCTTCCTTTGCTGACACTGCAAGCATAGGTTTAACTATTAATACTTATCCAACTTCTGGAGGACATCATCACCCAATCGCACTGGCCATGCACAAGTGGGGGATCAGACTCTGTTTTCAAGATGGAAGCTTGAGGCTTCTTCCTTTTGCGAAGTTGTTCCACAAGGTTCTCCTTACACTGATCTTGCTGGCACTGATCTCATGCTACCAGTCATGTGTACACTGGACTGCACAAATCAATCAGTGTATTTTCTGGACATGCATGTTCAAAGAGTTGTGACTCTGGGGTGGAATTTCTTCTCGGGAGCATGACGCACAGGGGTCTTTGTTTGATCACTGTCTGTCCAAGGTATTGCAACAGCTATTGTTCAATCAGCTCCTGTGTTCACTCCCTGACTGTTGTAACTTTAGCCATATTTCCTATTAGGCTTGGGGCCAGGGCTACATAACAAACACAGGGGCGTGGATACTAGGAGTAGGCCATTTAGCCCCTCAAGCCAGCTCCGCCTTTCAACTAGAACATGGTTGATATACCTCCACACCATTTTCCCAAGCTATCCCCATGTGCCTTGATGTTGGTAATATTTAGAAATCTATTGTATGTGTGAACATGCTCAATGAAGTATCCTCCACAAGTCGCTGGGCAAAAGATTCCCCACCCTCTTGAGTGAAGAAATTCCTGGTCATCTCGATCTTAAATGGCCTCCTTCTTACTCTGAGACTGGTTTCCCTGGCTCTGGACCCTCAGCCAGGAGAAACATCCCTCCTGCATCTAGCCCTGTCAGCCCTGCCAGATATATGTACACTTCAATGAGCCCACCTCTCCTTCTTTGTGCTGTGGCGTTTAACCTTTTTGTGTAACACATTTCAATTTTTTTCTCACTCGAAGGACCAATGGGCAAATTTGGCACACAATGAAACACTAATTTAAAAAGAAAAGTTGAGGAATGAAGCCAACGTAAGCAACTTCCTGAGCCAACCTTTGTCAAAGCAGTAAATTAATCATTAAAAATGTCGTAAAAAAATAAAGATGCCATTTTAAAAATTGCCAAGCAGCAGAGCTAACCATTAAAAGCCTTTTTAATCGATGCACAGCTAGAGAGGGCGACAGACAAGGTCACAAGTTCTGATCACCAGGGCTCTGGTTCGCCTCTGGTGGTGTAGGCTCCAAGCTGGCTTTGTGAATTCATACAAAAGTATGGGTTGGAAGCTTGTTGCCCCCTTTGCCCCTCTCCTTTAGGTGCTGCTGTCTGACTCCAGGCCCCCTGTCTCTTGCTCTTGCATTAGTGGATACAAGTTTGTCACCTATGAGTACTGGAGGATACAGATCTTTCACTGACTGTGTCTGGGGTGTGATAGAACATAGAACATACAGTGCAGAAGAAAGCCATTCTTATTTGGACACTAAGGACAATGTAGTGTGGCCAATCCACCTAACCTGCACGTCTTTTGACTGTGGGAGAAAACCGGAGCACCTGGAGGAAACCCACGCAGTTGCGGGGAGAACGTGCAGACTCTGCACAGACAGTGACCCAGCAGGGAATCGAACCTGGGACTCTGGCGCTGTGAAGCCACAGTGCTAACCACTGTGCTAACATACAATATTTTGTGGTATAATATTATAATCATTATTGTCACAAGTAGGCTGACATTAACACTGCAATGAAGTTACTGTGAAAAGTCCCTAGTCGCCATATTCCGGCACCTGTTTGGGTACACATAGGGAGAATTCAGAATGTCCAAATTACCTAACAGCATGTCTTTCAGAACTTGTGGGAGGAAGCCCACATAGACACGGAGAGATTGTGCAGACTCCGCACAGACAGTGACCCAAGCCGAAATGAACCTGGGACCCTGGCGCTGCGAAGCAACAGTGCTACCCACTATGCTGCCGTGCCGCCCATATAGGATGGTATGGAATGAGTGCTGCTGGCAGTTTACCAGAGTGCTATCATTGCTCTTTTATTTCCTATCAATGAACCCAATAGCCGATCCACCTGTTTGACTCATTCTGCTGGCCCTTAACTGCAAGTTGTGGAGTCTGTTTGCCAATGAAGTGACTCTCCAGCTTACAACTCACACAACATTGCATGTTAATCAGGCATGAATAGTTCAAGGAAGGCCGAGACCCAGTTTCCAGATCCTCTGGGACAGGTCAGAACTTTTACAATTCTGGCATTCAAAGAATGGTTCATTTGGGCTTCCTCTATAAAGGCTTCACCTCTCAGGGGTACAGATCATTGCAGGGAGCGGTTTGAGAAGCTCTCTTCTGCTTTAGGGCTAGAGATCGAATTGACTCCAGAGTCTACAGAGGAACGGACTCCACCCTTCCAGAGTCTCAGTTTCATTATTGCTAAGTTGCCACACTGATTTTTGGAAGAGTCACTTGAACCAGTTTTATATGTAAAGCTGGGCTAGTTTAAAATATGATCACCTGGTACAAAATCTTTACAACGCAAACCTTTCTCTGTTTTAAAAGCCCTGAGATTGCAACAATCTGGTCGTGTGTTGATCCCTGTGAAAGTAAACTCTCTCTCTCTCTCTCTCTCTCTCTCTCTCTCTCTCTCTCTCTCTCTCTCTCTCTCTCTCTCTCTCTCTCTTTCCCCCCCCTCCCCCCCAACACACACACACATACACAACTCACAAGTACTTTCTTCGCTATAAAATGTGTAATTTTTTTTAAAATTTAGAGTACCCAATTATTTTTTCCCATTAAGGAGCAATTTAGCGTAGCCAATCCACCTATCCTGCACATCTTTTTTTGGGTTGTGGGGGTGAAACCCACACAGACACGGGGTGAAAGTGCAAACTCCTCATGGACAGTGACCCAGAGCCGGGATTCAAACCCAGGTCCTCAGCGCCATAGGCTGCAATGCTAACCACTGTGCCACCGTGCTGCCTGTCGCTATAAAATGTTTTGAGCTGTCATGATAGGCATTCTAATAGTTAAAGTTTTGCATTCTTTTATCATATTTTGGATTGGATTTGTTTATTGTCACGTGTACCGAGGAACAGTGAAAAGTATTTTTCTGCGAGCAGCTCACCAGATCATTAAGTACATGGGAAGAAAAGGGAATAAAAGAAAATACATAATAGGGCAATACAATGTAACTACATAAGCACCGGCATCGGATGAAGCATACAGGGTGTAGTGTTAATGAGGTCAGTCCATAAGAGGGTCATTTAGGAGTCTGGCAACAGCGGGGAAGAAGCTGTTTTTGTGTCTGTTCGTGCGTGTTCTCAGACTTCTGTATCTCCTGCACGATGGAAGAAGTTGGAAGAGTGAGTAAGCCGACTGGGAGGGATCTTTGATTATGCTGCCCGCTTTCCCCAGGCAGTGGGAGGTGTAGATGGAGTCAATGGATGGGAGGCTGGATCGTGTGATGGACTGGGCTGTGTTCACAACTCTCTGAAGTTTCTTGCGGTCCTGGGTCGAGCAGTTGCCATACCAGGCTGTGATGCAGCCCGATAGGATGCTTTCTATGGTGTTTCTGTAAAAGTTGGTAAGGGTTAATGTGGACATGCCAAATTTCCGTAGTTTCCTGAGGAAGTATAGGCGCTGTTGTGCTTTTTTGGTGGTAGCGTCGACATGGGTGGACCAGGACAGATTTTTGGAGATGTGCACCTCTAGGAATTTGAAACTGCTAACCATCTCCACCTCGGCGCCATTGATGCTGACGGGGTGTGCACAGTACTTTGCTTCCTGAAGTCAATGACCAGCTCTTTAGTTTTGCTGGCATTGAGGGAGAGATTGTTGTTGCTGCACCACTCCACTAGGTTCTCTATGTCCCTCCTGTATTCTGACTCGTCGTTATTCGCGATCCGGCCCACTTTGGTCGTATCGCCAGCAAACCTGTAGATGGAGTTGGATCCAAATTTTGCCACGCAGTCGTGTGTGTTCAGGGAGTAGAGTAGGGGGCTAAGTACGCAGCCTTGCGGGGCCCCGGTATTGAGGACTATTGTGGAGGAGGTGTTGTTGTTCAGTCTTACTGATTGTGGTCTGTTGGTCAGAAAATCGAGGATCCAGTTGCAGAGTGGGGAGTCAAGTCCTAGGTTTTGGAGCTTTGATATGAGCTTGGCTGGGATTTTGGTGTTGAAGGCGGAGCTGTAATCAATAAATAGGAGTCTGATGTAGGAGTCCTTGTTATTGAGATGCTCCAGGGGTGAGTGTAGGGCCAGGGAAATGGCGTCTGATGTGGACTGGTTGCGATGGTATGCGAATTGCAGTGGATCAAGGCGTTCTGAGAGTATGGAGATGATGCGCTTCATGATCAACCTCTCAAAGCACTTCATTACGACTGAAGTCAGGGCCACCGGATGGTAGTCATTGAGGCACGTTGCCTGGTTCTTCTTTGGCACCTGTATAATGGTGATCTTCTTGAAGCAGGTGGGGACCTCGGAGTGGAGTAGGGACAGGTTAAAGATGTCTGCGAACACCTCTGCCAGCTGGTCTGCGCAGGCTCTGAGTGCACGACCAGGGATCCCGTCCGGGCCCGTCACCGCCCGACGGTTCACTTTCAGGAAGGCCGATCTGACTTCGGAAGCTGTGATGGTGGGTATGGGCGAATTATGGACTGCTGAGGCGTTTGCTTATTTGCCTACAGAACAGTTACTGAAAGTAATTCATTGTATGCAAAGTGCTTTGAGAGAAATGATAAGCTGCCTGAATGGACATTTAAATATTTACACACATTTGGGGGATAGTTAAACAAGTTATATTTATATATCGGAACTTTAACTTAATAAAACATCCTGTGGAAATTCACAAAAGCAATATAAAACAAAACCTTTGGCACGGAGTCACATTAGGTGATATTGGGATCAGTGATTAGAATTCTTGTCAAAGATATGGATAAGAGATGTTTTTTGACGTGAGAAAGTTTGAAACTTGGAAAGGTTTCAAGAGGGAATTCCAGAGCTTTGGACCTCGAACTGAAGGCACAGCCGCCAGTGTTCGAGCAATTAAAATCGAAGGTGGGGAAGGGGACCTGAGACCTTGAGCCCATTGGGGAAGCTTTCTCCTGGCCATATTGAATGCCTTCAATTTTGGTTTTCTAACTTTTGGGGTTAATCCTATACTTTTCCCATTTCTTGGAAAAGAAGCTCTTTGTAGCATGAATACAGGAAAGACAGGAAAAGGTTTTTGGGAGTAGCATACACTGACCCATGATACAGAATCCTGGTTTAGTGCTTGCTGTGCTGACTGCCCCTCAGTCATTAACCATTGTACATGGAAACCTGAACTTGCTCTGATCCCTCATGGGGAGTCATGCACAGGGCGTGAAACTTCCTGTGGCTGTTGGGACTCCATTCATCTTTAACAATAAATATCCCCTTCAAAACGCTAGAGATTTAAAACTAAATTCGGAACAATAGCCCAGTGGATGAAGACTGCAAACACTGAAAAACAAGAAGGGAAATAAATAACTGAAAGCTCTGACATACCTGGGATTCTATTTTCCCACTGTTTGGGAATGAGCGCTGTGATCTAGAGCAGCATAGAATGCAGTGTAATGATGCTTCACATCATGCTGAATGAGGTGTCTGTACAGTTGACCACTTGGTCAAATGGAAAAATTAATAAATCTCATTTGTAAATATCATGCCTTTTGAACATCTTGAGATGTCTCCGACTGCTTTACAACTTCGAATGAGAATATGCTTATGACATTTTCTGCTGACACCCGTTCCTTTATTCGCTATAACATTGGGACACACGAGGGTGGCATGGTGGTGCAGTGGTTAACACTGCTGCCTCACGGTGCCGAGGACCTGGGTTCGATCCCAGCCCTGGATCACTGTCCATGTGGAGTTTGCGCATTCTCCCCGTGTCTGCGTGGGTCTCACCCCAACAATCCAAAGATGTGCAGGGTAGCTGGATTGGCCCTGAAGAAAAAAAATATGGGGTAGATGTTGGGTGGAATTTTGACCTGATGGATTAGGAGTACGTAATATATTGGCTGAAGTGGTAATATTCATGGAAAACCTGGTTGAGAATTGCATCAGCAGCATAAACCATTGAAAACCTATTTAATTTCTGTTTTGAGAGGCACTAGGGGCTTTTTACAGTAACTTCATTTGAAGCCTACTTGTGAGAATAAGCGATTTTCATTTCATTTCCTGGTTAATCCTGAGATCTGGTTTGTTTGCAGAATGGCTGCTGTGAACTATTGCCCTGTAATCGATCAGCTGGGCCTTGCAATGGTCTCAGAGGCTGTTTGCCAGTTCCACAGTGTAGCTACTAGGCACTGAAGGAGTGTCAGTCAATATTTCTCTTTCCAGGGCCATTCCCGGCTGGGAGGGCCGACCTGTACTGTAATTTTCTTTGTTCCTTTGCCGCCTGCTGCTGCTGGCCATTGCTTGTGGAATGTAGGGTGCCAACGCTAAAGCAGGGGCTTGATTATCAAATATGAAAGGTTTTCTATCTAAAAGAAAAAGAAGACTTGGAATTGTATCTTGACTCTCAGCACCTCGGGGGCATTGTAAAGCACTTTACAGACAACAAATGACTAAGAGTGGTCACTGTTGGAATGTTGGAAACGTGGCAAGCTGTGAGAACGCTGCTTATCTTTGTGCAGTTTCTGTCTT
This sequence comes from Scyliorhinus canicula, assembly GCF_902713615.1. Lineage (NCBI taxonomy): Eukaryota > Metazoa > Chordata > Chondrichthyes > Carcharhiniformes > Scyliorhinidae > Scyliorhinus > Scyliorhinus canicula. Next base: position 41,995,371 of record NC_052163.1, read on the forward strand.
AGTTTTCTCCTCTTGCCTAAGTCTCTAATCAGTGAACTGACTGATCCTCTGATTTCAGGGAAGAAGTATCATTTCACCTTTATCTCTACAGATAACACTGCTGTTGCTGCAATATATTGAAGGATTAGATTGTTTGACTCCCTGAGATTGGCAGAGTTTTCCTGCTTACTGACTGGATTCAATGAACATTTGCTTCCTTCACTGGGTCAGTTGGTAAAGTGCAGCTGAACCATGTCACCCTGGAGATTCTTGAACTGAGCGCTCGTCTGGTAGTGTCGACTACGGCACTTTCATTGACCCCTGCTGGAAAGGGCCATATGGGAGTGGGAGGAAGGCAGAAGTATGCTCCTTCCTGTGGTTGAATAGCTGTTGCTATCTAGACTTGCATGAGGGACGCTGGGATACTGGAAAGTAGTCATTACCCATGGGGCTGTGTTCCGGTGAGGGGGGAGGGGGGGGTGGAGAATCAAGCTGTTAGCGCAGTTTCCAGGTATTGTAATCAATGACTCTTTCAGCCCAACGTGTCCATGCTAGACCTTTATGCTCCACACAAATCTCTCGCCTCTCTTTACCTCACCCCACCAGCACATCCTTATATTAATTCCTCCCCCATTTTCATCCAGTTTCCCCTTCAATGTGGCTGTGCTATTTGCCTTGACCACTGTGGTCATGAGCTCCACATTCTAACCACTTCCTAGTTAAGTTGCTGCTGAATTTCTATTGGATTTATTGGTGATGATCTTGTTTTAAAGTTCTGATGAAGAACCAAACCGAATTGAAACGTTAATTTTGTTTTCTCTCCTTATAGATGCTGCCAAACCTGCTGAGTTTCTCCAGCATTCTCTGTTCGTGTCTTTTATGATTTAGTTTCGAACTCCCCACAAGTGGAAACATCTTCTCCATATTGTCTATATCAAGCCCCTCCTGTAATCTTAAAGACCGTTATCAGATTATCCATAAGCCTTCTCATTACCAAGTGCCCCAGCCTGTTCAAGCTAACCTGATAGGTATAACCTCTTAATTTCTAGTATCTCACTAGTAAATAGTTTTACCACCTTCTCCTGCGTTTGTACATCCTTTTAACAATATGGAGACCAAAACTGTTCTCAGTACTCCAAATGTGGTCTAACCACATATATATAGCTTGACAACTTCTGTATTTCAGTCCTTTCTGAATTGAGTAGTTCTTTCAAAGAACTTGCAGAGGAATGATGGACCAAATGATGTTCTACTGTGTTGTGTACTTTTATGATTCTGCCGCCGAGAATAAAATACTGATTTCAGTTAATGTGAATGGAAATTGTTCGCAAGCAGTGTTTAGTGAAATGGGATTTTATATTGGAGCGATTTTCAAGCAGGATTTGTGTGTCAGTCGCATGGATGTGAGCCTCTTGTCTTAGATGCGGGTTTTATGAAGTATTTGTCCATGTATTGCTGGTATTCTTACTCCTCGCTTTCCCAGGGTGAAGTACTTGGCAAAGTGAACTCTATGAACTCATTCTCCAGCGATGACCTGTGATGTTGACTGTCGCTATGCTGTGTAGAGTGATCTGTCTGTCTGTCTATCCAGAGTCCCTCGGCGCCTGACTACATTACAACCTTGGTTCAAACATAGAGTAAAGAACCGTATTTCAGAGGTGGGTGAGCTGAGTGACTGCCCTTCATATCAAAGCAGCATTTGACAGTGTGGCATCGAACAAAACTGGAGGAAATGGGAATCAAGAGGGAAAACCCTCTGCTGGCTTGAATAATGCCTGGCACAAAGGAAAATGGCACAAAGGAAGATGGTTCTGGTGGTTGGAAGTCAATCATCTCCATTCCAGGACAACACTGCAGGAGTTCTTCAGGGTAATGTCTTAGGCCCAAACATCTTCAGCTGCTTCATCAATGGCACAAGTGCCAGGCAATGACCATCTCCAACAGGAGCTCATCTAGCCATTGCCACTTGACATTAAATTCCATTGCCAACGCTGAATCCCCCCACTATCAACATCTTGGGGGTTACCGTGATGAGAAACTGAACTGGATTAGCCATATAAATGCTGTGGTTACAAGAGCAGGTCAGAGGCTAGGAATCCTCCTGTAGAGAGTATCTCACCTGACTCCCCAAAGCCTGCCCACCATCTACAAGGCACAAGTCAGGAGTGTGATGGAATATTCTCCACTTGCCTGGATGAGTGCAGCTCCAGCAATACTCAAGAAGCTCAACACTATCCAGGGCAAAGCAGCTCACTTAATTGGCACCCATCCACCACCTTCAACATTCACTCCCTCCACCACTGATGCCCAGGAGCAGCAGCTGTGTAGCATCTGGAAGATGCACTGCAGCATCCCACCAATGTCCTTGGCACCCTCCAAACCTCACCTCAACACCTCGAAGGACAAGGGCAGTACATACATGGGAACACCGCCGCCATCCTAACTTGGAAATATGTCACCTTTCCTTCGCAGTTGCTGGGACAGAAATTGCTTCCTAACAGCAGTGTGGGTATGCCTACAGTACATGGACATCCGATTCAGGAAGTTGGCTCACCACCACATTGAGCAATTTGGGATGGCTAGCAAATGCTGATCCAGTGATATCCTCAAGGAAGAATAAAACAAACTCTCCCTGTGGCAGTATATCCCACATTCCCACCATTTCTGGGTGAAGAAGTTTCTTCTGAAGTTCTCACTGGATTTCTTGGTGACCATCTTGTATTGATGGCCTCTATGCTCCTCCCCACAAACTCTCTCTGCATCCACTCTATCAAACCTTTCACAATTTTAAAGACTTATATTGGGTCATCCATTATCATAGAATCATAGAATTTACAGTGCAGAAGGAGGCCATTCGGCCCATCGAGTCTGCACCGGCTCTTGGAAAGAGCACCCTACCCAAGTTCAACACCTCCACCCTATCCCAATAACCCAGTAACCCCACCCAACACTAAGGGCAATTTTGGACACTAAGGGCAATTTATCATGGCCAATCCACCTAACCTTCACATCTTTGGACTGTGGGAGGAAACCGGAGCACCCGGAGGAAACCCACACACACACTGGGAGGATGTGCAGACTCCGCACAGACAGTGACCCAAGCCGGAATTGAACCGGGAACCCTGGAGCTGTGAAGCCATTGTGCTATCCACAATGCTACCGTGCTGCCCTTCCTCTTTATCAAAGAGGAAGAGAGAGCCCGATATGTATACCCAAGCATTTCTGGTATCCATCGTGTAAACGTCCAAGGGTGGCATGTGGCGCAGAGGTTAGCATTGAGACTGCGGCGCTGAGGACCCGGGTTCGAATCCCGGCCCTGGGTCACGGTCCGTGGGGAGTTTGCACATTCTTCCCATGTCTGTGTGGGTTTCACCCCTGCAGCCCAAAGATGTGCAAGTTAGGTGGATTGGCCATGCTAAATTACCCCTTAATTGGGAAAAAAAAATTGGGTACCCTAAATTTATTTAATTTAAAAATTGTGTAAACTTCCTCCGCACCCACACCAGTGCCTCTATGTCATTTTAATAACACGGTGACCAGAGCTGGGTGTGGTATGGTCCAACTAAAGTTTAATATAGGTTTAGCATTACTTCCTTGCTTTTCAATTCTATTCCTCTTGAAATATAGCCTAGTGCTTGGTTTGTTTCTTTTTATTGCCTTGCTAACCTGTGGTGTAACCTTTAAGTGATTGATATATTTGTGCGAGATCCCTTTGTTCCTCTACCCCACCCAGACTTGCACCGTCCAAAATGGAGGATAGCAGGGCCAGGGCCATGAGCAGTAATGATGGACATTTTGCTACTTTCCAGGAGGAATTTGACCAGCTATGGAGCGCTGCTGAACTGAATGGAAAAGCCTGGCAGACTCTGTGCGGGCAGCGACTCACGCATAGAGAATTTAAATTGCAGCTTTGTTCGGATGGAATGTTAATCTGTAGGTATTATAGGTAGACACATGGCGATAAGCAACATCCATCAATGATTGAAGCCCTGTTTTATGCTTTCTGTTTAAATTGTCGATCTGGGTTGCAGTGCTGTAACCTATTGTGCACCATGGTGATGTAGTGAACATGCTTCTACTTGTCAGGTCCTGGAGTCCTTTTCTCGATGTCGGTGTGCCGCCTTTAATAGTGCTGCGTTCTGTGTGTGCTGAGTAGGTTTTGGATCAAGGATAGATTTGGACTCTGGTGTGACGCCTTGGCTTGGACAAATAGCTTGTTGTCTCAGCTTGTTTGGTCCCATCTGCAAGGAAAAAGCTGTGTCAATGATGTGTGTGCATCAAGTGCACTAACAACTCTTATTAATTCAGAGCCTTTGGCAGAGTTAAAATCCCAGTGTGCTTCTCAGGAATGCTGCAGGGCGAGGAGATACTGGAACAGGTGATCAAAAGCTTTATTAGAGGGGTAACTTTTGAGAAGTATCTTCAAGGAGGAAAGTGAGGTGGAGAGACAAAGGGGTGCGGGGAGGGAATTCTGGAGCTTAGGACTTCGGCAACTGAAGAGTCAGCTGTGATGGAAATTCAGGACGTTCAATGAGTCAGAATTGGAGGAATGCCGATTTTTCAGAGGGTTGTGGGTCATTGAGAGGATTACAGAGCCAATGAGGGGCATTTGGTTATCAATTTTTTTTTCCAATGAAGGGGCAATTTAGCATGGCCCATCCACCTAACCTGCACATCTTTGCATTGTGCAGGTGAGACCCACGCCAGCACGGGGAAAATATGCAAACTCCACACCGACAGTGACCCAGTGCTGGGATCGAACACGGGTCCTTGGTGCAGTGAGGCAACAGTGCCAACCACTCTGCAGCCCTTGAAATTATCAATTTTCGATGAGTACATGCCGGAAGGTTCGGAAAGCCTATCCCATTAAAGGGGAAAAGTGAATTACAAATTCACTAAGTGGGAAAGAATGAGTGAAAACTCGGGAGTGTAGAAAGTGATGATGCCCTTCTGTTTTCACAGGATTTTCACAGTAACTTCATTGCAGTGTTAATGTAAGCCTACTTGTGACAATAATAAAGATTAGTATGTTCTTCAGACTGGTCTTGCAGATGGCGTAAAATACCCAAGATATAAAATGTAAGGCGCCTTGTTCTGTTTGATAGAGGATTTCTGAACTGTTTGGAGGCAGGGCAGGGAGAGTGGGAGATGGTCTGCAGTTGAAGGGAGCTGGTTAATGTGTTACTGGATATGGATAACTCGGTGATGAATTAAACCACTCAGTGCCAACTTTTGTACATTGGCCAGATCCAGGTCAATAGAAAATTACTGCTCAAAGAGGGTGGTAAATTTGTGGAACTCGCTGCCCCAAAGTGCGGTGGAATCTGAGTCATTAAATAGTTTTAAGAAGGAGATGGATATATTTCTGATTTTTAAAAAATGGGTTGAAGGGATATGGACAACAGGTGGGGAGGAGGCTTTGAGACCGCAAAGAGATCTGATTGAATGGCGGAGCAGGCTCAAAAGTGCTGAATTGCCTACTTCTGCTCCTAATTCCTTTGTTCCTATGTATTCAGCTGGCTGACTTGCCCAAAAGGTTAATTTCATGAATTGGGAGATTCCATCAACATCTTCCCTGTTCCGTTGCATCATTTGCTGAGAACCTTGCTTTTATTGACACAATTGCTGAGGCATCCTCGCTGTCGGGAACAATGTTAGTGCGGTGGGGAAAGGTGTCCTGTTGCTGATGCAGTTACCATGGTGTGGGGAGAGAGATCCTGTTAGTGCAGTTATTGCGGGCTGGGGGTGGGGGGCTGGTTTCTGTTGGCGGTCTCGGGATGTTTTCTTGGTGCTGAACTGGGCTCTGTCATAAGTTTACAATTTCCAAAATGAGAGGCGGCGTCAATATTCTTTCCCACATCTGTCTTTTTATAGATACATAAATACATAGAAGGCAATTTATAGATACATAAATACATAGAAGGTAGGAGCAGGAGGAGGCCTTTTGCCCCTTCGAGCCTGCTCCGCCATTCGGCACGATCTTGTCTGATCATCCAACTTAATAGCCTAATCCTGCTTTCTCCCCATAGCCTTTGATCCCATTCTCCCCAAGTGCTATATCCAGACAAGCTCACGGTTTTTGTGGGCAGCACGGTGGCACAGTGGTGAGCACTGCTGCCTCACGGTGCCAAGAACCCTGGTTTGATCCCTGCCCCAGGCCATTGTCCGTGTGGAATTTGCACATTCTCTCCATATCTGTGTGGGTCTCACCCCCACAACACAAAGATGTGCAGGGTCGGTGGATTGACCATATCTTTTTAATAAAACAGTAAAAAATATATACAATGCCAAATGGTACAAACACTGACACTAATTTTGTGTTGGAGAAACAGGGTACCCTCCCCTTATACCAGTGTACCCCGGGGGGGGGGGGGGGGGGGGGGGGGGGGGGGGGAACTCTGGTTGTTAAAACAATTCACAACACGTTTCTACAAAAAACAAATGGTGCAATCACTCAACTTTGCGCTGGAGAGACCAGATACCCTCGCCTCTGTAGCAACAGAAGGGAAAGGAAAGGAGGGTGGTGGGGAGAGAGGGCAAAGGAGGGTGGTGGGGAGAAAGGGGAAAGGAGGGTGGTGGGGAGAGAGGGGAAAGGAGGGTGGTGGGGTAGGAGGGAGTTGGAGTGTTGGTGAAGGGGGGGAAATAGGACACTGCCTGAACTATCTACAGAGGCAGAAAAACAAAAGAACCTTCAATTATGATGTGCCAGATTCCAGGAGTCCCCCAGAGGGGGTGAGGGGTGACAGTGTCAGGCACGAGTGAGACCCGCACCCCGCTACAGAGCGTCTTGTGCACCCTGTGCTCCCGTCACTGGGTGGCTGACAGCTTGCGGACAGTCGCCCTCGGGGCCCGAATCCTCCACCACACGGAGTGTGGTGGGTGACATGGGCCCACCAACCAACCCAGGGGCTGTTTTGATCCTGCCACCGGGATCATCGGCAGGCGGGATCTCCTCGGACACCTCCCGGGGTCCTGGGCCAGTGGGAGGCGTTGGTGCAGATGCCTGCTCTGCCCCCATCGCCTGGTCTCTAGAAGGCCCCTAAAATAACTCTGGAAACAGATCCGGGAGGGTAGCAGAGGTGCCCGAAGACCACGGTTGGGACAGAGGGCTAAATTGTCCCTTAATTGGGGAAAAAAGAATTGGATACCCAAAATTTATATGAAAAAGATGGTTTTAATTTGCCTGGGATACTTTTATTGAATGCTTGCAGCTATGTCCAGGTGATTATTGATCAATTCCTAGCAACCTGATTGCTCAGAGGGCGGGCACCTGGATGGACTAACTGCATAAGGATCTGAATGACGGTCCGGCACACTCTACCGTGATATTTTCAAGTTCTTTCGCAGAATATGGGCATCATTGGCGAGGGCAGCATCTATTGCCCATATCTGGTTGCCCATGAGAAGATAGGGTGGTGAGTCTCCTTCATGGTGACCAACTCTGGTCAAAGAATATGGGACACCTGTGTGGGCATGCTGCTGAATCTTGGGGGCGAATGCGGAGGTCCTGACCTGACTTGGGGCAAAGTGTCAAAATGAAGGACAGTCCTGAATGGTTGGTCACTCTGCCTATAGCGTTTTAAGAAGGCAGCCAATTTAGTGTGGTGCACCCACAGTGCAGGTTAGTATGCAGGTAAAGCAAGTAGTTAAGAAGGTAAATGGAAGGTTGGTGAAATTGCAAGGGGAATGGAATGTACAAGTGGGGATGTTTTGCTACAGTTATACCGGTTGTTGGTGAGATTACATCTAGAACACTTGTTTTGGTCCCCTCATTTAAGAAAGGATTATAAATGTGTTGGGAACAATTCACTTGACTGATTCCTAGGATTGAGGGTGTAATCATACAAAGCAAGGGTTGGAGAGATTGGGCCTGTATCCATTCGGAGTTTAGAAGAATGAGAGGTGAATTTAGTGGGGCTTGACCGAGTGGATGCTGAAAGGAGGTTCCTCATTGTGAAGGAGACCAGAGCTAAGGGACACTGTTCTTAAAAATAAGGGGTCTCTCATTTAAGACTTGAGACGAGAAGAAATTTTTCCTCCAGAGTTATGAGTCTCTGGAACTCTTCCCCGGTAGAGGCAGGGTCATTGAATATTTTTGATGCAGAGCTAGATTGATTCTTGGCTAAGAGGGGAGTCAAAGGTTATCGGGAGTAGGTGAAATGTGGAGTTGAGGCCACAATCTGATCGGACATGATCTTATTGAATGGTGGAGCTGGCTTGAGGGGCTGGATGGCCTCCTCCTGCTCCTAATTTGAATGTGTCTGCTGTTAGGGAGGGAGTTCCTGGATTTTGACCCAGTGAAATTGAAGGAACAATAATCTGGTTCTGAGTCTGCATGGTGTGTGACTTGGAGAACTTGCAGGTGGCAGTGTTCCCATGTGTCTGCTGCCCTTGTCTTTCTAGGTGGTAGAGGTTGCGGGTTTGGAAGTTGCTGTTGAAGAAGCCTTGGTGAGTTGTTGCATTGGATCGTGTAGACCGTACACGCTGCTGCCATTGTGCATCGGTAGTGGAGGGATGAATGTTTAAGATGGGATACCAATGAAGCCGGCTGCTTTGTCCTGGATGGCGTTGAGTTTCTTGAATGTTGGAGCAAGCGGAGCGTATTCTATCACACTCTTGACTTGGCACCAGAGTCCAGTTCAATGTCACGGATGAGATATGAAAGAAAGAAAAAAATATATATATTATACGCATTCATCAGCTGAACTACTTTTATAAAGTCATTTTCTTTGTGCTTTACAAAATGGACAATTGCTGAGCAGACGAGATGTCTCCAGCTGGTCATGTTGGCGTCGAGCAGCTTCAAAGTTAACAAAGGCCAACTTCAAACGTCTGGAATATAACACTCCTGGCCTGGCATTAAACATTCCAATCCACCCCACACAATTGGCCCCACAAACGATGGGCCTGCTCCAGCCAACTTCGAACAAAGGCAAACCTTCGCTGTCATAATCTCCTATTGTGGTGCTAATGGATAAAGCACTAACTGTTCTAATACAACGGTTTCGGCAAGAAGGCTTTATTTAGTTAACCCAGAACCGGTGTCTCCAAGAACAAAAGGGAATCCTGACTCCCAATTAAACACCAAGGTTCCAGCCGTCCTTTGTCGAACGTCGAGGAGGTAAGTTGTATGACCTCCCCCCAAGCTGTACTGTAATTTTGTCTGGTGGAACAGAACTCCGGGAGCTGTTGTTTGGCCTCCAACGCGAACAGAACTCCAGGCAACCGCCTGTGCTGTCTACCATCAGCAGCAGAGAGAACTCTGGCCCTCATCAAACCCGCCCACTGCTGGAAACTTGGAACTCGTGCCTCCTGACTAATTCACTTTTCGTGCTGCCTCCCGCTGTGGAAGTCTCACTCTGGAAGACGGATCACTCTCCAATCAGCCATCCTTCCCCTGGAAGGAACATTCCAGTTCACTTCTGATTCTGGACTCTGGAGGCATGTAAAACCCCAACTTGTATTTTATTGTGGTCGTGCCCTGAATCCTCTTTCTTTTTCCTTATTCCCCATTTACTGTGTGAGTACTAAAAGAGTAGACATTGCAAAACCTCTTTCGTGTGTATGTGTATGAAAAAATAAACCAACCCTTTTTAGTTTATTTAACCTCGAGTTAACTGTGCAAGTTTTTCATAGAGGATCGGTACTTTCCAGATTTTAAGGGTTGAGGAGGTTTCATTTATTTACAAACGGGGAAATCAGAATTTTAGAAAACACCTTATTTTCTGTTGTTGGATGGGCGGAGAACAAGGAAATTAGGGCAGTTTAAATTGATTTAATCCCCCCCCCCCCACCCAAATCCATGACATCAAGAATGTTTTTGTTTTTAAATTCGGATTTTGCCCTCGAGTGGTGAAGAATGTTGGCATTCGTTCCATTTCAGACATCCAACCCTAACAGCAGTTTGGGTTACAGCAATGGTTAGATGCAGAGTAAAGTGTGTACATGACCTGACAATGTGCTTTAGGTACAGATCCAAAGTAGAAATTTTGTATCAGCCATTCGCGCCACCTCCCGTGTTATTGGCCCAATATATTGCCAATTGGCAGCTTTCTGTTGGTGTAAAAATCTCAGCTGACACTGCAATCCTTTTATAGTGGATCCTTGTTATCAAATAGACTTTGATCCCATGTGTGCGGCTGGATTTAAACCCAGATCTTCGAAGTTAAAAGGCCAGGGTCAAGCCACTGCAGCACTTGGTACAGTTTCCTTTATCAACAGCTGATTGAATTCCTGCAATTTGCACCATTTAGTGCAGTTCATCACGCACTTGAAATATCTCAAAGCACAGTTGACACTTATTTTGGCAAAAAGATGCCACGTTGATTGAATGTTATGTGCATTCTGGTGGGTGGCATTACTTTTGACAAATGGGTTCACTTGGCTTTTATTAAGTAGAATTTTCTTTTCTTAAATTTAGAATACCCAATTATTTTTTTCCAATTAGGCAATTTAGTGTGGCCAATTCACCTACCCTGCACATCTTTGGGTTGGGGGGGGGGGGGGGGGGGGCAAAACCCACACAAAAACGGGGAGAATGTGCAAACGCCACACGGGCAGTGACCCAGAGCCGGGATTGAACCTGGAACCTCGGTTCCACGAGGCAGCAAGGCTAACCCACTGCGCCACTGTGCTGCCCTCATTAGTAGAATCTGCAGTCAACCTGTGGTTTGGGGTTTTTAATCTTTGATACTCCTGGTGGTCAGTTGGCCCTGTGCTCCTTACAATCCGAGTGTACCTTTTCCTATCCAATATCCTGTTGAGTGATGGGATGCGGTGCGGGTGCAATCCGGATCGTTACCAAGTGCCCCCTTTGTAACCAGCCCCTGATATGTGCTCAGAGCTGCATCTGAATATTCCTTTCCACACAATCTTGTTGAATCAAGACGTTGAACCAATATGTGGTTTTAATTAATAAAAACAAAGTGTTGGAAATGCTCAGCAGTTTTGGTAGCAACTGTGGAGAGAAAAACAGAGTTAAGTTTCGGGTTGATGACCTTTCATTAGAACTCGGGATGTGGTTTTGCTTAATAGTCAGTCCACAGCTTGACAAGTTTGAGAGATTTTTTCCCTTTGACCCTTAATCTTCATTTTAAAAAAAAAAGGATCTCTCCCTGGATGCAGTTTATTTACTGTAACCTTAATGCAGTGAAGGTGTTCTCGAAGTGTTGTGTAGCAGTGAGCTCCAGGGCTTTGACCCAGCGGTAATGCAGGAATGGTGATTATATTTTGAGTTCCAATATCCCTTTATTCTTTCTGCAACCATTTATCCAATGAACTCTCAAATCTCTGCTTCAGTCAATATCTTTAGTATTGAACTCAACATCTCCCAAACCTCAATGCTGAAATAAACTTTTACCTGCTCTAAAACTTTGTTTTAAAAAAAAAAGTCTGTTTCTAGCTACTCTCTCCCGTTCCTTCATTATTGTGAACACCCTGATCAAATTGCCCTTAAATTCCTTTGCTGTAATAAGCAGCTGCCGCATGATTTTAAAACAATTTTTGAGTCTGGTCATTGGGTTTGGAGTGCTGCAACTGAGCTGAGATTTCCTCCTGGCCAGCTATCAGTCACGGCTCCAGCGAACCTGATTTGTTTTCATTGGTCAGTCACTCTGCCAGGTTGACCCAACCCTTTGACCTGGGCAGAAGGAAAGGGCCTCGTAGTCTGCCTGGTGATGCAGCACACTGGACGAATTAAACCGAGCAGCTCCATGAGCAACAAGATGTTCTGCTGGTACCTGTGCAGAACAATGTGTACTAACTGAGTATCATAGGAAGTTTGGAACTGGAAATCGGGGCCATCTGGGTTTATTGACCAGTTAACCTGTCAGTCCACCATTGAGAGGGCAAGGACAAACTTGCAACCTGTGTAGCTCCTCCTCTGACTAGAGCAACTAGTCATAAGTGTCAAAGTATTGAATGGCATTTGCCCCCATATCAAAACAGATTTTTAAAAAAAATAATTTTTATTGGATTTTTTTACAGAAAATATAAAAATATAACAAGTATAGCAACAAGCAGTAATATGCAACTAACAGCCCCATAACACCCACAATTCCCCCCATACCGTAACATCACATGTATCACACTCCCCCCACTATATCAAAACAGATTTGATGCCCACCCGAAGTCCACCCACACGGGGTCCAGCTGAGTGGAATCCATATTATTCCCATTTTTAACCGAGGTGTGGGACCGACCGTTAACTCCGATTGCCACCTCCATTAAATTCAGATTAAAACGTGAGCCTTGCTGATTATGTGACTCGGTTACAAGGTTCCTTTACAACAGATGCTCGATCCTCTGGTCTGGATTGCTAACTTCCAATGAGTTTTTTTTTGGATATCGGTTGCAAACCCTTTCATGCTGTTTCCAGAGGCTTCAGAAAAAGATGAACATGGACAAAAATCCAACTTGTCACCACCAATTTTAACCTTTGAAAATAAAATTAGAATACCCAATTCTTTTTTTTTCCCAATTAAGGCGTAATTTAGTATGGCCAATCCACCTAACCACATCTTTGGGTTGTGGGAGTGAAACCCACGCAGACACTGGATATCGGTTGCAAACCCTTTCATGCTGTTTCCAGAGGCTTCAGAAAAAGATGAACATGGACAAAAATCCAACTTGTCACCACCAATTTTAACCTTTGAAAATAAAATTAGAATACCCAATTCTTTTTTTTTCCCAATTAAGGCGTAATTTAGTATGGCCAATCCACCTAACCACGTCTTTGGGTTGTGGGAGTGAAACCCACGCAGACACTGGAGAATGTGCGAACTCCACGTGACCCGGGGCCGAGATCGAACCCAGTCCCTCAGCGCTGCGGGTAGCAGTGGTAACCACTATCACCATGCCGCCCAACCAATTTTAACTTTAATTTACTGTAGGACAAAATACAATTAACCTGATGCACTTAAAAGTTGAACACCTTTTGTTCCGTCTGAATTTAAAACTATTGAGTGGGAATGGATAGGTGTTAATGTTATTAGCTTAAAGTCCTTAACATTTAAAGGGTGGTACTGGTTTACAGTCCTAACTCTGTTGTTAAAAATGGGAATTATATAGATTCCGCTCAGCTGGGTCCTTTGTGGCTGGATCTTGGGTGGGCAGCGAATCTGCTTTGATATGAGGACAAACGGCATTCAGTAGTTTGATACTCGTGACTAGTTGCTCTTGTCAATGCCAGGAGTATCTCCTTGGCTGAGCTGGAGGAACCAATGGGCCCTGTACCCGACCTTTGTGGTGATTGGGGTTAGTTTGGAATTATGGAAGAAGTGGCAGCAGTTATAGGGCTTGGGGTAAACTGCACCACCCACCACTAACAGCTGCTGAATTGTAGCAGTGATTTGGTGAGAGCCATTGGGACATGTGTCCAGTAGAAATTGAAGTTCTTTGTGCTCTGATGACCCAGTTGCTAGCTTCAATTCTGACCAATTGGATTGTTCTTGTACTTGGTAATGAGTATTCATTATTTATGATAAGAATTCCCAACATACTGTTCAGCACACCAACATGGGCTGCAGGGGATCAAGAAGGCGGCTCATCACCAATTTGAGGGCAGTTGGGGATGAGCAATGAATGTTGGCCAAGCAAGCGACATTGCCATTCCTTGAAAGAATTTTTAAAAAGATGTAGAGAACATGGGCTCTTGTGATGAAGTCATCCTAGGATTCACTGTAGCAATTCATTGACGTTACTCGGACAGTGCAGGCACCACCACCACAGCACAGACCTCCATCACTGAGAAGGACAAGAGGAGCAGTGTAATTAATAACTGATGTCATTGGCAGAGATTATAATGGAACAGTCAATATGTAATTAATAGACATATTCTGGCCTTGCTTTGAACACAAGAGTGCTTTGGTGAGGGGAACAAGAAATGGCAAAATGTTCAAGCCTCTTTCCTTTCCAAAACTCAGTGAGTATCGGGTGCTGACTTTCTAGGAGATTAGTGACTAGCTAAGGGTATGTAGTAGAAGGTAGTTAGATTTAGAGGGGATATTGTCAGAGTCACTCTCTGGATCTGTTGTTTGAGATTTCTGATCTTGTGTAAATAAGTGACTCGTCTCTCTGGCCCACGGTTAAAAATGGGGATTTGTGAATGTTATATAGCTAGCTCCGTGCTCAGTATCCGCAAACACAGGACACTGCGTAAATTGGAAGTAAAAATACCAGTTGCATCTATTCCTTGGTTAAGATAAAGTAGGGCCAGACCTCGACTGAGACTTGCCTGAATACTACAAGATAACAAGAACTAGAAGTCAAAGGAAAGTGCTGAGAGCCGGGAATCAAACCAGACAAAATGATCCATTTGCATCCCCAGTTGTGATAATATGCAGAGGTCATTAGGCCCTAGAGATGGTGCAACTGATCTTTGGTGTTGATGATGAGCTTGAAGGATCCACCAGATAAAGTCAGATGTAGAGATATCTAAAGCCCTTGGCCAGATAACACAAGTTAATATGGAACAAAGCTTTGGATGTTCATGAGGGGCCACGTCAAAGAACGCTGGTGAAGGTTTCTGAAGAGTTCAGAAAATATTTCTTTGGCTGGAGCAGATGCATGGGGCTATCAGGCATGAAGGTTGAGGGCTTCATATTGGCTGCCTTTAAATCAACATCAAAACATAGAAACATACATAGAAAATAAAAGCAGGAGGAGGCATTTGGCCCTTTGAGCCTGCGCCGCCATTCATTATGATCATCAAATTCAATACCCTGATCCTCCCTTCCCCTCCTATCCCTTGATCCCTTTAGCCCCAAGAGCAATATCTAATTCTTTCTTGCAATTTCACAACACTTTGGCCTCAACTACTTTCTGTGGTAATGAATTCTACAGATTCACCATTCTGCATGACGAAATTTTGTCTCACCTCAAACTATGACCCCTATTTATGGACTCCCCCACCATTGGAAATGTTCTTTCTGAAGCTACCCTATCTAATCCTGTTAGAATTTTGCAAGTTTCTATGAAACCCCTCTCACTCTTCTAAACTCCAATGAATATAATCCTAAACAGTTTAGTCTCCTCATCCGATAGTCCTGCCATCCCAGGAATCAGCCTAGTAAACCTTTGCTGCGCTCCCTCCATAGCAAAAACATCCTTCCTCAGATAAGGACACCAAAACTGCACACAATACTCCAGGTGTGGTCTCACCAATGGCCTATACAATTACAGTAAAACATCCCTATTCCTATACTCAAAACCCTTTGTTATGAAGGTCAACATGGTGACTATGGGTGATTCCGGATTCCTTTTTGTCATTTGTTTATGTTAACATGCGGGATAATATTTGGGTTTGGTGGGAGGATGGGATTGTTGTTATTGATATGGGGATTGGCATTATATTCGTTACTGATTATTGTTTATTGATGGTGGGTGCAAATTTCAGAGAAAATGTGAAAAAGGAGGAGAATAAAAATATTTAAAACTAAAAATGAAGGTCAACATAGCATTTTCCGCCTTTAGGCCTGCTGTACCTGTGCGCTTACTTTCAGCGACTGATGCATGAGGACACCAGGATCTCGCTGAATATCCACTTCTCTCAATTTACACCCATTCAAGTAATCATCTGCCTTCCTATTTTTTGCTACCGAAGCAGATAACCTCACATTATACTGCAGCGAACATGCATATGCCCACTCACTCAGCCTGTCCAAATCTGCATCCTCCTCACAGCTCACCATCACACCAAAGGAGATAATACATGTAGTTCCCTCATCCAAATCATTAATATATAATGTGAACAGTTGGGATCCTAGCACAGACCCCTGCGGTACCCCATTGGTCACTGTCTGCCTATCGGAAAAAGACCCATTTATTCCAATGTTTTGCTTCCTGTCTGCTAACCAGCTTTCTATCCATCTCAAGACACTACCCACAATCCCATGCACTTTAACTTTATATAGAAACCTACCTATGTGAGACCTTGCCTCTTCTTTGAATCTAATACCCTTTGTAAGTCATAGTTTGGCTGCAGTTCTCTTTCTACTCTTTTTTAAAAAAATAATAAATTTGGAGTACCCAATTCATTTTTTCTAATTAAGGGGCAATTTAGCGTGGCCAATCCACCTAGCCTGCACATCTTTGGGTTGTGGGGGCAAAACCCACGCAAACACGGGGAGAATGTGCAAACTCCACACGGGACACTGACCCAGAGCCGGGATCGAACCTGGGACCGCGGCGCTGTGAGGCAGCAAGGCTAACCCACTGTGCCACCGTGCTGCCCCTGCAGTGATAATGTTGTGTATAGCATTAGACAGGAAATCAGAGATGTGTGTAGTAAAGGAACATCAGTGATTATGGGTGACTTTAATCTGCATATAGATTGGGCGAGTCAAGTTATTCATAGTACAATAGATGAATGACTGGAGGATTCAGGTAGACTAGCTGTTTGTCCTTATCATAGATTGTCATAGAATTTACAGTGCAGAAGGAGGCCACTCGGCCCATCGAGTCTGCACTGGCTCTTGGAAAGAGCACCCTACCCGAGGTCAACACCTCCACCCTATCCCCATAACCCAGTAACCCCACCCAACACTAAGGGCAATTTTGGACACTAAGGGCAATTTATCATGGCCAATCCACCTAACCTGCACATCTTTGGACTGTGGGACGAAACCAGAGCACCCGGAGGAAACCCACACACACACGGGGAGGATGTGCAGACTCCGCACAGACAGTGACGCAAGCCGGAATCGACCCTGGAGCTGTGAAGCAATTGTGCTAATCAGTGTGCTACCGTGCTGCCCTTATCTTGTGAACCTGGTGTGTGCTGGCAACGATCAACACCCATTTCCCAGCTGAAGGCTATACCAGGTCACTCAGCCTGAGTTGCTGTCAACGGTGGAGCCAGTTCCATCGAAGGGCCTGAGCTTGGCCCAACAGGAGGTTATAGGTCTCACTATTCATTTTGTGTTTGCATCCATGAAATTGCTGAAGTTTTTGCAGGGCAAGGGAATTGCTGAGGGTTTTACAACACGAGGCCCAACAAGATCTCAACCAAGACCTTGAGCTCTATCAGTTGAAATGAGCTGTGCTCATCTTGCAGTTGTTAAGATTGCTGCCTTTAATTTGAAAGCTTGGTTTCCTTGGCCCAGTGTTATGACTGGCTCAGTTCATTCTAAAGGCCTTTTTTTTTCCTTAAATGTTTTAGGTCCGTGTGTACTTGGTGTTGGCTTTGCTGCACCTGGACCACAACATCTCTGAGCCAGGATGTTGGAGGTCTATAAAACAAAGCTAATCCTCTCCGAGAAAAGTAACCGAGACATTAATTCTGGGTACAAGTTGCTAATTATAATTGAATGAGGTGTGTGGTATGATATGTAGCATATTGGAGGATTAACATTAATCTCCTCTCTGGGATTTATTAACCTCTGTATCATTTTGGTCTCCCCAGCAATACTTTTTTTCTATCCTGTGTCTATTCTTGACAATTTCCCCTCTTCATTTTCCCTTTCCAATTCCACAATTAAACTGTTGACCTCCATTCAGAAATTGGTAAACATACGCAGCTGATGACCACCTCACACTCCAAAGAAAATTAGTAATTGAACCAAGAAATTTTTGTGTTTGTTTTGAGCTGCGTTTGTACTGAGCTGCTTTAAGTTCCTATTTTGCTGGTCCTGCTCACATGCAGTAACATGTTTCTGCATGTTAACGATTTTATAGAGATCAGAATTTAATGGATTTCCCCTGTTTTCTAGGACACTTGGTTGGTGAGTCACTGCCTTTGGGCTTCAATGTAAAACTACTTTCAAAGCTGGAATTCATCCAAATCCCCACCCAAGAGGCAAATTGAAACACTGGGTACATGTTCAATACATTCTTTATAAAAATCCACATGCACACAATCAGACAGAGGCTATGTGTTGACTGTCTGTTGTAGATTGGGCAGAACCTTAAAAATAGAGCAGGCCATTCGGGGGTTACGTCAGGAAGCACTTCACACAAAGGGAAGAGGAAATCTGGAACTCTCCCAAAGAACTATGGATTTTGGGCAGCAATTGAAAATTTTCTGACTGAGATTGATGGGTGTTCTTTAGGCAAGGGGGTTAAGGGATGGAACTCGGATAGGTGGAATGAATTGGGGTGAAAAGTAGTCACGGTCTAATTGAATGACAGAACAGACCCTGAGGGCTCCTCTGTTCCTTTGGCCCTACATGCGAGTTTGAAAATGGGGATCTTTTGTCAACCTTCCCCATTGTCCACTTGGGAGATGTGGATTTCGATTCTGCAAAGAATCTACGTGTATCAGTTACCCTCTGCTGCTGCATGGAGGTGCGTGGGCCTGGATGGTGAGAGTTTTTCAAGTTGTTTGACGACAAGTGATACTCACCCAGTAGCTACACTTGCTGTTACTGTCAGAAGTGTGAAACATCATTCAGGCTAGTTTTCCTCCCCTGGATAATGTCCATGAGCTCAGCGCTGACCAAAAATCAAAGCTGCCTCTTTCTATCTATGTGCACACTAACCTTCACAACTGAGCTGACACAGTCTCAGTCAAGCCTGCATGTGGTTTTTAGAGGGTGGGCACTAAGCGAGTGGGATTGCAGCTTGTTCAGGAGACCGAAGGCTGAGTGTTTAATGAGTGGCTCTTCATGGCTTTGATGTGATTCCAAGTTTAGTTGGAATGTGAAGTAGGACAGCTTCCCTTGTTCCAGTTCCCTCATTACCAAAAAGAGTAAAGCCTGGGAAGTCTGACACAAACCCGGTTCCAAGCCTTTCTCTGTGTGACTATTACTAACTCTGTGTGTGTTCATACACCTGCAATCAGCATTTCTTTCCTCTCGTGTCTTCAAATGATTCAAAGGGCTTCACAACAACAGTCATTGATTTGTATGCAAATTACCCGATGAATAGGCAGCTTCCAAGAATGGTGATGAGGTAACCGACTAGTTCATCTCTTTTTGGTTGAAGGAAGAATATTGGCCAAGATACCAGAAGACATCCCTCCCTGATACTCAGTGCTACCTGCGCAGGCAGACAGATCCTCGATTAATGACTCACTCGGACAGTACAGCAGGGCCCCTCAGTACCCACAGGAAGAACCAACCTAGATTAAGTGCTCCTGTCCTGACTTGGACCTGAACAAGCTGAGGCAGGCTGCCACCTTGTGTGGAAATTATCTTTGCTTTTTCTCCTTGATCTCCTGGAAGTTGCAGTTTCACAATGGGGGAGGCGGTAAGACTGGAGCAGTTTGAAATGTCAGTGTGTCTTTGAGCCTTTCGGTATAATGAGGCCATGGCTGAGAATCTATAGATCTACAGAGAGACTTGTGAATGCAGAGGAAATGGTCCAGAAGAAGGGGGAAAATAATATCCCTACTAAATTTTGAGGGAGAGTTTGATAAATATTTGAAAGAACAGCAGTGGGATTAGTCTGGGAGTCCCGCAATGGGACCAGTTGGAAATTGTTTTGACATTGAAAGGATTCTAACAACAAACAGCAGGATGGGAGAATTCAGGAGTGAGGCAGCGAAGTGGTGGGTGTTGTGCTGAAGACCATTAACCAGTGAGATGCTTCACCGGAGTCGGAGTGAGTTTGTCAACACGGCAGCATTTTGTTTATTCAAAATGATAAAACCGCAACAGGAGTGCAATGTTTAGAATAACCCCGCGTGACACGTTACAGATTGTCCTGTGAATCTGCAGTTCATGCGAAATCTTGAATTCAGTCCAGTTATGGGAATCTGAGCATCTGGAATCGTGACACAGACTCATGATGCTCATTAGCAAAAGGGAACAGCAAAGAAAGGATGGATTGTCACACTGTTGCTTTGGTTCCGGAGGCTGTGCCTGGGGAAAGGGAAATGTTCCAACTGAACCATGGCCTTGAATGAAAGTATTTATAAACCGGGATGTCTTCTTTTGTTTTTAGGTCACAGTATCAGTACTTCAATTGACCACAGTTTAAAAAATAAAATAAAACATGGTTTAATCTGGAAAAGGTTCGGATAGAATTATAAAAGTAAAACACCGCAGATCATAGAAATCTCAAACAACCAAGTGTTTAGCAGTATTGGCAGCATCTGTGAAGGGAAAATCAAGAGTTAATGCTTTGGGTCTATATAGCTTCTGTCGCTTTGTTCTGACAAGACATACAATTATATTGTATAATGGAATTATAATCTCTCATTTGAGCAAACTAGTCTAACTCCACTCACCACCTCACACTGCCTACCCAACCTAATCCCACTCGCCTCCTTATATTTCCCTACCCTTCAATATCTCACCCACTCTCTACCTCACACCGCCTGCCCTTCAATATATCTCCCTGTACTTCACTCTCCCAACCCTCAATACCCCACCGCCTAATTCCCCCCTCCACCTAACTCATCCCTACTCTTCACTATCCCACCCAATCTTTTCCCACTCAGTGTAGTCTCTCTGCCCCTCACTCTGCACACCCTTTGATATCCTCGAGGGATAGTCTAATCCCTCTCCCCCTCAGTCTCGCTAGCCTTTAATATTTCTATTTATCCCATCAAACCACTAGTACACTGTTAAAAGAATTGTTAAACTGTCTGCCAAAGAAGCAAATCCGGGTGTTTCCCAACCGGAAACCCTGGATGAACAGGGATATCCACTGCTTACTGAAGTCTAGGTCTGAGGCGTTCAAGTCAGGCGACCCTGACCTCTACAAGAAAGCCAGATATGATCCAAAGAATCCATTAAAGATGCCAAAAGACTGTACCTGACCAAGCTCGAGTCCCAGGCTAGCCACACGGATCCCCGCCGTCTTTGGCAAGGTCTGCATGACATAAAGGGCTATAAGATCGGCTCCAACGCATCCCTCCCTGATCTCAACGCATTCTATGCCCGCTTTGAGCAAGAGGTCAGCAAGAGCAAGCCCTCCACTCCAGAAGCCGCGGATAAACTTGTATCTGAGATCACCACCGCAGACGTCAGAGCAGCCTTCTCTAAGGTCAACCCACGGAAAGCCACTGGCCCGGATGGGGTACCTGGACGAACACTCGGGTCTTGCGCGGATCAGCTGGCAGCGGTATTTTGCAGACATCTTCAACCTCTCTTTACAACAATCTGAGGTCCCTATCTGCTTCAAGAAGATGGCTATCATCCCTGTACCAAAAAAAAAGTCAAAAGTTACATGCCTTAATGACTCTTGTCCAGTGGCACTGACATCCATCACATGAAGTGCTTCGAAAGGTTAGTCGTGGCATGAATCAACTCTAGCCTCCCGGATTGCCTTGATCCACTGCAACAGGTCCACAGCAGACGCCATCTCCGTGGCCCTGCACTCTACCCTGCAACACCTGGATAACAAAGACACCTATGTCAGACTCCTATTTATTGACTACAGCTCAGCCTTCAACACCATCATTCCTACGAAACTCATCTCCAAACTCCGTGGCCTTGGCCTCGGCTCCTCCCTCTGCGACTGGATCCTGAACTTTCTAACCCACAGGCCACAATCAGTTAAGATAGGCAACAACACCTCCTCCTCGATCATCCTCAACACCGGTGCCCCACAAGGCTGTGTCCTCAGCCCCCTACTATACTCCTTGTACACCTATGACTGTGTGGCCAAATTCCCCATCAACTCTATTTTCAAATTTGCTGATGACACCACCGTAGTGGGTCGAATTTCAAACAATGACGAGACAGAGTACAGGAATGAGATAGAGAATCTGGTGTGACGACAATAATCTCTCCCTCAATGCCTACAAAACGAAGGAGATTGTCATCGACTTCAGGAAGCGTAGTGAAGAACATGCCCCTGTCTACATCAATGGGAATGAAGTAGAAAGGGTCGAGCACTTCAAGTTTTTAGGTGTACAGATCACCAACAGCCTGTCCTGGTCCCCCCCATGCCAACACTATTTTTAAGAAAGCCCACCAACGACTACTTTCTCAGAAGACTACGGCAATTTGGCATGTCAGCTATGACCCTTACCAGATGCACCACAGAAAGCATTCTTTCTGGTTGTATCACAACTTGGTATGGAGCCTGCTCTGCCCAAGACCGCAGGAAACTACAAAAGGTCGTGAATGTAGCCCAGTACATCACGCAAACCAGCCTCCCATCCATTGACTCTATCTATAATTCCCGCTGCCTCAGAATTAAGGACTCCACGCACCACGGACATACTCTCTTCCACCTTTTTCCATCAGGAGAAAGATACCAAAGTTTGAAGTCGCGTACCAACCGACTCAAGAACATCTTCTTCCCTACTGTCAACAAACTTTTGAATGGACCTACCTCGTATTAAGTTGATCTTTTATCTACACCTTGCTATAACTGTAACATTATATTCTGCAGTCTCTTCTTCCTTCCCTATGTATGGTATGCATTGTTTGTACAGCATGCACTGTCTACTAATACATGTGACAATAATAAATCAAATCAAATCTTGGATGGAACTTGTGATGTTTTCTCACATTCTGACCATGCCTTGTGTATATAGTATATCTCTAATCTCCTTTACTTCCATTTATGAATGTAATGTATGATTACTATACCAGCGATTTAACCTTGTATCAGTCATCTCTCCCTAACTCTCTCATAAAGAGCTCTATCAGGGTACCCCTCTCGACTCGAAGAGTCTGTTAGCGCTGGGAAAATAAATACTTTCTATTTCTGATACTCTCCATTGTGTCAAATGGGCCCAGGTTTGTTTGAGCGTGATTTGATGCAGAACAAAATAACTCCTGCTTGACTCCAACAATGGTATATTCCCACTGGGATTCTTTAGAATTCCCCATTGTCAGATTGGAAGCCTCAATACTCCGAAAACTTGCTGGATGAAGCTCTGATATTTTTTTGTTAGCACTTGCCACAATAATGCAACTTGCTGCAGAGTTATGCTGACCAGAGTACAGATCCCTCACCCTTC
Source organism: Scyliorhinus canicula (assembly GCF_902713615.1). NCBI lineage: Eukaryota > Metazoa > Chordata > Chondrichthyes > Carcharhiniformes > Scyliorhinidae > Scyliorhinus > Scyliorhinus canicula. The sequence continues at coordinate 42,018,208 of NC_052163.1, forward strand.
GATGGTGAAAATGACTGTTAACATGTCTCATCTCATTCATTAATCTTTTATTCATCTTGTCTAGTTTAATTAGTTAAACAGTTAAAATGCAATATGTATACCCATTCCATTTTTGATGTATCAAAGCAGAAAATTAATGAAGGCAGTATGGTTGATGTGTATATGGACTTATGAAAAGCATTTATGAAGCATTAGATAATCTTGTTAGTTTATGGGATTAAAGGGGCAGTGGTTATGTGAAAGCAGGGAGTGATGGCGAGTGAGTTTTTTTGTACTGCAGGGCACGATATAGTGATGGTCTCCAGGGGTTGGTATTAGAACCAGCAGATTAATGACCTGCACTTTTGTATAAAAGGCATAATTTCAAAATTTGTAGATGGTACAAAACTTGGGAATGTTAGTAAGCAGCAGGGTACTAACAGACTTCACCAATACATAGACAAACTGGTGAAATGTGCAGACATGTGGCTGATGAAATTTAGCAGCGGGGAGTGATACCTTTTTTGGTCAGCAAATTGGTGTCATGCAATAAAATAAAAGTTAGAATTTTAAAGGTGCTATAGGCTCAGGCAGGGTGTCTGAAGATAACAAAAGTTGATTTTACTCACTCTTGGGATGTGAGTGTCATCGCTGGCTAGGCCAACATTTATTACTCAGCCCTAAGTGCCGCTATCTTGAGCCACTGCAGTCCCTGTGGTGTAGGTACACCCACAGTGCAGTTAGAGGGGATGTTCCAGGACTTTGACCCAGCGACAGCGAAGGAGCGCCGATCTATTTCAAAGTCAGGATGGTGAGTGGGTTGGAGGAGATTGTGCAGAGGATGCAGAGGGCGAAAAAGCTTTGCCTTATGAATAGAGGAATAGAGTATAAAAGAGAGGAAGTTATGCTAACTCTTTATAAAGTACTGGTTAGGCCTCAGCTCATGCTTTTTATGTTTAATTTTGGAAAACCTACATCAGGAAGGATGTCTAGAGAGTATATAGAGATGGTGCAGCGGAGATTTACCAGGAGTGAAGGACCTCCGTTATCTGGAGAAGCAGGGATTGTTCCCCACAGTACAGTGAGGGCTAAAGGGACATTTTAATTGGGGTGTTCAAAATTATTCAGGGCTTTGAGTAAATAAGGAGAAACTTTTTCCAGTGGCAGGAGAATTTGAACAGGAGGAGACAAATTTAGGTAATTGGTAATAATGGGGAGGAGAAGTTTTGAACACAGTTGTTGTGATCTGGCAGATGCTGCCTGAAATGTCAGTGGAAGAATACTTTCAAAAGGGAATTGGAAAACCAAGAAATTGCAGGGGCAAAAGATAACTGGATGGCTCTTTTCAAAGTGCCAACCGAGGTGCGATGGGTCGAATGTGTGTCTGCCATGTGATTCTATGGATTGTTTCTAATGTGCATCTCATTCACGCAGTCACTATTCCCAGGGACAGCTGGTGTTTTCTGAATCGGCCCGCATGCACACTGGCCCACAGGTTCACACTGCTGCAAACCTGACCATCCTGACCCACAGGTTCACACTGCTGCAGACAGCACCAGCAATCCTGACCATCCTGACCCACAGTGTCACACTGCTGCAGACAGCACCAGCAAACCTGACCATCCTGACCCACAGGGTCACACTGCTGCAGGCCGCACCAGCAAACCTGACCATCCTGACCCACAGGGTCACACTGCTGCAAACCTGACCATCCTGACCCACAGGTTCACACTGCTGCAGACAGCACCAGCAAACCTGACCATCCTGACCCACAGGGTCACACTGCTGCAGACAGCACCAGCAAACCTGACCATCCTGACCCACAGGGTCACACTGCTGCAAACCTGACCATCCTGACCCACAGGGTCACACTGCTGCAAACCTGACCATCCTGACCCACAGGTTCACACTGCTGCAGACAGCACCAGCAAACCTGACCATCCTGACCCACAGGGTCACACTGCTGCAGACAGCACCAGCAAACCTGACCATCCTGACCCACAGGGTCACACTGCTGCAGACAGCACCAGCAATCCTGACCCACAGGGTCACACTGCTGCAAACCTGACCATCCTGACCCACAGGGTCACACTGCTGCAAACCTGACCATCCTGACCCACAGGGTCACACTGATGCAGACAGCACCAGCAATCCTGACCATCCTGACCCACAGGGTCACACTGCTGCAGACAGCACCAGCAATCCTGACCATCCTGACCCACAGGGTCACACTGCTGCAGGCAGCACCAGAAAACCTGACCATCCTGTGTCTCATCTCTCTTGCAATCTGTTATTAGATCTGTAATTAACATTGTTGGCATTCTTTAGATTGTTTATTAACTTTCCATTGATCATGAACCCAATTTCTGGGCACATGGTTAGGTGATTAGTAAGGCATTAAAGTTTGATTAGATTGACAGATCCTGACTGTCGCCACCCAGTGATCCATGCTACCACTGTGCCACCTACAATGCTGGAATAGTGTGCCTGCATTTGGGGAGGTTGGAATGGGATGGGGGTGGGAGGCAGTGGTAAGAGAGTGGATGCAGGAGATGGGCCCTTGCCCAGTGTTTCTACAGCACCTGGTTCCTGCCAATTGCTATTGCCACGTGTTCTAGTTTCAGACTGTAGCTGTCCTACAGACTGTATAAAGCCTCCCCAATCTCCCTGGCCCCCTCAATTCATTTTTCTTTATCACAAAGGCCTCAAAGCAAAGACAGTGAGGGAGGAGTGAGCAGCCAGGCCTAGTTGTGGTTACATGCTGTATTACAGCAAGATGCACAACACTGCTGCCGCTATCATTTTCTGCCAGAATTTTTAAATGTTATGTCCTTTTTTGCATGGGACATGAAATTGAGTCCCAGTCTCTCTTTCTCTTCTCTCTTTCCCTCCTCAATGAACAACCCAACATATTAACAACAACTTGAGTTAACCCAGTGTTAAGTTACATAACCATAGCCAAAAAAATATATAGAAACTATAGTTATGAACCCCCCCCCCCGGGTTGCTGCTGCTATTGACCAAGGTACCTATCTTTGAGCCAGGAAGTCCAGAAAAGGCTGCCACCGTTTATAGAACAGTAAGAAGTCTTACAACACCAGGTTAAAGTCCAACAGGTTTGTTTCAAACACGAGCTTTCGGAGCACGGCTCCTTCTTCAGGTGATTCACCTGAAGAAGGAGCCGTGCTCCGAAAGCTCGTGTTTGAAACAAACCTGTTGGACTTTAACCTGGTGTTGTAAGACTTCTTACTGTGCTCACCCCAGTCCAACGCCGGCATCTCCACATCATGGCTACCGTTTATAGAACCCTTGTATTGATCCCCCCAGGGCAAATTTGACCCTTTCCAATTTTATAAATCCCGCCATGTCACTGATCCAGGTCTCCACACTTCGGGGCCTTGCATCCTTCCACGCAGCAAGATCCTCCGCTGGGCTACTAGGGACGCAAAGGCCAGGACACTGGCCTCTTTCGCCCCCTGCACTCCCGGCTCCACCGTAACTCCAAAAATCGCGAGTCCCCACCCTGGTTTGACCCTGGATCCAACCACCCTCGACACCGTCCCCGCCACCCCCTTCCAGAATTCTTCCAGTGCCGGGCATGCCCAGAACATATGGCCATGATTCGCTGGACTCCCCGAACACCTAGTGCACCTGTCCTCCCCCCCCCAAAGAACCTACTCATCCTAGTCCCGGACATGTGGGTCCGGTGCAGCACCTTAAAGTCTCACACATGAAGAGGAAGAGTTGACTCTCTCCAAGGCACCCGCCCAAGTCCTCTCCTCTATCTGCTCCCCAAGTTCCCCCTCCCATTTAGCCTTCAGCTCCTCCACTGACGACTCCTCCACCTCCTGCATTACCATATAGATGTCAGACACCTTCCCCTCTCCGACCCACACCCCCGAAAGCACTCTGTCCATCGTCCCCCGCGAGGGCAGCAAAGGGAATCCCTCTACCTGTCGCCTAGCAAACGCCTTTACCTGCAAGTATCTGAACATGTTCTCTTGGGGAAGCCCAAATTTATCTTCCAGTTCCCCCAGGCCCGCAAACCTCCCGCCAATAAACAGGTCCCTCAATTTACTGATGCCCACCCTTTGCCACCCCCTAAATCCCCCATCCTTGTTCCCCGGGATGAACCGATGATTGCCACCCAGTGGAGCCTCCATCACTTTCCTCTTTTTAAGACGCTCCTCAAAACAGGCCTCTTTCAGGGTGGCATGGTGGCGCAGTGGTTAGCACTGCTGCCTGACGGCTCCGAGCACCCGGGTCGATCCAGGCCCTGGGTCACTGTCCGTGTGGAGTTTTCACATTCTTCTCCTGTCTGTGTGAATCTCACCCCCACAACCCAAAGATGTGCACGGTAGGTGGATTGGTCACGCTAAATTGCCCCTTAATTGGCAAATTTTAAAAACCTGCCTCTTTCACCAGGCTTTGGGTCATCTAACCTAATATCTCCTTGTGTCTGGGTGTCATACTTTGTTCTATAATATTCCTGTGGAGCACCTTGGGACATTTCATTACCTGAAAAAAGTGCTTTAGAAATTAGTTGTTGTTGCAGTATTAGCTGCATTGTGGGTAACATGAGCAGTAAGTGGTCTACGTTACAACAGGCCAGATATTGCAACACTGCAATCACCCGTGACCGGGGATCAGTGTGGATATGAACTGAGCTCCATTTATCCTCCCGTCTAGATAAAGTCCAGGCAAACAATGACAAGAAAAGGCACTGCGGAGAGCTCAGTCCAGCCAAGAGCAACACCCCGTTTCCACCACTCAATGCCAATACATTTCCTGCTTCATTGTATGGCTGTGTGAGAGCAGATTCCTCACACAGCTTCTCTTGGACAAATAGCCGCATCTTCCCATGTGAATTACAGAAATCCCTAACCTGTGATTTTTCCTCCTCCACCCAGTCCTGCCATTTACTGGTGACTCCAATATTAACCTTGAAATAAAACAGAATGCCGCTTCTGCCAGTCCAGCCGAAACAGAGTCCATGTTTGCTTTTGTGTAGCGTTTCAACATAGAATATTTTACATCTCTGTTCTGACGAAATTTGCCGTTCCATTAGAATTTGCCAGTGCTTCTGATGTCTGCAGGATGAACCTCTTGGACAGCACAATAATCAAACCCAGCAAGAAGAATCATTGGGGCATTAAAAAACACAATTTTTTTCCTATTCTTTGTAACAGAAATGTTCATTGAAAATGGGTGTGCAGGGGGAGGGGGGACTGCGGGTGGAGACTGCCTAATTGGACAGGGTGCTTGGAGACAGGAGATCACCCAATGAAACCTCTAAAAACATGTCAACCAAGAAGTCCCAGGTGAGGTGTTTGACGTGGGCTAGACCAGGGTTCTGTAACCTCAATAACAGGAGGATGACTAAAAGCCACAATGTTGTTAGTCAAATACTAATAATAATGAAAAACTAGATAGAGACTCATTTCATGTTTGTATGCAACACCTTTTGCACTGGTGCTCATAAACATGCATGAAATAATTGAATCAAAGAAGGAAACCAGTCAGCACATTTTCTCTCCCAGTTCTACTGAGGTAATATGGGTTGAAGTTAGAAATAGGAAAGGAGCAGTCACCTTGTTGGGAGTGTTCTATAGGCCCCCCAATAGCAGCAGAGATGTGGAGGAACAGATTGGGAAACAGATTCTGGAAAGGTGCAGAAGTCGCAGGGTAGTAGTCATGGGTGACTTCAACTTCCCAAACATTGAGTGGAAACTCTTTAGATCAAATAGTTTGGATGGGGTAGTGTTTGTGCAGTGTGTCCAGGAAGCTTTTCTAACACAGTATGTAGATTGTCCGACCAGAGGGGAGGCCATATTGGATTTAGTACTTGGTAATGAACCAGGGCAGGTGATAGATTTGTTAGTGGGGGAGCATTTTGGAGGTAGTGACCACAATTCTGTGACTTTCACTTTAGTAATGGAGAGGGATAGGTGCGAGCAACAGGGCAAGGTTTATAATTGGGGGAAGGGTAAATACAATGCTGTCAGACAAAAATTGAAGTGCAGAAGTTGGGAACATAGGCTGTCAGGGAAGGACACAAGTGAAATGTGGAACTTGTTCAAGGATCAGGTACTGCGTGTCTTTGATATGTATGTCCCTGTCAGGCAGGGAAGAGATGGTCGAGTGAGGGAACCATGGTTGACAAGAGAGGTTGAATGTCTTGTTAAGAGGAAGAAGGAGACTTATGTAAGGCTGAAGAAACAAGGTTCAGACAGTGCGCTGGAGGGATACAAGATAGCCAGGAGGGAACTGAAGAAAGGGATTAGGAGAGCTAAGAGAGGGCATGAAAAATCTTTGGCGGGTAGGATCAAGGAAAACCCCAAGGCCTTTTACACATACGTGAGAAATATGAGAATGACTAGAGTGAGAGTAGGTCCGATTAAGGACAGTAGCGGGAGATTGTGTATTGAGTCTGAAGAGATAGGAGAGGTCTTGAACAAGTATTTTTCTTCAGTATTTACAAATGAGAGGGGCCATATTGTTGGAGAGGACAGCGTGAAGCAGACTGATAAGCTTGAGGAGATACTTGTCAGGAAGGAAGATGTGTTGCGCGTTTTGAAAAACTTGAGGATAGACAAGTCCCCCGGGCCTGACGGGATATATCCAAGGATTCTCTGGGAAGCAAGAAATGAAATTGCAGAGCCGTTGGCAATGATCTTTTCGTCCTCGCTGTCAACAGGGGTGGTACCAGAGGATTGGAGAGTGGCGAATGTCGTGCCCCTGTTCAAAAAAGGGAATAGGGATAACCCTGGGAATTACAGGCCAGTTAGTCTTACTTCGGTGGTAGGCAAAGTAATGGAAAGGGTACTGAGGGATAGGATTTCTGAGCATCTGGAAAGGCATTGCTTGATTAGGGATAGTCAGCACGGATTTGTGAGGGGTAGGTCTTGCCTTACAAGTCTTATTGAATTCTTTGAGGAGGTGACCAAGCATGTGGATGAAGGTAAAGCAGTGGATGTAGTGTACATGGATTTTAGTAAGGCATTTGATAAGGTTCCCCATGGTAGGCTTATGCAGAAAGTAAGGAGGCATGGGATAGTGGGAAATTTGGCCAGTTGGATAACAAACTGGCTAACCGATAGAAGACAGAGAGTTGTGGTGGATGGCAAATATTCAGCCTGGAGCCCAGTTATCAGTGGCGTACCGCAGGGATCAGTTCTGGGTCCTCTGCTGTTTGTGATTTTCATTAACGACTTGGATGAGGGAGTTGAAGGGTGGGTCAGTAAATTTGCAGATGATACGAAGATTGGTGGAGTTGTGGATAGTGAGGAGGGCTGTTGTCGGCTTCAAAGAGACATAGATAGAATGCAGAGCTGGGCTGAGAAGTGGCAGATGGAGTTTAACCCTGAAAAGTGTGAGGTTGTCCATTTTGGAAGGACAAATCTGAATGCGGAATACAGGGTTAATGGTAGGGTTCTTGGCAATGTGGAGGAGCAGAGAGATCTTGGGGTCTATGTTCATTGTTCTTTGAAAGTTGCCACTCAAGTGGATAGAGCTGTGAAGAAGGCCTATGGTGTGCTAGCGTTCATTAGCAGAGGGATTGAATTTAAGAGCCGTGAGGTGATGATGCAGCTGTACAAAACCTTGGTCAGGCCACATTTGGAGTACTGTGTGCAGTTCTGGTCACCTCATTTTAGGAAGGATGTGGAAGCTTTGGAAAAGGTGCAAAGGAGATTTACCAGGATGTTGCCTGGAATGGAGAGTAGGTCATACGAGGAACGATTGAGGGTGCTAGGCCTTTTCTCATTAGAACGGAGAAGGATGAGGGGTGACTTGATAGAGGTTTATAAGATGATCAGGGGAATAGATAGAGTAGACAGTCAGAGACTTTTTCCCCGGGTGGAACACACCATTACAAGGGGACATAAATTTAAGATAAATGATGGAAGATATAGAGGGGATGTCAGAGGTAGGTTCTTTACCCAGAGAGTAGTGGGGGCATGGAATGCACTGCCTGTGGTAGTAGTTGAGTCGGAAAATTTATGGACCTTCAAGCGGCTATTGGATAGGTACTTGGATTAGGGTAGAATAAGGGAGTGTAGGTTAACTTCTTAAGGGCAGCACGGTAGCATTGTGGATAGCACAATTGCTTCACAGCTCCAGGGTCCCAAGTTCGATTTCGACTTGGGTCACTGTCTGTGTGGAGTCTGCACATCCTCCCCGTGACTGCGTGGGTTTCCTCCGGGTACTCCGGTTTCCTCCCACAGTCCAAAGATGTGCAGGTTGGGTGGATTGGCCATGACAAATTGTCCAAAATTCTATGATTAACCTAGGACAAAAGTTCGGCGCAACATCGTGGGCCGAAGGGCCTGTTCTGTGCTGTATTTCTCTATCTATCTCTGCAACAGTGCCGTTTATCGGCCCTTTCTTTGTAGCCCTGAAAACCTTTTTGCTTCAGACAATGATCCACTTCTCTTTTGAAAGCTTCGATTCAATCTGCCTCCACACTCTTAGGAGGAATCTGAAGCACACGCTGCACAAAGAAGCTTTTCCTTGTGTTGCCATTGCCTCTTTTGTCAATTACCGCAAACATGTGCCCGCTTGTTCTCTATCCTTCTGCGAATAGGAACAATTTCTCCCCATCTACTCTGTCCAGACCCTAAATCAGTCTGAATACCTCTGTCAAATCTATTCTTGGCCTTCACTTCCCCAGGGAGAACAGCCCCAGGTTCTCCGCTCTATTCAGTAATCAAATCCAATTTTTAATGGATAAGATCAACAACATTTGAAAGGATTCTTTTCACAAAGAACTGATACTGTCTCACAGATATAATAAATTTTTAAAAAATTTAGTGAACCCAATTTTTTTTCCCAATTAAGGGGCAATTTAGCTTGGCCAATCCAGCTATCCTGCACATCTTTGCGTTGTGGGGGTGAGACCCATGCAGACATGGGGAGAATGTGTAAACTCCAAACAAACTGACCTGGGGCCGGGATTGAACCCGGGTCCTCGCTGCTATGAAGCAGTAGTGCTAAGCACTGCACCACCGTGCCGCCCCTCTTTCTCAGACATAATATTGATTTAAAGTTTTGAAAGAATGAACATGCTGTTTAATTAGTATCAGTGTCTGTAATTTGCTGGTAGGAAATATGTAAGCCATTAACGCAACAGCATGTGGTGTTGCTTAGTTTGACAATGTTACGTAACTTGTTATGACTTTTGATTCGAGCAAGGTTTTGAGAGAATTTTGTATTTTTGTGATTAAACATTTTTACAAGTTCTCGCTGTTTGTAGGAATATTAATTGGCAAGAAGACTTTCTGATGCATGGTAGTCTTTTTAAATTAGAAACTCAATTGGGTAACTTTGTATTTTCAAACAAATGGTAATGAGGGGGAAAATGGGTTTGATTGACCTAGGTTAGAAGCTGCACAAGTCCTCAATGAACTAATGTGCTTCCAGAGCCGCAGTTCGCTGATCCCTTGGCTAAACTCTGGCGCAACAGTCATATTCCACATTGTGTCCGTCCTTATAAGGTCAATTCCTAGTTTGTCTCGAGGTATACATAGTTTTGGTTGTGGATGTTCCACCACTGAGTGGCTAACGGTGATAACGTGGCTGGATTGAGACCCAGGCCATCGCTGTGTAAGGTTAATCGCCATTAGCTGTGACCTGGAATGCACTAGCTGAAAGAGTGTTGCAGCAGATTCAGTAGCCACTTCCACCAGGGAACTGGAGCTACACTGGAAAAGCAGAAATTAGCTGGGTCCAGGGAAAGGGAAGGTCAGTGGGATTTATTGGCTAGCTTTTAGAAAGGCACAGTGGACTGAATGGCCACCTCTTGGGCTGCAAGATTCTGTGGTATTGTGAACTGGGTAAGTTTCCCTGGTGTGGTTGAGCAGGGCTTCCTATAGTAAATAATCTCAAACTCTACTTCGAACTTGGCTCCTTTAGCAGACTGGTAGTTACTTGGTACCGTCACAGGCACATGTTTTTGAAATGTGCAGTTTGTGCCAGAATGTCACAGTGACCGTTGTACCTCAGGAGTTGCTATGCCTGACTGCCCTTTGGAATGTTTTGTCCTAATCCTTGTTAAACTAAAGCCAAGATTCTCCCTTTGCAAAGCGCCAGGTGTGAGCTTTAGTTTAACTTCATTGGACAACAGCAAAGGCCGACAACCTGGATTGTGCCGCCCTGGTGCCCACACTTGACATTTGTTGGTGGGCTTATCTCTGAAGAAATATCACCATCTCTTTCCTGCTGAGATACCCTTGAACTGGCCCCATGTTAACATGCTGAGAATTCTTGGATCTTTGGTTAACGTTCCAGCCTGTGTCAACAGCACTGAAAGAGAAAAACATACTCACTTCCTTGTGCCTGCTCCAAAGAGATCTGACTCTCATGCTCTCTGGGGATCAGTGTTATCCTGTACAATTCCTGACAGTTCTGATTTATGTCAGAAACAGAGCATTGAATTCAGGCACTCCCCAAGTGGTTGATGTGATTGTTGATCTTTTGTGTTCTGTATTTTGATCTCTCAAATCAGCAAGGCTGAAATCATCCTCATTTCAAATTCAGCCTGATACCAATCATGGGTTTTGTGTATGTGTCAGAGATTTTGTGCTGGTGAATGTGTGGGAGATATATTTGACCTTGGTGACTGGACATCAGTACAAAAAACAGCTTTAATGAGCTGTGTGGTCAGACAGTTGTTAGATCCCTGTGGGGAAATAAAAATTTACTTAATGACCCCCAAATGAAGAAGGTACCAACAAAATTCTACATTTTGTAGTTTTTAAACTTTAAAATGAATCCGAACTGCCGCAAGTTAAACAAGAATGTATAACACAACCACAAACACCCACATTATTCCAAATATTACTGAGTAACAGTTCCACAACTTTACCCATGCAGGGTGGATCAGGAATCCTATCTGACCACCACTTTCAACTTTCTGTTTCACAGGTGCGATATTTGTAAAGGTACATGAAGTCATAGTGTAGCCATCTGGGATGGCCACTTCCAACTAGGTGCAGGGAAACTCTCAAAGCCTAGTGGGTAAAATGGACAAGCCAAGACTCAGGCAGGCTCAGAGCCTGAAATGCATATTTGCAAGCAAGAGGTCCAGATGGTATCAAACCTCCGACCAATTAGCATTTTAATGGGGCCGATAATCATTTGATGGCCCACCTTCACCAAAACAAAGGACTGATACTCGAGCAACTGGTGCAGTCCCAGACATTTCGGCGCCACTCCCTGCTCAAGGGAAACGCAAACAACGGGGTCAGTGACCGTTTGGGACATGTCCAGCCATCCAGATCCCCGCCCACTTATTGGTTCACAATCAAACGGAGTGATCAGGATCACCCAATTAGTGGGGTCCAAACTGAAGGACCGCCCAAAAGAGCGTGAAAACCGCCAAGTATAAGAAGAAGAGGTCGCCACATGTTCATCCTCTCTTGGACCTGGTACCCTGGTCTCGGCCATCTCCAAGTGCAGCAACACTAGAAGCAAGTACAAGTTCAACGCTCGCTGCCAGTCGGATGAGCTTAGCTAACAGCAGTTACTCCTTCAGACTCAATAGATCCAGAATCGAACAGCGGCCACTGTTTCTCTGGCCTAAGCCGGGTGCCCGAAGTTAAGTACAGGTTTTGTTAGTCGATAGGTGTAGTTAACTAGTAGTGTTTATGTTGCATAACTAATTGTGTGTAAATAAAGTACCCTTGACCTTGAACTAACTAACTGGTGTTTGGCTCTTTGGTCGATAGCCGGTTGAAACTTGTGGTGGTATCATTTGATACCTGATAAATTTAATAACAACTGGAGAGGAAATGAGGACGAATGTTGTCTCACAGAGTGGTGGGAAAACACTCAGTTTTTCAGTGTCTCCGAGCTACACTTGTCGCTTTCCACATTTTAGATATTTTTATCCAGGAAAAAAATGGCCTCTTTCCTCAAGAATTCTGTGTTCCTCTTTCTGCCTGTGTCTGTTATCTCTTTTCCACATCTGTGTGCTGATCGCATTCACTGGCCCACTCCTCTGCTTGCAGCTTTCCTTTGCGTCTGACAGCCACACCGCTCCATTCTCATGAACCAGCATTTCTTCTTATCCAAGGAAACTGCAATTGATGCCTTTACAATTGATACAAATGTTTCCTTTTCAAACATTCTTAAAAACAGTTACAGATTTTGCAGACATCTTTAAATTACAAATTCTCTAGGGCGCCACAGTGGTGCAGTGGTTGGCGTGGCTGCCTCACCATGCTGAGGACCCGGGTTCAATCCCGACCCCGGGTCACTGTCCGTGTGAAGTTTGCATATTCTCCTCGTGTCTGTGTGGGTCTCACCCCACAACCCAAAGATGTGCAGGGTAGGTGGACTGGCCACTATCAATTGCCCTTTAATTGGGGAAAAATAGAATTGGGCACTTTAAATAAAAAAAAATAATAAATTTACAATTTTCTTTTACTGCTTCCGGGTCAAAGGTGGCCTCATAATTATTGGATGGTCACTGAGCTGTAATCCAACACTTGGAGCAGAGGAAGAACATTGTCTCTTTTCTGTCCTTTTTTATGTTTATTTTTTTAGCCTAATAATCACTGATGTGAGTACGGCATGTGCTAGGACTACAAGAACACAACCATCTTGTCAACTGGGAAGGATTCTGGCTTTGGACTATTGTGTGTCAACAAGTGGTTTAAATTCCCTGATTGTGTGAAATCATTAGGACTGGAGTCTGGGGTGAGGACCTAAAGCAGCTTTTGCAGAGCTCCCATGTGGCCCAGCACATGCTCTAGATGGAGCCAATCTGATACTTTGGCAGCCACTGTCGCTCAGAAACCAGGGAGCCTAAACATTTAAATTGTTTCCTGTACACGTGTCAACTGGGAGCAGAACTATATTTTCAAATGGATTTTGTTCAAGCCATAAAATGTTGAGGTTTCCCTGAGTGAGTTAGGTGGAGTTAGGAGCAATGAGTGTTAGGGTTTGAACGCTACTAATGGACAAACAAACCAGCGAGATTATGTGCCTTAGATAACTGCCATCTCTCCATTCCTGTTAACTATCTCCTATCTGGGTTTTTATATTACACAACCAGTCCAGACCTTGTGGATCTCGGGCAACTCTTGTTGATGTGAACAATATAAGCTCCCTTGTTTGTGGGAAGTTATAATGAACCGCATTGGCTGAGGCTACACTTTTAGCATCAGAAGAGGACACAAACTGATTGCGTCATGGCCGACCTTCTTCCGCTGCCCTTTCCCATTTTCATTCCATACCCCTTGCTGGCAACGTGAACCTTACTGAATGCACCATTCTGATGTTGAAATCGCTTGATTGTTCACAGTTTGTCTGTTGTGCTTTGCTGTTGGTTGCTGTGTTCTTTGGCTGCCATTCCCTCTACACGGGCTGTAATGGGATTTGCTCTTGTGATTTCAGGAAATTTCTGATGTGCCTAAGGAGCTGCGTCCTCGTCTCTGTCGTATGCAGAAAGGCTCCAATGGTTACGGCTTCAACCTGCACAGTGAAAAGTCCAAGATTGGCCAGTATATCCGGGCCGTGGACCCTGATTCTCCCGCAGAACATTCTGGACTGCTGCCTCAGGACCGCATCATTGAGGTACCTCGCTCACTTCAGTTCAGCTAGTTTGAATCACTGGATCATTTCGGCTCAAATAATTTTGGTGCATTGAAGTAACAGCCCCCTGTAATCTCTGATACTGCAGTGTCTTCTCCCCTTATCAGTGTGTGCGTGTGTCCATCTGTATGTCTCTTTCCTGGGGTGGGATGCTGGGCGGGGGTAGTCAGTGGAATATTTTGCCTTCCTTTTACAGTAGAAGTCGGTAAATAGTCGGTAAATAGTGATCAGTAGTGCGATTCTTCCAGCAGAAAGGGGCATTTCCAATGAGAGCTCCAATTAGTTCCACTCATCATTCCACGGCCTTCTCCTTCAAACTCTGGCTGAATTTTACCCGATAACCGGCCGACTAGGTCAGGGCCTGACCCTGGGTATTCAACGGCCCCTGACAGCAATATGCAGACTGATATTTTCGATTGTGGCAGGGTGGTTAGTGTGATCGTGCATTGGGCTCTTATCCTGAGTTTGCAGTCCGGTAGTCAGTGCAGGTAGACGCTGTTCTTCACTCCATAGCTGCCTTGAAACAGAAAACATAAGGAACCTTGAGCCTGGTGTTCCTTTACTTATACTGTATCCCATTGGCTAGGAGTCTGCCACACCTCACATCCCATGGTCACCAGCAATGCCAGACAAATGTCAGAGATTGGAAATATGGACCGGAGAAAGTATCTGAAATTTGCTCTGCTGCTCTCCCTCCCCCTTTCCTCAAGTTATCTATCAATCAACCAATCAATCACATTGGAATATCCTATTTCTCTTCTTTCCTTCTCACCCATCAGTTATCAAATAATGGAAGTTTCGAAAGGATAGCCATAGTTTCCTGACTGTGTATTCCACGTTCTTGGTCTCCTTCCGTTAATCAGTGACTGCTTCAGATGCCTTGGTCAATATTCCTCCCTCAGCCCAGATGTCCATATTTTTGTGCCTGGAGTGCATTACTGAACTCCTATCATGTTCTGTTCATCTACCCATTCAGTGCAGGTTTAAGCTTTTTGGTGCAAGGTTTGCAGAACCTTCCCGATCAGAGTGATCGGGAGTTTTAGAAATGGTCACACTTCCTGTATAAATTGGAGCTGGAAGCAACCAGGTGTGAGCATCATCCCTTCCTGATAACCTGACAATGTGCCTTTTATTCCAACTCTCAAATTTCCCATCCAGAGCCAAGAGATTTATTTCAGTTTTGCCTGGTTCTATTTTGTCCTGTAATCTTTTGTGTGAAATCTTCTGAAATGCCTTTTGAAAATGTGTTGTGCAAAGAGAAATGCCTTGTGAAAATTTGTTGGTAAAACATCACTTACACAAAATCATATTGATGATCCCCAATCAACATACACTTTTCTCACGGCTCAGGGGGAGGCGGTGAAGTAGGGGTCTTGTCACTGGGCTAGCAGAAGGCCTTGTGGCACAGTCCCCACTACTGGATCAGGATCTCTGGAATGCCGCGACTTGTTGGCCGTGGAAGGAGCATTCATAACATGGTTCAACAAGCTAACGTCGTTCAGTTAGGGCAGGGGTGGGCAAACTACGGGCCGCATGCGGACCGCCAAAGGTCTTTATGCGGACCACCAAGATCAAGTCATTAAAAAAAAAAATTTTTTTTTAAAAATGTTTTGTTTTCAATTTTAAGGTTAATGGGGGGGGGGGGGGGGGGCTGTTGGGTTCCTGGTATAGGGTGGATACGTTGACTTGAGTAGGGTGATCATTGCTCGCACAACATGTGTTTCATGTGAAGTTTCTACTTTAAAATATTAATTAATAAAAATTAATTGCTTTTTTTTTCTTTAAAAACCTTTTATTTTGGCTATTTTAAATATTAATTATTTTACTTAATATGCTAAGCGGCCCTTCAAAATTGTGAATCCCCCCCCCCCCCCCCAAAAGTAAACCGTGTGGGTTTGAAGATATGCTAAAACAAAAAGTGGCGTAATAATCCTTTTTCACTGTCCAGGGCACCCGGCTTTGAATCCTATCATTTCAGATGGTGAAATTCAATGAAGTAAAATGTCTGGAACTAAAAAAAGCCTAATGGTGACCGTGAAACTATTGTCGATTATCATTTAAAAAAAAAAAAACATCTTGTTCACTAATGTACTTCCCTAAAGGGAAGGAAATCATCTGACTCCAGACCCACAGTTTTGTAGTTGACTCTTAAATACCCTCTGGATTGACCAAGCAAGTCCGTTGTATTAAGCCAAAGCAGGAAACCGGATGGACCAACCTACATTGAACTAGTTGCCAGAAGTGTCGAGGGCAAACCCAGCCCTGGAACCTCCCTCCCCCTGCCCTGCTGATGAATCTTTAGTACTCCATGTTGAACACCACTTGCAGGAAGCACTGGGTGGTGACTTCAATGTCCATCACCAAGAGTGACTCGGCAGCACTGCCATAGACTGAGCAGGCCAAGTACTAAAGGACATAGACTGGTTGCCACGAGTGATAAGGGAACCAACAAGAGGGAAAAACATACTTGACCTTATCCTCACTGATTTGCCTGGCCTGGATGCATCTGTCCATGACCATATTGGTAGGAATAACCACCACACAGTTCTTGTGGTGACGAAGCCCCATCTTCACATTGGGAATACTCTTCAGTGTGCTGTGTGGCATTAGCACTGTGCAGAATGGGATAGATTTCGAACAGATCTAGCAACTCAACACTAGGCATCCATGAGGCGCTGTGGGCCATCAACAGCAGCAGAGTTACACTCAACCTTAAACTGTAACGTCCTGCCTCAGCATATCCCCATTTCTATCATTACCACCACCCAAAATTTAATACAGTACGGAATGCCAGGAGCAACAATCATACCTAAAAATGGTGTCGACCTTGTAAAGCTACAATACAGGACGAAAGGTAAAGTTGCCACAGGCTGCTTTCCCTTTTTGAAAGAGCTGACAAACGGTGGTTTAACATGAGCACCACCACACCTCGGGCGATGGGCAAGGTTCAGAAGGTGGCAAGTGGTTAGTACTGCTGCTCACAGCGCCAGGGACCCGGGTTCAATTCTGACCTTGGGTGACTGTGTGGAGTTTGTGCGTTCTCCCCATGTCTGCATGGGTTTCCTCTGTACGCTCTGGTTTCCACAGTCCAAAGATGTGCCGCTTAGGTGGATTGGCCATACAAAATTGGTCCTAAGGGTGGGGTTTCGAGGATTGGTGGGGCAGTCTTTCGAAAGGTCGGCGTAGACTTGATAAGCCGAATGGCCTCTTTCTGCACTGTAGGGATTCTATGATGACTTCTTTCCATCATAAGGTCAGAAGCAGGATGTTCGGTGGTGATTACACAATGTTCAGAACCATTTGCTGCGACTTGGATACTGAAGCTATCCATGTCCAAATGCAGCAAGACTAGGACAATATCCAGGCTTAGGCTGATAAGTGGCAAACAATATTCATGCCACACAAAGTGTCAGGCAATGACCATCTCCAAGAAGAAAAACATTTACCTCATCGCCCCATGAAATTCAATGGCATTACCATCACTGAATACCCCTTTATCAACAATCTAGGAGTTATCATTGACCAGAAGCTGAACCAAACCTGCCGTATAAATACTGTGGCTACAAGAGCAGGTCAAAGGCTGGGAATCCTGTGGCAAGTAACTCACCTCCTCAATTCCCAAAGCTTGTTCACCATCTACAAAGTACCAGTCAGGAGTGTGATGGAATACACTTCCCCTTGCTTGAATGACTGCAGCTCCTATAACAATTCAGGAACTTGACACCATCCAGAACAAAGCAGCCTGTTTGATTGGCACCCCTTCCGCAAACATTCAATCCTTCCACCACATGCGCACATCAGCATTGTATACCATCTGCAAGATGTACAACAGAAATTTACGAAGGCACCATCAATGGTACCTTCCAATCCCATCACCATGACCATCTAAAGGACATGGGCAACAGATATATGGGATCACCACCACCTGCAAGGTCCGCCTCCCAGTCACTCATCATGCTGACTTGGAAATATATCGCTGTTCCTTCACTGTCATTGGGTTAAAATTCTGGAACTCTCTCCTCTCTAGCAGCACTCTGGTTGTACCTCCATCTCGTGGACTGCAGCAATTCAATAAGGCAGCTTACCACTACCTTAAAGGACAGTTATGGATGGGCACTACATTCTGGTCTAGCCAGCCGTACACACATCCCCTAAATTAATGAAATCATAGTAAGTAATCTCTACAGTGTAGAAGAAGGCCATTCAGCCCATCGGATCTGCACCGACACTTGGAAAGAGCACCCTACATAAGTCCAAGACCTCATACCCCCATAACCAAGCAACCCCACCTAACCTTTTGGACACTAATGAACAATTTAGCATAGCCAATCCAAAGATCTGCACATCTTTGGACTGTGGGAGGAAACTGGAGCAGCCGGAGGAAATCCTCGCAGACACTGGGAGAAAGTGCAAGCTCCACATTGACAGTCACACGAGGTGGGAATTGAACCCGGGTTCCTGGAGCTATGAGGCAGTAGTGCTAGCCATGGTGCGGCCCAAAAATAAATGAACTCTGTACCTCACCATGAATCGCAGTAATTTCTGCAACACCCATGTTGAATTTGCTGCTCAGTGATCCTGTCTCTTGCTGCTTTGAATATTTTAAGGAAATGTTTGTCGCTCTACTCCAGCAGGCAAAGGAAAGATGGATTAAAGCTGGTCAAACATAACAATGCCAAAAGAAGGTGTTTAATCTTGTCCTGTGACTCAGTGCTTGCTGCACAATTTGGGTATTGGCAAGGTATTAAATAAAATTAAAATCCACCCTTTTGTGAGCCTTCACTATTGAGGAATTTTCAGCCTAGAATTTAATGTCCAATTAAATATTTTGGGAGTAATTTATCAGACTTTTAAAAAACATGTGTTTGTATCAAACCCCATCAGGATTGGGGATCTTTGCAAAGCAGTTTATGTGCATGTGATTTGTATTGGGTTATTATATAGATGATTCTGACTTTGCATCCCACGTTCCCCACATAAGGAAATGACTGACTGGTTACTCTTGGCTGAGGAAACAATATTGAGCCTGGAGACCGGGGAGGGTGGGGTCATCCTTGGGCTGGTCTCTCCCTGGGAAGGCCATAGAAACCTTTGTTTAATGCCCCATCAGACATGCTAGATATTTCCTCACTGGGTTGGAGAAGGTGGGAGCAGACCCTCCGAACTGCCCTGGAGTGTTGGTCTCCGTCATGTGACGCAAACCCACAGCCTTCCTGAAAGTGTGTTAACCAAACGTGCGGTGCCCTTTCACAATGTTAGTGTTTCTCTGCAAAAATGTAACATTTATAAAACATCGATGGAACTCAAAAATTCATTTTAGACAGTAAATATTTATGGACCAGCATCTCCTGATGCTGTCAAAGGGATGGATTTTGTGGGAATAATTCTGATACTGCTTCTGAATGGCTTGCGTTAGTTGGCAGATTAAACAGACAGTTATAGGGGCAACACGGTGGCACAGTGGTTAGAACTGCTGCCTCACGGCGCCGAGGTCCCAGATTCGATCCCGGCTCCGGGTCACTGTCCACGTGGAGTTTGCACATTCTCCCCATGTTTGCGTGGGGTTCGCCCCCACAACCCGAAGATGTGCAGGATAGGTGGATTGATCACGCTAAATTGCCCCTTAATTGGAAAAAATGAATCGGGTACTCTCAATTTTAAATTGTCAGTTATGTAAGTGGAACAACATTAATCTCGACCCTTCTGCCCCTTGTATATTTTTGGTTTCTTGTTGCACCTCCTTGTCACACAGTATGTCACTTATATCTTTCACCCAGGCTGCCCGGTGGCAGAGTGATTAGCACTGCTGCCTCGTGGCACCAAGGACTCTGGTTCTGTCTCGGCCCCGGGCTGCTGTCCGTGTGGAGTTTGCACATTCTCACCGTGTTTGTGTGGGTCTCACCACCACAACCCAAAGATGTGCAGGGTAGGTGGATTGGCCCCACAAAATTGCCCCTTACTTGGAAAAAAAGAATTGGGTACTTTAAATTTATTTAAAAATTAAAAAAATACTAATTGTCTCCTGTTCCCCACTTGATGTGGAGATGCCGGCGTTGGGCTGGGGTGAGCACAGTAAGAAGTCTTACACCTGTTGGACTTTAACCTGGTGTTGTAAGACTTCTTGCTGTGTTCCCCACTTAAGCACTCGACCCCTATCCTCCTGTCTAATCACTCACCCATACGATCTGGGAATATCTGCCGCTCTGATTTGCCTGTTTTTTTATTTTTGAGTGTTTTGCAGCTTTTTCTGTTTTTGAGCTCTATCGAAAGTGATGTTTACTGTCGGTGTGGCTCTGGCAGTGTGTAATGCTGCTAAAACAGGCAATGCTTTGTGGTGATTAGTGAGAGAACAATATCTGGAACTCCATTGTGGGTGAGTAAGAATGCTGGAGGGTATTCGTGTCCTGGGACACCTGCATTTCCTCATGGATACATGGCCTTTATGGGCAACATAAAGTGACCAAAAACACCCGCAGGAGCAAAGTCCATCCCTGCTGCTCATTGTAATACAACGACACCCAGATTCAGATACGAACCAACAGGAACCACATGGGAGTGCTAAGGAATGATGAAGCCATTAGGGCATTAATGTATGTCAACATCAACTTAGCCTGATGTGTTTTTTTTAAATTAAACTCAAATTGGTCCTATTACCAGTGACGGATCACTCCCCACCAGTATCTATTTCATAGAATTTACAGTGCAGAAGGAGGCCATTTGGCCCATTGAGTCTGCACCGGTTCTTGCAAAGAGCACCCTACCCAAGGTCCACACCTCCACCCTATCCCCATAACCCAGTAACCCCACCCAATACTAAGGGCAATTTTGGACACTAAGGGCTATTTAGCGTGGCCAATCTACCTAACCTGCACATCTGTGGACTGTGGGAGGAAACCGGAGCACCCGGAGGAAACCCACACACACACTGGGAGGACGTGCAGACTCCGCACAGACAGTGACCCAAGCCGGGAATTGAACCTGGGACCCTGGAGCTGTGAAGCAATTGTGCTAACCACTGTTACCGCGCTGCCCCCACGATGCTACCGCGCTGCCCCCACGATGCTACCGCGCTGCCCCCACGATGCTACCGCGCTGCCCCCACGATGCTACCGCGCTGCCCCCACTATGCTACCGCGCTGCCCAACGTTATACAGAGACCGACCCATCAGCTCAAGTACTGTACCCCAGTGTTATACAGTGACAGACCTGTGCCCACCAGTACTGTACCCCAGTGTTATATAGTGACAGACCTGTCTCCACCTGTACTGCACCCCAGTGTTATACAGAGACAGGCCTTTCCCCACCTATACTGTACCGCAGTGTTATACAGTGAAATAAATTACTCCATCAATACTGGACACCAGTGTTGTACGGGGTCAGACCTGGCAGCTTTTTATATTCATTCACCAAATGTAGGCATTGCTGGCTAGACCAGCATTTTTATTGCCATCTCTAAATTGTTCTTGTGAAACTGGTGGTGAGTTGCCTTCTTGAACCACGGCAGACCATGTGGTCCAGATACACCCACAGTGCAGTTAATGAGGGAGTTCTGGGATTTTAACCCAGTGACAGTAAAGGAATGGAGATATATTTTCAGGTCAATATGGTGTATAGCTTGGATGGGAATGCCCAAGTGTTGGTGTTCTCATGTATCTGCCCTTGTCCTAGATGATAATGTTGCAGGTTTGAAAGGTGCTTTAGTGAGTTTCTGCTTTACATCTTGTAGATGGTAAACAGTGTTACCACTATGCGCCAGTGGTGGAGAGAGTGAATGTTTAAGAATGTCTAAGCAAGTTAAACTGAAGCAACGCGGTTTCACGACCCCTCTCCCCAGCATACTCATGGCAAACGTCCAAGCGATCGAAAACAAGCTGGATGAACTTAACGCCAGACTTGCCTCTGAGGGAAGCAAGAGACTGCTGTGTGCTCTGTTTCACAGAGACATGGCTCACCCCTGCCTCACCGGACTGTGCCATACAACCTGAAGACTTCTCTGTTCATTGGGCGGACCGCACCGCGTCATCAGGCAAAGCAAAGGGTGGAGGGGTGTGCCTCCTCATCAACCCCTCCTGGTGTTTGGATGTGGCGACCCTGGCGACCTACTGCTCCCCGGACCTGGAATATCTGACCATGAAGTGCCGCCCATACTATCTTCCACGTGAGTTCACTTCAGCCATTATCACAGCGGTCTATATCCCACCCCAGGCAGAAGTGAGGAAGGCGCTGGACGAACTGTACACAGTTATAAACAACTACGAAACAGAACACCCGGAGGCCACTGCTACTCAAAAAATCAAGGGCGCCTACCATTCCATCCCCCGACCGCACTTTTGGAAATCAGACCATAAGATGGTGCTCCTTCTCCCGCCACACAAGCAGAAACTTAAGCGGGAAAATCCAGCTAAGAAGGTTTTGCAGTGCTGGTCCGAGGAGACAGAAGAGCTCATGCGTGACTGCTTAGAGCCAGTGGACTGGTCCATATTTAAGAACTCGGCGACCAACTTAAATGAGTATGCCACCACCGTCACAGACTTAATCAGCAAATGTGTGGACGACTGCATGTCAAGGAAAGCAGTACATACGTTCCCCAACCGGAAACCATGGCTCAATCGCGAGATTGACTCCCTACTGAAGGACAGGTCTGAGGCGTTCAAGGCAGACGATCCTGACCTATACAAGAAATCCAGATACGACCTCCGCAAAGCCATCCGAGATGCTAAGAGAGAATATCAAACCAAGCTAGAGTCACAGACAGACTCTCGGCGGTTGTGGCAAGAACTAAACAACATAACGGGCTACAAAGCAAAGCCGAGCAGTATCTCTGGCAGCAACACACCCCTCCCTGATGAAGTCAATGCATTCTATGCTCGGTTCGAGAAGGTAACCAACAATCCGCTGTTGAGTGCCCCAGCAGCCCATAATTCACCCATACCCACCATCACGGCTCCAAAGTCAGATCGGCCTTCCTGAAAGTGAACCCTCGGAAGGCGAATGGCCCGGACGGGATCCCTGGTCGTGCACTCAGAGCCTGTGCGGACCAGCTGGCAGAGGTGTTCGCAGACATCTTTAACCTGTCCCTACTCCACTCCGAGGTCCCCATCTGCTTCAAGAAGACCACCATCATACCGGTGCCAAAGAAGAACCAGGCAACGTGCCTCAATGACTAACATCCGGTGGCCCTGATTTCAGTCGTAATGAAGTGCTTCGAGAGATTGATCATGAAGCGCATCACTTCCATGCTCCCAGAACGCTTTGATCCACTGCAATTTGCATATCGTTGCAACCGGTCCACATCAGACGCCATTTCACTGGCCCTGGAGCATCTCGAAAACAAGGACTCTTACATCAGACTCTTATTTATTGATTACAGCTGCGCATTCAACATCATAAACCCAGCCAAGCTCATATCAAGGCTCTAAAACCTAGGACTTGGCTCCCCACTCTGCAACTGGATCCTCTATTTTCTGACCAACAAACCACAATCAGTAAGAATGAACAACACCTCCTCCACAATAGTCCTAGATACCGGGGCCCCGCAAGGCTGCGTACTTAGCCCCTGACTCTACTCCCTGTATACACACAACTGCGTGGCAAAATTTGGTTCCAACTCCATCTACAAGTTTGCTGACGACACGACCGTAGTGGGCCGGATCTCGAATAATGACGAGTCAGAATACAGGAGGGAGATAACTAGTGGAGTGGTGCAACGACAACAATCTCTCACTCAGTGCCAGCAAAAGTAAAGAGCTGGTCATTGACTTCAGGAAGCAAAGTACTGTACACACCCTTGTCAGCATCAACGGAGCCGAGGTGGAGATGGTTAACAGTTTCAAATTCCTAGGAGTGCACCTCTCCAAAAATCTGTCCTGGCCCACCCACGTCGACGCTACCACCAAGAAAGCACAAAGCGCCTATACTTCCTCAGGAAACTAAGGAAATTTGGTATGTCCACATTAACCCTTACCAACATTTACAGATGCACCATAGAAAGCATCCTATCGGGCTGCATCACAGCCTGGTATGGCAACTGTTCGGCCCAGGATCGCCAGAAATGTCAGAGTCGTGAACACCGCCCAGTCCATCATATGAACCTGCCTCCCATCCATTGACTCCATCTACACCTCCCGCTGCCTGGGGAAAGCGGGCACCATAATCAAAGACCCCCCCCCCCCCCCCCCCCCCCCCCCAAGGAACAGTGGTTAGATTATGTACTGTTGGAAATGTTCATTTCCTGGCACTTGTGTGGCATGAATATTACTTGTCAGCCTAAGCCTGGATATTGTCCAGGTCTTGCTGCATTTGGCCATGGACTGCCATCTGTTTGGCCCTTTGGCTCACCGTAGAGCCTTGCTGTAGTAATGTATGCAAGGAAATGATGTAATGTGGGAAACCGAGAAGCAGCAGGTATAAGAGCGAACACAACGCAAAGTTACATTCATTTATCAAGTGTTCTTGTGTCATTTTACAAATACACAACAAAATCTGGTGATGAGGAAGGGATTCGAACCAGTGTGTGCAAAGCACCCTGAAGAGGAAGAGCAAAAGAAAGGTCTGAAATGGGGAATATTTTCACGTTGCTGTCTTTGGGGAAAACCAGTTGGGTTAGTGTGGATGTGAGTGAAAGCGTGGTTTTATTTTGTTGTTTGTGTATGTTATTGATTGTTTTTGGAACAAAATATGTTTCTTTTTTTAAAAAAAAATATAGATTCCAGAGCTGGCTGTAGTAAATGACAGACTGAAGTTCAAATAAATGCCTTGTGTAAAGAGGAAAACCAACGTGGCTGCTGGAAATATGTATGAAAAATACACATATTTTTCATACATTGAAACTTTTCATCTCCTTTGCAGTCTGGTGCAACCTGATAAGCCAGGCACTTAAACGCACGAGCAGATTGTGGAAATTTTGCAAGCACATGTTTCACCTAAACCTCTGGTGATAGTAGAGTGTTTTAGATTCCAGAAAAGACACCAAGTGGAGGGGGTAAATCGCACAATTTGTTGTAGTGCTTAAAAGACTTGCAAGAAGGACTTCCGGTGGCGGTGATGTGCTGAACGGACGCACGCCAGGTGGCTCTCCTCTCAACCCAGAACGAAAAAAAGACACTATTAGAAGAATTTGGTCTGAAAAAACAACAGGAAACAGCCCTAACGGAGGCAAACAAGCAACGGAGGAGAGGATGTTGGTGAATGGAAGCTCGAGGGGCCAGCGAGAAGGCAGAAGTGGTGGAAAGGGCAACGAGCAACGGGCGGACGTATCGGTGGACCCACGAGGCGAGGAGGAGGCTCCTGCTGCCCGAGAGTAGGGGAGATCGGTGACCCAGCACCAGTCTCCCTCTCATCACCAGGGAACGGTTGGAAGACCTTCCTTTTAATAAAAAAAAAGGAGCTGGCCGTCATGATGGAGGCGATTAAAATCGAGATCCAGGTGGCGGTGACTGAGGCGATGGTCTCCCTACAACGCACAATCGATGGGCTGGGAAAGAAAGTGGAGGTGTAGGAAAGGACAATCTAAGACCTCGAGAGAGCGCCTTGATGGACCAGCGTGACAAGATCTTCGCTCTGGAAGCAGAGGTGAAAAAGTTGGTGGAGGCCCAGGGGAGGTTGAAGGGAAATGTCGAGGACCAGGACAACAGACCCAACGATAGAATATATGGATTGTGGGTCTGCTGGAAGGCAGGCATCGAGGGCACAGACCGACAGACTATATCGCCCAAATGCTGGGCAACCTAGTCGGGAGGGACAGTTTCCCCCAATCCCCCAGAGCCCGACAGGGCACATAGTTCGCCCAGACCGCAGCCCAAGTTGGGGGAGCAGCGGAAAGCGATCATAGCGATGCTGCACCGATACCAGGATCGGGAAAGGATCCTGCGGCGGGCCAGGCAAATGAAGGCGAGAACATGGAAGGACATAGAATCCGGGTCTATCAGGACATGGAGCAGGCCTGGCAAAGAAAAGGGCCGAGCCGAGTTTAACAAAGCAAAGTCGGCACTCTACATGAGTGGAGTGCGATTCGGCATGCCACTCCTGGCCAGACTCTGGGTCACGTACCAGAGAAAAGAATATTACTTTACACCCCAACAGAAGCAAACGACTGTATGGAAACAGCCTGGCCAAAGAATAGGCACAGCAGCGATGAAGACGTGTCAGAGGAGGACCGCTGAAAGACAGAATCAGTGACTTATAGTCTTGGTTTTGTGTTTGCGCAGGATTGTACTGACCAGAAAGAACAGGTACAGGAGAGAGAGCGAGGACAGGGAAAGCAGGTGAGGGCGCTGAGAGGAAAAAGAGGCAGACAGAGGGAAAGGGCTAGACCAGCCCTGGGAGGGGAGCCACCGTATTAGCAGGGAGGGCTGGCAAGGGAAGACTGGCAGTAAGGGCAGCCACGGCGCACCTCTCGGCGAAGTGGGCACGCCTAGGTGGGGGGGAGGGGGGGGGGGGAGAGACAGGGAACATGACGGGGGGGGTGGGGGGGGGAGTGACAGGGAACATGGGGGGAGCACAGGGCATAGAATGGAGAAAAAGAGATGGCAATCAGCTTGGCTTTGGCAGGCAGGGGGAAGGCCGAGGAAACAAGATGGCGCCGCAAGCAGTCACTTTGGAAGGCCCCTGAACATAGGGAAACCCCGGAGTGCAGGACTGCACCCATGTGGCGTACACACAGTTGGTGGCCATGTTGGGTGCCCCCTGGACAAAGGAAAACCCCGGAGCGCATGGGCCCGACCTCATGGTGAGAATTGTGACTGCGGCCTTTCTGGACGACCCCCTAACAAAGGGAAACCGCAGAGTCCAGGAGCGAGTCCTCCAGGTAAGTATGGTTTATCCCGCAGGAACGGGAAGGACACAATACCCCCATCAAGATAGTCACCTGGAATGTAAGGGGACTTAACGGCCCAGTGAAAAGATCCAAAGTGTTCGCCCACTTAAGCCTGAAAGCCGACAAAATCCTCCTGCAGGAGACACCTGAGGGAGAAGGACCAACTGTGGGTAAGAAAGACATACCATTCATGCTATGGGACGAGGGCTAGGGGAGTGGCCATACTGATTAACAAGAGGACGAGGTTTACGGAGACCAGGACGGTTACAGACCAAAGTGGTCATGGTCAGCGGCAGTGAACCCATGGAGGTTCCTGCAGCCCAGCAAGAGGGAATTCTCGTTCTTCCCACCGGTTTACAAGCTATACATCCGGATCGACTTCTTTGCAGTGGGGAAATCAGTACTTCCAGGAATAACAAAGGCCGAATACTCGCGATAGTCATCTCCGAACACGCTCTACATCACATGGACGTGAGATTGGAGACGGGCCGTGCCCAACGCCCCACATGGAGGTTGGACATGAACCTCTTGGCCGACAAGGCCTTCTGCCAGGAAACATCACAGGCCATAGGCGAGTACATCACTAACAGCCTGAACAGGGAAGTCTCACCTTCCATGTTCTGGGAGGCACTGAAGACTGTGATCAGGGGGGAAATTATAGCCTTCAAGGCTTGCAGAGACGGGCAAGAGTGTGTGGCTAGGAAACAGTTGATTGGCTACATGAAAGTACTCCGAGGCCCCAACCGTAGAGGTTCTGGTGGAGAGTTAAAAGCTACAAATAGACTTTAACCTGCTATCCACCAGATAAGCAGTGCACCAACTGTACCGGACACTGAGAACCTGCTGGCTCACCAGCTGAGAAAGCAGGCAGCCTCGAGGGAAATAACACAGATAAAAGACAGCAGAGGCAGACTGGTAACTGAACCAAAAGAGGTCAGCCGGGCATTTGAGACCTTCTACCGAGGGCTGTACACCTCTGAGCCCCCCGATGGGGACGCGGGGATGAAACAGTTCCCTCAATGGGCTGCATATGCCAGTTCTGGGGGATGACAGGTGGATGGAACTGGAAACACCAATAGATCTGGGTGAAATCATGAAGAGCGTCAGCTCCATGCAGGCGGGGAAGGCGTCAGCACCCAGTGGGTTCTCGGTGGACTTCTATTCGTGCCGGTCCTGGCCCCACATCTAAGGGACATGTTTGCAGACTCGCTGGCGAGGGGCACCATGCCTCTTTTATGCTAACACAGGTCACGATATTGCTGACACCCAAAATAGACAGACCCGATGAGATGCGAATCGTAGAGACCCATCTCGCTGCTAAATGTAGACACGAAGATCTGGCCAAGAGGCTGGAGAACTGCGTACCAGAGGTGATCGCAGAGACCCAGACGGGCTTTGTCAAGGGTAGACAGTTTACCGCAGACGTCAGGCAGCTAATGAATTTAACAATGCCCCCTTCCCCCTGGGGATAACACCAGAGGTGATCTGGATGTAGAAAAGGCCTTCGACAGAGTTGAATGGAAATACCACCTCAAGGTACTGGAGTGGTTTGGGCTAGGAGCAGGGTTCACCTCCTGGGTGACAATGCAACGTGCCCACCAGCTCTAAATACCTCCAGCAGCACAGAGGCAGTCGACAGGGATGCCCGCTGACCCCGCTCCTGTTTCCCCTCGCAATTGAATCCCTGCCGATTGCTCTGCGAGACTCGAAAAGCTGGAAGGGCATCCAAAGGGGAGGCCGAGAGCACAGAGTCTCACTCTATGTGGATGACCTGCTCCTCTACGCCTCCGAACCTCAGGAAGGCTTGTGAGCAATCATGCAGCTCCTGAAAAAGTTTGGAACCTTCTCTGGTTATAAACTTAATGTTGGGAAGAGCGAGGCATTCCCGGTGAACCCAAATGTGGGAGGAACTGAGCTGGAGGGACTTCCAATCAAACTAGCCCAAAACAAATTCTGCTACCCGGGGATCCAAATAGCCCGGGATCAGGCACAGATCCGTAAGCGGAATCTGACCAGCCTGGCGGAGGAAGTCAGAAAAGGACCTACAGATGGGAGACACGCTTCCGCGCACCATGGTGGGGAGGGTGCAGACGATCAGAATCGAGGTTCCTCTTCCTGTTCAGCCCCAAGGCCTTCTTCCACAACATAGACATTGGGCAGCACGGTAGCATGGTGGTTAGCATAAATGCTTCACAGCTCCAGGGTCCCAGGCTCGATTCCCGGCTGGGTCACTGTCTGTGTGGAGTCTGCACATCCTCCCCGTGTGTGCGTGGGTTTCCTCCGGGTGCTCCGGTTTCCTCCCACAGTCCAAAGATGTGCGGGTTAGGTGGATTGGCCAGGCTAAATTGCCCTTAGTGTCCTAAAAAATAAGGTTAATGGGGGTTGTTGGGTTACTGGTATAGGTATACGTGGGCTTGAGTAGGGTGATCATTGCTCGGCACAACATCAAGGGCCGAAGGGCCTGTTCTGTGCTGTACTATTCTAATTCTAATGATCATGGTGTTTGTGGGGGGATGGAGTTAAGAATCCAAAAATCCCGAAATCAACACTGCAGAGGAGAAAAGTCATGGGCGGTCAGGCACTACTGAATTTACAATACTACCACTGGGCAGCTGTGACGATGGGAGTGAGGGGATGGGAATGCGAACCCACCACGGAATGAGTGCGGATGGAGGAGTCTTCCTGCAAGGGAACAACCCTCTGAGCCCTCTCCATGGCAACACTCCCATCCCTCCTGGCAAAACACACATCCTGCCCCAATGGTGGTAGCTACACTGAGGACGTGGAACAAGATGAGGCAACATTTTGGTTTGACCGACATGGCCGCCATCTGTGGACACCATAAGTTCCCACCAGCCCTGCTCGACACCACTTTCTAAAAATAGAGACCGGACAGGGCGACGCCAACAATCAGTGATTTTTACATGGGGGGGCAGACTAGCGACACTGAGCGAACTGACGGAGACCTGGAACTACCAACAGGACAAGAACTTAGACACCGACAGGTAAAGCACTTTCTCTGCAAGGAGACATTAGGATCCCCCAGCGCCCCGGGAATCACATTACTAGAGAACCTGGCAGTAAGGAAGGGGGAAAGGCGAGACTGCTACTGGACGAAGCCAGAGAAGAACTGTGGGCTGGGGACTCTGGAACGAGGCACTGAGCAGGGCCAACTCCAGCTCCTCCTGCTCGAGGCTCGGCCTCATGCAGTTTAAAGTGGTGCGCAGAGCGCACTTAACCAGAACCCGAATGAACTGGTCCGTCCCGGAGGTGGAAGATAAATGTGAACGATGCCAGAGAGGCCCGGCCAACCACACCCACATGTTCTAGGCTTGTCCCAAACATTGTAGGGTTCTGGACAGTCTTCTACCGAGACAATGCCTGAGGTTGGGGGTGAGGGTGTAGCTGTGTCTGAGTGGCAATCTTCAGGGTATCAGAACAGCCAGAGCTACACATGGGGAAGAGGGCCGACGCCCTAGTTTTCACTTCCCAAATCGCACGCCGGAGATTCCTGCCTGGCTGGCAATCAGAAGCACCACCCACAGCTGCAGACTGACTGGCAGACTTGTTTGTGAGCATAGCTGTGAGACAACACAAATGTTCGTTAACTCAGTCATTTCACTCCGAAGAAAACCACTGAAATTGCTGATTCTATGGAGCTGGCTGCAAAAGAAGTCCAGCAATTGAGTTCATCCACTCGGGTGTACAAAATGTCTCCTGGATCAGCACCCAAAGTCACCGGGACCCGTGCACATGACTGGTGTTCAAAGCCAGGGCAATCGGCTGCTGAATGCTGGTGAAATCACGAAACTCAATTGGGCGGAGAATAGGTTCCGACGGCAAAATCGCGGTGGGCGCCGATTTGACGCAAAATCACAGTTCGTCAGCGCGTCGACAGAGGCGTCAATGCGGTCCGGAATGCACGTACAGTACACATCGTTTGAATGTCATTAGTGGGCCCGACACGGTATGCTCCGGGGCCTCCACGATTTTCCGCCTCTGATGGGCCCAGTTCCCCACCGGGGGTTCACTTGTCCTTTTAGAAATCGTGACTCGGGCATCATGGCTGCTTGAGGGAGAGAGAGTGGGCACGGAAAGTGTCCCAACATCGCCGTAGTTTGATGAAAGTTGTACTGCTGGCTGAAGGGCTTCTGCCAGGGCAGGGGGAGTAGCCAGAACGTGGGCTGTAGGGTCGAGTGGACAGGCAAGGAACACCATTGTCACAGCTGGCAAGGCAGCCATACAGCTGTGCACATTGCTAACATCCCACTGTGAAGGGGATTAAGACACTAAAAGATTTGTTTCTTTGGGGTCGGTTTGCAGGACTGAAGAAGCTGGAAGCGAAGTATGGGCTGGAGCAGGGGGAAATGTTTAGATACATGCAGGTTTGAGATTTCGCCAGAAAGGACATACAGGGCGTCCTGGTGGAGCCGGCCTCCACATTGCTGGAGGAGGCGCTGACAACAGAGGGACTGGAGAAGGGAGTAGTGTCAGTGGTTTACGGGACTATTTTGGAAGAGGAGAAGGCACTTCTGGAAAGGATCAAGGCAAAGTGGGAGGAAGAGTTGGGAGAGGATATGGAAGAGGGATTCTGGTGTGAGGTGCTTCGGAGAGTGAATGACTCCACCTCGTGCCCAAGGTTGGGGCTGATACAGCTGAAGGTGGTATACAGAGCACATCTCACGAGGGCGAGGATGAGCCAATTCTTTGAAGGAGTAGATGTGCGTGAGTGTTGGGGCGGGGGTGGGGGCGCTAATCACGTTCATATGTTTTGGTCCTGTCCAAAGATAGAGGATTACTGGAAGGAGGTTTTTAGGATAATCTCTAAAGTGGTACACGTGAAACTGGACCTGGGACCCCGGGAGGCCATATTCGGGGTGTCGGACCAGCCAGGGTTGGAACCTGGTGCGGAGGCAGATGTTTTAGCCTTTGCCTCGTTGATCGTCCGAAGGCGGATCCTGATGAGTTGGAGAGCGGCCTCTCCACCCTGTGCCCTGGCGTGGCGGGGGGGACCTGTTGGAATTCTTGACTCTTGAGAAGGTAAAGTTTGAACTGAGGGGAAAGATGGAGGGATTCTACAGTTCATGGGCATTATTCATTATGCACTTTCAAGAATTGGATAACATCGAACATTAATTGGGGGGGGTGAGTGGGAGGGTTGTGGGGAGGGGGGCTGTGTGTGTTAATGGTGACTGAGTGATTCCTGATTCCTTTTTGTCATTTGTTTATGTGAACATGCGGGCTGATGTTTGGGGTTTGGTGGGAGGATCTGATCGTTGTTATTGATATGGGGATTGACATATTTGTTACTGATTATTGTTTATTGTTGGTGGGTGTAAATTTGGGAGAAAATGTGAAAAAGGAGGAGAATAAAAAATATTTTTAAAAAAAGAAGCCCACTGTTTCGGGCCATAGGTCGTACAGGTATTCCCCAAGCCGCCACCCTGTGTACCCTCTGGCCCCAGCTGGCCCATCAGCTCTATGGGCGTGCTCCAGTACAATCAGTGTCATCTAGTTGGCTGGGATGAGTGTGTGTGGGGATCATAATGTGTATGTGCGGCTGCAGCTTGTCAGCCTCCCGCGTGTCAATCACTGATCCCGCCCATGGTATGTCGAAGCTGAGGGGGAAATAAAGTACACATGGAGCGTGTTAGCAGGAATTAAAAGCAGACTATAAATACAAAGAAGGCACAAAGCAAGATAGTATCCAAACAAAATAAAAGGGGAAATACCCATGCTATACAACAGGATTGAGAAGACACACGATCACAGGAGGAGTTATGTGTTGATCATTGCCAGAAGTACACATGAATATTGGAGAGGTTTCAACTGTGTGGGCTGAGATGCACATGATGGCCAATGGGGAATCGGGTCTTGTTTTTTGCTGCAGAATTGGGGAGCATGAAGAACATTGCAGTCGAACTAAAAATAAAAGATGGAAGCCAAGCAAAATGTTTGACGGCATGATCTATATCATATGCTATTAGGCTGAAGATGGAGGCTGACTTGGAGCGGCTTGTGAAGACTAGAGTTTTGGAACTTAGCTTCAGCAAATGGGTTAAACCTATTGTTCCAAATATCAAGAAAGATGGATTTATGGGGACTTTTAAGTCATCATAAATCCGGCGTTATGTGCTGAACAGTACCCATTACCTCACATTGAGCAACTGTTTTCGGGATTGACGTGAAATTGATCTGAGCCAGACCTATTTGCAGACAAATGTCGACACGAAGTCGCAGGAACTTCTGACAATCGTGACTCACCAGGACCCGTTCCGGTACTGAAGCTTGCAGTTTGGTATCACATCTGCTCCTGCGTTGTTTCAAAGGTTAATGGACCAGATCTTGAGTGGACTGAGCAGAGTCCAGTGTTATCTAGACGACATCCTAGCCATGAGAAGAGATGAAGAGGGGTACCTTTGACACTGGATGCCTCCAGAGATTGGAAGACTATGGTCTGAGAATCCGTAAGGATGCACTCCTTCCAATCGTCCATTGAGTACTTGGGACATGTGATTGGTACCACCGGCCTTCACACATTTCCTTCTAAGATTAAGGCCATCACAGAGGTCCCTGCTCCACAAACTATAAGCTTATTATGTTCCTCCCTGGGATTGTTGAATCGTTATGGAAGATTTGTCCCAAACTTGGCAACAATTGTGAAACAATTATGTACCCTCTTGTGCCTGAACAAGGCGTGGAAGTGATCAGACCAATGCGATACCTCCTTCAAAGAAACATTACTTGAGTCTGAAGCTCTCTCTCACTTTGATTCTATTTTGCCCATTCATCTCCTTATGCTGTCATCTGGGAGCGGTGATCTCGCACGTCACGCCATTGGGTGAAGAAAGACCCGTTGCTTTCACATTTCGAACCTTAAGCAAAGCTGATAGCAACCGTGCTTCTAATGGGCAGCACGGTAGCACAAGTGGATAGCACTGTAGCTTCACAGCGCCAGGGTCCCAGGTTCGATTCCCCGCTGGGTCACTGTACGGAGTCTGCACATTCTCCCAGTGTCTGCGTGGGTTTACTCCGGGTGCTCCGGTTTCCTCCCACAGTCCAAAGACGTGCAGGTTAGGTGGATTGACCATGCTAAATTGCCCTTCGTGACCAAAAAGGTTAGGAGGGGTTATTGGATTATGGGGATAGGGTGACAGTGAGGGGTAAATTGGTCAGTGCAGACTTGATGGGCCGAATGGCCTCCTTCTGCACTATGTTCTATGCCCAGATTGAACGGGAAGCATTGAGGATCATCTTCTGCATCAAGAAATTTCGTCGATTCCTGTATGGGAGAGAGTTTGCATTGCTCATGGGCCATTGTCCACTCGGTACCATTTCTGGACCACTCTGAGGAATTCCGTCACTCGCTGCAAGTAGAATGCACAGATGGGCATTGCTCGTGTCTGCATCAACTTGCACCATTAAGTACCTCCAGTCTAGTTTTCATAGTTGCATAGATGGGCTTTCAAGATTGCCATTACGTGGCTGCTCTAAAGGGAATATTTTGTACTTTAATCAACTAGATAACATGCCAATCACTGCTTGCAAGTGAGAAAAAGACAGCAGATTGACTGCTCACACTTCACCTTGATGACCGTGCCTCCCTGCTGGCTCGGCTGCTCAACTATGGTTTACCCAGCCCTCAGCCCCGACCTGTGAATGAATTGCCCCTGCTCCCCTCGATGACTGCCTGCTTCTGAGTCCTGACCAACTGGCTGGCTCCTCGCCTCCCTCCTTCATGGCTTTATATGCCAATTTGCAAAAAAGGTAGTTCAGTAAACAGAGGAGATATTCGCCTTGACTGATGCTAAATTGAACCTGTCAGGCTCTGATTGGTGCTGGTAGGCATGGCGGGCATGAGCCCCACACCCCGCCCCGGTCATGGTTCTGTGCCTATGCACTGTGTGTTTCATTGTAAGTCTCACCTCCAGCATGAAAGTGAGACAAAGCACAGAGTTTTCCAGGGTCATGGAGTCTTGGCTCGGAATTCCTCCTCTGGGGAGAAATGGGTTCCTGCCACTGTCTTTGCGCAAACTGGTCCTGTCTCTTACGCTGTCCAGACCTCTGATGACATTGTCTGAAGGATAAAATCCACTAAAATTGGTGTCTGTTGAGAATTTGGGTTCAGACATACCAAGTCTGTATTTCCTGCAGACCCCTACACCACCAGACACCACTGAGGAAGTCAACACCTTGCCCTCTGATCAGGCGCAGAGACAATCTCTAGTTCCCATGTCAACATCGGTTCAACCAACCACTGCTCCCAGCAGTGTCGAGGTGAAAATGGCTGAGGTTCTCTGTCGATCGTTCCGAGAGTGACAACCTCCAGATCGCCTGAATCAACAGGAGTAACTAACCTGTTGACTATTGTTCATGTTGAATTTGTTTTGGGGATGTTTTAAATAAGGGAGGAGGAAATGTTATATATTTGTCCCTTTGGCGCACTGTAGACTTTAGAGCTTGGATATAGTAATGTATGCAAGGAAGTGATGTAATGCAATGTAGAGTGGGAAACACAGAAGCAGCAGGTGTGAGAGAGAACACACCACAATAAAGTTATGCTCATTTATCAAGTGTTCCTGAGTGTCATTGTCCAAATACACGCCAGTCTGCTCAGTATCTGGGAAGTTGTGAATGGTGTTGAACATTGTGAAAATCCCCACTTCTGACCTTCTGTTGGCAGAAAAGTCATTAATGAAGCAGCTGACCCCCCCCCCCCCCAACCACTAATTCCTATTTGCTTCCCCCATTCCTATTTGCTCTGGCTCCTTTATCCAAGTGCTGCCTTGATCCACCGGTAAATCACTCTCCGTGTTCTACATTGACAGACTTTACCCCATCAGTGCTATACTGTTGTGTTTGTTAGTCCTCGTTAGTCCTTTTTGTCCCTGTCTCGTTTTGTTGTGTCTCTTACCTGCAGTTTGACAGACTGCGTGTGTTTTCTAGGTCAATGGCGAGAATGTTGAAGGGAAGCAGCACTCTGATGTGGTGACAGCCATTAAGACGGGCGGTGTGGAGACCTCACTATTGGTTGTTGATCCAGAAACAGATGAATTTTTCAAGAAATGCAACGTTTTGCCATCAGCTGCCCATCTTACAGGTACTTGAGATTTATTGTCTTTTTTCTTTTTGGTGGCTTTTATGTTCAAGAGTTTGCTCTGGACTGGGTTTTGGTCTATAGCCTGCTGGGGGAGAAGATGAACATGAAAAGCTTTTGGATATGGTTCCTGTCCTGGGAACAGCCGGGTTTGAGGGCTGAACCCTTTGGCTCCTGCCCTCTGGGCATATTTTGGTCCGGGTTGTGTGATGGAGGACGATTGCTTTACCCAGTGGTCATGCTAATTTGTGTTGTTGCCTCTGGTGGGAGCATGAGTAAGATCCCTGCACCTAAACTATGTTCTCTTCTCTGGGGGATGGAAATTAAAAAAATTGGACCTAGGTTTGTTGATATATCTCCATTTCAGCTGCCGCCTCGCCCTGTCCCACAGGAAGCCAGGCAGTGACCACCTGAGTGGATCCTCAGCAATTACCGAAGACTGTGACTGCCCTCCAGGTTACTGTTCAAAATTTCTGAATGCATGGGCCAGATCAGAGTTTGTGTAGGAAAGGGTGTTCTGTCTTGGCTGCAATCCAGGGAGCGCAAATGAAATAACTTCCAAATGTGACCCATTTGGCCCTTCAGTTGTTTTTGAGGTTTTAGCCCTGTGCCTTTCACCAACTCTTTTGTGCTGGTTAATGGCATAAGACTTGGTCCCAGGCTCTGCACATTTTTATTTGTTGCTTTAGGGGTTGTTCAAGTAAACAGGATGCTGTGTGTCCAGGGTCTGCTGAGGAAGAGTTCTCTGAATAAAGGAGTCAGTGTGCACTGAGCGTCAAGAACAGTACTGTGTAAAATATTGGAGCTTGATTTGACTGGGTGTGCTGGGATTTGTTGAGCCTTTGATGGCTCTTGTTTAAGTGTTGGCTTGGCCTGGGACTCTTGCCTCGTACTGTACCTGAGGCCCATGTTTCAGGAAGCACCCTTCAGGTCAGACACCAGGAGATGGTAATTCCTCTCAAAAGCTAAGTGGGTTAGATCTTTTTGAGGCTCAGTGAAGTGAAGGCTTTGAGATGCCAAGGTCTGCTTCCACGTGCATCTTATCTAGGATGCTTAGTACTTGTCCCCTGCAACCTGTACTCTGTGCAACAATATACATTGTCAGGGTAAAGAGGTCGGGGCAGGACATTGAGTGGGGTAATAGCTGATGAGGTTTCTGTGCAGAGGTAAGCAAGTCTCAGTGCAGGGTTAAGGGGAAGAGACTTGTTGAGAGGGAGGGAGAAAGAGAGGTCCCTGTGAGCTGAGGATGTGATGGAACCATGGCCATTGATCCACAGTGAATGTTTTATTCAGCAAGGGATTGAAAATTCTTCCTGACTATTATACTAAAGGCCGTTGAATATTATGGGAATAGTTGCAGGATGTTATTCTCTCGGTGGGAGGCCCAGTGTATAGCTTGTCTGTGTGTCAGATGAGTGAAGGAGTGGATTGGGTAGTTTTCCCCTGACTAGGGAGTCCAGAACAAGGGGATCTTTAAACAGCCTTTACATTAAAACTTATGCATGTGTATTGGATACTGGGCACTGTTCTCCGACTGACTGAATGGATAATGCAATGGGAATAGAGGGTTGGGGAGGAAGATGTAATGGATGTTCTCCTCCATTTGTGGAGGGGGTGGCAAGGGTGGTTGGCAGTGAAATCAGTCAGGATTTCTGATCCAATTGAATGGTCTCCACTGGTGGCTATGGACTGGCCACAATGGGATTGAGGTGGTCCTGGAGGCGGCTTGGTAGTCATCGCATTTGTGCTAGACTGGAGTTCATATCTTCAGGAGAACTGCCGGGGAAGGTGTAGAAAAAAAACATTTAAATAAATATTGATCCCACTTTTATTGAACTGAGTTGGACAAACTCGGAATCACTAGCTCCAACATCGCCAACGGGTAGCCCAGCACAGTTGGGATGTTTGACTGATATTGTACCGTTGCCATATTCGCTACTTGGAAATATTTTATCCTGTTTTAGGTTGAGGTGAGTGTACATCACACAGTTCAGTAAATTTGCAATTGTATAATACATTGGAGGTTGGTAAATAATCCAAACTTTTTAGTTTACTGGTCAATACTTTCTAAATGAACATTTTGAAGTTTTTTTGAGCACTGTACAATGCTTTGTACAGTCTGTATAGAAGATGATTCTGGCTGTCCACCACTGTGCATCGAACACAACAGTTAGCAGCCTTGCACATTTGGGAGAGGGGGCGGGGAATTCCTTGTGTTCTTTAGGAACTTCTGTTGTCCGGTTGTGGCATTCCCTTCCACTTTTAAAATTATGTTTAGTAAAAGTTGGACATGTAACTTCTCATGAGGGCAGCTCAGTTCAGGAATGATTGTGTGTCAGGGAGCAGCTCTGTCAATAGTCACTTGCATCTCCACTCCCGTATGACTTTTACGAAACATAATTTTAAAAGTGGAAGTGAATGCCACAACCTGACAATAGAAGTTCCTAAAGAACACAAGGAATTCCCCGACCCCTCTCCCGTATGACTCATGTACTCTCCATTCTGATTCCCATCACATTCACTTGCAAATATTTCTTGCTATTTAGTCAAGAATGAGCTGAAGAATTGAAGATGTTCAGGTTTTTAAAGTGAATGGGTTAGTTTTTTTTATCAACGGGGTCACACACTCTGAACTCAATGGTATTGGCTCTTGATATAGCACAATTCACACAAAGGGCACTTAGACATTGAGCCAGAGCTTGGAAAAATGTTTGGGAGAATGGACTAAGCAACACCTGAAGAGCCACTCGAAGGAGGCGGAGTGTATATTGAGTAAGGGGATGCGAGAGGAACATCAGGTGTAGCCAAGGTCGTCATCGGGCCACTGACTGGTTTAAGGTAGAGGGTATGAAAGTTGGGTTGGGGGCTGGGGGGAGGCTGTAGCATATGGTGGGAGGTGGTGGCTGGGTGAGATTGTAGCATTGAGTGGGGATTGTAGGGCAGAATGTAACAGTGGCAGGATGGATGGGTGCAGGGCTGGGGAGGTAGCATGTGACGGGGGTCGTAGGGATGGCACAGGGGATGAGAGGTCGTAGGGCAGGGGCTGAGGGGTCGTGAGACGGGTGTTGGAAGTAATGAAGGGATGGAGGGCAGGGTGATGAGTAAAGGGGTGCAGTGTGATGTGCGTGGTTGAGAGTTTCAGTACCAATGAGATTGAGATAAAAATGGAGGCAGGTGACTTTATGGGGATGGAATTATCTGAATGACACGTTATCAGTGTGAAACTCTCCTGGGATATTCCTCCTCTGCGGAAATAGGGGCTGGAACTGAGATTTATGGTACAAGAGGCAGCACGGTAGCATAGTGGTTAGCATAGTTGCTTCACAGCGCCAGGGTCCCAGGTTCGATTCCCGGCTGGGTCACTTGTCTGTGCGGATTCTGCACGTTCTCCCCGTGTCTGGGTGGGTTTCCTCCGGGTGCTCCGGTTTACTCCCTCAGTTCAAAGACGTGCGGCTTAGGTGGATTGACCATGCTAAATTGCACTGAGTGTCATAAAATTGTTAAGTGGGGATTACTGGGTTAGGGTAGATACGTGGGCTTTAGTAGAGTGCCCTTTGTATGGGCCAATGCAGACTCGATGGGCCAATTGGCCTCCTGCACTGTAAATTCTACGGTTCTATAAGTTTTCTAGTGAGACCCAAACTAGGAAACTTCCATTCTGCCATTGGCCGGGTGTGATTGTGATTGATTCCGGCCCGGCTACTCAAATGGGGACATTCTGACAGGCGTATTGGCAGTGGTGTGTTGTCAGGGATGTAGCTAGAAGCTTGTGGGTAATGTTGAGAGACTACATTTGGATAGGATCGGAAGGAGTGCAAACTTTGGACGTGCTGTGGGAGAATGCATAGGCAAGGGAGATGTGGTTACGTTAGAACAGAGAGGGATCATAGAACCCTCCAGCGCACAAGGAGGTTATTCGGTGTCTGCCTGTGTGTGTCTGTGTTCGTTATTTGGTGAGACATATGCAAGTAACATTGAAGTGATCCAACGACTCGAATCAGGAAGGGAAATACACCAGTGTCACATCCTTGATTAAGATTTGGAATGGGAACCGCTATAGCAAAGGAGGGAGAAAAATAGACTGACTGTGTTCTATAAAATTTGGAATGGGCTGGTGGGAGTTGACAGAAATGGGTACCTGGTGCCCTCTGGTAATGACAAAACATGTGATTGCTACCCACACAAACTACAAAGACCATTTGTTGCCAAAACTGTGCCTCAACAAGAATAATCCCACAATGGAATAAGATGACAAAGGAAATAGTCCCAGCCCCATCACTTAAAATCTTCCAGACCCTTTGGATCTTCCATTTATAAATTTTCGTAATCAGGAAAAGCAGCACAGCAGGTCATGCCTGGTTTAACTAGTGTCACCCATGGAAATGTTGATGCAATAAGGATAGCTTGTGATGCTGACATAGCTAAAGTAGGAGAGTGGGTGTCAATCATGAAAACTGGAGCACCCAGAGGAAACCCACACACAAACTGGGAGAATGTGTATACCCCATACAGTCACATGAGGTTGGAATCGAACCCTGGTGCTACGAGGCAGCTGTACTAACCACTGTGCCGCAGTGTGGGTACCACTGTGCCGAGGTGTGGGTGCCATAGTGGAGCTGTCATGGAGTAGCAGGTGGTGAATTTCCTAGTCTTGAATATTTCTTTCTTCCTGAGACGCAACATCCTGGCTCCTTTGCTATGCTGTCTGATTTGACCTTTGATTTGTGATTGCTGTGCTGTACTCCTGCTGTGACACTGAAGAGGGCACAGAGGATGGAAAAGGCAAGTCATGAATTTAAATAGAACATTTCATGAGCTCAAGATTTCACAGCCAATGAAAGTGTTGCCACTGATTTGGAAACACTCTGGCTAATCCACGAGCTCCCACAAGCAGCCCACATGATAATGGCCTGATTGGTTGTTTTGGTCATGTTGGTTAGCTCAGTTGGCTGACGGCTGGTTTGTGATGCAGAGC
Organism: Scyliorhinus canicula; assembly: GCF_902713615.1. Taxonomy (NCBI): domain Eukaryota; kingdom Metazoa; phylum Chordata; class Chondrichthyes; order Carcharhiniformes; family Scyliorhinidae; genus Scyliorhinus; species Scyliorhinus canicula. The sequence continues at coordinate 42,058,669 of NC_052163.1, forward strand.
AACGCCAATTGCACAGGTTTAATTCCTGTACCGGTTGAGGTTATTCCATGGATCTTGCCCCTCACCTGAGGAGTGATGGCCCTCAGGTTAAATTCCCACCAGTCCACTCTCACTCTCACTCACACACACACACACACACACACACACACACACACACTCTCTCACACACACGCACACGCACACACGCACAAAAACAAACAGCCTTGGGTCCTCTGGGACTTTGGCGGCGGGTTAGGAATAAGAAAAACGAGAATAAGAATTTTAAACTGGAGACATTAGGGGCAGCATGTGGCGCAGTGATTAGCACTGGGACTGTGACGCTGAAGACCCGGGTTCAAATCCCGGCCCTGGGTCACTGTCCGTGTGGTGTTTGCACATTCTCCCCATGTCTGCATGGGTTTCACCCCCACAACCCAATGATGTGCAGGTTAGGTGGATTGGCCATGCAAAATTGCCCCTCAATTGGGGAAAAAAAAATAATTGGGTACTCTAAATTTAAAAAAAATATAAATAAAACAAAATAAAATGGTGACATTGCTTGACTGGCAGCCAGTGCGGGTCAGCGAACACCGATGTGATGGTGGAATGGGACTTGGTACAAGTTCAGACATGGGCAGCAGTGTTTGGGATGATCTCGCATTTCGGAGGGTAGAATGTGGGAGAGCAGTCAGAAGTGTGTCATGACATGCAAACATGCAGCTAATGAACACACAGAATAGGACATGACCAATGCGCAGTCAAGACACTCGGGTGTATCTCACTATAAAAGGGATGAGGTACTCACCCAGCCTCTTTCCACAGAACCAACATCTATACAGTGAGACAGGGTGTATCCTCAGCATCACACCCCAGCACATGGCTTAGAGCAAGGCTGGTTCAGTTAGACTGAGTTACTACATTTAGATTAGCAGAGCTTCGAACTCATTGAGAACTGCGCTGATAGTTCAATAAAACACATTGAACTCACTTCAAAGTCTGGAGCATCTTTTACTCAAAACTGCAACAAGTGGCAGCTTGTGTTATTCCAAATTACGTAACACAACAAAGTGCTTTAGAAAATAAAAGCAAGAGTGTTGAGTTCAGAGGAAGTGGCCATGCTCTGCAGCCTCATCAGTGTTTTTGGCAGCTGTCATGTTGCATTTTAAGGCCTGCAATTTTTGCTGATTTGAATGCTGGCTGATGTTTACAGTGTCCCTCAATTCACCTGAGGAAGGAGCTGCGCTCCGAAAGCTAGTGTTTGAAACAAACATGTTGGACTTTAACCTGGTGTTGTAAGACTTCTTACTGTGCTCACCTTATTGATGTGTTATGGGCCTTTCATTAGTTTGTTAATGTTTACAGCAAAAAAGCAGGATACTATTCAGAAGCAAATCCTGGCCTATCCATAGAACTGTCGACGTTTCAGCTTGCAAAGAAGCCATTCAGCTCATCACATCTCGGCTAGCTTTTTTCAGGAGTAAACCCACTGTCCTGCTCTCTCCCCATATCTATACATCAATTCCAAACTAATCCCACTGCCCCTTTTTCCATAGCCCTGTGCCAAACACAAATTAATCCCACTGTCCCACTCTCCCTAATAGCTCTGTCATTCCCAAAATAATTCCCACAGTCCCACTTTCTCCCCATAGCCCTGTGCCAATCCCAAACACATCTCCAAGGATATACGGTTTCTGTCTCAGCCACTTCCAATAGGCAAACAGGCCACATTTCAACAGCTTTCCGTGTGACAATTTGACATTGAGGACTCTTTCCATCACATGTCTAATCAGAGGAAATGCTCTTCCCAAGTTCACTCTCTACCAGAACTCTTCATGATTTCAAAACCTCAACTAAATCTATTAATTTTCTATGCTTGAGTTTCCCATCCCTGTCGCCTTATACAGTTCACTTAAATGATTACTCCAATTAGCCAAAATTGAGTGCACATGCTCTTAACTGTGACCCAAATACTTCCATTGAGCCTTTTATCAGACGTCTTCTCTGATATCTTGTGAAAATCCACATAACTGGGGCAGCACAGTAGTTAGCACAGTTGCTTCACAGCTCCAGGGTCCCAGGTTCGATTCCCGGCGTGGGTCACTGTCTGTGCGGAGTCTGCACGTTCTCCCCGTGTTTGCATGGGTTTCCTCCGGGTGCTCTGGTTTCCTCCCACAGTCCGAAGATGTGCAGGTTAGGTGGATTAGCTATGCTAAATTGCCCTTCGTGTCCAAAAACGTTAGGTGGGGTTACGGGGATAGGGTGGAGGTGTGGGGATAGGGTGAAGGTATAGAGTTAGGTGGGGTGCCCTTTCCAAGGGCCAGGGCAGACTTGATGGGCCAAATTGCCGCCTCCTGCACTGTAAATTCTATTTAAAAAAAAAAACTGTATTCCCATTTTCTATCCAATTTGACCCTTCACAAAACAATGACATTTGTCAAATGTACATCTTCAATGTGCCGTTCACTAAACGGTTCTGTTGTAACTATTGTACATATCCTGTGGCAGTTGCCAGCATTTCTAACACTGGATAATTGAGCTGGAGTGGTTTCAGTTGTTATGGATTATGTCAAAAAAACTGTTTTCTCCATTAATGTTTTACCAACAAAGAGAGGAAGCAGCCAATCCCCAATCTGGGCCTGGGTGCTGAAGCAGAGTCAGAGGCCTGTGAGCAGCAGTGACACTGATCTATTTCTGTTCCATGTGAGAATAGAAAAGTATTAAAGTCAAGGCAAGGTCTCCTGACTGGAAGGTAAAGCAAATTCAAGGGAAATGAAACAGGACCTGCTTAATTAAAGGGCAAATGGCATTGGTAGATGCGACTATAGATCAGCAATTAGGAACTCTTCAAACTGGCGGAATAAATGTTTCATAATCCAATATAACCCAGTAAGCAAAAAGGAGAACATCGAAGGCTGGTTGGTGTTCCATAGGTGAATACAGATCACATTGAAGTTTGAAGTACTTGATCCTTGCAGGAGCGATAATGCTGAAAGCCAGGATAAATATCAGGAGCTATGTCCAGACAGGGGCTGGTTTAGCTAGGGGCTGGTTTAGCTCACTGGGCTAAATCTCTGGCTTTTCAAGCAGGCCAGCAGCACGGTTCGATTCCCGTACCAGCCTCCCCGGACAGGAGCCGGAATGTGGCGACTAGGGGCTTTTCACAATAACTTCATTGAAGCCTACTTGTGACAATAAGTGATTTTCATTTCATTTCATTTTCAGACAGATGGAGTATGACAGCAAATTAATTGAAAAAACGCATTGAATTACAACTTTCTAAAGGCGTATTAAGGTGGGAGTCTGTAAGGAATGACATGTGTAATAGTGAAGGAATAACTGGAGGTTGCTTTGCAATCTTCATTATATCCAGTAATAGAGGGATGCCCTAACGAGGTATTTCAGATTATGAGAAGATTTCTAAGGTTGGACACAGGGAAGATGTTTCCACTTGTGGTTGAAACAAGAACTAGGGATCATAAATATAAGACTGTCATTATAAGGAATTCAGAAGAAACTTCTTTATCCAGAGAGAAATTAGAATATGGGACTTGCTCCCACAGGGAGTGGTCCTGAGTCGCGTTGCCGGCCAGCACGGGGATTTCAGTGGTTAGATACTCGAGCACAGCAGCCAGGTAGACCGGGGCTCCGGCACCCACACGCATGGCATAGTTGCCCCCTCTCAGGAGCCTGAGAACACAGCTCACCGGGAACTGCAGTCCAGCTAGATAAGAACGAGAGTTGGCCTTGGCCTGAGCTTTATCGCATTTCCCTCTTCCAGACAGTGCCACAACCTTGCAAATAATTTGTAAGGCAAATAGTCCCGATGCAATTAACAGGAAGCTAGGTAACACTGGAGAGGAAGGAATACAATGATAGAATGACGGGATGCGATGAAGAGGGGGCAGTGGGAGACTCATGCAGAGCGTGAACATGGCATGGACCTTTGGGCTCTTGCTGTGCTCTAACATTTGATTGTAATTCTGTGAAGTTAACAATAGTGTTAGCCAGATTTAAGGTAAACAAATTGTAGAACCTGATGGTTTATCTCTTGGGAGCTTAAGCAAAGAGATTGAAGAAATAGCAATGAACGCAACTATACATTTAGAATTTTGTGCCAGGAGATAGGAGGGAAGTGCATTTTGCCTGCCCCTGCCTTCCCGCGCACCCACCACCTTAAAAAAAAAAAAATCGACAATTCGGCTTTAATTGACCGGTTAGTCTCACTTGGGTCGTTGGTAAACAGAGTCTATAATACTGGGGGGAATTAATGAACACTTGGAGAAACATGAGCTAATTGCAAAGAGAATTGAAACAAAAATATTTTTAGATGGAAAAAGGTGTTTGAACTTGGGATTCTCTGTCATGACTTGTTAATAATCAAAATCCATGAAAATTGAAAGCTGGAAATTGGAAAGTTGCACGAGAAAGGCAATTATCCAAGAGTGTGGGGTGCAAACAGGGCACACACAAAGCACAGAAGGAGGCCACTCTGTATGTTGTGTCTAACCAGCCTCTTGTACTGAGGGAGGGAACCTGCTTTGTCCACAGCAGTTTGTCCAGTGTGGGGGATTTAACTATGATTGTAGCCTTCTCCACCCTCTCATACAGCCAGGTCTCTACAGATGATGATGTGCAAATGTGCTATGAGTATTCGTCATAGATCTAGAACAGACTTGTCCTGGCTCTGTTATTTCTGTAACAAAAGATTTCCTTGCATGCTTATCCTGATTCGTAGACCTTGCAGGGAGGGCAGTGAACAGCCTATGGTTAGTTCCTAGCTGTTTGACGTGCCTGGCTCAGGTGTCCCAGGAGTTATACACAAACCTGTGTACGTACCTGTCTGTGTCGAAGGTGGGATGGAAACCTTGGTATTTGATTGGGGAAGGCTAATTACAACATTAGGCAGCTGTTTGAGGGGAAATCAACTTCTGACATGTGGGTGTCTTTCAAACGTCAGTTGATTAGAATTCAGGACCGCCATGTTCCTGTGAAGATGAAGGATAAGTATGGCCAGTTTCGGGACCTTAGATAATGAGGGATATTGTGAACCGAGTCAAAAAGAAAAAGGGAACATTTGTAAAGGTCTAGAAGGCGGAGAACAGTCGAAACTCCTGAAGAATATAAAGAAAGTAGGAAGGAACTTGAGCAAGGAGTTAGGAGGGCTAAAAGGGTTCATGAAATGTCCTTGGCAAACAGGATTAAGGAGAATCCCAAGGCATTTTATACGTATATTTTTTTTAAATAGCAAGAGGGTAGCAGTGGAAAGGGTTGGACCACTTGAGGAAATGGGTGAGGTATTAAATGAGTATTTTGCATCAGTATTCACCAAAGAGAAGGACCTGGTGGATGATGAGTCTTGGGAAGGGTGTGTAGATATTCTGGGTCATGTAGAATTAAAAAGGAGGGAGTGTTGGGCGTCTTAAAAAGCAGTAAGGTGACTAAGTCCCCAGGGCCTGATGGGATCTACTCCCAGAATACTGAGGGAGGAAATTGCTGGGGCCATGACAGAAATCTATGTACCCTCATTAGCTATAGGTGAGGTCCCAGAGGACTGGAGAATAGCCATTGTTGTTCCTTTTAAGAAGGGATAATCCAGGAAATTATAGACCAGTGAGCCTTACTTCAGTGGTAGGGAAATTATTGGAAAAGATTCTTAAGGACAGGATTTACTCACATTTGGAAACAAATTAACTTATTAGTGAAAAGCATCATGGTTTTGTGAAAGGGAGGTCGTGTCTCACTAACTTGGCCGAGTTTTTTTGAGGAAGTGACAAAAATGATTTATGAAGGTAGGGCAGTGGATGTTGTCTACATGGACTTCAGTAAAGCCTTTTACAAGGTCCCTCATGGCAGGCAGGTACAAAAGGTGAAATCTCACAGGGTCAGAGGTGAGCTGGCAAGATGGACGCAGTACTGGCTCGGTCATAGAAGACAGAGGGTAGTGGTGGAATGGTGCTTTATCTGAATGGAAGTCTGAAACTAGTGGTGGTTCCACTGGGACCGTTTGTTGTTCATAGTATATATAAATAATTTAGAGGAAAATGTAGCTGGTCTGATCTTTTTTTTGTGGACAACGCAAAGATTGGTGGTGTTGGGGATAGTGAAGAAGATTGCCAGAGGATACAGCAGGATATAGATCGGTTGGAGACTTGGGAGGAGAAATGGCAGATGGAGTTTAATCCGGACAAATGTGAGGTTAATGCATTTTGGAAGGTTTAATACAGGTGGGAATTATACAGTAAATGGCAGAACCAGTGGGAATACTGACAGGCAGAGAGATTGGGCATACAAGTCCTCGGCTCCCTGAAAGTGACAACACAGATGGTCAAGGCAGTCATGAAGGCATACACCATGGGGCATTGAGTATAAAAATTGGCAAATCATGCTGGAGAAGGGTGCGGTCAATTCCAGCCCCACTCATCCCGGAATCACAACATAAGTAAATTAACCAATAATTCTTATAAAATTCCCGAAGTCTTTGGCCCTTGGCTACTCAATAATTACAGTTACCAGGTTTGTAAGTTTAAACACGATTGCTGTTTTTTATGCCAAGAATTATAATGAAATGTGTGCAGTAAATACGACTGGATAACTAGCTAATACCTACTACCTCCTTTTAACTGTGCCACCCTCTAACCACCCATACAAGACAGACCAACAGTGGAAAAAAGGGGTGAAAAATAATAAGGATGAAAGCCAAAAGTTCAGAGTCATGGTTCTTTAGCACACTTTCCTCACAGTAATGGTCTTCTTTGTAGATTCATTCATTCAGGGTCCCCGGAGTTTAGAAAATGTAGTACTCTCAGCAGTACGCTTTCTGGAGAGACACCACCTTATTTCCCATCAAACTGGGCCTTCAGCTCAAGGTTTGCATTCGGATCTCTATCGTTCAGGTGAGAGAGGTGGTCGGTTCTGGACTCTGCAAATACTCAAGATTCATCCAGGCTGTCTGCCAGCTCAGAAACATAGCCTTTCTAGAGAAAGATGGAGAGGATAGCAGGTCCTTTCCTGGTCTGCCAAGATCAAAACTGAAACTAAAACGTGACCCTTGGAGCTCTGGAAAAACATTCCAGTGGGATCAGATCCAATCATCACCTGTTACCGGGAAGAGCACAGCAGTTTCATTGGCCACCAGCCAAATCAATCAAACAGAGTTCCAGCTAATCTCTGTTATTGGTGCCGGTCAGTGTACAACTCCAGTATGAATCAGCACAATGATCTCTCCTCCTGCTGAAATTGTCTGCTTGAATGAATGGCACAGGTCACTTGCCTTAAAGACTCGTATCCATTAATCATCCATGAATCCAAAATGTTATGCCAAAAGTAAATGGGAAATAAGGGAATAAACAGGAAGGACCCTTACAATGTGATGAGGAAGATCCAACTGGCATTTACTGTCATTCATTTATACCTGTGACAACACTGCTGTGTCTGAGGACCGCTAGTCACTCTGTTCTGTACAAGTTGAACTGGGACACACTCGCTCACTACAGAAGTGTGATTCTGTACACACATTTTGACATGCGCATGAAAACTGACTCCATTACTGAGCGTTGCCTGAATCTGTCACAGTTGGAGATGTTGAATTGTAAACAGGGGGTCGACAGCTGCTGTTGGCGAGATTGTGGTGTATGTCCCACAAATACCAATCTGGACTGTTGGGGTCAGCAGGCAAATCACAGCATCAGGACTTCCAGAGTTGGTGTTGTGAGCTCCCCCACGACACTCTTTCCCCCCCCCCCCCCCCCCCCCCCCCCCCAAGCTCTCTGGTGCCCTCCCTGCTCTTTGGCACCCCCACCCAGCCCCTGCTCTCTGATGTGCCCAGCCCCCTCATACTCCTGCATGTTGCCCCTGCTCTGGCGCCCCACCCTGTGAGTAATGTCAGGTTATTTACAGCCTCTCAATTCCTGTTAATGTTAACTGTGGAGCTTTAATATGACCTGTTCAGTATATTGCTCTCGTAATCAGTGGACTACTTGGCACTGGTGAGTTTAGAGCTTTAAACAGGCCAGGAGGTCATTCAACTCGTAGCGTGTGTGCTGGCTCTTTGACAGTGCAATCTAAACCTACTATCTCTCTCTCCATAGCCCATATCAATTGCTAACTAGTGTAATCTGACTGCCCTGAGTAGCACTGTATCTGCCCATGCTTCGGACATCATTTATTTTTTGATTTCAAGGATGATGTGCTTTCTAAGCCTCCCCTTTCCACCAAAAACTCTCCCTATAGACAGAGATTTCTTTGACCTCCCCCTCCCCTCACTTGACGAATTCAGTTTATTGATTCCTCAATTACTGACTCCCAAATCAGAGTAAATGATCTTTTCCTACTTTATTGGATCAAAGGTCTTTGCAATTGTAGACACCTGTAATAAAATCTCCGCTGCCATGGAAATGGTTCCAGTGTTTCCATCTCTCCTCAAATAAAACTTCCGATCGCCGGCATCATCCTGTTCCAATCTACACTGTGCAGTCTCGCTGGCTTTAATGTCCACTTGCTAAAGAGCCCTCCCCGTGACTAACCCAACCCTTTCAAAGCATTTATCATCTCTTTCTCCTTGTAGTCTGTGCGTCTATTTCAATCTGAAGTTCAACTGATCACATTAAGGCTTTGCCTGGTGAAAACCCAGCAGAGATTAGCTTTGGCAAGATGATACGAAGTTATTGAATTGTGGTTAAATCCATCGTCGCTCACTAAATCCCCTAAAACGGAAGATTGTTCCTTCCGCACTGCCCCTCCGGAGGTGTGACACTCACTCGATGTTGCCCCTCCGGCAAGACAAGGAAGTTCATTAACTTGACAACAGCCTGAGTCCAACTCCCTTCAGACCCAACATCCTGTCACAGTGCAACATGTGCTGGTGAGGTAATTGGTGGCAGGGCTTGATTGTAATCTGCCATCAAACACTCCCAGGACAGGTACAGCATGGTTAGATAGGGATAAAAGTGCTTTATGCTGGCAACTTGATGTACTGGTCCCACCGTGTTTGTTCATGATGCAGCAGATGCTTCTTGCCTAAGATTCTGAGGGTCATACAATTTATAAGCAGGTGCACTTTCCCAGAACCTTTCAATACGGTGTCTGTATCTGTATCCACAGTAATCTCAATTATTTGGCACGGCATGAATGTAGATTTGGAACTTGCAATGTTCCAGTAATGTGCTGCTGCTCCTGAAATAATTAAATTCTGACTTCAGAAAGATCTTCCATCTCAAACATTGGGTGGTCTTTTTGAGCACTAAATCCTTTCGACGGTTGCTATGTAACAGCCCATATCTTTCAATACGCTTTGATAATGGGATTTCTCTGGGGTAAAGCTTTAATTGTACTCCAGCTGAGGCCACAGCTCCCACACCACTAGTTTGTAATGCGAATACAGGAGAAGAGACAGATCAGAGCCATTCCTTAACTGAAGCTGGAGGGATTGCAGTGATGTCTGGTCAGGAGAGTGTTGAAGTCAGACAGCAAATTCAAGGACTGTAGAGTGTTGGAACAATATTTCAGTCACTGCTTGTGTTTGACGGGCTGCTGTGTCCGGTGGTCTGTGTTTGACGGGCTGCTGTGTCCGGTGGTCTGTGTTTGACGGGCTGTTGTGTCCGGCGGCCCCGTGATTCTCTGTTTGACAGGCTGTTGTGTCCGGTGGTCTGTGTTTGACGGGCTGCTGTGTCCGGTGGTCTGTGTTTGACGGGCTGTTGTGTCCGGCGGCCCCGTGATTCTCTGTTTGACAGGCTGTTGTGTTTGGGGGTCTGTGTTTGACGGGCTGCTGTGTCCGGTGGTCTGTGTTTGACGGGCTGTTGTGTCCGGCGGCCTCGGTTTGCCGGCTGTTGTGCCCGTGATTCTCTGGTTGACGGACTGTTGTGTTTGGGGGTCTGTGTTTGATGGACTGTTGTGTTTGGGGGTCTGTGTTTGATGGGCTGTTGTGTTCGGGGGGGGGGGGTCTGTGTTTTGACAGGATGTAGTGTTCGGGGGGTTTGTGTTTAATGGGCTGTTGTGCCCGGGGTTCTGTGTTCGACGGGCTGTTGGGTTTGGGGGTCTGTGTTTGATGGGCTGTTGTGTTCGGTGGTCTGTGTTTGATGGGCTGTTGTGTTCGGCGGCCTCAGTTTGCCGGATATTGTGCCCGTGATTCTCTGTTTGATGGACTGTTGTGTTCGGTGGTCTGTGTTTGAAGGGCTGTTGTGTTCGGGGGGGGGGGGTCTGTGTTTGACGGGCTGGTGTGCCCGGGGGTCTGTGTTTGACGGGCTGGTGTGCCCGGGGGTCTGTGTTTGACGGGCTGGTGTGCCCGGGGGCCTGTGTTGGGGGGCTGGTGTGCCTGGGGGTCTGTGTTTGATGGGCTGGTGTGCCCGGGGGTCTGTGTTTGACACGCTGTTGTGTCCGGCGGCCTCGGTTTGCCGGCTGTTGTGCCCGTGATTCTCTGGTTGACGGACTGTTGTGTTTGGGGGTCTGTGTTTGATGGACTGTTGTGTTTGGGGGTCTGTGTTTGATGGGCTGTTGTGTTCGGGGGGGGGGGGGGGGGGGTCTGTGTTTTGACAGGATGTAGTGTTCGGGGGGTTTGTGTTTAATGGGCTGTTGTGCCCGGGGTTCTGTGTTCGACGGGCTGTTGGGTTTGGGGGTCTGTGTTTGATGGGCTGTTGTGTTCGGTGGTCTGTGTTTGATGGGCTGTTGTGTTCGGCGGCCTCAGTTTGCCGGATATTGTGCCCGTGATTCTCTGTTTGATGGACTGTTGTGTTCGGTGGTCTGTGTTTGAAGGGCTGTTGTGTTCGGGGGGGGGGGGTCTGTGTTTGACGGGCTGGTGTGCCCGGGGGTCTGTGTTTGACGGGCTGGTGTGCCCGGGGGTCTGTGTTTGACGGGCTGGTGTGCCCGGGGGCCTGTGTTGGGGGGCTGGTGTGCCTGGGGGTCTGTGTTTGATGGGCTGGTGTGCCCGGGGGTCTGTGTTTGATGGGCTGGTGTGCCCGGGGGCCTGTGTTTGATGGGCTGGTGTGCCCGGGGGTCTGTGTTTGACGGGCTGGTGTGCCCGAGGGTCTGTGTTTGACGGGCTGGTGTGCCCGGGGGTCTGTGTTGGGGGGCTGGTGTGCCTGGGGGTCTGTGTTTGATGGGCTGGTGTGCCCGGGGGTCTGTGTTTGATGGGCTGGTGTGCCCGGGGGCCTGTGTTTGACGGGCTGGTGTGCCCGAGGGTCTGTGTTTGACGGGCTGGTGTGCCCGGGGGTCTGTGTTGGGGGGGGGGGGGGGGGTGCCTCTGCAATTGACTCTGTTGGTTCTCTCTGGAAACGTGACCTGAATACTAATGAGCAATGCCTTGTTTTGTTTTACAGGACCTCTCCCACATTTGCTTGTGAATGGGGATCTCGAACAGAAGGTAGAAAACTTCTTTTATTTCAGTGCAGTACTGAACTGTGGCAAAGTGATTTACTGGAGTCCGTGTAAAAGCATCATTAAAGCAAAATGCCTCCATTTCGAGGCTGTCCCCCGGCTGACCATTTCCTTTTTTCCTTGTGAACGTGCTGTTTACACACTCGATGAAGATGTCGTTTTTTTTTTTCCAAATGACCAAGGCATTTGGCACAATTCCTGAATTCCCTCGGCAACAGAGATACCAACTCTGGCTTGAGGCCTAATCTCAAGCTCCTGCCTCCCAATAGCTCTACCCAGTCAAATAGCCGTCTCTCTCCAAACCCCACAATTTTTATAACTTAAAAAAAAATTTAGAGTACCCAATTATTTATTTCCCCTGAAGAGGTAACTTAGTGTGGCTAATGCACCTAGCCTGTACAAACTTTGGGTTGTAGGGGTGAATGTGCAAACGCCACACGACGGTGACCCGGGGCTGGGATCGAACCAGGGCCTTCACTGCTGTAGGCACTGTGCCGCCCCTCAATTTTTATAATTAATGGAAAATAAATTGTGTACAAAGAAAATGAAAAGGATTCACTATTTTTTTTAAAAACGGTGCCAATGACTTGCCTCCTGGGTTTGCAATATCCGCAAAAAGAATTCCAGGGCAATCCTGGAGGATTGGCAACCCCTTATTTGGCACCTCAGATTCTCTCCTCTGCAAGGCCCAACTCTGCTCCAACCAAACCTGCGACCTTTGTCGTGTTTTTATCACCATGGGATCTTCTTGGCACCCGACTGCTTTGTTCTGTTCCAGGAGACTGTCTGTCTCCTGATCGTTTTGTTATTTTCTGCTGCATGCGATCTGAAAGCGGCCACTGCCTTTGGATGAGCGTGTGTTCGGCTGGCTGGGTTTGCAGGCCCCCCAGTGTCGACCCCCCCCCACCCCCCCAAGCCGTGTACCCTCCAGCTCTCAGAATTGTTCCATCCGCCACTCTCATTCAGACCAGTTATATTTATGGGCTGGTTTAGCTCACTGGGCTAAATCGCTGGCTTTTCAAGCAGGCCAGCAGCACGGTTCGATTCCCATACCAGCCTCCCCGGACAGGCGCCGGAATGTGGCGACTAGGGGCTTTTCACAGTAACTTCATTGAAGCCTACTCGTGACAATAAGCGATTTTCATTTCATTTCATGCTGAAGAAACAAAATTTCTTTTGAGGTCATCACTAAAATGTCACTGTTTTTTGACTGAGATTATAGTAGAATCAGAGCATTTGACCTGACCAGTTCCGTGTGGCCGTTTATCCTCCACAGGAGCAGCACCCTCATTCTATACACCTGACCTCTTCCCTTATCCCTTCAACACTTATTCAACAAATTCTTAAATGTTAACACAACTATGCATGTCACAGCCTGAAGATTCTCTGGGAAGAAGCTTCTCCTGCTGTCTATTCAGTCTTGTATCTTTGTTCATTGGAAATGGTCTGTTTCTATCCACTCTTTTCCATCCTCAACAACTTTAATTCCTTCTTCACAATTTGAAATGCCAAATCACCTCGTTATTGTTTCAATCTATAACTATGCAGGAGGATGTGAATATCACACACGTCCGTGTGCAGAATGAAGATTAGTGGCATAATTCAGTGCAGTACCCTGAGCTGAAACTGATGGAGCTGCCTGAAGGATGAATGTTAGGCAACATGGTAGCACAGTGGTTAGCACTGTTTCTTCACAGCGCCAGCGTCCCAGGTTCAATTCCCGGCTTGGGCCACTGCGCAGAGTCTGCACGTTCTCCCTGTGTCTGTGTGGGTTTCCTCTGTGTGCTCCGGTTTCCTCCCACAAGTCCCGAAAGACGCGCTGTTAGGTAATTTGGACGTTCTGAATTCTTCCTCCGTGTACCTGAACAGGCGCCGGAATGTGGCGACTCGGGGATTTTCACAGTAACTTCATTGCAGTGTTAATGGAAGCCTACTTGTGACAACAAAGATTATTATTATAAAACTTGCTGATCAGCGTAGAGAAGATGTTTCAGGTTGTGGGAGAGGACATTCTCAAAGCAGCAATACAGGATAATCACTAATAAATCCAATCAGGAATTCAGGAAAAATGTCTTTACGTAGCAGACTAAGTGATTAGACTGTGGAACTCGTTATCGGAGGAAGTGGTCGAGGTGAACAGGGTCATTGTATTTAAGGGAGAGAAGGGAATAGAAAGATATGCTGATGGGATTAGATGAAGGATGGGAAGAGTTTGTGTGGAGTCATTGACAGCAGTATATAACGCTATATATGACAGCTGTATATGACTATTTTCCATAGAATCCTGACACAGGGAAGGAACCCAGGCCCCAAACAGCACAGAAGGAGGCCATTAGGTTTCCACCAAACCTCTGAAAGAGCAGCCCACCCAAGCCCGATCCCCCTGACCCCACCTAACCCGCACATCTTTGGACACACGGGCAATTTAGCATGGCAAATCAACCTAACCTGTACACGGGGCAGCACGGTGGCCTAGTGGTTAGCACAACTGCCTCACGGCGCTGAGGTCTCAGGTTCGATCCCGGCTCTGGGTCACTGTCCGTGTGGAGTTTGCACATTCTCCCCGTGTCTGCGTGGGTTTCGCCCCCACAACCCAAAAATGTGCAGAGTAGGTGGATTGGCTACGCTAAATTGCCCCTTAATTGGAAAAAATAATTGGGTAATCTAAAATTTTAAAAAAAAAAAATAATAAAAAAAAAACCTAACCTGTACATCTTTGGACACACGGGCAATTTAGCATGGCCAATCAACCTAACCTGTACATCTTTGGACTGTAGGAGGAAACCAGAGCACCGGTGGAAACCCACTCAGACACGGGGAGAATGTGCAAACTCCACACAGACAGTGAACCAGGGTATTTGACAGCTGTATATTGCCATAGACAGATTTGGCTAAATAGACTCGCTCTGCTGTACAATTGATGTAATTCTGTATCAAGTGTTCTTGATCTCTTTCTCTGATAGGACTCCCTTGATCTGCCTGGTACAGTTTCCTTCCTGTCACTGTTATGGTTAAACTTCTACAGAAGTTGCAAAACGAGAACTTGGGTTTCAGTCACTTCCCACTTGCACCTTCTGTGCTGTTTGGGGCCTGGGTTCCTTCCCTGTGTTATTTTTTTTTTAATGGGTATAATGCATAAACATCATGAAGGCAGCTGCTGAATTGTGACGATGGTACAAATAAAACCAGCAATTATAATTCATAAGTTATAGACAATCATTGAAATAAAAATAACTTGTAAAATAATAAAATGATTGCACAATAATGATCATTCGTCACACAAAATTAGAATAAGTTGCAAAATGCAGGCCTCCTTATTTTACAGACTAAAAATGAAAGTTTAAGGCCAATAGATCACGTGTTTCGGATTAGCTTCATTAAATTCTAAATCATTTACATCCTATTTATGAATTTTATGAAGATGGGGATTGGTCTGCCTTGTAGGCTGTCCGTTTATCCCGATTCTGTTTGCTTTTCATTACCTAATCCACTTCCCAGCCTAATGTATCACCCCCAACACCACAAGTTCATAGCCTTTGCAGTGTCTGACACCTTCAGCTCTTTCTTGATATCACGTGGATTGAATTGAATGGGCTGAAGATTGACATCTGAAATGCTGCGACCTCTGGAAGAGGCTCCGATGGATCATCCACTCCAAGATTGTTTTGAATGCATGAGTCTTACTTTTTGCATTGATGTGCTGGGCTCCTCCATCATTGAGGATGGGGATATTTGTGGAGACCCCCCCCCCCCGGTGAGTTGTTTAACTGTCCACAACCGTTTACGATTGGATTTGGCAGGACTGCAGAGCTTAAATCTGTTCTGTTGGTTATAGGATGGCTTACCCCTGTCTATTACTTGCTGTTGTTTGGCATGCAAATAGCTTCATCAGGTCAACACCTCATTTTCGGGTATGCCTGGTATGCCCTCCTGCACTCTTCATTGAACCAGAGTTGATCCATTGGCTTAGTGGTAATGGTAGAGTCCGGGATATGATAGGCCATGCAGTTACAAATTGTGGTGGAGTACAATCCTGCTGCTGCTGATGGCCCACAGCGCCTCATGGATGCCATGTTTTCAGCTGCTAGATCTGTTTGTAGTCCATACCATTTAACATGCAATGGTTGTGCCACACAACATGATGGGGGGCATCTTGAATGTGAAAATGGACTTTGTCTCCACAAGGACTGTGTGGCGATCACTCCTACCGATACGGTCATGGACAGATGCATCTGCGGCAGGCAGCTTGGTGAGAATGAGGTCAAGTCTGTTTTTCCCGCTTGTTGGTTCCCTCATCAGTCTAGCAGCTATGTCCTTTAGGATACAGCCAGCTCCGTCTGTGTGGGTGCTACCTAGACCCTCTTGGTGATGGATGTTGAAGTCCCCGCCCAGTGTACATTCTGCCACCTTGCCACCCTGTGCTTCCTCCAAGTGGAGGAGTACTGATTCATCAGCTGATGGTGGTCAGTACGTGGTAATCAGCAGAAGATTTCCGTACCCATGTTTGACCTGGTTCCGAGACACTTCATGGGGTCCGGAGTCGTGTTCAGGATGCCCAGGGCAACTCCTTCCTGACTATACCACTATGCTGCCACCTCTGTTGGGTGTGTCCTACCAGAGGGACAGGACATATCCAGAAATGGTAATGGTGGTGATTTGAACCCGAGTTTCCAGAGTATTACTCTTCGTCTCTGGAATTTTTTTTTTAACTTTATATATTTTTTCCAATTAAGGAGCAATTTAGAGTGGCCAAACCACCTATTCTGCACATCTTTGGGTTGTGGGGGTGGGACCCACGCAGACACTGGGAGAATGTGCAAACTCCACACGGACAGTGACCGGGGCCGTCCACAGGATTATTAGTGTAGTTGGAGAGAAGCTATTTCTGCTGGTTGGGGAGTCCAGGACCAGGGGAACAAGAGTTTAAAAAAATTAGAGCCAGACCTTTCAAAAGCATAATTAGAAAACATTTTGCACTAAGATTGGCAGAAGTCTGGAACTCTGCGGTCAGTAGCAATTGATGCTAAACGGATCAGTAAATTTTAAAACTGAGATTGATAATTTTTGTTGATCAAAGATTTTAAGGGATATGTGGGGCAAAGGTGCCTTTATGGGGTTAGGTCACAGATCAGCTACCACCTCCTTAAGTGTCAGAACAGGCTTGTGGGCTAAACAGCCTCCTCAAGTTGCTATTATTACATGTTTAGTTCTGGGCACTGCCAAGATAATAATCCACAGATCCTGTGAGCGGTCTGGGTCACCGTCTGTGTGGAGTTTGCACATTCTTCCCATGTCTGCGTGGGTCCCACATCACAACACAAGGCGGATTGGCCATGCTAAATTGCCCCTTAATTGTGTGGGGTGGGGACTATTGGGTGCTCTAAATTCTTTTGCAAACCTCCAAACTGTCTTGGGCCACTGATTCACCAGAAACATACTGAGGCTGGAAGAGTTTAATAATAAAGACAGGTTGATTAGGCAAGGCCCATGCTGGCTTGAGCATAGAAGATTAATGGGTGATGCAATTGAGGTTTAAAAGACAATTAAAGGATTTGATGGGGTCTACAGAGAAACAAATTTCCCCGGTTGAGGTAGGGAGGGAAGTCCAGAGAAAGGGCTCAGAAGTCCGAAGGTTAGAGCTAGGCTGTTCGGGGGTGTGTCAGGTTAGGAATACTTCACGCAAAGGGGAGTAGAAATCCTCCCCCCACCCAAAATACTGGTGAGGCTAATTGAAAGTTTCAAAGCTGAGATTGATGGATTTCATTCGGCCAAGGGTTACAAAACCGATACCGATGAAGGGAGTTGAGATGCAGATCAGTCTGACCCAAATAAATGGTGACATAGGTTCGTGGGACAGTCCCATCTCTTGTTTGAATCTTCAATACTAGGGGCTTTTCACAGTATCTTCACAGTACTTGTGACAATAAGCAATTATTATTATATTTGTTGCTGTGGCTATAACGAGCCTGGCAAAGCAATGGATAACATCACAAAGTGATGGAGAAGGCTGTCTGCTTAACGTATAATTGTCCAGTGGGCCCATTCGTAGTGACTCAATCCCTCACTAATCTAGTTTCGCCAAGAGTCCTTCTACTTGTCAGGTGACCTGCGTAGTAAATGCTCGTTCTTCTAACCCTCATTTATGTTTGGTGAGTCTGTTTTTTTTAAAAAACTCTGTGTCGGAAATATGATCCGAGATGTGGCTATGTATCTCAAATGCAAACCGTGATTATAAAATGCTAAGTCACTTCCTGCTGCACAATTACTTAGAACCTAGACATTGCTCTTTTGAATGAGTTGCTGACTGCATCTGCTGTGTTGCAGAATCCCTGGATTAGCATCCAGTTTCCTAGATAACATGAACTGTAGCTATAGAGACCTCATTCTGATACACTCTCAATCCCTCACAATAGGAAAATGATAATCTTTTGGGCCTTCAATGTTGGCATTAGCCTGTCGGAAGGTCAGCTACAGACAACTTAGCAGGGAATGATTGATCCCCACTGCCCCCAGGCATTATCCACTGATGTCCTGAATGGATAAGTGAATTAGTAAATCCAGAGGCTGAGTTGGATTCCCGCCCCCAGGTTAAGTTGTCAACCATGTGGGCTAGTTGCAGAGTTACAGGTTGATTGGTGTTGAAAGCCCAAATAGTTCAGAGAAGGAAATCTGCCCTCCTTACCTGGGTCAACTGAGATAGAACTTCAGACCCACACCATGGGGCATCACAATGGGTAGTAAATGTGGCTTTTCTCGTATCACCCATAATGCCAGGTTCAGAAGGATGAATATCAATAATGAATAATCTGCTATCAATTTCTCAGTACTTCCTGTTCAGGCTTGCCTGCAATCTCATTCTCCATCTTCACCCTTCACCCTTCCTCTCTCTCTTTCTCCTCACTCTGTCTCGGGAAAAGGAGAGGTTGTATAGTTAACCCTACGAATATAGTACGGCACAAATGTAATTGGACCTGCGGAATTTGTGCAGTGCTGACAATCCAGTGATATCAGACTGACCCACTGCCACTAATGACTGATGTAGAAGCTTGCAGTCTGAGAATCAAGCCAGGAAGTGGGGCCTGTGTCACTGTAATCAGTCAGCACATTGGAGCAGATTCTCCCACTGGGTTATACAGTTCAAGGAGCAGCTCACAGGCCTGAGATGGAGAAGGTGGGGAGGGGTTCCGGGTCTGGAGCACACCGCTTCAGCAGTTAGATTTTAGCTACATTAGATGAGGATATTGAATACAAAATACTCCAGCCAGATCTCTCCAAGCTCCTGATTGAGCGTGAAGGAGGTAGAAACTGGCTGAATCGAGGAGAGCCTGTGGGTCTCTGAGATTCCTCTGTCTGACGGGGTGTTTTTTGTTGCTGCTTTTCTGTTAAGTTAGTGATGACTGACCTTTTCATTCACAGGCCAATGGAAACATAGCTGCAGAAGTGACTCCCACATCAGCATCGTCTTCGAATTCATCATCTTCTCCATCAACTCCAACAACTCCAGCCAGGGCTGAAAGTGCCCAGATGGTTGAGGTAGATTTTAGTTGTTTATAACATTGCTTTCCAAGCATATCTCCAAACATATTCCCACTGTCACTCCATTTTAATGCTTGTACATTGGTGTGACCCCAGAGTGAGAGCAGGGTGGGCATGGTTGGGGGGGAGACAGTGATTGAGAGGCGAGGTAGGTGCAAATGGTTTTGGCTACAATAGTTTTGGAGACTCTTGAGGCACACATGTAATGGAGTCTCGGGCTCTCCTGCCATTCACCACAGCAGGTGTTCAAAGTAACTTCACCTCCACTATGTGTGTATTCAAGGAAGACCCTGATTAGCCAATTGGAGCTTGGAACTGAACCGCCCATCATGGCACCAGAAGAATGACCAATCAGGGCAACGACACTCTGTTCCATTGCTGAACCATTGGGGGCAGTGGGAGGATTTCACCTCTCCACAGTTGCCACTGCTGCCTCAGAGCTCATGACCCTAAATGGTTGGTTGAGGTCACAACCTTTGATCTGGGAGTGCTACCTTTTGTTTCCTGTGTTAGAGCAGTGGCTAAGCTTCAAAACTCCTTCATTGGCGTTGAAGTCATATGAGATAACTGTTGAGCTGGGGAGTGCTGATGGTCTCTGAAGCTGGCAGTGTTGGCTGCGAGGAGCAGGGATGGTTCCCATTGGGGGCGTTCCAACTCCCAGAGTCTAAGGATGGTGCTGATTATCTAGCCCCACACCCTATCAGCTTTCTCAGTACTGGTGTGTGTGGAAACACAGCTCTCCCCCCTGACCAATGTGTGTGTGTGTGTGATCTCCCTGTTATGAATTGTCATTCCGTGTAACACACTGCATATTGAATGGGTCTTGTCTGCATTTAAATGCATTGCTGGATAACCTAATTTCCTTGTGCTGCGTTAGCTGGCATCTGCTGTACGGCAGCTGTGAATACCTTCAGGCTCACTGAGCTGGAGAAATCCGCTCCTTTTCTTGTTTTGCTGTCCTTTGCGATATAAGAGAACATTACATGAATAAAAAACATATCTGAATCAATTATACCTCCCGCAGTCGACTTGCCAATTGATCATCGTCTGGCAATGGGGGATACCAAAAGGACCAGAGTCTTCAGGAGTTGATGTTGGGGGTGGGGTTTCTGGCCTGGGGAACAAATCCTTAAATTTAACAAATAGACACGGTGATGCAGCACTGAGTGATTGCTGTTGGGTTATTACTCTGATGAAGAACAAGGGGTGCTTCATCATGTGCCCCTCGATCAGCATCATTGCTCGATCAGCCTTGGCTCGTTGTGGAGTGCTCCCACCTCTGAATCAAAAGATTATGGGTATAAGAATGAGACTCAAAATTTGCATCCCAAGCTGGCACTCCCAATGCAGTACTGAGGGAGTGCCACACTGCCGGAGGGCCAATACTTGGGGATTGTCGTGCTGCCGGAGGGTTGATACCGAGGCAGCGTTGTGCTGGCTGCCAGAGGTTTGGTACTGAGGGAGTGTTATGCTGCCGGAGGGCCGGTACTTAGGGAGTGTTGCGTTCGATGCCAGAGGGTCAATACTGAGGCAGTGTCGCGTTCGATGCCAGAGGGTCGATACTGAGGCAGTGTCGCGTTGGATGCCAGAGAGTTGGTACTGAGGGCGTACCATGCTGGCTGCCAGAGGGTTGTTACTGGGGGAGTGCTGCACTGTCAAGAGGGTCGGCACTGAGGGAACGCCACCTGTTCTCGAAGCATGCATTGAATGTACAGCATGGAAACATACCAAAGAAGAGTTTTTTCCTCGAGTCCTGGCCGATGTTTTATCCTCAGCCAACCTTTCTTAAAAGCAGGCTAGCAGTTATTTGTGGGATCTTGCTCTGCACAAACTGGGTGCCAACTTCTTACACAAGTTATTACCATTCAAACATCATTAGTTGTGTAATTATGGGATGAGTTGAGGTGGCGAAAGGGGCAGTATAAATTCAGGCCATTTTGTCATTCTTCAGTTCAAGCAGGTTATGGTCAGAAGAAAATTGACAATCTATCTCTCTCTTTCTCTCACCCTCTCTCTTTGTTTGGCAGCTCCAGCCCGAAGGTCACAGTAAATCTGTGGAGCTGGGTTTGAGCCTCAGTACCTCTGCAGCGGAGGCCAAGGAGAAGGTTCATTCGAAACGCTCAAGCAAGCGGGCCCCACCAATGGACTGGAGCAAGAAGAATGAACTATTTAGCAATTTGTAATTCGGTAATCTCCGCTTCAGCTTTAATAACCTCAGAAAATTTAAATTTCTCTGATAATTTTATTTTCTCAAACCCAGCAAATCTTAACTTGGTGACATTCCGAGGGTTGAGCCCCTCCCTCACTCACTCCCTCCTTCACTCCCTCACTGGTTAATGAAACCCTTTCCTCCCTCTGGTCAGTGCTAAGCCAGATCCAGCATAATGTGCAGTTGTCGTTGACCTGGTTTGTGTTATTTGAGCAGGGGGTCAGTGTGACTAGTCTTCACCTTGTCTCACTCTGACCAGAGATTTTAGCCCACACTTGTGCTCGAGGCCCCTCTCCCAGTAGCTCTGGGTGGAGTGCTGGCATCCCACAGGCATCTATGACTGTTGAATCCTGATCTCAGTTGTAACTTGGGCAGGGGCAGTTTTGTGGGGTTGAGGACATTGTTCTATCTTTTTGAGTGCATAGGCTGCCCTGTCACGGCCCCCACTGTCCAGTCACTACATGAACTTGACCCGTTGATTACTAAAAGGCAGGACAAATTTTAAATCACTCTTTGAATACCGAGTACCGCACTGTCAACCACTTCCCATTCACTCACAAACCTAGTGATTCTTTTGTTGTTGCAGAAATTGTTCCTCGCTCCTGATTAATAGAGGGTTGTGAATCTGTCAAGAAAGGTTTGAAAGCACTGACACAAATGACACTTAACGAAGAACCCCAGAGTTTTACCCATGACAGGATCAAGTTTTGGATCACGCTTTCTCTAACCTGCCGCGTGCAATTATGTTTTTTTTTCATTTAGATTCTCCCTTTTAAAATCAAGTAAAATCTGCAGTCAATCAACTACATTACTTTAGCAAATAACTAGTTTGTATATGACAAGGCGAGGCTTTGGTGAGAAGTAATGGCTGCGTTACAAGTTGAACTAGAGAATACCAGTCAGTGCTGATGGGCTGAGCCGTCCCATGAGGGTCCTTGTCTCGTTGGCCTGTGCGCACCTTGGCTGGTAGACGCCCATCATTATTAGTGGTTAAGGTGCCACACTGAGCTCCATCTAACTGGCTCGGAGTGTGCATTTCTCGAATGGGTGTGGGACCAGTTTTCCAACACTCCAAATGACCCTGGTTGCTGGGATGTGTTGTTGTACAAGGATGCTATCATTTGGAGCATAATTCAAGAACATCAAACCCATCCAGTCCTCCCTCCATTTCTGTCCAATCTATCACAATAAATAATATCTGCTCTTTAAGTTTCAAGTCTCCGTTTCAAAGACCAACATTCCTCAGCCTTATCTTCCCGACCATGCATGAAGCATTGATTTGGATCATGATGGGGCACTCCGATCTGTATATCTATGCCGTTGAGTCCAATTAACCTGCTGGGAAAAATGTCTAGTTATTGCTGGTATAGTTACTGATAGGCTGATTTTCCCCCTCCCCCACGACTGAATCTTAGAGTAGTATCTGTCTGTTAATGTCTGCTGTTGGGTTGGACCTTTTTTATTCAGAACATTTGTGGATGATCGGTTGTTAAAGGGATTTCTTGTTTATCAGTTCTTCTGTAGTTTATCAGCATTGCCAATGATTGTAATCTGCTTTCAATTTGCTACAAGTGAGTGCTGACCTGAAACGGTTCCTGAACCTGGACATTTATCAGGCTTCTCATTTGCTTCCAATCGAGATTTTGGTTTAAAATAAAAACAATGAAGAGTGAAATGACACAGCAATGATCAGGCAGGTATCCTGAGCCCCTCGCACTGTGGCAAGTTCAAAAGGAATTTTGTAAAAAGTGGTTGAAGTCAGTCTCAATGATCCACATGGATCTGCTAAATAAAATTCCTTCTATTGAGACAACTGGGGACCCTCGA
The DNA here is from genome assembly GCF_902713615.1 of Scyliorhinus canicula. Lineage (NCBI taxonomy): Eukaryota > Metazoa > Chordata > Chondrichthyes > Carcharhiniformes > Scyliorhinidae > Scyliorhinus > Scyliorhinus canicula. Next base: position 42,081,587 of record NC_052163.1, read on the forward strand.
GAGTCACTGCAATTTCTAATTGTTAACACTGATCTCCTAAAAGGTTGGGTGTGAAATTCGAGATTGTGTTACCCGAGCTTTCGAAGTTTAACCCTCGGGATCACGTGTCGAGATAATGCCTGCGACCTGCAGTGATGCCGACGTCCTGCGTGATTTCCAACACGAGCAGTCTCTCGAGGCATCTCGTTTCACGCACCACCATGGGGAGCAGTGCCTTCACGCTAACCTGGGGAGTTTTGGGGTTTAGTTCCAGTTCCCAGGCAGTGCATCCAGGGTTAGTCTGGGGTGCAGTCATGGTCTGCGTCCAAATGTAGCATTCTATTTTGCCACTAAACATACATTGCAATTTCCTTTTTTTTTTAAATGAGAACTTTCTGTACACTTTTTATATTGAAAGCCAACATGACCTGGACTGACGGGTAAGATGGAAATGTTTCTCTGAAAGTAAAATGCCACCTGCAGCCCCCAGGAAACCTGAGCTGAGTTTGATCCTCTGTGCACATGTTTCTGTTTGTTATCAGTTTTGATTTTTTTTCACTATTTGATGGGAGTGGAGCAAGCGCAGTCTGATTTAATTAACACAGGTCCTGAGTTAGTCACAGCAAGTTGTAGAGAGTTTGCTCCTGTGCATAACCATGCAGCGATCAAAGTGTTTCTCGATTTGTAGCTTCAAGCTGTAAAACAGAATGGTTTGTCGTCCAAATTCAGACACATTGTAATTTTTAGAAACTATATTTTTATCAATGTGTAAATTTTAAGCAATAAAAGTTCAAAATCAACGAACTGTGTTTGTCTCCATGCATTGCACATCCTGTGGGAATGTGGTTAACATCGGAACCTGAGGGATGGGAGCCAGGGCAGAAGCGTCCTGAAAATCATGGGGCTCCGAGTTATCAAGTTTGGGGTTTAACATGCAGTGTTATCACCCAAGGGCTGGAAATCCTAAGGAGGGTGGTAGGGGGTTAATTGGGTCTTTCAGCTTGTGCTGAAGTTTTTGACATGTCTCTCTGATTAAGATGTTACAATTGTGTGTCGTTTGATGGATAAAAAACAGCTTTTCCCTGTTAGGTGAGCCTGGATTTTACCGGAACCATTTTGAAAAACTTATTAACCCTTTACCTCTCAACTGGACGTTCAGTGAATGAATTACGGCCGTCAAAGTACTCCCTCTGGTGGAGCAGACGGGGACAAAAGTACTCTTCAAATCATTTATTAAATCTAATCTGTACCAACTCCATCTACCCACCTTGGTTCTGTAATCATAGAACATAGAAAAATAGAGCACAGAACAGGCCCTTCAGCCCACGATATTGTGCCAAACATTTGTCCTAGATTAGGAACAAATTAATCTACACCCCATCATTCTACCGTAATCATGTACCTATCCAATAGCCGCTTGAAGGTCCCTAATGTCTCCGACTCAACTACTTCCACAGGCAGTGCATTCCATGCCCCCACTACTCTCTGGGTAAAGAACCTATCTCTGACATCCCCCCTGTATCTTCCACCATTCACCTTAAATTTATGTCCCCATGTAATGGTTTGTTCCACCCGGGGAAAAAGTCTCTGACTATCTACTCTATCTATTCCCCTGATCACCTTATAAACCTCTATCAAGTCACCCCTCATCCTTCTCTGTTCGAATGAGAAAAGGCCTAGCACCCTCAACCTTTCCTCGTAAGACCTACTCTCCATTCCAGGCAACATCCTGATAAATCTCCTTTGCACCTTTTCCAAAGCTTCCACATCCTTCCTAAAATGAGGCAACCAGAACTGCACACAGTACTCCAAATGTGGCCGTACCAAGGTTTTGTACAGCTGCATCATCACCTCATGTCTCTTAAATTCAATCCCTCTGCCAATGAACGCTAGCACACCATAGGCCTTCTTCACAACTCTATCCACTTAAGTGGCAACTTTCGAAGATCTATGAACATAGACCCCAAGATCTCCCTGCTCCCCCACATTGCCAGAGAACCCTACCGTTAACCCTGTATTCTGCATTCATATTTGTCCTTCCAAAATGGACAACCTCACACTTTTCAGGGTTAAACTCCATCTGCCACCTCTCAGCCCAGCTCTGCATCCTATCTATGTCTCTTTGCAGCTGACAACAGCCCTCCTCACTATCCACAACTCCACCAATCTTTGTATCGTCTTGCAAATCCTTGTTGCCCCTAACCCCACCAAACTATATCAATCCTGGTCTTGGAAGTTTCAGCATTCTTTGTGTGAAGAAATGCTCCTTTTTGTTCTGGACTTTTGCCAATCGGAGGGAATGCCTACTCTACTGATCTTTAAATCAGTAAGAAGTCTTGCCAAGTTAAAGTCCAGCAGGTTTACTTGGAATCACGAGCTTTCAGAGCGTATTTCCTTCACCAGGTAAGTCACTAGTGATTCCAAATAAACCTGTTGGACTTTAACCTGGTGTTGTAAGACTTATTAGTGTGCCCACCCCAGTCCAACACCGGCATCTCCACATCATGATCTTTAAATCAGTCACCTTTATTGGATCACCCTTTGATCTTAAACGCAGTGAAATACAGGCTTACTGAAGGCAATGGGTTTTCCTGCCCTTTTAATTCCAGAATCATTGCTGTACCCTCACTGTATCCTCTGAGGTACGATGCCCAAATCCAAGTGTAGGTCCTCCAGATGGAGCTTAACCAGAGCTTTCCCCCCCCCCCCCCCCCCCCCCCCCCCATTGCATTCCAGTTTCCCCCTGATCCCTTTGAGATAAGGCCAACATTCCATTACTCAGAGTATCGTTGGACCTTACCGCTAGCTTGATGTGATTTCTGTACTTGAATGTTTCTCTGCTTCCCTCAATTCTGAGCTCCGCATTTAGAAAATATTTTGACCCATCGGCCTTCGATGGGTCAAGTCCTAGTGGGGTGAATCTCAGTACCACCCCTGCCACCCCCTCACCTCATACACATGTCAATGTGCTCAATGGGATCTTTAGACTTACACCATAATCATGTGACAGTGCCTTACCCAATCGCTGCTGCGATTCCAATCTGAGAATGTCACCTGACCTCAACAACTACCCAATGTTTATGTTTGGGTTTAGAAAATGGAACTCATGACACATTAGCCAGTGATATAAAATTAAATGTTTATTTTTGAAGTATTACACAGCCCCAATATATATTTGCAAAGTCACCTCCAGATAATCCCACTGAGGCAGAATGAGATGGCATTCCTGGTGACCAGATGAGATATACATCTCCTCTATAAACACCGCTCCAATGAGCTAAATTAAAGGTCACTGACCTCAGAGAAATGGGTTCAGGCTTGTGGTTGGCTGAGGCATTATAGCAGCTTTAGAAACTGGTACCAGCGGCTGGCCAAAGTGATGACTTATGTCTGCTGCCATTCTTGTGGCTGGCATCATGCCAGCCCCCTGGGCTAAACCACTGAATGTCGAAGGATGCGTCATGGTGGTGGACATGCAGCTGGAGGCCATGGGTAGAGGTGCTATGAAGGGCATTGATGCCATGCCCATTCCTGCAGTGGCACTCCCCATAAGGGTGGGTTGGTCAAAGCCAGCATTGCCCTGAATCTGCTTCAAGGTCAGTTTATTCTGCTGACTGTGTTGAAACGGGTTGGATGTCGAGATTGAACCGAGACCTCCTGCAAAGAGAAGAAAGTTCCATCATTGACAGCACATATCAATCCAACTCCTTTCAGACCCAACATCTCGTTGCAATGCAGCATATGCTGGAAAAGTGATTGTAATCTCCCATCAAACACCCCCAGGACAGGTACTGCACAGGTATAGAGTAAATCTCCCTTTACACCGTTGCCACCAAACACTCTCATGGCAGGTAAAGTACTGGGTTAGATACAGCGTAAAGCTCACGGGGACTTCAGTCCACCACGGTGAAATGGGTTTGTTTTGGGTCCCAGTGTTGAAAGGAGCAAACCTGTTCATCTTAATGCCAGTGATTTCCCCCCCCTGCTGTGACATGGTCAGAATCGAGATGCAACATCGCCATCTTGGTGGTAGCAACAGCAAAAGACATTTCGCCTATCATTCCATCACCCATCCATTTATCTTCCTTTCACAGCCCTGATCGACTGTGCTGTGTTGCACCCACCCCCCTGTCCTGGGGAATATTTTATTATTCCAGTCTTATTGATCCTCCTCCTCATCACTAATTTTATTCCCCACCTGACATTGGTCCAGTTTGTTTATGAAGGAGTTAATTCCTCATTAAGTCAGGCACTCTTTGTTCACGTCAGTCAGTCACTCTTTATTTTGGTTGAATAGTTTCAGTCAGTCAATCACTCTCAGTTCATCTCGGTCGATCACCCTCACTCGGTCACTCTTGGCCATGCCTGGCACTACAGATCTTTGCCTTGAAGATGTTATACTTAAAGACGTACATTTCACCATCAGGCTGTGTTACCTGATGTGTGGAAAGGATTCTTGCTCTTAAGGGTGTGAGAAGGTGCAGAGAGCAACGAATCCAAGTTCACCAGGCATGCAGCATTAGGATCCAGGAATAATTCTGGAGTCCGGTGAGGTCCATTTGAGGAGTCCTTTAGGGAATGTCCTACTTCAATCATATCAAAGACATCTGGACTACTGCTACCGTTCTGCTTTGTGTTTGGAATTGTTTCACCCAACAGATCCATCTTTCCTGCAGAATTAGAATTGACAATTAATTTTCCAAGCTAATCTTTATAATAATCTTTATTAATGTCACAAGTAGACTTGCATTAGCACTGCAATGAAGTCACTGAAAATCCTAAGTCGCCATATTCCAGCACCTGTTCAGGTACACGGAGGGAGAATTCATAATGTCCAATTTACCTAACAGCACAGTGGTTAGCACTGTTGCTTCACAGCACCAGAGACCCGGGTTCGATTCCTGGCTTAGGCCCCTGTCTGCGTGGAGTCTGCACGTTCTCCGTGTCTGCGTGGGTTTCCTCCGGGTGCTCCGGTTTCCTCCCACAAGTCCCGAAAACGTGCTTGTTGGGTAATTTAGACATTCTGAATTCTCCCTCAGTCTACCCGAACAGGCGTCGGAATTTGGCAACTCAGGGCTTTTCACAGTAACTTCATTGCAGTGTTAATGTAAGCCTTCTTGCGACAATAAAGATTATTATTATTACAGCACATCTTTTGGGACTTGTGGGAGGAAACCCACATAGACACTGGGAGAACATGCAGACTCTGTACTGACAGTGACCCGAGCCGGGAGTGGAACCTGGGTCCCTGGTGCTGTGAAGCAACAGTGCTAGCCACCATGCCACCCTTTATCCTAAAGTCCAGGCCCCTCAGTATCTTCCTGCTCTCAATCCTGTGCCTCACATTGCAAGAACATAAACGTATCTCATAACAATGAGCTGTGTCTCTTCCAAGGCGATCACTCCGATTTTTAACCTCTCTTCTGCCATCCTTAACTGCTCAGTCATTCTTTGCTTCAGTCACCTTTACCAGGGGCTGGTTTAGCACAGGGCTAAATCGCTGGCTTTGAAAGCAGACCAAGGCAAGCCAGCAGCACGGTTCAATTCCCGTACCAGCCTCCCCGAACAGGCGGCGGAATGTGGCAAATAGGGGCTTTTCACAGTAACTTCATTTGAAGCTTACTTGTGACAATAAGCTATTTTCATTTTCAGTTACCTAGAGGAGACTCCTGCCAAGTAGATTTTTTACCTGTTATTGTCCAGTTCTGAGGAACAGGCTGACACACCTTGTTCAACAGAAATCTTGTTAATCAGAGACTGACGTCTTTAGATTCCAGAGAACTTTAGCTTCCTTCTATTTTGTCTGGTGATTGGTATTCTGACATCAGTTGCACTTTTCATTGGGAAGAATTGAAATGGAAAGATATTTCTTTGTCTCTTTGACTCTCAGCTAAACAACACCTTGAATTTTAAATTCTCACCCTTTGTTTTCAAATCCCTCTGAGGCCTTGCCACCGTACCCCCACCCTCCAAAATATCTGTGCTCTTTCAATTCTGGTCAGTTGGTCTCTCAGTCTGTATGAGGAGCAGGTGTAGGACGGTCAGCAGCAGGAACTGATTTCACCCTCTCTCCCACCCGTAGGCCAGTATTTAAACCAGTGTTAGTGGAGGCCTGGGCCTTTGTGCAGACCGAAAAACTGGACTCAAGACTGAGGGTTGGGGGATGGCCGGGGATGTTTGTGTTGTGCTTTGAGGGGGGGTTCTTTCTTTGTTCCTTTGTTTTGGGGGGGGGGGGTGATGGGGCGTTGTTCAGGCCTGTCAGATGGGCTCGAAGGCGATCAGCCTGGGGGGTGGATGGTTGGTAGGGGGAAGGGTGGCCTGGGATGGGACCAGTGAGTTTGGGCCTGAAAAGGGAGCTGTGCCAGAGGAGGCGGGGCCAGCCAAGTGGGAAGCGGGCTTTTCCCTGCGCTAAGGACTGGAGGGGGTGGGGCTGAAGTTGGAAGTGCGGGCCTTTTCCCGCGCTGGGACCGGAAGGGGAAGGAGGTGAGCCTGTTTGTGGGAGGGGAGGGGTAGTGTTTCACTGGGGGGGGGGGGGGGGGGGTCATTGGTGCGGCGTGAGTGACCGGGGTCAGCAGGAGTCAGCTGACTCATGGAAGTACGATGGGGGGAGCAACGCAGCTAGGGGGGGGAACTAGCTAGGGGGGGAGGGGTTGCTGCTGAGAGGGCCATGGGGGAGCTGGAGTTGACAGAGGGGGTCGAGCCGGGGATCTGCCGCTGTGGAGAATGGGCCGTGCAGGGGACGCGGGCACGTGGCTGGACTAGGAAGGGCTATGGCTGATCGACCGGGGGGGGGGGGGGGGGGTGAATGCCCCCCTGATCCGGCTGATAACCTGGAATGTAAGGGGACTGAACGGGCCAGTCAAGCGGGCCCGGGTGGTCGCGCATCTGAAGGGGCTGAGGGCGGATGTGGCCATGCTCCAGGAGACGCACCTAAGGGTGGTGGATCAGGTAAGGTTGAGGAAGGGGTGGGGTAGGGCAAGTGTTCCACTCGGGCTTAGATCTGAAAAACCGGGGATGGCGATTTTGGTGGGGAAGAGAGTGTCGTTTGTGGCGTTGAGCGTGGTGGAGGACAAGGGCGGTAGGTATGTGATGGTGAGTGGCAAGCTTGAGGGGGAGCGTGTGGTGCTGGTCAATGTATACGCCCCGAATTGGGACGATGTGGGTTCATGCCGCATATGTTGGGTCGGATTCCAGATCTTGAGACAGGGAGTCTGATAATGGGAGGGGACTTCAATACGGTGCTGGACTCGGCACTTCATCGCTCCAGGTCCAGGACGGGTAGGAGGCCGGCGGCGGCCAAGGTGTTGAGGGGTTCATGGACCAGATGGGAGGGATGGACCCCTGGATATTTATGAGGCCGGGGGTTAGGGAATTCTCGTTCTTCTCCCATGTCCACAAGGCCTATTGACTTTTTTGTCTTGGGCAGGGCGCTGATTCTGAGAGTGGAGGCCGTGGAATACTCGGCGATAGCCATTTCAGATCACGCTCCGCATTGGGTGGACCTTGAGTTGGAGGAGGAGAGGGACCAACGTCCGATGTGGCGTCTAGAGGTGGGGTTGCTAGTGGACGAGGAGACGAGCAGGCGGGTCCGGAGGTGTATAGAGAGGTATCTGTAGACTAATGACAATGGGGAGATGCAAGTTGGGGTGGTTTGGGAGGTGCTGAAGGTGGTGGTGAGAGGGGAGCTGATCTCCATTAGAGCACACAAGGAGAGGGGGGAGAGGAGAGAGAGGGAGAGGGTAGATAGGAGGTACGTGGAGGCCCTGGAGGAGGGCCTGCTGAGGAAGAGACGCAACCTCCAGGCTGAGTTTGATTTATTGGCCACCAGGAAAACAGGGGTGCAGGGGGTGGTATTATGAATATGGAGAAAAGGCGAGTCGGATGCTGGCGCATCAGCTTCGGAAGCGGGAGGCAGCTAGGGAGATTGGGGGAGTTAGGGACGGAAGAGGGAGCACGGTCTGAAGCACGGTGGGCATCAACGGGGTCTTTAGGAGCTTCTATGAGGGACTGTACCGGTCTGAGCCCCCAGTGGAGGAGGGAGGGATGGATTGCTTCCTAGACAAACTGAGGTTTCCGAGAGTGGAGGAGGAGCAGGTCGAGGGGTTGGGGGCGCCAGTTGGATTGGAGGAGCTGGTTAAAGCGATTGGGAGCATGCAGACAGGGAAGGCACTGGGGCCAGATGGGTTCCCGGTTGAATTCTACAAGAAATATTCAGACCTGCTGGGCCCGCTGCTAGTTGGGACGTTCAACGAGGCAAGGGAAGGGGGGGCTCTGCCCCCGACGATGTCTAGGGCGCTGATCTCCTTGATCCTGAAGCGGGATAAGGGTCCCCTACAGTGTGGGTCATATAGGCCGATTTCACTCCTAAAAGTAGATGCGAAGTTGCTGGCAAAGATATTGGCCATGAGGATTGAGGACATTCTGCCACAGGTCATACATGAGGATTAAACGGGTTTTGTGAAAGGGAGGCAGTTGAACGCTAATGAACGGAGGCTCTTGAATGTTATAATGATGCTGGCAGCTGAAGGGGAGGCGGAGATAGTGGTGGCGATGGATGCGGAGAAGGCCTTTGATAAGGTGCAATGGGGATACCTATGGGAGGTGCTGAAAAGGTTTGGGTTTGGAGAGGGGTTCGTTAGGTGGGTGAGGCTGCTGTACGAGGCCCCAGTGGCGATTGTGGCCATGGACGGAATGAGGTCAGAGTATTTCCGTCTGCACCGGGGGACGAGGCAGGGGTGTCCCCCTGTCTCCCCAGCTCTTTGCGCTGGTGGTTGAACCCCTGGCCATGGCGTTGAGGAACTGGATGGGGGGGGAGAGAGGGAGAGCATCGGCTGTCGTTATACGCGGATGACCTACTGTTGTACGTAGCGGACCCGGTGGGGGGAATGCCGGAGGTGATGAGGATCCTTAGGGAGTTCGGGGATTACTCCGGGTATAAGCTCAATATGGGGGAGTGAGCTGTTCGTTGTGCACCCAGGGGACCAGGAGAGGGGGATTGGTGAGCTCCTGCTGAAGAGGGCGGAGAGGAGTTTCAGGTACCTGGGGGTACAGATAGCTAGGAGCTGGGGGGCCTTGCATAGGCTTAACTTCACGAGACTGGTGGAGCAGATGGAGGAGGAGTTTAAGAGGTGGGATGTGCAGGGCAGCACGGTGGCCTAGTGGTTAGCACAGCTGCCTCACGACGCTGAGGTCCCAGGTTCGATCCCGGCTCTGGGTCACTGTCCATGTGGAGTTTGTACATTCTCCCCGTTTCTGCGTGGGTTTTGCCCCCACAACCCAAAAATGTGCAGAGTAGGAGGACTGGCCACACTAAATTGTCCCTTAATTGGAAAAAATAATTGGGTAATCTAAATTTATATTTAAAAAAAGAGGTGGGATGTGCTGCCACTCTCCCTAGTGGGCAGGGTCCAGTCAGTCAAAATGATGGTGCTCCGTGGTTTTTGTCCTTGTTCCAATGCCTCCCTATTCTGATTCCTAAGGCTTTTTTCAGATGGGTCAATAGGAGCGTTATGGGGTTTGTGTGGGTGCAGAAGACCCCGAGGGTGAGAAGGGTGTTCCTGGAGCGGAGCAGGGATGTGGGGGGGGGGGGGGGGGGTTGGCGCTGCCTAACCTCTGTGGGTACTATTGGGCTGCCAACGTGGCGATGTTACGTAGGTGGGTGATGGAGGGGGAGGGGGCGGCATGGAAGAGGTTGGAGATGGCGTCCTGCGTGGGCACGAGTCTGGAGGCGCTGGTGACGGCGCCGCTACCGCTTCCCCCAACAAAGTATACTATGAGCCCGGTGGTGGCGGCGACCCTCAAAATTTGGGGGCAATGGAGGCGACACGGGGGGAGGTGAGGGCTTCAGTGTGGTCCCCAATATGGGGGAACCACTGGTTTGTCCCGGGGAGAATGGATGGAGGGTTCCTGAGTTGGCACAGGGCAGGCATTAAAAGGATGGGGGACCTGTTTGTGGACGGGAAATTCATGAGCCTGGGTGAGCTGGGGGGGAGGTTCGGCCTCCCCCTGGGGAACACTTTCGGATATATGCAGGTAAGGACATTTGTTAGGCGGCAGGTGGTGGAGCTCCCACTGCTGCCGCCACGAGGGGTCCAGGACAGGGTGCACTCGGGGGCGTGGATCGGAGAGGGGAGGATCTCGGTAACGTATCAGGTGATGCAGGAGAAGGAGGCCTCGGTGGGAGAGCTGAAAGGTAAGTGGGAGGAGGAGTTAGGAGAGGAGATCGACGAGGGCGGATGCACTGTGGAGGGGAAATTCCTCCTGTTGCGCGAGGCTCAGCTTAATACAATTTAAGATGCGGCATAGGGCGCACATGGCTGGGGCAAGGCTGAGCCGGTTCTTTGGGGGTTTGGACTGGTGTGCTAGATGCTCAGGGAGCCCCGCAAATCACACCCACATGTTCTGGGCGAGCCCTGCACTGGTGGGCTTTTGGAGGGGCGTCGCGGATATGCTGTCAAGGGTGGTTGGTTCCAGGGTTGAGCCGGGCTGGGGGCTCGCAATATTTGGGGTAGCAGTGGAGCCGGGAGTGCAGGAGGCGAAAGAGGCCGGTATTCTGGCCTGGTAGCCCGGCGCAGGATTCTTCTACAGTGGAAGGATGTGAGGCCCCCGGGCGTGGAGGCCTGGGTCGACAATATGGCTGGGTTTATCAAACTGGAGAGGGTCAAATTTGCCTTAAGGGGGTCGGTGCAAGGGTTCTTCTGGAGGTGGCAACTGTTTCTCGACTTCCTGGTGGAACGTTAGGTGATGGTCAATAACAGCAGGATCCCGAGGGGGGGGGGGGGGGGGGGTTTCGGGATGGGCGGGCGGGTGAGGGTTTGTTTGTTTTTTTTATTGGGCGTGTATATTTGCTTTCATGTTAATTATTTCTGGTAATTTAATATCTGTGTATGGGGGGGGGGGGGGGTTACTGTTTTTATTTATTTCCGTTCTTGTTGGTAAAAATTTGTGAAAACTTGACTGGGGGCAAGGCTGAGCCAGTTCTTTGGGGGTGAGGACAGGTGTTAGTATCATTCAGAGGACTGTGGATCACCCCACTCCCACGAACCGTCCAGGAGTAGGTCCCGACCTCAATCAACATTCGGTGGGGGGGAGGGGTGTAGTGCGTATGTTTCTGAACTTGGCAGTAATCAAGAGTTCAACTCCCACCAGCCTAGCCTTCTAGTTTGAACTTGGTTTAAAATTAATAGCTGGTGTCAGTACAATTGACTCGCCCTCCACTGAAGGGACTGATCCTGAGGAGAACCTAAAACTCTGGGTTCCTTGGCTGGCGTTGGGGGTGGGGGAATCTTGGCCCAGAGAGAGACATTACTCTTCTTTGGAAAGAGCCACATTTCCATGGTTTTGCCAATGGCACACTACCTCCCAGGCTCCAGCACTGCAATTATTTGCCAACCCTGTCCTGATCTTGGACACTCTCATGAGGGCAACAAAACTAGTAAATAATGGAGCAAGACTGAGTTCAGTCCATGTATCATACCCTTCTTACTGAATTGTGGTCACTGTTACCGAAATGCTCCCCTACTGAAACTTCTACCACCTGGCCGGGCTCATTCCCCAATACCAGGTTGTCTACATATTGTTTTAAGTGATAGTGGAGTTGGACACTTTAGGAACTTTCAAGTGGTTATTGGATAGGCACATGGAGCACATCAGAATAACAGGGAGAGGGTATAGCTTGATCTTGGTTTTGGACAATGCTCGGCGCAACATCGAGGGCTGAAGGGCCTGTTCTGTGCTGTACTGTTCTATGTTCCTCCATGTACCAGACTCACCCTCCATGTGATTCACAGCCATGCTAAGGGGGAATTGGGCAGATACTCTGGGATTTTCCTTCCCTAATCCAGGAACATTATCCAGTTCCTATTAGTTCACTCAGTGGTTGGGGGGGTGATTTGGTGAGGTTGTGAGAGTGATGGGGAGGTTAGGTGTGCAGGCGTGGAGGTGAGTGGGTATGGGAGGCATTGGTGGGGAGTAAGAAGAAATGGAGGGGTATAGTGGGGAGTGGAAGGGAGAGGGATTGAGGGTGAATGGGTGGGTGGCGATGGCTTCAAGCAGTCGGGGGATGGACTCAAAGAGCAAGTGGCTTCCATAGATCCGGCAGTTGTGCAAAGGGGCCATTGCTGAGACAGTCTGAACCTTACCTGCAGGACTATCAGATAATGCTGGTGCAGAATGAACCCATGCACTCTCTGCAAATTGATCTAGCACGGAGTTCCCTGGATTTGTAAAGGGGTCAAATGTCGAGCTCTCTGTAAGAAGGATAAAATCATGAAGGGAAGAGAATAAACACACGATATCCAGCCCTTAGCCCTGACCCCCACCAACCAGATCAGAGTTGAGGCTGTCGTCTCCCCTCGGGTAACTTGATACAGATGTCATATTTTCCAATTTTAAAGCCATCGTGATTATATTGGAATATCTATTGCTCCATGCTCCAGGCATTGTCAAACCTGGGGGCGCGTCCCGCAGGGTGGGTCGTGGAGCCGTCCGCCGCGGTGCTCCCGTTTGCGCAAATCCGCGTGCAACAGCCGGCTTTTAATAATGGCCAGGAAGAGATAAAAAGAAACGCAGCCGCACTCCGCATGTGTACCCGATCATCGATGCACATGCGCAAAACTATGCGTATGCGCACCGATGATCGGGCACGCATGCGCAGTGCGGCCGCATTTCTTTTTTATATGGTCGCAGCCTTTTAGTTTCCAAGTTCGGAGGGACAAAGGGACCATCGGAGCCAAAGGGACCCAAAACCATTTTGTCCATTTTGGTCAGCAACAAACCAGGTAAGAAAAAATGGTGGGTCGCGCAGGTCGGCCGGCGTGGGCCGCAAAGGTCGATCAGCGTGGGTCGCGAAGATTGACCGGTTGGTAAAAATGGGTCCCCGGAAAAAAAGTTTGAAAAACACTGGTGTGGATGTTCAACTGTTAGAGTCATAGTGTTTTACAGCACCAAGAGGCCATTCGGCCCATCATGTTTGTACCAGCCATCAAGCACCTATCTATTCTAATCCCATTTCCAGCATTTGGTCCGTAGCCTTGTGTGCTAACACATTTCAAGTGCTTATCTAAATGCTTCTTAAATTTGTGAGGGTTCCTGCCTCTACCACCTTTTCAGGCAGTGAGTTCCAGATTCCCACCACCCTCTGGGTGAACGTTTTTCTCAAATACCCTTAAATCTTTGTCCCCCCTAGTTATTGACCCCTTTACTGAGAGTCCTTCCTTTCTGTCCCACCCACAGTCCTCATAATTCTCTACACCTCAGAGGTCCCCCCTCCTTCAGCTCTAAGATAAACAACCCCAGCCTAACCAGCTTCTCTTCATAGCTGAAACCCTTCAGCCCAGATAACATTCTGGTGAATCTCCTCTACACCCTCTCCAGTGCAATCACATTCTTCCTATAGTGTGGCAACCAGAACTATGCACAATACTCGAGCTGTGACCTAACCAGCATTTTATACTGCTGTTAATCCTTTAACTTTTCATGATGTCCAATTCACCTCCATAACATCATCCAACTCTGTCCCTGTTATAGCTTATCCAGGTCTTAGGAATTTAGGACCAGGAATTGGCCATTTAACCCCACAAACGTAATCCAACATTTAATACTGATGTGACTAGCTCCATAAACCCACCTTCTGCCCATTTACCCTTAATCCCTTTGGTAAACAAGAATCTGTCAATTTAATAATTAACAACTGATCTAGCATCAATTTCCATTTGACAAAGTGAATTCCAAACTTCTATGTTCCTCATGAAGACATTTTCCTAAATTTACTCCAGAAATGCCTGGTTCTAATTTTTAGATTCTCAAACCAGCAGCAATAGTTCCTCCAAATCCCTTCTTTTAACTACCTTGAAAGCATTGATTAAATCGTCCTTTAACTGTCGACAGTCCAGGGATGCCACCTGAGTATGTGTGATTTCTCATTGCAATTTAACCCCTTGCAGTGCAGGTACCATTCTGGTAAATCAACGCTGCATTCCCTCCAAGACTAATATACCCTGTCCAGTTCCCCAGGTGAGTTCTAACTAGGTCGTTGTACCATCAATTCCACCTTCCTGAATTTTAGTCCTTAAGATAGAAAGGCCAATATTCCATTAGCCTTTTTGATTATTTTCTGTATCAGTTCATCACATTTTGATGATCTTTGTACCTACACTTGGCACGCCACTGTTTCTAGCTTAAAAAAAAAATATTTTTTGGTCCAAAGTGCTATCCCTAGTAATCTCTAGTTTCTTATCTCTATACAGGCAGGCGTATCCCCCCAGCCCCCATAAAACCTCATCACATCCAAAACATTACTGTTTAGATCCTAAACTCGTACCAAATCCTGTTCACTTAGCAGCCTGTGCTTGCTGACCTCCATTGGATCCTGGTCCAGCAAAGTCTCAATTTTAAAATTTCCGTTCCCATTTCAAATGCCTTTAGGAATTTGGCATCTCTCCCCCAGCTGTGTAGCCTCACGATTGGTCCATTCAGCTCTTGGCCCCTCCTCCTGTCTCTAATCTCACTATTAGGCCGCTCAGGAGGCGTGGTCCCTCACCTCCTAACTCTCGAATCTCACTACCAGCTCCAGTTGAAGAACCCAATTAGAAGGGGGCAGTCTGAGAAATAGTTTTCAAAGATCTGTTCAGGATAAAGGAAATGCGAATACATACATCAAACCAAAAATTAATTAATGGGATGTGGCTCAGTCATTTCAGAGGCCACATTGTCTTTCTCTCTAACCCTTCATCATTTCAATTTGATCACCCCTCAACTTTCTGTATATCAAAGGAGTACAAGCCAAGTCTATGTGGCCCGTCTTCAAATTTTAACCCCTTCAGCCCTGATATCATCCTGGTGAATCTGAACTGCATTCCCTCCAAGACCAATATAATCTGCCTCTGCTGTGGTGCCAGAACTGAACAGGCGAGTGATGCCAGAATTGGAATAGAGGGTTAGGGGGGGTCTCCATTTAATCTTCTGTAACTGCCCACTCTATTATTATGAAATTGCAGAGAACCATCCTGTCCAATCAACATGGACCCAGGAATTTCTTAATCTCCCCTTTGGGGAGGCGGTGGTGTAGTGGTATTGTTGCTGGACCAGTAATCCCAAGGTATTTGCTGGCAAACTGGGTTCGAATCCCATGGCAGATGGTGAAATTTGAGTTAAAAGTCTAACGATGACCACAAAACCATTATCGACAGTCGTAAAAACCCACCTGGTTCACTAATGCCCTTGAGGGAAGGAAATTTGCCGCCTTTACCTGGTCTGGTCTACATGTTACTCCACACCCACAGCAATGCCCTCTGAAACAGCCTAGCCAGCTAATCAAGGGCAATCTGGACAATTTGGGGTGGGCAACAAATACTGGCACATCCCATCGATGAATTAAAAAAAGCTTCTGTGAGCCTGTGGGATAAACCCTCAGCGTGGGGGGGTATGGGGGTGCAGTGGTTAGCACTATGGCCCCGGGTCACTGTCTGTGTGGAGTTTGGACATTCTTTCCGTGTCTGCATGGGTCTCACCCCCACAACCCAAAGATGTGCAGGGTCGGTGGATTGGCCACGATAAATTGCCCCTTAATTTGAAAAAAAAAAAGAATTGGGCACTTTAAATTGAAAAAAAAAGCTCCAAGTACAATGACTGGCCAAGACATCAGAGCTTAAAATATTTCAGTTTTGTTACAATGGTACTGGCTACACATTGCTCAAGAGTACATAGACTTGAGGAGTTTTGCCTGTTGGCTAGCAGGAAGTTGGCAATTTAGAATCTGCTTCCCATTAAGCTGGCACACTGGTACCTGGTAGCACGCTGCAAGTGTTGGTGGTTGACACAGTTACCCATGGATCTACGTTGGACTGGGTGGTAGCTGTTGGGCCAGATGGCTGGGCCCAGAGGTCCGTGTCCCACATCTGTGGAGAGGCAGCAGCGTTGGTGTCTAAAGATGGCCAAGAAGTTGCAGCACTCGGGTTAGATGCATTTGTACCTGAAGGAAATCACACAACGTCCGTCAGCATTCTGTTGAAGAGCCACAACTAATGGTGCAATTGGGATAGAATTCCTACCTGTTGAAGCTATCCTGACTCATTCAGAACTCACTCCTCTTCCTAACACCATGTTTTCCCCCTCACTCAGCCCCAGGGCAATCCAGTTGTACGGATTTTAAAAGTCAGCTTATGTGCTGCTGCTGATCTCACTCTGGCCCCAGAGAAACAGAAAATGGTGTGGTCATTGACATGCCTGTAGCAGCCATTGAGGTAGGGCTGGACTCATGGTTGGACTCACAGCTAAGAGTCTAACGTAGATCAAACTGAGTTGGTTTCCAGAGTCTGAAGCCATAATTAAAACTGCAGCAACGTCTTGTTAACAAAATCAGGCGACTTCTCAGGACACGCTAAGTGCACGATAGTTGCAGAATGTAAATGATCTGTGTAAAATTAACCTACAGTAGTGACTAGCCCACTCACTACCACTCTGCCTAGGGGCTTGTGATCCTTAGATCAGGAGGGGGAGCTGTGTTCGTGCTCACTGTCCTGTCAAATACAGCCTGGAGCCCCGTCACCCTCTTCAGGGCCAACAGGAGAGAGAGTGGCCAACTCTTTAAATTCACAAAAAAATAGAAATAAAATACTGCGGATGCTGGAAATCTGAAATAAAGACAGAAAATCTCAGCAGGTCTGGAAACATCCGTGGAAAGAGAAACAGAGTTAGCGTTTCGAGCCCAACCTGACTCCTCTTTGGAACTCAGTTAACTCTTTAATAATAATCTTTATTATTGTCACAAGTCAGCTTACATTAATACTGCAATGAAGTTACTGTGAAAAGCCCCTAGTCGCCACATTCTGGCACCTGTTCGTGTACACTGAGGGAGAATTCAGAATGTCCAAATTACCTAACAGCGTGTCTTTCGGGACTTGTGGGGGTAAACCCATGCAGACACGGGAGAATGTGCAGACTCCGCGCAGACGGTGACCCAAGCGGGAATCGAGCCTGGGACCCTGAAGCTGTGAAGCAACAGTGCTGCCCACTGTGCCACCGCGCCACCCTCTCTTGTTTTTCTCTCTCCACAGATGCTGCCAGACCTGCTGAGTTTTTCCAGCATTTCCAGCATAATCCCTTCAGATTAATCAGTCTGAAGAGAGAGGGGCTATATCCTAAACGTGTTGGATGTCACAGGAACCCGGGAAAGAAAAGATTCCAATTTCCCATCCTTACAAAATCCCAAAGCCACTGAAGCCTTGTTGAAATATCGGGCAACACCCCTCCCTCGAATAATATCAAGGAATCTGTTACCCTGTCACTCAGAGGGCTGACAGGACTTTGGGTTATTGTCTCATCTGAAAGATTATAGAGGCATCGGCAGGTTACCAGAGGCTGGCACCTCAGCTCAATGTTCAATGGATATGAATCATCCAGCCCTCAGCTGCTAACTCGCCCTCGGCCACTATTCCACCCTCGGCCACTCGCTGCCCCCTGCAACCTCGAACAGGATTCTTTGTTGGAGGGCGATCACTCAGCCCAATTCACTCCCTGCTCCGAGATTCCTGCTCCTCCTCGTGACCCAAAGATTCCCATTGGAAAAACCCTATTGCCAGGATTCTGGAGGAGGTGCTGGCACTGTGCTTTCTACGCTAGAGGATCCTGTGGGACAATCTCAAACCTCACGTGTAAACAAGGGACACGAGAGAATGGTCAATACATCTTGGACCAACTGAGTAACAACACAAGCTGGCTAATCCTATGAATGTGGCACCAGCCAGGACTTCCTGCTATGTGGGTGGGTGAGGGGTTGGCAGGGTGTGGCACTGTCAGTCACAGTGTGGGGGAGAGTGGTGTGTGGGCGAGAGATGAGGAAATTCTGGTGCTAACCCAGCGTTAAGCTTATGATTGGAGAGCTTTACCGAGAGTACTCCAGAGTTCAGGACAGGCTGTAGAGGGAGGCGAGGCCATGTTTCTGCTCCTCCATGGTTGGGGACAGGTGTCCCATGGATCAGCCCTGGTTTCTGTCACAGTCACTGGGGCCCC
The DNA here is from genome assembly GCF_902713615.1 of Scyliorhinus canicula. NCBI lineage: Eukaryota > Metazoa > Chordata > Chondrichthyes > Carcharhiniformes > Scyliorhinidae > Scyliorhinus > Scyliorhinus canicula. The sequence continues at coordinate 42,099,575 of NC_052163.1, forward strand.
GAAGATATCAGCCAGTTCATGCATTGAGGACTAGACAAGAGAATGAAACAACTGTTAGTGATTGAGGCAGCATTGAACAATTCCAAATATTCTTTACACCCAATGTCTCTTACCGCTTTCCGGAGGGGTTGATTCCCTATTGGGATCCGGTTCCATTTGGTTAATGAAGGCAGCCCATACCTCCCCCTGTCCGTGCGCAGTAGCAGACTATTTGGCCACCAGAGCTCACATCAGCTTTGATGCCTGTGCCAAGGAGCAATCAGGTGCTGGGACCATGGTTGAATCTCCAGTCCAGGGACACTAGGGTCAATGTACAGCACCTCAGGACTGTAATTGTCTGCCAACACAGTGTTATTACAGATGCACATTAGATACCAGGGAGGACCGGCCAACCAATTCCGCAAGTTCTGGTCATGTCCCAGACTTGTTGGTTATTGGCCTCCTTCGAGGCCATATCCAGGGTTATGGGAGTGAGGGTGGAGCTGTGACCTTCGGCATTCTTCGGGGTACCAGAACAGCCAGAATTCTTCACAGGGAGAGGGGCAGACGCCCTAGCCTTTGCCTCCCGGGTCACCCACCAGAGAATCCTGCTCGGGTGGAGATCATCAGCACCACCAAAGCCTGCAAGCTGTCTGCCTGACCGAGCCGAATTCCTCAACTTGGAAAAAATAAAATTCATCATCAGAGGTTCGAAAGAGGACTTCCACAAAAGATGGAAGCATTTTATCAACTTGTTTGAGGACCTGTTTGTAACCAGCGATCAGTAAGGGGTGGGAGGATGGGGAGGCAAAATAGACAAAGAAGGAGGGAGAGTGAAGAGGGATCTAAGGAGGGAGGGTAGGATGCACTACCCAGAACACAAAGGAAGTAGGGCAGAGGGGCCAAAAGGGTGCGGGGGAAGGGAGGACAGCCCAGGAAGGATGCCCAGAACAGCAACACCTGGGGGACCACAAGCAAGTCCCTGGTATGTTTTCAATATCAGACATATATGGTAGAATGGAGAGGTCGGGTACCCTACCACCGGTGGCCTAAATCAAACAGCCCCCCTAGGCCCCCCCATCTCCCCAAACCTGCACATATGTTCTCCGGGTATTGATTACAAATCACATTAACTCCCAGATTTCAATGTAGTGTGTACTAAACACTCTCAATAGATCCCTTGTTACTCCCATCTTCAGCACTGACCCTCTGGCAGCGCAGCCCTCCCTCAGCACTGATCCTCCAGCAATGCAACCCTCCCTCAGTACTGACCCTCCTGCAACGCAGCCCTCCCTCAGTACTGACCCTCCAGCAACGCAGCCCTCCCTCAGTACTGACCCTCCAGCAGTGCAACTCTCCCTCAGTACTGACCCTCCAGCATTGCAGCCCTCCCTCAGTACTGACCCTCCAGCAGTGCAGCCCTCCCTTAGTACTGACTCTCCAACAACACAGCCCTCCCTCAGTACTGACTCTCCAACAACACAGCCCTCCCTCAGTACTGACCCTCCAACAACGCAGCCCTCCCTCAGTACTGACCCTCCAGCAGTGCAACTCTCCCTCAGTACTGACTCTCCAACAACACAGCCCTCGCTCAGCACTGACCCTCCGGCAATGCAACCCTCCCTCAGTACTGATCCTCTGGCACCACCGCCCTTCCTCAGTAATGATCCTCCAGCAGTGCAACTCTCCCTCAGTACTGACACTCCGGCAACGCAGCCCTCCCTCAATACTGACACTCCGGCAACGCAGCCCTCCCTCAGTACTGACCCTCCAGCAGTGCAGCCCTCCCTCAGTACTGACCCTCCAGAGTACAACTCTCCCTCGGTACTGAACCTCCAGCAGTGCAGCCGTCCCTCAGTACTGACCCTCCGGCAACACAGCCCTTTGTCACGACCCACCTTCCGGCAGTGCAACTCTCCCTCAGTACTGACCCTCTGGCAGTGCAGCACTCCCTCAGTATTGATCCTCTGACAATGCAGCACTCCCTCTGGTCCCCGAAAGTGCAGCCGTTCCTCAGTACTGACCCCCTGGTAGTGCAGCCGTTCCTCAGTACTGACCCTCCAGCAGTGCAACTCTCCCTCAGTACTGACCCTCCAGCAGTGCAACTCTCCATCAGTACTGACCCTCCAGAAGTGCAGACCTCCCTCAGTACTGACCCCCAAAAGTACAGCCCCCCCCCCCCCCCCTCAGTACTGGCCTGCGGCTGCGCAGCTCTCCCTCAGTACTGACCCCCAGAACTGCAGCCCTCCCTCAGTACTGACCCCAGGATGTGCAGCTCTTCCTCCGTACTGACCCCTGAAAGTACAGCCCTCCCTCAGCACTGACCCCCCTCCCGCCAGTGCAGCACTCCCTCAGTACAGACCCCCCCGGGCAGTGCAGCCCTCCCTCAGTACAGACCCCCCCCGGCAGTGCAGCCCTCCCTCAGTACAGACCCCCCGGCAGTGCAGCCCTCCCTCAGTACTGCCCCCCCCCCCCCCCCCGGCAGTGCAGCCCTCCCTCAGTACTGACCCTCCAGCAGTGCATCTCTCCCTCGGTACTGACCCTCCGGCAACGCAGCCGTCCCTCAGTACTGACCCTCCAGCAGTACAGCCCTCCCTCAGTACTGACCCTCCAGCAGTGCAGCCCTCCCTCAGTACTGACCCTCCAGCAGTACAGCCCTCCCTCAGTACTGACCCTCCAGCAGTGCAGCCCTCCCTCAGTACTGCACAGCACAGTCTGGATCACACAGCCAACTCCTCAGCAGTGGGGCTGGAACCTTCTGACTTTGAAATGAGTGTTCTGCCAACTGAGCCATGGCTGACAGTGACATTGTTTCACAAGTTAGGCCCAAGTTTGGCACAGGGAATTATACCTCATTCCTCCCCTCGGCGAATTCATTCTCTTTGCGACTTTGTTCCAGGGCTCTCTGAAGATTTTCATCCGCTTCCTCATCATCCTCGTCAAGGGATGACCTCACTCTTAGTTCCTACAAAATACAAGAAACGAGCTTTCCCGGGTTACGTTGGACTTGAGAAATGTCAAAAGAGGAATCTCAAGAAATATTCCAAGTTTCTCAACAGATTCTACCATAAACATGGATCAAGCAGCTTTATTAATGTCAACACAGGGTAGGCTACAAGAAGCATCACATGTCCAGTGTTCCTACAAAGACTCTGCCACACCCACCCCAAGTGGCTGAGATGCCAGTTCTACCCTTTAGCGACATGCCCTGTGGCATTGTTCCTTATAGAGGTAAAAATTTTGAATGGTACGAAGTTCAGTCAGTTACCCCAGAACATCAACAGGATGTCTCGCGCTGTTCTGGTCTGAACTGGCTCAGCCAAGAGAGGCAAGTGAAGAGATGCACTGAGCCACCCACGACCAAATTATCTGGCACCGACTCCACCGCTCGCGAGTCACTGGCACCAAAATATCCAGCCCAGAAATGTCTGTCATTCGCTTCTCAGGTTGCCAACTTTGGTCGATGTATTCCTGAAGGTTTGACCACATGAACAACCCCCCCCCCCCCACCCAACTTGCTTCATTGGTCCATCTTCCAAATGGTTCGCCCGGCCAATTGGTAAACAAACAGACTCCTCGGTTACCCGGGGGAAGCAGAGATATTGGTCAGAACAAAAATAAAGTGGAAGAATTTGGCAATTAGGTTGGCATCACTCAAATGAAGAACCTGCCGGATGGGTTGAATCCTCGGCAGCTGAGGGCAGTTTGGGTGGAGATAGCAGACGTTCTGACCTCAATTTTTCAGCCCTCCTTGGACACGTGAGTGACGCCAGTGACAGGTGAGATAGCACCTGAGAAGTAATGTGCAGAATATTGTCTCGTCACATAAGGACAAATGGTTCATCTGCATGATTCCAAGGATGAGAGGGCTGTTGCATGAGAAGAGATTGAGTAGAATGGACCTAAGTTCTCTCGAGTCTAGAAGGATGCAACTGATTATATCGAAACCTGTAACATTCTGAGGGGGGTTGGCAAGATGGATGCTGAGAAGCCGGGGAATTCAGAACAAAGGGTTGCAATCTGAGAATAAGGGGTTGGCCATTTAGGACTGAGGTGAGGAGAAATTTCTTCACTCAGAGGGCTTTTGAGTTTTTTTAACTTCTCCACCCACAACACTGTGGTCACTCGGTCAGTGAGCATGTTCAAGATTTTTGGGCACCAGGACAATCAAGAGACTTAGAAATAGTGCACAAAAATTGAGTCAGCTGAGTTGGGCCAGGCCAGGAATGATCAGTTTTCAGGCGATGAGTATCCCAATGCAGATGATCAGACTCGAGGGGCCTTACGGCCCACTTCTGTTCCTATTTCTCATTTTTTAATCAAAATATCCCAGCTCTTTCGAGAATTGGTGATTCTTCACCAGCAGGTCCCTCTATGGATGTTCCTCCCACTCAAACTAGTCTAATTTAGATCACACTGCATCTCTGGATTGATCATTTCTCCACATTAAATTGTGCCTGCTGCGTGTTTGTCCACCGTCGGGGAGGGCCGATCCGCGGGCAGAGGGGGGACATTATTAGGGGCTGGGGGCACTGCGTGTGTGTGGAGGTCCGGGGGAGTCCGGGACACGCAAGCCGGCCAATGGGGGGGGGGGGGGGGGGGGGGACTATTTAGCGGGCCGGGTCTGCGAGCTGCTTCCGCCATGTAGCACGGCACGGCCGCTGCAGGCCACCGCCGTGTGCATGCGCGGCAATTCTCCGGGGCGTATCGGCAGCTGGAACCGGGTGCTCTACGTTGCCGGCATGCTAGCCCCCAGCAAAACGGGGATTCGGCGGCTGTTGTGCGCCATTCTTTCTAGCGAAAAACACCACCGTTCCCACACCGGCGTGGGGATTTAGCCCCAGATTCGGAGAATCCAGACTACTATGTCTTGTGTTCCATGGCATCTGCGTCCCATTAGTTCCTCCAGAACTAGTTCTTTACGCATTTTAATTACTTGAAGTTCTTCACTCTCAGTTGACCTCTAGTTCCTCATTAATTCCAGGAAATTTGAGCACTTTATTATGAATACATATACAAAATATTTGCTTGCTAATTTTTTTTTTACAAACTTGTAGAAGCTCTTGCAGCCTGGTTTTATATAACCTGCTAGTTTAATCTCACATTTGATGTTCTTCCTCTTCATCCATTGCTTAATTATTCTTTTCTGATTTCCAAAACCCTGCCAATCCTCAGGCTCCTGAATGTTTTTAACAATTTGTAAGATTCTTCTCTTAATCTAATATGCTGCAATTCTCAAGTTAACTATAGCTGGGCCCCTTGAACTGTGGACTTTTCTTCCTCGAGGGAATGTGTTGTTGTCGGGGTAAAAGAATGTTTGCTATTTCTTATCTAGCACCATAAATTAATCTAATTTCTCAGTCTTCACCAATTGACCCTGGCTTTGCTTAAATTTAAAACATGAATTTCAGATTTATGGCTAACCACAGTATTGTCAAAGTCAATGTGGAATTGTAACATATCATTTTTCCCTCGAGGATCTTGTACTGTAAGATTTGTAATTAATGCAGTCTCCTTACACAATACTAGAACCAAAATAACCTGCTCCCTAGTTGATTCCGTGGCCTGATTGTTCTCAAAACTCTCCTGAAAACATTCCAGGACCGCACCCCAAGATTCTTTTTGCAAATTTGGTTTGCCAATTCACATGAAGATTAAAACCCCCACAACTACTGCTATACCCTCATTACAGTGGGGACTGGTTTAGCTCAGTTGGTTGGACAGCTAGTTTCTGATGCAGAGCACGGCCAACAGTGTGGGTTCAGTTCCCATACTGGCTGAGGTTATTCATGAAGGCCCTGCCTCCTCAACCTTGCCCCCTCGCCCGAGGTGTGCTGATCCTCAGTTTACATCACCACAAATCAGCTCTCCACTCGAAGGGGAAAGCAGTGGTCATCTGGGACTATGGCGACTTTACTTAACCTCCATTACAATGATGTTCTGTTGATTTACGTTTTGTTGATAAGGAAATTAAGAATATTACTGATGGGTGTGGGAGAATACCAGAGGAGATGAGGAGAAAGTGTGGGGCTCAGAAATTGGATAGCCAGTGATTTATAAAGGGTCACTTAAATTCCCTTACTTTGTAGTGCAGAGGTGGGCTTTTCTGGTCCTTCCTGCCAGTGGGATCTTCTGGTCCCGTCGAAATGGACCCCCATTACAGGGGCCATGTGAGCCTTGCAAATGGTCATTGACTTCAGCAGACCTACTGGGCGAGTGATTGCTTTGAAAATATTCTGAGCTTGTGCTGCCACCTTTAAAGATTTATGTACATACCCCACCCACCCCATTTCCAGAATCCCTTTTAAAATTGGTCTGTTTAATAAATATTGTCACTCTTCATTCTCCCCATCAAATTGTACCACGTTTCTTCAATAAAATTTCACCTGTAACCTGTCTCCCCATTTCACCAGGTCAGACACAGCTTCTTGAGTCTGTTAGCATCCTCCTCACTGTTTACAGCGAGTAGATGATGGATGACCTTATCACTAATCTGCTATCACTGAGAAATAGAATGCACCAGAATCACACAGCAGCTCAGTCAGAGGCTGGAAGGAGTCAATCTCAGGCTAATGCATAAAGTTTTTAACAGTATAGCGACTGACTGAACATTGCCAGCATTTTCGGAAAGTAGAACAGAAAATGCTGGAATATTCAGTAGGTCAGACAGCACCTGGAGAAAGAAACAGAGTTCATTTTTCAGCTCCATGACCACCTGTGGATACTCAGCGAGACCTTGGTGTCCTCGTGCATCAGTCGCTGAAAGTAAGTGCGCAAGTACAGCAGGCAGTAAAGAAGGCAAATGGTATGTTGGCTTTCAACATACTGCAACTGTATAGGGCATTGGTGAGGCCTCACCTGGAGGTATTGTTTTGGAGGTGCAGTTTTGGTGTCCTTACCTGAGGAAGGATGTTCTTGCTGTGGAGGGAGCGCAGCAAAGGTTTACCAGGCTGATACCTGGGATGGCAGGACTATCATATGAAGGGACACTAAGTTGGTTAGGATTATATTCATTGGAGTTTAGAAGAGTGAGAGGGGATCTCACAGAATTAGACAGGGTAGATTCAGAAAGAATGTTCCCAAAGGTGGGAGAGTCCAGAACTAGGGGTCATAGTTTGAGGATATGGGGTAAACCCTTTAGGACTGAGGTGAGGAGAAATTTCTTCACTCAGAGAGTGGTGAATCTGTGGAATTCACTACCACAGAAAGTAGGTGAAGCCAAAACATTGTGTAATTTCAAGAAGGAATTAGATACAGCTCTTGGGACTAAAGGGATCAAGGGATATGGGGGGGGAAGGCGGGATCAGGGTATTGAACTTGATGATCCGCGGTGATCATAATGAATGATGGAGCAGGCTTGAAGGGCTGAATGGCCTCCTTCTGTTTCTATTTTCTATGTATGTTTCTGTTAGTTCACTTGTTGGAAGATCAGCGATCTGAAACATTAACTCTATTTTCTCTCTCCACAGATTCTGTCAGACCTGCTTTCTTTCCAGCATTTTCTGTTTTCATTTAAGATTTTCAGCACCTTAAGTTTTTGCCTTTTAATCATTGATGTTATATACTATATACAATCATTCAGTTTTAATGAGTCAATCTTTCATCCCGATCCATTATCACTGCAATTTCTCTCCTATTGCTTCCCCATTTCCATCCCCTTCCAATCCCATCATTCTTACTATCAGCCCCTTCATTCCATTCAGCCTCTCCCCATTCAATTCCTCACCGGCCAACGAATCCCCATCTCTCTCTCTAAGGAAAGTAAGGTTGCCATAGTTCCCGATGACCATAGGCTCCCTTCTGAGGGGGAGAGCTGACTGGTGGTGATTTTACCGGGGGATCACCACACCTCAGACGAGGGGCAAGGTAGCTCAGTCGATACGGGAATTGAACCCCCGCTGTTGGCCTCGCTGTGCGTCACAAACCAGCCGGCCATGAACGCCCCAGATACATCATCAGTTAACCATTCACTCTTTGATCCCTAAATCCTGCACCTCTCACTCCCTGACCCCCATGGCTGGTTTAGGGGCTGGTTTAGCACCAGGGCTAAATAGCTGGCTTTTAAAACAAACCAAGGCAGGCCAGCAGCGTGGGTTCAATTCCTGTACCAGCCTCCCCGTACAGGCACCGGAATGTGGCGACTAGGGGCTTTTCACAGTAACTTCATTTGAAGCCTACTTGTGACAATAAGTGATTTTCATTCATGACTGTTCTCTGTTCACTCACCTCTCACTCTTTTAACCCTGGCTCACTCACCCCTTGCTCTCAGTGATGGGCTGGCAGGGGAGGGTTTTTCTGCAATTAGTTGGCAGGATGGGGATGGGTGGGGTGTTGTGGGTCCCAATGCACGGATGGATCTTATGATTTTACGGTTTCCTTGTGAAGTTCAAGAGATATAAGATCCTGGTCCATTCTGACCAACAAGGACAGGTGAAAAAACCAATGGACTCCCATAGAGGTTTGCCTGAGGATCCAGCTTAATGAATTGACTCTAGGTTTGGTTGGGCAGGGGAGGTGACACTGATTCCCCTGCACCTCACTCAGGCAAATTGCATATTTAAACAGGGTCCAGTTGCTTCTTGGGGATGTCCTTCCTGAAAGAGTGGCATCATGTGGGAGCACAGCAGGTTTGGTGGGTTTGGGGGAGGAGGGCTTTACTGATATTCCTACTGCCCATTTTCGGGCCTTCTGGTGTGCTGTGAAGAGACATGTTTAAAAATCAGCCTGATGGATTCCAGACACTCCTCTTTATTAATTATTGACATGTAACTCGGTTCCAGTGAAGACTGACACTAGATTAATCACTCGGATCAAGGTTCATGAAAGCTGGGCCCAAAACAACCTAATAAAGTGTCAGGCGTCAGCTACCTGTATGAAAATGTGTCTGTGACTGTGTCCAGGTTTAGCTTAATACAGGCCCACGTTAATTTTCATTCCTAATCGAATCAGGTCAGAGAGAAAGTGCTTTAGATGACAACCTGGCCTGGCGGTTCAGGTAGCCAAACATATCAACAGATGGTTAAGCTATGAGTCAGCCAAGGATGCAACATGAAGACACTTCAATCCCCTTTATCCCCAAGAAAGTGAGCAGAGAGGTGCACCACTGTTAGTGAATGAGTAGCTGCAGCAGACAGGCTGAAAGCACAGGACACACAACGAGGCGACACAGTGAGAGAATTAGTGAGTTTGCTCAGTTAGCAGAAACTACCTTCTCATTCTCCTCTTTGCTCAAACTCAATGCAATCTGCAGCTGGATTTCTTCATCAGACTCTGTGCTTGGCTGCTACAAGGTATTAAAAGCTGGGGTTAGCAAGTACATAATGGACTCAACGCTGGAACAAAGGCTAACGTCACTGGAACCCACTCAGGTCATGTACAGTACATGAGCCAACTCTACTTTGATGTCGCATGAACCTCTGCCTCCAATTGACCTGCCCACATGTATCTGCCATTGGCTACCTGACATGTCAATCCTTCTGGAGTTCCCCATCACCAATTGGAAAATGAGTAGACTCTGTGTCCTGATTGGATGATTCTTGACTGTCAGTCAAATAACAATTATCCCACAATAAACGTTCCATGTGTCATAAACAAAAGTGTTCAAAGATATGTTTAATGAAACACAACTTGTTTTAATGCACAGATGGATTGATCATGGGAATGTCTAGGTGATTAGTGAAAGACCAGGTAAAATTATTCTTTCCTTTCCACACTCTATCTCTTCTCATAGGGGCAGTAAGAAGTCTTTCACCAGGTTAAAGTCCAACCGGTTTGTTTCAAATCACTAGCTTTCGGAGCTTTCAGGTGAATAATGTAGCACTCCGAAAGCTAGTGTTTGAAACAAGCCTGTTGGACTTTAACCTGGTGTTGTAAGACTTCTTACTGTGCTCACCCCAGTCCAAAGCCGGCATCTCCACATCATTGTTCTCATAGGGACTGTGAGAAATTCTGGAATCCTCACCCCAGGAGACCAGCCTTCACGTCAGACTCCACAAGTGGCGCATGCTATTTGGCTATGACAGAGTCAAAGAGCTATTACCTTGTTAGCGAATGCCCATACACCAACGTTGCCAGCAAAGCTCACTGGGCAGTGATAGTGGCTGGAGCTCTGACTGATTTGACTCCATCAAGAGGACACCCTGAAACACCTGGGCTGGCCTTTGAAGCCAGGAACTGCAAGCCCCTTTCGCACAGTTACTGGTCACATTTATTGAGCTATGGTCAGAAGTGAGCCATATGTGTGAGGACCTACGCAGTACAGTGTATTTAAACAGGCAGAAGGTAAATAATGCAGCAGATTGCAAGGTAAACACGTGTACCTGCCTGCACTGTTCGGGTAGGACAGTATACAGGCAGCTTTACCCTGTATCTAACCACATACTGTACCTGTCCTGGGAGTGTTTGATGGGGACAGTATACAGGCAGCTTTACCCTGTATCTAACCACATACTGTACCTGTCCTGGGAGTGTTTGATGGGGACAGTATACAGGCAGCTTTACCCTGTATCTAACCACATACTGTACCTGTCCTGGGAGTGTTTGATGGGGACAGTATACAGGCAGCTTTACCCTGTATCTAACCACATACTGTACCTGTCCTGGGAGTGTTTGATGGGGACAGTATACAGGCAGCTTTACCCTGTATCTAACCACATACTGTACCTGTCCTGGGAGTGTTTGATGGGGACAGTGTAGAGGAAGCTTTATTCTGTACCTAACCACATACTGTACCTGTCCTGGGAGTGTTTGATGGGGACAGTGTGGAGGGAGCTTTACCCTGTATCTAACCACATACTGTACCTGTCCTGGGAGTGTTTGATGGGGACAGTATACAGGCAGCTTTAATCTGTATCTAACCACATACTGTACCTGTCCTGGGAGTGTTTGATGGGGACAGTATACAGGCAGCTTTACTCTGTATCTAACCACATACTGTACCTGTCCTGGGAGTGTTTGATGGGGACAGTGTGGAGGGAGCTTTATTCTGTATCTAACCACATACTGTACCTGTCCTGGGAGTGTTTGATGGGGTCAGTGTAGAGGGAGCTTTATTCTGTATCTAACCCCGTGCTTTACCTACCAAGGAATGTTTGATGGGAGCAGTGCAGAGGGAAATTTGCTCTGTATTTAACCCCATGCTACACCTGCCCTGGGAGTGTTTGATGGGAGCAGTGTGGAGGGAGATTTACTCTGTGTCTAACCATGTGCTGTACCTGCTCTGGGAGTATTTGGTGGGGACAGTGCAGAGGAAGGTTTACTGTGTGTCTAACCGCGTGCTTTACCTACTCTGGGAGTGTTTGATGGGGACAGTGCAGAGGGAGGTTTACTCTGTCTTTAACCACGTGCTGTACCTGCTCTGGGGTGTTTGATGGGGACAGTGTAGAGGGAGATTTACTCTGTGTGTAACCATGTGCTGTACCTGCTCTGGGAGTGTTTGATGGGGACAGTGCAGAGTGAGATTTACTCTGTGTCTAACCATGTGCTGTACCTGCCCTGGGAGTGTGTGATGGGGCAGTGATGAGGATGATTTAATCTATATGTGATATGGGGAAGTTTTGGTACTGATTTGGTACTCAATTATGTTTTCCAATTAAGGGGCAATTTAGCGTGGCCAACCCACCTAACCTGCACATCTTTGGGCTGTGGGGGTGAAACCCACACAGACACGGGGAGAATGTGCAAACTCCACGCGGACAGTGACCCAGGGCCAGGATTCGAACCCGGGTCTTCAGCGCCGTAGGCAGCAATGCTAGGCACTGTGCCACCGTGCTGCCCTCCTAGTAATATTTCTAACCACTCAATTGTTTTGTTTTGTTTAAAATTTAGAGTACCCAATTAAGGGGCAATTTAGCATGGCCAATCCGCCTACCCTTCACATTTTGTGGGTTGTGCAGGTGAGACCCACACAGACACGGGGAGAATATGCAAACTCCACACGGACAGTGACCCAGGGCCGGGATCGAACCTGGGTCTTGGCGCTGTAAAGAGCAGTGCTATCCACTGCGCCACGGTATTGCCCTCTAACCACTCAATTTCCAAAGCTGAGTCGGTCTAAAGCCAGACCCTCTGCACAATGAAATGCCACTTTCCCCTTTGCCCACTGATCCCTCTCCCCAAACGGGGGCAGGAATCACATGTTCATATAGTGCAACAAGCAGATATTTCTATAAGTTTAACAGTGGGAAGGAGATGTCAGTACTAAACTTTTATATTTAATTATTTTTACAAGCAGGTGCAAATGTTGTCCGTAAACTTATTGACAAGCAAGACACACCACCATTTAATATTTTGTTTCCAATTAAGGGGCAGTTTAGCGTGGCCAATCCCCCTACTCTGCACACCTTTGGGTTGTAGGGATGCGACCCACGTAGACATAGGGAGAATGTGCAAACTCCACACAGACAGTGACCTGGGGCCGGGCTAGAACCTGGGTCCACAGTGCCAATAGGCAGCAGTGCTAACTGTGTCATCGTCGCACCCACACCACCATTTTTAACAATTAAAATCAGATGAAAATAAATTCCAGTGAATGGTACTGCCTGCAGTTATGACATTACTCAGCAGGTGGCAGTCAGTCACCTTTTAGCCAGTCAGTGACAGCACCCTCTCTCTGACTGACCGGTCAGTGTCAGCTCATCCTAACTGACTGACCGGTCAGTGCCATCTCTCTCTCTACCTGACCGGTCAGTGCCATCTCTCTCTCTACCTGACCGGTCAGTGCCATCTCTCTCTCTGCCTGACCGGTCAGTGCCATCTCTCTCTCTACCTGACCGGTCAGTGCCATCTCTCTCTCTGCCTGACCGGTCAGTGCCAGCTCTCTCTCTCTCTAACTGACCGGTCATTGCCAGCCAGCGCCGGCTCTAGGGTTGCTGGCGCCCCGGGCAAGCTGAACTTCGGCGCCCTTGGGGGGGAGGGGCCGGGGGGGGGGGGGGCGGGGGGGCCGAGGAGGGGCGGACCCGAGGGAGGGGCGGGGCCGAGGGGGGGGCGGACGCGAGGGGGGGGGGGGGCCGAGGAGGGGCGGACCCGAGGGGGGGGCGGTCACGCGGGGGGGGGCGGCCACGCGGGGGGCGGGCGGACCCGAGGGCGGGGCGGGAGGGGCGGACCCGAGGGCGGGGCGGGGGGGCGGACCCGAGGGCGGGGCGGAACAGCCCGAGTTGCCGGTGCCTTGAGCCGGCCCTGGTGCCAGCTCTCTCTCTCTCTCTACCTGACCGGTCAGTGCATTCTCTCTCTCTACCTGACCGGTCAGTGCCAGCTCTCTCTCTCTCTCTCTACCTGACCGGTCAGTGCCATCTCTCTCTCTGCCTGACCGGTCAGTGCCAGCTCTCTCTCTCTCTCTCTAACTGACCGGTCAGTGCCATCTCTCTCTCTGCCTGACCGGTCAGTGCCAGCTCTCTCTCTCTCTAACTGACCGGTCAGTGCCAGCTCTCTCTCTAACTGACCGGTCAGTGCCAGCTCTCTCTCTCTCTAACTGACCGGTCAGTGCCAGCTCTCTCTCTCTCTCTCTCTCTAACTGACCGGTCAGTGCCAGCTCTCTCTCTCTAACTGACCGCTCAGTGCCAGCTCTCTCTCTCTCTAACTGACCGGTCAGTGCCAGCTCTCTCTCTCTCTAACTGACCGGTCAGTGCCAGCTCTCTATCTCTCTAACTGACCGGTCAGTGCCAGCTCTCTCTCTCTCTAACTGACCGGTCAGTGCCAGCTCTGTCTCTCTCTCTCTCTCTAACTGACCGGTCAGTGCCAGCTCTCTCTCTCTAACTGACCGCTCAGTGCCAGCTCTCTCTCTCTCTAACTGACCGGTCAGTGCCAGCTCTCTCTCTCTCTAACTGACCGGACAGTGCCAGCTCTCTCTCTCTAACTGACCGGACAGTGCCAGCTCTCTCTCTCTAACTGACCGGTCAGTGCCATCTCTCTCTCTCTCTAACTGACCGGTCAGTGCCAGCTCTCTCTCTCTAACTGACCGGTCAGTGCATTCTCTCTCTCTCTCTCTACTGGCCGGTCAGTGCCAGCTCTCTCTCTCTAACTGACCGGTCAGTGCCAGCTCTCGCTCTCTCTCTACTGGCCGGTCAGTGCCAGCTCTCTCTCTCTCTAACTGACCTGTCCGTGCCTGCTCTCTCTCTCTCTCTCTAACTGACCGGTCAGTGCCAGCTCTCTCTCTCTCTAACTGACCGGTCAGTGCCAGCTCTCTCTCTCTCTCTCTCTCTAACTGACCGGTCGCTGCCAGCTCTCCCTCTCTCTCTCTAACAGACCAGTCAGTGCCAGCTCTCTCTCTCTAACTGACCGGTCAGTGCCAGCTCTCTCTCTCTAACTGACCGGTCAGTGCCAGCCCTCTCTCTCTCTGCCTGACCGGTCAGTGCCAGCTCTCTCTCTCTCTAACTGACCGGTCAGTGCCAGCTCTCTCTCTCTCTCTAACTGACCGGTCAGTGCCAGCTCTCTCTCTCTCTAACTGACCGGTCAGTGCCAGCTCTCTCTCTCTCTCTAACTGACCGGTCAGTGCCAGCCCTCTCTCTCTCTCTCTCTGCCTGACCGGTCAGTGCCAGCTCTCTCTCTCTCTAACTGACCGGTCAGTGCCAGCTCTCTCTCTCTCTCTAACTGACCGGTCAGTGCCAGCCCTCTCTCTCTCTAACTGACCGGTCAGTGCCAGCTCTCTCTCTCTCTAACTGACCGGTCAGTGCCAGCTCCCTCTCTCTCTAACTGACCGCTCAGTGCCAGCTCTCTCTCTCTCTAACTGACCGGTCAGTGCCAGCTCTCTCTCTCTAACTGACCGGTCAGTGCCAGCTCCCTCTCTCTCTAACTGACCGGTCAGTGCCAGCTCTCTCTCTCTAACTGACCGCTCAGTGCCAGCTCTCTCTCTCTCTCTCTCTAACTGACCTGTCAGTGCCAGCTCTCTCTCTCTAACTGACCGGTCAGTGCCAGCTCCCTCTCTCTCTAACTGACCGGTCAGTGCCAGCTCTCTCTCTCTAACTGACCGGTCAGTGCCAGCTCTCTCTCTCTCTCTCTCTAACTGACCTGTCAGTGCCAGCTCTCTCTCTCTAACTGACCGGTCAGTGCCAGCTCTCTCTCTCTAACTGACCGGTCAGTGCCAGCTCTCTCTCTCTCTAACTGACCGGTCAGTGCCAACTCTCTCTCTCTCTCTCTCTCTAACTGACCGGTCAGTGCCAGCTCTCTCTCTCTCTCTCTCTAACTGACCGGTCAGTGCCAGCTCTCTCTCTCTCTAACTGACCGGTCAGTGCCAGCTCTCTTTCTCTAACTGACCGCTCAGTGCCAGCTCTCTCTCTCTCTCCCTCTAACTGACCGGTCAGTGCCAGCTCTCTCTCTCTCTAACTGACCGGTCAGTGCCAGCCCTCTCTCTCTCTCTCTCTAACTGACCGCTCAGTGCCAGCTCTCTCTCTCTAACTGACCGGTCAGTGCCAGCTCTCTCTCCCTCTAACTGACCGGTCAGTGCCAGCTCTCTCTCTCTCTCTCTCTAACTGACCGGTCAGTGCCAGCTCTCTCTCTCTCTCTAACTGACCGGTCAGTGCCAGCTCTCTCTCTAACTGACCGCTCAGTGCCAGCTCTCTCTCTCTCTAACTGACCGGTCAGTGCCAGCTCTCTCTCTCTAACTGACCGGTCAGTGCCAGCTCTCTCTCTCTCTAACTGACCGGTCAGTGCCAGCTCTCTCTCTCTCTAACTGACCGGTCAGTGCCAGCTCTCTCTCTCTAACTGACCGGTCAGTGCCAGCTCTCTCTCTCTCTCTCTAACTGACCGGTCAGTGCCAGCTCTCTCTCTAACTGACCGCTCAGAGCCAGCTCTCTCTCTCTCTAACTGACCGCTCAGTGCCAGCTCTCTCTCTCTCTCTCTCTAACAGACCGGTCAGTGCCAGCTCTCTCTCTCTCTAACTGACCACTCAGTGCCAGCTCTCTCTCTCTCTCTAACTGACCGCTCAGTGCCAGCTCTCTCTCTCTCCCTTACTGACCTGTCAGTGCCAGCTCTCTCTCTCTAACTGACCGCTCAGTGCCAGCTCTCTCTCTCTCTCTCTCTCTAACTGACCGGTCAGTGCCAGCTCTCTCTCTCTCTCTAACTGACCGGTCAGTGCCAGCTCTCTCTCTAACTGACCGGTCAGTGCCAGCTCTCTCTCTCTCTAACTGACCGGTCAGTGCCAGCTCTCTCTCTCTCTAACTGACCGGTCAGTGCCAGCTCTCTCTCTCTAACTGACCGCTCAGTGCCAGCTCTCTCTCTCTAACTGACCGGTCAGTGCCAGCTCTCTCTCTCTCTAACTGACCGGTCAGTGCCAGCTCCCTCTCTCTCTAACTGACCGGACAGTGCCAGCTCTCTCTCTCTAACTGACCGGACAGTGCCAGCTCTCTCTCTCTAACTGACCGGTCAGTGCCATCTCTCTCTCTCTCTAACTGACCGGTCAGTGCCAGCTCTCTCTCTCTCTAACTGACCGGTCAGTGCATTCTCTCTCTCTCTCTCTACTGGCCGGTCAGTGCCAGCTCTCTCTCTCTAACTGACCGGTCAGTGCCAGCTCTCGCTCTCTCTCTACTGGCCGGTCAGTGCCAGCTCTCTCTCTCTCTAACTGACCTGTCCGTGCCTGCTCTCTCTCTCTCTCTCTAACTGACCGGTCAGTGCCAGCTCTCTCTCTCTCTAACTGACCGGTCAGTGCCAGCTCTCTCTCTCTCTCTCTCTCTAACTGACCGGTCGGTGCCAGCTCTCCCTCTCTCTCTCTAACAGACCAGTCAGTGCCAGCTCTCTCTCTCTAACTGACCGGTCAGTGCCAGCTCTCTCTCTCTAACTGACCGGTCAGTGCCAGCCCTCTCTCTCTCTGCCTGACCGGTCAGTGCCAGCTCTCTCTCTCTCTAACTGACCGGTCAGTGCCAGCTCTCTCTCTCTCTCTCTAACTGACCGGTCAGTGCCAGCCCTCTCTCTCTCTCTCTCTGCCTGACCGGTCAGTGCCAGCTCTCTCTCTCTCTAACTGACCGGTCAGTGCCAGCTCTCTCTCTCTCTCTAACTGACCGGTCAGTGCCAGCCCTCTCTCTCTCTAACTGACCGGTCAGTGCCAGCTCTCTCTCTCTAACTGACCGGTCAGTGCCAGCTCCCTCTCTCTCTAACTGACCGCTCAGTGCCAGCTCTCTCTCTCTCTCTCTCTAACTGACCTGTCAGTGCCAGCTCTCTCTCTCTAACTGACCGGTCAGTGCCAGCTCTCTCTCTCTAACTGACCGGTCAGTGCCAGCTCTCTCTCTCTCTAACTGACCGGTCAGTGCCAGCTCTCTCTCTCTCTCTCTCTAACTGACCGGTCAGTGCCAGCTCTCTCTCTCTCTCTCTCTCTCTCTCTAACTGACCGGTCAGTGCCAGCTCTCTCTCTCTCTAACTGACCGGGTCAGTGCCAGCTCTCTTTCTCTAACTGACCGCTCAGTGCCAGCTCTCTCTCTCTCTCCCTCTAACTGACCGGTCAGTGCCAGCTCTCTCTCTCTCTAACTGACCGGTCAGTGCCAGCCCTCTCTCTCTCTCTCTCTAACTGACCGCTCAGTGCCAGCTCTCTCTCTCTAACTGACCGGTCAGTGCCAGCTCTCTCTCCCTCTAACTGACCGGTCAGTGCCAGCTCTCTCTCTCTCTCTCTCTAACTGACCGGTCAGTGCCAGCTCTCTCTCTCCCTCTAACTGACCGGTCAGTGCCAGCTCTCTCTCTCTCTAACTGACCGGTCAGTGCCAGCTCTCTCTCTCTCTAACTGACCGGTCAGTGCCAGCTCTCTCTCTCTAACTGACCGGTCAGTGCCAGCTCTCTCTCTCTCTCTCTAACTGACCGGTCAGTGCCAGCTCTCTCTCTAACTGACCGCTCAGAGCCAGCTCTCTCTCTCTCTAACTGACCGCTCAGTGCCAGCTCTCTCTCTCTCTCTCTCTAACAGACCGGTCAGTGCCAGCTCTCTCTCTCTCTAACTGACCGCTCAGTGCCAGCTCTCTCTCTCTCTCTAACTGACCGCTCAGTGCCAGCTCTCTCTCTCTCCCTTACTGACCTGTCAGTGCCAGCTCTCTCTCTCTAACTGACCGCTCAGTGCCAGCTCTCTCTCTCTCTCTCTCTAACTGACCGGTCAGTGCCAGCTCTCTCTCTCCCTCTAACTGACCGGTCAGTGCCAGCTCTCTCTCTCTCTCTCTCTAACTGACCGGTCAGTGCCAGCTCTCTCTCTCTCTCTCTCTAACTGACCGGTCAGTGCCAGCTCTCTCTCTCTCTCTAACTGACCGGTCAGTGCCAGCTCTCTCTCTAACTGACCGCTCAGTGCCAGCTCTCTCTCTCTCTAACTGACCGGTCAGTGCCAGCTCTCTCTCTCTAACTGACCGGTCAGTGCCAGCTCTCTCTCTCTCTAACTGACCGGTCAGTGCCAGCTCTCTCTCTCTCTAACTGACCGGTCAGTGCCAGCTCTCTCTCTCTAACTGACCGGTCAGTGCCAGCTCTCTCTCTCTCTCTCTAACTGACCGGTCAGTGCCAGCTCTCTCTCTAACTGACCGCTCAGAGCCAGCTCTCTCTCTCTCTAACTGACCGCTCAGTGCCAGCTCTCTCTCTCTCTCTCTCTAACAGACCGGTCAGTGCCAGCTCTCTCTCTCTCTAACTGACCGCTCAGTGCCAGCTCTCTCTCTCTCCCTTACTGACCTGTCAGTGCCAGCTCTCTCTCTCTAACTGACCGCTCAGTGCCAGCTCTCTCTCTCTCTCTCTCTCTAACTGACCGGTCAGTGCCAGCTCTCTCTCCCTAACTGACCTGTCAGTGCCAGCTCTCTCTCTCTCTAACTGACTGGTCAGTGCCAGCTCTCTCTCTCTCTCTCTCTCTCTCCCTAACTGACCGCTCAGTGCCCGCTCTCTCTCTCTCTAACAGACCGGTCAGTGCCAGCTCTCTCTCTCTAACTGACCAGTCAGTGCCAGCTCTCTCTCTACCTGACCGGTCAGTGCCAGCTCTCTCTCTCTAACTGACCGGTCAGTGCCAGCTCTCTCTCTCTAACTGACCGGTCAGTGCCAGCTCTCTCTCTAACTGACCGGTCAATGCCAGCCCTCTCTCTCTCTCTCTCTAACTGAGCAGTCAGTGCCAGCTCTCTCTCTCTCTCTAACTGACCGGTCAGTGCCAGCTCTCTCTCTCTCTAACTGACCGGTCAGTGCCAGCTCTCTCTCTCTAACTGACCGGTCAGTGCCAGCTCTCTCTCTCTAACTGACCGCTCAGTGCCAGCTCTCTCTCTCTCTCTAACTTACCGGTCAGTGCCAGCTCTCTCTCTCTCTCTAACTTACCGGTCAGTGCCAGCTCTCTCTCTCTAACTGACCAGTTAGTGCCAGCTCTCTCTCTCTCTCTCTGTAACTGACCGGTCAGTGCCAGCTCTCTCTCTCTAACTGACCGGTCAGTGCCAGCTCTCTCTCTAACTGACCGGTCAGTGCCAGCTCTCTCTCTCTCTAACTGACCGATCATGCCCGCTCTCGCTCTCTCTCTAACTGAGCAGTCAGTGCCAGCTCTCTCTCTCTAACTGACCGGTCAGTGCCAGCTCTCTCTCTCTAACTGACCGGTCAGTGCCAGCTCTCTCTCTCTGTAACTGACCGGTCAGTGCCAGCTCTCTCTCTAACTGACCGGTTAGTGCCAGCTCTCTCTCTCTCTCTCTAACTGACCGGTCAGTGCCAGCTCTCTCTCTCTAACTGACTGGTCAGTGCCAGCTCTCTCTCTCTCTCTAACTGACCGCTCAGTGCCAGCTCTCTCTCTCTAACTGACCGATCATGCCAGCTGTCGCTCTCTCTCTAACTGACTGGTCAGTGCCAGCTCTCTCTCTCTCTCTAACTGAGCAGTCAGTGCCAGCTCTCTCTCTAACTGACCGGTTAGTGCCAGCTCTCTCTCTCTAACTGACCGGTCAGTGCCAGCTCTCTCTCTAACTGACCGGTCAGTGCCAGCTCTCTCTCTAACTTACCGGTCAATGCCAGCTCTCTCTCCAACTGACTGATCGGGCTCTCGCTAGCCAAATGTTACTGGCCACAGTTAAGTCTATCGGACGGATTGCTGAGGGCAATGGAGCATTCTCTCATACTGAGGCCCGAGGATACACAGGAGCCTCAAGGTTTAAATTCCCTTGTGCTCTCTCCAGCCATTGATTGGTGTGAGACAGCCCGGGACCATCAACCTTCACTCCGTTTGAATGAGGCTCCAAGACTCCAGGTGGGATTCTCGGGTCGCTGCGTTTCCTCAGTGTGGGGAACTGGCTCAGCTTGGTGTTCGCATTCCAGGATCTTTTCAAAAATAAATTTAGAGTACCCAACTATTTATTTCTCCAATTAAGGGGCAAATTAGCGTGGCCAGTCCCCCTAACCAGCACATCTTTGGGTTGTGGGGGTGAGACCCACGCAGACATGGAGTGCAATCTAGGATCTAACAAGGCTGGCAGTTTATGTACTCAGCTCATTGTGAATGAAAGGTTTACATTTATATTGTTCCTTCCCACGGCCTGAGACAGCCTCAAAGTGCTTTACAACCAATAAATTATGTTTGAAGTGTAGTCACTGTTGGAATGTAGGAAACACGTCAGCCAATTTTCACACAGCAAGATCCTGCAAACAGCAATGTGATAATGTTTGTCTGAAATTAATTGAGGGATAAATATTGGCTAGCACTCCCTTAGTACAGTACTGCCCCTCTGACATTGCAGCACTCCCTCAGTACTGCCCCTCTGACATTGCAGCACTCCCTCAGTACTGCCCCTCTGACATTGCAGCACTCCCTCAGTACTGGCCCTCTGACATTGCAGCACTCCCTCAGTACTGGCCCTCTGACATTGCAGCACTCCCTCAGCACTGGCCCTCTGACAGTGTAGCGCTCCCTCAGTACTGCCCCTCTGACATTGCAGCACTCCCTCAGTACTGGCCCTCTGACAGTGTAGCGCTCCCTCAGTATTGACCCTCTGACATTGCAGCACTCCCTCAGTACTGGCCCTCTGACAGTGTAGCGCTCCCTCAGTATTGCCCCTCCGACAGTGTAGCGCTCCCTCAGTACTGGCCCTCTGACAGTGTAGCGCTCCCTCAGTATTGACCCTCTGACAGTGTAGCACTCCCTCAGTATTGACCCTCTGACAGTGTAGCGCTCCCTCAGTATTGACCCTCTGACATTGCAGCACTCCCTCAGTACTGGCCCTCTGACAGTGTAGCGCTCCCTCAGTATTGCCCCTCCGACAGTGTAGCGCTCCCTCAGTACTGGCCCTCTGACAGTGTAGCGCTCCCTCAGTATTGACCCTCTGACAGTGTAGCACTCCCTCAGTATTGACCCTCTGACAGTGTAGCGCTACCTCAGTATTGACCCTCTGACAGTGTAGCACTCCCTCAGTACTGGCCCTCTGACAGTGCAGCACTCCCTCAGTACTGCCCCTCTGACATTGCAGCACTCCCTCAGTACTGGCCCTCTGACAGTGTAGCGCTCCCTCAGTATTGACCCTCTGACAGTGTAGCACTCCCTCAGTACTGGCCCTCTGACAGTGTAGCGCTCCCTCAGTATTGACCCTCTGACAGTGTAGCGCTCCCTCAGTATTGGCCCTCTGACAGTGCAGCACTCCCTTAGTACTGCCCCTCTGACAGTGCAGCACTCCCTTAGTACTGCCCCTCTGACAGTGTAGCGCTCCCTCAGTATTGACCCTCTGACAGTGTAGCGCTCCCTCAGTACTGACCCTCTGACAGTGCAGCACTCCCTCAGTACTGCCCCTCTGACATTGCAGCACTCCCTCAGTATTGCCCCTCCGACAGTGCAGCACTCCCTCAGTATTGACCCTCTGACAGTGCAGCACTCCCTCAATATTGCCCCTCCGACAGTGTAGCGCTCCCTCAGTATTGACCATCTGACAGTGTAGCGCTCCCTCAGTATTGACCCTCTGACAGTGCAGCGCTCCTTCAGCACTGAACCTAACAGTGCAGCACTCCCTCAGCACTGAATCTCTGACAGGGCGGCGTTCCCTTATTACTGACCTTCTGACAGGACGGCGCTCCCTTATTACTGACACTATGACAGTGCAGCGCTTCTGGGATACTGATCCTCAAATAGTGCGGTGCGCCCTCAGAACTGACCCTCCGATGCCTTGAATCTGAAGGTTGTATGTTAACCTGTTAACCATTCAGGATGTATGGATGCAGTGCGATAGCAATGAATGTGGCAGATATGTATATTCTGTGGGTTGGGAACAATCAAGTTGAAACTGAAAGGAATCTGTTTCTTAATGATTGCTTTACCTGTGTTGCCTTCTCAGCTTCCTCTCTGCTCATAGCCAGTGCGAGCTGTAACTGCAACTCCTCCTCACCACTAGTGTGGGGCCTGGCCTGTTCCAGATCCGGATTAAACCTCGGCGATGAAGAGGAAGCTGAAAAATACACAGGGGGCAGAGTAACATCAGTATTCCAACATCTGTGGGCAGCACGGTAGCACAGTGGTTAGCATAGTTGCTTCAGAGCTCCAGGGTCCCAGGTCCTGGCTTGTGTAACTGTCTGTGAGGAGTCTGCACACTTTCCCCATGTCTGCATGGGTTTCCTCCGGGTGCTCCGGTTTCCTCCCACAGTCCAAAGATGTACAGATTAGGTGGATTGGCCATGCTAAATTGCCCTTAGTGTCCAAAAAAAAAGGTTAGGTGAGGTTACTGGGATAGGGTGGAGGTGAGGGCTTATGTAGGGTGCTCTTTCCAAGAGCTGGTGCAGACTTGATGGGCCGAATGGCCTCCTTCTGCACTGTAAATTCTATGATTCTATGATCTGGCTAGGGCGACTGGATCTCCAAATCTCAAAACCAGAACACATTGCTAATCTATGTGAAGATGTGGAGATGTCGGCGTTGGACTGGGGTCTGTGTGAAGGCGGGGCTCTGTGATGATTGACATGTTGGGTGACCAATGGCAGGCGTGTGGGGGGAGGGGCGGGGGCAGAGTTGGCAATCCTGTTTAGATATCCAATTATTGAAGACAGCAGAAACAAACCACTGACTTCTGTGTCAACGACAATTCTGCCCCATTCTCTTAAACAGAATCAACCCAAGGCTCCGTTGACACTAGATCCCAGACAGAATCCTCTATTCTGCTTAAACTTTACAGAGTTGTGCACAAAAGATGTGGGGCGAAATTCTCCGCCCCCCACGACGGGTGGGAGAATAGCGGGAGGGCCTTCCCGACATTTTTGCCACCCTCCCGCTATTCTCCCACCCCCCCGCCGAAGTCCCGACCCGAATCGCTGCCGCCGTTTTTTTACGGCCGGCAGCGATTCTCAGCTGTTAGATGGGCCGAAGTCCCAGCCCTTTCCGCCGTTTTTACGAACGGCAAACACACCTGGTCTTGCCGTTCGTAAAAACGGCGTCACAAACTCGCTATTAATAACCATGGCACCGATTGGCACGGCCGTACCACGGCCATGCCAAGGGTGCCATGGGCCCGCGATCGGTGGGCACCGATCGCGGGCAGCGGGCCCGATGCCCGCGCACTACTTGTCCTTCCGCCGCCCCGCAGTATCCATTCGCGGGGCGGCTGAGGGGCAACCCGGCCCGCGCATGCGCGGGTTTCGCGCAAAAACGCGATGACGTCACCCGCGCATGCGCGGGTTGGAGTCTTCCAAACTGCGCATGCGCGGCTGACGTCATATGACGCGTCAGCCGGCGCTAACTCCGGCAAGCGGGCTTAACGATTTTCGTTAAGCCCGTCTTGCCGGAGCCTACGGCGTCGGGCTGCTAGCCCCGACCGGGGACCAGAATCGGTCCCCGGTCGGGAAGGGGCGCGCTGCCGTAAAACCCGCCCGGGTTTGACGGCAACTTTACGATTTCTCCCGTTTTGGGAGAATCCCGCCCGTGATCTTTCACGGTCTCTGTGACACTGGATCAATAAATTCACACTGAGGAAAGAAAACCCAGCAGACCACTGGATCTTGTAGTAAGAGTTGGACTGGTTACAGCAGTGTTTTTCAAACTTTTTTTCCGGGCACCCATTTTTTTTTTATATATATATAAATTTCGAGTACCCAATTCATTTTTTCAAATTAAGGGGCAGCTCAGCGTGGCCAATCCACCTACCCTGCACTTCCTTGGGTTGTGGGGACGAAACCCAGGCAAACACGGGGAGAATGTGCAAACTCCACACCGGCAGTGACCCAGAGCCGGGATCGAACCCGGGACCGTGATGCCATGAGGCAGCAGTGCTATCCACTGCGCCACCATGCTGCCCCGCGGGGACCCATTTTTACCAACCGGCCAACCTTCGGGACCCAACCCGGCCGACCTTCACGACCCACGCCAGCCAACCTTTGCGGCCCACGCCGGCCGACCTGCGCGACCCACGCCGGCCGACCTGCGCGACCCACACCGGCTGACCTGCGCGACCCACCATTTTCTCTTACCTTGTTTGTTGCTGACAAAAATGGAGGAAATGGTTTTGGGTCCCTTTGGCCCCAATGGTCCCTTTGTCCCTCCGAACGTTAAAATAAAAGGCTGCGATCATATGAAAAAAAAATACGGCCGCACTGAGTGTTCCTGTCCATTTTGAAGGACGCTCGCAGCCGGCATTATTAAAAGCCGGCGGCTGCGGCTGTTGCGCGCGGATTTGCGCGGTCGGGAGCACCTCGACAGATGGCTCCATGACCCTCCCGACACCCGCCCACAGGTCGCGCCCCTGAGTTTGACAATGCCTGGGTTACAGTGTATGTGTGAGGGTGCGGAGTTAGATGGGGTGCAATGTATGTGTGGGTGGTGAGTTGGATGGGGTAGAGTGTGTGTGACGGTGGGGATTTGGACAAGGAACAGTGTGTGTGTGTGTGTGTGTGTGCGAAGATGGTGAGTTGGATGGGGTAGAGTGTGTGTCAGGGTGGGGAGTTGAATGGGGTACAGTGTGTGTGTGTGTGTGTGTGTGAGGGTGACGAGTTGGATGGGGTAGAGTGTGTGTCAGGGTGGGGAGTTTCATGGGGTACAGTGTGTGAAAGTGTGGAAAGTTGAATGGGGTACAGTGTGTGTGTGTGGGGAGTTGGAGGGTGTGCAGTATGTGTGAGGATGGGGAGATGAACCGGGTACAGTGTGTATGAGTGAGGGTGGGATTTGGATGGGGTACAGTGTATGTGTGATTGTGGGGAGTTGGAGGGGGTACAGTGTGTGTCTGTGAGGGTGGGAAGCTGGACAAGGTACAGTGTGTGTGTGAGGGTGGAGAGTCAGATGGGGTACAGTGTGTGTGTGAGAGGGTAGAGTTGGTTGGGGTACAATGTGTATGAGGGTGGGGAGTTGGATGGGGTACAGTGTGCGTGGGGGTTTTGAAGGGGTACAGTGTGTGTGGGTGGGGTTTTGAAGGGGTACAGTGTGTGTGAGGGTGGGGTTTTGAAGGGGTACAATGAGTGTGAGAGAGTGGGATTTTTGTAGGGGTACAGTGTGTGTGAGGGTGAGGGATTTGAAGGGGTCTAGTGTGTGTGAGGGTGGGGTTTTTGTAGGGGTACAGTGTGTGTGAGGGTGGGGTTTTTGTAGGGGTACAGTGTGTGTGAGGGTGGGGGTTTTGAAAGGGTACAGTGTGTGTGAGGGTGGGGGTTTTGAAGGGCTACAGTGTGTGTGAGGGTGGGGTTTTTGTAGGGGTACAGTGTTTGTGAGGGTGGGGGTTTTTGAAGGGGTGCAGTGTTTGTGAGGGTGGGGGTTTTGAAGGGGTGCAGTGTTTGTGAGGGTGGGGGTTTTGAAGGGGTGCAGTGTTTGTGAGGGTGGGGGTTTTGAAGGGGTGCAGTGTGTGCGAGAGAGTGGGAAGTTTGAAGGGGTACAGTGTGTGTGTGTGTGTGAGGGTGGGGAGTTTTAAGGGGTACAGTGTGAGTCATGCTGGGGATTTGAAGGGGTCTAGTGTGTGTGAGGGTGGGGTTTTGAAGGGGTACAGTGTGTGTGAGGGTGGGGTTTTGAAGGGGTGCAGTGTGTGTGAGGGTGGGGTTTTGAAGGGGTACAATGAGTGTGAGGGTGAGGGGTTTTTGTTGGGGTACAGTGTGTGTGAGGGTGAGGGATTTGAAGGGGCACAGTGTGTGTGAGGGTGAGGGATTTGAAGGGGCACAGTGTGTGTGAGGGTGGGGGATTTGAAGGGGTACAGTGTGTGAGGGTGAGGGATTTGAAGGGGTCTAGTGTGTGTGAGGGTGAGGTATTTGAAGGGGCACAGTGTGTGTGAGGGTGGGGGATTTGTAGGGGTACAGTGTGTGTGAGGGTGAGGGATTTGAAGGGGTACAGTGTGTGTGAGGGTGAGGGATTTGAAGGGGTACAGTGTATGTGAGGGTGAGGGATTTGAAGGGGTACAGTGTGTGTGAGGGTGAGGGATTTGAAGGGGTACAGTGTGTGTGAGGGTGAGGGTTTTGAAGGGGTACAGTGTGTGTGAGGGTGAGGGATTTGAAGGGGTACAGTGTGTGTGAGGGTGAGGGATTTGAAGGGGTACAGTGTGTGTGAGGGTGAGGGATTTGAAGGGGTACAGTGTGTGTGAGGGTGAGGGATTTGAAGGGGTACAGTGTGTGTGAGGGTGAGGGATTTGAAGGGGTACAGTGTGTGTGAGGGTGGCGGAATTCTGTAATCAGGAAAAGTAATTTTTGGGGTAAT
This sequence comes from Scyliorhinus canicula, assembly GCF_902713615.1. NCBI lineage: Eukaryota > Metazoa > Chordata > Chondrichthyes > Carcharhiniformes > Scyliorhinidae > Scyliorhinus > Scyliorhinus canicula. Next base: position 42,126,087 of record NC_052163.1, read on the forward strand.
TGTTGGGGAAGAGATGATCTGATTTATTTATTGAAAATCCAAAAGTTAATTTATTAATTGTTAAGTCAGATGTGTTTAAAATTTTGTAAAAGTAATGATTTTCTAAGGATTGCCACAGTTCGCAGAAACTGTTCACTTCAGATTTTGTGGATCTCTGGTACAAAGAGTACAAAGAACAGTACAGCACAGAACAGGCCCTTCGGCCCTCGATGTTGTGCCGAGCAATGATCACCCTACCTAAACCCACGTAACCCGTATACCCGTAACCCAACAATCCCCCCCATTAACCTTACACTACGGGCAATTTAGCATGGCCAATCCACCTAACCCGCACATCTTTGGACTGTGGGAGGAAACCGGAGCACCCGGAGGAAACCCACGCACACACGGGGAGGATGTGTTTCTCTGCAATAAACTGAAGGAATATTGGGCCTATCGACCACTGGAAATCCAAACTAAGAGAGCTGCCCGTGTTCACATGGGAGAATCATGAAATGATAAAACATGGAAGATGGCCATTCAGCCCACTCCTCTGGTGCTAGCTCCATGGTAGATCTAGTTTATTAATCCCACTACTCTGCACTTTCCTCTGAAAATGTTTTCCCCTCAAATAGTTGTTCAATTCCTCGATGAGATTCTCCTCAAGTCTGCTTTCACCTCCATTTCAGACAGCGCTCTCCAGCTGACAACAACTTGCCGCATCAAAAATGTTTGCTCATGTCACCTTTGGTTCGTTTGCCAATCACCTTCAATCTTGTTACGCTCTTGCCACTGTCAACAGTTTCTCCTCATTAACTCAATCAAAACCTCTCATGATTTTGAACACTTTTATGAACTCCTCCTCACACCTTCTCTGCTCCAAGTTTCTCAAGTCTCTCATATCGATCAAGTCCCTCATTCCTGATACCAGTCTAGTAAATCGCTTCTGCGGCCTCCCTTAAGGCTTCAACATCCTTTCTGAAGTGCAGTGCCCAGATTTTAACAAAATACTCTAGCTGAAGCCTAACCAGTGTTGTACAAAGGTTTAACTTGTCCTCCTCGCGTTTGCAATCCATTCCTGTATTAATGAAGGGGTGCGAGCATCACTGACTCGGCCGACATTTGTTTTGCAATTGCCCCTTGAGAAGATGGTGGTGAGCCACCTTCTTGAACCACTGCAGTCCATGTGGAGTTGGCGCACCCACAGTGCTGTTAGGGAGGGAGTCCCAGGGGTTTGACTCCAGCGACTCTGAAGGAACGGCTGATACATTTCCAATCAGGGTGACGGGTCCATTACAGGATGCCGACAACTTGACCAAGGCTGAAGGGAGGAAGAGGGAAATAAATTCCAGAGGAAAATGGAGGGAAGATGCTGCCTGATGTGGGTTGGCAAGGTTGGAAAAGTGCCGGCCAGCTCTTGCCAGGGAAAGAGGATAAACAGATTATGCGGCGCAAGTCCCAATAACTAATCTCAAGGATTTGACTGAAAATAATGACGCCGCCCAAGATTTAAAACCTTTGCTGTAATTTTCCAGGAGGCTCCTCCTTTACTGAAAGGAGGGGGGAAAACAACTGAAGAGAAATGGTGCAAGAATTGAATGTCTTTGTAACTGGCGCCCTTTGAACACAGCACCTAGCAACTGAACTCTCAGGGACAGGGAGTGCCTCATATGAGCTGCACTGCTGGGAAGTTCAGAGTCAGTTTTCAGTGAAGGCTGAGTGAATTTAGAACAATCCCAATCTGTCTTTATCTAAAGGAGCCTGCTTGGCACTGCAGTGCAGGACTGAGGGAGCGCTGCGTTGTCAGAGGTGCCATCTTGAAGATGCTGAGGCATCGTCAGCGTTCTCAGTGGAGTCTGATGCTACCGTTCAAACTGAATTAGGGGGAAGTTCTCCCTAGTGGACCTGCCCATATTTATCCCTCAACCAATATCACCAAAAGAAAAATCTGGTTGTTGTCTGTGGGATCTTGCTCTGCGCAAATTGACAACCGCGTTTCCAGCAGTGACTCTGCTTCAAAAGTAATCATTGGCTGTAAAGCACTTTGGGATGTCCTGAGGTGGTGACAGGCACTATAGAAATGCAACCCGGGGGTCTTGCTTTTTAGTGTCACGTCACATGAGCTTCAGGGTGGTCACTGGGCGGGACCTCGGTCCTTTGTTCCGGGAAAAACAGTTGGAACTGCAGAAAAGGAACTAACTCTGGCAAAAGCCAAGGAATCCCATGCATCAAACACAGAACTGAAGTTCACTCCAATCTCAGTCAGTGACCCCTGTCAGCGTGGATTGTGAAATCTCCTTGTTGTGTCTAAGCCTGACCACATTGCTCTTTAGCTGTGTCTATTGATGGAACGAGCTTGCAGACGTGGCACAATAAACACTGCAGTGATCTCAGTTTTATGCTTTGTGATGTCTCAATATGGGGAAGGGGCTATGGGGTATTAGACAGCAACGGGTTAGGCTTGGGCTGGGGCTGTTTGGGAGCACCGGGGTGGGCATTGGGAGCCTTATCAGCAGATGCAACATCATGGGGATGGGGATGGGGGGTGAGCGGTGTACCTGCTCTCATCAATGGAGAGTGAAGGACAACACAAACCAAGAGTGTGAGAGATCAGCCAGCAAGAAAGAAATATGAGTTTACAGGAACAGGAGGAGGCTATTCAGCCCGTTGAGCTTCTTCCACCATTCAGTCAGATCAGGGCTGATGTGCAATTAATCCCCATTTTCCCTCCTTTCATCCATATCCCTTCAAAATGTTACTCAAATTAGCAATATTGATCTTGAAAGTTCCAATTATCCCAACATCCACAACCTTGGGGCCGAGAGCGTTCCAGGTCTCCACTAGTTTATGAAAAGGTACTCTGTCAGAGATTTCATCACTGAACAGCTTAGATCTAAATTTTACGTCCTTTTGTTCATATTCTCTCATCCATGTTGTACCTGCACAGGGAGTATTTGCTCAGGAGTGAAGAGGGAGCTTTACTCTGTATCTATCCCTGTGCTGTACCAACCCCGGGAATGTTTGATGGGGACAGTGTAGGGGGAGATTTACTCTGTATCTGTCCTGGGAGTGTTTGATTGGGACAGTGTAGAGGGAGGCTTACTCTGTATCTAACCCTGTGCTGTACCAGCCCCAGGGGGGGTTTGATGGGGACAGTGTAGAGGGAGATTTACTCGGTACCTATCCTGGGAGTGTTTGATGGGGACAGTGTAGAGGGAGATTTACTCTGTATCTAACCCTGTGCTGCACCAGCCCCAGGAGGGTTTAATGGAGACAGTGTAGAGGGAGATTTACTCGGTATCTGTCCTGGGAGTGTTTGATTGGGACAGTGTAGAGGGAGCCTTACTTTGTATCTAACCCTGTGCTGTACCTATCCTGGGAGTGTTTGATGGGGACAGTGTAGAGGAAGGTTTACTCTGTATCTAATCCTGTGCTGTACCTGTCCTGGGAATGTTGATGTGGACACTGTAGAGGGAGCTTTACTCTGTACCTAACCCTGTGCTGTACCTGCCCTGAGAGTGTTTGATGGGGACAGTGTAGAGGGAGATTTGTTCTGTATCTAACTCCATGCTGTAACAGCCCTGAGAGTGTTTGCTCAGGGCACTGTAGAGGGGGTTTTACTCTGTATCTAACCCCATGCTGTATCTCGCTTGGGAGTATTTGATTGGACAGTGTAGCTGGAGCTTTACTCCTTGTGTGACGTGTGCTGTGCCTGCATTTTACTCTGTAATCTGATTTTTGTGATGTTATATAGAATTACATGGAACAACAATGAATATACAAAATCAGACTATTGGGACCAGCTGGAGAATTTGGGTGTTTATGCTGAACATGTGGCTCCATCTACCTCATTTCATCGACCCCGATCGGCACGATTCCTATTCTTTTCTTTCTCACATGTTCATCTAGTCGGTTCTTAAATACATCGGCAGATTTCATTTCCGTTGTTCCCTGTGGCAGAAAGTTCCACATACAAAGCACTTTCTGGGGTAGAGAAATTTCTCCAAAATTTCCCATTGGATTTATTTTTGATTAATTTGTGGGACATTAGCATCACTGACTAGGTTAGCATTCATTGTGCCAGAGTTGGGTAGACTGCCTTCTTGGACTGTTGCAGTCCAAGTTGTGACAAACATCTCTCTCGTTCAGGGTTCTTCTTAATTTGTTAACGAGGTCATGCTCAGTTCTGTGAAGGTTAGAGTTGTAACGGGTTAGGTAACTAAACTGCCGGCCTGTAGAGATTGTCAAAACATCTCAAGAAACAGCAGTTCATAAGTTAACAGAGTCAGAGTAGGAGAGGGAGCTATTAAACAGCTGGTGGGCTTCCTTAGTTGGAGGCCTCTTGGGCAGAATCTTACCAGAATTTGGTAATGTAACAGACTCAGACAGAAAATTGGGGTGTGAATCTTCGTTTGCCCAGACCAGTTTCCCTGCGGAATCTTGAGCCTCTTAGACAAAAAAAGTGTGAGGATAGTTTGCACCATCACTGGCAGGGCCTTGTAGAGTCAGGAACAAGCTCCATAGAGATTGGGGTGCCGTCTTTAAAGATGGTACTGGGTCTCCTCCTCCCCAACAATCCTTGCTGGCATTCCACTCCATCCCCCCCCCCCACACTTCTGGACAGGGTTCCGCTCCCCTTGCCAACACCCCTCACCCACAGTGGGTGCTGAACCCCCACCAAAATCACGGAAATATAGCTGGCACACTTCCCCCCCCCCCCCCCCAACCACACATCAACGTTCCCCTGCCATGGGGTTCTCACTAGACCCCGCTCCTGACACTGTCCCCTGGCACAGGTTGGCACTGCCAAGTGGTCACTGCCAACCTGTGTTAGGGGGCAGTGCTTGGACACTGCCCGGGCGTGGCTATCTACCTCCCCCCTGCCCCATCCCGGGGTGGGGGGGGTAAACGTAAATCTGCGCCCCAGAAGGATCACCTCGACTGCCTCATGCCTGGCCAAACCCGTTGTAAACCTCGCCATGTGAATATTTAGTGAGGGGGGAGCATGTGGCGGGGGCCACTAATAATATTTAAATCCATTCAAATGCATTAAAATGAGGTGGGCATGAATCTCGTGACATCGCAGGTGAGGAGCGGGGAAAATCAGGATATGCGAGCTCTCTGGCGAGAATTGCGTTTCCTGATTCTCACCAGATTTTCTGCACAAGCCGCTGCTCCCGCGGAAAATGTGGGCTCAAGATCATGCCCGATGTCTAGACTGCTTGCAGAGAAGTGCAGCCCAGAGAAATTGTTGTTTTGGGAATTAGAGCTAAATTAGTTTTAAAACATTTAGTGAACCCTGAAAGGCTATGTCATCATGAAGATAGGTGGAGTTTACAAAGGTTTACGATTTCAATGTATCTGTGTCTTTGCTGGGAAAGAGTCTTCTCCAGCAGAGGGAGAAGCTGGATACCAAAAAGTGCTGCTGTTTTCAGGGTTCAGGCAGTTAGGGCTCAGTTAAGCCCTGGGAGCTAATTGGTGCAGTTGAGGGCAGGTTGCAGTTTGGACCTTGTGTGGTTTGCAGCTATGAGGGAAGACCTCAGAGCTATTTACAGCTCATTGCAGTTGGGAGACTGGAATTCAGAGAAATCCAGTGGCCGTGTTGGCTTTGTGACGCTAGCAGCCATGAAAAAGTTAGTAATGTGCCCAAAATTGGAGGCTGGTTTCAGCTTTGTGAATTCCATGGAATGCACTATCAGAAGAGACTAAAGCACTGAGAGGTGAGCAGTCACTGAGGCAGTCTGAGTCGCAGCAGCATTTGAGGGAATTCAGAGGCTAAATCTTCAAAAGTCTAGAGTTGAAATCCAGCATGAGGTAGGCAGAGGCTAATGAGATATTTGACTTACTCTGGTCTCTGACATCTACATGGTTTGCTCAAAAATCTGTGGAATCTGCCTTGGTCACATCTGCCATTTAATGTGCTATGTGATGTTTTCAACCACAGTTTACCTGTTAATTAACTTTTATCTCATGTTAATTCTTAATGTTAGTATATGAGATAGATATTATAAATTGTTTTACTTTTCGGACTTTGTATAGTAAAGTTTATTTTGTTTGTTCAAAACCGTGGAATCTTGTGGCTTTATTCTCTGAGTAACTGGGATTTCAAATAGTGACACCAAGGGCAATTTATCATGGCCAATCGACCTGATCTGCACATCTTTAGACTGTGGGAGGAAACCGGAGCACCCGGAGGAAACCCACGCAGAGACAGGGAGAACGTGCAGACTCCGCACAGTCACCCAAGGCCAGAATCGGACCTACGCCCTGCTGCTGAGAGGCAGCAGTGCTAACCACTGTGCTGCCCCAATGAACAAGGACAACCAGGTCCCTTTGGACACAGGTACTCCCCCACCTCTCATCAATTAAGAAATACTCTGCTTTCTTGTTAGTCACTTTGGTAGAAAAAATTTCACACTTATTCGCGTTATCTGCCAAGATACCACCCGCCGTTTCCGCCATCTCCAGGACACATGATCATCATGAGGAAATAGAGGTCAGCAGTGAGGCAAATACAAGGACAGGTGCTGTTACCATGCGGGCTGACACGGACAGCCTCAAGAACAAGGAATTCAAAAACTCTCCTTGTCTTACATACATACATACGAACATACAAAATAGAAGTGGGCCATTTGGCCCCTTGAGCCTGCTCTGCCATTCAATAAGATCATGGCTAATCTATTTGTGATTCGAATTTTACATTCCCATCTACCCAGATAACCAAGACTACCTACTCAACAAGAATTTATCCGCATCCGACTTAGAAATGTTCAGTGACCCCGCCTTCAGAGGCAGATTTCCAATGTCAAACAATCCCCGGGGAAAGAAATTCTCCTCATCTCTGTCGTAAAACAGTGCCCCCTAGTTCTGCATGTTCCCACAAGAGGAAAGATCCTTTCCATGCCCACCGCATCAAGATCATTCAGTATCTAGAATATACTTCAATCAATTCACCCCTCACTCTTCAAAACTCCAGTACAAACTAGCCCAATCTGTCTTAACATTTCCTCATTGGACAACTCACGTATTCCTGGTATCAATCTAATAAACCTCCTCTGAATGCCTCCACTGCATTTACATCCTTCCTTAAATATGGAGACCAAAACTGCACACAGTATTGGAGATCAGTGATCTCACCTAAGTCCTGTATAACTGAAGCATTAGATCCTTACTTTTATGTTCAATTCCTCTCCTAATAAAAAAATAGCATTCCATTCACCTTCTTATCATTGGCTGCACCTGCATACTTACCTTTTGTGACTCTGCATGAGAACACCTAGATCCCTCTGTAGCTCGAAATTCTGTAGCCGTTTCCCATTTAATACTCTGCTTTTTTATTCTTGCTGCCAAAGTGAATAACTTCACATTTTCCCACATTATACTTTATCTACCAGATTTTTTGCCTACTCACCCAACCTATCTATAATCCACCTGCACCTTTCATATGTCCTCTTCACAACATACTTTCCTACCTATCTTTATGTCACCTGTAAGGTTAGCTACTACGCCTTCGCCCCCCCCCCCCCCCCCCCCCATCATCCACGTCATTGATATAAATTGTAAAAAGTCGATGCCCCGGCATCCTTTAATTGTTTCCAGTCTTGTAAATGTCACTTGGGTATAATTTTTTGACTTCTACTTGCAACTGGTCAAATCAGCAACTTGGACCTGAGTAATTACGTGAACCAGCTTTTGACAGAGAATTGAGTATGGATTGTAATCTCCCCTCCTAAAGGGATTTACACCTATTCTTAAGCATTTACAACCCAGAGACCAGACCTAGCTATTATTTTATCTCCAAAAACACCCATTTGCCTAGCCAGAATCTGTTTCCCTGAAGCAATATCTCAGAGTGATTAATCAATGACTCGCTTAGTTGTGGACACTGAGCGATGTTATAGCTTCAATCAGTGTTTGTGGAACCACTTCCTGATGCCATCACCGACTGGGTTCTGAGTGATTACATGCAGATTGGAAGTAAAGATTTAACTTTTTATTTTATAAAGTCACTCAATATTTTGATACAGGAACATTTGAAATGTTTTGAGCTGGCAACTTGTGTATTTGATTGCCTCGTTGTCCTTTAGAAAGTTTTCTTAGCAATGTGTTATGAGCCACGTGTTATAAGTGTTGTCTATTATTAAACTTGCATATTAAGGGCAGCATGGTGGCGTAGTGGTTAGCACTGCTGCTTCACGCCACTGAGGACCTGGGTCACTGACCGTGTGGAGTTCGCACATTCTCCCTGTGTCTCTGTGAATCTCACCCCCACAACCCAAAGATGTGCCTGTTAGGTGAATTGGCCACGCTAAATTGCTCCTTAATTGGGGAAAAAATTAATTGGGCACTTTAAAAAAAAAACCTGCATATTGGAGGTGCAAAATTGCCCATGTCCTATTAAATTTTATTCCTTGCTGTCAAGGGTAATTATCCATCTGAAAAATGCAACAACACATGTGACAAGCTCCACAGTAATGTGCATGGCTCCACCGGTGCTTATTGAGAAAGCCATTGGTCCATTTCATGCGCCCCCAATACTGTGTCCCACACAGTTTAGCTCATTCACACAACCAGACAATCCAAAACAGGCCAGGACATAAAGATTCCCATGGAGACTAAACTACTTGGAGGAGAGCATTCGAAAAACATTTACTTGGAGGAACCCTGAGTGATTTTTCATTGAAGGGATTTTGTGCATTTATTGCTCATCCCGAGTTGCCCTGAGAATGTGGTGGATCTGGTAGCAGTTTAATCGAGTGATTGGCTTGCTAGGCTATTTCATAGAACACTTGGGAGTCAACCACATGCAGGTCAGACTGGGTAAGGAGGACAGAGTTCCTTCCCTAAAGGACATTACTGAACCCATTGGTTCTTATTGCAATTCAGCAGTTTCACGGTCATTGTTACCGATCCGGACTTTTTAGTTCCAGATTTTTAAAAAATTGCATTCAAATTCACAAACCGTTGTGGTTGGATTTGACCTCACATCCCCTGGTTCAACTGTCCAGTACACAGTGTTCAGTAACATTCGCAACTAGGGTGGCCATTCATCCAGTTTTAGACTGGACAGGTCTATTTTCAGCTTCACTGCTTCCAGTCTGGCACTGGATGCCTTAATGTCGGATACTTTATTTTGAGGTTACTAACAATGCCCAGATCCACAGAGACTCGGTCCCAGACCGCATTGTTGGCCCCAATTGATGGGTTTGTGTAGATGGATGCCACCTGGTCACAGCCCCAGCCCTGTGCCCAACTGGCAAAGTAATGGACTCCCCAGCAAGGGCATTGTTCTGGGAGGCTTCCTGACTGGTTACTCTTTTCTGGGGGGGGGGGGGCTTCCTCACATGGGTCTCTTTTCTGGGGAGTTTGTGAGGGAGGGTCCCCCTATTTATGGGGACTGGCCAAAACTGGACGGCAGCTCGGCCCATCGGGGCCCGGAGAATCGGCGGGGGGTGGGGGGGAACACACGACGACACCGCTGTCAACGGCCCCCGACCGGTGTGGCAGGAATCCCGCTGCGGCCCGAAAAACGGCACTGGAGAATAGGGAAGCTGGCGTCAGGGCGGGATTTGCGCCTTCCCCCTGGGATTCTCCGACCCGGCGGGAGGGGTCGGAGAACCCCGGCCAATATTCCAGATGTTGTCTGACCAATGACCTGTACAATGAGGTAAAACCTCCCCACTTTTGTATTCAATTCCCCTCACAATAAATGATAACGTTCTATTAGCTGTCCTAATTACATGCTGCACCTGCATACTATTCATGCACTAGGGCACCCAAATGCCTCCACACCTCAGAGCTCAGCAATCTCTCACCATTTAGATAAGCTTCTTTTTTATTCTTCCTGCTAAAATGGACAATTTCACACTTCCCCACATTATACTCAACTTGCCAGATTGTTTCCCACTCGCCTTGCCTAGCTATATCCTTTTGCAGATTCCTTATGTCATCTTCACAATTTACTTTTCTACCTACCTTCGTGTCATCAGCCAATTTAGCAACCACCCCTTCAGTTCCTTCATCCAAGTCATTTATAGAAACTGTAAAGAGTTGAGGCCTCAGCACTGACCCCCATGTGGCACACCCCATCCTGCCAACCAGAAAAAGACCCATTGATGCCTGTTAGCTAGCCAATCTTCTATCCCGGCAACTATAAGCTTTTGTTTTCTGCTAAACGGAGACATCAGCCAACCAGGAAGGGGGGAAAAAAACCTCTGCTCTCCTTACTCTACTCATGAAGGATTACACGACCACTGTCGCTGCAGGTTATTCCAGCAGCTCAGTGCGTTTCTGAGCAGTCCCAGGAAGAAAAGGGTGTTTGTTCCAGTTTATTTAATATGCAACACTGTGGGATTTGGAAGGGGAGAAGACCAAGAGTATGAAGCTTCAGGAGTTGATTCCAGACAATGGTTTAGCGTGCAGCAAAAAGCAACTCGAGGTTAATCCACACAATACCTGCAATGCAGTGAACTTTCTGGAACCTTCACATTGTCCAGGCTCAGAGTCAGAACCGCACACTGCAGATTTGGGAAATTTACCATGCTTACTGACACAGGCTGTTGGCAATTAATACACTGAATTAACTCAATGACTGCCTGCAAGAGGGGGTGAAGGGCTTTATCCTGTACCCTGCTCAAGGGAGGGCCCCTCCCCTACGCTGCTCAAGGGAGGGCCCCTCCCCCTAGCATCCCCACCCCCAAAGGCGCTGATTCACGCCACAGGATAGGATTGGGAAACTCTGAGAGACATCGCTAAGGTTACAGAGAGTTCACCGGCCATCACAGGAGACCAGACTCCACCCTCAGCCGACACCCACATTTTCAGCAGGTGTCTGGGGAATGCAATAGGGTGAAACACCCTGGGAATGTTTCCTCTTCAGTTCAGAGGTCCTGAGACTGAAATTCCAACTGAGCTCAGAATTGACCTACCTGATGTGAGGTCTGTGTCTCCGAGCACCTGTATGTCTGTCTCTGTTTGCCTATATGTGGGTGTGTGTATTATGCCTGTTGGTGTGTGTGTACATATGTGTGGGTTCATATCTGTGTGTGTATATGCACCTGTGTGTCTGCATGTGTTGGTGTATCTGTGTGAGTGTGATTATGTGTACCTGTGTGTATGTCTGTGTAGGTGTCTGTGTGCATGTATGTCTCTGTGGGGGTGTTTGTGAGTTGATATCAGTGGGGGGGGGGGGGGGGGGGGGGGTCTGTAGGGTGTGTGTCGTGGGGCAGGGTTGTATGAGTGCATTGATTTTTAAAAAAATATTTTTATTCTCCTCCTTTTTCACATTTTCTCCCGAATTTACACCCACCAACAATAAACAATAATCATCAACAAATATGTCAATCTCCATAACAATAACAACGATCCCATCCTCCCACCAACCCTCAAATATCAGCCCACATGTTTACATAAACAAATGACAAAAAGGAATCAGGGATTACCCATAGTCACCATTCATACACACAGACCCCTTCCTGCCAACCCTCCTACCCATTCCCCACCAACTAATGTTCGTTGTTATCCAGTTCTTGAAAGTGCGTAATGAATAATGCCCATGACTTGTAGAACCCCTCCGTCCTTCCCCTCAGTTCAAACTTTACCTTCTCACGGGTCAAGTATTCCAACAGATCCCCCCGCCACGCCAGGGCACAGGGTGGAGAGGCTGCTCTCCATCCCAGCAGGATCGGCCTTCGGGCGATCAGCGAGGCGAAGGCTATGATATCTGCCTCCGCACCCGTTTCCAACCCTGGCTGGTCCGACTCCCCGAATATGGCCTCCTGGGGACCCGGGTCCAGTTTCATGTGCACCACCTTGGAAATTACCCTAAAAACCTCCTTCCAGTAATCCCCAAGCTTTGGACAGGACCAAAACATATGAACGTGATTAGCGCCCCCCCCCCCCACCCACCCACCCACCCCCCCGCAATGTTCACTCACATCTTCTACTCCTTCAAAGAATCGGCTCATCCTCGCCCTCGTGAGGTGTGCCCTGTACACCACTTTCAGCTGTATCAGCCCCAACCTCGCACATGAGGTGGAGGCATTCACTATCTGGAGCACCTCACACCAGACCCCCTCCTCTATAACCTCCCCCAACTCTTCCTCCCACTTTGCTTTGATCCCTTCCAGTGGTGCCTTATCCTCTTCCAAAATAGCTCCGTAGTATGAGTGCATTGATGCATGTGTGTGTATCTGTGGGGTATATCAGTGTATGTGTGTGTATATTTGTGGGGCATATCATTTTGTGTGTATATAATCTGTGGGGTATATTAGTGTTTGTATGTGTGTGTGTGTATATACCTGAGGAAGTATATAAGAGTGTGTGTGCATATAGTAATAATCTTTATGGTGGCACGCGGCACAGTGGTTAGCACTGCTGCCTACAGCGCTGAGGATCTGGTTCGAATCCCGGCCCTGGGTCACTGTTCGTGTGGAGTTTGCACATTCTCCCCGTGTCTGTGTGGGTTTCACCCCCACAACCCAAAGCTGTGCAAGGTAGGTGAATTGGCCACACTAAATTGCCCCGTAATTGGAAGAAAAAAAGATAATAATTGTAAATTAATTTTTAAAAACAAATCTTTATTAGTAGGCTTACATTAACACTGAAACAAAGGGCAGGATTCTCTCAGCCCGGGACTTGTGGGAGGAAATCGGAGCACCCAGAGGAAACCAATGCAAACACGGGGGGAACGGGTAGACTCTGCACAGACAGTGAGCCAAGCTGGAATCAAACCCGGGTCCCTGGTGCTGTGAATCAACAGTGCTAACCAATGTGCTACTTTGGGCTATATATCTGGGAGGCTTTCAATGTGTGCATGTACATCTGTGGGGGTATATCAGTATCTGTGTATATATATCTGAGGGGGTATATCAGTATGTGTGTGTATATATCTGTGGGATATATCAGTATGTGTGTGTATATATCTGTGGGATATATCAGTGTGTGTATATCTGTGTTTATACTATGGGGTATATCAATGTGGGGTAAATACTTGTTTAAATATCTGTGGGGGTATATCACTGTGTGTGTACATATCTGTGGGGTATATCTGTATGTGTGTGTATATATCTGAGGGAATATATCAGTATGTGTGTGAACATATCTGTGGGGTATATCAGTATGTGTGTATATATCTGAGGGGATATATCAGTATGTGTGTATATATCTGTGGGGTATATCAGTATGTGTGTGTATATATATGTGGGGGTATATCAGTATGTGTGTGTATATATCTGTGGGGGTATATCAGTATGTGTCTGTATATATCTGTGGGGGTATATCAGTATGTGTGTGTATATATCTGTGGGGGTATATCAGTATGTGTGTATATATCTGAGGGGGTATATCAGTATGTGTGTGTATATATCTGTGGGATATATCAGTATGTGTGTGCATATATCTGTGGGGGTATATCAGTATGTGTGTGTATATATCTGTGGGGGTATATCAGTATGTGTGTGTATATATATATGTGGGGGTATATCAGTATGTGTGTGTATATATCTGTGGGGTATATCAGTATGTGTGTGTATATGTATGTGGGGGTATATCAGTATGTGTGTGTATATATCTGTGGGGGTATATCAGTATGTGTGTGTATATATCTGTGGGGGTATATCAGTATGTGTGTGTATATATCGAGGGGGGTATATCAGTATGTGTGTGTATATATCTGTGGGGGTATATCAGTATGTGTGTGTATATATCTGTGGGGGTATATCAGTATGTGTGTGTATATATCTGTGGGGGTATATCAGTATGTGTCTGTATATATCTGTGGGGGTATATCAGTATGTGTGTATATATCTGAGGGGGTATATCAGTATGTGTGTGTATATATCTGTGGGATATATCAGTATGTGTGTGTATATATCTGTGGGGGTATATCAGTATGTGTGTGTCTATATCTGTGGGGGTATATCAGTATCTGTGTGTATATATCTGTGGGGGTATATCAGTATGTGTGTGTATATATCTGTGGGGGTATATCAGTATGTGTGTGTATATATATCGGTGGGGGTATATCAGTATGTTTGTGTATATATCTGTGGGGGTATATCAGTATGTGTGTGTATATATCTGTAGGATATATCAGTATGTGTGTGTATATATCTGTGGGGGTATATCAGTATGTGTGTGTGTATATATCTGTGGGATATATCAGTATGTGTGTGCGCATCTGTGGGATATATCAGTATGTGTATATCTGCGGGGTATGCAGTGTGTGTGTCTACAGCTGTGGGGTATATCTGTGTGTATATCTATGGGGTATATCAATGTGGGGTAAATATGTGTTTAAATATTTGTGGGGGTATATCAGTGTGTGTGTACATATCTGTGGGGTATATCAATGTGTGTGTGTATATCTGTGGGGCTTATTAGTTTGTGTGCATATAATTGTAGGGTACATCAGTGTGTATTTATATGTCTGTGGGGTATATCAGTGTGTTTATATATCAGTGGGGGTATATCAGTGTGTGTATATCTGTGGGGGTATATCAGTGTATTTGTGTGTGTGTGTGTGTGTGTACATGTGCGTGTATATTTGGGAGAGCTTAAACTAATTTGGCAGGGGAATGGGAACCGGATTTGTAGTCCAGCAACTAAGGAAGCCAATATTCAGGACGCCAAAGCATGTAGTGATGCAGTGGGGAAGGTAATACTGACAAAGGAGAGTACTTGCAGGCACGGAGATGGGTTGAAGTGTGTATACTTCAACGCAAGAAGCATCAGGAATAAGGTGGGTGAACTTAAGGCATGGATCGGTACTTGGGACTACGATGTAGTGGCCATCACGGAAACTTGGATAGAAGAGGGGCAGAAATGGTTGTTGGAGCTCCCTGGTTATAGATGTTTCAACAAGATTAGGGAGGATGGTAAAAGAGGTGGGGGGGGGGGGGGGGGGGGGGGGTGGCATTGTTAATTAGAGATAGTATAACAGCTGCTGAAAGGCAGTTCGAGGAAGATCTGCCTACTGAGGTAGTATGGGTTGAAGTCAGAAATAGGAAAGGAGCAGTCACCTTGTTGGCAGTTTTCTATAGGCCCCCAATAGCAGCAGAGATGTGGAGGAACAGATTGGGAAACAGATTTTGGAAAGGTGCAGAAATCACAGGGTAGTAGTCAAGGGTGACTTCAACTTCCCAAACATTGAGTGGAAACTCTTTAGATCAAATAGTTTGGATGGGGTGGTGTTTGTGCAGTGTGTCCAGGAAGCTTTTCTAACACAGTATGTAGATTGTCCGACCAGAGGGGAGGCCATATTGGATTTGGTATTTGGTAATGAACCAGGGCAAGTGTTAGATTTGTTAGTGGGGGAGCATTTTGGAGGTAGTGACCACAATTCTGCGACTTTCACTTTAGTAATGGAGAGGGATAGGTGCGTGCAACAGGGCAAGGTTTACAATTGGGGGACGGGTAAATACAATGCTGTCAGACAAGAATTCAAGTGCATAAGTTGGGAACATAGGCTGTCAGGGAAGGACACAAGTGAAATGTGGAACTTGTTCAAGGGACAGGTACTACGTGTCTTTGATATGTATGTCCCTGTCAGGCAGAGAAGAGATGGTCGAGTGAGGGAACCATGGTTGACAAGAGAGGTTGAATGTCTTGTTAAGGGGAAGAAGGAGACTTATGTAAGGCTGAGGAAACAAGGTTCAGACAGGGCGCTGGAGGGATACAAGATAGCCAGGAGGGAACTGAAGAAAGGGATTAGGAGAGCGAAGAGAGGGCATGAAAAATCTTTGGCGGGTAGGATCAAGGAAAACTCCAAGGCCGTTTACACATATGTGAGAAATATGAGAATGACTAGAGCGAGGGTAGGTCCGATCAAGGACAGTAGCACGAGATTGTGTATTGAGTCTGAAGAGATAGGAGGTCTTGAACGAGTACTTTTCTTCAGTATTTACAAACGAGAAGGGCCATATTGTTGGAAAGGACAGTGTGAAACAGACTGGTAAGCTCGAGGAGATACTTGTTAGGAAGGAAGATGTGTTGGGCATTTTGAAAAACTTGAGGATAGACAAGTCCCCCGGGCCTGACGGGATATATCCAAGGATTCTATGGGAAGCAAGAAATGAAATTGCAGAGCCGTTGGCAATGATCTTTTCGTCCTCACTGCCAACAGGGGTGGTACCAGGGGATTGGAGAGTGGCGAATGTCGTGCCCCTGTTCAAAAAAGGGAATAGGGATAACCCTGGGAATTACAGGCCAGTTAGTCTTACTTCGGTGGTAGGCAAAGTAATGGAAAGGGTACTGAGGGATAGGATTTCTGAGCATCTGGAAAGGCATTGCTTGATTAGGGATAGTCAGCACGGATTTGTGAGGGGTAGGTCTTGCCTTACAAGTCTTATTGAATTCTTTGAGGAGGTGACCAAGCATGTGGATGAAGGTAAAGCAGTGGATGTAGTGTACATGGATTTTAGTAAGGCATTTGATGAGGTTCCCCATGGTAGGCTTATGAAGAAAGTAAGGAGGCATGGGATAGTGGGGAATTTGGCCAGTTGGATAACGAACTGGCTAACCAATAGAAGTCAGAGAGCGGTGGTGGATGGCAAATATTCAGCCTGGAGCCCAGTTACCAGTGGCGTACCGCAGGGATCAGTTCTGGGTCCTCTGCTGTTTGTGATTTTCATTAATGACTTGGATGAGGGTGTTGAAGGGTGGGTCAGTAAATTTGCAGATGATACGAAGATTGGTGGAGTTGTGGATAATGAGGGCTGTTGTTGGCTGCAAAGAGACATTGATAGGATGCAGAGCTGGGCTGAGAAGTGGCAGATGGAGTTTAACCCTGACAAGTGTGAGGTTGTCCATTTTCGAAGGACAAATATGAATGTGGAATACAGGGTTAACGGTAGGGTTCTTGGCAATGTGGAGGAGCAGAGAGATCTTTGGGTCTATGTTCATAGATCTTTGAAAGTTGCCACTCAAGTGGATAGAGCTGTGAAGAAGGCCTATGGTGTGCTCGCGTTCATTAGCAGAGGGATTGAATTTAAGAGCCGTGACGTGATGATGCAGCTGTGCAAAACCTTGGTACGGCCACATTTGGAGTACTGTGTGCAGTTCTGGTCACCTCATTTTAGGAAGGATGTGGAAGCTTTGGAAAAGGTGCAAAGGAGATTTACGAGGATGTTGCCTGGAATGGAGAGTAGGTCTTACGAGGAAAGGTTGAGGGTGCTAGGCCTTTTCTCATTAGAACGGAGAAGGATGCGGGGCGACTTGATGGAGGTTTATAAGATGATCAGTGGAATAGATAGAGTAGACAGTCAGATACTTTTTCCCCGGGTGGAACAAACCATTACAAGGGGACATAAATTTAAGGTGAATGGTGGAAGATACAGGGGGGATGTCAGAGATAGGTTCTTTACCCAGAGAGTAGTGGGGGCATGGGATGCACTGCCTGTGGAAGTAGTTGAGTCAGAAACATTAGGGACCTTCAAGCGGCTATTGGATAGGTACATGGATTATGATAGAATAATGGAGTGTAGATTCATTTGTTCTTCAGGACAGCACAGTAGCATTGTGGATTGCACAATTGTTTCACAGCTCCAGGGTCCCAGGTTCGATTCCGGCTTGGGTCACTGTCTGTGCGGACTCTGTACATCCTCCCCATGTGTGCGTGGGTTTCCTCCGGGTGCTCCGGTTTCCTCCCACAGTCCAAAAATGTGCAGGTTAGGTGGATTGGCCATGCTAAATTGCCCTTAGTGTCCAAAATTGCCCTTAGTGTTGGGTGGGGTTAATGGGTTATGGGGATAGGGTGGATGTGTTGACCTCGAGTATGGTGCTCTTTCCAAGAGCCGGTGCAGACTCGATGGGCCGAATGGCCTCCATCTACACTGTAAATTCTATGATAATCTATGGTTAATCTAGGACAAGGGTTCGGCACAACATCGTGGGCCGAAGGGCCTGTTCTGTGCTGTATTTTTCTATGTTCTATATCTGTAGATGTACATCAGTGTGTGTCTGTATCCGTAAGGGTGGGGGGGGGGGGGGGGGGGGGTTGTGTGTGTGTGTGCATGTGTGTGTATATCTGTAGGGGTATATCAGTGTGTGTCTGTATTGTGGGGGGGGGGGGGGGTTTGTGTGTGTGTGTGTATATATGTGTATATATCTGTAGGGGTATATCAGTGTGTGTCTGTATTGTGGGGGGAAGGGTTTGTGTGTGTGTGTATATATGTGTGTATATCTGTAGGGGTATATCAGTGTGTGTCTGTATTGTGGGGGAGGGGGGGGTTTGTGTGTGTGTATATATGTGTGTATATCTGTAGGGGTATATCAGTGTGTGTCTGTATTGTGGGGGAGGGGGGGGGGGTTTGTGTGTGTGTATATATGTGTGTATATCTGTAGGGGTATATCAGTGTGTGTCTGTATTGTGGGGGAGGGGGGGGGGGTTTGTGTGTGTGTATATATGTGTGTATATCTGTAGGGGTATATCAGTGTGTGTCTGTATTGTGGGGGGAAGGGTTTGTGTGTGTGTGTATATATATGTGTGTATATCTTTAGGGGTATATCAGTGTATGTCTGTATCCGTGGAGGTGGGTTTGTGTGTATACCCGCATATGTAGCGAGGGGGGTTGTATCACATGTGTGTTTATCTGTGTGTGTGTGTCTTTGTGCAGGCTTGTGCATGTTTGTTTGAACATTTCACAACTTTGGGATATCTCAAAGTGCTTTACAGCCAATCTCATAATTTCGAAGTGTTGGCACTGCCATGGAAAATGCAGCCGTCAACACGCACACAGCAAGATCCCACAAACAGCAATTTGATAGTGACCAGATAATTTGTTTTAATAACACTGTGGAGCAATAAATATTGGCCAGGACATCAAGAAAAAGTACCCTGCACTTCTTTGAATCCTGTTGTGCCTTGGGATCCTATACATCCACCTGACAGGACAAATAGGGCCGAGTTTTAATTTCTCATTTGAAAGACACCCACCCAGTACTGCACTGGTAGTGCCAGCCTGGAGCGGGACTTGAACCCACAACCTTCCGACTCTGACCCTCTGACGTGCAGCTGACAGGACATGGGGAAAAATAGGATTCAATGGAAAATAGAAGCAACTGCAGGTTCCCAAGCAGCATTGAGGTTAGTGCCTGTACTCACATTCATTGAGGGACACGGGAGACCCAGCTCTCGACTTTCTGAACTCCTCTCCTTGGCTGTACAAAGACAGGTTTGGGTGGCTGGAGCCTCGGCCAAAGGTAGGTTGCTGGTTACTGCCCAAACCTGTCGTCACCTGGGACATTCTCTCTTTAGTTTTCAGCGCGTGAGCTCGTTCCTGGCGCAGACGCTCCTCGTCTTTCAGCAGAGCGACGAGTTGTTTGGCCCTTTCTCTCACATTGATGCCTTGGTCTTTGCCATCCCGGTCGATGTACTGGAAATCCTTCAGGGTCTGCACTGTGTAGATGTTCTCCTTGCACTGTTGAGACACTTTCTCTGAACCAGTTTTGATGAGATAATCCAGCAGGGTCAATGCTTTATAAACATGTCTCCAGTTCTTCCCGTGGTCGTTCAAACGCTTCCAAACCATGCCCATGATTTCGGAAAATGCCACCACGTTAAAAGTCAGGTCAGCAATGTTGGACATGAGAGAGCTGGGTGGGCCCCATGGGTCATTGGATGTGGCTTCTCGAACCTTCACCTCCGCATCTGAGTAGTTGTGGACAATATTCTTCATTTGCCTCCGTATAGCTGAGGTGGCCATCCTCTGGTGTCCAGTGAATCGCGACTGCAGACAAATCAACTCGATCCGGGGAGTTTGTATTACTGTAATCCAAGAGGACAGGCCGTCACTATCCCATCAGGGTTTGTCCCCAAACACCAGCAAGAATTAGGGAGCCTCAGCTGTGAGCAGAAGAACGAGAGGAGTCATCATCTTACAAATCCAGAAACTCACACGGCTCATCTTAGCAACTTTCTCCCAGAGGACAGCCTCAAACCGGGGGTTCAGGTGAGACTCCCCATGAATTCCTGAGCTGGGGGGGGGGGGGGGGGGGGGGGTCACAATCCAAACTCGAAAGCTGTGCCTCTCGCTTGGAAAACAGCTTTGTAAAATTTAGCTCAAATTCCATTTGATTTGTAAAATTCATTTCGAGATAGTCAGCATTCTGGATTGAGATCTCACATGTACCCAAACCCATCCCCCAACCCTCCCCCCTCCTCACTCGCCCCACCTCCTCAGTTCACCCTCCCCCCATACTTTTTTTAAATAAATTTAGATTACCCAATTATTTTTTCCAATTAAGGGGCAATTTAGCATGGCTAATCCACCTACTCTGCACATTTTTGGGTTGTTGGGGGCGAAACCCACGCAGACACGGGGAGAATGTGCAAACTCCACACGGACAGTGACCCAGAGCCGGGATCGAACCTGGGACCTCAGCGCCGTGAGGCGGTTGTGCTAACCACTAGGCCACCGTGCTACCATTCCCCCCATACTTTACCCACCGGCTTCACCCCCTCATCCTCAGTCACACACAGAAACATGCTCACAGATGCACCATTCTATACGCCCTCAAACGCACAACGTCACACACCACAAAACACCCCCACACTGACTCGAGGTGACTGGGCAGCATGAAGTAATTTCCCCCTGACCCACCTGGCCCAGGACAGCCCTGGGATTGGCACTGTCACCCTCCCAGCAATGGGGACAACTCTCGCCAGTTAAAGAATCAATCACCGAATGAAATGCAAACTTCGGCTGCTTTTGCAATGGAGAAAGTGACTTTGTCCAAGTCCAGGCACGAACCAATCACTTCTTGCTCGCCTCGGCTCGATTTGCACATTGGACTGCCTGCATCATGGAGCTGCACGAGAAAGGAGATCCCCAAAAGAGAGACTCACAGGCCCACTCTGACTGACAAGAGCAGAGCAAAAGAGAAAGTTAGTAATCAGACAGCAAAGCCCAGTGCACCCCAGCTCCCAAAAGTAGAAGCAAGATGTGAAGTTTGTCCATTAAAAGCTCTCTTGTTTAAGATCATTGCCCAGAGAGATCAGCGGTGCTAATTTCAAAAAGGTTCAGATATTTTACAGCAAACATAGTTAAGGAGGGACTCACCGGTCGCTGGGCAAACTACTCCAGTAATCAACTCACAAACAAAGTGAGCAGAATTTGCAAAAACAGCAACTCTGAGGTCAAAGAGAAGAGGAGGCGGGCTGGAGGGAGAGCAAACTGGATCAATCTATTGTCCGGAAATGCATTCGGCATATGAGACAGTCATTAAATGTAAACCCAGCACAGCATTCTCCCACAGGAGTACAGGAGGGGATATACCAAGCTTTGCACAGAGAGAGAGAGAGAGACAGGGAAACTGAGTGAGAGAGAGAGTGACTGTCAGAGAGCAACAGGGAGAAAAACATTGAACAACAGATAGGGATGAGAGGGGGAAAGGAGTGGGAGGAGAGAGAGAGGCAGACGGGGGAGAGATATGGAGAGAGACATAAAGAAAGAGTAGAGAGAGAGATACACACACCCACAAATAGACGAGGAGGGAGGATATCGATGCTCCCTTAGCCAACACTGTGTGAAACCCACTTGGGAGTGTTTGGCAGTAAATGACAACCCGGTCACTCTGGGAGGTTTCTAATCATCAACTCCCATAATCAAGGGCAGGAAAAGAGGTCACACCTCAGAGGAGGGCACAAATCATCAACACCAACTGTGTTGGCTGATTGACTGTGTGTAGGGGGGGGGCTGATCGACTGTGTGTGGGGGGGGGAGCTGATCGACTGTGTGTGGGGGGGAGCTGATCGACTGTGTGTGGGGGGGGCTGATTGACTGTGTGGGAAGGATCTGATTGACTGTGTGAGGGGGGAGCAGATCGACTGTGTGAGAGAGGTGATCGACCGTGTGTGGGAGGGAGCTGATTGTGTGTGGGGGGCTGATTGTGTGTGTGGGGGGGCTGATTGGCTGTGTGTGGGTGGGGCTGATTGACTGTGTGTGGGTGGGGCTGATTGACTGTGTGTGGGTGGGGCTGATTGACTGTGTGTGGGGGGGCTGATTGACTGTGTGGGGGTGGGGCTGATTGGTTGTGTATGGGAGAGCTGATTGGCTGTGTGGGAGGGGCTGATTGACTGTGTGGGGGGAAGCTGATTGACTGTGTGTGGGGGGAGCTGATTGACTGTGTGTGGGGGGCTGATTGGCTGTGTGTGGGGGGGCTGATTGGCTGTGTGTGGGGGGGGCTGATTGACTGTATGTGGGGGGGCTGATTGGCTGTGTGTGGGGGGGCTGATTGGCTGTGTGTGGGGGGGGCTTATTGACTGTGTATGGGGGGAGCTGATTGACTGTGTGTGGGGGGGGGCTGATCGACTGTGTGTGGGGGGGGAGCTGATCGACTGTGTGTGGGGGGAGCTGATCGACTGTGTGAGGGAGGTGATCGACCGTGTGTGGGAGGGAGCTGCTTGACTGTGTGTGGGGGGGGGGGGGGGACTGATTGTGGGGGGGCTGATTGACTGTGTGTGGGTGGGGCTGATTGACTGTGTGAGGGAGGTGATCGACCGTGTGTGGGAGGGAGCTGCTTGACTGTGTGTGTGGGGGGGGGGCTGATTGTGGGGGGGCTGATTGACTGTGTGTGGGTGGGGCTGATTGACTGTGTGTGGGTGGGGCTGATTGACTGTGTGTGGGTGGGGCTGATTGACTGTGTGTGGGTGGGGCTGATTGACTGTAAGTGGGTGGGGCTGATTGGTTGTGTATGGGAGAGCTGATTGGCTGTGTGGGAGGGGCTGATTGACTGTGTGTGGGGAAGCTGATTGACTGTGTGTGGGGGGAGCTGATTGGCTGTGTGGGGGGCTGATTGGCTGTGTGTGGGGGGGCTGATTGGCTGTGTGTGGGGGGGCTGATTGACTGTATGTGGGGGGGGCTGATTGGCTGTGTGTGGGGGGCTGACTGGCTGTGTGTGGGGGGGGCTTATTGACTGTGTATGGGGGGAGCTGATTGACTGTGTATGGGGGGAGCTGATTGACTGTGTGGGGGGGGGCTGATTGGCTGTGTGTGGATGGAGCTGATTGACTGTGTGGGTGGGGCTGATTATGTGTAGGGGGAGCTGATTGTGTGTGGGGGGGCTGATTGACTGTGTGTGGGTGGGAACTGACTGACTGTGTGTCGGGGGGCTGATTGACTGTATGTGGGGGGAGCTGATCGACTGTGTGGGGAAAGAGCTGATCAACTGTGTGTGGGGGGGGGCTGATTGACTGTGTGGGAAGGATCTGATTGACTGTGTGAGGGGGGAGCAGATCGACTGTGTGAGGGAGGTGATCGACCGTGTGTGGGGGGGGGCTGATTGACTGTGTATGGGGGGAGCTGATTGACTGTGTGTGGATGGAGCTGATTGATTGTGTGTGGGGGGGCTGATTGACTGTGTGTGGGGGGGCTGATTGACTGAGTGTGGGTGGGGCTGATTGGCTGTGTATGGGGGAGCTGATTGGCTGTGTGGGAGGGGCTGATTGACTGTGGGGGGAATCTGATTGACTGTGTGTGGGGGGAAGCTTATTGGCTGTGTGTGGGGGGAGCTGATTGACTGTGTGTGGGGGGGCTGATTGGCTGTGTGTGGGGGGGCTGATTGGCTGTGTGTGGGGGGGCTGATTGTGTGTGGGGGGGATGATTGACTGTGTGTGGGGGGGGAGCTGATTGTGTGTGGGGGCAGCTGATTGACTGTGTGTGGGGGGCTGATTGGCTGTGTGGGGGGGGCTGATTGGCTGTGTGGGGGGGGCTGATTGGCTGTGGGTGGGGGGAGCTGATTGACTGTGTATGGGGGGAAGCTGATTGACTGTGTGGGGGGGGGCTGATTGGCTGTGTGTGGATGGAGCTGATTGACTGTGTGGGTGGGGCTGATTATGTGTAGGGGGAGCTGATTGTGTGTGGGGGGGGCTGATTGACTGTGTGTGGGAGGGAGCTGACTGACTGTGTGTCGGGGGGCTGATTGACTGTATGTGGGGGGAGCTGATCGACTGTGTGGGGAAGGAGCTGATCGACTGTGTGGGAGGGAGCTGATCGACTGTGTGGGGGGGGGGGGGTGCTGATTGTGTGTGGGGGGAGCTGATTGATTGTGTGTGGGGGGGCTGATTGGCTGTGTGTGGGGGGGCTGATTATGTGTGGGGGGGGGCTGATTGACTGTGTGTGGGGGGGCTGATTGGCTGTGTGTGGGGGGGCAGCTGATTGACTGTGTGTGGGGGGCTAATTGACTGTGTGGGAAGGATCTGATTGACTGTGTGAGGGGGGAGCTGATTGACTGTGTGAGGGAGGTGACCGACCGTGTGTGGGAGGGAGCTGCTTGACTGTGTGTGTGTGTGGGGGGGGGGGGGGGGGGGGCTGATTGTGGGGGGGCTTATTGACTGTGTGTGGGTGGGGCTGATTGACTGTGTGTGGGGGGGCTGATTGGCTGTGTATGGGGGAGCTGATTGGCTGTGTGGGAGGGGCTGATTGACTGTGGGGGGGAAGCTGATTGACTGTGTGGGGGGAAGCTTATTGGCTGTGTGTGGGGGGAGCTGATTGACTGTGTGTGGGGGGAGCTGATTGACTGTGTGTGGGGGGGCTGATTGGCTGTGTGTGGGGGGGCTGATTGGCTGTGTGGGGGGGGGCTGATTGACTGTGTGTGGGGGGAGCTGATTGTGTGGGGGGGGAGCTGATTGACTGTGTGGGGGGGGGCTGATTGGCTGTGGGTGGGGGGAGCTGATTGACTGTGTATGGGGGGAGCTGATTGACTGTGTGGGGAAGGAGCTGATCGACTGTGTGGGAGGGAGCTGATCGACTTTGTGTGGGGGTGGGGCTGATTGTGTGTGGGGGGAGCTGATTGATTGTTTGTGGGGGGGGCTGATTGGCTGTGTATGGGGGAGCTGATTGGCTGTGTGGGAGGGGCTGATTGACTGTGGGGGCGAAGCTGATTGACTGTGTGTGGGGAAGCTTATTGGCTGTGTGTGGGGGGAGCTGACTGACTGTGTGTGGGGGGGGCTGATTGGCTGTGTGTGGGGGGGCTGATTGGCTGTGTGTGGGGGGGGCTGATTGTGTGTGGGGGGGGTGATTGACTGTGTGTGGGGGGAGCTGATTGTGTGTGGGGGGAGCTGATTGACTGTGTATGGGGGGCTGATTGGCTGTGTGTGGGGGGAGCTGATTGACTGTGTGGGGGGGGGGGCTGATTGACTGTGGGTGGGGGGAGCTGATTGACTGTGTATGGGGGGCTGATTGGCTGTGTGTGGGGGGAGCTGATTGACTGTGTGGGGGGGGGGCTGATTGGCTGTGGGTGGGGGGAGCTGATTGACTGTGTATGGGGGGAGCTGATTGACTGTGGGGGGGGGGCTGATTGGCTGTGTGTGGATGGAGCTGATTGACTGTGTGGGTGGGGCTGATTATGTGTAGGGGGAGCTGATTGTGTGTGGGGGGGGCTGATTGATTGTTTGTGGGGGGGCTGATTGGCTGTGTGTGGGGGGGGCTGATTATGTGTGGGGGGGGGCTGATTGACTGTGTGTGGGGGGGCTGATTGACTGTGTGTGGGGGGGAGCTGATTGTGCGGGGGGGGCTGATTGACTATGTGGAGGGGACTGTTGAATGTGTGTTGGAGGGAGCTGATCAACTGTGTGGGGAGGGAGCTAATTGGCTGTATGTGCGGGGGGAGCTGATTGACTGTGTGGGGGGGGGGAGCTAATTGGCTGTATGCGCGGGGGGGAACTTATTGACTGTGTGTCGGGGGGAAGCCGATTGACTGTGTGTGGGGGGGCAGCTGATTGACTGTGTGTGGGGGGCTGATAGACTGTGTGTGGGGGGCTGATTGACTGTGTGTGGGGAGAGCTGATTGACTCTGTGTGTGGGGGGGCTGATTGACTGTGTGTGTGGGGGGGCTGATTGACTGTGTGTGTGGGGGGGCTGATTGACTGTGTGTGTGGGGGGGCAGATTGACTGTGTGTGGGGGGGGCTGATTGACTGTGTGTGGGGGGGCTGATTGACTGTGTGTGTGGGGGGGCTGATTGACTGTGTGTGTGGGGGGGCTGATTGACTGTGTGTGGGGGGTGATTGACTGTATGTGTGAGGGGGGCTGATTGACTGAGTGGGGGGAGCTGATTGTGTGTGGGAGGGGCTGATTGACTGTACGAGGGGGGGCTGATTGACTGTGTGTGGGGGGGAGCTGATTGACTGTACGAGGGGGGGCTGATTGACTGTGCGTGGGGGGAGCTGTTTGTGTGTGGGGGGCTGATTGACTGTGTGTGGGGGGGCTGATTGACTGTGTGTGTGGGGGAGCTGATTGACTGAGTGGGGGGAGCTGATTGTGTGTGGGAGGGAGCTGATTGACTGTACGAGGGGGGGCTGATTGACTGTGCGTGGGGGGGGTGCGGATTGTGTTTGGGGGGCTGATTGACTGTGTGTGTGGGGGGCTGATTGACTGTGTGTGGGGGAGCTGATTGTGTGTGGGGGGAGCTGATTGACTGTGTGTGGAGGGGAGCTGATTGGCTGTGTGCATGGGGGAGCTGATTGACTGTGTGTGGGGGGGGGGGCTGATTGACTGTGTGTGGGGGTGGGGGGGAAGCTGATTGACTGTGTGTGGGTGGGGCTGATTGACTGTGTGGGGAGGTTGCTGACTGACTGTGTGGGGGGGGCTGATTGACTGTGTGGGGGGGGGGCTGATTGACTGTGTGTGGGGAGGTTGCTGATTGACTGTGTGGTGAGGCTGATTGACTGTGGGTGGGGGGCTGATTGACTGTGTGTGGGGGGGGCGCTGATTTACTGTGTGTGGGGGGGCTGATTGGCTGTGTGTGGGGGGGCTGATTGGCTGTGTGTGTGGGGGGAGCTGATTGACTGTGTGTGGGGGGGCTGATTGGCTGTGTGTGGGGGGGCTGATTGGCTGTGTGTGGGGGGGCTGATTGTGTGTGGGGGGGGCTGATTGACTGTGTGTGGGGGGGAGCTGATTGTGTGTGGGGGGAGCTGATTGACTGTGTGTGGGGGGACTGATTGGCTGTGTGTGGGGGGGGCTGATTGTGTGTGGGGGGCTGATTGACTGTGTGTGGGGGGAGAGCTGATTGACTGTGTGTGGGGGGCTGATTGACTGTGTGTGGGGGGGAGCTGATTGACTGTGTGGGGGGGGAAGCTGGTTGTGTGTGTGGGGGGAGAGCAGATTGACTGTGTGTGGGGGGCTGATTGACAGCGTGTGGGGGGAGAGCTGATCGACTGTGTGGGGGGGGAGCTAATTGGCTGTATGTGCGGGGGGAGCTGATTGACTGTGTGGGAGGGAGCTGATTGACAGCGTGTGGGGGGGGCTGATTGTGTGTGGGAGGGAGTTGATTGGCTGTGTGTGGGGAGGGAGCTGATTGGCTGTGTGGGGGGGCTGATTGACTGTGTGAGGGAGGGAGCTGATTGTGTGTGGGGGGCTGATTGTGTGTGTGGGGGGGCTGATTGGCTGTGTGTGGGGGGGAGCTGTTTGTGTGTGGGGGGCTGATTGTGTGTGTGGAGGGCTGATTGACTGTGTGTGGGGGGGGAGCTGATTGACTGTGTGTGTGGGGGGGGGC
This sequence comes from Scyliorhinus canicula, assembly GCF_902713615.1. NCBI lineage: Eukaryota > Metazoa > Chordata > Chondrichthyes > Carcharhiniformes > Scyliorhinidae > Scyliorhinus > Scyliorhinus canicula. The sequence continues at coordinate 42,153,556 of NC_052163.1, forward strand.
TGATTGACTGTGTGTGGGGTGAGCTGATTGTGTGTGGGGGGCTGATTGACTGTGTGTGTGGGGGAGCTGATTGTGTGTGGGAGGGAGCTGATTGACTGTGTGGGGGGGGCTGATAGACTGTGTGAGGGGGGGCTGATTGACTGTGCGTGGGGGGTGTGCGGATTGTGTTTGGGGGGCTGATTGACTGTGTGTGTGGGGGAGCTGATTGTGTGTGGGGGGAGCTGATTGACTGTGTGTGGAGGGGAGCTGATTGGCTGTGTGCATGGGGGAGCTGATTGACTGTGTGTGTGGGGGGGGGGGCTGATTGACTGTGTGTGGGGGTGGGGGGGAAGCTGATTGACTGTGTGGGGGGGAGCTGATTGACTGTGTGTGGGTGGGGCTGATTGACTGTGTGTGGGGAGGTTGCTGACTGACTGTGTGGGGGGGGCTGATTGACTGTGTGTGGGGAGGTTGCTGATTGACTGTGTGGGGGGGGCTGATTGACTGTGTGTGGGGGGGCTGATTGACTGTGGGTGGGGGGGCTGATTGACTGTGTGTGGGGGGGGCGCTGATTTACTGTGTGTGGGGGGGCTGATTGGCTGTGTGTGGGGGGACTGATTGGCTGTGTGTGTGGGGGGAGCTGATTGACTGTGTGTGGGGGGGCTGATTGGCTGTGTGTGGGGGGGCTGATTGGCTGTGTGTGGGGGGGGCTGATTGTGTGTGGGGGGGCTGACTGACTTTGTGTGGGGGGGAGCTGATTGTGTGTGGGGGGAGCTGATTGACTGTGTGTGGGGGGACTGATTGGCTGTGTGTGGGGGGGATTTGATTGTGCGGGGGGGGGCTGATTGACTATGTGGAGGAGACTGTTGAATGTGTGTGGGAGGGAGCTGATTGACTGCGTGTGGGGGAGAGCTGATTGACTGTGTGTGGGGGGCTGATTGACTGTGTGTGGGGGGAGAGCTGATTGACTGTGTGTGGGGGGCTGATTGACTGTGTGTGGGGGGGAGCTGATTGACTGTGTGGGGGGGAAGCTGGTTGTGTGTGTGGGGGGAGAGATGATTGACTGTGTGGGGGGGCTGATTGACTGTGTGTGTGGGGGGGCAGATTGACTGTGTGTGGGGGGGGGCTGATTGGCTGTATGTGCGGGGGGAGCTGATTGACTGTATGTCGGGGGGGAAGCCGATTGACTGTGTGGGAGGGAGCTGATTGACAGCGTGTGGGGGGAAGCTGATTGACTGTGTAGGAGGGAGCTGATTGACTGTGTGTGGGGGGGGGCTGATTGTGTGTGGGAGGGAGTTGATTGGCTGTGTGTGGGGGGAGCTGATTGACTGTGTGTGTGGGGGGGGGCTGATTGACTGTGTGTGGGGTGAGCTGATTGTGTGTGGGGGGCTGATTGACTGTGTGTGTGGGGGAGCTGATTGTGTGTGGGAGGGAGCTGATTGACTGTGTGGGGGGGGCTGATAGACTGTGTGAGGGGGGGCTGATTGACTGTGTGTGTGGGGGAGCTGATTGTGTGTGGGGGAGCTGATTGTGTGTGGGAGGGAGCTAATTGTGTGTGAGAGGGAGCTGATTGGCTGTGTGTGGAGGGGCTGATAGACTGTGTGAGGGGGGCTGATTGACTGTGTGTGGGGGGGGGAGCTGAATGTGTGTGGGGGGCTGATTGGCTGTGTGTGGGGGGAGCTGATTGTGTGTGGGGGGCTGATTGACTGTGTGTGGGGGGGAGCTGATTGTGTGTGGGGGGCTGATTGACTGTGTACGAGGGGGGGCTGATTGTGTGTGGGGGGGAGCTGATTGTGTGTGTGGGGCTGATTGACTGTGTACGAGGGGGGGCTGATTGATGTGTGTGGGGGAAGCTGATTGTGTTTGGGGGGCTGATTGACTGTGTGTGTGGGGGGTCTGATTGTGTTTGGGGGGAGCTGATTGTGTGTGGGAGGGGCTGATTGACTATGTGTTGGAAGGGAGCTGAATGACTGTGTGTGGGGGGAGCTGATTGTGTGTGGGGGGTGGGGGCTGATTGACTATGTGTTGGATGGGAGCTGATTGACTGTGTGGGGGGGGGGGAGCTGATTGACTATGTGTTGGATGGGAGCTGATTGACTGTGTGTGGGGGGGGAGCTGATTGACTATGTGTTGAATGGGAGCTGATTGACTGTGTGTGGGGGGGGAGCTGATTGACTATGTGTTGAATGGGAGCTGATTGACTGTGTGTGGGGGGGAGCTGATTGACTATGTGTTGGATGGGTGCTGATTGACTGTGTGTGACTGGGAGCTGGTAGAGTGTTCCAGGGTGCAGTGGCAGAGAATAGAAAGTCCTTGTTAAAATCGATTTGCTGAGTTAGTTATTCCAGTGCCCTCTGTGTACTTTGCTGATGCAATCTGAGTATTTTCCTGAGCTGATGAATAATTAAGCACTTACTGAAACCATTGGTTTTTCTGCTCCTGATTTATTACGTTGCCTATGATTATGAAACTGGTTCAGAGAAAAAGGTGAAATTCACCTCAAATTCTTGGCCCTGACCCCACAATCTGTATTCCCCACAGCTCAGCTTTTCTCAGGGACAATCTAACGACTGATTCTCCTGCCCCCATCTGACACACAGCCTGCTTCTCTTCACACACTCCTCACTGCCACAATCACAATCAGCAGCAAAACCTCCGGCTCATTTCTCCCTCCCTCACTAATGGATCCAGTGGCCAAGGCTGACAGCCTCCACTAGAGTCAGATCAGCAGGCAGTGCACAAACCCGGAATCAATCTCAGAACGACAGCAAGTTATTGTATTTCAATAGCACCTTTCACCACTCCAGGATCTCCCAAACACTTCACAGTCAACGTACTACATTTCAACGCTAAGTACGGTAGTAAGGCATGAGTCATGGCACCATTAACACCAACATGTCAACAACCAGATAATATTTTTGGTTTACTTTCAAATACTATTTTTTATGCCCACGTAATAGGGCAAACAGCATTGGATAGAAATCTCATACAAATAACAGCACCTCTGACAATGAAGAGCTCCCTCAGTACTAACTCTCCAACAGTGCGGGCAGCACTGTGGCCTAGTGGTTTGCACAGCTGCCTCACGGCGCTGAGGTCCCAGGTTCGATCCCGATTCTGGGTCACTGTCCGTGTGGAGTTTGCACATTCTCCCCGTGTCTGCGTGGGTTTTGCCCCCACAACCCAAAAATGTGCAGAGTAGGTGGATTGGCCACGCTAAATTGCCCCTGAATTGGGAAAAAAAATAATTGGGTCATCAAAATGTTTTTTTAAAAACTCTCCCAACAGTGCAGCTCTCCCTCAATACTAACCTGCCAACTGTACAGCACTCCCTCAGTGCTGATCCTCCAGTAGTGCAGCACTCCCTCAGTGCTGATCCTCCAATAGTGCAGCACTCCCTCAGTGCTGATCCTCCAATAGTGCAGCACTCCCTCAGTGCTGATCCTCCAATAGTGCAGCTCTCCCTCAATACTAACCTGCCAACTGTACAGCACTCCCTCAGTGCTGATCCTCCAGTAGTGCAGCACTCCCTCAGTGCTGATCCTCCAGTAGTGCAGCACTCCCTCAGTGCTGATCCTCCAATAGTGCAGCACTCCCTCACTACTAACTCTCCAAAAGTGTAGCTCTCCCTCAGTGCTAACCGTCCAAAAATGCAGTGGTCCCTCAGTACTAACCCTCCAACAGTGCAGCGCTTGCTTGGTATTAACCCTCCGACAGTGGAGTACACCCTCAGTATTACGAACATCGAATTAGGAGCATACGTAGGCCATTTAGCCCTTCAAGCCTGGTCTACCCTTTAAAAAGATCACGGCTGATCTATTTGTGTTTCGAATTCCACATTCCCATCCACCCACATAACCTCTGATTCCCTTGTCTAACCAGAATTTATCTACCTCCGAATTAAAAATATTCAATGACCCCGCCTTCAGAGGCAGAGTTCCAATATCACACAATCCTCAAAGAAAGAAATTCTTCTCATCTCTGTCCTAAAAGCAACTCCTAATTTTAAACCAGTTACCCCCTACAAGCACGATCCTCCAGCCAGGCTGTGTCAGGTTGGCACTGCCAAGGTGCCAGGTTTGCATATTTTGTGCGCACGTAATTGGGTTGGGCTGCCCGGCGTGGTCGTTGGTGGTGGTGGGGGGAGGGGGGGGGGGGGGGGGAATGCAGGTTGGGGTGGAGAGATCAGGGATTCTTTTCGGGGCCTCGGAGAAAACTACTTATCTTTGTGTCATCTGCAAATTCAGCTGCCATGCCTTTGCTCACTTCATCTAAGTCACTGATATAAATTGTAAAGAGCTGAGGCCCCACTACAGACCTCTTTGGCAATCCACTCTCATCACATCCTGCCAATCAGAAAAAGACCCATTGATACATAATCACTGTATTCTGTTCGCCGGCCAATCTTCTATCCCTCAATAACCGTTGATGTGGCACCTTGTCAATATGGGCAGCACGGTAGCATATCGGTTAGCACTGTTGCTTCACAGTCAGTGTCCCAGTTTCGATTCCCGCTCGGGCCACTGTCTGTGCGGTGTCTGTCCGAGTTTCCTCCAGTTTCCTCCCACAAATCCCGAAAGATTTGCTGTTAGGTGTATTGGACATTCTGAATTCTCCCTCACTGTACCCGAACAGGTGCCAGAGTGTGGTGACTGTGGTATTAGTATGCATGGGCGAAATTCTCCGACCCCAGCAGGGGCAGAGAATCGCTTGGGGCCGTCGAAAATCCCGCCCCCGCCGTGGCAGAGATTCTCCGCCACCCAGGAAGTGGCGGTGGCGGGAATCACGGCACTCCGAACGGCGAGGCCCCTGCGGCGATTCTCTGGCCCAGATGGGCCGAAGTCCCGCCGCTGGGAGGCCTCTCCCGGCGCCGAGGTTTGAACCACCTCTGGTGGCGGCGGGATCGGCGCCGCGACCGGGCCCCCGGGGTCCTGGGGGGGGCGCGGGGCGATCGGATCCCGGGGGGTGCCCCCGCAGTGGCCAGGCCTGCGATCGGGGCCCCCCGCTCAGACTCCGGGCCAGTGCCCTGGGTGCACTCTTTCTCCTCCGCCGCCGTCACGGCCTCCGCCAGGGCGGAAGCGGAAGAGAAACCCACATCGCGCATGCGCCGGTGATGACGTCAGCGGCAGCTGGCCGCTGACGTCACCGCCGGCGCATGCGCCGACCGGCAAAAGCCTTTCGGCCAGCCCCACTGCCGGGCCTGAAAGGCCCCTGGCACCGGTTTTTTGCGCCAGTCTTCTGGTGCCAACCGCTCCGGCGCGGGGCTAGCCCCCAAAGGTGGGGAGAATTCCCCACCTTTGGGGAGGCCCGACCCCGGATTGGTTGGCGCCACTCCCCTACGCCGGGACCCCCCGTCACGCCGGGTAGGGGAGAATCCCGCCCCATGCCAGTAAAGTAAGGGTAAATAAAATGGACACAGAGAGCCACTAGAGGGAGCTAGTCTCAGAAGTATATAAGAGATGATGCAGAGCCTTGTGGGACACGAGGTTGGAGTAGGTGATAGGAGCAGGAGCTGGCTAGAAGGACTGAAGATAGTGAGAGAGCAAGGAAGTAGTTTATTATGTTAGTGAGTTAGATGTAGATGAGTATAGTGAGTATAGTTTATGTGTGATCAATCAACTTTGTTTCTTAGAGATAAGTATCGAATCAAGTTAGTAGTGTTTAATAAAATAGTTTTGTTGGTTTACAAGACTAGTTGTTCTCTGATCAACACTGCACATCAAAGCCATCCGGATAGAGCAAGGCAGAGAATAACACAGAAACTAGGGGATTTTCACAGTAACTTTATTGCATTGTTAATATAAGTCTACTTGTGATAATAATAAAGATCATTATTAAATGCTTCTGGAAATCAAAATACACAAATCCCTTTCACAAATTCATGTTGACTTTTCCCAATTAACTTGAGTTTCTAGGGCAGCACGGTGGTGCAGTGGGTTAGCCCTGTTGCCTCACGGCACCGAGGTCCCAGGTTCGATCCCGGCTCTGAGTCAATGTCCGTGTGGAGTTTGCACATTCTCCCCATGTTTGCGTGGGTTTCGCCCCCACAATCTAAAAAAGTGCAAGCCAGGTGGATTGGCCATGCTAAATTGCCCCTTAATTGGAAAAAATGAATTGGGTACTCTAAATTTATTTTTAAAAACTTGAGTTTTTGTAAGTGTTCAGCCATAACCTCCTAAATGATTGATTCTAACACCTTCCACATGACAGTCATCAAGCTAACTGGCCTTTACTTTCCTCCCTCCTTCCCTTCTTGAATAGAGGGGTTATATTTGCTACTTTCCAGAATCTAACAAATTTTGGAAAATTAACACCAACACATCCACTACCTCCTTTGCCATGTCTTTAAGACCCAAGGGTTAAGTCCATCTGGACCTGGACACTTGTCAGCCCGCAGCACCATTGGTTTTCTCAGGACAGCTTCCCTAGTGATTGTAATTTCAACAAGTTGCCCTTTCCCTTTTGTTATGTAAGATTAGGGTAATACATTAGTACAGACAGAGGCTGAGCTAAAGGACAGAACAAGAGAAAGAGGTTGGCAAGCTGTAGTTAGCAGTTTATCACAATTGAGCCACAACTATTTAGTCTATATGAATTACTTCAACAAAAAGGTGAGTGTAATGTATCCAAGTTTGCTGACAATACAGAGTTAGGTGGGAAAGTATGCGATGAAGAGCGTGTAAAGAGATGTAGGTAGTTTCGGTGAGTGGACAAGAAGGTAGCAATAGCATAGAATGTGGGAAAAAGTGAATTAAATTTGGTCGGAAGAATAGAAAAAGAAAAAATTGAAAAAATGAGAATTATTCAATGTTTATATTCAGAGGAGCCTGGGTGTCCTTGTACACGAAACACAGAAAGATAACACATAGGTACAGCAAGCAATTCAGAAGGTGAAGGAATATTGGCCTTCAACGCAAGGGGGTTCGAGTACAAGGTAAAGACATTTTGTAGCAATTAGCTCAGGCTTTGTTGAGACTATACCTGGTGTACTGTTTACAGTTTTGGTGTCTATATTTAAGGAAGGATGTTCTTTTTTCTTTTTTTTTTTATAAATTTAGAGTACCCAATTATTTTTTCCAATTAAGGGGCAATTTAGCGTGGTCAATTCACCTAACCTGCACATCTTTGGGTTGTGGGGGCGAAACCCACGCAGACACGGGGAGAATGTGCAAACTCCACACGAACAGTGACCCAGGGCCGGGATTCGAACCCGGGTCCTCAGCGCCGTAGGCAGCAATGCTAACCACTGTGCCACCGTGCTGCCCAAGGAAGGATGTTCTTGCCTGAGAGAAGGTACATTAAACATTCAGATGGTTGTTTCCTGGAACAACAAGGCTGTTCTCTGAGGTGAGATTGAGTTGAATGAATCTTATAGTCTCCAGAGTTTAGAAAAATGACAGGGAGCACACAGGATAGACGCTGAGAACAGACAAAATTCAAATACACCAGATGCTGGAAATCTGAAGTAAACGCTCCCAGATGCTGAGAGGCTGTTTCACCTGGCTGGAGAGTTGAGAACTAGGGAGGGCCACAGTTTCAGGATAAGGGGTTGGTCATTTCAGACTGAGGTGAGGAGAAATCTCTTCACTCAGCATTGCAAACTTTTGCAGTTGTGAATGCTCAGTCATTGTTCACATTCGGATCTTTGGACTTTGAAGTCTGGATTTTCACACTGCTGAAAGGCTCCATGCCTTACCCAAAATGGTGCCTCAACCCCACAAATCTCTCCCCGAACCTCGCATGCCTATTTTCTTGGGGTGGGGGATGTGAATGGGGTGGACTGTACTTTGGACATCTGTTGTTCATGGAGGCAGTTTTGCGGGGGTGGAAGGGGGGGGGTGGGGGGGGGGGGGGCCTGCGTGGGAAGGCACGTTGTAAAGTTGGGCCTGTCGGGTGAAGGCCACAGAGACAAGCGATTGCTGGGTTGGTGAGAAGGCCCACCTTAGTTTACTCAGACTTTAGCCTAGTTTTATAAATCACTTTTTGGCCCTCTAACCCTCACCTTTTATGCCCCCCCCCCCCAACCTTCTTGCCTTTCATACTCACCACACTCATACCCTTTGCCACAGCTACTCAGACCACAATGCTATTTCCGTGCCACCTCCACAGCCACTCCACAAGTATCCACCATGTGCAGACCTCGGGAGCATGTGGAGATAAAACAAAATTCAACTTCTAACAGTCTAAAACCTGGGGTGGCACGGTGGTGCAGTGGTTAGCACTGATGTCTCACTGCGCTGAGGACCTGGGTTTGATCCCGGTCCCGGATCACTGTCTGTGTGGAGTTTGCACATTCTCCCTGTGTCTGCGTGGGTCTCACCCCCACAACCCAAAGATGTGCAGGGTAGGTAGATTGGCCACACTAAATTGCCCTTTAATTGGAAAAAAAAATTGGGGACTCTAAATTTATTTTAATAGGGAACAAAAAACCTCTGTTCACTAACTCCATCAAAGAGAGCTAATCCTAAAACTTTCAATCAAAATGTGAACTTAATCTCTCCCACATCCACTGAGAAAAGTGGTTTTGAAGCTTTTGAAACTCAGCCAATCATTCGCAATGGGATCAGCTGTAATAACAACCCTTGGAAAATCTGAACAATTAAGTTCACTCAGCCACACCAGATGGTCTTAACAATCACCGCTTCAGCAGCATGTGGTTTCTTTACTCTTTTTTCAAGTTTAAAAGGTTGGGGATTTAAATAACTTCAGATCATGACTCTTGACAGATCTTGCCACCAATCAAGAATCCATATTATTACCACAATGGGGAATCTGACAGCTCAAAATGGTTATGAAGTCTTTGATGTGGGGCAATGAAAATAAACATTTGTATTCATAAAAGGTTAAGTACTTGAAAAAATTGTTTGTTTTTATGAGGGGATTAAGTAGTGGAAGGAATTTAAATGTATTGAATGTGTTTTTTATGAATCACAGTCATTTTTTAAAAAGTGAAGTCTGTAACAGACGTTTAGAACATTATTTTATTTCATCCCACATGTCTCCTGAGGGTCTGCCAATGGTGGATACTGGGTGAGTTGGCATGAAGGTTGTAAAATAAAGGGTGGTGGATGGGGATCATGGGCTGGCATCAGTTGGCATGAAGTTGACATAGGGGCTATGATGGGCGATACACAGGCAAGAATGGCAGCGTAGTGATTAGCACTGTGGCTTCACAGCGCCAGGGTCCCAGGTTCGATTCCCGGCTTGGGTCACTGTCTGTGTGGAGTCTACACGTTCTCCCCATGTCCGCGTGGGTTTCCTCCGGGTACTCCGGTTTCCTCCCACAAGTCCTGAAAGACGTGCCTGTTAGGTGAATTGGACATTCTGAATTCTCCCTCCTTGTACCCGAACAGGCGCCGGAATGTGGCGACTGGGGGCTTTTCACAGTAACTTGATTGCAGTGTTAATGTAAGCCGACTTGTGACAATAAAGATTATTATTATCATTATTATTATTATTGCAGGAATGAGTTTGCATAGATGTGGCATAGCAAGTGTGTTTGTGTGGGGGGATGGGGTGTGGGGGGGGGGGGGAATTGGTGAGGGTTTGTGAGGGGCGAAGGCTGTTTTTTGTTTATGTTATAACTGTGATGAAGTCCCAGATCACCGTGGCGGATCAGTTAAACAGCCTGCCTCCACGCCCGGAAGCCCGTGTGACTGCCTCTGCACTCTTTCTGGGGGTGGTGGACCCGACTCCCATTAACATCATTGTTTGGGAATAAATATCCAGAAATCTGGCGCGCTTTCTCCAGAGTCAAATTTGCAGAGTAGGGGATTTTCCTGACTCTGCGCTCCTGATTTGGGAGGGAAAGCCCATCCCCAAGAGTGAAGGTATATGGGGAATGTGCGGGAAAGTGGAATTGAGGTCAAACACCATCGTTGTCTTGGTAAAGATATTTCTCCTGAATTCCCAATGGAATTTATCTAATATGAACCGGCCTCAGCATGATTATTGTGTCCAATTCTGGAGAGCGCCCTTCAGGAAAGACGTGAAAACATTGGAGAGAGAGTGCAGAAATGGATTCACGATAAAGGTTCCAGGGATGGAGGACTTCAGTTGTGAAGATAGATTGGAGAAGTTAGGACGGTTCTCCTTGGAGAAAGGAAGCTGAGAAGAGATTTGATAGAGGTATTCAAAATCAGGAAGAGATTGGATAAGGTCAACATGGAGTAACCGTTCCTACTCGTGAAAGGATCGAGAGTGGGGGGAGGGGGGAGCAAAATTTGAAATTACTGGTCAAAGAAGCAAAAGTGCCCTTGAGAATTTTTTTTCAGGCAGTGACTGGTTAAAGTCTGGAATTCCCTGCCTGAGAGTGTGATGGAGGCAGATTCAATGGAAACATTGAAAAGGGAATTAGACTGTGATCTGAAGAGGAAGTACGTGCAGAATTATGGAGAGAAGGCAGGAAAATGGCACAAGATGAATTGCTCATTCGGAAAGCAGGTGCAGACATGATGGGCCGAATGGCATCCTTCTGTATTGTAATCATTTTGTATGGTCTCTAGTTTTGGACTCTGAGAATTGGGAAACTGTCTCTATATTCCTAATCTATCAAATCTTCTCTTTTTTTAAAATTCCTTTGTGGAATGTGGGCGTCATTGGCTATGCCAGAATTTATTGCCCATCCCTTACCTCTCACACACACAACTCTCTCTCACACACACACACACACAACTCTCTCTCTCTCTCACACACACACACAAAACTCTCTCTCTCTCTCACACACACACACAACTCTCTCTCTCTCTCACACACACACACTCAACTCTCTCTCTCTCTCTCTCACACACACACACACACACAACTCTCTCTCTCTCTCACACACACGCAACTCTCTCTCTCTCTCACACACACACACTCAACTCTCTCTCTCTCTCACACACACACATAACTCTCTCTCTCTCACAAACACACACACACACACCTCTCTCTCTCTCTCACACACACACACACACACAACTCTCTCTCTCTCTCTCTCTCCCACACACACACTCAACTCTCTCTCTCTCACACACACACACACACACACAACTCTCTCTCTCTCTCTCTCTCTCTCTCACACACACACACACTCAACTCTCTCTCAAATATACACTCACTTCCCTCACACGTGCCCACTCACCTACCTTACTTACCTCCCTCACACAGGGGCTGTTTAGCACACTGGGCTAAATCGCTGGCTTTGAAAGCAGGCCAAGGCAGGCCAGCAGCACGGTTCGATTCCCGTAACCGCCTCCCCGAACAGGCGCCGGAATGTGGTGACTAGGGGCTTTTCACAGTAACTTCATTGAAGCCTACTCGTGACAATAAGCGATTTTCATTTTTCATTTCATTTCACACTCACCTCTCTCACACACACACTCACCTCTCTCTCACACACACACACTCACCTCTCACACACATACACACACTCACCTCTCACACACATACACACACTCACCTCTCTCCCCCATGGATGTGGCTTAAGTGACTGCTGGTATTTCCAGCTCATCCAACAGGTGCTGGTTACTCATTGCATTGGCTGCTGATAGGTTCATTAGTGTGTCCATCAGAAGCCAACGCAGTGTGAAAACCCACCTCCATTTGGGTGAGCTAGAAGGACAGCTTCTTTTCACATTTAAAACTGCTGGACCTAGGGTTCCGCTAGGGACCACAATTTGGTAACCCTGATCTCGACAATCCAAGGAGACTGGCGACCTGACTCAGAAGCGCTGCTTAAGTGCAGCCGCCTTGCCTGGCAGACACTCAATTCCTGGGCACTTTAGGAAAATGAGCACCTTGAGTTTTGAAGGGCAGGCAGACTGAATCAGGTCGTTTGAATGTTGCATTCAGCAAATTAGCAATTGAAATCCAACACCCTTTTGGAATATTAAACACATCCAGGTTTTGCATTAGTTAATTGAATCACCCTGCCTGCTTCACAGCCTGACTAAAACATCAGCATTCATCTCACAGCCCAGCCACTACTGAGGGGCTTGACCACCTCTTGTGAATAGGAGGGAACGCTCTTAGGAAGCACTTTGTTACCATGGGCTGCTGAGGTTTTTACCATGAAGTCTCGGAACCACATCTAAAGTTTAATCCCTGTTTTCATATTCCTCTGTGGCTTCATCCTTGTCCATCTCCAACTACAATCTCTTCTGTCAGCCTCCAATCCTGCCCCTTGAGTGTCTCCAATTACAATTGCTCCATCACTGGGGGCTGAGCCTTCAGCTTCCCAGGCCTTCAGCTCTATAAATTCTCTCCCTAAACATCTCTGCTTCTCTACCTCCCTTTTCTCCTTTAAGACGCTCCTTGAAACCTACCTCTTTGGCCAAGCTTTTGGCCCTGCACCATCACCCCTGGATCTCAACTCACGGATACTAACTGATTTTTAAAAAATAATTTACAGAGTGTGGGCGTCACTGGCTAGGTCAGCATTTTATTGCCCATTCCTAATTGCCCTTGAGGAGGTGGTGGTGAGCTGCCTTCTTAAATCGCTGCAGCCCCTGAACATAGAACATAGAACAGTACAGCACAGAACAGGCCCTTCGGCCCTCGATGTTGTGCCGAGCAATGATCACCCTACAAGCCAACGTATCCACCCTATACCCGTAACCCAACAACCCCCCCATTAACCTTATTTTTTAGGACACTAGGGGCAATTTAGCATGGCCAATCCACCTAACCCGCACATCTTTGGACTGTGGGAGGAAACCGGAGCACCCGGAGGAAACCCACGCACACACGGGGAGGACGTGCAGACTCCGCACAGACAGTGACCCAGCCGGGAATCGAACCTGGGACCCTGGAGCTGTGAAGCATTTATGCTAACCACCATGCTACCGTGCTGCCCCCCTGAGCTGTAGGTACGCCCACAGTGCTGTTAGGGAGGATATTCCAGGAATTTGACTCTGCGATATGTTTCAATGTTCGGATTTAGAATTCATTCGTCAATGAGATATTATTAAGAACTGTCCCTTCGGGGCGGCACGGTGGCGCAGTGGTTAGCACTGGGACTGCGACGCTGAGGACCTGGGTTCGAATCCCGAACCTGAGTCAATATCCATGTGGAGTTTGCACGTTCTCCCCGTGTCTGCGTGGGTTTCACCCCCACAACCCAAAAATGTGCACGTTAGGTGGATTGAGCCATGCTAAATTGCCCCTTAATTTGGAAAAAAATAAATAATTGGGTACTCTAAATTTATTTTAAAAATGAACTCTCCCTTCCAAACGTTCAAAAGTCAATCAGGATGAACCAGCTAATAATTTCTTTGACAACGCTTCCTTAAACCACAAGCACTACTACGTCAAAGGGCAAGGCCACATGGGAACACCGCCACATGCAAGTTTTTCTTCCAGTCACACGCTGTTCAGAGTTGGAACTGTGTCCTGGAACTCCCTCTCTGACAGCAATGTGGGTGCACTACACCACATGGACCACAGCCGTTCAAGAAGGCAGCTCACCACCACCTTGTCATGGGCATTAGGGATGAGCAATAAATACTGGCCTAGCCAGCGATGCTCACGTCCCATGAATGATAAAAATAAGGTAGAACAATGGATGCTAGGATCTATTATTAAGGAGGTAGCAGCAGGACATTTAGAAAGTCATAAAACAACCTAGCAGCCTCAACATTGTTTTATGAAAAGGGAAATCGTGCCTGACATATTTATTAGTTATTTGAGGATGTAACAAGCAGGATGGATAAAGGGGAACCAGTAGATGTAATGTATTTGGATTTCCAAAAGGTTATATGATGTCACATAAAAGGTTAATACGCAAGGTAAGAGGTCATGGTGTTGGGGGTGATATATTAGCATGGATAGAGGATTGGTTAGCAAGAAAAAGAGTTGGGGAAAATTAATCATTTTGAGGTTGGCAACCTTAACAACTGGGGTGTCACTGGGATGAGTGCTGGGGCCTAACGATTTTTGATCATTTTAATGACTAGGATGAATAGCACTTGACAAAAGTGTAGCCAATTTTGCTGACAATACAAAGATAGGTAGGAAAGCAAGCTGTGAGGAAGACACAAAGAGTCTGCAAACGTATATAGGCATGTCAAATGAGTGGGCAAAAAGTTGACAGGTAGAGCAGCAAAGTGGTGCAGTGGATCAGCCCTGCTGCCTCACAGTGCCAAAGTTCCAGGTTCGATCCCGGCTCTGGGTCACTGTGTGTGTGGAGTTTGCACATTCTCCCCGTGTTTGCGTGGGTCTCGCCCCACTACCCAAAGATGTGCAGGCTAGGTAGATTGGCCACTCTAAAATTGCCCCTTAATTGGAAAAATGAATTGGGTACACTAAATTTATAAAAAATGACAGATGGATATAATGTGGGAAAATGTGAAATGATCCGCTTTGGCATGAAGAATTTGAAAAGCACAATACTATATACATGGAGAGCGACTGCAGAATGCTGCACGACAGATGGATCTGGGTGTTCTTATACATGAATCACAAAACATTAGCATGCAGATACAGCAAGTATTTAGGAAGGTAAATAGAATGTTGGTCTATACTGAAAGGGGGATAGAATACAAAAATAGGGAAGCCTTGCTAAAACTGTGCACAGCATTGGTGAGACTATACCGAGAGTACTGTGTATATAGTTTTGGCCTCCTTACTTAAGGAAGAATATACTTGCATTGGAAGCAGTTCAGAGAAGATTCATGAGGCTGATTCCTCGGATGAAGGGGTTTGTCTTATGAGGAATGGTATACCTATACCACATGGACCACAGCCGTTCAAGAAGGCAGCTGACCACCTCCTTGTCAAGGGCATTTATGGATGAGCAATAAATGCTGGCCTAGCCAGTGATGCCCATGTCCCATGAATAATAAAAATAAGGTAGAGCAATGAACGCTAGAATCTATTATTAAGAATATCAGCGGGACATTTAAAAGATCTTAAAGCAATCATGCAGCCTCAGGGCGGTTTTATGTACAGGTTAGGCCTGTATTCATTGGAGTTAAGACGCACGACAGGTGATCTTATTGAAACAGAGGATTGCAAGGGGCTGGACAGGGTAGATGATGCGAAGATGATTCCTCTTGTGGGGAAACCTAGAATGAGGAGGCACCGTTTTAAAATAAAGGGTCTCCCATATAACACGGAGATGAGGAGGAATCTCTTCTCTCAGGGAGTTGTTTGACTTTGGAATTCTCTTCCTCAGAGAGTAGTGGAGGCTGCATCATTGAATATATTGTAAGCTGAGTTACACAGGCTTTTAGCCTACAAGGGAGTTTGGGGGACAGGCCAGAAAATGGAGTTAAGGCCACAATCAGATCAGCTATGATATTGTTAAATGGTGGAGCAGGTTCAATGTCCTACCTCTGCTCCTATTTCTTATGATCCACTGGACAAAGACATTTGGGATATGGGGACCATGTTAACAGGATTCAGGGGCCCAATGGCACATTTACTACGAACAAAATTGAGGCTACTCAGTCCGCCAGTCAACCGCCAAAGAGGAAATGGGTCGGCTGACATCTCAGCTTACAGAACCCGCCCAGGAGCTCCTGAAAATGTTTACCATATTCACGTCTGCTAACCTTATTCACGTGTGCTATGAGTCGCTGTATTTCTTCTTATTCACCAAAGTTGAGATGTTTACATGCAATGTCAGAACTGCCTTTTCCACTATTTAAGGTATTTTGAGCTCCGATCTATGTATTAATCTTCTCATTGTGTGAGAATTACACACACAAACTAACCTCAGTAAGGAATTTATTACTGTCTTGCCCAAATCTTAACCCTCTGTTCAATAAACGCTGCCTGAACCTCAACTCAAAATCCAAACCCTCGGCCTGATACTTTCTCCAACCCATAACCCCAATCCTCATGCTCCACCAAACCCAAACACACTTTTGCCACCTGCTCCAAATGCATAGAGATCCTAAATTGAGGGTGCAGGTTTGTTGCGACCCCTGATCAGGAGCAAACCCACTACCAATTCAACTGGCCCAACATGGCCAGTCTGTGCATGTGCCCCATACCATGTTAAGTCTGTAAGTCATTCCCACAGAGACCGGATGACTCTGTAACAACAATTGGACCAGGTATTCGAGCTGCATTCTGGCCACTGTCCTGTACAGTTACATTCTCGTGTAGGTGATCAAATTCAAAGTGACCAACTTAAGGGATCATATGACAAGAATTCAAGTTTTACAACTTTTACCATAACAAAAACAAACTATTTTTAAAAAAAAATTTAGTGTAGCCAGTTATGTTTTTCCAAATAAGGGGCAATTTAGCGTGGCCAATCTGCCTAACCTGCACATGTTTTGGGTTGTGGGGGTTAAACCAACACAGGCATGGGGAGACTGTGCAAACTGCACACAGACAGTGACCCAGGGCCAGGATCGAACCAGGGACCTCAGCACCGGAGGCAGCAGTGCTAACCACTGTGCCACCGTGCTGCCCAGTAAAAACAAACTAAAAGTGACATTGATTAAACACTAATTTGTAGTCAACGTATACTGTACAGGCTGGTTTAGCACACTGGGCTAAATCGCTGGCTTTTAAAGCAGGCCAGGGCAGGCCAGCAGCACGGTTCGATTCCCGTACCAGCCTCCCCGAACAGGCGTCGGAATGTGGCGACTAGGGGCTTTTCACAGTAACTTAATTTGAAGCCTACTTGTGACAATAAGCGATTTTCATTTTCATTTCATTCACCTACCCCTTGATAGAGGCTTGGATGAACACTTGGCATTCAAGGCGATGGGCCAAGTGTCGGTAAATGGGATTAGGTAGGCAGGTCAGGTGTTTTTCACGTGTCAGTGCAGACTTGATGGGCCACGGGCCTCTTAGGCACTGTGATTCTGTAAACATTGAAAATAACCAAAAATCTCTCACTCCATGTTATATTTTACATTGTCCCTTAAGTAGACATTGATTTTCTCAGACCCAGCCCAAAGTAATTTTTTTTGTTCCAAGGGTTTACTTTTCCGTTACCAACTTGGTAACATTTGACCCAAAACTGTCCTTCATGGAGAGTATTAGTGGAGATCTTCCGTCTATCACAAGCTGGGAAAATCATCCAGCCTTGTTTTTAAATCCTCACAGATTTGGTATTTTCAATCTGAGCTTGAACTCCCAGCCACATTCCTATGCAGTGAACCACTGAGACTTGCTGCCTCTATCTGCTCCCTCTTTCTCGGTCAGATCCTGGTAGACTGAACTGCCTGTGAAATTTAGGGATAATGTTTAGGAGAACCTTGTATTCAAATCCTAAAATGGCTTCCTATGCGCCCTTCTCCTCTCAAAGCCCACCTCCATGGCAATGTGAACCACAGGGGCCTTGTATCCAGTTGGAAATGCTGATTAGTTATGTTTTAAACTCCCAATTTCATTCTATCTTGAAAGTAAATAGACGAATCATAAACCCAACATTATCAACACCTGCCTTTGACTTTAGAGGCCAACCGTCTATCCATTGTCAACACCGTTGCTCCTGAAATTATCTACAAAGGTGAACACATTGCACACTCTTCCCAGAAAGACAACCTGGGCCCCCTTTTATCTTTAACCACTGAACCATCCAGGTTTGTCAGCATTAGAATTCAGAACAGGTCACATGACCCCCTTCACTCCTCAATTTTGCCAGAAGTTAAAAAACAGTCAAAAACATAACAATTTATTAAACCTTGCATTTGTAACATCAGCCACAAGCTGATAAGAGCTCAATTATTCAGAAGCACTTCACAGGCAAGGAACTCTGTGAAATGTCTCAAACATTGCAACCAGTTAATCATTCCAGCAATGCTGCTGCTCAAAACCACTGGGGGCAGGATGGACAGGGAAAACAAGCATCAAGACTTTTACTAGCTCTCAGTACCAGCACACTGTCTGCGTGGGGGAGAAATGCGGGAGGAAACAGGGCTAGGCGGGGGAGGAAGCGGGTAAAGGCAGGGGAGGAAGCGGGTGAGAGTGGGGGAAGAAATGGGTGAGGGCAGGAGAGGGCGGATGAGAGGGTGGATGGGGGCAGAGGGGGACGATGGGGAGAGAGGGGGTATAATTAGAGGAGGGGCTACAATTGCAGGGTACAATTGTGAGGAAGGGGTGCGATGGGGATGGGTTACTATGGATGGAGAGGCTACGATTGCGGACATGGGATATGATGGGGGGATGTGGTACGATGGGGGGAGGGAGTATGATGGGGAGGGGGTACGATGGGTGTGGGAGTACGATGGGGAGAGGGGGTATGATGGGGATGGGAGTACGGTGGGAGAGCGGGTACGATGGAGGGTACGATGGGGGAGGGGGTACGATGGGGAGAAGGTACGATGGGGAGAAGGTACGATGGGGAGGGGGTATGAAGGGGGGAGGGGGAACAATGGGGGGAGGGGGGTACAATGGGGGAGGAGGTACAATTGGGAGGGGCTACAATGGGGGAAGGGGTTCAATGGGGGAGGGGGTACAATGGGGGAGGGGGTACGATGGGGAGGGGGTACGATGGAGGGAGGGGGTACGATGAGGAAAAGGGTACATGGGGAGGGGTTCGATGGGGGGAGGGTGTACAATTGGGGGATAGAGTACGATTGGGGTGAGGGGGTACGATTGGAGGAGGGGGTACGATTGGAGGAGGGGGTACGATTGGAGGAGGGGGTACGATTGGAGGAGGGGGTACGATTGGGGGAGGGGGTACAATTAGGGGAGGGGGTACAATTAGGGGAGGGGGTACAATTAGGGGAGGGGGTACAATTAGGGGAGGGGTACGATTGGAGGAGGGGATACGATTGGGGGAGTGGATACAGTGCAGCGAGGGGGGAGAAGGGGGGAATCGGGGAAGAGTGATAGAGGGCCTGAAATCTATTGGAAATTATCAACTGAAATGTCTACTTTGTAACAATCATTTAAGGAAAGGTCCGAGTGTGTCATCGGCATCGTTTTGATCCGAAGATAAGGAAAGTTCAGATACCTCAGAGGGTCAAAGCTGGAGGTCTGTAAATATCAACCTGTACTTTGAAATGCTGAATTACCAGAAAAATCAATCAGCTCATGCAGTTTTTCCATCAACCCACTCCTTCTCTTCACTGTTTTTAGTTCATCTTCCCTTCACACACACACCCCATCCTACTCACCAACTCTTCGTTTCCTGCTGCCCATCCTCCTTGGGTCTCTAATTGTGGTGCTCCTCATATAGCAGCTGGACAGTGAATGTGAGCAGCTATTTGACTGAAGAATGCATCACACTTTACTACAATCCTATCCTCTTTCAGCAGGAGTGGGACATTGGCATAATTGAAACCTTTTGAACACAGAAGGAGGCAGCTTGCCTGGGTAGGCCATTCACCCTTTGGGAGTCTTGATTACAATACAAAGCACAATATCTATACCCTAGATTACTGAATCCTCTACAACGACATTTCTGTTCTGTATCCCCTCACAATTTGTACTTATTGTTATTATTATTATTACTGCCTCCTCCCCCACAGTGCCACAGTGATATTGTGACTACCCTCTGCATGTATCCTCTCTGTCTTCTCACAGGTAGCAGGCACATTGGACTTGTTGGCCATGACCAGTGTCTCATCCTTTCTCTTCCCCATGGCTCCCCATACTCTGTCAGTCATACACTCTGCCCTCTTTTTGCCTGAATTTCTCTGCATAATAAGACTGTATTCTGCAGTAAACTATCCTGATATTCCTCGCACTCCCTTTTGTCTCTCCATTCGCTCAATGAGCTGGAGTTTCAGCAGGGCATTGGGATCCTGATGTTACATTATTAGGGGGTCCTCAAAGTACACACTAGCCAACCTTCCCACAGGGGGCCTCCTAACTGTCTGCATCCATACACACTGTACTATAAAGGGTTGGAGGCCCAATCAGACAGTGCACAGTGATGTCAGGTTGGTGTCCCCAGCAGGAGAGATGGATACCGCTGAGGCAGGTAGGCGATTCTGAGGGCACCTCACCATGGAGGGGCCCTTGGCTGCTTTCCGGAAATAATGATTAAAGAGGCTCAAAGCCAGTAGGACCCTTGGGATGGAGGGAAACCCTCCACTGGGTTATTCATGGACAGGGCTGCGACCTTTCACTCCCACGGACAGGCATTGGGGCACGGAGCTGCACCAATGGCCTCTGGCCTGCCTCTGGGAGGCCACCATAGAACATAGAACAGTACAGCACAGAACAGGCCCTTCGGCCCTCGATGTTGTGCCGAGCAATGATCACCCTACTCAAACCCACGTATCCACCCTATACCCGTAACCCAACAACCCCCCCCCCCCCCCAACCTTACTTTTTAGGACACTACGGGCAATTTAGCATGGCCAATCCACTTAACCCGCACATCTTTGGACTGTGGGAGGAAACCGGAGCACCCGGAGGAAACCCACGCACACACGGGGAGGACGTGCAGACTCCAGACAGACAGTGACCCAGCCGGGAATCGAACCTGGGACCCTGGAGCTGTGAAGCATTTATGCTAACCACCATGCTACCGTGCTGCCCCTTTGTTTGAGCTGCTGACCTCCACTCGGGAGAGGATGGGGAAAGGGGGAGTAACATGATGTGAGGGGCCGGTCTCCATGGTAACATACCACTGCCAGAGCAAAATGACCTTAATTGCTCGAATATGATCACCCACCTCCCTGGGAAATTCCTCCGGAGTTGGGAATGTGTCAGGAATCTGGGGTAAGCCTCATTATCAGCACACTCGCAGTACTGTTATTTTCTCTTCTATGGTGAATCACTTGTACGTCACTTATTTATTGATCTCTTTTACCTGCTGAATCTCCAAAAATGTTTATTTATGATCTTGCACCACTCAGTTTAATATATTTATCCTATTGGATCTATTTACTTGGACGTTAATGGTTAGGTTATAATCTTGGCCTTTTACATGTTGTTTAAATTTCCTATAGTTAACTGGAAGCACCCGTGAGCTGCTTAATTTTGGGAGGAGGCATAAAGAGGGCACAGCCCATGAGAATCTAAATGGGGTAGAGTAGCAAATGGGACAGGGGCAGATGGACACAAACATTAAACTCACTGACGCAGGTTACTATGGCCTCACGGTAGCATGGGGGGCCTCACGGTAGCATGGTGGTTAGCATCAATGCTTCACAGCTCCAGGGTCCCAGGTTCGATTCCCGGCTGGGTCACTGTCTGTGCGGAGTCTGCACGTCCTCCCCGTGTGTGCGTGGGTTTCCTCTGGGTGCTCCGGTTTCCTCCCACAGTCCAAAGATGTGCGGGTTAGGTGGATTGGCCATGCTAAATTGCCCGTAGTGTAAGGTTAATGGGGGGATTGTTGGGTTACGGGTATACGGGTTATGTGGGTTTAAGTAGGGTGATCATTGCTCGGCACAACATCGAGGGCCGAAGGGCCTGTTCTGTGCTGTACTGTTCTATAAAACCTTGAAAAGAAGCACCAGGGTTTATTTTTAAAGGGATAGAATTGAAATGTAAAAAAAGTTATGCTACCCTTGGACCGAATCTCGATTAAGTTACACTTGGAGGACCGTGGAGAGTTCCGCAGGGTCCCCAACCATAACATTGTGTCAGTGAATGGGGTTTTGAGCAAGTTAGAATCTCACCCTCTAGTCTCCATAAAGACACTGGTGAGTGAAGGTGTCAAAGTTTCATGGGGCTGTTTATCATCTGAGAGGTTATACCCATTAGGAAAGGTCAAACTGGTTGGCACATGATCCTCTCAAAAACAAAATGAGTGAGGAGCATTGATGGAAGTCACGGTAATTACGAAGGGGTTCCATATTGTTGATGTGGAGAGTTTAATTTTGCTTTTCCAATTCTACTGATCCAGCAATAATCTCAGTGCTTTGTTTCCTTTTTAAAAACTTTTTTAAAATTCCGAACTGTGTAAATGGGTGGCACGGTAGCACAGCGGTTAGCATTGTTGCTTCACAGCGACAGGGTCCCAGGTTCAATTCCCGGCTTGGGTCACTGCCTGTGCGGAGTCTGCATGTTCTCCCCGTGTCTGTGTGGGTTTCCTCCGGGTGCTCCAGTTTCCTCCCACAAGTCCCGAAAAACGTGCTGTTAGCTAATTTGGACATTCTGAATTCCCCTCAATGTACCCGAACAGGTGCCGGAGTGTGGCGACTGGGGGCTTATCACAGTAACTTCATTGCAGTGTAAATGTAAGCCTACTTGTGAAAATGAAAATTGCTTATTGTCACAAGTCGGCTTCAAATGAAGTTACTGTGAAAAGCCCCTAGTCGCTACATTCTGGCACCTGTTTAGGGAGGCTGGTTCAGGAATTGAACCGTGCTGCTGGCCTGCCTTGGTCTGTTTTTAGCCCTGTGCTAATTATTGTGTTTCTGTTGGTGTGTGTTGAGGAGCAAATGTTGGCCAAGACTCCTCTTGCCATTAAATAGTGCCAGCAAATCTTTTACATTCACATAAATGGAGTCCCAGTTTAACTTCTTGTACGCATCAGTACTGTACCCCAATGTTGTACAGTGACAGACCTTTCCCCATCAGTACTGTACCCCAATGTTATACAGTGACAGACCTTTCCCCACCTGTACTGCACCCCAGTGACAGACCTGTCTCCACCCCAGTATTATAGTGACAGACCTGTCTCCACCAGTATGTACCCCAGTGTTGTACAGTGACAGACCTGTTTCCACCTGTACTGCACCCCAGTGTTGTACGGAGACAGACCTTTCCCCACCAGTACTGTACCCCAATGTTTTTCATCTACAGATGACACTGAAAGATGACACTGCAGCACTCCAGCAGAGCTGCACTGCAGGGTCAGTTTAGCTTATGTGCTGAGGTTCTTGATTGAGATCTGAGATGAGGCCAGAGTGCTGTTATCTGAGCCATGACTAGCTCTCTCAGTGCTGGTGGCAGCTAAGGGAGAGGATGAACAGAGCTTCCACACATTTGGTGTGTTTTTAAAAAAATTGTTTTTTTAATTTAGAGTACCCAATTCACTTTTTCTAATTAAGGGGCAATTTAACGTGGCCAATCCACCTACCCTGCACATTTTTGGGTTGTGGAGGCGAAACCCATGCAAACACGGGGAGAATGTGCAAACTCCACACGGACAGTGACCCAGAATCGAACCTGGGACCTCGGTGCCATGAGGCCACAGTGCTAACCCACTGCGCCACCATGCTGACCTCACATTTGGTGTGTTGATACCAAATATCCACACTGCTAGAATGCCAGTCGGGGATGAATCAAGGAGGGCGTGATTGTCCGCGGGGGGCAATGCATGAATGTCTGCTGTAACCATTTGATCAAACCCAGCGTTCTGTCTCTGCCATTTCAATTTGGTCTACTGCAAAAATTAAATTGGTTCACCCGGAAACCTCAGTTTTAGATTGGGAGATTATCGATGAATTTGAGACTGTAAGCACTTCAGGACAAAGATAACAAGAATGCTCCCCCCCCCCCCCTCCCCCCCAGCCTCCCACAAGCCCCTGCAGCAGAAACCATCACCTAATGTTAAAGCAAATCACTACACATGCTGGAAACCTTGAAATAAACTGAAAATACTGGAAATACTCAGCAGATCAGACAGCTTCCGCAGAGGGGGAGAAGACAGAGAGACAGACAGAGTAAGTGTTGCAGGTGTCAACTGTGAGCTTGGGAACCAAAGGACACCGCTTGAGAAAAATCACATTCCATGAAAGAATAAAAAGAGGTCTCCCTTCTAAGACGGAAGATGAGGGAAAGTGTTTTCTCTCAGAGGATCACTGTGGAATTCTCTTCTGCAAAGAGTTAAGGAATCTGGGTCATTGAATTTATTGAAGACAGACTGAGACAGATTTTGATAGGCAAGGGATTCAAAGGTTATGAGCGGCAGACTGGAAAGTGCAGCTGAGACCACAACCGGATCAGCCAGGATTTTACTGAATCCTTGAAGAGCCAAATTGTTGACTCCTGGTCCCAAGTCAGATGTTCCTCTGTTCCTTTCTCAAGTGATGCTTGCTGAGTATTCCCAGCAATTTCTGTTTTGTAGTCCCCTACACTGTACTGCGCCATTTGGGGCAAAATTATGTGGTGCAGTATCAGTTACAATCCATTACACAACAGAATAACAGTCTGAATCTTGAAAGATACAGGTGTCACCCCCTCGGCATCCACAGCCTTTGGGAGCAGCGAATTCCAGATATCCACTGTGAAAAAGGGCTTTTTCCTGAGGTGACACGTCTAAACATGGGGCTGGTTTAGCACAGGGCTAAATCGCTGGCTTTGAAAACAGACCAAGGCAGGCCAGCAGCATGGTTCAATTCCCGTACCAGCCTCGCCGAACAGGCGCCAGAATGTGGCGACTAGGGGCTTTTCACAGTAACTTCATTTGAAGCCTACTTGTGACAATAAGCGATATTTCATTTTCATTTTCAAAACTGAACACAGTACAGTGCTCCCGCTAGGATCTAACCAGCAAACTGAACACAGTACAATGTTCCCACTAGGATTGAACCAGCAAACTGAACACAGTACAGTGCTCCCGCTAGGATCTAACCAGCAAACTGAACACAGTACAGTGCTCCCGCTAGGATCTAACCAGCAAACTGAACACAGTACAATGCTCCCGCTAGGATCTAACCAGCAAACTGAACACAGTACAGTGCTCCCGCTAGGATCTAACCAGCAAACTGAACACAGTACAATGTTCCCACTAGGATCTAACCAGCAAACTGAACACAGTACAATGTTCCCGTTAGGGTCTAACCAGCAAACTGAACACAGTACAATGTTCCCACTAGGAATGAACCAGCAAACTGAACACAGTACAGTGCTCCCGCTAGGATCTAACCAGCAAACTGAACACAGTACAATGCTCCCACTAGGATCTAACCAGCAAACTGAACACAGTACAATGTTCCCACTAGGATCTAACCAGCAAACTGAACACAGTACAATGTTCCCGTTAGGGTCTAACCAGCAAACTGAACACAGTACAGTGCTCCCGCTAGGGTCTAACCAGCAAACTGAACACAGTACAGTGCTCCCGCTAGGGTCTAACCAGCAAACTGAACACAGTACAATGCTCCCGCTAGGATCTAACCAGCAAACTGAACACAGTACAATGCTCCCGCTAGGGTCTAACCAGCAAACTGAACACAGTACAATGTTCCCACTAGGAATGAACCAGCAAACTGAACACAGTACAGTGCTCCCGCTAGGATCTAACCAGCAAACTGAACACAGTACAATGCTCCCGCTAGGAATGAACCAGCAAACTGAACACAGTACAATGCTCCCGCTAGGATCTAACCAGCAAACTGAACACAGTACAATGTTCCCGCTAGGGTCTAACCAGCAAACTGAACACAGTACAGTGCTCCCGCTAGGATCTAACCAGCAAACTGAACACAGTACAATGCTCCCGCTAGGAATGAACCAGCAAACTGAACACAGTACAATGCTCCCGCTAGGATCTAACCAGCAAACTGAACACAGTACAATGTTCCCGCTAGGGTCTAACCAGCAAACTGAACACAGTACAATGCTCCCACTAGGGTCTAACCAGCAAACTGAACACAGTACAATGCTCCCACTAGGATCTAACCAGCAAACTGAACACAGTACAGTGCTCCCGCTAGGAATGAACCAGCAAACTGAACACAGTACAATGCTCCCGCTAGGAATGAACCAGCAAACTGAACACAGTACAATGCTCCCGCTAGGATCTAACCAGCAAACTGAACACAGTACAATGCTCCCGCTAGGGTCTAACCAGCAAACTGAACACAGTACAATGCTCCCGCTAGGGTCTAACCAGCAAACTGAACACAGTACAGTGCTCCCGCTAGGATCTAACCAGCAAACTGAACACAGTACAATGCTCCCGCTAAGATCTAACCAGCAAACTGAACACAGTACAGTGTTCCCGCTAGGATCTAACCAGCAAACTGAACACAGTACAGTGTTCCCGCTAGGAATGAACCAGCAAACTGAACACAGTACAATGCTCCCGTTAGGGTCTAACCAGCAAACTGAACACAGTACAATGCTCCCGCTAGGATCTAACCAGCAAACTGAACACAGTACAATGCTCCCGCTAGGATCTAACCAGCAAACTGAACACAGTACAGTGTTCCCGCTAGGGTCTAACCAGCAAACTGAACACAGTACAGTGTTCCCGCTAGGAATGAACCAGCAAACTGAACACAGTACAATGCTCCCGCTAGGATCTAACCAGCAAACTGAACACAGTACAATGCTCCCGCTAGGATCTAACCAGCAAACTGAACACAGTACAATGCTCCCGTTAGGGTCTAACCAGCAAACTGAACACAGTACAGTGTTCCCGCTAGGGTCTAACTAGCAAACTGAACACAGTACAATGCTCCCGCTAGGAATGAACCAGCAAACTGAACACAGTACAATGCTCCCGCTAGGAATGAACCAGCAAACTGAACACAGTACAATGCTCCCGCTAGGGTCTAACCAGCAAACTGAACACAGTACAGTGTTCCCGCTAGGGTCTAACTAGCAAACTGAACACAGTACAATGCTCCCGCTAGGGTCTAACCAGCAAACTGAACACAGTACAATGCTCCCGCTAGGAATGAACCAGCAAACTGAACACAGTACAATGTTCCCGTTAGGGTCTAACCAGCAAACTGAACACAGTACAATGTTCCCACTAGGAATGAACCAGCAAACTGAACACAGTACAATGCTCCCGCTAGGAATGAACCAGCAAACTGAACACAGTACAATGCTCCCGCTAGGATCTAACCAGCAAACTGAACACAGTACAATGCTCCCGCTAGGGTCTAACCAGCAAACTGAACACAGTACAATGCTCCCGCTAGGAATGAACCAGCAAACTGAACACAGTACAATGCTCCCGCTAGGATCTAACCAGCAAACTGAACACAGTACAGTGCTCCCGCTAGGATCTAACCAGCAAACTGAACACAGTACAGTGTTCCCACTAGGATCTAACCAGCAAACTGAACACAGTACAATGTTCCCGTTAGGGTCTAACCAGCAAACTGAACACAGTACAATGCTCCCGCTAGGGTCTAACCAGCAAACTGAACACAGTACAATGCTCCCGCTAGGGTCTAACCAGCAAACTGAACACAGTACAATGCTCCCGCTAGGATCTAACCAGCAAACTGAACACAGTACAGTGTTCCCACTAGGATCTAACCAGCAAACTGAACACAGTACAATGTTCCCGTTAGGGTCTAACCAGCAAACTGAACACAGTACAATGTTCCCGCTAGGATCTAACCAGCAAACTGAACACAGTACAGTGCTCCCGCTAGGGTCTAACCAGCAAACTGAACACAGTACAGTGTTCCCGCTAGGGTCTAACCAGCAAACTGAACACAGTACAGTGTTCCCACTAGGATCTAACCAGCAAACTGAACACAGTACAGTGCTCCCGCTAGGATCTAACCAGCAAACTGAACACAGTACAATGCTCCCGCTAGGGTCTAACCAGCAAACTGAACACAGTACAATGCTCCCGCTAGGAATGAACCAGCAAACTGAACACAGTACAATGCTCCCGTTAGGGTCTAACCAGCAAACTGAACACAGTACAATGTTCCCACTAGGGTCTAACCAGCAAACTGAACACAGTACAATGTTCCCGCTAGGATCTAACCAGCAAACTGAACACAGTACAATGCTCCCGCTAGGATCTAACCAGCAAACTGAACACAGTACAGTGCTCCCGCTAGGGTCTAACCAGCAAACTGAACACAGTACAATGCTCCCGCTAGGGTCTAACCAGCAAACTGAACACAGTACAATGCTCCCGCTAGGAATGAACCAGCAAACTGAACACAGTACAGTGCTCCCGCTAGGATCTAACCAGCAAACTGAACACAGTACAGTGCTCCCGCTAGGGTCTAACCAGCAAACTGAACACAGTACAGTGCTCCCGCTAGGGTCTAACCAGCAAACTGAACACAGTACAATGCTCCCACTAGGGTCTAACCAGCAAACTGAACACAGTACAGTGCTCCCGCTAGGATCTAACCAGCAAACCGAACACAGTAGTGCTCCCACTAGGATCTAACCAGCAAACTGAACACAGTACAGTGCTCCCGCTAGGGTCTAACCAGCAAACTGAACACAGTACAATGCTCCCACTAGGATTGAACCAGCAAACTGAACACAGTACAGTGTTCCCGCTAGGAATGAACCAGCAAACTGAACACAGTACAATGCTCCCGCTAGTATTTAACTGGAAAAGAGAATGCAATATAGTGCTCTGGCTAGGCTCTGACAGGAAAACCGAACACATTAAGGGACTCTAGCTCGGGTCTAACTAGTGTGGTATGGTGGCACAGTGGTTAGCACTGCTGCCTCACAGCTGAAGTGACACAGGATCGATTTCAGCCTTGCGTGACTGGAGTTTGTACGTTTTCCCCATGTCTGCCTGGGTTTCTCCAGTTTCCTCCCAGGGTTCAAAAATGTTCAGGTTACGTGGTTTGGCCATGCTAAATTGCCCCTTAGTGTCCAGGGCTGTGCACATTACATTACAGGGATAGGGCTGATTGGATGGGAGGGTCAGTGCAGACACAACAGGCAGAATGGCCTCCTTTTGCAGTGTAGGTATTCTATGCATACAATACTCTAGCTGGGGTTTGAACAGAAAGCTGAACTAGAGGTCAGTGCTCAACTGGAAAATCATTTCCTCCCTTGTGTTCCAGCTCCTGCGATAGATAGGCCACAATTCCAAAAGTCTTTTGAATTGCTTTTTGTACCGATTGGTTCAAATCTCTGCTCCTCCACTACCACCATTTAGAAAATATTCTGACTTTCTTTCTTGGGTCCAAAGTAGGTGACCTCCCGCCTGCACATATTAACCTTCATCAGCCTCTGTTTGGCCCACTCACTGAACCTACTGATGCTCATTTACAACTATCTGCTTCCATCTGCATTATTTACTGTGCCACCTAACTTAGCGTCATCCACAAACTTGGAAATACAGCTGTCTGCCTTTTCATTAATAAATAGGTTGAAAAGTTGAAGCTCTAGTACAGATGCCTGGAGAATACCACTAATGATTTCCTGCCAGAGTACCTATCAGTTCATAAGTTCATAAGATATAACAGAAGAATTAGGCCTTTTAGCCCATCAAGTCTGCACCGCCATTCTATCATGGCTGATATGTTCCTCACCTGCTACCTACAATGTTACAGGCCAAGAGTTGGATTTCAAAATCAGCCAGAGATCTGCTCCTTGGAACACATGACCAATGAGCGGGAGTAGGCAATTTAGCCTCCCAAGCCTAATACCCTCAATGTGATCATGGCTGATCCCATTCTGGCCTCCACTCCACTGCCCTGCCCGTTCTCCATAACTATTCAACCCGGTACCAATTAAAAATCTGCCTAACTCTACCTTAAGTTTACTCACTGTCCCTACATCCACCGCATTCTGGGGTAGCGAATTCCACAGATTTACAACCCTTTGGGAGAAGTAGTTTTTCCTCAAATCTGTTTTAAATTTGCTATCTCTCATTCTAAGATTATGACCTATCATTTTAGAATGCCCCACAAGAGGAAGCATCAGCTAATTTGCTGGCGTTCTTCGAAGATGTAACAAGAAAAGTGGATAATGAGGGTCCTGTAAGACCATAAGACATAGGAGCAGAAATAGGCCACTCGGCCTATCGAGTCTGCTCCGCCATCCAATCATGGCTGATACTTTTCTCATCCCCAATCTCCTGCCTTCTCCCCATAACACCTGATCCCCTTATTAATCAAGAACCTAGCTATCTCTGTCATGAAGACAGATTTGGCCTCCACAACCTTCTGCGGTGAAGAGTTCCACAGATTCACCACCCTCTGGCTGAAGAAATTCCTCCTCATCTCAGTTATTTCTAGGGCAGCACGGTGGCCTAGTGGTTAGCACAACCGCCTCACGGCGCTGAGGTCCCAGGTTCGATCCCGGCTCTGGGTCACTGTCCGTGTGGAGTTTGCACATTCTCCCCGTGTCTGCGTGGGTTTCACCCCCACAACCCAAAAATGTGCAGAGTAGGTGGATTGGCCACGCTAAATTGCCCCTTAATTGGAAAAAATAATTGGGTAATCTAAATTTAAGAAAAAAAAAAAAAAAAAAATCTCAGTTATTTCTGTCTATCACCACTCACCCCTCAATTCCCATCAGATGTCAAAAGGCTTCCTTCAAGTTCGTTTTCTCATACGGAACTTCTTCCCCATCCTTAATAGGTTATTTTTTAAAATATATAAATTTAGAGTACCCAATTAATTTCTTCCAATTAAGAGGCAATTTAGTGTGGCCAATCCACCTACCCTGCACATCTTTGGGTTGTGGGGGCGAAACCCACACAAACACGGGGAGAATGTGCAAACTCCACACGGACAGTGACCCAGAGCCAAGATTGAACCTGGGACCTCGGCGCCGTGAGGCAGCTGTGCTCACCACTGCGCCACCTTGCTGCCTCGTCCTTAATAGTTAACATCTGAGGGCAGCACGGGGACACAGTGGTTAGCATTGTTGCCTTACAGCGCCGAGGTCCCAAGTTCGATCCCGGCTCTGGGTCACTGTCCGTGTGGAGTTTGCACATTCTCCCCGTGTTTGCGTGGGTTTCGCCTCCACAACCCAAAGATGTGCAGGGTAGGTTGATTGGCCACGCTAAATTGCCCCTTAATTGGGAAAAAGGAATTGGGTAATCTAAATTTATAAAAAAGAAAAGAAAAAAGTTAACATCTGGGTGGACTGTCATATCCAGGTTGTTACAATGACCTGTTCAGAAAGGAAACTCCTAAACCAGCCAGGGTGCACTCCTAAATCAGATATTTAAACAAGTTAAAACATTTTTAAAGTAACCAACTTTCAATTCCTGTCGGGGGAACTTGAAGTCTAACCCGGGGAATTGCTGTGTAGGAAACGATCATGGGGCGAGATTCACTGGCCTTCCTGCGGCATGTTTCCAGGCAGCGGGATCGTCTGGTCTCACACCTGTCGCTGGGATTTCTCATTGAATCCACCACACACTACCAGGAAACCCGTGACGGGGGTGCGCCATCGGCACAACTGGAAGATCCCGCCAGAGTGGACAGCTGGAAGATGATGCATATGTCTGGATTTTAACGACATGTAATAATAATAATCTTTATTGTCGCAAGTAGGCTTACAAATGAACACTGCAATGAAGTTACTGTGAAAATCCCCTAGTAGCCACATTCTGGCACCTGTTCGGGTACACAGAGGGAGAATTCAGAATATCCAAATTACCTTTTTTTAAATAAATTTAGAGTACCCAATTCATTTTTTTCCAATTAAGGGGCAATTTAGCGTGGCCAATCGCACCTACCCTGCACATGTTTGGGTTGTGGAGGTGAAACCCACACAAACACGGGGACAATGTGCAAACTCCACACGGACAGTGACCCAGAGCCGGGGTCGAACCTGGGACCTCGGTGCCGTGAGGCAACAGGGCCAAATTACCTAACAGCACGCTTTTTGGGACTTATGGGAGGAAATCGGAGCACCCGGAGGAAACCCACGCAAACAAGGGGAGAACGTGCAGATTCCACACCGACAGTGACCCAAGCCAGGAATTGAACCTGGAACCCTGGAGCTGTGAAACAACTGTGCTAACCACTGTGCGACCATTTGGTTGGGGTAAAGAGAGATTAATCTCCTAATGAACACTTCAGAGTAATTCAGGTGTGGGTAAACTATTGCCTCACACAATAGACTGGGCTAATCAGAATATCTATTCTCTCCAGAAAGCATTGCTTTTTTCATCATCAATCCTGGGGATGGTCTTTGGAAAATTTCAGTTGTTCTCCTTTGGGCCGAGAAGGTTAAGGGAGAGATTTGATGGATAATTGAGAGAGTAAATAAGGTGACATTATTTCCAAAGGCTGAAGTAACATTAACCAGAGGGATACAGATTGAAGGTGATTGACAAGGGGGGGGGGGGGGGGGCGGTTGCAGAATGAGCGTGTATTTGCACAGTCAGGAATGCATTGCCTGAGGCTCGTTCAATCGCAAGTTTGGAAAGAGAATTGAATAAATACTGGTACCACTGCAGGAGAACAAGGGGGTGAGATCAGTTGGACTGTTGCAAAGAGCTTGGCACGGAATGGACGAAATGACCTGCTCTGCTGTATCATTCTATTGCATAGAGTAAGTTTCAGATAATCCCCCCTCTCTCTCTCCAACCCCTTCCATGCATGCACCCACCTCACCCCCTACTCATTCCTTTGCCACTCTCCCTCCCCCCTTTTCACCATCCTCATTTCCCTCCTCAATTTATCTGCCGCATCAAACCCCAATCGCAGCTCTCTCACACACACACACACACACATACCTCCCCCAGAAAACTAGTTCAGAAATAATAAGCGCCCAGCCGTGATAGTAACTCCACGGGCAGGTTGAGCCCATCTCCTGCAGAGGGGCTCTCCCCTGCATCAAAACACTAACAGCCACTTTGTCCTGACCTTGTGTGCAGCCTGATGGGGGTTAAACGGAGTCTTGCTGTGCCCTCGATTGCTGCCATCCAACTCACCTGATCTGCCGGCACTGGGGAGAGACTTGTAGCGGCCCATGGGTCCCCTCCCCGGGGCTGGGGCTGCCCCTCACTCGGTCCTCTGCTCCCACTCCGTGTCTCGCTGATTCATCTCCAAGTCTGCCTGTGTTTCTTGGGGGCTGGGTATAGAGGCAGCCGCAGTACACACACGGCTTTCTGATGCAGGCGCCTGCAGCCACTCCCCTCCCCACCTCCTGCTACTGAGGCCGGCAGTCCCACTGCAAAGCTTTGCCCAGAGATTGGAGGGAGGGTGGGGGTGTTGCAAGGAGCCCACTTCAGCTTGAGGGGTCCGAGCCCCTCTGCGGGTCCACAGGGAGCTGCTCAGTAACAAGATTCAAACCGCCTCTCTTTCAATTGCTCAGCAAGTCCTCAATTGTGCTGGTGGATTCCCCTGGGTAACTGGGCATTAACATGATAAGAACATTTCACCACATCTCTCTGAGATGGAGAAAACCAGTTCAACTGGAATGGTTGGCTCCTGTTGCCGTTCGGGAATTGGGGCCAGTTGTCAAGAGTTGTCGTCAGTCAGTTTTACTGAGAAGCTCTCCTGGAGCTGAGCAGGAGATAATTTCCATTTCGATAGCATTCTATCATGATCTCAGGATGTCCCACAAGAAATAGAAGGTGAGGGAGGCCATCCTGCCCCTCGAGACTTATACAACTTTTCTTCTCTTTGTTTTACATAGAAAGATAGACAATAGAATCAGGAGGCCATTCAGCCCTTCGAGCCTTTCAGCCATTAAATAAGGTCATGGCTGATCACCTCAACGTCCTGCCCCATCCCAATATCCCTTGATGGCCAAAACTCTACTGGCCACTGCCTTGAGTATGTTCAATGACTAAACATCCACAGCTTTTTGGACAGAATTACAAAGATTCGCAACCCTCTAGGTGAAGACATTTCTCCTCGTCTCAATCCTACATGGGTGACCTCTTATCCTGACCTCGTTGTGACCCCTTAGTCTAGACTTTACAGCCAGGGGAAACTGCCTCTCAGCATCTACTCTTGTCAACCTGGGTACAGTCACATGCTTGTAAGCTAGGGATCTGGGTTAATGATTCAGAGGCACGAGTTCAGATATAACCATGAGAGTTGGGGAATTTAAATTATTAATGAAATAAATCTGGAATAAAAAGCTAGCTTTAGCAAAGGAAACCATGGAACTCCCAGATTATTCTGAGTCATTTTAGAGAAGGGTATTACTTGCTTTCCTTAGCTTGTCTGATGTGAGTACAGACCCACAGAAACCTGGTTGACTCAACTGTCCCTGATGTGCCCTGGTGAGATACACAGCTTTATGATGCAGCAACAAAAAATAGTATAAGAATAAAATCAATGAGTCACTCACCTCGCAAAACTATGGCAATCATTCCCAGAACACCATGTTTGAATTCCTCCAATCAGGTCACAGTAACCAAAACAACTCTTATCAAAGTCGCAAATAACACACTCTGTGACAAAGATAAACTTTCCCTTCTCGTCCTTCTTGACCCGGTCTGCAGCCTTTGACATGGTTGGCCACATCCTTCTCCTCCAACACCTCTTTACTGTCATCACTCTGGGTGGGACTGCTCTCGCCTGGTTCCATTCTTACCTTTCTAATCGTAGCCAGAGAATCACTTCCAATGGTTTCTCTCCCATCTCGCACACCGTTACTTTTGTGGCGAGATTGAATGGCCTCGTCGTGCCCGGAATTTGCCATGTTCGGAACGCCGTGTGAGATTTAATGAGATCTTGTGAGATGTTGCGATCTGGATCTCACCCATACCAGTCTACACATACGTGGACCAAGCCTAATAGCATCGGGGGGTGGGAGGGAGTCTCCCAGGCCATCAGAGACCTCCGGATGGTTGGACTCTGGGCAGGGTACTCCCTCTGGCACCTGGGCACCTTGGCACTGCCAGCCTGGCACTGCAAGACTCACAGGGGTGCTGCCAGGGTGCAAGGCTGGTAGTGCCTAGTTAGCTGCCCAGGTGCCATGTTGCCCATGCCAGGGATTAAGCTCATTAAGCTGGTAAGAGTCAATGTGGATATGCCAAATTTCCTTAGTTTCCTGAGGAAGTATAGGAGCTGTTGTTCTTTCTTGGTGGTAGCGTCAACGTGGGTGGGCCAGGACAGAATGCTGGTGATGTGCCCACCGAGGAATTTGAAGCTGTCAACCATCTCCACCTCGGCCCCATTAATGCAGATAGAGGTGTGTGTAGTACGTTGCTTCGTGAAGTCAATGACCAGCTCTTTAGTTTTGCTGACATTGAGGGAGAGATTATTGTTACACCATTCCACTAGGTTATCTATCTCCCTCCTGTATTCTGACTCATCGTTGTTCGATATCCGACCCACTACGGTTGTGTCATCAGCAAATTTGAAGATGGAGTTGGAGCCAAATTTTGCCACACAGTCATGTGTGCACAGGGAGTATAGTCGAGGGCTAAGTATGCAGCCTTGCAGGGCCTCGGTATTGAGGACTATTGTGGAGGAGGTGTTGTTTATCCTTACTGATTGTGGTCTGTGGGTCAGAAAGTCGAGGATCCAGCTGCAGAGTGAGGAGCCAAGTCCGAGGTTTTGGAGCTTTGATCTGAGCTTGGCTGGGATTATGTTGAAGGGGGAGCTGTAGTCAGCTGTAGTCTGACGTAGGAGTCCTTGTTGCCGAGATGCTCCAGGGATGAGTGTAAGGCCAGGGAGATGGCATCTGCTGTGGACGGTTGTGGCGGTATGCAAATTGCAATGGATCTAGGCATTCTGGGAGTTGATGCGCTTCATGACCAACCTCTCAAAGCACTTCATAATGACCGGGAGGTGGTGGCATAGTGGTATTGTCACTGGACTAGTATATCAGAAACCCAGGGTAATCCACTACAGATGGTGAAATTTGAATTCAGTAAAAAATCTGGAATTAAAAGTATAATGATGAATTTGGCTGGTTTTCAGTATAAATTAAACACGGTGAAGAGTGAGGTCTTCCCAATCCAGGCGAGGGGACAGGAGAAGACGCTGGGTGAGCTGCCGTTTAATGTAGTGGGGGTGAATTTTAGGTATCTTGGCATCCAGGTGGCGCGGGGGTGGGAGCACAAGTTGAATTTAGCTTGGTTGGTGGAGCAAATGAAGGGTGAGTTTAAAAGGTGGGATGTGCTCCCGTTGACATTGGCAGGGCGGGTGCAGTCTGTGACGATGACTGTGCTCCCGAGGCTTTTTTTTGTATTCTAGAACCTCCCAATTTTTATCACTAAGGCCTTTTTCAGGAAGGGTAACTCGTTGTAATCGGGATTTATGTGGGTGGGGAAGGCCCCTTGAATAAAGAAGGTGCTGTTGGAACGGGGGCAGGGGAGGGGCCAGGTTGGCCTTGCCAAATTTAATGAATTATTATTGGGCAGCAAATATAGCCATGGTTAGGGAGTGGCCAGTGGGGGAGGGGACGGTATGGGAGCAGATGGAGGCTTGTGTAAGCGGACTAATTTGGGGGCCCTATTGACGGCACATCTGCCGTTCTTGCCGGCCAGATACTCCACAATCCGGTAGTAGCAGCAGCCCTGAGGGTGTGGGGACAGTGGCTACAGCACTTGAGGCTTGAAGGGGCCTCAGTCTGGGCACCGATATGTGGGAATCACAGGTTTGCTCCTGGGGGATTAGGTGGGGTGGGGGAGGGGGGGGGGTTTCCAGGGTTGGCAGCGGGTAGGTACGGAGCGGTTTAGGGATGCAGCTCCCCGAGCTTGGAAGGACTGGTAGAGGAGTATGAGTTGCCCAGCGAAAACGGATTCAGATACTTATAGGTGCGGAACTATGTGAGAAAGCAGGTGCCGTCCTTTCCTGATCTGCCACCCCTGGGGTTGCAAGGCAAGGTGCTGTTGTGAAAGAGGTCGGAGAGGGCAGGGTGTCAGAGATATATAAAGATTTGATGGACTGGGAGGGTGCCCTGATAGTAGTTAAGCAAAAGTGGGAGGCGGAGAGTTGGAGGCTGGGTTATGAGAGGAGGCTCTCAGGAGGGTGAATGGGTGTCCTCTCTGTGCGCCAGGCTGAGTCTCATTCAGTTTAAGGTGGGGGGGGGGGGGGGGGGGGGCGCGCAAATCATCTTCACATGTTTTGGGCCTGCCCAAAGCTGGTGGGATTTTGACAGGGGTCCGTTGACGTGGTGTCGGAGGTGCTGAGGGTGGTCTTGAGTCCAGAAGTGGCCATTTTCGGAATGTCGGAAGACCCAGGAGTCTAGCGGGCGAGAGAGGCCGATGTTCTGGCCTTTGCTTCTCTGGGAGCCCGGAAACAGATCCTGTTGGGGTGGAGGGACTCGGATCCACCGAAATTGGGGGTGTGGGTGAGCGACCTTGCGTATTTTCTCAGGTTGGAGAAAAGTAAATTTGCCTCAAGGGGTCAATGGAAGGGTTTGCCCAGAGATGGAAGCCGTTCATTGACTTCTTCCAGGACAGCTAAGTTATCAGGGAGGGTGGGGGAAGGGCGGTGTTGGGGTTAACAAGGAAAAGGGGGAGGCAGAGAGGGTGGGGAGGTATGGTAGGGGAAACCTACAGTTGTTGGTTATTTATTGAGGTATGATGTGGTCTCCTGTTTGTTATCTTTTGGTTATCTTTTTGATCGTGGTTGTTGTTGTGTTTGATATTTATTTATAAATGCCTTAATATAAATATTTTTTTAAAAGTCGAATGATGACCGTGAATCAATTGCCATAAAAACTGATCTGATTCATTAATGTCCTTTAGGGAAGGAAATCTGCCATCCTTACCTGGTATGGCCTACATGCGACTCTGGACCCACAGCAACGTGGTTGAATCTTAACTGCCCCCTCAAGGGTAATTAGGGATGGACAATAAATACTGGCCGGCCCAGCCGGCGATGCCCACGCCACATGAGTGACGATAATCATTGAGGCATGTTGCCCTAGTTCTTCTTTGGCACCGGTATGATGGGTGTCTTCTTGAAGCAGGTGGGAACCTTGGAATGGAGTAGAGAGAAGGGAAGATGTCCGCGATCATGGGCGGGATTCTCCGACCCCCTGCCGGGTTGGAGAATCGCCGGGGGGGCGGCATCAATCCCGCCCCCGCCGGCTGCCGAATTCTCCGGCACCGGAGATTTGGCGAGGGCGGGAATCGCGCCAAAACGGTCGGCGAGCACCACCCCGGCAATTCTCCGGCCCGCGATGGGCCGAAGTCCCGCCCGTTCAATGCAGGTCCCGCCGGCGTAAATTGGAGTTGGTCCCTTACTGGCGGGACCTGGCAGCACGGGTTGGCTCCGGGGTCCCTGGGTGGGGGGGCGCAGGGCGATCTGGCCCCGGTGGGGTTCCCCCACGGTGGCCTGGCCCACGATCGAGGCCCACCGATCCGCGGGCGGGCCTGTGCCGCGGGGGCACTCTATTCCTATGCGCCGGCCGTGTAAGCCTCCGTGATGGCCGACACGAAGGTGAAACCCCCCCCTGCGCATGCGTGGGGATGATGTCAGCAGCCGCTGATGCTCCCGCGCATGCGCAGACCCGCACCGGCAGGCTGGCGCGGCGCCAAAGGCCTTCCACGCCGGCCGGCCGGTCGCAAACCACTCCGGCACCGGCCTAGCCCCCGAAGGTGCGGCCCAACGCAGGAGTGGTTCCCGCCACTCCACTGCGCCGTTTCTGCCCGCCCTGCCAATTCCTGGAGAATCCCGCCCCATATCTGCCAGCTGGTCCATGCAGGATCTAAGTGCACGAACAGGCACCCGGTTAGGACCCGTCACTTTCCGAGGGTTCACTTTCAAGAAGGTCAATCTGACTTTGGAAGCTGTGACGGTGGGTATGGGTGTGTCTGAGGCAGCTGGGGCAGTTGACATTGGTTTGATGGTTTCCTGCTCGAACTGAGCATGTCTCCATGAGTTACAGGCTTCACTGTGTGGACCCTAAACTCTAGAATTCCCTCCTTAAACTAAAACCGACCTATATACATATATATATTATATATTCACTGGAACTTTTTTTCTCTATGAAGGATGATACCTATATACAGGCAAGTTGTTGTGGTAGATTGAGGTTTAATCTTAGGAAAGATCTGTAAGTTTGTGTCACAGTAACCAGGCCAACTCCTCTGAGACTGACACATTCCTCACACTGCTTCAATGAAACAATGAACAAACCCAGTCCTGATACATTCCTGACACTGAACAATGAACAAACCCAGTTCTGTGCTCAGGTAACAAACCTGACCCGAAACTAAAAATGCTGAGAAAAAATTGTCAAAATATTCCTGTTTCTCCTGCTTTTGGATAGTTTGTTTTAAACCGGGAGCTGTGAATTTGGAGGTGTTTGTAAGGGAATGCTCGAAGAACACATGAGATTAAAGGCATGTGTCAACCAGAGATCAAAACAGAAAGTGCTGGGAATCCACCACAGGTCTATTAGTGTTTGTAAAATTAAAATACAAGGGAATGCATTGACCAGATATGATTTAGCCGTATCTATTTCCCTTTGCTCCACTCCTGCCCCTCCAGTCTACTCCCATCCCCCAATCTTCCTCCTGTCCCTCGGTCTCACTCACATCCCTCTGTTTTACTAGCAGGGGGTAAGGCCTGAGTATATAGGACAGTGTGGATAAGACCCAGCTGTAGGTTCTTGATGCAGAACGAGACCAACTAGTATCCATTTTGAAATCGGGACGTGGCCACCCCAGGTGGCTACAGAACACCCAGCTGTGGCATTTCAGGACCACTATAAAACACAACACACAGGCTCTCCGCCTCACTCACCCAGCAGAGACTGGAGTAACAACAGGAGTATAGCATAGATCTCAATCACGCCATCACATGTGGCTGAGATAAATTTTGGCCAGCTAGTCAAGTTTACTGTGTTACTAAAGTTAGATCAGCAGAGTGTCAAACTCAACTAATAGCTTTGTAGTTACCAAATAAATACTTTCAACTTACTTCGAGGACTGGAGAACCTTTCAACATTGTCTACGGTTAGTAGCGACTTATGTTACTCAAATAACATAACAATATAGAGGTTAGTCATGAAGGCACCCTCAACCTTGCTCCTTGCCTGAGATGTGGTGGTCTTCAGGTTAAACCACCACCAGTCAGCTCTCCCCCTCAAAGGTGAAAGCAGCCTATGGTCATCTGGGACTATTAGCAAATTTGCCAATGACAAAATGATAGGCAATACAGTAAGCAGTGTAGATGGAAGTGTAAAATTACAGAGATAATGATAGATTAAAGAAATAGCTATATCAAATGGATTTTATGAGCGTGGGCAAATGTGAGATTATCCACTCTGGATCTACAACGGATAGAGCAAGGTATTTTCAGAAGGATGAAAAGTTAGAAACTAAGGGGTCCAGCTGTAACAAGATCTTTAAAACAACATGAACAGTATAGAAGATAATTGAAAATACTGTGGAACATTGACCGTTACATCTCGAGGATTTAAATATAAAGGGGTAGAATTCATGCTTCAGTTATACGAAATCCTGGTTATACCACATTTTAGGCCAGTACGGAAGTGGTTGAGAAGTGCCCAATGTTAGCATGGAAGGTGGAAACCGGATCATGCAACGTCTTGATTTTAAAATTCTCATCCTTATTTTCAAATCCTCCATCCCCATAACTGTCTTGGGCATCTTTGCGCCTCCAATTCTATCCTCTCCTGCATCCCCAAATTTAATACCTCTACCATTGGTGTCCAAGCTCTGAAATACCCTCCTCACACCTTTTGCTCTCTAACTCACTTTACTATTTAAGATAGTCTTTAAAATCTATCTTTTTGACCAAGCTTTTGGTCATCTGATCTAATATCTCCTTACGTGGCTCAGTGTCATACTTAGTTTTATAATGGTCCTGTGAAGCACTTTAGGACATTTTATTACACTATATGAATAGAATTTGTTGTAATGGGAACAGCTTTTTCTTATCTACCTTATGTTAACATAGAACATACAGTGCAGAAGGAGGCCATTCGGCCCATCGAGTCTGCACCGACCCACTTAAGCCCTCATTTCCACACCATCACCGTAACCCAATAACCCCTTCTGGACACTAAGGGCAATTTATCATGGCCAATCCACGTAATGTGCACGTCTTTGGACTGTGGGGGGAAACCGGAGCACCCGGAGGAAACCCACGCACACACGGGGAGGATGTGCAGACTCCGCACAGACAGTGACCCAGCGGGGAATCAAACCTGGGACCCTGGCGCTGTGAAGCCACAGTGCTATCCACTTGTGCTACCGTGCTGCCCCTGTCGTAGCTGTCGATAAGCTACCATACAAAAGGCTAATAAGAGCCCATGTTGTTGGGGGTCGTACATTAGCATGGATAGAGGTTTGGCTAGAAGACAGAGAGTTGGGGTAAGAAAGTCATTTTCAGGATGGCAACTGTAACTAGTAGAGTGCCACAGAGATCAGTGTCGGGCCCACAGTTATTTACAATACATATTAATGACTTGGACAAGGGAAGTGAGTGCACTATTTCCAAGTTTGTAGATGACACAAAAATAGGTGGGAAAGCAAGTGGTGAGGATGACACAGAGAGTCTACAGAGGGATATAGACCGGCTAAGTAATGGCCAAAACTTGGCAGATGGAATATAATGCAGGAAAATGTGAAGTTATGCACTTTGTTAGGAAGAGTAAATAGCTGAATATTATCTAAATGGGGAAAGACTGCAGAAAACTGTAGCAGAGAGGGATTGGGTGTCTTTGTGCATCAATCACAAAAAGTTAGCATGCAGGTCAGCAGATAATAGAGAAGCCAAAT
This sequence comes from Scyliorhinus canicula, assembly GCF_902713615.1. Lineage (NCBI taxonomy): Eukaryota > Metazoa > Chordata > Chondrichthyes > Carcharhiniformes > Scyliorhinidae > Scyliorhinus > Scyliorhinus canicula. Next base: position 42,194,690 of record NC_052163.1, read on the forward strand.
GGAAGGTTGGCCTTTATTTCAAAGGGAATGGAGTATCAAAATAGATAAGTCTTGCTTAAACGATAAAGGCACTAATTCAACCACACCTGGAATACTGTGGACAGTTTTGGTTCCCTTATCTAAGGAAATTTACATTGGAGGCAGTCCGGAGAAGGTTCACTCGGTTGTTCCTGGGTATGGAGGGATTTTCTTATGAAGAGAGATTGAGTAGGTTGGGGTTGTCCTTATTGGTGTTTAGAAGAATAAGAGGTGACCTTTATGAGCCAGCTGGGCTGGGATTCTCCCTTCTGGGGACTAAGTCCTCACGCTGGCGGGAAAACCGGTGCCAATCACTCTGGCATCACCAGCCCCCGAAAGTGGGCCAGGCCACAGTGCCCCCCACCCCCCAGGGTCAGATCCCCCTGCTCCGCCCCGAGGACCGCCCCTGCTGACTTACCTGCCAGGTCCCACCAGTACGTGAGTTGAATGATTCACGCCGGTGGGACTGGCCCAAAATGGCCGGCCGCTCGGCCCATCGGAGCCCGGAGAATTGCCGGGGGGCTGCTGCCAACGTATGGTAGTACGACTAGAGGTACTATGGTACCTGGGAGTGTGAGCTGCTATTGGTGGAGAAGGCTCGCTGCCCATTGGCCCAAGTGTTGCTTTCTCATTGGTCAAGACGAAGGTAGCTCCGCCCATGAGGCGGAGTATAAGAACCCTTGTTTCCCAGCAGCCATCATTCATTCTGTACTCAAGCAGCTGGGGACACTTCTTGTAGATTAAAGCCTTCGATTCAGACTACTCCTTCGTTTCTGTGGTTATTAATCGCACATCACAACAGCCACTGACCGGCGTGAAGGTTATCCCACCCCCGCCCAAAAAAAGGTGCCGGAAAATACAGCAGCTGGCATTGGGGCGGCGGGATTCGCGCCGCCCCCCCGGGGATTCCCCGACCGTGCGGCGGATCGGAGAATCCCGGCCATAGGATTCTCAGGGGGTTTGACAGCGCGATGCTGAGAAGTTGTTCCTCTTTGTGGGAGAGTCTAGGACTAGAGGGCATAATGCCAGTGTAAGGGGTTGCCTATTTAACATAAGAACGTAAGAACTAGGAGCAGGAGTAGCAATTCAGCCCCTTGAGCTTACTCCACCATTTATTGCGATCATGGCTGATCTCATGTTGGCCTTATCTTCACCTTCTTTCCTGTTCCCATAACCCTTCATCACGCTACTAATTAAAAACCTATCTATCTCCTTAAATCTGTTTATTGTTCCAGTGTCACTGCACTGTGGTGTAGAGATACCACAGATTCACGGCCCTTTGAGTAATTCCTCCTCATTTCTGTTTTAAATCTGCCACCTCTTCGCCTTAAACTCTGGCCTCTCATTCTAGAATATCCAACAAAGGGAAACATTACTCCTACCTTGTTAATCCCCATTAGCATCTTATATACTTCAATTAGATCTCCTCTCATTCTTCTAATCTTCAACAAGTATAGGCCTAAACTGCTCAGTGTCTCTTCATTAGGCAAGTCCTTCAGCCCAGGAATCAATCCAGTGAACCTTCTCTGAACCACCTCTAATGCATTTATATCCTTCCTCAAGTAAGAGGATCAAAACAGTCCGCAGTACTCCAGATGCAGTCTCACCCCATGCCCTTTACAATTGCAACAGCACTTCCCTACTTTCATACTCGATTCCATTAGCAATGAATGCCAAACTTCCATTAGCCTTCCTTATTACCTGCTGCACCTGCAAATTAATGTTCTGCGATTCATGCACTTGGACATCCAGGTCCTTCTGCACCGAAGAATTTTGAAGTTTCGCTCCATTTAGATAATAATTTGCTTTTTTATTCCTCCGACCAAAATGGATAACCTCACACTTATCCAGTTAAATTCCATCTGTCAGGGTGACACGGTGGCGCAGTGGTTAGCACTGCTGCCTCACGGCGCCGAGGATCCAGGAACGATCCCGGCCCTGGGTCACTGTCCATGTGGCGTTTGCACATTCTCCCTGTGTCTGTGTGGGTCTCACCCCCACAACCCAAAGACCCACTCACCTAACCTATCCATATCCATTTGTAAATGTCTTATTTCCTCATTGCAACTAGCTTTCCCACCTATTTTAGTTTAATCTGCAAATTTAGCTATACAGTAGTCCCCCGTTATACCGCGCTCCGCAATACCGCGGTTCGCGATATACCGCGGGGGGGCTTATGGACCCCAACTGTCAGTTGTGTCAATTTCAGCGGCCGGCTCACTTTGATCCGGAGAGGGAAGCTGCTCTCACTGAAGCAATCAGCTGGCCGCTGAAATTGACACTGCCCGCTGCTCTCTCCCACCAATCCAACTTTTAAGTTTTAATGTTTCTGATTGGAGGGAGAGAGCAGCCGGCAGTGTCAATTTCAGCGGCCGGCTGATTGCTTCAGTGAGAGAGCAGCTTCCCTCTCTGGATCAAAGTGAGCCGTCCGCTGAAATTGACACTGCCCGCTGCTCTCCCCCCTCCAATCAGAAACATTAAAACTTAAAAGTTGGATTGGAGGGAGAGAGCAGCCGGCAGTGTCAATTTCAGCGGCCGGCTGATTGTTTCAGTGAGAGCAGCTTCCCTCTCCGGATCAAAGTGAGCCGGCCGCTGAAATTGACACTGTTTTAATTGGAACCACGATGGGGGTTTTAAATTTATTTAAAAATCTATGCTAGCGCTTCCCATTGTGAGTCTACGGGGGTCTGACCTCTCCCCCCCGCCCCCCCCCCCCCCCCCCCCCCCCCCCCCCCCCCCGTAGACTCACAATGGGAAGCGCTAGCATAGATTTTAAAATAAATTTAAAACCCCCATCATGGATATCCGCGGCTCGGATACAACGCGGGTGGCTGTCTTGGACCCCAACACCCGCGTTATAAAGGGGGACTACTGTAGTACATTTTATCTCTACATCCAAGTCATTAATATAGATTGCAAATAGTTGGGGCTGGAGGACTGAACCCTGTAGCACACCATTAGTTACAGCTTGGCAACCATAAAAAGACCCAGTTATCCCCTCTCTCTGCTGGTTAGCCAATCCTCTATCCAAGCTAATATGATACTCCCACCCAAATGTGATCTTTCCCTGTGCATTAACCTTTTGTTCGCCATCTTATCAAATGTCTTCTGGAATACGCTACATCTACAAGATCCCCATCATCCACTTTGCTTGTTGCATCTTCAAAGAACTCTAGAAAAATAGACAATAACAATTTACCCTTCATAAGACCATGCTGATTGATGGATTGCGTTTCAACTTTACAAATATCCGGTTACTACTTCCTTAATAATGGATTCCAACAATTTCCCAATGACAGACGTTAAACTAACTGGTCTATAGTTCCTTACTTTCTGCCTTTCCCCATTTTTGAACAGGGACCTTTTTCCAATCCACTGGAACATTTCTAGAATCCAGGGAAATTAAAAATATTATAACTAATGCCTCTACTATCGCTGCTGCCACTTCCATTACGACAAAGATGAAGAGGAATTTCCTTCTTTCAGAGAGTAATGAATCTGTGAAATTCTTTACCTCAGAAGGCTGTGGAGGTTGGGTAGTTAAGTATGTTCAAGGCTGAGTGAGACTGATTTCGATCAGTAAGGGATTCAAGGGTATGGGGATAAGGTGGGTAAGTGGATTATCAATCACAATCTCATTGAATGGTGGGGCAGACTCAATGGGCCGAATGACTTTTTAAAAAAAATAGTTTTTATTAAAGATTTTTTCAAACAGAATTTTTCCATAACCAATAACAGAAAAGTAAAAGGAAAATATTTAACAAAACTAGGTGGCTATCATCATTATACAAAAAGAGAATATACATTAAATGAACAGTTCCCCACCTAAGGCCCCCCCCCCCCCCCTCAATTGCTGCTGCTGCTGACCTTTTAACGCCCTCCTAGAAAGTCAAAGAACGGTTGCCACCGCTGGGAGAACCCCAGCAAGGACCCTCTCAAGGCAAACTTTATTCGCTCCATGCTGAGGAACCCAGCCATGTCACTAACCCAGGTCTCCACACTCGGGGGTTTAGAGTCTCTCCACATTAACAAGATCCGTCTCAGGGCTACCAGGGAGGCAAAGGCCAACACCTCGGCCTCTTTCGCTTCTTGCATTCCCGGATCCTCTGACACCCCAAAGATCGCTATTGTTGGACACGGCTTCACCCGCGTGTCCAAGATCCGGGACATAGCCCTCGCAAAGCCCTGCCAGAATTCTTTAAGCGCCAGGCATGCCCAGAACATATGGACATGGTTCGCTGGACTCCCTGACATCTCGCACAGCTGCTCTCCACCCCGAAGAACTTGCTAATTCTCGCCGTCGTCATGTGTGCCCGGTGTACTACCTTAAACTGAATTAAGCTGAGTCTGGCACGATGAGGAGGAATTTACCCTGCCCAGGGCATCAGCCCACAGGCCCTCATCCAGCTCCTCCAGTTCCTCCACTGGGGCTTCCTCCACCTCCTGCAGTTCTTGGTAGATGTCCAACACCTTCCCCTCTCCTACCCAGATACCAGACACCACCCTGTCCTGTATCCTACGAGGCGGTAGCAACGGAAATGTCCCCACCTGTTTTTTAAGAAAGTTATGGACTTGGAGATATCTGAAGGCGTTTCCAGGGGACAGACTGAATTTCTCCTCCAGCGCCTTCAAGCTAAGGAAAGTTCCATCTATGAACAGGTCCCCCATCCTTCTAATGCCTGCCCTGTGCCAGCTTTGAAACCCCCCGTCTATCTTGCCTAGAACAAATCTATGATTGTTCCGTATCGGGGTCCAAACTGAGGCCCCTTCCTCCTTCCTGTGCCTTCTGCACTGACCCCAGACCCTCAATGCTGCCGTCATCACCGGGCTTGTGGTGTATCGTGCCAGCGGGAACGGCAGCGGTGGCTTTACTACTGCCCCCAGGCTGGTGCCTTTGCATGACGCCGCCTCTAGCCGTCCCCATGCCGACCCCTCCTCCATTACCCATTTCCTAATCATGTCCACATTAGCCACCCAGTAGTAGCTACAGAAGTCGAAAGCGCCATCCTTCCCCCCCCCCCCCCGAAAAGAGTCTTTTAACTCGCAGGGTCTTGTTTGCCACACAAATCCCGTGATAATCCTGTTCACCCGCCTGAAGAAGGATTTGGGGATGAAGATGGGAAGGCACTGGAAAATGAATAGGAATCTGGGGAGGACCGTCATTTTCACGGTCTGCACCCTTCCCGCCAGGGAGAGCAGGAGCATGTCCCACCCTTTAAAGTCTCCCTCCATCTGCTCTACAAGCCAAGATAGATTGAGCCTGTGTTGGGCATCCCAGTTCCTAGCCACCTGCATACCTAGGTAACGAAAGCTCCTCTCCACCATCTTGAGCGGGAGCTCTCCCAGTCTCTCCTCCTGACCCCTAACGTGGATTACAAACAGCTCACTTTTCCCCACGTTCAACTTGTAACCCGAGAAGCTCCCAAAGTCCCTTAGGATCCGCATGACCTCCCCCATCCCCTCTAGTGGGTCCGAAATATACAGGAGCAGGTCGTCTGCGTAGAGTGAAACCTGGTGCCCCCCCCCCCCCCCCCCCCCCGGACCAGCCCCCTCCAGTTTCTTGAAGTCCTCAATTGCCAGGGCAAATAGCAGCGGGGATAGGGGCACCCCTGCCTCGTCCCTCGGTGCAGCCTATAGTACTCCGACCTCAGCCGGTTTGTGGATATATTTGCTACGGGGGCCTGATACAGTAGTTTGACCCACCCTATGAATCTCTCACCAAATCCAAACCTACTTAACGCTTCCCACAGGTACTCCCATTCCAGCCGGTCAAAGGCTTTCTCTGCATCCATTGCAGCCACTACTTCTGCGTCCCCTCCTGAGGGCATCATGAGAATATTTAGGAGCCTCCTTACATTTGTGTTCAGTTGCCTGCCCTTGACGAAGCCTGTCTGATCCTCATCAATCATGCCCGGGACACAGTCCTCTATTCTAGTAGCCAGAATCTTAGCCAGCAGTTTGGCATCCACGTTTAGGAGCGGTATCGGCCTGTAGGACCCACATGGAAGCGGATCCTTCTCCCTCTTCAGGATGAGTGAGATCGAAGCCCGCAACATCGTCAGGGGGAGGGCTCCTCTCGCCTTAGCCTCGTTAAAAGGTTCTTCGCAGGAGTGGGCTCAGCAGCTCCGAGAATTTCTTGTAGAATTCTAGAGGGTAGCCGTCCAGTCCTGGGGCCTTGCCCGACTGCATACTATCCAGGCCCTTAACTATCTCCTCCAACTCAATCGGGGCCCCCAGTCCCTGCACCAGATCCTCGTCCACCCTTGGGAACCTCAATTGGTCCATAAATTGTTTCATCCCTTTCCCTCCCACCGGGGGCTCTGACTCGTACAGTTTACAATAAAACTCCTTGAAGACTTTGTTGATCTTCTCTGGGCCCAAGACCGTGTTACCTGCTTTATCCCTCAATCCTTTGATCTCCCTGGCCGCCTCTCTCCTGCGAAGTTGGTGCGCCACAACCTCCCCTCCCCCAAAAGGTAAGCTTTCTCCCCATACTCGTAGTCTGCCCTTTTCACCTTCCTCAGCTGTGCCTCCGCCTTCCCAGTGGTCAGCAGATCAAACTCCGCCTGCAGTCTCCGGCGCTCCTTTAGCAGCCCCTCCTCGGGGGTCTCCGCGTCTACTCCGAGTATCTCTCCCACCAGCCTCTCCCTCTCCGCCCTCTCCCTCTTCTCTTTATGGGACCTAATAGAAATTAACTCCCCTCTGACAACTGCATTCATAGCCTCCCAGACTGTTGTTGCAGTTACCTCCCCTGTATCGTTTGTTGTCACATAGTTTTGGATGCTCTTCCTTATCCTTAGGGCAGCACGGTAGCATGGTGGTTAGCATAAATGCTTCACACCTCCAGGGTCCCAGGTTCGATTCCCGGCTGGGTCACTGTCTGTGCGGAGTCTGCACGTTCTCCCCGTGTGTGCGTGGGTTTCCTCCGGGTGCTCCGGTTTCCTCCCACAGTCCAAAGATGTGCAGGTTAGGTGGATTGGCCATGCTAAATTGCCCGTAGTGTCCTAAAAAGTAAGCTTAAGGGGGGGGTTGTTGGGTTACGGGTATAGGGTGGATACGTGGGTTTGAGTAGGGTGATCATTGCTCGGCACAACATTGAGGGCCGAAGGGCCTGTTCTGTGCTGTACTGTTCTATGTTCTATTATCCGCCCACAGACCTCTTCATCCGCTAGCAGTCCCACGTCCAATCTCCAGAGAGGGCGCTGCCTTCCCTCCGCCCCTAGTCACAAGTCTACCCAGTGCGGGGCATAGTCCGAGACCGCAATGGCCGAATACTCGACCCCCTCCACCTTTGGGATTAACGCCCTGCTCAACACAAAAAAATCAATCCGTGAGTACAGTTTGTGAACGTGGGAGGAAAAAGAGAACTCCTTCGCCCTTGGCCGCGCGAATCTCCATGGGTTCACGCCCCTCCATCTGATCCATGAATCCCCTCAGGGCCTTGGCCGCTGCCGGTCTCTTTCCTGACCTGGACTTAGACCGGTCCAATGCCGGATCCAGGACTATGTTGAAGTCCCCCCCCCCCGATGATCAAATTATTTGATTCCAAGTCCTAGCATGCGCCTCATGAATTCCACGTCGTCCCAGTTTGGGGCATAGACGTTCACTAACACCACCCAGGCCCTCTGCAGCTTTCCACTCACCATTATGTCCGCCACAATACTCCCTGCCTCGAATGCCACTAGTTTGCCAACCAGAATTGCCACCCCTCTGGTCTTCGAGCCCAGCCCCGAATGGAACACCTGGCCCACCCATCCCCTCCTCAGTCTCGTTTCGTCAGCAAGTTTTAAATGCGTCTCCTGTAGCATGGCCACGTCCGCCTTTAATCCCTTTAAGTGCGAGAACACGCGGGCCCGTTTAGACCTCCCACATTCCATGTGATCAGCCTGGACTGGTGGTTGACATCCCCCCCCCCCCCATTCCCCTTTTTCGGCCAGCCATGTGCCCGCGCCCCCTGCTCTCTCCAGCCCTCCCGCCAGAGGGCCCCCAACCCGACTCTCCATCTGTTCCAAAAAGTTTGCTCCCCTTCAGTCAGCAAAGCAGTCCCCCCCCCCCCCCCCCCCCCCAATCCCAATTCCCCATGCCAAGCACCCGCTTAGCACTGATTTCCCCCCCATTACGCTTCCGTAAGTCAGCTGACCCCGGCCGCTCCCGCCTCTATCACTAATCTTACTGTTGTCCCCTCCTTCGGGCCATCCAAATGCTTCCAGTGAAACAAGAGACACGTTAATCCGCCCCCTGAAAAAAACCCAAAAAAGAAAAGCGAACAACTTCAATTCTACTACCAATCTTACATTAGGCCAACACCCGGTTACACATGCCCACCAGGGCGTTTCACCCACGTGCAGCTGTCCTTTAGCTCGAGTCCAGCTTTTCAAGCTTAATAAATGTCCACGCCTCGTCCGGCATATCGAAGTAATGGTGCTTGTCCTGGGTACGTTACCCAAAGCCTCGCCGGACGCAGCAGCCCGAACATCACCCCTCCGTTGTGGGGGACCGCCTTAGCCCTGTTGAATCCCGCGCGTCTCTTCGCCAGTTCAGCTCCCAGGTTCCAGGTATATCCGAATCTCACAGTTCTCCCACTTACTGCTCCGCTCCTTCTTTGCCCATCGCAAGACACGCTCCTTATCTGTGAAGCGGTGGAATCTTACCACCATCGCCCTCGGCGGTTTGTTCGCCCTCGGCTTCCTTGCCAGGACTCTGTCCAGTTCCAAGGGCTGCGGGAAGGCCCCCATGCCCATCAGCGTCCCCAGCATCGTGGTCACATACGCGCTCGCGTCCGACCCCTCCACACCTTCAGGGAGGCCCAGAATTCGCAGGTTTTGTCTCCTAGACCTATTTTCGAGGTCATCCAGTCTCTCCTGCCATCTCTTGTGCAGGGCCTTATGTGCCTCCATCCTGACCACCAGGCCCTGGATCTCATCCTCATTGTCAGATACCTTTCTCTTCACCTCTTTGATCGCCTTCTCCTGCACCTTCTGAGTCTCCACCATCTTTTCCATAGAGGCCTTCATAGGGGCCAGCATCTCCGTCTTCAGCTCAGCGATGCAGCTCCTTAGGAACTCCTGCTGCTCACTCGACCACTGGGCCCACGCTGCTTGGTCCGCGCCAGCCGCCATTTTGTCTTCTTTCCGCTCGCTTTCCCACAATTGCGCTCTTCACGGCCCCACCCTGGTCCCCTCCATGCAGCAGTGAGGGGAACCTCTCCAGCGTCTCTTGCTACGCCGGGAATCACCGCCGAAGTGCCGCTCAGCTCCGTTAAAGGGCCCAAATGTCCGATCTCGGCAGGAGCTGCCGCGTGCGCGACCTATCCGGACATGGCCGCTACCGGAAGTCCGGCCGATTGACTTACTTCTACTCCCATGTCCTAATATCTTATAGTCCTGTATGCCTCTATCAAATCTCTGCTCAATCTCCTTTGCTCCAACGAGAACATCCCCAACTTTTCCAAACTAGCATTGTAACTAAACCTCCCACTATTCTGGAACCATTGTGGTAACTCTCCTCCGCACCTTTTCAGAGATCCTCACAAAGAGTGGTGACCAGAACTGGATGGAGTACCTTAGTCCTGCACCAACCAGAGCTTTAGCTCTTGGAGATGGTCATTGCATGGCACTTATGTGGCACAAGTGTTACTTACTCCTTATTATCAACCTGAATGTTGTTCAGCTCCTGTTGTGAGTAAGCAGACTGCAACATTATCTGAGGAGCTATGAATGGGATGGAACACTATGTGATCATCAGCAAGCTGCTCTATATCTGACATTGACGGTAATTGATGAAACAGATGCAGATGATTGGGTCTACGACACTACCCTGATGGAGTCCTGCATCGATGACCTAGGGCTGAGATGATTGGCCTCCAACAACCACAACCATCTTGTGTGTTAAGTATGTCTGTGGAGGGTTCCCCCTGATTCCCATTGGCTTCAATTTTGCAAGGGTTGCTTGATGCCACATGTGCCAAAAGCTGTCTTGATGTCAAGGGCAGTTACTCTGACCTCATCTCTTGAGTTCAGCTCTTTTAGCCATTGTTGCAACCAGCAATTCACTCGGAGACTCGAGTCGAAGTAAACAGTGGTTTTAATCAGCTTACAACTTTGTTTGCCAGCGACCGGTACAATACTGAAGGTGGTCCCGCAGGTTTGCTGCTCTTATACTTCCTATAAGGGGCGGAGCCATGGGTAGAGCCCGTACATGCTCCATATCTCCCCCTGTGGGTGAAGCCACACAATGGCCCATAGATGGAGCCCACAGGGTTAATAGCAAGGTATAATGCAACACAATATACTGGTGAATTAACAGTATTTATACATTCACCACATTCACCCCCTGTAACAAAAGATTAAGTCCGGCGGGGGTGACGGGTTCACAAATTCAGTCAGTCCGGCGCCCGGATCGTACATTGTGACCGCCGAAGCAGTGGTGTCGCAGCTGTTTCGGGTGGCTGTGAAAGTGGGTCCGGTGCGGGCCCAGGGGTGGACTCCGGGGGCGGTTCTTCCTGAGCTTCGTTCCTGTGGACTAGTGTGCCGGGTGGAAGGGAGCGCGGAAACCAAATAGGTGCGGGGGTGCAGGACATGGGGGTTGGGCGGGGTATAGTGTGGGGTGTACATTAGTGGTAGTGGTGGAGGAGCCTGCGGGCGCCAGGACTCGGAGGGAGATGGTATCCTGCCGGCCATTGGGGTGTTCGACGTATGCATAATGTGAGTTCGAGTGCAGGAGCTGGACCCCCTCTACCGGGGGGGTGGTCTTATGGGTCCGAACGTGTTTCCGAAGGAGGACAGGGCCTGGTGTCCTCAGCCAGGACGGAAGCGAGGCCCCTGTGGTAGTTCCCCTAGGGAAGACAAACAAGCGGTCATGAGGAGTCTGGTTTGTGGCCGTGCAAAGGAGGGACCTAATAGCGTGGAGCGCATCGGGGAGGACCTCCTGCCAGTGGGAAACCGGGAGATTCCTGGACCGTAGAGTCAGTAGGACGGTCTTCCAGACTGTCACGTTCTCCCTCTCCACCTGTCCGTTTCCCCTGGGGTTATAGCTGGTTGTCCTGCTCGAGGCAATGCCCTTACTGAGCAGGTACTGATGCAGTTCGTCGCTCATGAAGGACGAGCCCCTGTCACTGTGGACATAATTGGGGAAACCAAACAGAGTGAAGACTCTGTGCAGGGGTCTGATAACAGTGGGGGTGGTCATGTCGGGGCATGGGATGACAAACGGGAAACGGGAGAACCCGTCTATAATGTTAAGGAAATAGGTATTGCTATTCTTTGAGGGGAGGGGACCTTTGAAATCAATACTGAGGCGTTCAAAGGGCCGGGAAGCCTTTACCAGGTGGACCTTATCTGGTCGATAGAAGTGTGGTTTACACTCCACACAGATTTGGCAATTCCTAGTTACAGCTTTGACCTCCTTGGTGGAGAAGGGCAGGTTGCGGGCCTTGATGTAATGTGGGAGCCGGGTGACCCCTGGGTGGCAGAGGCCGTCGTGGATAGCCTGGAGTCGGTCGTCTTGCGCACCGGCGCATGTGCCGCGGGACAGGGCATCTGGGGGCTCGTTGAGCTTCCCAGGACAATATATTATATCATAATTATAGGTGGAGAGTTCGATCCTCCACCTCAAGATCTTATCATTTTTGATCTTGCCCCGCTGTGAATTATCAAACATGAAGGCAACCGATCTTTGGTCGGTGATGAGGGTAAACCTCCTACCAGCGAGGTAGTGCCTCCAGTGCCGCACAGCTTCCATGATGGCTTGAGCTTCCTTTTCGACCGAGGAGTGTCGAAGTTCAGAGGTGGAGAGGGTGCGTGAAAAAAAACGCTACCGGCCTGCCTGCTTGGTTCAGTGTGGCGGCGAGAGCGACCTCTGAAGCGTCGCTCTCCACCTGGAATGGGACAGACTCGTCCACCGCACTCATGGTGGCTTTGGCGATGTCCACCTTGATGCAGTTGAAGGCCTGGCGAGCCTCAGCTGACAGTGGGAAAAGGGTGGCTTTAAAGAGTGGGCGGGCTTTGTCCGCATACTGGGGGACCCACTGGGCATAATACGAAAAAAATCCAAGGCACCTCTTGAGGGCCCTGGGACAGTGAGGGAGAGGGAGTTGTAGGAGGGAGTGCATACGGTCATGGTCGGGCCCTAGGAATCCATTTTCCACGACATAGCCGAGGGTGGCTAGCCTGGTAGTGCGGAAACGCATTTCTCCTTGTTGTAAGTGAGGTTAAGCTTTTGGGCGGTTTGGAGAAATCGATGGAGGTTGGCGTCGTGGTCCTCCTGATCATGGCCGCAGAAGGTGACGTTGTCCAAGTACGGAAACGTGGCCCGCAGCCCATACTGGCCCACCATTCAGTCCATCGCTCGTTGGAACACCGAAACCCCGTCCGTGATGCCAAAGGGGACCCAGAAGAAATGAAAGAGTTGGCCGTCTGCCTCAAACGCCGCTTAGTGGTGGTCCTCCGGGCGGATTGGGAGCTGGTGGTAAGCAGACTTCAGATCCACCGTGGAGAACACGCGGTAGTGTGCGATCTGATTCACCATGTCTGCAATCCAGGGGAGGGGGTACGCATCAAGGTGCGTAAGTCGGTTAACAGTCTGGCTGTAATCAACCACCATCCAGAACTTCCCCCCGGTCTTGACGACCACCACCTGAGCTCTCCAGGGGCTATTGCTGGTTTCTATGACTCCTTTCCGCAAGAGACGCCGGACCTCGGAGTGGCCAGTGGCTTGCAGTCCGCGGTGATGTTAGCGAAGAGGGGAAGGGGGTTGATTTTTAGGGTTACGAGGCTGCATATGGTGAGCGGGGGCAGGGATCCGCCAAAACTAAGAGTTAGGCTCCTGAGATTGCACTGAAAATCGAGTCCTGAGAGGAGAGGGGCGCAGAGGTCTGGGAACACATACAATTGAAAATTAGTGTACTCGGCGCCCTGTATCGTTAAGGTTGCAGTAGTGTGCCCTTGGATTTGTACTGAGTGCGATCCAGATAAGAGGGAGATTGTTTGTTGCGTCGGGAATATCGGGAGCGAACAGCTTCTTACCAGATCCGGGTGGACAAAGCTCTCGGTGCTCCCAGAGTCGAACAGGCAAGGTGTCTCGTATCCGTTAAACCGGACGGCCATCATGGAGCTCTTGAGGTGCTTGGGTCTTGACTGGTCCAATGTGACTGTACTGAGTTGAGGGTAGTCGGCGGTATGGTCGGCGGTGCTGGGGCTGCCCTGCGATGACTGCCTGTGCAGGCCGTATGCGTCGAGCGGCGTAGCGGATGACGGCCAAGGTGGCGGCCCCTGTTGATCGCACGTGGCGGGTGGCGAGGGAGATGGCGCCCAAGGTGGCGGCCCCTGTTGATCGCACGTGGCGGGTGGCGAGGGAGATGACGGCCAAGGTGGCGGCCCCTGTTGATCGCACGTGGCGGGTGGCGAGGGAGATGGCGCCCAAGATGGCGGCCCCCATGGATCGCACGTGGTTGGCCATGTGGGGGACGATGGCCAAGATGGCGGCCCCCGTGAGTCGCACGTGTTGTGCGGAGTCGGGGTCGGCAGACACGCTGCCACATTACGGGGTCTGCCGGACTGAGAGTTGGTGGATCGAGTTTGTGCGTTCGAGTTCGAGTGCCAGGCAGACCTTTGCGAAGCGCCCTTTTCGCCCGCAGCTGCTGCAGTTTGCATTGTGGGCCGGGCATTGTTGCCGGGGGTGTTGAGGCTGGCCGCAAAAATGGCAGGATAGCCCCTCGTGGTGGGCGGGCGGCTGCATTGCGCAGGCCTGGGGTAGTCTCTGGTCGGGGGCCCACGAGGGAATCGCGTGATTGGCTGGGAACGCAGTGAGACTCTGAAAAGCGACCTCCAGCGAGGCTGCCAGTTTTACCGTGTCCTCCAGGTCCTGGGCCCCTTTTTCGAGAAGGCGCTGCCTCACATAGATCGATCGGACCCCCGCAAGGTAAACGTCTCGGACGGCGAGTTCCATGTGCTGAGTGGCTGTAACGGCCTGATAGTGACAATCGCGCGCGAGGGCCTTGCGGTCACCTAGCAACTCCCCGGGGCGCTGGCGGCGAGTAGTGAAGATATGTCGCGCGTAGACTTCATTCACAGGCCGCTTGAGTGTCGCGAGGGCCTCAGTATAGGAGGCGGCTTCGTCGAGTTGGGCAGAAATGCGATGGCTCACCCGGGCGTGGAGAAGACTCAATTTCTGTTCGTCCATGACGGATGATGTAGACGACGCGACCAGGTAGGCCTTGAAACACCAAAGCCAATGTGAAAAAATGTCTTTCGCCTCCGCGGCCTGTGGATCGAGCTCCAGTCTGTCAGGTTTGAGGGCTGACTCCATAGTAGTTCTCTAAGCTGATTAAATTGATGCGACCATCAATTCACTCGGAGACTCGAGTCGAAGTAAACAGTGGTTTTAATCAGCTTACAACTTTGCCTGCCTGCGACCGGTACATTACTGAAGGCGGTCCAGCAGGTCAGCTGCTCTTATACTTCCTATAAGGGGCGGAGCCATGGGCGGAGCCCGTACATGCTCCACATCTCCCCCTGTGGGTGAAGCCACACAGTGGCCCATAGATGGAGCCCACAGGGTTAATGGCATGGCATAATGCAACACAGTATAGTGGTGAATTAATAGTACTTATACATTCACCATAGCCATGTTTTAATTGAGGCTACAATGAGGTCAGGAGCTGAGTGACCTGTCAGAATCCAAACTGAACAACAGTCAGCATGGTATTGCTCTGCTAAGAACTGCTTGATATCACTGTTGATGATCCCTTCCATCGGTATTCTGATGTGTAGACTGATGGGATGATAATTGGTTGGGTTGGATTTGTCCTGCTTTTCTGTACAGGACATTATCTGGCCAATCTTCCGCATTGCAGCTTGGCTAAGGAAGCAGCTAGTTCTGGAGCAGTAGGATTCAATACTACTGCTGGAATGTTGTCAGGTCCCATAGCCTTTGCAGTGTCCAGTGCCTTCAATGTTTCTTGATATCACTTGAATCAAATTGGTTGAAGGCTGACATCTGTGAGGCTGAGGACTTCAAGAGAAGGCGAAGATGGATGACCTGGGCACTTCTGCCTGAAGTTGGCTGCAAATGCTTCATTCAGCCTTGTCTTTTGTACTGATATGCTGGGCTCCCCATCATTGGGGATGGGGATGTTTGTGGAGCATCCTCCTCCAGTTAGTTGTTTAATTGTCCACCACCATGCATGACTGCATGTTTTAGCACAGGGCTAAATCTCTGGCTTTGAAAGCAGACCAAGGCAGGCCAGCAGCACGGTTCAATTCCCGTACCAGCCTTCCGGAATAG
This sequence comes from Scyliorhinus canicula, assembly GCF_902713615.1. NCBI lineage: Eukaryota > Metazoa > Chordata > Chondrichthyes > Carcharhiniformes > Scyliorhinidae > Scyliorhinus > Scyliorhinus canicula. The sequence continues at coordinate 42,209,990 of NC_052163.1, forward strand.
GCGCCGGAATGTGGCGACTAGGGGCTTTTCACAGTAACTTCATTGAAGCCTACTTGTGACAATAAGCGATTTTCATTTTTTTCATTTCATGTGGCAGGACTGCAGAGCTTTCATCTGATCCAAAGGGCATGTGATCAGTTAGCTCTATCTCATGTTGCTTCCCGTGTTAGGCATGCATGCTGTCCTGTGTTGTGGCTTCACCAGATTGGCACCTCCCAATATTGATTGGCATGATGTGGAGATGCTGGCGTTGGTGAGCACAGTAAGAAGTCTTACAACACCAGGTTAAAGTCCAACAGGTTTGTTTCAAACACGAGCTTTCGGAGCGTAGCTCCTTCCTCAGGTGAAGATTCATCTGAGGAAGGAGCTGCGCTCTGAAAGCTCGTGTTTGAAACAAACCTGTTGGACTTTAACCTGGTGTTGTAAGACTTCTTACAATATTGATTGGAGCAGGGTTCAAACTTTCTGAGGTGGGACTGCTACCAATGAGTCAAAGGTTGGCTTCAACTACAGTGACAGCAGCTGCTGCACCCCTCCCTTTGCTATGCTCCCAAAGCCAATGGCCCTATTTGCTGACTTTGTAGATAGAATTTGTGACTTGCTAGTAATCTTGCCTGCAGTATCTTGCCACAAGAGGTCAGGAGTTTGAGTTTGCAGATGTCTTTTTTAAAATAAATTTTGAGTAGCCTTTTTTTTTCCAATTAAAGGGCAATTTAGCGTAGCCAATCTACCTAACCTGCACATCTTTTTGGGTTGTGGGGGTGAAACCCATGCAGACACGGGGAGAATGTGCAAACTCCTCACGGACAGTGACCCAGGGCCGGGATTCGAACCCGGGTTCTTAGCGCCGCAGAAGAGTTAGCAGATGTTGGGTCACAGATGGCGGCAATGACTATTGGAGTAGAAAGCTAACGGTAAGCACACAACGATCTGGCTCCCGATCACTACCAATGGTGGAAGTCTCTCCGGATTGGGCAATCCTCCCAAACAGTCTTCTCTGCCATTGTCCTGTGCCAAGTCAACATTCATTCACCGGACCAATGGTGGATAATGGATATCTTTGAGAAGCACCATAGTCAGTGAAACCAAAGCCCAGCGAAATTCAGCAGCCAAGAATCTCCCAGGAACTGTTCCCAAAATTCTCCCAAGAAGCAACAGGAACTCCGGGCCGAAGCTTTCAGATGAGAACCAGGTAGGGAAAGGGATAGAAAGAGTCAAATCTTCCATCAGAATAAAAGCAACCCTCACACAGTACTGTGACTCAGACTCTGATTCAAATAACATTCATGATAAATTTATAACCACGTCAAAACCTTATCAATAAATAATGTTCTGCAGAAAGGGACCTTGTGGCTACTAAACAAATTATATAAATGATCAAATTGTGAGTAAAGATCAGTCCAGATTTATCAGTACACGGGCTGCTTAAATATTCAGGAGAACGTAGAAAGTGAGGTAGGGTCGGGTAGACAAGGAGGCAGGCCCTGGCGATGGGAATCCATTCTATTTCATTATCAGCTGGGAGGTGAGCTGATGTTAACTGGAGCCAGAGATAGTGATGAGCAGATTAACCCTCACAGTAAACATGGCTAGGCACTGCCATTAAAACATCAGTTATAAATACTCCAATTTAGATTGGTACTGAGATTTATAGGTTAGAAAACTGGAGAGAGAACATAAAAAAATCAATCCGGCCTAACGATATTTGTGTGTGGAAGCGCTCCAGTACTGCTGTGTATTGTACCTGTCCTTAGGAGTGTTTGATGGAAACAGTGTAGAGGAAGCTTTATTCTCTATCTCACCCTGTGCTGTATCTGCACGAGCGATGTTACGTGAGAAAACTAAACCATTCACTAAGCAAATACAGGCAGGGTAGCGAAGAATGTACATACAAAGAAAAGCCATGAGTAAACGTTTCCCAGTATTCTGCAGCTGGAAGCACAAATGTTTAACTGAGGCCCTGACTCAGGGGCTGTAACCTTATCCCTTGGTAACAGCAGGTTGTCCCTATACCTTCAGATGGTGCCTGCCACAGGCAAGGCCTGTCCTGAATGAAGTTTATTAAGGCTGCAGAAGACTCCTCAATCTCATGGCACTGGATTTTATGCAGTGCTGCAGTCCCCACTCTCTTGTCTAAAAGGTCAGGAAGAGCCTAAAACATGGTTCCAATGGTTAACCTGCAATTGGTTTTTCCCAATTAAGGGGCAATTTGGCGTGGCCAATCCACCTAGCCGGCACATCTTTGGGTTGCAGGGGTGAGAGCCACGCCGATACGGGGAGAATGTGCAAACTCCACACGGACAGTGACCCGGGGCTGGGATCGAAGCCGGGTCCTTGGCGTCGTGAGGCAGCAGTGCTAACCACTGCGCCCACTAACCCGCAATTTAATTTTGGCTGCAGTAGCCAGACCTCTGCCTCCAATCCGGGAGTCTGCCTTGAGAGAGCTACTGGCCAATCCGATTGGCTGGCAGCTCTGTCGTCCCACCAGCGCTAGGGGGAGCAGCGGTCACTGCTGGTAACTATCGGCAGTCCCACCACATGGTACGTCTGGGGTCGGGATCTCATTGAGCGGGGGGGGGGGGGGGGGGGGAGTTCAGAGGCCGGATGAGAGCCCAATGGATTCATAAAGCAGCCTCCTCCCCCCCAACTTACCTGACACGTCCACACAGCTAAAGCTGTCAGGTTTCCCGTATGACATGGGCCTGCATCTGGCCAGGGTAAAGTATTTTGTAAAGAACCTTGTGCACATTTATTAAATCTCCCCTCAACCTCCTATGTTTCAAGGAGAACAATTCCAGCTTCTCTAACATAAAAACTCGGAGCTAAATTCCCTCAGCCCTGGAACCATTCCTGTAAATCTCCTTTCCAACCGTTGAAGGACTCACATCCTTCTGAAGTGTGGTGACCAGAACTAGATGTAAACCTCTAGTTGTGACCTAACCAGAAATTTATAAAGGTGATTTAGGTGGGATTTGAGGGAGAACATTTAAGAAACATTTAGATGAAACTTGAAAAGCCATAGCATGCAAGGCTGCAGGCCATGGCTGGGATTCTCCGATCCTGCGGCCAAGTTCTGACGCCGGCGTCAAAAGCGGCGTGAACCACTCCGGCGTCAATGGGCCGCCAGGCACCCCTTCCTAGAGGGCTAGTACGGCGCCGGAGTGGTGTACTCTGCTCCAGCGCTTGGAAGCCGGCGCGCCATGGCCGGTGCGAGTCCGTGCATGCACGAGGGTTCCCGCCTCCGTGCCGACCCCCAGGCAATATGGCAGAGCCCTACAGGGGCCCGCGCGGATAAAACATAGGCCCCCACGGAACTAGCCCGCCCAATCGGTGGGCCCCGATCGTGGGCCAGGCCATCGTGGAGGCCCCCCCCGGAGTCAGATCCTCTTGACCCCACCAGGACGGCCCCTGCAGCCAGAACTCTGAGGTCCCGCCGGGCTGGACCATACGTAACCCACGCCGGCGGGACTTGGCTGAACTCGGCGGGCCCGTGAATCAACATCGGAGAATCGGCGGGCCGGCGTCGGAGCGGCGTGGCGCGATTCTCGCCCCCCCCCCCCCCCCCGTGATTCTCCGACCCATCACAGGGTCGGAGAATCCAGCCCCAACTGTTGGAAAATGGGATTAAAATAGATAGGTGCTTGATGGCTGCCGCAATATGATGGGCTGAAAGTCCTCTTTCTGTGCCGCAAAACTCTATGATTAAGATTCCTAATGCTTTGCTAACCATTCTCTCAGTCTGTCCTTCAAATGCACATGAACTCCAGGTGCCTCTGCACACACTTTATACTGTGCCGTTATAAGACCATAAGACATAGGAGTGGAAGTAAGGCCATTCGCCCCATCGAGTCCACTCCGCCATTCAATCATGGCTGATGGGCATGATCTAACTGTTTTGTTCTTAACGGATTTGTTCCCGGCACTGGTGGCACCGGGAATGAAGCCGCTATTTAACGGCACTCTGGTTTTTTTTAAAGCTTCGGCATTGAACACTCCCCCGAGGCCGCACTCAGTGTCATTTCCTGCACTGAGGAGCTCCTCAAATGGAGCCCCGTTCTCTCGACCCCCGATGTAACCACAGGAACCCCCGCCAATGCCCCAACTCACCTGTAAGGAGGTCATCGAGCAGGATACCTCCAGGTCTAATCCCGGCATGGGCAAAATGCCAGCCTGGCACCATGGCACTGCCAGCTTGGCCTTCTAACAGTGCCCCCGCCAGCCTGGCAGTGCCAGCTGGGCACTCTGGTAATGCCAGGCTGGTACCCAGATGGCAGTGCCAGGATGGCAGTGCCAAGGATCCCAGATGGCACCAGCAGTGTCAGGGTGCATCCTGCCAGAGGCTGACCACCTGGGTGCCTCTGATCGCCTGGGAGACCCCTCGAGGTACCTCATTTGTGGGGACCAGTACTGAATGGTGTCCGGCTGGAGTCTCCTCAGCAAGGCCAGTAGATGCCAGGTGGCCTTTAGATCTGGAGTGAACACAGCTAAGTGGCTTCTTAAACTCACTTAGCCATACGAGAGATTGCAGTGTCTGGTTAGATCTCGCGAGGCTGTAGGGAATCGTGTGGCAGTCTCTCCTGGGATCTACCGGCCACATCACACCCCGGTTCTGGCGGGACACAACCAGTACATCGCGCACTAAGTCTATTAAGGTGGTCTTTTGGCGTAGTGGGTAGCATCCACGCCTCTGAGCCAGTAGCTCCGGGTTCGAGTCCCTCCCCAGGACTTGAGGGCCAAGGAAAGTGCTTTCATAACGCAGCTACACATGTTGAGTGTCAACCTTCAATGCCTTTCAACACACCGATGACTGGTGACATGAGTGGGGGAGACTCCTGGTCAGGCATGGAGTGCCGCTATTCCAGCCAATCCAGGAATAGAATCATAGAATCGCTATAGTGCAGAAGGAGGCCATTCGGCTCATCATGTCTGCAATGACCCTTGGAAAGAGCACCCAACCTAGGCCCAAGCCCTGAGCCTACCCCAGTAACACCACCTAAGGGCAATTTAGTGTGGCCAGTCCACCTAACCTGCACATCTTTGGAGAAAACTGGAGAACCCAGGGGAAACCCACACAGACATGGGGAGAAAGTGCAGACTCCACAGTCACCCGAGGCTGGAATCGAACCCGGGTCCCTGGAGATGTGAGGCAGCAGTGCTAACCACTGTGTCAAGTGCCGCCCGATACCTAGCTACGGAAGCAGGCGAACGTCTGCCTTAGTGCGCCACTGGTGTGGGAAGAGAATTGAAATTAAGTCTATATTGCCTCTCCTTATTCCTCTGCCAAAGTGATTCACTTCACACTTTTCTGTGTTATATTTCGACCTTCTGCAGCACCTTCCGAAACCTGTGTCGTCTGCCATCCAGAAGGACGAGAGGAAGGCGGGGGGGGGGGGGGGGGGGGGGGGGGGGGGGGGGCAGATGTATGGAAACACCAGCACCTGCAAGTTCCCCTCCAAAGCACACAGCACCCTGGCTTGGGACTGTTCATTCACATTCGCTGGGTCAAAATCCTGGAACTCCAACCCTAACCACACTGTGCAAAAACCTACACCACATGGATTGCAGCGATTCAAGAAGGCAGCCCACTACCACCTTCTTTAGGACAATTAGAGATGGGTAATGCTGCTCCTGCCAGAGACGTCCACATTACATAAATGAATAAAAATATAAAAAGTGTTAAAATTATAAATGTCTCAATAAAATATTTTCTTTAAAAAAAATGAATAAAAATGAAATTCCATCTAATAGTACCTGCCCATTCTGCTGGCTATGTCCTGTTGCAGTCAATCGGTATCATCTTTAACATTTGCCACACCTTCAATTTTGGTTTGATCAGCAAATGTTGAAATTTTACTCTGTATTCCAGTGGTGCTAGCACTGACCTTGGGGAAACACCACTGTATACCATCCTCCAGTCTAAAAACAACCATTTGCCACAACTTGTTGTTTTCTGTCCTTAGATCAATTTTTAATCAAAGCAATATTGACCCACCTATTGCATGAGCCTCAATTTTGTTCACCAGCCTATTTTGTCGTACTTTGTCAAACCTTTTCCTAAAATCCATACAGACAATATCAACTGAATTCCCTTCATCAGCCTTCATTGTTACTTAATCACAAAATTCAATTATGTTAGTCAAACATGATTGACCTTTTACAAAGCAGGCTGGTTCTCTTTAATTAACACGAACCGCTCCAAGTGTTAATTTTTCCATGATTTTCGTTTCTAAAACCTTCCACCACTGATGTTAAACTGACCAGCCTGTTAGATACTAGGATTGACCGTCCTGCCTTTTTTAAGGGGGGGGGGGGGGGGGGGGGGGTCACATGTCACTTCCAATCCTCTGGCACCTCCTCCATGTCTAGGGGAGATCAGAAGATTCTGACAAAAACAAGCCTCTCCTCTATTTCCACTCCACTTCCTGAGCAATCTGGGAAGCAAGCCATCCAGTCTAAACATCTTTTCATGTACATCCTGCAATAATACATTTAAAATATTTTATCTACAGTGAAATTGTGGGCAGCACGGTAGCACAAGTGGATAGCACTGTGGCTTCACAGCGCCAGGGTCCCAGGTTCGATTCCCCGCTGGATCACTGTCTGTGCGGAGTCTGCACATTCTCCCCGTGTCTGTGTGGGTTTCCTCCGGGTGCTCCGGTTTCCTCCCACAGTCCAAAGACGTGCAGGTTAGGAGGATTGGCCATGATAAATTGCCCTTAGTGGCCAAAAATGTTAGGAGGGGTTATTGGGTTACGGGGATAGGGTGGAAATGAGGGCTTAAGTGGGTCGGTGCAGACTCGATGGGCCGAATGGTCTCCTTCTGCACTGTATGTTTTAAATAAATGGGATCCAAGAGAAAGTGGCAAGGTGATCCAAGATTGATTTAATGGTAACAAGTATGAATGTTTTTGTGATTGGGGAGTTTTTTCCTGTGGGCTTCCATAGGGTTCATTACTGGGTCCCCTGCTTGTTGTGGTATGTACCAGCTGAGTCTGTGCCAACTGTATAGATTGACTGGAGGATCTGAGACAGAGGGGGCAATTCTCCTGCTACGTTGTGCCCGGCACAAATTCCGCCATGTCGAGAGAATTCCAGGAGAGGCCCGAAATGGGATTTGCGCTGTGCGCCAAACAGTTTCCCATGCTCCTGGCCTACTCCAGTTGGCATAATCTGGTTTCCCCCCTCACTGGGCGTAAACCAGATTAACATATTTACATGGATTCTCCTGGTTCCTGTAATTCTCCCACACAGAGGTGCAACGTGAAGCCGGCGCGAATCACTAGTGGTCTCCACTACTGATGACCACGCCAGAAGGCTCAGAGGCCATCATAGTCCCTGGGTGGTCGGGAACATGGCAGCTAGCATCTTACAGTGTCAACGTGGCAGTGCCAGGGGCAGGGCCCAAAGAGGCAGGGCATTTGGTGACACCCCATAGTGGGGTGATGCTCACTTGGGAGGGGGGGGGGGGAAGGGGCAGCTGGTACTGGCGATTGTGAGTGGGGGGCCTGATGGAAGCGAGAAAGGGGGGATGGTGGTTGTTGGTGTTATTCTAAGATTGGGGAGCCCGTTCCGATCTCTGAGGAGTTATACCTGCTGGTGTGTTTAGGCCCCACCCCTCTCTATGCTGGTGCAAGACACAGTCCCCTCCAAAAGGTGTTCTAAGTGTGGTTGGATTGCGATTTGGTTTGTGCTGACTCACCCTGCTGTGAATCGCACCGCGGTTTTCGCCGGAGTCCACATTTAGAAATGTTTTGGGACAATTGCGTCCAGAGCTTCCAAACTGAGTCTCAACACAGGGGAAAGTGGAAACAGAACCCAAAGGGACAGTGGCTTCCTTGAAATGAGTCACCACAGTTCCCAAATCCTCCAGAGCAATCTCTCCGATCTTGCAGGGATGCTTCTTATAGAAACAGTAACTATGGCAAAGGGCATAAAATTATCAGGTGTGTCTACCAAGGGTGCTATCGGCAAATTGTGTCAAGAGTCCGCCATTCAGTAGAATCTTGCCATGCCAAACTGGAGTGTGGATGGTTCGGTGGGTAGGGATTCAGGCAAAGGAGCTGTTGTCCCAGTCAGCGTAAAGGGGAACAGATCATCCAACATAAAGTAGTTATAGACACAATGTAGTCATGCTGGGGGAGATGGTGATGTAGTGATAATGTCATTGCACTAATAATCTACAGGCCCAGATTACTCATCTGAGGGTATGTGTTCAAGTCCCACAATGATAGCTGGTGGAATTTTGATTCAATTTATTAATAAAAATTTTGAATTGAAAACTAGTATAGAACATAGAACAGTACAGCACAGAACAGGCCCTTCGGCCCTCGATGTTGTGCCGAGCCATGATCACCCTACTCAAACCCACGTATCCACCCTATACCCGTAACCCAACAACCCCTCCCTTAACCTTACTTTTTAGGACACAACGGGCAATTTAGCATGGCCAATCCACCTAACCCGCACATCTTTGGACTGTGGGAGGAAACCGGAGCACCCGGAGGAAACCCACGCACACACGGGGAGGTCGTGCAGACTCCGCACAGACAGTGACCCAGCCGGGAATCGAACCTGGGACCCTGGAGCTGTATTAGTGATGGTGGCCATGAGACTGTCATTGGACGTTATGTAAAAACTCATCTTTTTCACTAGTGCTGTCCTTACCTGCTCTGGGCCTACGGGTGACCTACAATGTCTGCATCACATGAAAGAATTTAAAAAAAAATCTATTTTGTTCACATTATCTTTATTTGTGTTGACCCAGTCCAAATTTAGCTGGGTGGAAACTTCTGGTTTGTATAAAAAATAGTTACAGCTTGATTGTAGGTAATTACTGGAGGTTGAACTCGTTTCAGAAGTTGAATATTGTGTGTGCACTGAGACCTGACAGTGTCTCTCTGCAGATGCTCATAATGTCCAGATAGTGATCTGTCAAGAAGCAACACTTTAAGCTGCCACCAGGTGGTAGCAAAATTCAAGTTGTGCATTCAGTGCCCTTGGGCTGTCAAGGAATGTCTGCTGGTCACAAACACTTGTTGGAAACGGTCTGCATGTTGGCTGAGGCCAGGACATTACTTAGGCATCAACTTTCCTGGTTATAAATTTTCTCTGATGATTCAGGCTTGATTTCCTTTCTCACCTCTAGAGCAGCTGGACTTCCAATACACAAAACGTCCAGTAATCTCGATCAGGCAAATCCGGGTCGCGACCCGCGGGTGGGTCGTGATGAGTTGGGTAAGCTGGGTCTGCGAGGACTGCGTTTACTGCAGCAGTGAGTGAGACAGGCTTCCAACACTCGAAGAAATGCAACTCGCTTTTATTGAACTCTTAACTATCATACATACTTTTTTTTTTTTCTTTTTATAAATTTAGATTACCCAATTATTTTTTCCAATTAAGGGGCAATTTAGCATGGCCAATCCACCTACTCTGCACATTTTTGGGTTGTGGGGGCGAAACCCACGCAGACACGGGGAGAATGTGCAAACTCCACACAGACAGTGACCCAGAGCCGGGATCGAACCTGGGACCTCAGCGCCGTGAGGCGGTTGTGCTAACCACTAGGCCACCGTGCTGCCCTACTATCATACATACTTTAACTGTGGGTTGACACCATGCTGAGTCGACTGGAGACCTGAGGCTAACCTGACCAGACTATCTTACTACCACATGGTGTGTGTGCTAGTTGCTGCTCACAGGCTCTGACTGTCTCAGAGGCTGGATCCCGAGAGAGCGGGAAAACTAGTGCCCTCTGGCTTTATAGTGGCCGTATCCTGTCTGGTGATTGGCTGCTGTGTTCTGTGTGTTCATTGGTCATCCTGTGTGTCAATCAATGTCTGTCTGTGCACCATCATATACTTGTGTGTATATCATGAAATCTCCCCCCTTTTTTTTAGTTTTAAAAAATATGTATAGGTCAATAAATAGTGAGTGTGTGTAGGAGCCTGACTATATACAAAGTATGTGAACGTATTTACATGAGAAGGTATCTAGTGCAGATAGAGGGCATACAACAAATTAGGAAGAAACAATGTGTAAACGGATCACAAGGTAAAGCAACATTCAGTCTATAAATTCAGTCTCTGTGGCGGGCGACAAATTCTGGTTGACCACCTCAAGGGTGGGTCAGGGGTCGCCTGCACTGGAACAGGCGGAGCTGCCTCCAATGTAGTGGGCGGTAAAAGAACTGGCAGATCGGTGGCCTCGTGGAAGGGCGCGTCCTGAGGAACCAGCAGGCGAGGCGGGACATCACGTTCAGGTGGTGAGCGTGGAAGTAGCCGCAGTGCCCGCCTATTACGCCGAAGAAAGGAGCCATCAGGCATGCGAACGAGGAATGATCTCGGGGCCACTTGCTTGACCACCACAGTTGTGGCAGACCAGCCACCGTCAGGTAGCTGAACATGAACTCGGTCAGCAGGGACCAGAGCAGGGAGATCTGTGACGTGGGCGTCGTACGCCGACTTGCATTGGGCCCGAGGCTGTTGCATCCTCTGTAGGACCGGGAAGTTGTCAAGGTCCGGAATGTGGATAGCCGACACCGTCGTTCGCAGTGTGCGGTTCATTAGGAGCTGTGCTGGGGACAGGCCAGCGGACAAAGGAGTTGCCCTGTAGGCTAGCAGCACCAGGTTAAAATCTGAACCCGAGTCAGCAGCTTTGCACAACAGTCTTTTAATAATGTGGACCCCTTTTTTAGCCTTCCATTCGACTGGAGGTAGTGGGGGCTTGAAGTGACATGCGTAAAATTGTAGAGCCGGGCAAAATCCGTCCACTCCTGACTGAAGAAGCACGGGCCATTATCAGTCATGACTGTAAGTGGAATGCCATGACGGGCAAAGGTCTCTTTGCACGCCTTGATGACTGTTGCTGATGTGCGGTCATGCAGTCTGACCACCTCAGGGTAGTTAGAAAAATAGTCCATGAGGAGGACATAGGGTACGATTCTCCGCACTCACGACGGGGCGGAGAATAGCGTGCGGCGTAAATTTTTACGGACACACTGGTCCGACGCCCTCCCGCTATTCTCCCCCCCCCCCACGCCCGCCTCCCGACACGAATCGCTGCCCGCCGTTTTTTTACGGCGAGCAGCTATTCACCCCTGGCCGATGGGCCGATTTCCAAGGCCTTTACAGCCGTTTTTATGAACGTAAAACACACCTGGTCTGACCGTTCGTAAAAACGGCCGTAAAGCCGCGATCTGGGGAACCATGGCACCGATTGGCACGGCAGTACCACGGCCGTGATGGATCTAGAGAGTGCGTCGGCCACAATGAGCTCTTTGCCCGGGGTGTAGACCAGGTCGAAATCGTAGCGGTGGAGTTTGAGGAGGATACATTGTAGCCGTGGCGTCATATCATTGAGGTCTTTCAGGATGATGCGAACCAATGGCCTGTGGTCTGTCTCGACCGTGAATTTGGGGAGTCCATACACGTAATCATGGAATTTATCAATCCCTGTGAGGAGGCCCAGGCATTCTTTTCCAATCTGAGCATATCGTTGCTCAGTAGGTGTCATGGCTCTAGATGCATATGCGACTGGGGCCCAGGAGGAGGAGTCGTCCCGCTGGAGGAGTACTGCCCCAATGCCAGCCTGGCTCACGTCAGTGGAGATCTTCGTCTCCTTGGCAGGGTCGAAAAACGCCAGTACCGGGGCCTTGGTGAGTTTCGCCCTAAGCTCACGCCACTTTCGCTCATGAGCGGGGAGCCACTGGAAGTCGGTAGTCTTTTTAACAAGATGGCGGAGAGCTGTGGTGTGTGATGCAAGGTTGGGGATAAATTTCCCAAGGAAGTTGACCATCCCTAGGAAGCGGAGGACCGCCTTCATGTCCTCCGGGGTCTTCATAGCGTTGATCGCCGACACCTTGTCTGCATCTGGCTGCACACCGAACTGAGAAATATGGTCGCCAAGGAACTTTATTTCTGCTTGACCGAACGAGCATTTGGCCCTGTTGAGTCGGAGGCCATGCTCATGGATCCTATGGAATACTCGTTTGAGGCGATCGATGTGCTCCTGAGGAGTTGTGGACCAGACAATGATATAATCGACGTACACTCGCACCCCCTCGATGCCCTCCTTCATTTGCTCCATTATTTGGTGGAACAACTCCGAGACAGAGATGATACCAAAGGGTATCCGGTTGTAACAGTAACGACCAAACGGGGTATTAAATGTGCACAGCTTTCGACTAGAGGCGTCCAGCTGTATTTGCCAAAACCCCTTGGAGGCATCCAGCTTCGTGAAAAACTTGGCGTAAGCCACTGGCAGCAGTGGCATTGCCATTGTAGTCGAGGAGCTGGCAGGCCGGTGGAAGAATGCTCAGCTTGACGCGGATGGTATCAAGGTCAGACTTTGAAATGAGGTTCGCTGAAGCGCCGGTGTCCAGCCTGAAGCGTATGCGAGCCTTGTTGACCGTAAGGGTGGCACACCACTCGTCGTCCGGATCAATGCTCATCACTGGGAGTTGTTTCACCTTTTTGGCGGAAAGCATCGTATGCTTGGTGATGAATCCCGCCCGGAATGGGGATGTGAGGCCCTTGGTTTCAGGATCTGGAACCATGTCGGAGTCGGAGTCTGCAATGAGTTGCTGTACTGACCGGACGTTCCTGCGCTGTGGCTGGGATCGCTGTGTGTTGGGTAGTTGAGCAGATCTGCACAGGGCTGCGTAGTGGCCAAGCTTGCCGCACTGGAAACAGCGTCGAGATTTCGCGGGACATTGCCGCTATAAGTGGGCGGAGCCACAGTTGTTGCACGTCATGGCGCCGATGTCAGGACGCTCCGTGCGCCACCGCGCATGCGCGGTGCGGTCGAACGATGTGCGCACCTGCACAGTTCGGTCATCTGCCTCGCCGTCCCCTTGGTCATTGCGCACATGCGCAGGAGCCCGGGAAAAGGGCACAAAATTGCCGCCCTCATCCAGACTCAGGCCCTGGAGCTGTTTTACAGCCTGCACCCGCTCCACATCGTAGGGGCCTTGCCGCGCCGTCTCTGCCGCCTTGATATGGGAGTTCCGGTTATTAGCGTGCTCATGTAGGACGCAGGTCTTGATGGCGATGGTAAGGGTGAGATGCTTAACTTTAAGGAGCTGCTAGTGATGGGGATCGGAGTGGACCCCGAAAACGATCTGGTCGCGGATCATGGAGTTGGAAGTGGAGCCATAGTTGCAGGACTGCGCGAGGATGCGGAGATGGGTTAAGAAGGACTGAAAAGGTTCATCCTTACCCTGAAGCCTCTGCTGGAACACATGGCGTTCAAAGCTCTCGTTGACTTCGATGTCACAGTGGCTGTCGAACTTCAGCAGGACTGTTTTAAACTTGTCTTGTCCTCGCCTTCAGCAAAGGTGAGGGAGTTAAAGATGTGGATAGCGTGGTCCCCGGCTGTAGAGAGGAAGAGAGCAATCTTTCTGGCATCCGAGGCGGCCTCCCGGTCGGTGGCTTCAAGATATAGCTGGAACTTCTGCTTGAAAATCCTCCAGTTTGCACCGAGGTTGCCGGCGATGCGGAGCTGCGGGGGAGGGCGGACGCTGTCCATGTTACCGGATGGCTGATCGCTGGTCAAAGACAGACTATCTCAAGGTAGGTCCGTCAAACTCGAACATGACTCATTGGTACCATGATGTGTTGGGTAAGCTGGGTCTGCGAGGACTGCGTTTACTGCAGCAGTGAGAGAGACAGGCTTCCAACTCTTGAAGAAATGCAACTCTATTTTATTGAACATTTAACTATCATACATACTTTAACTATGGGTTGACACTATTCTGAGTTGACTGGAGACCTGAGGTTAACCTGACCAGACTATCTTACTACCACATGGTGTATGTTCTAGTTGTTGCTCATGGGCTCTGACTGTCTCAGAGGCTGGATCCTAAGTGAGCGGGAAAACTAGTGCCCTCTGGCTTTATAGTGGTCGTGTCCTGTCTGGTGATTGGCTGCTGTGTTCCGTGTGTTCATTGGTCATCCTGTGTATCAATCAATCCCTATCTGTGCACCATCATATACTTGTGTGTATATTATGACAGGTCGCAGGTGGGTGTCGAGAGGGTCGCGGAGCCGTCTGTCGCTACGCTCTCGATTGCGCAAATTCGCGTGCAACAGCTGCAGCAGCCTGTTTTAACAATGCTGGCTTTAATAATGCTTGCAGCTGGCATTGTTAAAAGCTGGCTGCTGCGCCAGAATTTGCGCAATCAGAGACGCAGGAGAAGATTTAAAATTTTTAAAAATGTAATCTTCCTGCCTGAACGCCCCCCCTAACGTCAACATTACGTGCTTTGGACGCGATTGTGATTCCTCCATTTTGTCAGCAGCAAACAAGTAAATGAGGAACAAGCAGGCTCACTTCTTACATTAAAGGTAAGAGAAAATGGTGGGTCGCGAATGTTGGCCGGCGTGGGTCATGAAGATTGGCAGGCGTGGGTCGCAAAGGGAGGCCGGCGTGGGTCCCGAAGGTCGGCCAGCGTGGGTCCCGAAGGTTGGCTGGCATGGGTCCCCGGAAAAAATGTTTGAAAAACACTGATCTAAATAGGTGACCTTTATCTATGATCAATGGGTTTTTGACACCTTTGTTTATTTGTTATCAAAAAGGCTTGAGTTGGAAAAGAAGAGACTGCTTGCGGACAGTCAATTGGATAATTAAGTTTTTTGTTTTTAGTTGGTGTAGTAAGATACAGCCTTGGGTAATGGCCAAGTTGGTGACCAATGGGGGAAGTGTTGGAGGACGGAGGCCATCCACCTAGAGTTGGTGACCTGAGAGAGTACATCAGTTGAAGATAAATATTAGCTCAGGCACTGGAGTGAGTGGAGGGCAGCAGATAGAGGGGTCAACCAATGACGTACATCACAGGGTGGTTCAAGTAGAGCTACAGTGGATGCGTGAAGACAGATTAGCGTGGGATAATGTTACAATAGATCTCTCGGTGGCAGTAGCTACAAGGCATGGCACAGCATTGGAACAAACAACACTTTTCTTCAACAAACGCTTTTCTTCCTTGAAATAGTGCATAGTAAATTTTGCATTCATCTGAGGGCAAACACCACTCGGTTTAATTCTCATCTTTTTTTTCCAATTAAGGGGCAATTTAATGTGTCCAATCCACCTAACCTGCACATCAGTGGGTTGTGGGGGTGAGACCCACGCAGATACGGGGAGAATGTGCAAATTCCACATGGACAGTGACCCAGGGCTGGGATTGAACCCGGGTCCTCAGTGCCGTGAGGCAGCAGTGCTAACCACTGCGCCACCGTGCTGCCCCTGACCTCCCACATAATATCAGCTTTCCCATGTGACCCCAATGCGAATCCACTCAATTTTGATCCTCAAGGTTCAGGGCAACCGTCACCTTTTAAAAAAATTTAGAGTACCCAATTCAGTTTTTCCAATTAAGGGGCCAATTTAGCGCGGCCAATCCACCTACTCTGCACATTTTTGGGTTGTGGGGGCGAAACCCACGCAGACACGGGGAGAATGTGCAAACTCCAGACGGACAGTGACCCAGAGCCGGGATTAAACCTGGGACCTCGGCGCGGTGAGGCCACAGTGCTAACCACTGTGCCACCGTGCTGCCCTACAGGACAACCATCACCTTGATGGCCACTGGGAGCGGGTAGCCACCCCCATACCCCCGTGATGCCAGCTGTACCATCATCTGGCAGATATGTCGCACTATCTCTCTGCTCAGCCGGAGTCTTCGATGGCATGCCCGATCCAGCAGGTCCTCGAATGACAGGCGCTGCCGGTACACACAAGGCCTGATACTGCGCCTCCTTGGCACCGCCTCCTCCTCGGCCTGTTGGGTGGTACACTCTCCATCCTGAGCAGCTGTCTCCTGTCCCTCTGTGGCATGCTCCACTGTTGCACGCTCTGCTGCTCTAGCTTTCTCCTCCTTGAGCAGCGCCAGCTCGTATAGTTGCAGGGCACCTGCGGGGGCCTCTAGCTCTGGTGCCCATCTTGGATACCAGGGTACCATCGGCTGGCATCGCCCTTGCCAGGGGTATGCACTGAGCCCTCCGTAGGAGGCTACTGTGGGTATTGCCCTGGATGGGCTGCCAGTGGGTGGTGGCCAGATTGGGGGGTGGTTGCGGATAATGGGGCGCAGGTGGGGGCACCCGTACGGTGTCACTCTGCAGAACCAGGGGCCAAGGTGGGTGTTCAGTGGGGTGCACAGCAAGATGGCTGCTTTGCAGGCTGCGGCAATGGTGGTCTGTGACTGGGCACTGCCCCTGTCTCGTGGGGGGTCACCACGGTCACTCAGCCTGTTCGCCTGTCATCTCCCCCTCACCCAGCCCTGACAGAACCCCCCCAACCCCAGCCAGCCTGGACAGTGTCCGGCCCGGCAGCCCACAGTCGCTCCACTCTCTCCCTCAGCAGCCATGATGCCAGTTTCACGAGTTTTAAAAGCACAAGTGAGCCGTCGGGAACTTGGTCCATCGGAGGCGGAGCATCACGGAGGCCCCGGAGAACACCGGGTCGGGCAAATATGCAAATGGAGCTTACTGTACGTATGTTCTGGTTTGCATTAACGCCGTTGTCGAGGTCACGAAGAATTACGATTTGGTGTCAAATCGGCACCAACCGCAATTTTGGGGTCGGTATCGATTCTCTGCCGAATCAAGTTTCGCAATTTTGGCGTCAGCCAACGGAGAATCCCGCCCCTTATGTCCCCCACCGAGGAGCCCAGCTCCGAAAAATATCAGAAATCATTTGTGTACAAGGACCCCTATGTTCCACCCCCTCCTCACTATCCCTTTCCGAGCCCCTCAGTGCAATGATCAAGGGCTCTATCGCTAATGCAAACAGAAGGGGGGGGCTTGGGACCCCCTGCCCCATTCTGATGCAAGCCCCCCCGCCCCATTCTGATGCAATGAAAAATACACCAAATTCATATTATTTGTGCACACCTCGCCATCTGCTCCTTTTACAGCAACTGCAGCCATGCTACAAATTTCGACCCAATCCCATACTTCTCCAACACCGCAATCAGGTAACTCCACTCCACCCAATCAAATGCCTTCTCCGCGTCTAAGCCTCCACAACCTCCACCTTCCTTCCCTCTGCTGGAGAAAGCACCACCTTCAGCAGTCGCCTCACATTCGATGACAACTGTCTGTCCTTAACGAACCCCGTCTGATCCTCAGAAGGCACACCTCCAACCTTAACACCAGCACCTTTGCGAATATCTTGCCGCTCACATTCATAGCAGAGATATGGGCCTATATGGCTCACACTCTACTGGGTTATTTTCCTTCTTTAGCAGCAATGAGATGGAGGCCTAACCCATGGTTTTCGGCAAGACCCCCTGGTCCATCGTGTCCTCGAATATTTTCACCAGCAGCGGCGCCAGTCTTTGCTTAAATTACTTGTAAAATTCCACCGGGAACCCATCCGGCCCAGCTGCCTTCCCCACCTGCATCTTCCCAATTGCTGCCTTCCTCTAGCCCAACAACTCCACCAGCCCCACCTTCGCCATTTCACCCAACCTCGGGCACTCTAACCATCCATAAATTTAAAAAATAAATTTAGAGTATCCAATTCATTTTTTCCAATTAAGGGGCAATTTAGCGTGGCCAATCCACCTACCCTGCACATCTTTGGCTTGTGGGGACGAAACCCACGCAAACACGAGGAGAATGTGCAAACTCCACACGGACCTGGGACCTGTTGAAGAGCTGGGACCTCGACGCCAGGAGACAGCAGTGCTAACCACTGCGCCACCGTGCTGCTCCTCCAAAATCTCTTCTATCAACTGTTGACGTTCCTCCCTTTCCTCCCTAACCACCTTAGCCTTAAATGAGATCACCATCCCCCTCACCAATGCCTTCAGGGCCTCCCACATCACCAACGGCGAGACCTCACCCCCGTACAATTGAACCCCACATACTCCTCAATTACCTTCTCTATCTTATCACAGAAACTGCCAATAACCCCACATCCATCCTTCACCCTGGCCTCTGCACCAACCCCTTCTCCAGTACCCAAAGAGACCAAAAGAGAAAATGCTGGAAAATCTCAGCAGGTCTGGCAGCATCTGTAGGGAGAGAAAAGAGCTCACGTTTCGAGTCCGGTGACTCTTTGTCAAAGCTAAAAGCCATAGAGGGCGAGATTCTCCCAAACCTGGAGAAATCGTGAGGCTGGCGTCAAAAACGGGCGGGTTTGACGCCAGCCTCCGCCCCCCCGACCGGGAACCGATTCTGGTCCCCGGTCGGGGCTAGCATGCCGCGGCCGTGAACTCCGCATCGCGGGCTTAACGAATTTCGTTAAGCCCGCTTGCCAGAGTTTGCGACGGCTGACGCGTCACATGACGTCAGCCGCGCATGCGCGGATTGGAAGACTCCAACCCGCGCATGCGCGGATGATGTCATCGTGCATTTGCGCGAAACCTGCGCATGCGCGGGCCGGGATACCCCTCAGCCACCCAGCGAATGGATACAGCGGGGCGGCGGAAGGACAAAGAGTGCGCGGGGTAAGTACCCGCTGCCCGCGATCGGTGCCCACCGATCGCGGGCCCATGGCACCCTTGGCACGGCCACGGTACTGCCGTGCCAATCGGTGCCATGGTTCCCAAGATCCCAACTTTACGGCCGTTTTTACGAACGGCCAGACCAGGTGTGTTTGACGTTCCTAAAAACGGTCGTAAAGGGCTTGGACTTCGGCCCATCGGCCAGCTGAGAATCACTGCTCGCCATAAAAAAATGGCGGGCAGCGATTCGTGTCGGGAGGCGGGCGTGGGGGGGGGGGGGGGGAAGAATAGCGGGAGGGCGTCAGACTAGCGTGGCCGTAAAAATTTACGACCCCCGCTATTCTCCGCACCGTCGTGAGTGCGGAGAATCGCCCCCAGAAAGTGGGAAATATTTATACTGTGGGGCGAGGGAACGAAAGATGAATCATAGCCAAAGAAACCAAGGGAAGAGTGCTAATAGCCACAGAAACCTAGGGGAAAGAGTGCTAATGGCAGTCCCCAGAAAGAATAAAAGCGGTGAAATGCCAAACAGCAGAGAGACTAACATCAGAGGGGAAATTGTGACAGATGTAGGGGGGGAAGGGGAAGCAAAGGGGAGAAAAGTTAAGGAGAGGGAGGGCTAAAATAGGATGGGAAACATATATATAAAGACAAGAAATAAAGAAAATTTGAAAGACAGTTAAAATGAAATGGAATGAAAACAATGGGTCTAGGTCGGGTAGAGCTAAACATCTGAAGTTATTGAATTTGATGTTGAGACCGGAAGGCTGTAGCGTGCCTAACCAGAAGATGAGATGCTGTTCCTCCAGTTTGCATTGAGCTTCGCTGGAACATTGCAGTAGGCCAAGGACAGACATGTTGGCATGGGAGCAGAGACTTGTATTAAAATGGTAAGCAACGGGAATGTCAGGGTCCTGAATACACACAGAGCGAAGGTGCTCAGCAAAGCGATCACCCAGTCTATGTTTGGTCTCTCCGACATAGAGGAAACTACATTGGGAGCAGCGAATGCAATGGACCAAATTGAAAGAGGTGCAAGTGAAACGCTGCTTAACCTGGAACGAGTGTTTTGGGCCTGGAATGTTAAACATGGAAGAGGTAAAGCAGCAGGTGTTACACCTTCTGCGATTTCATGGGAAGGTGCCATGGGTGATGGGAGCGGTGTTGGGTATGGTGGAGGAGTGGACTAGATTATCCCAGAGGGAACAATCTCTGCGGAATGCTGACAGCGGGAGTGAAGGGAAGATGTGTTTGGTGGTGGCATCACACTGGAGTTGGCGAAAATGACAGAGGATTATGCTTTGCATACGGAGGCTGGTGGGATGAAATGTGAGAATGAGGGGTCTTTATCCTTGTTCTGGGAGGGAGGGGAGGGGGCGAGGGTAGTGGCGCGGGAGATAGACTGTACACTGTTGAGGGCCCTGTCAACAACTGTAGGTGGGAAATCACGTTTGAGGAAGAAGGAACATTTTTGAAGCACCACTTGTCCAATACCATGTCCATGCAATGTGGAGCGTGATCTGAGATCACAAATACTCTGTCCTCTTAACTCCAGCCAACAATGTCCTTCCCCACCACAAAAGAGTCAATCCTTGAAAACACCTTGTGTACTGGGGAAAAAATGCGAATACTTCTGATCCCTCGGGTGTAAGAATCTCCACGGGTCAATCCCCCCATCTCCCTTGTAAGTCCGGCCAGCGCCTTCGGATAACCCCCTCCTCCGACAGCTGGAACCTGTCCACCCTTGGCTCCAGCACGGTGTTCCAATCGTGAAGACAGCCCAGTCCATCACACGAACCAGCCTCTCATCCATTGACTCCATCTACACCTCCCGCTGCCTGGGGAAAGCGGGCAGCATAATCAAGGATCCCTCCCACCCGGCTTACTCACTCTCCCAACTTCTTCCATCGGGCAGGAGATACAAAAGTCTGAGAACACGCACGAACAGACTCAAAAACAGCTTTATTCCCACTGCTACCAGACTCCTAAACCACCCTCTTATGGACTGACCCCATTAACGTTACACCCCTGTATGCTTCACCCAATGCCGGTGTTATGTAGTTCCATTGTGTACCCTGTGTAGCCCTATTATGTATTTTCTTTTATTTCCTTTTCTTTTCATGTACTTAATGATCTGCTCACAGGAAAATACTTTTCACTGTACCTCAGTACATGTGACAATAAACAAATCCAATCCAATCCAATCCCCTCCCCAAAATCTAATCATATTCCAATGCCTCCCCCCCCCCAAATCTGGGATTGCAGCCAGTGTTTTCTTCACAAACCCTGTATCATTCCAGTTGGGGGTATATGCGATTACCAATGACACCAACCGTCCCCTCCAGCGCATCTGTTACAGCGTACCTACCCCACTGATCCATCACCACCGTCTCCAACTGGAACCTCACCCGCTTGCCCACCAAAATTGCCAACCCCCCGACCACTACTCTCAAACCCTGAATGAAACACCTGGCTCACCCAACCCTTCCTAAGCCTCATCTGGTCTTTCACCCTCAAATGGTGTTGGAACCAACAATTCTACGGACACGTGCTTGTAGGATTAGAATAGCGGTTTTAATATACTCACAACAGAGCCAGCCTATTAGCCATTGAACTTTCGGTGAACTGGCCGGCTGACCATGTGGCACTGACCTTTATACAGCAGCTTCCGGGGGAGGAGTCCTGGGCAGAGCCAAGGGAGAAGCCCCGTACAACTCGAGCATTCCCAGAGCTACTCCCCCTGGAGGACAGGTAGTGCAACTGCACTTACAATATAGACACATGTATATACAGATTATAATCCGGTGTGAATCACATTCACCACAAATGGGTCTTTTGCAGCATCACCACATCGGCTTTTAAACTTTTCAAATGCGCAAAAGCTCTCGCTCTCTTCACCGGTCCCCTAACCCCCTCATGTTCCACGTCACCATTCTGACCGGGTTCTCTCAGCAACCCCCCACCCCTCCTATCTGCCATCACCATTACTCCAGGCCCCACCCATTCAGCCAGACCTACCCCATCGTTCTGTTACCAGCGACCCCCAACCCCGCTTTCCCAGAATCCCGCCATCCACTTCCTCTTGCAAACACCTCACCCAATATTGAACCCCTTCCCCCACCATTCATACTCCCCAGGTCCATCATCTTGCGGGGCAGCGGAGGAGAAGACGGCAACTGTGCATGCGCGGATTTGAGTGGTCAGCCGTCGTGACGTCAGCCGCGCATGCGCGGGTTGGAGCCGCCCAACCTGCACATGCGTGGCTGACGTCACTTAGGCACCGCGGTCGTGTCACTCTCGGCGCGCCGCCTTGACGCAAACGTCAAGGCCCGGCGGCCGAGAGTTATGGAGCGCCACTCCTAGCCCCCCGGGTGGGGGTGAATAAGGTGAGAGGAGCGGCCTCCGAGGCTGTCGTGAAACTCGGCCGAGTTCACGACGGCCTTCCCGATTTATCGCGGGAGCGGAGAATTCCGCCCTACTTTCCTACTTATCTTTGTGTTGCCAGCAAATTTAGCAACAATATATCTTCAGTCCCTTCATTCAAATCATTTATATAAATTGTAAAAAGTTGAGGCCAAGCACACCACTTGGCACATCCTGCCATCCAGTCAAAGACCCATTACCAACTCTGTTTCTGGTTAGCTAGCCAAACTTCAATCATGCCAAGATGATATTCCCTACACCATGAACTTGGTTTTAACGTTGTAGCCTTTGATGTGGCACCTTTCTGGAATTTTAAGTACATTACATCCACCAGTCCATTTTTATCCACTGCACAAAGAACTCCGATAAATTGTGTGATGTAGGAAACTTTTATATATATTGTACCATGTGTCTGTTGCAGTAATGTTGTTAGGTTAAGTTTTCCAGATTATGGGTGTGATCCAACGGCAACACTGGCCCGAAAATGAGCTCACCATGGCGTGGCATGGTCAATAGGAGCAAGGAGTGGGGTCTCTGTGATTCCACTGCACATTTGGTCCTCTATTTCTCTCTTGTGCTATTTGGAAGCCTATAAAATGTCCCCATAAGTGTGATCATCCCCCTTTTACTTTGCAACTCTAATCAAATGGATTCTGTCGATGTGCCCAAGGACATCCCCTCTTTCCAACACAATATCTTCCCTAATCAGTACTGCCACCCCACCTCCCATTCTTCCTTCTCTATCTTTTCTAAACACGTTATATATTTTTTTAAAATTTCCAATTAAGGGGCAATTAAGCATGGCCAATCCACCTACCCTGCACATCTTTGGGTTGCGGGGTGAGGCACATGCAGATACAGGAAGAATGTGCAAACCCCACATGGACGTTGAGGACAGTGACCTGGGGCCAGGATCGAACCCGGGTCCTCGGTGCTGTGAGGCAGCAGTGCGAACCACTGCGCCAATGTGCCACCCCCCTGTAACATCTTTAATGTGTTCTAACACTTTCCCCATGACTGATGTTAGGCTAACTAGCCTATAGTTTCCTGCTTTCTCTCTCCCTCCTTTTTTGAATAAAGAAGTTACATTTTCAGACAATAACAATAACGGAGGAAAGAACTGCATGTAGAATGAGAGAAGTCTCCCAGGTTTTATGTTGCATCCATTGGTTTGTTGCTGTGAAACATAGAGCCAGGCTGTATAGAACATAGAATTTATAGTGCAGAAGGAGGCCATTCGGCCCATCGAGTCTGCACCGGCTCTTGGAAAGAGCTTCCCACTTAAGCCCCACATCTCCACCCTATCCCCGTAACCCCACCTACCCTTTTTGGACACTATGGGCAATTTAGCACGGCCAATCCACCTAACCTGCACATCTTTGGACTATGGGGGGAAACCGGAGTACACGGAGGAAACCCGCGCAGACCCGGGGAGAATGTGCAGACTCCGCACAGACAGTGACCCAAGCCGGGAATCGAACATGGGGCCCTGCTGCTGTGAAGCAACCGTGCTAACCACTGTGTTACCATGCTGCCCGCATGTTGTTCAGTTAGTTGCTATTTTTAAATGAAAGTATCTGTTATATTGGAGCCTGAGGATTGCTCTACTCCTCCTTTTACTACCTGTTCACAATTTATGTGCCTATGGAAGGTTTTGGGATTCCCTTTTATGTTGGCGACCAATCTTTTCTTATAATCCTTCTTTGCTTCTCCAATATGTTTGGTCACTTCTCTGAACCTTCTGTATTCCTCTTGGTTCTCAATAGATGACAGAAAGGAGCACACTCTAGATTGTAAGGGACACAAGGCCCACAAATGGGAAGATTAGGTAACTAATGAACCCAATAAAATATCTAATGTGCAAACACAAAACTGACATTTGTTAATACTGAAGACACTGCCACCCATACATCCCAAGCACCTTATTCAGGTAATCATTCGTTATTTAGCAGAGTCAGTAGTTTCAGAAGAGGGAGAAAATTAGAGATTTTAATTTAAAACTTTAATATAATTTCCACAAATTTATAGAAATGTAACATAGTAACAAGGTCAACTCCATGCTAATAGCTACATTCACACTCAAACACACTTATCCAGAGGCTCCGTGTCCTGACCCTTCAGGTCATCAAAGATAAAAGAAAATTCATCCATCATGGATTGCACCAGTCCATATACCTGTGGGGAGAGAAAGAGAGGCTTCTTGAACATTGAGCTACATTCATTTAAATGAGAGGCTGAGTCAGCTAGTAGAGAGTGCTGGATGAACAGTGGGCAGAGAATTGGGGCAGCAAGAGCCCACAAACAGGGAGACATAAGTGGCTAGTTAATCCTATTTGTCAACTATGACTTCCTTCCATAAATCCATGTTGGCTCTGTCTAATCATTAAAAAAAATAATTAGAGTACCCAATTATTGGCCAATTTAGCATGGCCAATCCACCTACCCTGGCTCTAATCATATAATTTTTCTCGGTGTCCAGTTACTGAGTCCCTAATAATAGATCCTAGCATTTTTCATACACTGATGCCGTGCTGAGTCGGCGATGCCAGTATTTCCTAATAATTGGGCAGCTGAGAAGTGACCTCACTGAAGCATTATTAAGAGGTTTGAAAGGGTAGATGCAGGGGAGATTTTTTTCCCTGGTTGGGGAGGTATAGTTTTGAATAACAGCCCATAAATTCCGGTTTCCCCAGCAATGTATTTATCTCTCTCGGAAGTTCCCATGCAAGGGTTTACCTGGCAATTGTCCAGAAGTGCCAACTTCAGGGTGGCATGATGACGCAGTGGTTAGCACTGTTGTATTACGGCACTGAAGACCCAGGTTATATCCCGGCCCTGGGTCACTGTCCATTTGGAGTTTGCACATTCTCCCCGTGTTTGCGCGAGTTTCACCCCCACAACCCAAAGATGTGCCGGGTAGGTGGATTGGCCACTCTAAATTGCCCCTTAATTGGATAAAAAATGAATTGGGTATTCTAAATTTATTTTTAAAAAAGAAGTGCCAACTTCCGCTGGGCAATTGCACTGGGAACCATCCAATAATAATAATAATAACAATAGAAGCAATTTAAATTGCTAACTTTGCTGGTCCTGCCAACTTTAACCTAATAGTTACTCAGAAAGAGTTAGAAGGGAAAGAAAATTTCTAACTCCAGATGAACTATTAAAAAAACCCAGACCCAGCCTCGCATGGGACATCCCTTACAAACACGACCCCCCAGAGGATGGAACACACCACCCTGAACTCCCCCCTCTGACCTGACTTAACCCAACCCCACCACTGCCCAAGAACTGTCCCCCCTCGGACCGAGCCCCTCCATCCCTCCTGAACTGAGCCCATTCCCTACCTCCCCCCCTCCTGTCTGAGCTTCATCCCTCCCACCTGGACTGAGCCCCCTGCCTCCCGGATGAACTCAACAACCACCAGGCCTGGCTCCAGCCCCCCCCCCCCCCCCCCTCCACCACTGAGTCCGGGTTAGACCCCCACCAATCACTGGGTCAGAGTCTGACACCACCACTATCCCCCAAACGCTGGGTCTGGATCTGACACCTCCCCGCACCGACCCACCACCACCTCTAGCAGTTTAGCTCAGTTGGCTGGACATCTGGTTCGTGATGCGGAGCAAAGCCAACAGCATGGTTCAATTCCTACACCGGTTGAGGGTTATTCGTGAAGGCTCCACCTTCTCAACGCTGCCCCTTGCCTGAGGTATGGTGACCCTCAATGTTTCCTGTCCTTTGCTGGGCCATTTGTCAAATGGACTCTTACCTCCATGTATAGCTTCTCTCTGTACATTTGCAATACAACGGGGTCTTCTTGATTCTGATCTTGTTCAGGGCTTTCTCTGGATGCAGCCTGCTTGCTGCCCTTGAGTGATGTGGGACTGGAGGATTTTTTATCCTCTTTGCTCTTTGTCTTTTTGGAAGACAGGCGTTTCTACAAGGAAAGCAACAATAATAATAGCAATGCTGCACAGATTCTGTATAGAGAATTAGAGTTCTGCTTTCATCACTCAACAACCAGAACAATCCTGTCACAGACAATATTAAAATAGGAGGCACAGCAAATAACACTGAGGACCAAAGGAAGCTGTAGGTGGATAAGATAGTGGAACAGGCATAAAGGTGGCAAGTAGAATTTGATGTTGGTGAGTGTGAGGTGGGAAATAATTATTTAAAAATAATCATGAATGTTGGAAAGCAGTGTGATGTAGCAAAGTAGAACGATATTGGGCTCTCGGCTCTCAAAAGAGTACCTAAAATGGATAAAGCCATTGTGGAATCCAACGAAAGAGATGCAGGAACGCACGGTAGGATAAAAAGAATGCAGCTTTAATTAAGTCACACTATTAACACTACTAACAAAGGCCACCATCTACGACCTGCACCCAGGTTGGGGTTTTTATCCAGAGAGGTTCCCCCTTGTTCAGAGGAAACCCCTACCCTAATTACCTAGGGATTCATACTCAGAGGTAATTACAGGGAACCGGATGGAGCAAAATCTGTGGCCCCTCGAGGGGGTCGTAACATCCATAAAAAACTGACAAAATCCTAGCTTTTAGAGCAAGAGCTGCAGAATACAAAAATCAAGATATGATGGCGAATTTATCTAAAAATTGGAGTACTGTGTATGGTCTGGACTCCATACTATAGGAAGAATATTGCAGCATTGAATATTACAGCATGGTGGCACAGTGGTTAGCACTGCTGCCTCACAGCACCAGTGAATCAGGGTTCAATTCCAGTCTTGGGTCACTGTGTGTTGAGTTTGCACATTCTCCCTGTGCCTGTGTGAGTTTCCTCCGGCTGCTCCGGTTTCCCCCCACAGTCCAAAGATGTGCAGGTTAGGTGGATTGGCCATGCTAAAATTGCCCCTTAGTGTCCATAAAGGTTAGGTTGGCTAATGTGGAGACGTGGGCCTAGGTCAGGTGCTCTTTCAGGGGGTTGGTGCAGACTCGATAGGCCAAATGGCCTCCTTCTGCACTGTAGTGATTCTATGATTGAGAGGCATGGATTAACTAAGATGTCTGGTATAAGCAAATATATCCAAATGTATTCCTCCAGATGCACAGCTGAGGTTTCAGACCAGACTTTCTGGCACTTAGCAGAGGGATTGGGTTTCAGAGCCATGAGTCATGTTGCAGCTGTACAAAACTCTGGTGTGGCCGCATTTGAATTATTGCATGCAGTTCTGGTCGCCGCATTATAGGAAGGATGTAGAAGCATTGGAAAGGGTGCAGAGGAGATTTCCCAGGATGTTGCCTGGTATGGAAGGAAGATCTTGTGAGGAAAGGCTGAGGGACTTGATGCTGTTTTCGTTAGAGAGAAGAAGGTTAAGAGATAACTTCAGAGAGGCATACAAGATGATCAGAAGATTAGATAGGGTGGACAGTGAGAGCCTTTTTCCTCGAATGGCGATGGCTAGCACGAGGGGACATAGCTTTAAATTGAGGGGAGATAGATATAGGACAGATGTCAGAGGTAGGTTCTTTACACGGAGAGTAGTGGGGCGTGGAATGCCCTATCTGCAACAGTAGTGGACTCGCCAACATTAAGGGCATTTAAATGATCATTGGATAAACATATGGATGATAATGGAATAGTGTACATGGGCTTCAGATTGGTTTCACAGGTTGGCACAACATCGAGGGCTGAAGGGCCTGTACTGCGCTGTAATATTCTATTGTTCTATAGTGCACAGAAAATCTCAGAGCATGCTTTATGTCATTACCCTGGCAGTGTGGGGCCTGATAGAGCCAGCTCCACAGAGGTCGAGGTGGCATCTTTAAAGAGTGGCAGTGCCAACCTATGCTGGGGCAGTGTCAACCTGTGCAAAGGCATTGCCCATATGCCCCCTCTCCCTGGGGTCTATACTTTGGTGTCTACAGAGGGTTTCATTCCATTGATTCTCGTTCTTATAAAGTTGTTGTAAACCTTGCTGTGGCTGGGAAGCCCTTAAATAATATGCAAATGCATTAAAATATATGGAAATGAGGGCCGGGATTCTCCCCTACCCGGCGGGGTGGGGGGACCTGACGGGACGGATTGGCGTGAACCACTCCGGCATCGGGCCACCCCAAAGGTGCCGAAGTCTCTGGACCTTTAGGGGCCAAGCCCTCACATTGAGGGGCTAGGCCTGCGCCGGAGTGGCTCCCACTCCGCCGGCCGGCGCGAACGGCCTTTGGCGCCACGACAGCCGGGGCCGAAAGGCCTTCGTCGGCCCGCGGAAGTCCGCGCATGTGCCGGTGCGTCAGCGGCTGCTGACGTCATACCGGTGCATGAGCAGGGGAGGGGGTCTCTCCCGCCCCCGCCATGGTGAAGACCATGGCGGGGGCGGAAGAAAAAGAATGCCCCCACGGCACAGGCCCGCCCGCCGATCGGTGGGCCCCGATCGCGGGCCTGGCCACCGTGAGGGCACCCCCCGGGGTCAGATCGCTCACCCCCCCCCCCCCCCCCAAGGACCCTGGGGCCCGCCCGTGCCGTCAATCCTGCCGGCACCAGAGGTGTTTTGATTCCCGCCGGTGGGAAAGGCCTGTCAGCGGCGGGACTTCGGCCCAAGACGGGCCGGAGAATCGCCGCGGGGGGCCCGCCGACCGGCGAGGCGCGATTCCCGCCCCCGCCGAATCTCGGGGTGCGGAGAATTCGGGACATGGCGGGGTCGGAGAATTCCGCCCGAGGTTGCTGCCCTACCTCTGTCTCCGGTGAGGAGCGGGGAAAGCTGGGAAATGAGAATCCTGCTTTCTGATTTGCAGGATTTTGCACCTGTGCCGCTGTTTACGTTCGTGGCAAACGCGGTGGTAAAATCCCCCCCATAATTTAAGAATTAATTTGATAAGTATTGAAGAGATAAGGGAAGAGGTCAAGGATGTGGAATGAGGATGCTGCTCCTAAGGATGATAAACACCCAGACAGGACTAGTCAGGTCAAATACTCTGATTCCCTGTTACAATTTCTAGGTAAATTTTTGTATGTTTATTTATGGTGGGTTTGAGTGGCGCCCTGCCATCCAATTTGTTCTGTCATTTTGAAAGCTAATTTGCATATATAGGATAAATATCTCATCTGTTGGTTGCAATACTTCCATGTGCAATGGATTTCAATGATTAAAATTCAGTTCTTAGAAGGCATGTTCATATAAAGATGCCCTTGGTTTGGCAAAGTGTCTCAGAGTTGGGACAGAGACAATGGATAACTGGAGAAGATATTCCGAGGATGGGAATGACACTGGGGTGGAGCAGGTTGAGATTTGCTTTGCATATATTTTAAGTGTCCTGGGATTGCTTGTTGTTAAAGGTAAAATGCAATATTTTGATTGGCCAGATATCTTTAATGACAGGATGACTTGCATTATTATTTATTGCACCTTTCATAACCTCAGGATGTTTCAAAGCACCTTATAGAAAAGCGTGACAGCCAAATCTGCGCAGAGCAAGGCCCGACAAATGACCAGATAATTTGTTTTTTTTTTAAGATGTTAGATGAGTGTGAAATACTGACAAGGATATCGCAGGCAACTCCCCTTCTTTAAAATTGTGTCATGGGATCTTTTACAGCCACCTAAGATAGCAGACAGGGTCTCGGTTTAATGTCTAATTCAAAAGACCACACTTCAAACAATGCAGCATTTCTTCAGTACTACATTGGAGTGTCAGTCTATATTTTGATTCAGAAGCGTGAGTGCTACCAACCGAGCCATGTCTAAGACCTTGGACTGAGCGTATGACATTCTTCAAAGTTTCCGACTAACCCGAGAGTGCATAATTTGGTCAAGGTGACGAATGTGAGATACCAACAGAGATGAAAAGAGTAAAGCGGAAGATGAACCAAGTCAGGAATGCCGCTCAAACTTGGGGTCAGGAACCAGTTGACTGGAGAAAAGAGAAAAAAACTGTGGAAAGTGAGAAATTCCATATTTTTGATATATGAAAAGAAATCTAATTAGGAGATGGTATGATATGTTTTGATTCGAACAATAGAGGAGGGCACCTGTATCCCAAAACTGATTAGTTTGGGTACAGGCTACTCATAACCCTGCCATATTTAAGGCCCTAAAATCTCAAACTAAACAGGACACCAAGGAAAAAAGCAAAGCTAACAATTTAACAGGATAGGAAGAGAGAATTCTAACAAGCATCAATTGTACCTCCTTCTCGTCATCTTTGCCAGCAGATTTAGCTCCTTTCTTTCCTTTTTTGTCAGCTGGTTTCTTTTCGTCCTTTTTTCCTGTTTTTTTAGATACTGATTGGCGAAGGTGCCAGGCAGTCGGAATTTATAGGAAGGATGGCAGGAAAGAAAGAGAAACATCTTAAATAAGTGGCACTGAGTGACTGGGATATCCAGAGTCTTTCATCTGGACATTCCAGGTTTCAGGAATGTCTGTTTGGTAATAATTCCATATTTTTAAACAAGATGATGAATGGGATTATCCGGTCCCCCAGCCGCGTGTTTCTCGGCAGCGCACTGTTTGCTGCTGCCGGGATTCTTTCTTCCTGCCGCTTGTCAATGGGATTTCCCATTCAAGCCACTCCATGCCGCCAGGAAACCTGTGGGTGGGGTTGCGCTGCAGGCGGGAAAAAAAAATCCCAGTGGCCGGAGAATTCCGGCCATTGTCCAATGCAGGAATCAGACTGTTTTTTTCTTTTTATAAATTTAGAGTACCCAATTCACTTTTTCCAATTAAGGGGCAATTTATCGAGGCCAATCCACCTACCCTGCACATCTTTGGGTTGTGGGGGCGAAACCCACGCAAACATGGGGAGAATGTACAAACTCAACACGGACAGTGACCCAGAGCTGGGATCGAACCTCGGCGCAGCGAGGCAGCAAGGCTAACCCACTGTGCTGCCCAGGAATCAGACTATTTTTAATGCTCCAACAGGCACAAATATTGCAAAAGTAGTAGCTTTCACTTCACATGTATATTGGCGATTACACAATATAAACTTTGATTTTTAGTACTCTTTGTAACCTGTCCATACTAAGTCCCAGTGAACATCACTGCCTTATTCCCTTTCCTACTCTGTTTGTTTCCTCATCTATAAAATGTATATTTCTCATGTTCAACCATTCCACTGCCTCATCTTATCACACATTGGCAAACTCCTCTGGCTATTTATCCTCCCCAGCACCATTCTGTCTTTACTGATTCAATCCATCTCCTTCAGCCCACTGCTGTAGTAAAGCCTTCAGCCACTCCAGCCCTACTCTCTGAAATTACCTCTTAAAAGTCATCACCTTAAAAAATCATCTCAAAACCCACCTTCTGATCAAGTTTGGTAACTCCTCCAAATTCTCCTCACTTGGCTCAGTATCTGTTCCTTAATTCCTTTCATCTTTTCTTTTTCACTCACATACTTTTCATTTCCCCCCACCCCCCCCCCCACAAAACACAGTGGGGTTTTTTCTACTTTAAAAGTGTTAGGGAGCAGTGCTCGGTGGCTAAATGGTACTGGACTATACAGACTATGAATGGTTCAAGGCACTGATGGTGCCACAGCTTGTTTCTATAGTCCTAGCTTGGGAGAGAAAATATACACCAGGGGTGGGATACTCCGCGCCACACCGCCCTGTCGCCGGCACGCGATTCTCCGCAGAGCAGAGAATCGGCAGCATTGGCGCCGGCGTGGTTGGTGTGGCGCCGGTTGCAGGCCGCTCAATGCGGCCGGCCCGCCGATTCTCCGGCCTGGATGGACCGAGCGGCCGTAAGAAAAGAGCCGAGTCCCACTGGCGCCATTCTAACCTGCTCTGGGCCAGCGGGACCTCAGCGTATGAGGGTCGGGTGGCGGCCTTTGGGTGGGAGGGGGGGTCTGACCCCGGGGGTGGCCTCTGATGTGGCCTAGCCTGCGATCGGGGCCCACCAATCGGCAGGCAGGCCTCTGTGGCTGGGGGTCTCCTTTCCTACGCGCCGGCACCTGTAGTCCCCCGCCATGACGGGGCCGGCGCGTTGAAGGCCGGCGCGGCACTGCGCATGGCCTCGTTGGCGCTGGTGCAATTGCGCAAGCGCGGATCCCGCGGCGCACAGTTCGCGCCGGGATCTGCAGCTGGAGTGGCGCGAACCATTCCAGCGCCATGC
This sequence comes from Scyliorhinus canicula, assembly GCF_902713615.1. NCBI lineage: Eukaryota > Metazoa > Chordata > Chondrichthyes > Carcharhiniformes > Scyliorhinidae > Scyliorhinus > Scyliorhinus canicula. The sequence continues at coordinate 42,241,930 of NC_052163.1, forward strand.
TCGCCCCCTGTAGGGGCCAGAATTAGTCATGGGAGTGGCCCGTTCATGCCGTCGTAAAATGCGACAGCGTGGACACTCTGCCGCGGGATTGGAGAATCCCGCCCCAGGATTCCTATTCCTGATTGCAATCCAGAAACATTTGTTAGGAATTTGTACAAAGATTGAAAACAGGATTTTGCTCAGTTGTAATTACCTACCCTCCACAATCAAAACATTCTGCTTATTTCACAAAATCTGGACTCCGTTCATGAATGACCATGTGGGTGAGATATTGAAGGGTGCCTAATATCTAAAACACAAATCTCAGCCTAAATCGACACTGACAGAAGATTGGGAACAAAGCAAGCTTGGATATACACATTTTCGGTCTTTACCAATCATTTAAAAAAAATAAATGTAGAATGTCCAATTCGTTTTTTCCAATTAAGGGGCAATTTAGTGTGGCCAATCCACCTAGCCTGCACATCTTTGGGTTGTGGGGGTGAAACCCACGCAGATACGGGGAGAATGTGCAAACTCCACACGGACAGTGACCCAGAGCCGGGATCGAACCTAGGACCTCAGCGCCATGAGACTGCAGTGCTACCACTGCGCCACCGTGCTGCCCTGTATTTACCAATCATTATACCTCTACTTGATGTAATGGCTTTCCAGAGGTAAGGACTTACCCTAATGTTGTCACGAATATCTCTTCCTTACCTTAAGGCACTGATTTTCATGATGTGTTGTTTGATATTTGACAGAAACTGGATAGCTTCCAAATGGATGGCGGGTGGGTGCCAGCAACTGGCTGATGCCAACAGTTGGATAGGCAGCAGCAGGTTAATGGGTACAAACAGGCTGGTGGTGGCAACAAAGTTTGGATTGTGGAAGTTCTCACCTACCCCACTTGGACATGGATTTCCAGTAGACATTGGTGCGTGATAATGAAGGGCAGAAACCTAGACTGATTTTTCCTGACCGTAATCCAACTGCTGCCTCAGCTGAGATCAGCTAATTCAGAGCAAAAGTGGATGGAACCCAAAATCTTGCGGTTTCCATTGCTGGATTGGCCAGCGCCTGTATCCATGTGCCATGGGAGATTCACAGAAATATTTAACAGCTACACTACACACTCAGCTGTCAGTTTCCAATTCCTTTGAAGTTCTGATGGCTTAAATTAGTGTCTCCTGCTATTAAATGCCATGATAATACTTTATGACTGACGTTAAAACAAATTGTACAATTGCACAGATACGTTTACTCATTCCCACTTGAGTAGTCCAAATTTGAACTGGACGCTTTGGTTTAGTTTAATGTCTGCTTTATTTTAGTAACTGAAAATGGGCCCATTTTCTAATACTACATTTACAGAAGGATTGCTCCACATAGTGAGACAACTATTTTGCACCCATGGTTTTGATCTGGACAGCAGGTAACTTAACAAAAGGCACCAAACTATCAGGCAGCACTCCCTCAGTACTGCACTGAGTTTTTAGACTGTTTTTCAGCTAGAATAAATCTTGAGCCCTGGGTTAGGATAGCACAGTGGTTTTGTTAATATAGTAATCCAGGGACCTGAATTAATGATCCACAGAGTTCAACCATGAGTTCAAATCCCATCATAGCAGATGGGTAATTTAAATTCAATTCATTAAATAGATCTGGAATTTAAAAGTTAGCATCTGTAATGGTGATTGTAACACAATAGGACTGTTGTAAGAACTTACCTAGTTTACTAATGTCCATCAGGAAAGGACAGGTGCTGTCCTCACCCAGCCCAGTTTATACGTAACTCCAGAAGCTCAACAATATTGCAGACCCTAACTGGCCTCCAAAATGACCTAGCAAGACACCTGTGTTTCTGTACTGATATAGTTACAGACAGGAGTGGGGGTCAATTGAAATAGCACTCATTTCTCATGTCAGCAAACAGAATGGTGTTCTGATTTGTTTCCTCTGTACAAAATGGTGGTGTTTGTTACCAACCCGCTAGGTTTTTGTGGGATCGAATTTTCTATTAATAACCCCCAGGAAACTCGGGATAGGTTGAACTAAAGAAAGGGTTAGCTCATTGCATACATTCAAACTATGAAAGGAGGGTTGCAACATCATCTCCACACTCATACATAATGAGAGGAATAGAGATAAGAAAGAGACCACAGAGAATCTTGGTATTAGTTCACATGAGTTCCAGATTTCAGAATCAAATTCAATGAGGAATTCCTTCATGGACGTCAATGGGCTGAAAATCAATGTTGTGGAATTCACTTTTCGCGATGTGTTGACTTTACATGATGAAACAGGCGCGCAGAGATGAATCAGTCTTGTTGGTGGTACAGAAGCAGTAGTGTAGATGGGATCAGGTATTCACCTGAGCAGTTATCTACTTGTGAGGCTCGATGAGTTAGATGGTAAACAGCAGACTGAGTTATAGAGTTCAGCAAGGCAATATTGATAGAATTTTGTTTGATGATACTCTGTGATGTGCCTTGGGTTACTTTAGTATGTTAAAGGTTCTGTATGAATATAAGTTGTTATTGTTGTGGAACATGCATTTCATTTACCCTGTGCGTTATCCAGCCTATTGTAAGCTGATCTCACTGCAAAATATGAACAAGATGATTTTGTTTCACATGCATGTTTCTTTCACATGCAAGCACAAAATCCTCAAGTCTATTCATATCTTTATTCCACAAAACCATCTAAACATAAGGGGTAAATATTCTTCGCTGGATTCTCCGCTGTCGGGATTCTCCGTTGCGCCGGTAGCCTGGGGATTTCCCAACAGCATGGGACTGCCCTCAATGGGAAATCCCATTGTCCGGCTGGCGAGATGGAGAATCCCGCCCAATATATGACACTAAAATTAATATAAAATAGGAATATCTTTCATTTAATACCTGTCAGAATGTGAGGTGAAGTATACTATACGCAGAGGCCACATTAAGCTTAAAGATTTACAGTATTCTTCATCGATATTGTTGATAGTACTCTGGTATATATACAATGTTCACATCTAGAGAAAACCTTTAGCGCCACTAATGCTTGTTATTCTTTCATGGGACTAGAGTATTGTTGGCAAGGCCAGCATTGCTGAGATCCCCAATTACCTTGAGAAAGTGGCGGTGAGCTGCTTCCTTGAATTGCTGCTGGACATGTGCAATAGATACACTCACAATGCTGGTTAGAAGGGAGTTCCTACTTTGCGACTCAGTGACAGTGAAAGAATTACGAAAGAATTCTAAGTGAGGGTGGCGTGTAGCTTGGAGGAGATCCTCCAGGTGGTGGTGACCCATCCGTCTGCTGCTCTTGTCCTTCTTTCTGTGTGGTAGGGGTCTGAGGTTTGAGAGGTGCTGTTGAAGGAGCTTTGGTGAGTTGCTGCAATACTTCTTTTAGGTGGTACATACTGCTGCCATTGTGTACTGGCGGTGGAAGGAGTGAATGTTTAAGGTGGTGGATGGAGTATTGATCAAGCAGGTTATTTTATCCTGGATGCTGTTGAGCTTCTTGAGCATTGCTGGAGCTGCGCCCATCCAAATAAAGTGGAAAGTATTCCATTACATATCTAATTCTGCCTTGTAGGTGATAGACAGACAATGCGGAGTGAAGAGGCAAGTTACTCACCACAGAATTCCCATCTTCAGACCTGTTCTCATGATGACATATTTATATTGCTAGTCTAATTCAGGTTCTGATCAATGGTAAACCCAGGATGTTGAAGGTGATACGGTCCTTGCAAAGTCACTGTTGTACCTTCTTTTGATGTGATTTTGGTTCTTTGGTACCCGTTGTTGAATTCATTTTGTAATCAAAGCCAATTGAGATTCAATTCCATCCATCTACTCCAGCGGATTCCTACTTTAACCTTAATACTAGCCTGTACAGGCTTAAGATATTCTGATATGTCTACAACTTCCTACCTTTGTTCTTGTTTCTACTCACCAGCTCCTTTAGAAGAACCATCTTCTGTCTCAACACTAGATGCAACTAGGTTATGACAAGAAAATTAGTAAAAGGATAATGGAAAAGCAGAATACATTGATCAAGCGTGTAGAAATTGGGAAAATGCTAAGAAAATTCTAAAAAAAGTAAATAAAACACATTGCGGAAAGAAAACATTCATTTAATACTGATAATCTTTATTATTGTCACATGTAGGCTTACATTAACATTACAACAAAGTTACTGTGAAATTCCCTAGACTCCACGCTACAGCAGCTGTTAGGGTACATAGAGGGAGATTTCAGAATGTCCAATATACCTAACAAGCACATCTTTCTGGACTTGCGGGAAGAAACCAGAGCACCCGGAGAAAACCCACGCAAACATAGGGAGAAGATGCAGACTCTGCAGAGACAGTGACCCAAGCTGGGAATCGAACCCGGTCCCTGGTGCTGTGAAGCCACAGTGCTAATCACTGTGCAGCCCATTTGGGCCATGTAGCAGACAACATGTACAGTCTGCTCTACTAGGAATGTATTCCACTCATTCAATGGTGTAAGTGAGAGTGTCTCCCTAAATTGCTCAATATTCTCCATGCATACCCAACAGCTTTCTTTCAAAAGTTGCTGTAGTATAGGAAGTAGATAATGTGGGCCTTTACTGCATATTGTGGAAAGAAATTTGCTCCAGCCTTGCTTAAAACTTGATAAACTTGTGCTCCTGTCTTATGTTGAGAATAAATAATCATAGAATGCCGATAGTGCAGAAGGAGACTATTCGGCCCATCGAGACTGCACAGACCCTCTGAAAGAGCACACCAACCAAATACACGTAAATGCTCTATCTCAATAACCCCTTAACTTAACCTATACATCCCTGGACACTATGGGGTAATTTAACATGGCCAATCCAATTAACCTGCATATCTTTGAACTGTGGGAAGAAACCGGATCACCCGGAGGAAACCCATGCAGATACTGGGAGAATGTGTAAACTCCACACAGTCACACAAGGCCGGAACTGAACCCAGTGTGAGGCGACCGTGCTGCCTTTTCTACCTCACAGAATTTTAAATGAAGTCATAATGACCCCAACAATTCTATTTTGTCATATTTGAATCTAGGTCAGCTCTGACAGTCGGTCCTCATAGCTCAGAGCCTTTGGATGCTGTTCCCTGAACTCAGCGGCAATGCGTTTCTTTTTGAAGGTAAGTGCTAAAACTGCACAAGCAACAAACTGTCCTCACCAATGATCTATTTCATGAATGAAGAAATTTGCTTTTCACATAAAATTTAAATTCCTTCACAAACTCTCGGTGGGCTTCCAATTTGCAAAATTCTGCAGTCAGTTTAGTCAAACTGAAAATGGGGAACTGTAATACTGAGGGGCTATGTCCACCAAAGGAGAGTCTAAGATACATTATTAGAACAGTGTATTTGATAGGATAAACTCAAAAAATAGGGTTAGCTTATTGAACACATTCAATTATTCCATTGAAAGGAGGGTTGCTACATCATCTCCACACTCAGACATAACGAGAGGGATAGAGATAAGAGTGTTTTACAGAACAGACCACAGAGTATCTAGATATTAATTCACGTGAGTTTCAGTGTCGTGAAACAAATTCAATGAGGAATTCCTTCATGGAGGTCAATGGGCTGAAAATCAATGTTGTAGAATTTACTTTTCACAATGTGTTGACTTCACATGATAAACCAGGCATGCAGAGATGAATGAGTCTTGTAGATGGTACAGAAGCAGTAGTGTAGGTGGGAACTTGTATTCAGACGGAGCAGAGGTATCTACTTGTGAGGCTGCTAGTCAGATGGTATACAGCAGACTGAATTATACAGTACAGCAAGGCAATATTACTTGTTCCACAAGCCAGAGGCCCATGTTGTACGACTCCCACCTCCCCACCACCTTTGACAAAGGATGTTTATCCATTGTCTGGATTCCAAATATCTCAACCATTAGGAATTGAAAGGGAAGTTGCGGATCTTTGTGTCAGCAGATGATCCATCACCTTCTGGCCAGCCTAGGTTATTAAAAGTATCTGGCCTTTGTATAGCTCTCTTTGAAGTTGCACTGCACAGCCCACAGTGCTTAGTGGCTCATCAGCGATAACGAGGTGTAGGTTTTCCTAAACTGCCAAGTGGCTTTTTTTGTTACGAGGTGACAGACACAGTTTCAGTCATTTTAAAAGTCTTTGTTCTGTTTTAGAAATGGCAACGAGTATATCTATATATATTTTATAAAAATATACAGTGTGTGGTCTTAGTCCCTTACACTATCTTCACATTTGGAGATCAGTAGGAGGATTCACAGCTGGACAGTTTTCCTATCTTCATGCTCTTCCCTTCGAGTAAATGTGTAGCAGGTGGAGGATTTTGGCTGATTAAAAGTCTGACAGGCTGATACAGGAACACTCTATACCCATCTTTGTGGTTAGTGTCATAGGGAAGGAGGGTTTTTATGGGCTCCCAAAACCCATAAGATGAAGGCCAACCGCACCCACCAGAAGCGGGTATCCTGCTGGATGTCAACCCATAAACAAGGTGGGAGTGCCGGTCTCCATTCCCCAACTTTTGCTTAAATAGTCTTCAAATTCTGAACATTCTGAGGCAGGAACACTACCACCGAGTAAAAGGCTGGTTCCATCCACATTGGATAGAGTGGGACCACTGTGAGGGCTTTCATAGATTGTGCAAAATGGAAACAGCTGGATTGATAGAATTTTGTTTGATGATACTCTGATGTGCCTTGGGTTACTTTACTGTGTTAAAGTGACTATATGAATATAAATTGTTATTGTTGTGGAACATGCATTTCATTTACCCTGTGTGTTATCCAGCCTATTGTAAGCTGATCTCACTGCAAAATATGAACAAGCTGATTTTGTTTCACATGCAAGCACAACATCCTCAAGTCTATTCATATCTTTATGCTCCAAACATAAGGGGTGAATATTATGGACTGGATTCTCTGTTGTCGGGAATCTCCGTTGCGCCGGCAGCCCGAGGATTTCTCGACGGCTTGGGGCTGCCCTCAATGGGAAACCTCACTGGCCAGCTGGCTAGATGGAGAATCCCGGGGAAACGCCGCACCAGTGGGATGGAGAGTCCCGTCCAACATATGACATGAAAATGAACACAAAATAGGAATATTTTTCTTTTAATATGCCACAATTTGAGGTGATGTACACTATACACTGGAGCCACATTAGGCTTAAAGATTTACAGTGGTCTACATTAACATTGTTAATAGTACTCTGCCAAGTATACAATGTTCACACCTAGAGAAAGAATGAAAACCCTGTAGCACCATTAATTCTTTGATATTCTTTCATGGGACTAGAGTATTTCTGTCAAGGCCAGCATTGCTGAGGTCCCCAATTACCTTGAGAAAGTGGTGGTGAGCTGCTTCCTTGAATTGCTGCTGTACATGTTCTATAGATACACTCACAATGCTGGTTAGAAGGGAGTTCCTAGTTTGCGACTCAGTGACAGTGAATGAATTACGATAGAAATCCAAGTGACGGTGGCATGTGGCTTGGAGGAGATCCAACAGGTGGTGGTAATCACATGCGTCTGCTGCTCTTGTCCTTCTTTGTGGTTGGTGGAGGTCATAAGTTTGGGAGGTGCTGTTGAAGAAGCTTTGGTGAGTTGCCGCAATACATCTTTTAGGTGGTACACACTGCTGACATTGTGTACTGGCGGTGGAAGGAGTGAATATTTAAGGTTGGATGGAGTACCGATCCAGCAGTTTATTTTATCTTGGATGATGCGGAGCTTCTTGCGCGTTGCTGGAGCTGCACCCGTCCAAACAATGTAGAGAGTATTCCATCACATACCTAATTGTTCCTTGTAGACAATGAACAGAGTGGGAAGTCAAGAGGCGCTTTACTCACCACAGAATTCCTGTCTTATTTTGTTCTGACCTGGTCTTGTAGCCACAGTATTTATATAGCTAGTGTAATTCAGGTTCTGATCAATAGTAACCCCAGGATGTTGATGACAATACGGTCCGTGCAAAGTCACTGTTGTACCTTCTTTTGATGTGATTCTGGTTCTTTGGTAAATGTTATTGAATTCATTTTGTAATCAAAGCCAATTGAGATTCAATTCCATCCATCTACTCCAGTGGATTCCTATTTTAACCTTAATACTAACCTATACAGGCTTAAGATATTCTGACATTTCTACAACTTCCTACCTTTGTTCTTGTTTCTACTTACCAGTTCTTTTAGAAGAACCATCTTCTGTCTCAACACTAGATGCAACTAGGTTATTACAAGAAAATTAGTAAAAGGATAATGGAAAAGCAGATTACATAGTTTGATCAAGCTATTGGGAAAATGCTAAGAAAATTCTAAAAGAAAGTAAATAAAACACAGTGGAAAGAAAACATTCATTTAATAATAATAATCTTTATTATTGTCACACGTAAGCTTACATTAACAATGCAATGAAGTTACTGAGAAAACCCCTTGTCTCCACACTATGGTACCTGTTCGGGTACACTGACGGATAATTCAGAATGTCCAATTCACCTAACAAACATGTCTTTCTGGACTTGTGGGAGGAAACCGGAGCACCCGGAGAAAATCCATGCAGACATGGGGAGAACATTCAGACTCTGCAGAGACAGTGACACAAGGCGGGTATCGAACCCAGGTCCCTGGTGCTGTGAAGACAGTGCTAATCACCGCGCTACAATCTACTCTGCTAGGAATGTATTCCACTCATTCAATGGTGTAAGTGAGAGTGTCTCCCTAAATTGCTCAATATTCTCCATGATTAGTATGCCTTCATCATTGAAAACCAACAGCTTTCTACCAAAAGTTGCAGTAGTACAGGAAGTAGATAATGTGGGCCGTCACTGCATATTGTGGAAAGAAACTTGCTCCAGCCTTGCTTAAAACTTGATAAACTTGTGCTCCTGTCTTATGTTGAGAATAAATAATCATAGAATGCCGATAGTCCAGAAGGAGACTATTCGGCCCATCGAGACTGCACAGACCCTCTGAAAGAGCACACCAACCAAATACACTTAAATGCTCTATCTCAATAACCCCTTAACCTAACCTACACATCCCTGGACACTACGGGGCAATTTAGCATGGCCAATCTAATTAACCTGCATATCTTTGGACTGTGGGAAGAAACCGGAGCACCCGGAGGAAACCCATGCAGATACTGGGAGAATGTGTAAACTCCACACAGTCACACAAGGCCGGAACTGAACCCAGTGTGAGGAGACCGTGCTGCCTTCTCTACCTCACAGAATTTTAAATGAAGTCATAATGACCCCAACAATTCTATTTTGTCATATTTGAATCTAGGTCAGCTCTGACAGTCGGTCCTCATAGCTCAGAGCCTTTGGATGCTGTTCCCTGAACTCAGCGGCAATGCATTTCTTTTTGAAGGTAAGTGCTAAAACTGCACAGGCAACAAACTATCTTCACCAATGATCTATTTCATGAATGAAGGAATTTGCTTTTCACATAAAATTAAAATTCCTTTACAAACTCTTGATGGGCTTCCAATTTACAAAATTCTGCAGTCAGTTTAGTCAAACATAAAATGGGGAACAGTAATACCGAGGGGCTATGTCCACCAAAGACTAGTCTAAAATACATTATTAGAACAGTGTATTTAATAGGATGAACTAAAAAAATAGATTCAGCTTATTGAACACATTCAAACCATGAAAGGAGGGTTGCTAAATCATCTCCACGCTCAGACATAATGGGAGGGATAGAGATAAGAGTGTTTTACAGAACAGACCACAGAGTATCTAGAAATTATGTCACGTGAGTTCCAGATTCCAGAATCAAATTCAATGAGGAATTCCTTCATGGAGGTCAATGGGCTGAAAATTAATGTTGTGGATTTCACTTTTCGCAAGGTGTTGACTTTACATGATGAAACAGGAATGTAGAAATGAATCAGTCTTGTAGATGGTACAGAAGCAGTAGTATAGATGGGACCAGGTACTGTGAGGCTGTGAGGCTACTGGTCAGATGGTAAACAGCAGACTTGAGTTATACAGTTCAGCAAGGCAATATTACTTGTTCCACAAGCCAGACGTCCATGTTGCATGACATCCACCTCTCCACCATCTTCGACAAAGGATGTTTATCCATTGTCTAGATTCCAAATATCGGTAAATTTCTCAACCATTAGGAATTGAAAGAGAAGTTGCGGACCTTTGTCTTAACAGATGATCCATCTCCTTCTGGCCAGCCTAGGTTATGAAAAGTACATGGCCTTTGTATAGCTCTCTTTGAAGTTGCACTGTCCAGTCCACAGCGCTTAGTGGCTCATCAGTGATAACGAGGTGTGGGTTTTCCTAAATTGCCAAGTGGCTATTTGTTCCGAAGTTATAGATGGTTTCAGTCATTTTAAACGCCTTTTTAGTTTTAGAAATAGCAACGAGTATATCTATATATATTTTATAAAAATATACAGTGTGTGGTCTTAGTCCCTTACAATATCTTCACATTTGGAGATCCCAGTAGGAGGATTCACAGTTGAATAGCTTTCCTATCTTCATGCTCTTCCCTTCAAGTAAATATGTAGCAGGGGGAGGACTTTGGCTGATTAAAAGTCTGACAGGCTGATACAGGAACACTCTATACCCATCTTTGTGGTTAGTGTCATAGGGAAGGAGGGTTTTTATGGGCTCCCAAAACCCATAAGATGAAGGCCAACCGCACCCACCAGAAGCGGGTATCCTGCTGGATGTCAACCCATAAACAAGGTGGGAGTGCCGGACTCCATTCCCCAACTTTTGCTTAAATAGTCTTCAAATTCTGAACATTCTGAGGCAGGAACACCATCACCCAGTCAAAGGCTGGTTCCATCCGCACTGGATAGAGTGGGACCACTGGAAGCGATTGATGAGTGGTAAAGGGAAAGAGAACAACACGGTGTGCAGAAAACGTGAGTTGCTGAGGAAACCTTGAGAAATCAAACTGCTGTAAAACCTTTATCCGTAATGCACATCCAGAAATGTCAGATGGGAATGTTTACCATTACAGGGGCAGGATTATACTTGCGTGTTGAATGATGAATTCTATTTTATTGGTGACAGTCTAACGCTAGTATTTTTCAAAAAGATTGGGTGAAGAAGCAGCTTTGGTGAGTTGCTGCAATACTTCTTTTAGGTGGTACGTACTGCTGCCATTGTGTACTGGCGGTGGAAGGAGTGAATGTTTAAGGTGGTGGATGGAGTACCGATCAAGCAGGTTATTTTATCCTGGGTGATGCTGAGCTTCTTGAGCATTGCTGGAGCTGCGCCGATCCAAACAACGTGGAGCGTATTGCATCACATATCTAATTGTTCCTTGTAGATGATAGACAGAGTGGGGAGTCAAGAGGTGAGTTACTCATCACAGAATTCCCATCATCTGAATTGCTCTTATAGCTACAGTATTATAAGGATAGTCCAATTCAGGTTCTGATCAATGGTAACCCCAGGATGTTGATGACAATACGGTCCGTGCAAAGTCACTGTTGTACCTTCTTTTGATGTAATTCTGGTTCTTTGGTACTTGTTGTTGAATTCATTTTGTATTCAAAGCTGTTTGAGATCCAATTCCATCCATCTACTCCAGCGGATTCCTACCTTAATACTAGCCTATACAGGCGCAAGAAAATCTGGCATTTTGACAACTTCCTACCTTTGTTCTTGTTTCTACTTACCAGTTCTTTTAGTAGGACCATCTTCTGTCTCAACACTAGATGCAGCTAGGTTATTACAAGAAAATTAGTAAAAGGATAATGGAAAAACAGATAACATTGTTTTTTTTTGTAAATAATTTTTATTGAAATTTTTTTACAGAAAATATAACAACAAACAATGAAAAGCAACAATAAAACACCACAGTAACTATAACACCCCCAAGACTGTATCAACGCATGTATCTCACCCCCCCCCCCCCCACCCCCCCAAACCCAGTAAACAACAAGAGAACTTAAAAATAAATTAAAATTAAATAAACATAGTCAACGCCTCCGGGCTACTAGGGACGCAAAGGCCAGCACACCGGCCTCTTTCGCCTCCTGCACTCCCGGCTCCACCCCAACCCCAAAAATCGCGAGTCCCCAGCCTGGCTTGACCCTGGATCCTACCACCCTCGACACCGTCCTCGCCACCCCCTTCCAGAACTCCTCCAATGCCGGGCATGCCCAGAACATATGGGCATGGTTCGCTGGACTCCCCGAACACCTGACACACCTGTCTTCGCCCCCAAAGAACCTACTCATCCTAGACCCGGACATGTGGGCCCGGTGCAGCACCTTGAATTGGATGAGGCTAAGCCGCGCACATGAGGAGGAAGAATTAACCCTCTCCAGGGCATCAGCCCATGTCCCATCTTCGATCTGTTCCCCCAGTTCCCCCTCCCACTTAGCCTTTAGCTCCTCTACTGACGCCTCCTCCACCTCCTGCATTACCTTGTAGATATCAGATATCTTCCCATCCCCGACCCAGACCCCCGAAAGCACCCTGTCACTCACCCCCCCTCGCGGGAAGCAAAGGGAATCCCTCCACCTGCCGCCTAGCAAACGCATTTACCTGCAGATACCTGAACATGTTCCCTGAGGGGAGCCCAAATTTCTCCTCCAACTCCCCCAGGCTCGCAAACCTCCCATCAATGAACAGGTCCCTCAGCTGTCTGATGCCCACTCTGTGCCAACCCTGGAACCCCCCCATCAATGTTCCCCGGGACTAACCGATGGTTCCCCCTTAACGGAGCCTCCATCGAGCCCCCCACTTCCCCCCTATGTCGCCTCCACTGCCCCCAAATCTTGAGGGTAGCGGCCACCACCGGACTCGTGGTATACCTCGTAGGAGGGAGCGGCAACGGCGCCGTTGCCAGGGCCCCCAGGCTTGTGCCTCCACAAGGCGCCATCTCCAACCGTTTCCATGCTGCCCCCTCCCCTCCACCCCCCACTTGCGCACCGTCGACACATTGGCCGCCCAATAATACCCCGAGAGATTGGGCAGCGCCAACCCCCCACCATCTCTACCCCGCTCCAAGAAGACCCTCTTCAGCCTCGGGGTCCCATGCGCCCAAACAAAGCTCATGATGCTGCTAGTCACCCTCCTAAAAAAGGACCTAGGGATAAAGATGGGCAAACACTGAAAAAGGAACAAGAACCTCGGGAGTACCGTCATTTTGACGGACTGCACTCTACCCGCCAGCGATAGCGGCACCATGTCCTACCTTTTGAATTCCTCCTCCATCTGCTCCACAAGCCTGGTAAAATTAAGCTTATGGAGAGTCCCCCAACTTCTGGCCACCTGCACCCCCAGGTATCTGAAACTCTTCACTGCCCTCTTAAACGGGAGTTCCCAATCCTGATCACCCGGGCGCACTACAAATACCTCGCTCTTGCCCAGATTCAACTTATAGCCCGAGAAGCTCCCAAACTCAGCCAACAGCTCCATCACCCCCGGCATTCCCCCCTCTGGGTCCGCCACGTACAACAGCAGGTCGTCCGCATACAGCGATACCCTATGTTCCTCCCCACCCCGCACCAGGCCCCTCCACCTTCCCGACTCCCTCAGCGCCAAAGCCAGAGGTTCTATCGCCACTGCAAAAAGCAAGGGGACAGGGGGCACCCCTGCCTGGTCCCACGGTAGAGCCTGAAGTACTCTGATCTCCTTCCATTGGTAACTACACTCGCCATCGGGGCCTCGTAGAGCAACCTCACCCATTTGATGAAACCCTCCCCGAATCCAAACCGCTCCAGCACCTCCCACAGGTACCCCCACTCAACTCTATCAAACGCCTTCTCTGCATCCAGCGCCACCACTATCTCCGCCTCCCCCTCCACCGCCGGCATCATAATAACATTTAACAATCTCCGCACATTCGTGTTAAGCTGTCTTCCCTTGACAAATCCTGTCTGATCCTCGTGTATCACCCCTGGCACACAGTCCTCTATCCTGGTGGCCAGGATCTTCACCAGCAACTTAGCATCCACACTGAGGAGCAAAATTGGCCTGTATGATCCACACTGCAAGGGGTCCTTATCCTGCTTCAGGATCCGAGAGATCAGCACCTGTGACATCGTCGGGGGCAAAGCCCCCCCCTCCCATGCCTCATTGAAGGCTCGCACCAACAGGGGGCCCACCAGATCCGCATACTTTTCATAAAATTCCACCGGGAACCCATCCAGCCCCGGCGCCTTACCTGACTGCATTTGACCAATCCCCCTGACTAGCTCCTCAAACTCTATCGGCGCCCCCAGCCCCTCCACCAGCTCCTCCTGCACCTTTGGGAAGCGTAGCCTATTCATGAAGCTCTCCATCCCCCCCCCCCCCCCCCGGTGGCTCCGACCGGTACAGTTCCGCGTAAAAGTCCCTAAAGACCCCGTTCACCTTTGCTCCCTTCTGCACCACATTCCCACCCTTATCCGTCACTCTACCAATTTCCCTAGCCACATCTCGCCTGCGGAGCTGATGCGCCAACATCCTGCTCGCCTTCTCCCCATACTCATAAACCGCGCCTTGCGCCCTCCTCCACTGTGTCTCCGCCTTTCTGGTGGTCAGCAAGTCCAACTTGGCCTGCAAACTACGCCGTTCCCCCAGCAACCCCTCCTCCGGGGCCTCCGCGTACCTCCTATTCACATCCAGGAGCTCCCCCACCAGTCTCTCCCTCTCCCTCCTCTCCCTCCTTTCCCTATGGACTCGGATGGAAATCAGCTCCCCCCAGATCACTGCTTTCAGAGCCTCCCAGACCATCCCCACCCGGACCTCCCCCGTGTCGTTGGTCTCAAGATACCCCTCAATACTTCCCCGGACCCTCCTACACACCTCCTCATCAGCCAGCAACCCCACATCCAGACGCCACAGCGGGCGCTGGTCCCGCGCCTCCCCCATCTCCAGATCGACCCAGTGCGGAGCATGGTCTGAAATTGCTATGGCCGAATACTCGGCATCCTGCACCTTCGGGATCAATCCCCTGCTCAGGACGAAAAAAATCTATTCGGGAGTAAACCCTATGCACATGGGAGAAAAAGGAATACTCCCGCGCCCTCGGCCTCCCAAACCTCCAGGGATCCACCCCTACCATCTGGTCCATAAACCCCCTCAGCACCTTGGCCGCCGCCGGCCTCCTACCCGTCCTTGAACTGGACCGGTCCAGTGGGGGATCTAGCACCGTGTTAAAGTCTCCCCCCATGATCAGTCCCCCTGCCTCCAGGTCCGGAATGCGGCCCAACATGTGCCTCATAAAGCCAGCGTCATCCCAATTCGGGGCATATACATTAACCAGCAACACCTTCTCTCCCTGCAGCCTACCCTTCACCATAATATATCTGCCCTCCTTGTCCGCTACCACCTCGGACGCCTTGAACGCCACCCTCTTCCCCACCAGAATCGCCACCCCCCGGTTCTTCGCGTTTAATCCTGAGTGGAAAACCATTCCCCACCCACCCCTTCCTCAGACGAACCTGGTCCGCCACCTTCAAGTGGGTCTCCTGGAGCATAGCCACGTCCGCCTTCAGCCCCTTCAAATGAGAAAATACCTGAGCCCGCTTAACCGGCCCATTCAGCCCCCTCACGTTCCAGGTGATCAGCCGGATCAGAAGGTACCCCGCCCCCCTCCGACTAGCCATAGCTCATCGACTGCTCGCCCCAGGCCAGCACACCCCGCCCGACCCGTTCCCCATGACGATACCGCCTCCCCTCTACCCCCCCCGGCCCACAGCAGCTCTCTCCTGGCCCTTCCAGCAGCAACCCGGTATCCCCCCCCCTCCAGTCTAGGACCCCTCCTAGCCGCGATGCACCCTCCATGGTACTTCCGTGAGTCAGTTGACTTCTGCTGACCCCGGCAACTCCTGCCGAAACCCGGCCCCTCCCGACATGGGGTCATCCCCCCTCCTGCCACACCCCCCTTGGCACCGCTTCAGCGCGGGAAAAAAACAGTAGAGGCCACGACCCCACCGCCAGCTCCACCCCTCCTGCCCCGCAGAGCGGGAAACCAGAGGAAAGCCCGCGCTTTCATACTGCCACACCCCACCCTTCTGACGCAGCTCCCAAATTCCAGCTCCACCCCACAGCGCCGGCCCTAGGGTTGCTGGCGCCCTGGGCAAGCTGAACTTCGGCGCCCTTCGGGGGGGGGGGGGGGGCCGAGGGAGGGGGGGGAGCCGAGGGAGGGGGGGGGGCCGAGGGGGGGGCGGGGCCGAGGCCGAGGGGGGCGGGGGCGGCTGAGGCGGGGGGGGCCGAGGCGGGCGGGGGAGCGGGGCCGAGGTGGGCGGGGCCGAGGCGGGGCCCGAGGCGGGTGGGGGCGGGGCCGAGGCAGGGGTTAGATAGAGGAAAGGAACTAAATTGCACTTTAACCAGTCCTATCAGCTCCTCATGCACAGTTCATCCCAACTGATCCTAACCCTCCCACAATACAATGACTGGCCCCTCCACCAATTACACTTACTGGTCCTAGACACCAAACACCACCCCCTCCTACCCTTACACTGACTCTTACCCCTTTAAGCTGATCCTCTCCACATTACACTGACCCCATCTCATCGTTAATGATCACCTCCTGCCATGTTATTGAGCCCCTTCTTCAACACTCCGACCCAGACACCCTGCCAACCACCCCCAGCCTCAATTAACTGACCTGATCCCAGATTCTTCCTGATAGACTGACCAGATCCCAGGACATCCACGCCACTTGATTCTCACTCTTTGTGCAGATTTCCTGACCACCCACAGAACACATTAGGTGTTTGGGTGAGTGTTGAAACGGGACTCCATACCTCGCACACACTGTGCAGATCTTCAATGAATATCTTCATTCTCGGCGGAGGGGGGGCGGGGCCGAGGCGGCGGGGGGGGGGGGGGCCGAGGGCGGACGGAGGATGGGGGGGCGGTCGGACGGAAGGGGGGGGGTGGCGGTCGGACGGAAGGGGGGGGGGGGGTCGTCCTGGGGGAGGGCGGCCACCCTGGGGGAGGGCGGCCACCGCGCATGCGCTGGTTGGCACCGGCCGAACTGCGCATGCGCGGGACCCGAGTCTCTGGCGCCCCCTAATACATGGCGCCCCGGGCGACTGCCCGAGTTGCCGGTGCCTTGGGCCGGCCCTGCCACCCCATCCCCCAGCCCTGTACAGAAGAAAAAAAATCAAACCCCCAACATTCCCTACATAACACAAAACTATACCCAACAGACCCACCCGGAAACAGAGCAAAAACCAGCATAGAAAACACATGTCAAAATTACAAAAACAGCAACAGCAAAAACAGCAACGACCGTAGTACACCAGACCCCGCAGCCCCCAGACCCTAGTTCGAGTCCAGCTTCTCCACCTGTACAAAGGCCCACGCCTCCTCCGGGGACTCAAGTAGTGGTGCCGGTCCTTATATGTCACTCACAGACGCGCAGGCTGCAGCATTCCAGATTTGACCTGCTTGGCATGCAGCACCGCCTTCGTCCAGTTAAACCCGGCCCGCCGCTTAGCCACCTCCACACTCCAGTCCTGGTAGATTCGCACCACCGAATTCTCCCACTTGCTGCTCCTCTCTTTCTTGGCCCAGCACACACTCTCGGTCACTGAATCGATGGAACCGCACCAGCACCGCCCGCAGGGGTTCATTCGTCTTGGGCCTCCTGGCCAGCACTCTGTGGGCTCCCTCAAGCTCCAGGGGCAAATGGAAGGACCCCGCTCCCATCAACGAGTTCAGCATCGTGGCCACATGGGACGGACGATCTAACCCCTCCGCCAGGCCCAGGATCCTCAAATTCTTTCGCCTCATGCGAAAGTCCAGCTCCTCCAAGCGGTCTTGCCACTTTTTGTGAAGTGCCTCGTGCAACTCCACCTTCCCCACGAGGACCTCGGCCTCCTCCTCCCGCTCAGCGGCCTGCCGCTGCAACTCCTGAATGGCCGTCCCCTGGGCCGTCTGGGTCTCAAGCAGCTTGTTGGTAGTCGCATTCAGGGAGTCCAGCAACTCAGCCTTCAGCTCCGCAAAACAGCGCAGAAGAGCAGCTTGCTGCTCCTGCGCCCACTTCCACCAGTCCTCGGATGCTCCGCCGGCCGCCATTTTGTCCTCCTTCCCCCGCTTTTTCTGGGGAGCTGCTGCAGTCTTTTCCTTTGCCCCACTCCGGGTACGCACCATAAATTTCGGGGGAAGTTCCTCCAAACACCTTCCCCCACCGGGAATCGTCGAAACAGCGCCGTTTGGGGCCCTAAAACAGGCCCAAAAGTCCTTTAATAACGGGAGCTGCCGAACGTGCGGCTTAGCTCCGCATCACCGCAACCGGAAGTCAACAGATAACATTGTTTGGTCAAGCATACAGTAGTTGGGAAAATGCTAAGAAAATGGTTTTAAAATTACTTCTAAAAAATAAGTAAATACAACACATTCTGGAAAGAAAATATTCATTTGGGCCATGCAGCACACAACACGTACAATCTGCTCCATTAGGAATGTATTCCACTCATTCAATGGCCTAAAATGTGAATGTCTTTCTATATTATTCAATATTATCCATGCATACATATGCCTTCATCATTCAAAACCAACAGCTTTCTTTCAAAAATTGCAGTTGCATAGGAAGTAGATGTGGATCCTTACTGCACATTGTGGAAAAAGACTTTCTACAGCCTTGCTTAAACCTTGATCATCTTGTGCTCCTGTCTTGTGTTGAGAATAAATAATCATAGAATCCCTACAGAGCAGAAAGAGGCCATTCGGCCCATCGACCTACTCTCTGAAAGAACACTGTACCCAAATCAACTTACTTGCCCTATCCCAATAGCACCTTAACCTAACCTACACATCTCTGGACACTAAGGGGCAATTTAGCATGGCCAATCCAACTAACCTGCACATCTTAAGACTGTGGGAGGAAACCAGAGCACCCAGAGGAAACCCACACAGACAGAAGGAGTCACCCAAGGTCGAAATTGAAAATGGGTCCCTGGTGCTGAGGCAGCTGTGCTAACCATTGTGCCACCATGCTGCCCTGTCTACCTCACAGAATCCTCCGTACCTTCAGGGGCTAGGCCGGCACCGGAGTGGTTTGCACCACGCCGGCTGGCGTGGAAGGGTCTTGGCGCCACGCCAACCGGCGCCGAAGGGCCTCTGCCGGTCGGCGCGAGTTGGTGCATGCGCGGGAGGGCCAGCGTGTACTGGCGCATCCCAGCGCATGCGCAAGGGGGGTTCATCTCCGTGTCGGCCATCGTGGATCGGTACACCAGCCGGCACGGAGGAAGAGAGTGCCCCCACGGCACAGGCCCGCCCGCGGATCGGTCGGTGCTCCGATCACGGGCCAGGCCACCATGAGGGCACCCCCCGGCGCCAAATCACCCCGTGCCCCCTGAGGACCCGGGAGGCTGCCTGCGGAGCCAGGTCTTGCCGGCAAATACCTGTCATAACATACGCCGGCGGGATGGCCGAAAAAGGGCGGCCACTCGGCCCATCGCGGGCTGGAGAATCGCCCCAACGAGGGGTCGGAGAATCCCGCCATCTATGTTTTCATATTTGAAACAAGGTCAGCTCTCTAGGTTATTTCTTATGGTTTAGAGCCTTAGGTTTTGGAATCACTTTGGATGCCGTTCCCTGAACTTAGTGGCAATGTATTTCTTTTTGTACTAAAAGTGCACAACAAACTAGCTTCTTCACCATTGTCCTATTTCATGAATGAAAAAATTTAATTCCTTTGCAAACTCTTGATGGCCTTCCAATTTGTGAGATTTTGCAGTGAGTATAGCAAATAGAAAATGGGGAACTGTAATACTGAGGCCTTATTTCCCCCAAAGCTGGGTCTAAGATACATTACTAGAACAGTGTAATTGGAGTTTTACTTCAGTGACTAACACAATACTCTGAAGTGAAAAATGTTCCACTGCCAGCGCACAACATCCCTCACTCTGTTTATCGAACAATTCACAAAAGGACAAGGTTTACAGGCAAATTGCTCCCTTTCTCTATTGCAGCTAATGGACGTTTGTCTCTGTGTGTTTCCTACTCCCCAAGTCCTTTCCAGGATCCATGAGCACCATCTGGAATTTCTGCCCTGGTTTTCTCTCTTCCCCCCACCACCCCAAGATTCCCACCTTTATATTTCCATTAATTTTATTTCAAGGTTGTGTGGGCTGATTCCATCTGAAATGTTCGTGGTGGTGCTTCTTTTAATGGGTGACACTAGAGTGTGTCCCTGTGGGGTAAGACTTGCCTGGTCCTGATTTTACTTACACTCGTCTCGTGTATGTGTGGATAATCTAACCTTTATCGAGACTGGCTTCAATATCTATGAATGCTACTTTACACTTATCCCGAAACCACATAACTTGGTGTCAGCAATAAAGTTTGCCATCTTGCAAAACGCACGGCTTACGAGTGTGCAGTTCTAGACATCTACCTTTAAGAGGATGATGATGCACATGAGTTTGAGAAATGTGAAAGAAATAATTCCAGGACTGAGTGCTATAAATTATGAAGAGAAAATAAGCTCCATATTTTTAAGAAGCTGAGTGGGGTATATTTTGTTCTTCCCCTTGCCCCTGGCACAGAGTTTTAGGAAAGTGGATCAGACATCCAGCAAAAAGTCTGTACCCTTAAAAAAAGCCATGATGTGGAGATGCCGGCATTGGACTGGGGTGAGCACCGTAAGAAGTCTTACAACACCAGGTTAAAGTCCAACAGGTTTGTTTCAAACACTACCTTTCGGAGCACTGCTCCTTCCTCGGGTGAATGAAACATACCTCTTTGTTCACCTGAGCAGTGCTCCGAAAGCTAGTGTTTGAAACAAACCTGTTGGACTTTAACCTGGTAGAACATAGGTGTTGTAAGAATTCTTACTGTATGTTTATCATTGCAGAGGTTTAATAATCCATCAATTGCCAATCACAGCACCAACACCGTTCAAAGATTGCGCAGTATCGAGTCTTCTCTACAGTCGACTTGAAGTCTGCGTACCACCAGCTCCCTATCCGCCTGGAGGACCACCGATACACTACCTTCGAGGCAGACGGCCGCCTCCATCACTTTTTCAGGGTTCACTTCAGCGTCAAAGGGAAATGGACTGAATGGTTGACAAGTATGTGCTGTTTGCCACATTCCCATACCTAGAGAACGTCACCATCTGCGACCGTGACCAACAGGACCATGACGAGAACTTTCGGCACTCCCTCCACACCGCAAAACTCCTGAACCTAACTTATAATAGAGAAAAAATGCGTTTTTCGCACAACCCGCCTGGCCATCCTCGGCTACATCGTGGAACACGGAGTTCTAGGGTCCGACCCCGACCGCAAACTCCCCCTCCGGGAACTCCCCCTTCCCCACTGCCCAAGGCCTTGAAGAGATGCCTGGGGTTCTTCTCTTACTATGCCCAGTGGGTCCCCAACTACGCGGACAAGGCCCGCCCACTGATCAAGTCCACCATGTTTCCCCTGGCGACTGTGGCCCGACTGGCCTTTGATCACATCAAAGCAGACATCGCCAAAGCCGCGATGCACGCGGTGGACGAGTCCATCCCTTTCCAAGTGGAGAGCGATGCGTTGGACTTTGCTCTGGCCGCTACCCTCAACCAGGCAGGCATGCCTGTAGCTTTCTTCACCCGTACCCTCCATGCCTCTGAAATTCGACACTCCTCCGTCGAAAAGGAGGCCCAGGCCATAGTAGAAGCTGCGAGACATTGGAGGCATTACCTGGCTGGCACGCGATTCACTCTCCTCACTGATCAACGGTCGGTTGCCTTCATGTTTAACAATACCAAGCGGGGCAAAATCAAGAATGACAAGATCCTGAGGTGGGGGATCGAGCTCTCCACCTACAGCCATGATATCCTGTATCGACCCGGGAAGCTCAATGAGCCCCCAGATGCCCTCTCCCGCGGTACATGTGCCAGCGCACAAGTAGACCGACTTCGGCCCTCCACAACGTCCTCTGTCACCCGGGAGTCACCCGCTTTTTCCACTTTATCAAGGCTCGCAACCTGCCTCACTCCATCGCGAAGGTCAGGTCCGTGACCAGGGACTGCCAGGTCTGCGCGGAATGCAAATCGCACTTCTATCGTTCAGACAGAGCACATCTGGTAAAGGCCTCCCGTCCTTTTGAGTGCCCCAGCATGGACTTCGAAGGGCCCCTCCCCTCCACTGACCGTAATGTGTACTTCCTCAACATCGTTGATGAGTAGAAGTAGGGTAGGGAGGGTATTCCAGATACTGTCTCCTTTAAGACCTACCCCTTTGACCATGCTTTTGGTCATTTGGTCATACTTAGTTTCCTTATACCTCTGTTTAGGATGTTTCATTACATTAAAAGTGCTATATAAATGCAAGTTGTTGTATAAATGCAAGACTGCGTAGGTTTCTCCATGCAACCCACCATGTGTGTTGTGGTGGCGGAGAGGCCCGCCATTGGCCAACGGCAGGATCTTCTGGTCCCGCTTGTGGCAATGGGGTGCACCCCTCGTTACCGGGAAACCCGCGGCGGGAGTGCGCCGTTGACAAGGCCGGAAGATCCTGCCCTGTGGACGGCCTTTATTTCTCAGGAACAATCAACCTAATGCAACTAAAGTTAGTACATAGAGCCCACTTAACAAGAACCCAAATTAGTAGGTTCTTCCTGGAGGTGGAGGACAGATGTGAACAGTGCCAAGGACGCCCTGCCAACCACGCCCACATGTTTTGGTCTTGCCCCAGACTTGCTGGGTACTGGACAGCCTTCTTCGAGGCAATATCCAAGGTGGTAGGGGTGAGGGTGGAGCCGCGCCCGAAAGTGGCAGTCTTTGGGATATCAGATCTATTCATGGGGAGGAGGGCGGACATCCTTGCCTTTGTCTTCCTGATCACCCGCCGTAGAATCCTGCTCAGCTGGCGGTCAGCAGCACCGCCCAAAGCTGCAGACAGGCTGTCCGACCTCTCAGAATCTCTCCAAATGGAGAAAATCAAATTCGACACCCGAGGGTCGGACAATGGCTTCTTCAGAACATGGGAGCCATTCACCCAACTCTTCCAGGACCCGTTTCTGGCCAATGAACAGGCTGATAAATAATTAGGTAGCCAAGAGCCAGTGGAAAGTAACCAAAACATGAGAAAAGAATAGGAAGGAGGGAAAGACCCGGGGGAATAAAAGCTAATTATTGCAGATGCTGGAATCTGAAACGAAAGAGAAAATATTGGAAAATCTCAGCAGGTCTGGCAGCATCTGTAGGGAGAAAAAGAGCTAATGTTTCGAGTCCAATGACTCTTTGTCAAAAGACCCGGGGGGTGGGGGGAGCAGTGCAAGAGGGGGTAGCTAAACCCAATAGAAAAGAAAGGTGAGCTGCAGGGAAGGAGGGGCGGTGGGGGAGAGGAGGGAGGGGAACAGGGAGGGGAGGGGGAAAGAAGGAAAGACAGGAGGCAAAGAACAATAGTGGGGAACCGGGGGGGGGGGGGGGGGGGGGGGGGGGGGGAGACGAGGGAACACAAACTGGAAGGAGAGGAGGAAATGACAACGACCATGACAAACACAGGATCAGCGAGTAAGAAAGTACAGGAGGAAGAAACGATGAATGGCCGAAGCAGAGGCAATTGCACAACAACAACAGCTGAAACAGAGTGGGAGAAGCAAGCAACATCATCAGGGGCGCCACCCAGGCGACCTCCCCCACCTGGATCTATTTTTATTACTGGTGTTGTAAAAAGGAAGAATACACAGTCAGAATACACAGATATACGGCAGTTGTCTCTCCAGTACCTCGATGTATATACACTTCCCCAGATTCTACCGCTCCCCCCCACACCCTGTTTTTCTTTACTTGTCATTTACGTGATTTTGCTGACTATACAGCGCTGTTGTTTTTATCTAGTTTGTATTATCTTCTCATTTTTTTTGTTTCGTCCTTTTTTGTGTACACCTGTAAATATACCATGTTCGAAAACCCAATAAAAACATTTCTAAAAAAAATTCACAGGAACGGACTATTCGGGCTATCCCCTCACACAGTGTACTTCTGCAGTGAACTTTAAGAGACAGGCCAGATGAATTAAATTCACTGTAGCAGCGAACCACCATACACCCAGACAACCTATGAGCATCACCATCAAACATCAGCTGATCTGTCCGAAAAAAAATTCTTTAATTAGTTTGTGCTGAGAGAACTGGCTGTCGTGATATTTTCTGGAAATTTCTTGTCTGCAGCTAACACTTAACTAAGAAGAACCATTTGACCCTTCAAACATGTTCCACCATTGAATAAGACCATGGTTATTCTTCTACCTCAATTCCACCTTCCTGCACTGTATTCTTTATTCCCTCAGTCTCAAGAAAATCTAGCAATCTTGTTGAATACATACAACATCTAAAAGCTCTTCGGGGAAGTGAATTCCAAAGATTCACAACCTTTGATCTCCTTGGAAACCTGTAAAACCGGGATAAATTAATAGAATGTTTAATGCTCAAAGGACCGACTCATGAAATTTGACTCAAAGCTACTCCTGTCGACAACTGAGAGACATTGTCCAATCTTTGGACAATAAAAGACATGAACCATAAAGAATGATAGCTTCAAGCCGCACAGCAAAGGGAGGAGTATATTTTTGGAACTACCAATAGGCAACATCAGTCCAATGCTCAATGTGCATTTCCTAGAAACTATTGCATTTGGTCAGTGATTCTCAACATTTTGTCTGAAAAAATTATTTTCTCATGGATTAGTAATCTTGGACTACCCCTCTAAATGAGAAAAAACAATACCCTGGGAAAACCTATATATTGTCATCTTTCCTTTTGATGATGTATATGATTTTTAAATGTAAAAAAAACTCCCCTCTCTTGTACAAGGCTAAACACACCTGTAGCCCACCAGCAGCTTTGGTAACTGTGGGTCTACCTGCCAGTCTGTGTTATTTTCAGCATTTCTCCATTTGCGCTCCCCAATTTGGTGGGGCAGCCAGCCCCACTGTGCTACACATGTGGCAGATGCACTGCACTCCAATCTCCTGTCTCACAATCTCACCTTTGGCCACTGCTCATTCACTTGCTTGTCACCAAGGTGCCCCCTGGACCATTGCATCCTGGAGAGTCACCCACCAATAAGGCAGGTTCTGCTCGGGAAGCACTTTCAGATCATTTGGCACATTCCTGGGAAAGTCTTCATGGGCCCATAGGAAACTGCACTAGGCTACACTCGTACAGCTTGGAGAAGACGCAGAATGACAAGGAATGTTATTACACGTTAAACCAGAAAACACACGGACAATGATTTCACCTACTGCATGCGAGTTAACAAATCATTAAGTCCACAGTAAAGCAACTTTTTCCTGTAACTTACGGGTTTCTTCCACGATGACGCTGCCTTCAATCTCCTTGTCAGGCAGGCTCATTACTTCCCTGAGCAGCATTGAATAACTAACAAGCTCATCCACAGTTCCTTGCCAAAGCTGATAACTGGAGCAAAAGAAATATAGGAAAGCAGTTCATTTGTATACGAGTGCAGCCAGACAATGGGCGAAACTCTCCGCTCTCACTCCGGTTCGGAGAATAGCAGCACGTGCCGTTTTTTCCCGCGACGCCGGTCCGACGCGCTCC
The DNA here is from genome assembly GCF_902713615.1 of Scyliorhinus canicula. NCBI lineage: Eukaryota > Metazoa > Chordata > Chondrichthyes > Carcharhiniformes > Scyliorhinidae > Scyliorhinus > Scyliorhinus canicula. The sequence continues at coordinate 42,267,388 of NC_052163.1, forward strand.
CGCTATTCTCCCCACCGGCCAAATGTCCGTGGTCGGGATACTCGCGGAAAACCATGGAGAGTCGCCCGACGGAGGCAAAATGGCGACTCTCCAGCACCCCCGCTATTCTCTGACCCGGATGGGTCGAGCGGCCTGCCATTCGCGACCGGTTCACAATGGCGGCAACCACACCTGGTCGCTGCCGTCATGAACATGGCGCCAATCGCTGGTTTGACGCTTGTGGGGGGAGGAGAGGGGAGTGAACACCACGGCTGTGCTCGGGAGGGGACTGGCCCGCGATCGTCGGGCCGGCGTCTCAAATGGGCGCACTCTTTCCCCTCCGCCGCCCCGCAAGATCAAGCCGCCACGTCTTGCGGGGTGGCGGAGGGGAAGACGGCAACCGTGCATGCACGGGTTTGAGCCGTCAGCCGTCGTGACGTCAGCTGCGCATGCGTGGGTTGGAGCCGGCCAATCTGCGCATGCACGGCTGACGTCACATAGGCGCACCATCGCGTCACTCTCGGCACGCCGCCCGGAGGCCGAGAGTTACGGAGCGCCGCTCCTAGCCCCCCTGGTGGGGGTGAATAAGGCGAGAGGAGCGGCCTCTGAGGCCGTCGTGAAACTCGGCCGAGTTCACGACGGCCTTCCCGATTTTTCACGGGAGCAGAGAATTTCGCCCAATATACCTGCTAAATCCATGAGCGAGTCAATATTTAAAAAAAATGTTTATTCTCCTTTTTTAAATTTTCTCCCAAATTTACACCCACCAACAATAAACAATAAGCAGTAATGAATATGTCAATCCCCATATCAACAACGATCCCATCCTCCCACCAAACCCCCAAACATGAGCCCACATGTTTACTTAGAGATTACCCTAAAAACCTCCTTCCAGTAATCCTCTAGCTTTGGGCAGGACCAAAACATATGAACGTGATTAGCGCCACCCCCCCCATCCCCTCAACGTTCATACATATCTTCTACCACCTTAAAGAGCCGGCTCATCCTCGCCCTTGTGAGGTGCGCCCTGTACACCACCTTCAGCTGTATCAGCCAACCTCGCGCATGAGGTGGAAGCGTTCACTCTCCGGAGCACCTCACACCAGAACCCCTCCTCCCACTTTGCTTTGATCCCTTCCAGTGGTGCCTTCTCCTCTTCCAAAATAGCCACGTAAACCGCCGACATTACCTCCTTTTCCTGCCCCCTGTCATCAGCACCTCCTCCAGCAATGTGGAGGCCGGTTCCTCCGGGAAGCTCTGTACCTCCTTCCGGGCAAAATCTGAGAACCTGCACGTATCTAAACATTTCTCCCTGCTCCAGCCCATACTTTGCTTCCAGCTCCTTCAATCCTGAAAATCGACCCCAAGAAACAAATCTTTTAGTGTCTTAATCCCTTCTCCTTCCATTTCCGAAAATTTCCGTCCCACTTCCCTGGCTCAAATCTGTGGTTCCCCCGAATCGGTATTTCCCTTGACCCTGCCCCCAACCCAAAGTGTTGGCGAAACTGCCTCCAAATTTTCAAAGAAGCTATTATTATCGGACTCCCCGAGTATTTCTCCAGGGCCATCGAGAGCGGCGTTGATGCTGGTGCCTTCATACCCGACCCCTTACATAAAAACCCCTCCATTCTGACCCACTGGGAATCAACCCCTCTTATCCAGCTCCGCACCTTCTCCACATTCGCCGTCCAGTAATAATACACCAGGTTTGGAAGTCCCAAACCCCCTGCCTGGCTTCCCCTCTGTAGCAGCTCCTTTCTAACTCTGGCCACCCTCCATCCCATATGAACAAAGTAATAATTCCTTCAATCTCTCTAAAAAAATGCCTTCGGCAGGAAAATCGGTAGGCATTGAAAAATAAACAGATATCGCGGTAACACGTTCATTTTAACCGCCTGTACCCCATCCGCCAGTGACAGAGGGAGACCATCCCACCTTGCCAGATCAGCTTTCACCCTTCCCACCAAACTGGAAATGTTGTACCTGCAGAGCCCCCACCTAATGTCGAGCAACTTCCACCCCCAGGAATCTAAAGTGAGTCCCTACCCTATGGAATGGCAGCCCCCCCACCACCCCTGCCCCATCCCCAGCCGAGAAACCACAAAATACTCACTCTTGTATAAATTTAATTTGTACCCCAAGAAAGGCTCAAAGTAGCTCCAATAGTCCCCCTATTGACACACTCGGTTCCGACACGTACAACACCAAGTCATCGCCCCCCCCCCATCTCTTTCCATACCCCAACCTTCTTAACGCGATGGCAATCGTGAGTGCAAACAGCAGGGGGGATGAAGGACATCCCTGCCTAGTCCCACAGCGGAGACAAAAGTATCTTCAGCTGATGTTATTTGTGCGGCACTCACCCTCGGCTCCTTATACATTAGCTTTACTCAGTCCTACAAATCATGGCCCAATCCCAAATTGTTCCAGAACTGCCATCAAGTAGTTCTACTAGTTCTACCTGGTCAAACGCTTTCTCAGCATCCAATGCCACAACCAACTCTGTTTTCTTCCCCTCCGCCGGTGCCATAACCACGTTCACTACCTTCCTAACGTTCAAAAACAGCTGCCTCCCTCTCACAAACCCCGTCTGATCTTCACCTACCACCTTCGGGAGGCACTCCTACCTGCCAGTCCCTTCGCCAATACCTTTGCGTCCATGTTTAAAAGTAATATGGGCCTATACGACCCACATTCCGTCGGATCCTTATTGTTTTTAAGGCACAGGGAAATCGATGCCTGCCCCAAAGTTTGTGGTAACACCCCCCTTCCCTATCGCCTCCTCAAACATCCCGACCATCAGGGGTGCCAGTTTATCCTTGAATTTTTTATAATATTCCACCGGTAACCCATCCGGCCCTGCCACTCTCCCAATAATGCATCCTCCCAATCTCATCTTTTATCTCTTGCTCCACTATCACTCCTTCTAATGTAGCCCTGTCCCCATCCCACTAAACTCGGGATGAGTGATTCAATATTAACTGTGTTCAGTGAGTATGTTATGCTTTAGTTTTATGAGCTCTGGTCAAAACCTCATTTGGAGAACTACATTAGGTCTGGACATTACACCTTTGAAAGAATCTTGGATGAGGTGCAGTTAACGCTGGCCAGAATGGTATTGCGCTTAAAGGATTAAACTGTGAGGACAAGTTGCATTATCTTTGTATTCCATTGAGATTAGACAGTTGAGGGGAGATCAAAGTGTTTAAAATAATAAAAGGACCTGATCAAGTAGACCGAGAAACTACTACTTGGTAGGGGTGATACAGAACTAGGGGGCATAACCTCAAATTTAAAACTAGGGCATTCAGGGGTGAAATCAGGAAGCACTTCTTCTCCACCAAGGGTGGTGGATGTGTGGAACATTATCCATCAAAAGGTTGTGGATGCTGACCCAATAATATTCAGAAGCTGGATAAAAGTTTGAAGAAGTAAATCTGCAGGGCTATGGGGTGAAAGGGAAAGGAAGTGGGAGTAATTGTATAGTTCTTTCAAAGAGCCAGCACAGGGATGATGGGCCAAGTGGTCTCCTTCTGTGCTGTATCATTCTATTCTACTCTGATAGTAAAGCTCTTACATGAAATAAGTTGGACAAATTGTCCCATTCACTGCTTTGATTCACATGTTTTATCTAAAGTTCAGCATTTAAAAATAGAGGTTAACAGAATGAATCATGAGGTCAAAGGGTCCCACTTACAGCACTTTGTAGAAAACGTTCTCTTGTATATTGAATGGTGCCGTGGAAAGTTCCAACACTTTCAGGTTCAGCTGTTCCAGGGCTTTCTCTTTCTGCTCCTCATCCTTCAACAACGTTAGCACATCCTGATGGAGGAACATATTTTAAAGAAAAACACAGGGTCTCGTTATAAACTCCAAGACAAAATCTCTGCCTCTTTCATTAACGCACAGCTTCCAACTCAAGTGCTTCCTTAATTGTGCCAATCCATTTTTTTGCCAAATCTACCCTATTTAACAATTAGGGAATTGGCAGCACATAAACCATTCATCAGAGAGACACAAATACAACTTTAAGGCAATTGCATGTGAGTACATCTTGAGTAGAATAAGTATGATGTGCTCAAAGTTTAATTCCCCACTTTGTTAATTTGCGAAGATCATTCTTGATGCTGGTCCATAAAAACAGAAATGGAAGAAGCACCAGGTTAACCCAAACAGGTGGACTGAGAGTTCTATGAATATGTTTGGTCAAGGGAACCAGCCAAAGGAAGGAAGTTTCAGTGATCCTGGTGGGAAAAATGTGGTGCCCTTTATACCATCGAGAACTTAGAACAACACAATTGCTGTATGGATCACGCAGCACAGGGGAGACAATTCTTTCCATTGTGTCTGTACTACCTCTTTAAAGAGCTATCCAACGATCCCGTTGCCCTGCACTCTCCGCATAGCCCTGGAAATATTTCCCCTTGGTGCCAAATCTACCCTTCGGGTAGAATTGCCCTGGTCTTTAAATCGGGAAGATCTGACATCAAGTTACATAGAACATAGAAAAATACAGCACAGAAAAGGCCCTTCGGCCCATGATGTTGTGCCAAACCTTTGTCCTAGATTAATCATAGATTATCATAGAATTTACAGTACAGAAGGAGGCCACTCGGCCCATCGAGTCTGCACCGGCTCTTGGAAAGAGCACCCGACCCGAGGTCAACACCTCCACTCTATCCCCAAAACCCAGTAACCCCACCCAACACTAGGGGCAATTTTGGACACGAAGGGCAATTTTCCATGGCCAATCCACGTAACCTGCACATCTTTGGACTGTGGGTGGAAACCGGAGCACCCGGAGGAAACCCACGCACACACTGGGAAGATGTGCAGACTCCGCACAGACAGTGACCCAAGCCGGGAATCGAACCTGGGACCCTGGAGCTGTGAAGCAATTGTGCAATCCACAATGCTACTGTGCTGCCCTTAAGAACAAATTAATCTACACTCCATTATTCTACCATAATCCATGTAACTATCCAATAGCTGCTTGAAGGTCCCTAATGTTTCCGACTCAACTACTTCCACAGGCAGTGCATTCCATGCCCCTACTACTTTCTGGGTAAAGAACCTACCTCTGACATTCCCCCTATATCTTCCAACATTCACCTTAAATTTATGTCCCCTTGTAATGGTTTGTTCCACCCGGGGAAAAAGTCTCTGACTGTCTACTCTATCCATTCCCCTGATCATCTTTAAAATCTCTATCAAGTCACCCCTCATCCTTTTCTGTTCTAATGAGAAAAGGCCCAGCACCCTCAACCTTTCCTCGTAAGACCTACTCTCCATTCCAGGCAACATCCTGGTAAATCTCCTTTGCACCTTTTCCAAAGCTTCCACATCCATCCTAAAATGAGGTGACCAGAACTGCACACACTACTCCAAATGTGGCCTTACCAAGGTTTTGTACAGCTGCATCATCACGTCACGGCTCTTAAATTCAATCCCTCTGCTAATGTACCCTAGCACACCATAGGCCTTCTTCACAGCTCTATCCACTTCAGTGGCAACTTTCAAAGATCTATGAACATAGACCCCAAGATCTCTCTGCTCCTCCGCATTGCCAAGAACTCTACCGTTAACCCTGTATTCCGCATTCATATTTGTCCTTCCAAAATGGACAACCTCACACTTGTCAGGGTTAAACTCCATCTGCCACTTCTCAGTCCAGCTCTGCATCCTATCTATGTCTCTTTGCAGCCGACAACAGCCCTCCTCACTATCCACAACTCCACCAATCTTCGTATTATCTGCAAATTTACTGACCCACCCTTCAACTCCCTCATCCAAATCATTAATGAAAATCACAAACAGCAGAGGACCCAGAACTGATCCCTGCGGTACGTCACTGGTAACTGGGCTCCAGGCTGAATATTTGCCATCCACCACCACACTCTGACTTCTATTAGTTAGCCAGTTCGTTATCCAACTGGCCAAATTTCCCACTATCCCATGCCTCCTTACTTTCTGCATAAGTCTACCATGGGGAACCTGATCAAATACCTTACTAAAATCCATGTACACTACATCCACTGCTTTACCTTCATCCATGCTTGGTCACCTCCTCAAAGAATTCAATAAGACTTGTAAGGCAAGACGTACCCCTCACAAATCCGTGCTGACTATCCCTAATCAAGCAGTGTTTTTCCAGATGCTCAAAAATCCTACCCCTCAGTACCCTTTCCATTACTTTGCCTACCACCTAAGTAAGACTAACTGGCCTGTAATTCCCAGGGTTATCCCTATTCCCTTTTTTGAACAGGGGCACAACATTCGCCACTCTCCAATCCCCTGGTACCACCCCTGTTGACAGCGAGGACGAAAAGATCATTGCCAACGGCTCTGCAATTTCATTTCTTGCTTCCCATAGAATCCTTGGATATATCCCGTCAGGCCCGGGGGACTTGTCTAGCCTCAAGTTTTTCAAAACGCCCAACACATCTTCCTTCTTAACAAGTATCTCCTCAAGCTTATCAGTCTGCTTCACGCTGTCCTCTCCAACAATATGGCCCCTCTCGTTTGTAAATACTGAAGAAAAGTACTCGTTCAAGACCTCTCCTATCTCTTCAGACTCAATACACAATCTCCCGCTACTGTCCTTGATCGGACCTACCCTCGCTCTACTCATTCTCATATTTCTTACATATGTGTAAAAGGCCTTGGGGTTTTCCTTGATCCTACCCGCCAAAGATTTTTCATGCCCTCTCTTAGCTCTCCTAATCCCTTTCTTCAGTTCCCTCCTGGCTATCTTGCATCCCTCCAGCGCCCTGTCTGAACCTTGTTTCCTCAGCCTTACATAAGTCTCCTTCTTCCTCTTAACAAGACATTCAACCTCTCTTGTCAACCATGGTTCCCTCACTCGACCATCTCTTCCCTGCCTGATAGGGACATACACATCAAAGACACGCAGTACCTGTTCCTTGAACAAGTTACACATTTCACTTGTGCCCTTCCCTGACAGCCTATGTTCCCAACTTATGCACTTGAATTCTTGTCTGACAGCATTGTATTTACCCTTCCCCCAATTGTAAACCTTGCCCTGTTGCACGCACCTATCCCTCTCCATTACTAAAGTGAAAGTCACAGAATTGTGGTCACTACCTCCAAAATGCTCCCCCACTAACAAATTTATCACTTGCCCTGGTTCATTACCAAGTACCAAATCTAATATGGCCTCCCCTCTGTTCGGACAATCTACATACTGTGTTAGAAAAGCTTCCTGGACACACTGCACAAACACCACCCCATCCAAACTATTTGATCTAAATAGTTTCCACTCAATGTTTGGGAAGTTGAAGTCACCCATGACTACTACTCTGTGACTTCTGCACCTTTCCAAAATCTGTTTCCCAATCTGTTCCTCCACATCTCTGCTGCTATTGGGGGCCTATAGAAAACTCCCAACAAGGTGACTGCTCCTTTCCTATTTCTGACTTCAACCTATACTACCTGAGTAGGCAGATCCTCCTCGAACTGCCTTTCTGCAGCTGTTATACTATCTCTAATTAACAATGCCACCCCCCCACGTCTTTTACCATCCTCCCTAATCTTGTTGAAACATCTATAACCAGGGACCTCCAACAACCATTTCTGCCCCTCTTCTATCCAAGTTTCCGTGATGGCCACCGCATCGTAGTCCCAAGTACCGATCCATGTCTTAAGTTCACCCACCTTATTCCTGATGCTTCTTGCTTTGAAGTATACACACTTCAACCCATCTCCGTGCCTGCAAGTACTCTACTTTGTCAGTGTTACCTTCCCCACTGCGTCACTACACGCTTTGGCATCCTGAATATCGGCTTCCTTAGTTGCTGGACTACAAATCCGGTTCCCATTCCCCAGCCAAATTACTTTAAACCCCCCCGAAGAGTACTAGAAAACCTCCCTCCCAGGATATTGGTGCCCCTCTGGTTCAGATGCTACCCGTCCTGCATGTACTGGTCCCACCTTCCCCAGAATGCGCTCCAATTATCCAAATACCTGAAGCCCTCCCTCCTACACCATTTCTGCAGCCACGTGTTCAACTGCACTCTCTCCCTATTCCTAGCCTCGCTATCACGTGGCACCGGCAACAAACCAGAGATGACAACTCTGTCTGTCCTGGCTTTTAACTTCCAGCCTAACTCCCTAAACTTGTTTATTACCTCCACACCCCTTTTCCTACCTATGTCGTTGGTACCAATGTGCACCACGACTTCTGGCTGCTCACCCTCCCCCTTCAGGATCCTGAAGACACGATCCGAGACATCCCTGGCTCTGGCACCCGGGAGGCAGCATACCTTCCAGGAGTCTCGCTTGTGACCACAGAATCTCCTATCTATTCCCCTAACCATTGAATCTCCTATTACTATTGCTTTTCTATTCTCCCCCTTCCCTTCTGAGCCCCAGAGCCAGACTCAGTGCCAGAGACCTGGCCGCTAGGGCCTTCCCCCGGTAGGTCAACCCCCCTAACAGCATTCAAAACGTTATACGGCCACGAGGGATCCCTGCACTGTCTGCCCGTTTGTTTTCTTTCCCCTGACTGTAACCCAGCTACTCTTGTCCTGTACCTTGGGTGTGGCTACCTCCCTGTAACTCTTCTCTATAACCCACTCTGCCTCCCGGATGATCCAAAGTTCATCCATCTCTAGTTCCCTAACACGGTCTCTGAGGAGCTGGAGTTGGGTGCACTTCCCACAGGTATAGTCAGCGGGGACACCTGTGGTATCCCTCACCACCGACATCCTACAGGAGGAGCATGTAACTGCCCTAGCCTCCATCCCCTCTTACTTTACAGAATATAGCTGCCCTGTGGACCAACTGGACCTCCGCCCTCCGACTCTGCTACCAGTCAGCTGCACTCTGTAAACTCCTGGCTCCCTTCTCGCTCTTTGCGGAAAAGAAACGAAAGGAGCACCTTTCTTCCTCCTCACCTAACTCCCTCAGTCACCAAACTCTCGCTGTAGCACTCAAATGCACCAAATTCAGCTCTCCCTCAGTCACCAAACTCTCACTATAGCACTCAAATGTGCCAAATTCAGCATCTCCTTTTGACATTCAATGTCATTACAATCACTGAAACAATAGACCCGAGGATTGGGAACAGTTTAAAATTCAGCAAGTTAGAAGCTGTTCTGCATAGCAAAGAGGGGTTAATTTGTACTTTCAGGACCTGTAATGTCTGAAAGCTCAACATCAACAACAACAGGATAACATCAGTTCCCCGCTGCAGAAGAGCACAGCGCAAGAGAACGTCGCCTAATAATAAAAAATAGGTCGAGCACGGGCACTGCATATAATCTCGTCATCATCCATTGCCTGTCTGTCCCTGGTGAAAGGCACTTATCTGAACTGGGCAGTAAGGAGAGGAAGAGCCACGCTTGACTTTTAAATAGAACCAGCATGATTTTAACAAGAACTGCAACAATATTCAGGATCCAGTTGTTAAGTGGCAAATAATATTCATGCCACACGAGTGGCCTTCTCTATCTAACCATCTCCTTTTGACATTCAATGTCATTACAATCACTGAAACAATAGACCCGAGGATTGGGAACAGTTTAAAATTCAGCAAATGCAGACCAAGGGATTGATTAAGAAAGGCAAAATACAATATGAAAGTAAGCTAGCAGGGAACATAAAAACCGACTGTAAAAGTTTCTACCATATGTAAAATGAGAAAGATTTATAAAAATGAATGTAGACTCGAGGAACTAAATTTGTACTTTGCTACTGTTTTCACAAAGGAAGACTTGAATAATATACCGTAAGTTCCGAGAAACACAAGTTTAGTAAGGAGCTGAAGAGGAAGCATGGTAGCACAGTGGTTAGCACAATTGCTTCACAGCTCCAGGGTCCCAGGTTCAATTCCCGGCTTGGGTCACTGTCTGTGCGGAGTCTGCATGTTCACCCTGTGTCTGCGTGGGTTTCCTCCGGGTGCTCCGGTTTCCTCCCACCGTCCAAAGATGTGCAGGTTAGCTGAAGTGGCTATCTAAATTGCCCTTAGGACCAAAAGGTTTGAGTGGGGTTACGGGGATAGGGTGGCGGTGTGGGCTTGAATAGGGTGCTCTTTCCAAGGGCCGATGCAGACTCAATGGGCTGAAAGCCTCCTTCTGCACTGTAAATTCTAAGAAATTAGTATTAGTATAGAAATAGTTTTGGGGAAATTAATGGGATTGAAGGTGAACAAATGTCCAGGGCTTGTCAATCTTTATCCCAGAGTACTTAAGGTAGTGGTCGTAGAAATAGTAGACTAAGGGCAGCACGGTGGCACAGTGGTTAGCATTGCTGCCTACGGCGCTGAGGACCCGGGTTCGAATCCCGGCCCTGGGTCACTGTCCATGAGGAGTTTGCACATTCTCCCCGTGTCTGCGTGGGTTTCACCCCCACAACCCAAAAGATGTGCAGGGTAGGTGGATTGGCCGCGCTAAATTGCCCCTTAATTGGAAAAAAATAATTGGGTACTCTAAATTTATATTAAAAAAAAGAAATAGTAGACTTCACACGGAAGTATGCCCTGCTGCAGAAACTGCTGCTTCTGGACGTGGAGAGGGAGGGCAGGATTGGAGGCACATATGGGTGGCTGGGTGAGCAGGAAGGTGAGCGGGTGGTGAAGGTTAAGGAGAAGTAGGAGGGAGAATTAGGAGGGGAGATAAATTGGGGAGTGTGGAGTGAGGAGTAAACATGACCTCTTCTTGTATGAGGATGAGCCTGATATAATTCAAGGTTGTACATATGACTCGAGCAAGAAGAGAAGGGAGTTGCACCGTTTCTTGGACAAAGAAATTATTTTGCAGCGGGAGAGGCAGACCAGGAGGTGCACCTGGGAAGGAAGTGAGCCGCGGATCTACCAGGACCTGGGTGAGAAGAGAAGATCCGGGTTCAACTGGGGTAAAGGCTGCCCTCTTCAAGAAGGAGTGAACTTTGGGGTTTTGTACTCTGCCCGCTCGTGGGTGACTCATCAGAAGCAGATGTTTTATTTTATTTTAACACTGGAGGAGGTGATGGACTTTATGTGACTGCAGATGGACCATGGACTGGGAGGAGTGTGAGGACACTGAATTTTGGAGAGGAGCTTTGGTGATTTGCTGCAGTACATCTACGGGGTCAGCGGGAGGTTGGGGAGGTTTTGGGGAGGAGTATGGGGATTAAAATGGGGAAGGTGGGACGTGGAGGGGGGGGGGGGAGTCATTGTCAGGGACGCTGGAGGATTGTTTGTTGGGTTGATATGATGTTCTTCTGATGCTCTTTGATGTTCTTTTTATATTTTGTGTATTTATTTTTGTTGAAAAGCCTTGAATGAAAATATTTGGAAAATAAAAATGTGAGAGCAAGTCATGCAAAAGGTAGCTCCCACCAGAGTACTGTATTTTCGATCTTTTTTTGCCCGGTATTTGGGGGATTTTTGTGGTCAAACTCAGCCTGCCAAACTGTGTGAAGAATTGTTGGTTGAATTATATCAAAAATTTTGTCAAAGAAGTCTACTGGACAGAAACCTCAGGCTGATCGTCTAGTTCGGGAGTCAGAAGAAGGGAAGATGGTGGGCTTGGCTGTGCCCGTCATGGTAGACATGCTGACTGTGGTGATGGCGAAAGAGTTTGATAAGTTTGGGAAACAAATGGACAAGCATTTCGGTTGACAAGGCAAGGAGCTCAGGGAGTCCTTCAAAGCTACCATTGAGGAAGTATTGGGCCCAATCCAAGAACAGTTGAGAAAGACATCGAAGAATGTGAGGGAGCAAGGCGAAATGCTGGAGGGCGTGGAGGAGGCCTTGTCATGGCATGAAAGGCGGCTCATCTTGTTGGAAGCAGAGATACTGCTCGTGGAAGAGAGGAACAAGGGGCTGAGAGCAAAGGTGGAAGTCCTGGAAAATAGACAGATCCTCAGGATTGTGGGGCTGTCAGAGGGAGTGGAGAGCCTGAGGCCAACGGAGTACTGTTCAGAGATGTTCTGCAAGCTGGTGAGGGGTTTGAAGTATTCTTTCCTCCAGATTTGGATAGGCACTACGGCAGAAGCTACAGGCAAACGAGCTACCACAGCCGGTGTTAATTGTTTCCACAGTTTTCGGAGGAAGGCGCGAACCCTGGAGTGGGCCAAGAAGAATTGTAACATCGACTGAGAGTTCAAATTCACCAGGACATCGGGCTGAACTAGCAAAGTGGCATGCAGCCTTTAACTGTGCTAAATGAGGAAGGAGTGCGGTCCAGGGTGGTGTACCCAGCGAGACTGCGAGTCACGATGGAGTCGAAAGACCACTACGTCGACACGCCGGAGGAGATGGAGGCCTTCATTAAAGAGAAAGGACTGGGATTCGACTGAAGAGGGTCAAATGGGACTTTTAAAGAAGAGGATGAGAAGGGTTTGTTGAGGACGTTATGGTCAGATGTGTTAATTCTTTAGTTTCTGGACAGTGTTTTTTTTTCTTGGGGTGAGGGGGCCAAGCAGTTGGGGGTAGTAACTAAAATGGTACGATGTTAACCAAATGGCCTCCGGTGGGGAAGTGGAACACAGTAAGGTTGCTGGGGCTCAGCACTTCATCAGGGTGGACCAGTCAAAGGGATTAGTTTTTGTTTTGCCTTTTGGGTGTGGACCCTGTGTGAGGGCTATCTCACGATCAAGAAACTGCAGGCTAGTGAACGGGGGGGGGGGGGCTGCGATTTGTTGTCCTGTTTAGTCAAGGTTCAATGAGTCTAGCTTGTTTGTTAGGTTGAGGGAGGGTGTTAGTACGCGAGTCCGCTTCCTAGCAGAATGGGTAATGGCTGATCACTGAGGTAGATATGTGATGGTCACAGGTACACTGAGTGGTAAGTCAGTGGTCTTTGTTAAAGTGTGTGCCCCAAATTGGGATGTTGTGACCTTTATAGGGCGGTTGTTAGCCCTAATACTGGATTTAGATACTCATCAACTGATTCTGGGTGGTGATTTAAATTGTGTCTTAGATCTGCAAGTCGATCGATCTAAACCAAAGTCATTGGCCCCTTTGAAAGTGGCGAAGGTACTGCTGCCGTCTATGGAGGAGGCAGGGGGAGGGGACATGTGTCGGTGTATGCATCCTGGGAGCAAGGAGTTTGTTTTTTTCTCCCCAGTACACAAGGTGTACTGTAGGATAGGTTACTTTGTGACAGGCAGGTCTTTTCTTCCTGGGGTTGAGGAAGGCGTAGTATTTGGCCATAGTCGTTTCAAACTATGCTCCGCATTTCGTAGATTTAGTTCTGGAGGTGGGCCCAATGCAGCGCACAGGATGAAGAATGGAGGTGGGGTGTTTGGCAGATGTGGGGTTTTGCAGGCAGGTTTCGAGAGCCATAGATGAATTTGTGGAGTTCAGTGGGAACAGGATCGTTTTGCCCTCTATTCTATGGGAGGCATTGAAGGTGGTGATTAGAGGGGAGATTATATTGCACAAAACACATGGACAGGAAGGCCAGGTGAGGGGATGGGTACTGGGGGTAGTGGCGTCCATGGATGCAGAGAAGGAATTTGACTGGGTGGAGTGGCGGTATCTGTTTGAGGTACTGAGAAGGTTCGGGTTTGGGTTTGGGCTGAAGTTTGTGGCGTGGGTGCATCTACGTGGCACCAGTGGTCAGAATAGGGATCAACGATATGGGCTCACAAAATTTCGTGTTACACTAGGCAACGAGGCAGGGGTGCCGCTGTCGCCGCTCATGTTCGCGCTAACTATAGAGCCTCTGTCAATGGCTCTTTGTGGGTCGGCAGAGTGGCAAGGGATTACGAGGATGCGGACGACCTGTTACTGTATGTGTCAGACCCGCTGGAGAGCATGGGGAGGATTATGGACCTATTAGGGAGGTTTGGGGCATTCTCAGGACAAACGTTGAACGTAAGGAAAAGTGAAGTGTTCCTCGTTGTGTCGTTGAGTTAACCTGGTGGGGGGGCTACCATTCAAAATAGCCAGAGATAGGTTCAGATACCTGGGGATTCAGGTAACGGGAGAGTGGGCAACATTGCATAAATGGAACTTAACAAAGCTGTTGGAGGAGGTAAAAGAAGATTTTAAGAGGTGGGACATGCGGTATTGACTCTGGCAGGGAGGGTCCATGAGGGGAAGATGAATATCCTGCCAAGGTTCCTTTTCATATTCCTGATGCTTCCGATTTTTGTACCAAAGGCCTTTTCCCGGAAGCTAGATATGATTATTTCAGAGTTTGTGTGGGCGGGGAAGGTACCAAGGGTAAAGAGGACCCTGTTACAGAGGCAGAGGTGGAGTTGGTGCTGCCAAACCGGCTGCATTATTACTGGACGGCAAACGTGGAGAAGGTGAGGCGGTGTTGGGAAGTAGGGGGCAGAATGGGTTAGGATGGAGGAAGAATCTTGTAGGGGGTTCAGCCTGAAGGCTGTGGTGGTGGCGGCATTGCCACTGGCACCAAGGAAATACATGGAGAGCCCAGTGGTGCAATCCACAGTGAAGGTCTGGAACCAGTTGAGGAGGTGGAGAAGTGGGGCTGGTTAGGGTGAGAGATCAGTACCTGAAGAGAGGTTTGCTAGTATAGAGGAACTGAAGGAGAGGTTAGAGCTCCCAAGAAGAAGTGAACATAGATACTTGCAAGGGACTTCACACGGAATGTTTGGACAGAGTTTCCCCAAGCTACTGAAGTATGCCCTGCTGGAGAAACTGCTGCTTCCTGACATGGAGAGGGAGGGCAGGATTAGAGACACATATGGGTGGCTGGGTGAGCAGGGAGGTGAGCGGGTGATGAAGGTTAAGGAGAAGTACGAGGGAGAGTTAGGAGGGGAGATAAAGTGGGAAGAGTGGAGTGAGGCGCTACGCAGGGTAAACATGACCTCTTCTTGTGTGAGGATGAGCCTGATATAATTCAAGGTTGTACATAGAGTACATATGACTCGAGCAAGAATGAGTGGGTTCCAGGGAGTGGCAGACGAGTGCAAGAAGTGTGGGCTGTGAGAAGCTAGAGAGATACTGGGTGGGAAATTTTGCGGCACTAACAAGGACCATGGAGGAGGAGGTTGGGCTGGACCCTTTGGTGGCGATATTCGGGATCTCGGAGAAGCCGGAGCTGATGGAGAGGAGGAAGGCCGGTGTCGTGGTTTTTGCCTCTCTGGTTGCCTGGCAAAGGTGGCGGTTGGCAACACCGCCAGGTGTGGCAGCCTGGCTGGGGGATGGATATGACTTTCTCCGTCTTGAAAAGAATTGTGGGGATCAGTGGAGAGCTTTGAGGCAAGGTGGGGGAATGTTCGTGGCCATGTTTGGGGAGTTGTTTGGCGCAGGGACAGTGGGGGTGGGTGGGGGGTGGGGAACGGGAAAACATTTGTACACACTGTACAATTGTGTGGTGGGGGGGTATGTTCCCCAGACTGTTTATGTTTTGTAATTGTTTGAATAAGTTTGGAATAAAATACATTGAAAAAAAATGGACAGGAAGGAGACTGGAAGTTAGTTTTTTTTTAATGTTTTTTTATTCTTCTCCTTTATCACATTTTCTCCCAAATTTACACCCAACAATAAACAATAATCAGTAACGAATGTAATGTCAATCCCCATATCAATAACAACGATCCCATCCTCCCACTAAACCCCAGACATTGGCCACATGTTAACATAAACAAATGACAAAAAGGAATCAGGAATCGCTCATAGTCACCATTAACACATACAGTCCCCTCCCCCAACCCCCCCCCCCCCCCCCCCCCCCCCCCAGCCTCCAACCCCCTAATATTCAATGTGATCCAATTCTCGAAAGTGCATAATGAATAACGCTCATGAATTGTAGAACCCCTCCATCCTTCCCCTCAGTTCAAATTTTACCTTTTTAAGCGTAAGAATTCCAACAGGTCCCCCTGCCACGCCAGGGCACAGGGTGGAGAGGTTGATCTCCACCCCAACAGGATCTGCCTTCGGGCGATCAACGAGGCGAAGGCTACGACATCTGCCTCCGCACCCGTTTCCAACCCCGGCTGGTCCAACACCCCGAATATGGCCTCCCAAGGGCCCGGGTCCAGTTTCACGTGCACAATTTTGGAGATTACCCTAAAAACCTCCTTCCAGTAATCCTCCAGCTTTGGACAGGACCAAAACATATGAACGTGGTTTGCGGCGCCTCCCCCTCAACGTTCACACACATCTTCTACCCCCTCAAAGAGCCGGCTCATCCTCGCCCTTGTAAGGTGCGCTCTATACACCACCTTCAGCTGTATCAGCCCCAACCTCGCACATGAGATGGAGGCGTTCACCCTCCAGTGCACCTCACACCAGAATTCCTCCTCCATACACTCTCCCAACTCTTCCATTCACTTTGCCTTGATCCTACTAGTGGCGCCTTCTCCTCCTCCAAAATAGCCCTGTAAACCGCCGATACTACCCCCTTCTCCACTCCCTGTCGTCAGTCCCTCCTCCAGCAATGTGGAAGCCGGCTCTACTGGAAAGCTCTGTATCTCCTTTCTGGCAAAGTCTTGAACCTGCATGTATCTAAATATTTCCCCTTGCTCCAGCCCATACTTCGCTCCCTGCTCCTTCAATCCTGCAAATCCACCCCCAAGAAATAAATCTTTTAGTGTTCTAATTCCTTTCTCCTCCCATCTCCGAAAATTTCCATCCCACTTCCCTGGCTCAATTCTGTGGTTGAGACTGGAAGTTAGGTGATGACATTTTGGAAGTGGACTGTAGGTACTGGAGTGACTCAACACCGGAACCTTTGGCAAGCAGGAAAAACCTGCAAACGCAATTTGACCTGCTGTCTATTGATAGGGTGGTGAGCCAGCTGAGGCGCAGAGGGGGGTCACCTGTGAATATGGGGAGAAAGCCAGCAGTCTCTTAGCTCATCAGCTAAGGCAGCAGGTGGTTTCTCGGCACACTGTCCAGATAACGATTTCGGGAGGTAGGTGGTTTCAGCCCTGAATAAAATGAATGGGGAATTTCGGACCTTTTAGTTCTTTCTTTATTTAAAAAAAATTTAGAGTGCCCAATTATTTTTTTCCAATTAAGGGGCAATTTAGCATGGCCAATCCACCTGCCCCACGCATCTTTTGTGTTGTGGGGGTGAGACTCACGCAGACACAGGGAGAATGTGCAAACCCCACATGGACAGTGACCCGGGGCCAGGATTGAAACCGGGTCCTCGGCGCCATGAGGCAGCAGTGCTAACCACTGTGCCACCCCATTACGGACTTTTTATGAGAGGCTTTACAAGTCGGAGCCGCCAGAGGAAGAGTCGGAGATGACAGGGTTTTTAGAGGGCTTGGAGTTCCCCGAGGTAGGGGAGGAAATGCAGGAAGGGCTGGAGGCGATGTTGGGTCCAGAGGAGGTCCTCTCAGTGCTAGGATAGATGCAAACAAGGAAGGCACGAAGACTTGATGGGTTCCAAGTGGAATTTTATAAGAAGTTTGCAGACAGCTGGTTCCGCTACTGATGGGGATGTTCAATGACTACTTTGTCCAGGGGTTCCCTTCCTGTGATGCTTGGGCAAGTATCTTTCTCCCTTCTCTTGAAAAAGGACAAGGATCCTGAAAAACGCAGGTCCTCCCGTCCTATTTCACTGCTTACACACTAAGCTATTATCTAAGGTTCTGGCATTGATGTTGGAACCCCATCTCCCAGAGATAGTTGTGGAGGACCAGACGGGATTTCTAAAAGGCTGAAGACTGTCGTCCACTGTGCTTCGACTGCTGAATGTGGTTCTTACATCAGTGGTCGGGCCGAAACCAGTGATAATTGTGTCATTGGATGCAGAAAAGTTATTTGATAGGGTGGAGTGGAGGTACCTCTTTGCGGTGTTGGAGAAGTTTAGGTTGAGCCTCAAATTTGTTTTGAGGGTACGTCTGCAGTACAAGGCCGCTTTGGCAGTGTTCATACAAATACCATGAGTTTGGGGTTTTTCCGTTGCAGAGGGTGACGAGGCAGGGGTGTCCTATGTCTCCTCACCTGTTTGCATTAGCGATTGAGCCATTGGCCATTGCCCCAAGGGCTTCGGACAAGTGGAGATGGATAGTTAGGGATGGAGTGAAACATATGGTGTCCCTGTATGCAGATGATCTTTGTTATAGGTGAGGGACCCTGTATCCACCATGGGGGACATAATGAAGATATTGAAGAGTTTTGGGTCCTTTTCCAGATACAAATTAAATCTGAAGAAGAGCAAGTATTTTCCCATCAACACCAAGGGGAATGGGGACAGTCTGGGGTTACTTCCTTTTCGTTTAGCCAGGTCCAGCTTCTGGTACCTGGGGGTCCAGTTGGCTTGAGATTGGGCCCAACTCTGTAAACTGAATTACATCAGCCTGGTGAGCAAGGTCAAATCTGACTGGAAAAATCTGACTGGGACAATCTTTCTTTGCTCCTAGCGGGTAGGATCCAGTCAATTAAGGCGCACATTTTGCCAAGATTTATTTTCTATTTCAGCGTCTTCTGGTCTTTTTATTTTATTACTGGGCAGCTAATGCAGAGAAGGAGTTGGGATGGTGTGGTGACCAGGGATCTACCTGGCTGCAGATGGAGTTTGGGTCTTGCAGGGGGTACAGTTTGGGCACTGGGTGAAGGTTTCTCTTCCATTCGCACTGGCAAGAGGGAAGGGTTGGAAAGACTATGTGACCTATTCCTGGAGGGTGGTTTGCCAGTCTGGAGTCATTGAAAGAGAAGTTTGGGCTCTTGGCCTGGATTCATTTAGGTACCTTCAGATGCAAATATTTTTTAGGCAAACGTTCCTGGCACTCCCAGAGGCACCGTTATCCTCCTTGATAAAGAGGATCCTTTAGTGCGTGGGATCGGAGCGTAGTACGTTCGGTATATATGGGCAGATTCTGCCGGAGGATTTTGTCTCGGTATGAAAGCCAAGTGGGAAGAGGAGCTGGGGCCCATATTGGAGGATGAGGTGTGGAGTGAGGCCTCTGTAGGATGAACACCACGTGCACATGTACAAGGCTGAGTTTGATCCAGCTTAAGGTAGTGTTTAAGACGTACCTGACCAGAGCTAGATTGAGTCGCTTTGTTGTGGGGATTGAAGACAGGTGTGAGCATTGTTCGAGGGAATCACATACACATATATTGGTCCTGTCCCAAACTGATGCGTTTTGGGGTTACTTTTTCAACACCGTATCGGCGATTCTGAACATCAAGCTAGAAACCTGTCCCTTACTAGCCATATTCGGGCTATCGGACTTGCTGGAGCTGCGGAAGGGTGCGGGGGTAGATGTTCTTGCCTTCGCCTCAGTGAGGGGAGTCCTGCTGGGACGGAGATTGGCTGCTATGCCCAGTGCCAGGGCTTGGCTGGGAGACTTCATCTGGAGACGGTCAAATATACCGTGAGCGGGGTCAATTGGAGGGTTCGTCCTGAGATGGCGAATGTTTATCGTCTACTTTAAGGAGTTGGCCACTCTCTGCTGTTGGGGGGGGGGGGGGGGGGGGGGGGGGTTGTTCTTACCGGGTGTGTGTATGGCAGGGGGGAGGGTTTATGTAGTTCAGCTGTTGTTCTCGTTTACTGTTTCAATTTCTGTACTTTATGACCTGAAAAAGATGAATAAAAATATTTAGAAAAATAAAACTGCACCTGTCTGAAAGAATTGATGGACAAGTCCCACTCGGGTTCTGATTCGTCGGGTGGTTGAGCTTTGGTGGTTGACGTCGTTTCAGGGGGTTTCAAATGCTCGGTTTGTTCCACATGGCGGGCAGACTTTTTGCCGTGGGAACGGGTCTTTTTGCCCTGCTTTTGCTCTGGTCTGCTATGGGTACGAGTCTTGACCTTGGAAGGCTCCTCTGGTTCATCAGTTGGCGAAGCTTTGTTGGTTGGCGTGGCTTTATCCAGTTGCTTAATTTGCTCAGAATGTTCTGCACGTTGAGACGACAACTTTCCATGAGAACGACCCCTCTGCTTGGGTTGCTCCTCTACTTCGTCAGGTGACTGACGTTTAGTTGCCGTGCCTTTGTCCTTTTCCACTTGTTCCCGCTGCTTGGCCTGAGGCTTGTCCTTGGACGCACTCACACCTCTAGGTCTTTTTCCACCTTCTGCTTCTTCTGCATCTCTACTAATCAGAAAGCACTGTTTCCACAATTCCTTGAGGCTTTGCACTATGTTAAATTTATAGTGCAGCTGCAGAGAAGGACAGAAATTCTGGTTAGCTGAATTCCCCAACGGAAGATCTTTTTCACATGTGATTTTCATTATCACCTGCTCCTCCTTGTTACTGACTTGGACAATTTTCCTAAAGAGAGCTGAGATGTGAGCATTAGCAATAAACTACTTGACAATAGCCATACATACATACATAGAAGGTAGGAGCAGGAGGCGGCCTTTTGGCCCTTCGAGCCTGCTCCGCCATTCATCACGATCATGGCTGATCATGCAACTCAATAGCCTAATCCTGCTTTCTCCCCATCGCCTTTGATCCCATTCTCCCCAAGTGTTATATCCAGCCGCCTCTTGAATATATTCAATATAGACAAAAGCAAATCACTGTGAATGCTACAAATATGAAATCAAAACAGAAAATTCTGTAAATACTTGCCTGATAGCGGCTTTGGAGAGAAACAGAGAGAGACAGAGGGCGCTATCTACCAGCCGGATCCTGCCGGGACCGGGGTGTGGCAAGGCCGGTAGATCCCGGGAGCGGCCTCCACCAGGATTCCCGATAGCTGTTACCTCTCTCTAGGCCAGATCTCGCAAGGCGTTGCGATCTGTGGGCAGGATCCAGTGCCCGTATGGCTCACTGAGTTACAAAAAAACACTTTGCTCTGCTCGCACCGGCTCTATTGGCCACCTGGCATCTGTTGGCCTTGCTGGGTGCCGTTCAGTATTGATCCCCATAAAAGGAGGCCAGGCGGAATGATATCTGGGAGGTCTCCCAGACGCTCAGAGGCTCTCGGGTGGTCAGTCTCTGGCAGAGTGACACCCCGGCACTGCTGGTGCCTCCTGGGCACCTTGGCACTGCCACCCAGGCACCATGGTAGTGCCATCCAGGTGCCAGCCTGGCACTGCCTGTGTGCCCAGGTAGCACTGGCAGGGGTGCAGCCATGATCAGGCTTGCAGTGCCAGGTGCCAGGCTGGCATGGCATTTTGCCCATGCTGACATTGGAGCCTGGGGGGGGATCCTGTCCATGTAAGGTGCAGAGAAGGGGGCTCGATGACCCCCCTTATAGGTGAATTGGGCATGGTGGGGGGGGGGGGGTGCATGGGGGTCGATCTGTTCCTGCCTTCCTGATCTCTTCCTGTACTGAGGATCTCCGCTCCTCAGTGGGCACTCCGGGGCACTAAAAACAAGGGTGCTGGCAGATTGCGGGGTTGTTCCGAACGCTGTTAATTCCACCCAGGACGGACTCTTTTTCTTTTAGTTAGATCGTGCCCAGAGACAAGCCAATGACCCATTATCAAAACTGAAGAAGAGAGAGAGAGTTGTTTGTTAGTACAGATTTTGAGTACTGCGGAGAAAAGACTTGGTGCAGAATTGTGCGCACTGTGCACAATGTGTTGGCTGGGACGAGAAAACCGACGTGGTACTCCCCAGCTGCACAGCCAAGTTTTCTCTCCAGATTCTTTGGCACTCTGTGCCCAGAAAACCCGGGGCGTGACTTCTGCCATCATGCTAGTGGGGCAGAGCCTGATAGAGCTGGCAAAGCCAGGCCCAGAAACAATGTGCCCTGATCTGCTTTAAAACAAAACATGCCCCCCGCCTGTCATCTCCCCACAGAAATGAACAATCCCCACCCCCCACAAGCATTGGGAATTCTTTATGGGATAGGGTGGAGCATATGGTGGGGGAGCCAGCTAATTATGTAAGGTTCCCATCATCATTGCATCATTGCTGAGGGGCATGGGGAAATTGGAGAATGAGATCTTGCTGATGAGAATCTCGTTTTCCAACTCTTGTAATATTTTGGGCCCACATCACCATTTACGCTCATTGCAAACGCGGGCTCAAAATCGCCCCATATTGTTGAATCTTTACATCTAGTACTCATAAAGACAATTCACAAGAATACCAAATATAAAGGGAACAACAATTTATACTACATGGGAATAGAGTGCTGATTGATTGGCAAGTGGACACTGATAGGTAGAGGCATGGCCATGGAGAATGCACCAGTAAACTGATGACTGACAGTTAACTGCCAAGCTTTGTTTAGCTCAAACCAGGCAAGTTGACTTGGATTGGTCATGAAAAATGAACCAAAGAATTTTGTTGCCTATGTTGTTTAGCTGAAAATGACACAATGTGCGTACGTGTTCTTTCTGTCTACCAAGGATAGGACCCTGTGTATTATTACATGTAGCTCCTACCACATGAAGTGAGCCAGACTGCGATCCCAATTGATAATCTTAAATTGATTATCAGTATAATTCTTAGCACACTCAGGATTGTTTAGAAAATGCTGTCCAATCGCAGAATCACTTCTAATGCTGACCATTATGTTTTGAGTTTTTAAAGCGCGAGCTGGTTGGGTGCTGTCAGTACCTTGCTGTCAGCCGAATGGACATGCTGTTTGATATGATCCGCCAGTCTTTGAGACAGACGGCCTACATACCTAGTATCACATCAGCACCAAATTTGATATACCATATTACTCATTTATGTGATAGGCAGAAAGTATTTTTTGGCTTGACTGCAGAATCCTGTTCGCAGTGAATACCACTTGTGTTGCCACTGCACAGTATCAGCATGAAACAGCTAGCTTCAACTTTTGCTCAAATGTTTAAGATAACTTACCCTCCAAAGTTAATCTGAGGTAAACTGGGCATTTTTTGGAACCGAAGGTGGTGAACTTTAGCCCATTCATGAGTTTGGTAGCCATTATCCCGCCGGTTGGCTTTGATGAGCTCTATTTTGGCATCAAACTTGCAGGGTGAGAAGATTCATTTGCATTTGCTATTCTTGCAAACTGTCCTGATGAGTGCAAGATGAAAAGCTTTTTTAAAAACAAAATTCCAATTAAGGGGCAATGTGTGGCCAATCCTCCTTTCACATCTTTTTGTTGTGGGGGTGAGACCCACACAGTCACGGGGAGAATGTGCAAACTCCACATGGACAGTGACCCGGGGCTGGGATCAAACCCGGGTCCTTGGTGCCGTGAGGCAGCAGTGCTAACCACTGCACCACGGTGCCGCCCAAGATGACATGCTTTGACAACATGTGTTGTTTCTCAACTGATGGAAATATAATGGGTGCGATCCACCGGCCTTCTTGCGCTCTTGCTCGAATGCCGGGAGAGGCCTCTCGCGGGCTTCCCAGAGATCTTCATGCCTCGTGGGATTGACCCACACAGAACAGGACCAAACAGCATGCGCGAAGCCGGTTTTAACTCGACTTCGGTGAACTTACCTAGGATCCATCAGCCTCATGGGATTCACCGGCCTCCCCAGCGAGGCCGCAGCCGGGTGCCGTTCTAAGTGTTGTCGTGAGCGGGAATTGCCGCGAGCTTCCCGAGGCCGGCAACGCAATCCGACGTTAATTGGTCCACTTAACAAGGCTTCAAGGGTTTCTCGGCGCAAATGAGGGCTCACCAGCTGATTCACCTGGACCGCGCTCGCCAGCCTCCTGCTAACAAGTGAGCAGCACTTAAGCAGCAGTTGCTCAGCCAACCCCAGCCAGCTCGCAATAATGGTACCGAGGAGACAAGCCCCAAGACTCAGGGCTGCTGACCTAGGCAGGCTCCTGGACACAGTGGAGGCCAGGAGGGGTGTCCTATTCCCCCCGAGGGTCCTGGAGGGTTACCCACAAGGGAGCAATGCTGCCAGGGACAAGGGGGCGGTAGCCATCAGCTTGGGGAGTGAGACCAGGAGGACCGTCCTTCAGTGCCGGAAAAAGGCCAATGACCTGCACCGGGCAGCACGTGTGAATAGACACCAACCCCCTCCCCCCAAAAAGGGACTATCCACCCCCTGCAAACACCCCAGGTGACCCCCAGCCCTCTCAACTTCCCCCCTCCCAACCCCACCTTCACACCCCCTCTCCTACCACAGTGAACCACGCGTGTGGCTAATGATGACCTCTCTTGTGTCTCCTCAGGAAAAGCTTTCCCACAGTCGGTGGGGGAGGGCCCAGACTGGTGGTGGGGTGCAGGACATCAGAATCCTTACTTCCTTCTAGGAGCGAAGCTGAAGGTGACTGGTGTGGCCAAGGACAGAGTGGTCACCAATGCGGAGGCTGGCAGACACCGCAGAGGTGAGGAACCACCATTCTCTTCATGGTGAACATCATGGATGTAGATTTTATTCATAGGAAAGGGACTTCAGTACTTGAAACTGGCATGCTTTGATAGATAGCAATGGCAGTGGGGAAATGGCAACTTGCCCACAGTAGAAATGATCACTTAAGTCTAATAAAGAGCTTGTTGTCAGCTTGTTACAGGGCCAGTTTAGTATTATCTTTCTAAGGCTCAGGTTTGATACACTGTCAGAACCACAGCATGGAGAAGGGGGCAATGACATGGTGGGGAGTGAGACAAGCAAGAGGCAGAATTGAGGACAGAAGGATCAGAGAAAGCCCTCATTTGCAGTTGTGCTGGGTAGGAAGAATTACATCTCACATCTTTGCCATCTTGACAAGGGCATTTTGTGTGTGTGTGTGTGGGGGGGGGGGGGGGGGGGGGGGGTGTGTGTGTGCACGCAGTCTTGAACGGAGAGTTGGGAGGGATGGGAGATCAGTTCCTTCTGCTGATGGGTCTCATGTGTTCATTTTGGACGGGGGCAAGGCTTGAAGTAAGACTCCATATTCAATTGTCAAAAGGCATTAGAGAAAATGGGATTAAGTTTCTCCAATCTTCCTCTGACCAGTGATGCCACATATGGTTCTCTACGAGGTTAGCCACCCTCTCAATGAAGGAGCTCATGGAGCCTAAGCATTGAGTCACTGGGAAGCAGATGAGATAAATGGGATCCTCCATTCTCATCCCATGATGCAGTGCTTCAGGTGACTTCAACATTTGCACTCACAACTCATACTGATTCTCTAGTTAGAGCTGCCTGCATTGTGACATCCAGTTGAGCAGGGCCGTTTGTCCTCCATCGTCCAAGGGCGACTGGTCGCAGCGCATCCTGCTTGCACAAACTTTCATGCTCTTATGTGATGTACACATCATCCTGTGTCACTCTCTCTAACAATGTGAGGACCCATAGAGGGGTGAGTATCTGCACTGATGGAGGATATGCAAAAGAGATGTGACAGCATGCTGTCTTCCCTGATTACTAAGGATCTTGTGCGTGTTGTGTGGGCTCCTGCCACTCTGTGGCTGCCTCTGTGGGAGACACAAGTGAAGACATGAGTGATCGGTACAATCAATAGATACTCATACTGTCAAGAACAAAATGAAATGGCAGCTTAGGCATTGACAGCCCATTGCACAGGGAGCATTGTCATGCATCCACTGGACATGGAGATGTTAATATACTTTCACCTTGTCTATGGTGACTCATTTTCCTTATCCCCATCCTCTCTGGCCAGGTCAACAACCAGCTCCTCAAAATGCACCAGCAATGCAAGCTGTGACACTCCATCCAAGTGTGTCCCCTCATTCTCCCTTGCATTCAGTTCCATTTTGCTGAAGAACAACATAATTAGGACAAGGCCTCTTCGCCACTCACAGGTTTCATTTGCATACACTAATGCAGTCTGCACTCCAGCCTTCTGTTCTGTTCTCTCCCATGCTCAGGAGGACTCTGTACATCCTCATGGTGTCCCTTCTCTTTTGCACTCTTTTCACTGCTGATCAGGCGGCATGCCATTTGGATTCATCTTTGTACTCACCCTTTCAGCCCTGAGAAAGTCAGTGAACTACTGAGACACTGCACCCGCTCCTCCTCATCACTCCTCTGCGACGCGCCTCATGAACCACCACCAGCCATGCCCTCCCTGGGAGTCTTCAAGGCTTTCTCTTGTCACTGGCAAAGAACAGGATGCTTCTTCTATCTGTCACCACCTCATGTAGCACCTCCAGTGAGGCATTCGGGAAATAGGGGACAGGAGGCTGGAGGTTGCCCTGGTATGGGGAGCCTCCTTTCTCATTGCCCTTTGCTCAGCACCCTCTTCCATCCTTTGGGTGAACGACAACATCTTTTGGAACAAATATTTTTCGTAAAGACATTTTGCATATAAGAACATAAGAACATAAGAACTAGGAGCAGGAGTAGGCCATCTGGCCCCTCGAGCCTGCTCCGCCATTCAATTAGATCATGGCTGATCTTTTGTGGACTCAGCTCCACTTTCCGGCCCGAACACCATAACCCTTAATCCCTTTATTCTTCAAAATGTACATAGAAATATCAGAAAACCCGATATCCACAGCAACAAAGAGCACAGGCCCACAACAACACCTGTGCCAAGGCGGACGATAACAGTTCTGCTTTGGAAAATGTTTTGCTCCTGATTTTTCAACCTCTTCTTGTTTCACTCGCAATTTTCCGTGTCCCGCTCCATCTTTTGACACCAATTTCTCTATTTTGATTTTAAAAGAACTCTGGCTATGTTAATAAGTAAAATATGTTAAAAAGTATTATATAAGCGCAAGGTACTACATCAATCCCTAACATCATATTCATTATTGTAGAATTAAAACAAAAGATGCTGGAAATACTCAGCAGGTCAGGCGGCACACGTCAAAGAGGAGCAGAGTTAACCATTCAGGTCAATTATATTTGGGCAGCACTTACCTTTATAATCGGTTCACTATCTCATTGAGGACACAAAATGTTATTCCGTGTATTAACTTAATGGTGATCTGTGCATCGCAATATACAGTACCTATGGCTGGGCAGCCTCTGTTGTAAAGTTTTGAGAAGAATCTTCAAAACTTTTCCATCCTGCAAATACAGCCAGTGATTTTCGGCATGTTGAGTTACTAAATATTTACCTTGGGGTTCTTCCTCTCAAAGACTTCTTCCTCAATGAATGAAATTTCAATAGGGGATGGGGATCGCTGTGGGGTGCGGACACCAGCTATCACCTCATTCAGGATCAGTTCAATTATGGCCTTCTTTTCCTTTTCCTCAAGTTCTTCCTGAAATGGAATAAAACACACCAGATAGCAGATGAATAGACAGTAAGGTGAGAAGATTCACCATCCTGAGCTTTCTAGCTAGCTTTACGTCAAGATTCAGGAGTTGCTGAAACATAATTGAAAATGATTGTGAATGTGACAATGCATTTATTCTTCAAAAGGAACACATCAACATTTTCAAAATCTGGGTCTTCTAAGTGGCTCAGACAGCACGCACTTCCTAACTTTTTTTTCATGTCAAAAGGTTAACCTGGTCATCCTTATGATGTGCCCCAGAAGTGGACCCAATATTCATTAACAATGACAATTGCATATTTCACCTAACACATTTTTTGGTTCATTTAGATTCAACTACCATCACCCCTAGATTTTGTGCAAATTTGATAATTTTCCTTGAATCCAAGTTATAAATGACACACCTAATGAAGGGGCTATGCTTCAAAAGCGAGTGTTTCCAAATAAACCTGTTGGACTTTAACCTGGTGTTGTAAGACTACTTACTGTGCCCACTCCAGTCCAACGCCAGCATCTCCACATCAAATTATAAATGGAAATTGATCCATGACTATTTCCTAGGACACACCACCCAAACCGAGCCCACTCTACCCTACTTCTTTCCAAAGGGAATTCCTTATACACAGTTTTAGTATAATCCCACATTTTCAGTTTCTGAAGTATTTTTTAATGAAGAACTTTCTCAATTGCCGACAGCTAATTGAAGGACATCATCTGGTTTCCACCGTCCTTGTGGTAGCTACCCATCAGATTAATTTCAGGCAATGCTCAAATGTACGCTTCGAGTTCGAGTTATTATGGCACAGAAGGAGACCACTGGGGTTATTGAGTTCATGCCAGCTCTCTCTAGAGCAATCTTGTCAGACTCACTCTATTTCCATAGCCCTGAACATTCCCTCAAGTGCCCATCCAATTTCCTTTCAAAATTTTTGATTGACTGTTTCTACCACCTTCTTAGGCAGCAAGTTCCAGGTCATTATACTCACTGCATAAAAAAAGTTCTGCTTTACATCCCCCTCCGTCTCTTGCCCAAAACCTTAAGTCCTAGCCTTTGTAAATGGGTGAGGAAATGTGCTGAGTGCCACGTATTGCTGTTCCTCATTGAATAAATAATGTGCTGAAAACCACTTGGCAGATCAAGATTTAAAAACGTGTTACAGAATGTACCTTAGGTAAGGAACTGCAATGCCTTTCAGCAGTGTAGAGAAGCATGCCAGGTGCAGCTCTAGCCGTATGTGAAAATTGAGGTACCAACCAGGTGAAGCTTAAACACACATCTACATGCAGTCTAAAGAATAGAAGAAGCATGCTAGAGTTAAATGGTCCCGTAATCAATGGATCAGATCAAAGTTATAAAGTCAAGTCATCTAATTGTTAATGATCGTCGTCATCAGTTGTTCCTCGATTAGAGGATGATGTCTACTCAGGGCCACGGGTGACTGAACAGGCTGATTCTCAACGACTGATCTTTGGGTACATGGGGCAGGACTTTCCAGGATGTAGTGGGATTTGGAGTGAAGAATTTGCTTTTTTGCCCTTTCCTTTTCTACTGTCATTGTACCTCATAGTTTCGTTTCAGAAAATATGAGGTACAATGAACAGCTGATCAGTAGCTCTGCTCTGCTGCCCTCTGCTGGATGATTGCCTTCACTCAAACTCCTCGGGTCCCCTTCGCAGATTCACCTTCAACTTAGGCTGACCGCACTGCACGTATGCAAATTTCCCCAGAACAGCTGATCAGTAGCTCTGCTCTGCTGCCCTCTGCAATCATCCAGCAGAGGGCAGCAGAGCAGAGCTACTGATCAGCTGTTCTGGGGAAATTTGCATACGTGCAGTGCGGTCAGCCTAAGTTGAAGGTGAATCTGCGAAGGGGACCCGAGGAGTTTGAGTGAAGGCAATCATCCAGCAGAGGGCAGCAGAGCAGAGCTACTGATCAGCTGTTCTGGGGAAATTTGCATACGTGCAGTGCGGTCAGCCTAAGTTGAAGGTGAATCTGCGAAGGGGACCCGAGGAGTTTGAGTGAAGGCAATCATCCAGCAGAGGGCAGCAGAGCAGAGCTACTGATCAGCTGTTCTGGGGAAATTTGCATACGTGCAGTGCGGTCAGCCTAAGTTGAAGGTGAATCTGCGAAGGGGACCCGAGGAGTTTGAGTGAAGGCAATCATCCAGCAGAGGGCAGCAGAGCAGAGCTACTGATCAGCTGTTCTGGGGAAATTTGCATACGTGCAGTGCGGTCAGCCTAAGTTGAAGGTGAATCTGCGAAGGGGACCCGAGGAGTTTGAGTGAAGGCAATCATCCAGCAGAGGGCAGCAGAGCAGAGCTACTGATCAGCTGTTCTGGGGAAATTTGCATACGTGCAGTGCGGTCAGCCTAAGTTGAAGGTGAATCTGCGAAGGGGACCCGAGGAGTTTGAGTGAAGGCAATCATCCAGCAGAGGGCAGCAGAGCAGAGCTACTGATCAGCTGTTCTGGGGAAATTTGCATACGTGCAGTGCGGTCAGCCTAAGTTGAAGGTGAATCTGCGAAGGGGACCCGAGGAGTTTGAGTGAAGGCAATCATCCAGCAGAGGGCAGCAGAGCAGAGCTACTGATCAGCTGTTCTGGGGAAATTTGCATACGTGCAGTGCGGTCAGCCTAAGTTGAAGGTGAATCTGCGAAGGGGACCCGAGGAGTTTGAGTGAAGGCAATCATCCAGCAGAGGGCAGCAGAGCAGAGCTACTGATCAGCTGTTCTGGGGAAATTTGCATACGTGCAGTGCGGTCAGCCTAAGTTGAAGGTGAATCTGCGAAGGGGACCCGAGGAGTTTGAGTGAAGGCAATCATCCAGCAGAGGGCAGCAGAGCAGAGCTACTGATCAGCTGTTCTGGGGAAATTTGCATACGTGCAGTGCGGTCAGCCTAAGTTGAAGGTGAATCTGCGAAGGGGACCCGAGGAGTTTGAGTGAAGGCAATCATCCAGCAGAGGGCAGCAGAGCAGAGCTACTGATCAGCTGTTCTGGGGAAATTTGCATACGTGCAGTGCGGTCAGCCTAAGTTGAAGGTGAATCTGCGAAGGGGACCCGAGGAGTTTGAGTGAAGGCAATCATCCAGCAGAGGGCAGCAGAGCAGAGCTACTGATCAGCTGTTCTGGGGAAATTTGCATACGTGCAGTGCGGTCAGCCTAAGTTGAAGGTGAATCTGCGAAGGGGACCCGAGGAGTTTGAGTGAAGGCAATCATCCAGCAGAGGGCAGCAGAGCAGAGCTACTGATCAGCTGTTCTGGGGAAATTTGCATACGTGCAGTGCGGTCAGCCTAAGTTGAAGGTGAATCTGCGAAGGGGACCCGAGGAGTTTGAGTGAAGGCAATCATCCAGCAGAGGGCAGCAGAGCAGAGCTACTGATCAGCTGTTCTGGGGAAATTTGCATACGTGCAGTGCGGTCAGCCTAAGTTGAAGGTGAATCTGCGAAGGGGACCCGAGGAGTTTGAGTGAAGGCAATCATCCAGCAGAGGGCAGCAGAGCAGAGCTACTGATCAGCTGTTCTGGGGAAATTTGCATACGTGCAGTGCGGTCAGCCTAAGTTGAAGGTGAATCTGCGAAGGGGACCCGAGGAGTTTGAGTGAAGGCAATCATCCAGCAGAGGGCAGCAGAGCAGAGCTACTGATCAGCTGTTCTGGGGAAATTTGCATACGTGCAGTGCGGTCAGCCTAAGTTGAAGATGAATCTGCGAAGGGGACCCGAGGAGTTTGAGTGAAGGCAATCATCCAGCAGAGGGCAGCAGAGCAGAGCTACTGATCAGCTGTTCTGGGGAAATTTGCATACGTGCAGTGCGGTCAGCCTAAGTTGAAGGTGAATCTGCGAAGGGGACCCGAGGAGTTTGAGTGAAGGCAATCATCCAGCAGAGGGCAGCAGAGCAGAGCTACTGATCAGCTGTTCTGGGGAAATTTGCATACGTGCAGTGCGGTCAGCCTAAGTTGAAGGTGAATCTGCGAAGGGGACCCGAGGAGTTTGAGTGAAGGCAATCATCCAGCAGAGGGCAGCAGAGCAGAGCTACTGATCAGCTGTTCTGGGGAAATTTGCATACGTGCAGTGCGGTCAGCCTAAGTTGAAGGTGAATCTGCGAAGGGGACCCGAGGAGTTTGAGTGAAGGCAATCATCCAGCAGAGGGCAGCAGAGCAGAGCTACTGATCAGCTGTTCTGGGGAAATTTGCATACGTGCAGTGCGGTCAGCCTAAGTTGAAGGTGAATCTGCGAAGGGGACCCGAGGAGTTTGAGTGAAGGCAATCATCCAGCAGAGGGCAGCAGAGCAGAGCTACTGATCAGCTGTTCTGGGGAAATTTGCATACGTGCAGTGCGGTCAGCCTAAGTTGAAGGTGAATCTGCGAAGGGGACCCGAGGAGTTTGAGTGAAGGCAATCATCCAGCAGAGGGCAGCAGAGCAGAGCTACTGATCAGCTGTTCTGGGGAAATTTGCATACGTGCAGTGCGGTCAGCCTAAGTTGAAGGTGAATCTGCGAAGGGGACCCGAGGAGTTTGAGTGAAGGCAATCATCCAGCAGAGGGCAGCAGAGCAGAGCTACTGATCAGCTGTTCTGGGGAAATTTGCATACGTGCAGTGCGGTCAGCCTAAGTTGAAGGTGAATCTGCGAAGGGGACCCGAGGAGTTTGAGTGAAGGCAATCATCCAGCAGAGGGCAGCAGAGCAGAGCTACTGATCAGCTGTTCTGGGGAAATTTGCATACGTGCAGTGCGGTCAGCCTAAGTTGAAGGTGAATCTGCGAAGGGGACCCG
Organism: Scyliorhinus canicula; assembly: GCF_902713615.1. Lineage (NCBI taxonomy): Eukaryota > Metazoa > Chordata > Chondrichthyes > Carcharhiniformes > Scyliorhinidae > Scyliorhinus > Scyliorhinus canicula. The sequence goes on from NC_052163.1 coordinate 42,299,074, forward strand.
AGGAGTTTGAGTGAAGGCAATCATCCAGCAGAGGGCAGCAGAGCAGAGCTACTGATCAGCTGTTCTGGGGAAATTTGCATACGTGCAGTGCGGTCAGCCTAAGTTGAAGGTGAATCTGCGAAGGGGACCCGAGGAGTTTGAGTGAAGGCAATCATCCAGCAGAGGGCAGCAGAGCAGAGCTACTGATCAGCTGTTCTGGGGAAATTTGCATACGTGCAGTGCGGTCAGCCTAAGTTGAAGGTGAATCTGCGAAGGGGACCCGAGGAGTTTGAGTGAAGGCAATCATCCAGCAGAGGGCAGCAGAGCAGAGCTACTGATCAGCTGTTCTGGGGAAATTTGCATACGTGCAGTGCGGTCAGCCTAAGTTGAAGGTGAATCTGCGAAGGGGACCCGAGGAGTTTGAGTGAAGGCAATCATCCAGCAGAGGGCAGCAGAGCAGAGCTACTGATCAGCTGTTCTGGGGAAATTTGCATACGTGCAGTGCGGTCAGCCTAAGTTGAAGGTGAATCTGCGAAGGGGACCCGAGGAGTTTGAGTGAAGGCAATCATCCAGCAGAGGGCAGCAGAGCAGAGCTACTGATCAGCTGTTCTGGGGAAATTTGCATACGTGCAGTGCGGTCAGCCTAAGTTGAAGGTGAATCTGCGAAGGGGACCCGAGGAGTTTGAGTGAAGGCAATCATCCAGCAGAGGGCAGCAGAGCAGAGCTACTGATCAGCTGTTCTGGGGAAATTAAGTTGAAGGTGGTTTGTGGAGAGGCTGTTGGCAAGTGACAGTTAAACCCGAAACACTTTGTGAGTGTTTCCCACCCTACCTCCTCCTCTAACCAACCCCCCCACCCCACGGTGGTTGGGAAGCGGGAGCAGGGGCCTGTTGTGAAGGTGAGTGAGTGCCTTTAAATTTGCTTACCTTTGAGCGGGAGCAGGGTTTGAGGTAATATCAGGTAAGCTCTTCCTTTCTTTTTCTTTTTCTTGTTATTTTTTAAATCTAGAGGTGATGTCAGGGAAGGCAGTACAATGCTCCTCCTGCAGAATGTTTGAGGTGAGGGACACCGTCAGTGTCCCTGCTGATGTCATCTGTGGGAAGTGCACCCAACTCCAGCTCCTCAAAAACCGTGTTAGGGACCTGGAGCTTGAGCTGGATGAACTTCGGATCATTCGGGAGGCAGAGGGGGTCATAGATAGGAGCTTCAGGGAAATAGTTACACCAAAGACTGGAGATAGATGGGTAACTGTAAGAGGGACTGGGAAGAAGCAGTCAGTGCAGGGACCCCCTGCGGTCGTTCCCCTGAGTAACAAGTATACCGTTTTGGATACTTGTGGGGGGGACGACTTACCAGGGGTAAGCCATGGGGTACGGGCCTCTGGCACGGAGTCTGTCCCTGTTGCTCAGAAGGGAAGGGGGGAAAGGAGTAGAACATTAGTAATTGGGGACTCAATAGTCAGGGGCACAGATAGGAGATTTTGTGGGAGCGAGAGAGACTCACGTTTGGTATGTTGCCTCCCAGGTGCAAGGGTACGTGATGTCTCGGATCGTGTTTTCCGGGTCCTTAAGGGGGAGGGGGAGCAGCCCCAAGTCGTAGTCCACATTGGCACTAACGACATAGGTAGGAAAGGGGACAAGGATGTCAGGCAGGCCTTTAGGGAGCTAGGATGGAAGCTCAGAGCGAGAACAAACAGAGTTGTTATCTCTGGGTTGTTGCCCGTGCCACGTGATAGTGAGATGAGGAATAGGGAGAGAGAGCAATTAAACACGTGGCTACAGGGATGGTGCAGGCGGGAGGGATTCAGATTTCTGGATAACTGGGGCTCTTTCTGGGGAAGGTGGGACCTCTATAGACAGGATGGTCTACATCTGAACCTGAGGGGCACCAATATCCTGGGGGGGAGATTTGTTAGTGCTCTTTGGGGGGGTTTAAACTAATTCAGCAGGGGCATGGGAACCTGGATTGTAGTTTTAGGGTACGGGAGATTGAGAGTATAGAGGTCAGGAGCACAGATTTGACTTCGCAGGAGGGTGCCAGTGTTCAGGTAGGTGGTTTGAAGTGTGTCTACTTCAATGCCAGGAGTATACGAAATAAGGTAGGGGAACTGGCAGCATGGGTTGGTACCTGGGACTTCGATGTTGTGGCCATTTCAGAGACATGGATAGAGCAGGGACAGGAATGGTTGTTGCAGGTTCCGGGGTTTAGGTGTTTTAGTAAGTTCAGAGAAGGGGGCAAAAGAGGGGGAGGTGTGGCGCTGCTAGTCAAGGACAGTATTACGGTGGCGGAAAGGATGCTAGATGGGGACTCTTCTTCTGAGGTAGTATGGGCTGAGGTTAGAAACAGGAAAGGAGAGGTCACCCTGTTGGGAGTTTTCTATAGGCCACCTAATAGTTCTAGGGATGTAGAGGAAAGGATGGCGAAGATGATTCTGGAAAAGAGCGAAAGTAACAGGGTAGTTGTTATGGGAGACTTTAACTTTCCAAATATTGACTGGAAAAGATATAGTTCGAGTACATTAGATGGGTCATTCTTTGTACAATGTGTGCAGGAGGGTTTCCTGACACAATATGTTGACAGGCCAACAAGAGGCAAGGCCACATTGGATTTGGTTTTGGGTAATGAACCAGGCCAGGTGTTAGATCTGGAGGTAGGTGAGCACTTTGGAAACAGTGACCACAATTCGGTGACCTTTACGTTAGTGATGGAAAGGGATAAGTATACCCCGCAGGGCAAGAGTTATAGCTGGGGGAAGGGCAATTATGATGCCATTAGACATGACTTAGGATGTGTTGGTTGGAGAAGTAGGCTGCAAGGGTTGGGCACACTGGATATGTGGAGCTTGTTCAAGGAACAGCTATTGCATGTTCTTGATAAGTACGTACCAGTCAGGCAGGGAGGAAGGGGTCGAGCGAGGGAACCGTGGTTTACCAAAGAAGTGGAATCTCTTGTTAAGAGGAAGAAGGAAGCCTATGTGAAGATGAGGCGTGAAGTTTCAGTTGGGGCGCTTGATATTTACAAGGAAGCGAGGAAGGATCTAAAGAGAGAGCTGAGACGAGCAAGGAGGGGACATGAGAAGTCTTTGGCAGGTAGGATCAAGGAAAACCCAAAAGCTTTCTATAGGTATGTCAGGAATAAAAGGATGACTAGGGTAAGAGTAGGGCCAGTCAAGGACAGTGGTGGGAAGTTGTGTGTGGAGGCTGAGGAGATAAGCGAGATACTAAATGAATACTTTTCGTCAGTATTCACTCAAGAAAAAGATAATATTGTGGAGGAGAATGCTGAGACCCAGGCTATTAGAATAGATGGCATTGAGGTGCGTAGGGAAGAAGTGTTGGCAATTCTGGACAAGGTGAAAATAGATAAGTCCCCGGGGCCGGATGGGATTTATCCTAGGATTCTCTGGGAAGCCAGGGAAGAGATTGCTGAGCCTTTGGCTTTGATTTTTAGGTCATCATTGGCTACAGGAATAGTGCCAGAGGACTGGAGGATAGCAAATGTGGTCCCTTTGTTCAAGAAGGGGAGTAGAGATAACCCCGGTAACTATAGGCCAGTGAGCCTAACGTCTGTGGTGGGTAAAGTCTTGGAGAGGATTATAAAAGATACGATTTATAATCATCTAGATAGGAATAATATGATTAGGGACAGTCAGCATGGTTTTATGAAGGGTAGGTCATGCCTCACAAACCTTATCGAGTTCTTTGAGAAGGTGACTGAACAGGTAGACGAGGGTAGAGCAGTTGATGTGGTGTATATGGATTTCAGTAAAGCGTTTGATAAGGTTCCCCACGGTCGTCTATTGCAGAAAATACGGAGGCTGGGGATTGAGGGTGATTTAGAGATGTGGATCAGAAATTGGCTAGTTGAAAGAAGACAGAGAGTGGTAGTTGATGGGAAATGTTCAGAATGGAGTTCAGTTACGAGTGGCGTACCACAAGGATCTGTTCTGGGGCCGTTGCTGTTTGTCATTTTTATAAATGACCTAGAGGAGGGCGCAGAAGGATGGGTGAGTAAATTTGCAGACGACACTAAAGTCGGTGGAGTTGTAGACAGTGCGGAAGGATGTTGCAGGTTACAGAGGGACATAGATAAGCTGCAGAGCTGGGCTGAGAGGTGGCAAATGGAGTTTAATGTGGAGAAGTGTGAGGTGATTCACTTTGGAAAGAATAACAGAAATGCGGAATATTTGGCTAATGGTAACATTCTTGGTAGTGTGGATGAGCAGAGGGATCTCGGTGTCCATGTACATAGATCCCTGAAAGTTGCCACCCAGGTTGATAGGGTTGTGAAGAAGGCCTATGGTGTGTTGGCCTTTATTGGTAGAGGGATTGAGTTCCGGAGCCATGAGGTCATGTTGCAGTTGTACAAAACTCTAGTACGGCCGCATTTGGAGTATTGCGTACAGTTCTGGTCGCCTCATTATAGGAAGGACGTGGAAGCTTTGGAACGGGTGCAGAGGAGATTTACCAGGATGTTGCCTGGTATGGAGGGAAAATCTTATGAGGAAAGGCTGATGGACTTGAGGTTGTTTTCGTTAGAGAGAAGAAGGTTAAGAGGTGACTTAATAGAGGCATACAAAATGATCAGAGGGTTAGATAGGGTGGACAGCGAGAGCCTTCTCCCGCGGATGGAGGTGGCTAGCACGAGGGGACATAGCCTTAAATTGAGGGGTAATAGATATAGGACAGAGGTCAGAGGTGGGTTTTTTACGCAAAGAGTGGTGAGGCCGTGGAATGCCCTACCTGCAACAGTAGTGAACATGCCAACATTGAGGGCATTTAAAAATTTATTGGATAAGCATATGGATGATAAGGGCATAGTGTAGGTTAGATGGCCTTTAGATTTTTTCCATGTCGGTGCAACATCGAGGGCCGAAGGGCCTGTACTGCGCTGTATCGTTCTATGTTCTATGAAGCATATGTAATAATCACAGTTTAACACATGAATATCTCGTAAACAACCGTGCGGGCCGACACACGTAAAAAAAGAAAAAACAACCTACAGAACACCCCCTACTTCTCCCGCTCTAATGCCTAGCTGCCCATAAACTATATTCTCTGTCCCGTTGTAACATTGCCATGCCACCTGTTTGCATCCCCTCCCCCCCCCCCCCCCCCCCCCATCCCCCCGCTTTTTCCCTCCCACCCTTACTGCTGATGTTCAAATTTCCTTGAAGTAGTCTATGAACGGCTGACATCTCTGGCCGAACCCTCTAATTGATCCTCTCAAAGCGAATTTCATTTTCTCCAGACGAGAAACCCTGCCATATCACTGACTCACATTGCTGACTTCGGGGGCTCCGAGTCCCTCCATCCCAACAAAATCGGTCTCCGGGCCACCAGAGAGGAGAAGGCCAGAACATCGGCCTCCTTCCCCATCAGCCCCCTCTCCTTGGCCCCCGAAGCTTCCAATACCCCAAATATTGCCAATTCTGGACTTGGATTTACCCTTCCTTCCAGGACCTCTGACATAATGTCTGCAAATCCCTGCCAGAATCCCCTCAATTTCGGACATGCCCAAAACATATGTACATGGTTCGCCGGGTTACCCCCACACCGCCCACATCTGTCCTCAACCTCCTCAAAAAACCTGCTCATCCAGGCTACCGTCATGTGGGGCCTGTGGACCACCTTGAACTGGATCATGCTAAGTCTGGCTCACGACGAGGATGAATTGACTCTTTTCAGGGCTTTTTCCCACAGCTCGAATTCTATCTCTCCACCCAGCTCCTCTTCCCACTTCCTCTTCACCTCCCTGATAGGGCCCCCTTCCCACTCCATCAACTCCTTGTATATCTCCGAGACCCTCCCCTCTCCAACCTCTGTTTTTGACATCATCATACCTTGTAACACCCTCAGGGGGAGGCGAGGAAAGCCAGGAACCTGCCTCCGGATAAAATCCCCTACCTGGACGTACCAAAACCCGTTCCCGCCTGGCAACTCAAACTCCTCCTCTCATGCCTCCAAGGTCGGGAAGCCCTCCTGAATGAATAGGTCCCCAAATCTCTCAATACCTGCCTGCCGACATCCCTTATAGCCACATCCAGCCCCCCCCCCCCCCCCCGGGGCAAATCAGTGACCACACTCCAATCACATGTGTTGCCTCCATTGCCCCCACGCTCATAGAGTATGAAGCCGGTGAAAATGGCAGGGGCACCGTCAGTAAGCTCCAAACTCGTACCCTTACAGGATGCCGTTTCCACTCACTCCCACACCAACCCCTCCCCCACTACCCACTTCCCAACCATCAATACGTTGGCTGCCCAGTAATAGTTAATAAAGCTTGGGAGGGCCAAGCCCCCCCTCTCCGTGACCCCGTTCCAGGTGTGCCTTCTGTACTCTCGGAGTTTTACCCGCCCACACAAAACCCGATATGGCCGCGTTCATTTTCCTGAAAAAAGCCTTTGGGATAAAAATCAGAAGACATTGAAAAAAGAAGAGCAGTCTTGGAAGGGCCATCATCTTTACCGTCTGGACCCTCCCCGCCAGCATCAGAGGGAGCATGTCCCATCTGCGAAAATCCCTTTTCATTTGATCCATCGCTTTACCCAGATTTAACTTATGAAGCCGCCCCCAATCCTTAGCCACTTGAATCGCCAGATATCTAAAACTCCTCTCAACCACTCTGAACGGCAAATCCCTCAGTCTCCTTTCCTGCCCCCGTGCCTGGATCACGAACATCTTGCTCTTTCCCATATTAACTTGTAACCTGAAAATCGCCCAAATTCTCCTAATATCTCCATGATTTCGGTCATCTCCCCCACCGGGTCTGTGACATAGAGCAACAAATCGTCCGCATATAAAGAGACTCTGTGCTCCCCCCACACCCCCTCCCCCCTTACTATCGCCCACCAAGCATTTGATGATCTACGGGCCATTGCCAAGGGCTCTGTGGCCAGGCAAACAGTAATGGGGAGAGCAGACGTCCCTGCCTTGTCCCCCTGTAGAGACTAAAATACTCTCACCAGACTTGGTTGGTTCTTACATTTGCCACCGGAGCCTGATATAACAGCCGGACCCAATCCACAAATCTCTGTCCGAACCCAAAACTGCCTAAAATGTCCCATAAGTACTTCCACTTCACCCGGTCGAAAGCCTTCTCCGCGTCCATGGTTACTATCAACTCAACATCGCACCCCTCCGTTGGCATCATTATAACATTAAGAAGCCGTCTAATATTGGACGTCAGGTGCCTGCCCTTCACAAATCCCGCCTGAACTTTGCTGATTACCTCCGGGACACAATTCTCTATTCGAGTGGCCAAGATCTTTGCCAGCAATTTAGCATCAACGTTCAACAGGGAAATTGGCCTGTACATCCACAGTGCTCTGGGTCCTTATCTTGCTTCAGGATGAGAGAAATTGATGCCTGTGATAGCATGGGGGGCAGTACTCCCAGCTCCCGAGGCTCGTTAAAAGCCTTAATCAGGAGCGGCCCCAGTAACCCAGAGAACTTTTTATAAAATTCCACTGGGAATCCGTCAGGTCCCGGGCCTTACCCGATTGGATCGCCACCAACCCATCTATCACCTCCCCAAGCCAAATTGGGCCCCCCCAGGTCTTCCACCAGCTCCTCATCCACCTTTGTGAACTCTAGCCTCTCTAGGAATTGATTCGTACCTTCTTCCCCGGCTGGTGGTTCCGACTCATATAATCTTCTATAAAATTTACGGAACACGTCATTAACCGCCCCCGGGTCTATCACTACCTTCCCTCTCATATCCTTTATTTTCCCTATTTCTCTTGCCGCCTCCTGCTTCCTCAGCTGATCTGCCATCATCCTGCTAGCTTTCTCCCCATATTCACAAATTGTCCTTTTTACCCTCCTCAGCTGGCCCTCCGCTGTATCTGTGGAAAGGAGCCCAAATTCCATTTGGAGTCTCTGACTCTCCCTCAGGAGCTCCTCATTTGGAGACTCTGCCTACCTCCTGTCCACCTGTGAGATTTCTCCTACCAATCTGTCCAGCTCCGCCCGTTCAGTTTTCTCCCTATGGGCTTGAATCAAAAGAAATTTCCCTCTGATAACTGCCTTCAATGCCTCCCAAACCACTCCCGCTGCAGTCTCTCCCGTATTATTGTTTACTATCTACCCCCGGATGGCCTCCCTCACAGATCTTATCATCCGCTAGCAGCCCAGCATCTAATCTCCACTGTGGACGTTGAGAATTTCCCGTGCTTGTCCGTAGGCACGTGGTCTGACACCACAATTGCTGAGTACTCCGTGTTTTCCACGCATGCTAACAGTGTTTTATCCAGTGCAAAGAAATATATCCTGGAGTATACCTTGTGCACATGGGAGTAAAATGAATATTCCTTGCTCCTTGGCCTCCCAAATCTCCATGGATCCACCCCTCCTATGCGCTCCATGAACCCCCGCAATTCCTTTGCCATTGCTGATACTTTCCCATACCTAGAACTCGACCGGTCCATGTCTCGGATCCAGGAGAGTGTTGAAGTCACCCCCCATAACGAGCCGTGCGAGTCCAGGTCAGGGATCTTTCCCAGCACCTTCCTAACAAACAAGACATCATCTCAATTTGGGGCATATATATTTACCACTGTCATTCCCTCCAGCTTCCCACTGACCATAATAAATCTACTTCCTGGGACTACCTCTATCCTCCCCACCTCAAATGCCACTCTCTTGTTAATCAGGATGGCCACCCTCCTTGTTTTAAACTCCAGTCCCAAATGAAAAACCTGTCTGTCTATCCCTTCTTCAAACTAAATTGGTCTCCCAGCTTCAAGTGTATCTCCTGTAGTATGGCCACATCTGCTTTTAACAGTCTCACGGGCCCTTTTGACCGGCCCATTCAGTCCACGAACATTCCACGTAACCAGTCTGGTCGGGGGGGCTCTCTCCCCTCCCCTGTCGATCAGCCATGACCTTTCCTAGGCTAGCCCTGAGCCCATACTCACACCTCCGTTGGTCCGCCCCGCCGCAGCTACCGCTCTCCATCTCCAATCCCCCGAAAGTCCCTTATTCGTCAGCAATTCCCCCCCCGCCCAATCCATCTCTCCTTAGCTCCCCCCCCCCCCCCAATCCATCTCTCCTTAGCTCCCCCCCCCCACTTTGCTCCCGTTAACTAGCTATCCAGCTAGCCTAGCAGCTCCCGCCCCCGGCGCAAGCATTCAACACCTGCTGGATCTCCTCCCCCCCCACCGTAACATAAGTTCTCAACACAATAACATCAAACACAGAAAGCAAACAAACAATCCCCCAAGGCCCATGCACAGAGGCCGAACCCCCCTCCCTTAACAGAATCTTACCTATCCCATCACCTTCAAACAGAACCAAAACAATAGAAGGAACCATCTATTTTCCAACAGAACAGAAAAAAACATCGCAACTCGAAATCATTTTGACTGCAATTCGGCACATACAACAACAAATCAAATCAAGCAGAAATAACCCTTCTCCTCCCGAAAGTCACAACTTAAATTACAGAATTGAAAGGTTGAGATTTTTCCAGACAAAGAAAGAACTGCACAAAACTTTCCCCCCCTTTCTTATAAAAAATTCAGTCCACCACAATTTAGGTTTCAAAGTCCTTATGCATCCACCAAGTTCTTGTCCTTCATAAAGACCTCCACCTTTTCTGGCGAGCCGAAGTATAGCTCCCGGTTCTCGTAGGTCACCTAGAGAAGGGCCGGGTTGAGAGTCCAAATTTTATGTCTTTCGCATACAGGGCCGCCTTGACTTTATTAAAACTCGCCCTCCTCTTTACAAGCTCTGCTCCCCAACCCTGATACACCCGGATCTCTGACTCTTCCCAGGTGCACTGTTTCGTGTGCCTAGCCCACTTCATAATACGTTCCTTGTCCAGGAACCGATGAAGCCGTACCACAATTGCCCTCAGGGTCTCACAACCCTGGGCTGACGCAGAAAAGCCCGATGGGCCCGGTCCAGCTCCAACTGCTTGGGGAACGAACCTTCCCCCATCAGCTTCTCTAGCATCTTCCTCACATATGCACCGGCATCTGATCCCTCCTTTCCCTCTGGCAGACCGACGATCTGGATATTCTGCCTGGGAGAATGATTCTCCAGGTCTTCCACCTTCTCCAACACCCGCTTCTGCCGCTCTTGTGGAATACCAATTTCCATTGACATCGCTGTGGACTCCTTCTCTTGTTCCGTTGCCTGCTCCTGCAGCTTCTGAATCCTCTGGATCAGGTGGTGGCTTCCAATCCAAGTACTCGACCAACTGGTCCATCGTCCATTGGGCAGATGCGACCAAACGTTGCCTCGTTGCCATTGAACACGCTGCTTTCTGAGTTTTATTGCCAACAATCTTTTGATTTCTTCTTTTCCAACTATTTTTTGGGCGCGGTTCCATAAATTGGGGGTTGCCTCCTTCTCCTCTCACTTTTATCAACTTATGTTGAGAAATTCCCACGAAAATCTAGCTTAAAAGCCGTGAAAAGACCTCGAGAGGCGAGAGCTGCTAAATGTGCGACCGTTCATTCCATGGCCACCACCGGAAGTCATTGTACCTCATAGTTAAGATGTTGGGACTCAAAGCCTGATGTAGCTTGATGGATACCATTTTGAAAATTGGCAGCTCCTTCCAATCAGTAATGTTGCTGTGCCTCAGAGTGTGTGTGAAGCATTTTCTTTGTCCTCCCTTAGAATGCTGGTCATTTGAGAGAGTTGAGACAACAGGACCTCGCAGGGGAGACAGATTTCGGCAATGTCCTGTTCACAAAGTTGATTTTGCCAGAGTGTGGCTTGAATGCTGTGGAGCTGGCTTCAAGAAGGACATTAGCATTTAGAACATAGAACATAGAACAGTACAGCACAGAACAGGCCCTTCGGCCCTCGATGTTGTGCCGAGCAATGATCACCCTACTCAAACCCACGTATCCACCCTATACCCGTAACCCAACAACCCCCCCCTTAACCTTACTTTTTAGGAACTACGGGCAATTTAGCATGGCCAATCCACCTAACCCGCACATCTTTGGACTGTGGGAGGAAACCGGAGCACCCGGAGGAAACCCGCGCACACACGGGGAGGACGTGCAGACTCCGCACAGACAGTGACCCAGCCGGGAACCGAACCTGGGACCCTGGAGCTGTGAAGCATGTATGCTAACCACCATGCTACCGTGCTGCCCACAATTCCATTTGTTTGATAATTGTCTGATTGGATCTTGGAGGATGCTGCGGAGGCAGTGTTGATGACATTTCTCTAGTGTTCTTATGTGTTATTGATATGTAGTCAACATCTCGCTGCAGTATAGAACTGTGGCAATATTGACTGCTCCGTACAATATGACATGCAATGGCTATATTGTTGAATATTTGCTATTGCAGTTTTTAGAAGGCTAAACTGACACAGCTGTTCTTCTGGTGTCGGGTCTCCTTGACAATGGTGGCCTTTTGAGAGAAGTGACTCCTGAGGTATTGAAAGTTTTCAATATATTCCAGGAGTCTCTCCATCAACACATATGGGTGTAGAAATATTTAGCTGACCAGGTGTATATTGATTAGCAGTTTTGTTTTGGCAACATTCAAGGACAGGCCAAGTTCCTTACAGGTAAGATTGAAGAGATCAAGAGTAGGCAACAACATTGCAGTCATAGAATTGTAGAGGTCTACAGCACAGAAAAAGCCCTTCGGCCCATCGCATCTGCTCCGGTCAAAAACAACCACCTAACCATTTTAATCCCATTTTCCAACACTTGGCCCCATAGCCTTGGCATCACAAGTGCACATCTAAATACTTCTTAAATGTTATGAGGTCTCTTCCCCCGGTGCCCTTTCAGCTGGAGTTCCAGACTCCCACCACACTCTGGCTGAAACCGTTTTCCCTCACAGCTCCTTTAAACGTTGTGCCCCTTACCTTAAATGTATGCCCTTGGTCATTGATCCCTCCACCAAGGGGAAAAGTTTCTTCCTGTATACTCTATCTATGCCCCTCATAATCTTATACATCTCAATCACGTCCCCCCTCATTCTCCTCTGCTCCAAGGAAAACAATCCCAGTCTATCCAATCTCTCTTCATAACTAAAACTCTCCAGCCCAGGCAACATCCTGGTAAATCTCCTCTGTGCCCTTTCCAGTGTTATCATATCCCTCCAATAGTGTGGATTCCAGAACTGCGCACAATACTCGAGCTGTGGACTAATCAACGTTTTATACAGTTCCAACATAATCTCCCTGCTCTACTGCATTAAGGGGCCAGTGCACATGCACACCAAGGTTCCACTGATCCTTCGGCGCTTCCCAGGGTACTGTCATTTATCATGTGTTCCCTTGCCTTATTTGCCCTGCCCACGTGCATCACCTCACACATATCCGGATTGAATTCCATTTGCCACTGATCAGCCCATCTGACCAGCCTGTCGACATCCTCCTGTAATCAAAGGCTATCCTCCTCATTATTTACTACCCAATCAATTTTTGTATCATCCACAAACTTACTGATGAAACATTAATGCATAAATCATTTATATAAACCACAAACAGCAAGAGCCCCAACACTGATCTTGGGACTTCCGGTGGCGGCCATGAATTGAGTAGTCACACACAGGGCAGCTCTTACTTGAAGGTGTAAAAAAGAGCTCCTTTTACCCGGAATTGGGTGCAACTTTGACAGAAAAGTGTAGCTGAAGGTCGGAGAAGTTCCCCCCAGGCGTGGTATGTCTGCTGATTACCAAACCATTTGCCACTCCCTCCATGGCAGCCACCGGAAGTCTCAGGGATCAGTGTTAGACCGGGCCAAGGAGTTGGAAGAGACCTGTGGTGCAGCAGCCAGTGGAAGGATGGTGGAGGGGAAAGTCCAATGCAAGGAGCAAAGCCCCAGATGGAACAGTTGATGGCCTTCACCAAGGAAGAGTTCCGCCACCAGAGGAAGGGGATGTAGGAGGATCGCTGGGAGACCATCAAAGGGGCTGTAGCACCCCTGAAGGGCCCGATGGGGAGAGGGAGAAATGTTTAGAGGTGGAGAGCTCGCAGATCTGAGAGATTGAAAGGGTGATGTCGGACCACAGCAATTGGGTGGTGGCACTGGAGGCGGAGGTGGGGCCCTTAGGAGAACTTTGCAAGACGTTGAGAGCAAAGGTGGAGGAGCAGGAAAATAGATCGGGAAGGCAGAATCTGTGGACAGTGGGCCTGCCTGAAGGAGTGGAAGGTGTGAGTGCCACGAGGTACGTTTCGAGGATGCTGGCGGGGCTGGTGACGGAGGGGGTGCTGGAGAAGACCCGAGGTGGACAGAGCGCACAGGTCTCTGAGGCAGAAGCCTAGAGTGGGGGTGCCGCCGCGGGTGGATGGTCATGAGGCTCCACAAGTTCGTGGAGAAGGAGAAGATTCTGCAGTGGGCCAGGGAGAAGCGCAACTGTGAATGGGAGGGGAACAAGTTCTGAATACACCAGGATATTGGAGCTGAGCTGCAAAACAGTGTGCGGGGTTCGACAGAGCCAAGGTGGTTCTATATCGACGGCAGATCAGGTTTGGGATGTTCTACCCGGCAAAACCTTGGGCGACGTATGAAGGCCGAGAACACTATTTTGAGACCCCAGAAGCGGCCAATGACTTTATCAAGGAGCATAAACTGGGGAAGAACTGCACTGAACAATTCTGGGAGACTGAGGTGCTGACACTATGAAGTAATTGGGAATATGGATGGAGTGGGGGTTGGATAGAGTGGGGTTTTTTCTTTTCCTCCGATGTGGAGGTTATTTTCTCTTTTTTACTGTCGGATTGACAAAGGGTAGCAGGGTGAAAGGTTTGTAAGGGGGTGACTTCTTCTCCGCTCCCCCCCCCCCCCCCCCCCCCCCCCCCCCCCGGCTGCCTGGGGCTGTTTTTTTTTGTTTGTTCTTGGAGAAGGTGACCTGTAGTTAGTTCGAGATGAGTCTTTGTTCGGTTGGGGGAGGGTGATGCCAGCGGCTAGCGTTCTTCACAAAACAGAGAGCTGAGGGCGGGGGAGGGTCAGTGGGAGAATCTTTTGGGCAGGGGTCACCACGCTGGCAGGTAATGCCGGTGAACAGAAGGGGGGTGTGGGAGAGGGCTGAGAGAGGTGGCCATAGGGGCGTATGGGGCCGGGGGGATGACACGACGAGGCGATGTTGGAGAAGAAACATGGGCGGGGTGGAGAAAAGGGCCATCTTGGATGGGCCAAGTATAGGGTGAAATGGAGGAGTAAGCCTGAAATGGAGGAGTAAGACTGATAATGTGGAACGTGCGAGGGCTCAATGGACCGGTCACAAGATTTTGGGTCTCTGCGCACCTTAGGATCTTGAAAGCGGAGGTGGACTTTATACAGGAGATACACCTCTGCGTGAAGGACCAGGTTAGGTTAAGAAAATGAAATTAAATGAAAATTGCTATTGTCACAAGTAGGCTTCAAATGAAGTTACTGTGAAAAGCCCCTAGTTGCTACATTCCAACGCCTGTTCAGGGAGGCTGGTACGGGAATTGAACCGTGCTGCTGGCCTGCCTTGGTCTGCTTTCAAAGCCAGCGATTTAGCCCTGTGCTAAACAGGAAGGGGTGGGTGGGTCAGGTTTTCCTCTCGGGGTTTGATCCAAAGTCCCAGGAGTGGAAATTTTGATGAGTAAGAAAACTTGGTTTGTGAACACGAATGAAGTGAGGTACCCGGTTGGGAGATATGTGATTGTGAGTGGGGTATTAGAAGGGACTCCTGTGGTGTTGCTGAATGTGTATGCACCAAATTGGGATGGGGGGGTTTTATGAGGGGGTTGTTGGCTTCAATCCAGGACTTGGCCACACACCAGTTGATTATGAGAGGAGATTTTAATTGTGTCCGAGAGCCGAGGGTAGATAGATCGAGCCCCAGGTCAATGGGTATGTTACAAATGGCAAAGGAGCTGGGTGGGTTTATGGAAAAAGTGGGTATGGTGGATCCGTGGCGCTTCAAGAACCCTGGGGAAGGGAGTATTCCTTTTTTTCGCATGTTTACAGGGTATATTCCAGAATTGACTTTTATTTGGCGAGCCGGGAGATTTTGATATGGGTGGAGGTGGTAGAGTATGCGGGGATAGTAATCTCCGACCTTGCGTCTCATTGGCTGGACATTCGGCTTAGATCGGGCTGGGAGTAGAGGCCGGGGTGGTGGCTCGATTCGGAGTTGTTGGCAGGTAGAGGGTTTTGTGACAAAGTGCGGGCTGTGATTATGTAGAATTGAACCAAAATGGGGAGGTATCAACGGTCACATTTTGGGAAGGGCTAAAAGCAGTGGTCCGAGTGGCTAAAAGCAGTGGTCCGAGTGGCTAAAAGCAGTGGTCCGAGTGGCTAAAAGCAGTGGTCCGAGTGGCTAAAAGCAGTGGTCCGAGTGGCTAAAAGCAGTGGTCCGAGTGGCTAAAAGCAGTGGTCCGAGTGGCTAAAAGCAGTGGTCCGAGTGGCTAAAAGCAGTGGTCCGAGTGGCTAAAAGCAGTGGTCCGAGGGGTTAAAAGCAGTGGTCCGAGTGGCTAAAAGCAGTGGTCCGAGTGGCTAAAAGCAGTGGTCCGAGTGGCTAAAAGCAGTGGTCCGAGTGGCTAAATCAGTGGTCCGAGTGGCTAAAAGCAGTGGTCCGAGTGGCTAAAAGCAGTGGTCTGAGTGGCTAAAAGCAGTGGTCCGAGGGGTTAAAAGCAGTGGTCCGAGGGGCTAAAAGCAGTGGTCCGAGGGGCTAAAAGCAGTGGACCGAGGGGAGATTATCTCATTCAAGGCACATGCGGATAGGAAAAGGAGGGAGGAATATGAACGGCTAATGAATGAGATAGTGGATGTAGATAGGGAGTACTCGAGGATGCCCAGCACGGAGGGATTGGCGAGGAGGAAACAATTACAGGGGCAAATTTGATAGGTTGACAATGGGGAGGTCAATACAGGCGAGAGGGCAGGAGAAGAGACTGGGAGAACTGCCGTTTAGAATGGTAGGAAGGAAGGGAATCCAGGTGGCTCGGGAATGGGAGGCACTGCACAAGTCAAACCTATCCCGGCTCGTAGAACAAATGAAAGAGGACTTTAAGAGATGGGACATGCTCCCGCTATCACAGGCGGGGAGGGTACAGACTGTGAAAATGACGGTTCTCCCCACATTTCTGTTCGTCTTTCAGTGCCTCACCATCTTCATCCCCAAGGCATTTTTCAAGCGGGTGAATAAGGTTATTTCGGGCTTTGTGTGGGCGGGTAAAACCCAGCGAGTGAAGAAAGTGTTGCTGGAGCGCAGTCGGGGGAAGGGTGGGTTGGCGCTGCCGAATTTTTGTAATTACTACTGGGCCGCTAATATACCAATGATTAGGAAGTAGGTAGTGGGGGAGGGGTCAGTGTGGGAGCGAATGGAGTCGGCATCATGTAAAGAAACAAGTTTGGGAGCACTAATAACGGCACCTCTTCCGTTCTCGCCGGCCCGATACGCCACATGTCGGTGGTGGTGGCGCCTCTGAGGATCTGGGGCAGTGGAGGAGATATAAGAGAGTGGAGGGAGCATTGGTTTGGACCCCGATTTATAATAACCATTGGTTTATACCGGGTAGGCTGAATGGTGGGTTCCGGAGATGGCAAAGGGAAGGAATTAGGAGGATGGGTGATCTATTTATAGATGGGATCTTCCTCAGCTTGAAAGCCTTGGAGGATAAATTTGAATTGCCAGCAGGGAATGGGTTTAGGTATTTGCAGGTACGAGACTTCTTGAGAAGGCAGGTTCTGGCCTTCCCGCTGCTGCCGTCAGGGGGATACAGGCCAGAGTGGTCTCCAGTACTTGGTTGGGGGTGTGTGTGGGCGGAGAAGGTATCAGATATCTACCAGGAACCTTTGGAATCAGAGAAAACTCCGGTGGAGGAGCTTAAGGGCGTGGGAGGACGAGCTAGGGGGAGAGATAGAGGCAGATCTGTGGGCGGATGCCTTAAGCGGAGTTAACACATCCTCACCATGTGCCAGGCTTAGACTGATACAATTCAAGGTAGTACACCGGGCACACAAAACAGTGGTCCAGATGAGCATGTTTTTCGGGGTAGAGGATATGTGTGCGAGGTGCACAGGAAGCCCAGCAAATCATGTCCACATGTTTTGGGCATGCCCAAAGCTGAGAGGGGTTTGGCAGGGTTTCGCTAAGGCGATGTCCACGGTACTCAAAACACGGGTGGTGCCGAGTCCCGAGGTGGCGATCGTTGGAGTGTCGGAAGAGCCGGGAATCCAGGGGACGAAAGAGGCCGATGTCTTGGGCTTTGCCTCCCTGGTAGCCGGGAGATGGATCTTATTAATATGGAGGGACTCAAAGCCCCCGAGTGTAGAAACCTGGATTAGTGACATCGCTTGGTTTCTCAGTCTCGAGAAAATAAAAGGGTCAATGTTAGGCAGCCGTTCGGGGGGGGGGGGGGGGGGGGTAGACTGTTGTTTTATGGCTGGGGTGTGCGAAGATTGTGATGGGGTGGAAATGCTTATTGTACCATGTTTATGTCACTGTTATTGTTAGTATTAGAAAAATTGCAAATACCCTAATAAAAATATTTTAAAAAAGATACATAGGGAGGGCGGTAGGACAGCTGCGTAGGGCAAGAGGGCTACAGTACGAATACAGAGAGATGGCGAGTCAAATGTTGGCGCATTGGCTACGGAGGCAGGCCACGTCCAGAGAAATATTCCAGATACGGACTGGGGCGGGGATGTGGTGTCAGAGCCGGGGAAGATAAACAAGATGTTTCGGGATTATTATAAGGAGCAGCACAGGACGGACTCGGGGATGAAGAGGGGGACATGGGACGGTTCTTAACGAAGTGGAGTTGCCACAGTTGGAGAAAGAGAAGAGGCCTCAGGTGCTACAGGAGCCCTGGGCTGAGGGAGATATTGGACATTATAAGGGGTATGAAGTCGGGGAAGGTCCAGGGGCCCGATGGCTACCCGGCGGACTTTCATAAGGGGTTTGTGACGGACCTGGCACCGCATCACTTGGGGGCGTTTAATCAGGCGTTGGAGAAGGGGGAGCTGCCAGGCATGATGACGCAGGCAACGATCACGTTAATACCGTAAAAGGGGAAGTACCCGTTGGAATGTGGGTCAAAAAGGCCCATATTGCTATTAAATACAGACGTGAAAGTGCTGTCTAAATTGGTGGATGGAAGGTTCTGTCCCGGGGTGGTTGTGGAGGACTAAACAGGCTTCATAAAGGGCAGGCAGCTTTCTAGTAATATAAGGAGGCTGCTGATAGAAATTTAACTTTTTAATATGTAATAAGTTTAAAGGAAGAAATGGTTCAGAAGTAAAATGGTTTATTAAAGTCACACATCTCAAACATGACAGTGAAAACTGCTGAATAGCATGGGAATGATCAGATTAAAATAGGCCAGACAGAAGCAAGGACACATTTTGTTTGTATGAAAATCTGGGCAACCTTCCAAGTCCAGTTTTCATGGCAACAGATAAAGCTTGTGGGAAAGCAATATCTCAATCACACCATATCAAGATTTGATGGACAGACATTTCAATCGAATTGAATGAATTATAATTATGACCCAATCACAGCCAGAAAGGGGACAGAACATTGACGATCGCGATTACCTTAAAGCTAGGGGCCGGTTTTGAACAATTCATCCCGGGATCATCTTATTTAATTTCTGAAGCTATTTCCTGTGCTTTGCTTTGAAAGCCGCCATTTTGTTTATTTCCTACGTCTCTGTATTGTGTATTTTGATTTGAAGAAATTATCAAGAACTGTAATCTGTATTGAATTCAACTCAGTCATATTTATTTGATTGGACAAAACAAACTTTCTAAAACTTTGTATTTGCCAGCAAACTGACCTGACCAAGAGACATTTTAAATCTGACTGAATAAAGCTACAATTTACTCCACGCATGAAGCTCCGTTTTATGTTCTGTTGAGTGATATACGAGTGCGGCGACACATAGATATATTCACCAAGTACAGATCTATCCGCTGTTAAATGTGATTATGACCCCGCCGGGAGGTACCGGAGGTAGTGGTGTCCATGGTTGGCGTTGCCGAACCTGCTACATTACTATTGGGTGGTGAACGTGGAGAAGGTGAGGCGATGGTGAGAAGGAGAGTGGGTTGAAAGGAGGAGGAATTCTGTAGGGTATCCAGCTTAAGGGCTATGGTAATGGCAGCATTGCCGATGGCGCCGAGCAGATTACCAGGGAGCCCAGTGGTGCAGTCCATGGTGAAGATCTGGAACCAGCTGAGGAGGCACTTTGGCCGGCTAAATCTCTGGCATTGAAAGCAGACCAAGGCAGGCCAGCAGCACGGTTCAATTCCCGTACCAGCCTTCCCGAACAGGCGCCGGAATGTGGCGACTAGGGGCTTTTCACAGTAACTTCATTTGAAGCCTACTTGTGACAATAAACGATTTTCATTTCATTTTCATTTCATTTAGGATAGAGGGGATGTCGGTGTTAACGCTGTTGTGTGAAAACCATGGCTTCATGCCGGGGGGATAGATGGCACGTCCAGGAAGTGGGGTTGGTTAAGGTGAGAGATCTGTCTCTGGAAGAAGGGTCTGCCAGTAAAGATGAATTGAAGGAGAAGGTAGACCTCCCGAGAGGAAGTGAGTTTAGGTACCTGCAGGTAAGGAACTTCGCGTGGAAGATTTGGAAAGAGTTCCCCAGGTTGCCGAGGTACACCCTGTTGGAGCTACTGTTGCTTCTGGACGTGGAAGGGGAGGGCAGGATTGGAGACATATACAGATGGCTGGGAGAACAAGAGGTGAGTGCGTGGTGAAGATTAAGGAGAAGTGAGAAGGGGAGATAAACTGGGGAATATGGAGTGAGGCGCTACGAAGGGTAAATGCGACTTCCTCGTGCGGAAGGATGAGCCTGATACAGTTCAAGGTCGTACACGGTATGACATGTGCAAGAATGAGTGGGTTCTTTCGGGGGTGGCAGAGGAGTGTGAGATGTGTGGACAGGAACCAGTGAATCACGCACATATGTTCTGGAGCTGCAAAACGTTGGAGAGATTTTGGGCAGGAGTGAATCATAGAATCATGTGAATCATAGAATTTACAGTGCACAAGGAGGCTATTCGGCTCATCGAGTCTGCACCAGCCATGGAAAGAGCACCTGACTTAAACCCATGCCTCCAACCTATCCCCATAACCCAGTAACCCCACCTAACCTTTTTTGGAAACAAAGAACAATTTATCATGGCCAATCCACCCAACCTGCACATCTTTGGACTGTGGGAGGAAACCGGAGCACCCGGGGGAAACCCATGCAGACACGGGGAAAACGTGCAGACTCCGCACAGACAGTGGCCCAAGCTGGGAATCGAACCTGGGACCCTCGAGCTGTGAAGAAACTGTGCTAATCGCTGTGCTACCGTGCTGCCCCTACGGGATTCTCCCCTACCCGGTGTGGCAGGGGGTCCCGGCGTAGCGGAGTGGCGCCAACCACTCTGGCGTCGGGCCTCCCCAAAGGTGCGGAATTCTCCGCACCTTTGGGGGCTAGGCCCATGCCAGAGTCGTTGGCGCCACGCCGACTGGCGGCAAAACCGGCCTTTGATGCCTGCCGGCCGGCGTCGGGGCTGGCCGAAAGGCCTTCGCCGGTTCGCGCATTCGCCAGTGCGTCAGCTCCCGCTGACGTCACCACCGGCGCATGCGCGGTAGGGGGGTTCTCTTCCGCCTCTGCCATGGTGGAGGCCGTGGTGCGGCGGAAGAAAAAGAGTGCCCCCACAACACTGGCCCGCCTGCCGATCGGTGGGCCCCGATCAGGGGCCTGGCCACCGTGGGGGCACCCCCCGGGGTCCGATCGCCCCGCGCCCCCCCTCCCAGGACCCCGGGGGCCCGCTCGCGCCACCATACCCGCCGCCACCAGAGGTGGTTGAAACCATGGCGGTGGGATTGGCCTCTCAGTGGCGGGACTTCGGCCCATCGCGGGCCGGAGAATCGCCGCAGTGGGCACGCCGATCGGCGCGGCGCGATTCCCGCCCCCGCCAATTCCCTGGTGGCAGAGAATTCCGGCCACAGCGGGGGCGGGATTTTCACCAGCCCCGGGCGATTCTCCGACCCTGCGGGGGTTCGGTGAATTTCACCCCTGATCTCTGAAGGACCCCACTGGGCACAGTCTTCCAGTCAGAGAAACACCCCACGTCTATCACCCTCTGCTTCCTGCCACTCACCCAATTCTGGATCCAATTTGTGAAACTTCCTCAGATCCCATGGGGGCTGTTACCTTCACTATCGGTCTCCCATGTGGGATCTTATCAAAAACCTTGCTGAAGCCCAAGTAGACTACATCCAATGCATTGCCCTCACCTGGTCACCTCTTTGAAAAATTCAATCAAGTTGGTCAGACGTGACCTCTCCCAAACAAACCACGATGACTGTTCTTGATTTAGCCCTGCCTCTCCAAACGCAGATTAATACTGTCAGAATTTCTTCCAATAGTTTCCTCACCACTGAGGTCAGACTGGCTAGCCTATAGTTCCTGGGATATCCCCACCTCCCTTCTTGAATAATGGCACCACATTGGCTATCCCCTAGTCCTCCAGCACCTCTCCTGTGGGCAGAGAGGAATTGAATATTTTTGCCAGCACCCCTGCTATTTCCTTCCTTACTTCACTCAACAGCCTGGGATACATTTCATCTGGCCCTGGAGATTTGTCTACTTTTAAGCATGACACGCCGCTCAGAACTTCCTCTCTGCCTATGTTAATTTCTTGAACTTTATCACAGTCCCTCTCCCTGATTTCTATGTCCATACCGGCCCTTTCACTAAGGAACACCGACACATTTAAAATCCTACCTATATCCTCCGGCTCCAGGGACAAATTACCTCTCTTGTCCTTAATGGGCCCGACTCTTTCCTTAATTATCCTTTTGCCTTTAACGTGCTTGTAAACTGTAGATACGTTGATATCATCTATGGTGGTCAGTTTAGTTTTGACACAGAGATGACCAAAGGGTTTTCCATATAGACAGTATTTAACACTGACACTAGAGGGCAGTTGGTCTTTGATGAGGTGAATAGGTACCGTCAGGTAGATTTTAAATAGTATGGGGGCTATCACACAGCCTTGTTTGTCCCGAGTCTGCATCTTAAAGGTTTCTATTTCAGATCTCCCACTCAAAACAATTGCAGTCATATCATTATGAAGCAATTGAATAATTGTGGTGACATTTGAATGAATGAATGAATATCGCTTATTGTCATGAGTAGGCGTCAATGAGGTTCCTGTGAAAAGCCCCTAGTCGCCACTTTCCGGCGCCTGTTTGGGGAGGCTGGTACGGGAATTGAACCGTGCTGCTGGCCTGCTTTCAAAGCCAGCGATTTAGCCCAGTGTGCTAAACCAGCCCCTGCATTTCCTGAACATCCAAATGGTGGAGAATTAAATAACTAACAGAAGGGGGAGGCATCACGAACATTCCAAACCTCAGTGTTGCTGGAGCTTGACACATCAATGCAAAAGGCGAGGCTGAGGAGTGTGTAATCATCTCCAGTCCAGAGTCACAAATGGATAATCCATCTTGGCCTCCCCCTGAGGTTCCTACCATCACTGAAGACAATATTCAGCTAACCTGATACAGGCCAACCAATAGCAAAAATGGTGGCTCTCATTGGATACCACAAAGGCTATGGTCCCTGATACCCTCAGGGCTTTAGTACTGAGCTCCAGAAATAAACATTCCCCTATTCAACTTGTTCCAACACAGCTACAACACTGGCATCCAAACGTCAAAGTGGAAAAGATATATCTTCCCCTCAAAAAACAGGACAAATTCAATCAAGCCAAATACTGCCCCATCATTTGCCTTAGTAAAGTATAGAAAGAATCGGCAACAGTGCTATCAAGTAACACTTATTTGTTGATAACCTGCTATCCGATGCTCAGTCTAGGTTCTTCCAGGAGAACCTGGCTCCAGATCCTGTTACAGCTTTAGTCTAAACGTGAAAAAAGAGGCGAGATAAGAGTGACTGTCTTTGATAGAGTGTGACAGCAAAAAGCCGTAATAAATTTGAAGCCAATGGTGATCACGGGGGAAAACTCTCTAGTGGTTGGAGTCATACTTAGCACAAAGGTTGTTGGTTGTTGGAGACCACAGAACATCATCTCACCCCCAGGACATCACTGTAAGAGTTCCTCAGAATTGTGTCCTCTGCCCAGCAATCTTTAGCTGCACCTTTCCTTCATTTTACATAGAACATAGAACAGTACAGCACAGAACAGGCCCTTCGGCCCTCAATGTTGTGCCGAGCCACGATCACCCTACTCAACCCACGTATCCACCCTATACCCGTAACCCAACAACCCCCCCTCCCCCCCTTAACCTTACTTTTATTAGGACACTACGGGCAATTTAGCATGGCCAATCCACCTAACCCGCACATCTTTGGACTGTGGGAGGAAACCGGAGCACCCGGAGGAAACCCACGCACACAGGGGGAGGACGTGCAGACTCCACACAGACAGTGACCCAGCCGGGAATCGAACCTGGGACCCTGGAGCTGTGAAGCATTTATGCTAACCACCATGCTACCCGGCTGCCCTGCTTTAAGGTCAGAAAAGGAAATATTAACTGATGATTGCAGAGCATTCAGCTACGTTTGTAATTTTTTCAGATAATGAGCCAGTCCCTGTCTACATGCAGCAAGAATTGGACAACATCCAGATTTGGGATGATAAGTGGCAAGTAAAATTCACCCCACACAAGTGACAGACAATGATCATCTCCATTAGTGAGCTCTAGTGGAAACAATCAACTCACCCGGCGCTCAAAGGTGACTGAATACCCCACTCGCAACATCCTGGGGTTATCATTGAGTAGAAACTGAACTGGATCGGCAGATAAAGAACAGGTCAGAACTCCCCAAAATCTGTTCACCATCTAGACGGCACAAGTCCAAAGATGTGCAGGTTAGTTGGATTGGCCATGCTAAATTGCCCCTTAGTGTCCAATAGGTTAGGTCGGGTTACTTGGTTACGGGATAGGCTGGAAGCCTGGGCTTAAGTAAGGTACTCTTTCCAAGGGTCGATGCAGACTCAATGGGCCGAATGGGCCCCTTCTGCACTGTAAATTCTATGATAAGTCAGGAGTGCGATGCAATTCTCTCCATTTACCTGGATAAGTACAGCTCCAACAACTCTCAAAGGCTTGACACCATCTCGGACAAAGTTGCCCACTTGATTGGTACCTCATTCACCACCTTAAACATTCACTGTATCCACTACTGTAACTACCTCCACTATTGACACACAGTGGCAGCTGTGTGTACACCCTATAAAATGGACAGCAGCAACTTACCAAGGCTCATTCAACAGCACCTTCTAAACCTGTGGCCTCTACCACCTAATATTTTACGGGTAGCAGATGCATGGGAACACTACTGCCTCCACGTTCCGCTCCAACTTACACCATCCTGACTTGGAACTATGTTGCTGTCGCTGGGTCAAAATCCTGGAGCTCACTTTCTAATGGGACTGTACCAACGTCACCAACTTCTCAAGGACAATTAGGGATGTGCAACAAATGTTGGCCCTGCCAACAATGTTCACAGCCCATAATAGAATAAATAAATTATAGGGCTCTTTAGCGGGCTCAAAAAACTTTAGTTCATCTAAAATTTCCATCTCACTTTCTATTGTAATTGTTGATCCAATTTAAGAGTATTATCATCAGGGATTATTTCTCTCTCTTATCCATAGCATTATATACAGTTCCGGTCAATAGCATCCAGTACAGCTATTTTAAACAGTTAATTAAAAATGCAAGTCTTTCTTAATTCAATTTTGTGAGTAACAGCTTATCAGAAATCACACATCAGAGAGTTAAAGAAAAGTTTTAGAGGCCAAATCAAGTCAGACAGGAAAAGCAAAGATAGAAAACATTGTTTTCCACATTGTTTTCTTGTTGATCTGCAAAGTTATGGTTTGTGGAGTGACCCCGTGATTCAGAATAGATCTGTGACTACAATTCAAAAGTATGTCACCAGCTGCGAAGTTTGGGGCATCCTGAGTTCATTACAGAAACTATTTTATCACACGACGCCAGACTGGAATACATTTTCAGTGTACGTCTCTAACCTGTAGTTGTTGTCTTGCACTTTCATTCTTGTCTTCAAACAGAGCCACTCCCCACAGTGCCACCTGCAGAGATGCCCCTGCTAACACTACCGGGTGAGTACAAAACTCCCAGAACTCGGTGAAGATCCCAGCATTTGTTGACTTAAAGGTGAATGGTAAGTTAACAGTGTCTCCAGGAAGAATGACATCTAGGAAAAGAGGAAACACAGAAATGATCAAACATTCAGGAGTTTGGACCTACAAGTTGAGGTTCCATTGACAAGAAGAAATCCCATTTGAAAGACACAAACTTCCCTATGGTTTGGTGAAGGTAGTAGAACCCAGTGTTATGTTAAACCACATAAAATAAAATTGATAAATAGAAAATATTTATTACAACCTCCTTTTTCTTCAGCTCTGAACCAAAGCTGGTTCTGATCATGTGATGTTCTCGAACTCCTGCAGGGGAATTGCCGCCTTGGTTCATTTTCTCAGTCCTTTCCAAGGTTGTCATTGTCTGTCCCTCAATTCAAGGATGATGTCTACTCATGGTCATGAGTTTCTTCCATAGGTCTTCATCTGATTGAAGAAGCCAATTATTGACCTGCAGATCTTTGGTCCACGGTCAAGGACATCCCACAGGGTCTGGGTCCCTTTAACGCTCCCTCTCACATCCTTCAGATTCCCAGAATTGGGAACCATAGTCTCAATGGGGTTGAACTGTTTCATATAGGTTTAGCAAACTTTTTGGTTTACTCTAAAGCTCTATTTATAAAGCCCATCAAAAGCTCAGCTTTCAGTATGATATACTTTACAATCACGACTTTGTCAGACAATTGCATAATATGACCAACCGATCTGTGTGTAATCAGCTCTGCCTCTTTGAACCTGGCTCAATGCAATATCCAGACATTGACATCCAAAAGACTTAAATTCACAAGCACCGCAAGCAACAATCCCATGTACAAATGAGAATATCCTGAACTAATAGTGACATATTCGATTGTGCATGACTCTTGGTTTCGCTTTCAAGTTTTAAAATGGCAAAATTTACCAGTAAATTAGCATCAACCAATTCACCTGCAAGCATGTTCCATTTTTAAAAAAAAATTACACTTTGCATGGTGATAACAATTTTCTCATTTAAAATTAAAACTAACCACTTACAAATGCTCAGCTCGGAGGGGTGGGTAGGGCAGGTCTTTAATTCCAATGGGGACAGAAGCTACCTATAAAACCTGGAAAAGGTAGGAGGTTCTGAGACCCCATAAATCACAACCAGTGGGCATGGTTCCAACCCATGTTCAGGATTACTGACATGGGGCGGGATTCTCCCCTACCCGGCGTGACGGGGGGTCCCAGCGTAGGGGAGTGGCGCCAACCACTCCGGGGTCGGGCCTCCCCAAAGGTGGGGAATTCTCCGCACCTTTGGGGGCCAGCCCCGCGCCGGAGCGGTTGGCAACAGAAGACTGCCGCAAAAAACCGGCGCCAGCGGCCTTTCAAGCCCGCTGCCCGGCAGCGGGGCTGGCCGGAAGGCTTTTGCTGGTAGGCGCATGCGCCGGCGGTGACGTCAGCGGCCAGCTGCCGCTGACGTCACCACTGGCGCATGCGCGATGTGGGTTTCTCTTTCGCTTCCGCCATGGCGGAGGCCGTGGTGGCGGCGGAAGAGAAAGAGTGCACCTAGGGCACTGGCCTGGAGTCTGAGCAGGGGGCCCTGATCGCGTGGCCAGCGTGGGGGCACCCCCCGGGGTCCTATTGCCCCGCGCCCCCCCAGGACCCCGGGGGCCTGGTCGTGCCGCCGATCCCGCCGCCACCAGAGGTGGTTCAAACCTCGGCGGCGGGAGAGGCCTCCCATCGCGGGCCGGAGAATCGCCGCAGGGGCCTCGCCGATCGGAGTGGCGAGATTCCCGCCGCCGCCACTTTCTGGGTGGTGGAGAATCTCTGCCACGGCGGGGGCGGGATTTTCGGCGGCCCCAGGCGATTCTCCGACCCTGCTGGGGTCCGGAGAATTTTGCCCATGATATCAGAAAAGGACCTCTAGAAGCCCACCAGCTTTGAGCACGACCAGAACATGTGCACATGGTGTGCCAGCCTCCTTGAACACCAACTGGATTTATCCTCCACTCCACCTAAAAAATGGCTTATTGTAGCCTTCATGAGATGTGCATGAAACACTACCTTTAGCATAGCCTCACACAGGAGGAGGTCACATTCACCCTCCTCAGTGTCACCCTCCAAACCTCCTCCTCCGCAATTGGCCCTAGCTCTTCTACCCACCTTGCCTTCATTCCCTCAATCGAGCCCGTCTCCGACCCCACTCTCCGCTTATATGCTTGGCGTGCTGGCCACCTCCGACTCCGAGCAGGACAAAATCCGATCGAGCAAGGTAGAAGGCAACTTCACCGGGAAGGAGGGAAAGTACTTTTTGATCCAGCCACGCACCTGGAGAAACCTGACTCCGTCACTGTCCACAAGCTCATATTTCTCCTTGAGCTCGCACAGGCTTGCAAACTGTGGTAGAATTAAATCGCCCACCTTCTCCAACTTCTTCTCCGTCCACTGCCTAAAACTTGCACCCAGCCTAGCAGGCTTGAATAATTATTTTGCACAAATGAAAGCTGCCTTTGAGACAGCCTTCAAATTAAAATGCTGATGGAGCAGTCTCCAGATTTTTAACGTGTTCCTACCACCCGGTTAATCGAGTGTTCCTTCGGCGCCAATAGGAGTGGGACTGTTACGAACGACCCCAGGCTTTCCCCCCTCACAGACTCTGCCTCCACCCGGACCACAGCTCCTCCAGGTCCCTGCAACACTCCAGCAATTTTTCAGCATTATCTGCCCAATAATAATATTAAAGTTAGGCAAGGCCAAGCCCCCTACTTGTCTCTCCCTCTGAAACACCATCCTCCTGATCCTCGGCCCTTACCTGCCCAAACAAACCCAGTCACCAGCCAGTTAATCATTCTGAAAAACGCCTTGGGCAGGAATACCGGGAGGCACTGGAATAGAAATTAAAATCTCAGCAAGATATTCATCTTAACCTATTGTACTTGGCCCACCAGGGATAATGGCAGGTCTTCCCATCTTTGCAAGTGCATCTTGACCTTCCCCATCAGATTTGTGCAGTTCAATCTCCGGAGTTTCCCCCAGTCCCTTGCTATCTGGACCCCAGACACCAAATTACTTCCTGCTAACTGAATGGTAACCCTCTGAGCTCTCCTCTCCGCCCTGGTAACCCAACCACAAAGTACTCGCTCTTTCCTATATTTAGCTTACAGCCAGAAAAGACTGCAAGGTCCCCATAATGTTTCCCACTAATGCATCTGGATTCCCAACATATAATAACAAATCATCGGCATATAGCAAGACCGTATGTTCCACCCCTCCTCTAATGAGCCCCTACCAATCTTTCAAAGCCCTCAGCACCATGGCCAGTGGTTCTACTGCCAAAGCAAATAACAATGGTGACATCGACATTCCTGCCTAGTACCCCGGTATAGCCGAAAGGGCTCAGAGGTCACATTGTTAGTGCACACACTGGCAAAAGGAGCCGCGCTGCACCCATGTTAAAAAGCCTAGCCCAAACCCAAATTTCTCTGGTATCGTGAACGTGAACAGATAATCCCTTTCTACCTGGTCGAACACTTTCTCTGCGTCAAGTGAAACATTGATCTCCAGAACCAAACCCTCCCCAAGGGTAAAGAACCATGTTTCGGATTGACTATTCTTAAGAAGCTTTTTGCATCTTCTACTGTGAAGACAGACACAAAATACTTGTTCTAGGCCTCTGCCAGTTCCTTGTTACCCATTATTAATTCCCTAGTCTCGTCCTCCTTGGGACCAATGCTCACTTTAGCTAATCTTTTCCTTTTTCTTAATACTTGTAGGCTGGGACTTTGCCACCCCGTCATGGGAGATTTGGCATCCGGTCAAGTGTCTATTGACTTTTGACGGAACTGAGTGATTCTGGTGCTGGGCGGATTCACCTGTAGAAACCTGTACTGTCCCGTTTTTATATTTCTTGCTAGTTTACTCTTAAACTCCAGTTTCTCTCTCTTTATTATTATTAGTCATTCTTTTCTAGTTTCTAAAACTTTCCCAATCTTAACCTTCACAGCATTGGACTCTTTTTCATTTGATTTGATTCCATCCCCCACTTTCTTAGTTCGCCATGAATGCTGTATCCTTCCAGAGCCTTTCTTCATCAATGGACTCTATCTTTGTTAAGTTCTGACATTTCTCCTTAAATGTCTGCCACTGCTTCAGCAGTGTCTCATCTTTTTTCCTATTTATCCAACTATGTAATTGTCGTTATTTAAGTTTAAGGCACTTGTTATGGACTCTCATTCTCAAACGGAAAGTGAAATTCTGTCATGTTATGATCACTTTAGCCTAGAAGGTCGTTTACCGTGAGGCCTTTAATTACTCCTGTCTGATTACACATTACCACTGGTCCCCGGTAAGTTCCAGAAATATTGTTCCAAGAAACTGTCCAGAAAACACACTTTGAACACATTTGTCAGGCTACCATTGCCTATGTGATTTGTTCAATTGATATGAAGATTTAAGTAATCCACGATTATTACAATATCTTTCTTGCAAGCCCCATTATTCCTTAATATATACTCTATCCTACTGTGTAGTTACTGTTAAAAGGCCTATAAACTACTCCCACCAGTGACATATACCTGAGTTGGTGTTGAAGTAGAATTTTTGCATCAAAGAGTAACTTGGTTTTACTATACAGTGTTCCGGCTCAGGGAGACGCTTCCATTTGTAGTAGATGACCGTGGTTCCATCATTTATCACCTGTAGACAGGAGATGACCCTGTCACCAGCCATTGCTTCGAACGTAAGCCGAACAATCATAGCAACCTCATTCTGGAGAAAATGATGAAATGACAGCACAGCAGTGAGTAAATTCTGTATAGTACAAATAGATCTCACAATCACCAATCTCGAGAGCATGTTTCTTTCATTGCTCTCTGCTTTTCCTTTATCTCCTTCCTGTTCCTGAAAGTGTTGCCTGCTGAGGGAATAGTGTCTGGAAAATAAAGTTAGTTTTAAGGGGTATATATTTGTGCTGGTAAACATTTGGAAATAAGGTATTATTTTAAGTGGGTTTAATTTAGGACTGGATTCTTCCGCCCACCCGCCACAAGACCGCCACGGGTGGGACGAGAACACTGGAGAAGTCCATTGACCACGGGCGGGATTCTCCGGTCGCCGGGCGGGTGAGGCTGGAGAATCCTGCACTTAATGTTTCTGTGCCTGGAAGGGTAAAACGTACAGTTAGATTCATGCTGGACAAAAGTGTTTGTATGAGTGGGGGTTGGTTAAGTTCCAACAATAGAAACATGGAAAATAGAAGCAGGAGGGAGACATTCGGCCCTTCGAGCCTGCTCCACCATTCATTATGATCATGGTTAAATTCCATAGATTCACACTCTGTAGGTGGAGAAATTTCTCCTCACCTCAGTCCTGAAAGGTTTAGCCCTGATCCTCAAATTATGACCCTTAGTTCTGGACTCCCCCACCATAGGGAACATTCTTTCTGAATCAACCCTGCCTAATCCTGTTAAAATTTTATAAGTTTCTATGAGATCCCCTCGCACTCTTCTAAATTCCAATGAATATAATCCTAACTGATTTAGTGTCTCCTCATATGACAGTCCCGCCATCCCAGGAATGAACCTGGGAAACCTTTGAACCTTTGCTGCACTCCCTCCATAGCAAGAACATCCTTCCTGAGATAAGGGCACATAATCTACATACAATACTCCAAGTGTGGCCTCACTAATGCCCTATACAATTGCAGTAAAACATTCATATTCCTATACTCAAATCCTCTCGCTTTGAAGGCCAACATACCATTTGCCTTCTTTACTGCCTGCTGTACCTGCACGCTTACCTTCAGCCACTGATGCACAAGGACACCAAGGTCTCACTGAGGATCCACCTCTTTCAATTTACACCCATTCAAATAATAATCTGCCTTCCTATTTTTGCTACTGAAGCGGATAACCTCACATTTATCCACATTATACTCCATCTGCCGTGCATGTGCCCACTCACTCAGCCTGTCCAGATCCCGCTGAAGCATCTCTGCATCCTCCTCACAGCTCACCCTCCTACCCAACTTTGTATCATCTGCTAATCTAGAGATAATACATTTATTTCCCTCATCCAAATCATTAATATCTAATGTGAACAGTTGGGGTCCTAGCACAGATCCCTACAGTGCCCCACTAGTCACTACCTGTCAATCAGAAAAAGACCCATTTATTCCAACTTTTGCTGTAGTTAAATCTTCAAAGAATTCTGGTAGATTTGTCAAGCATGATTTTCCTTTTGTAAATCCATGCTGCCTTTGTCTGACTATGCCACTGCTTTCCAAATGCTGTACTATGAAATCCTTGATAATGGAGTCCAGCAACTTCCCTACAACTGTTATTAGGCTCACTGGTCTATACTTCCCTGTTTTCTCTCTACCTCCCTTTTTGAATAGCGGGGTTACATTCACGACCCTCCAAGAACCATTCCAGAGTCCAAAGAATTTTGGAAAATGACGATTAATGAATCTAATATTTCTAGGGCCACTTCCTAAAGTACTCTGGAATGAAGATTATCAGGCCCTGGAGATTTGTTTGCCTTCAATCCCATTAATTTCCCCAAAAACATTTATTAATCCTAACTTCCTTCAGCTCCTCACTAAAACTTGTGCTTCTGAGAACTTCCGGTACATTATTCATGCCTTCCTTTTGTGAAGACAAATACAAAGTACAAATTTAGTTCCTCAGCTATTTCTTTGTTCCCGTCATGAATTCCCCTGTTTCTGACTGTAAGGGGCCTACATTAGATTTTATTAATCTTTTTGTCTACACATACCTTTTAAAAAAAATAAATTTAGTGTACCCAATTATTTTTTTCCCAATTAACAGACAATTTAGCATGGAAAATCCACCTAACCGGCATATCTTTAGGTTGTGGGAGCAAAGCCTATGCAGACAAGGGGAGAACGTGCAAACTCCACCCGGACAGTGACCCAGGGCCGGAATCAAACCCAGGTCCTGAGCGGCGTAGGCAATAGTGCTAACTACTGCACCACTGTGCCACATACCTATAGAAACTTTTACAGTCAGTTATGCGCCCCGGTAGTTTACTTTCAAGTTGTATTTTCCTCTTCTTAATCAATCCTTTGGAGTGCCTTTGCTGAATTTTAAACTGTTTCTAATCCTCAATCTATTGCGTTTTCTTCCTAATGTGTATGTCTCTTCTTTGAATGTAATACAACCACTGATTTCCCTTGTAAGCCATGGTTTGTAAGCCACAGTTCCCATTCTACTCTTGCGCCAAATAGGAACAAACAACTTTTGGAGTTCATCTATTCGTTCCTTGAATGCCTGCCATTGCCTTGTTGTGAATTCCTGGACTGGAATTGCTGACAATATGGAGTAGAAGCTTTGTTGAAAAACGTCATTTGGAAAACCTGGTCTGGAGCTTGGAATGCAAATCACTGAGGGAAAACATTTTGATGAGAGAAGATTTTAAAGCGTGTTTTTGGGTGTGGAGTTTGGAAACTCTCATGTGACAATCATCTGAGACATTCTGGGGGGAAACCCACAGACACTAACTTGAGTTCAGAGCGGAGTGGAGAGTATTATTGCCCTCAGTCATCTTGTGTATTTAAAAGGGACTTTGTGTTAATGAGACCATTCTAGATTAAGATGTACTTGGTAATCCATGTTAATACTTGAGCCTGTATGAAATTGTTAACTAAAGGTGGAGTAAAGGAGTATTGTATCATAATTCAATTTTTTCATGTTTCATAAATGCTTTTTTTCTTGTTGCTAAAACTAATTTATCCTCCATGTTTTATAAAGCAAATAGAAGTTATGGGTTCCTATAACGTTCCAGGCGAGCGACCACACGGAAGCGATAACTGTTAGAATACTTAATATTTATTTTACCTGCTAGAATACAACTCATACTCCCACCCCCCCCCCCCCCCCAAAAGGTCTCCCACGCCCGACCCACACTTGGGCCGGGGTCTTTATGTCCCAGTGAACCTTTGCTTAAGGTAAAGGCGATCATATTCAGGTGAGGTCACTGGGACTTTGGTGTTGCAGATCCCGTGGCCCCCGGTCAGGTTATAACACCCCCAAGTCCGATACGTTGTCCATTTTGATGGCTGGAGGGAAAATCTCCATTGTGTACATTGTCCGGGCTGTTTCTCAAGTACCCACCGTGCTGGGCCCTGTGGGGTGTGATGGACCATGTCGAGTGCCTGGGTGAGTCCACCATGCGGAGGCCAGCGGCCCCCACCAGATCCGTCAGGACCTCCGTCGGCAAGGTCTCCACGTGCAATTCGGGATCTGATTAGTCGGCATCCCGCATCTCAAGGTTGAGGGGCTCACCTGCCTTGCCGGGCATCAACGGTGGCTGCACCGGAGGAAAGGCCACCTTTGGACATGGGGGCTTCGAGGACCTGTAGGGCACAGCTGCAGATGTGGTTCACGTGCCTATTCAATTCCTTTCCTTGCGCGCTCACTGAATACAAGACCCGATCGTCACAACACTATCCCTGGGATCCACAATGCCCCATCGGCAAAACTTCTGACATAGACTTTGTCGCCTGTAGAGAATTCTTGGGTCGACGTGTTTCGGAGTGTTCCTGCTGGCTGCGAACCTTCTCCCGACGATCGGCAGGACAAAGCTCAACCGCATGCGCAGCCAGAGGCCCATCAACAATTCTGCAGTTGCTACCCTGGTATTGGCGTGAGGCATGGTGCAATAATAGAAGAGGAAACATGCCAGATGGGTCTCTGGGGAACTGGAGGTCTGCTTCAGCATTCTTTGCTTAAATGTCTGCACCACCTGTTTGGCCAATTCGTTGGAGGATGGGTGGTAAGGTGCGATCCGTACATGGCAGATCCTGGTCATCTTCGTGAAAGCGGCAAATTTGACTCTCATTAAAGCTGTGCTGTCAGACACTAACACCTCGGGAAGCCCATGGGTGCTGAAAGTTTGTCGGAGCTCCTCAGCTGAAGCCCACAACGTCATCGTGGATATGTGATGGACCTCCAGGCATTTTGAATGACTGACTAGGATGACTAAGTACATAGCTCTTCAGAAAGATCCCGTGAAATCCATGTAAAGTCGGGACAATGGTTGGACTGGGCACTCCCATGGGTGGAGTGGCACTGTGTGTGTGTGGGGGGTGGGGGGCAGGTTTCTGGTGCTCCTGGCACTGCGTACATTGTTTTGCCAACGTTTCGATGTCAGTGTCTATCCTGGGCCACCATAACTCTAAACCAACATTTTCACCTTTGAGACCCCATTAGCTTGGAGGTCATGCAAGATTGCCTCCTTGC
This sequence comes from Scyliorhinus canicula, assembly GCF_902713615.1. Taxonomy (NCBI): domain Eukaryota; kingdom Metazoa; phylum Chordata; class Chondrichthyes; order Carcharhiniformes; family Scyliorhinidae; genus Scyliorhinus; species Scyliorhinus canicula. The sequence continues at coordinate 42,333,382 of NC_052163.1, forward strand.
CCCTTCGGGCATGACCACCTGGGAGCCCCACAGCAGAATGTCATCCATGACAGTGAACTCAGTCACCTTTGGGGTGCATGCACGCAGATCATCCGGGAGGCCGTGTACAGTACTATGTGGTGGACCCTGGCCAACAGTGGGTCCATCTGTCTCCACGCCTTCACCTGGACGACCGTGATTGGCAAGGAGTCCATGCAGTGCAACGCTACAATCACCTCATCCGAGGTGGTGGGTTTTGGCGTGCTGGTGGGCAGCTGAAGTTGGCTGAGGGCATCTTATCTCCCGCCCGATGTCCCAACATATATTCGTAAGCTGCCAGGAGCAGCGCCCAGCATTAAATAAATCTAGAAGGGGCTTGTGGTCCGTACAAACCTTAAAGTTATACCCGTATATGTATTGGTGGAACAGCTGAACCATTAGACCTTTTTTTTCAATTTACGCGTAGTTGCGCTCCACTGTCCGCCAAAGCAAACACAATAATAGGTTGTTCCATGCCATCCTCCATCCGATGTGTCAGGACAGCCCTGATGCCATAAGGCGAAGCATTGCAGGAGAAAAGGCTTGGATGGGTCGAAATGAGTTAACAGACGCGGTTATGAGAGTCTCTTCTTCACCTTGTCAAACGGCATCTGTTGCAGCAGGTCCCAAAACCACCACTGCCCGCTTTTCAGCAACAGATGTGGGGCTAGACCGGTCGCCAAATTGGGGATAAACTTCCCATAATAATTTATCAGGCTCAGGAAAGAGCAGAGTTCTGTAGGGACCTTCAGGATGGGGGACTGCCGGATCGCACGTATCTGATCATCTATTGGATGTAAGCCATCTCGGTTCGCTCTATAACCCAAGTAGGTCACCTCTTTTGCGTGAAAGACACATTTCACAGCCAAACCTCAGCAGTCTCAAACTGACGTAGTACATCTTCCAGGTTCTACAAGTGGTCTTGGTCGGTGGTCTGGTGATCAACATGTCGTTGCTATAAACCGGAGCAGTCCCCAGAGAATGTTCTCCATCACCCACTGGAAAATGACACAGGTAGAGGAGACTCCAAAAGGCAACTACATATACTCGTAAAGACCCCCATGGTTATTGACAGTCATGTAATTCCGCGAGGCTGGGTCCAAGACTAACTGTAAATAAGCATGGCTCATGGCAAGTTTGGTGAAAGTACGCCTAGCATACAGATCTTCAATTCTGGGCAATGGGAAATGGTCCAAACAGGCTGCCTAATTAACCGTCATTTTATCATCCCCGCACAGATGTACGGAGCCATCAGGCCTCATGACCGACACTATCGTCACAGCCCAATCTTCAAACTGTACGGGTGGATAATCCCCAATTGTTTCAAGTGGTCCAACTCCGCTTCCACCTTAGACTTCAATGTGTAAGGGTACAGGGGGGGGGCGTCGCCAAAAATATCATGGCTGGGCCTCGGGGTCCACAAAAATCTTTGTGGTGGCTCCTCGGATGGTTCCCAATCTGTCTTGAAAAAAGCCCGGGAGTCGCGTTAGCTCCGCATCCAGGCCATTGAGATACAAATGGTACACCGTCTGCCAATCCAGTCGGAGGCACTTCAGCCAATCCCGCCCCAGCAAGTCGGGGCCCCAATTTTGCATTACCACTGATGCCGATTGGCGGACTATGCCCGGTACTCCACAGGGACTTCAGAGGTGCCCGTAGTTTCCAATGGCCCCCCCCCCGTATACGTGCAAAACTCATGTTCATGTCTTGCAATTGCAGGCTGCGGATGCCTGAGTGGACATGGCCGTATGTGCAGCGGCTGACCACTGAGACAAAGGCCCCTGTATCAGGCGCCATCTGAATGGGCAACCCAGTGATCCGGACTGTGACCTGAATAGGCTCTACTCGCAGTGCCAAGATACAGTAGAGACGCTGGTTGCCAACCGCCTGAAATGGGCCTGTTCCCTGGGATGGTCATCGGAGGTGTAGTGGCAGGTGGGTGGGATTTCCCACAGGTGTCTCTCTCGCTGGTTTCTCTTGGTCCTGGTGCATCCGTCCTGCCGGTCGGGCGTCCCTGGTGTGGGGGGGGCTTCGGCGCCACTCACTGTGAAAATACTGATGCTGGTCCGGGCTCGAGGCTCAGGATAGCCATACCCCAAAATGCCTGGACCCTGCGTTCATCGGGACAAGCCGAGATCGACCATCTTTTATAGATCTAGGTGTGTTTCCCACAGCAAGCATTCTTGGGTCGCTGCATTGCGGATGCCACAGACCAGCCAATCTCTGAGCGACTCGGATAAAGCTTGGCGGAATTCGCAGAACCCAGCGGGTTTCTGTAACGGGGCCAAAATGTCAGCCACTGACTCCCCCTGGTGCTCTGTGGCCATCTGAAAATGAAAACGGTGGAGTATAAGCAGCGGCTTCAGATCCAGGTGGTTGCTCGCCAACGCGACTAATTCTACAAAGGAATGGGTGTCGGGTGAAGCCAAGTAAGTTAAACTTTTGATGATGCTATATGTTTCCGCTCCACAGCCCGTAGGGATGGTCACCGTTTGCCTTTCGTTACCCACAACGGCATTAAGCCGGAAAAAAATAACGCATCCTTTAATATATTAAGTCCAGTCACCCGTCTCAGTGTCGAATGCCTCCAATTTCCCAATGAGCGCCATACCTGCAGCCAGGTAGGGAGCCTCTTGAGGCCTAGTTGAGGTGGGCCGGGTCCAGAGGAAATGGTGTCACCTGCAGCTCCACTTCACCCTTGTCGCCAGTGTAAGGTTCCAGACGAGCAACCACAATGACGCGATGACTGTTAAAAAACCTGTTATCTTACCTTTTAGAATGCAACTCCTACTTCCCGAAGAGTCTCCCGTGCCCGGCCCACACTTGGACCGGGGTATTAATACCCCAGTGAATCCTTGCTAAAGGGCTGAGTCTGCCCCCGTCATCTGGGAAGGTCATATTCAGGTGAGGCCACTGAGACTCTAATGTTACAGACCCCTTGGCCTCTGGTTGGGTTATAACAGTTCCATTCTGGGATCTTTCCATCCAGTTATAGTATCAACTAGGATCGTAACAATATCCTTCCAGAATTGTCAGGTGCCTTACCAAATTAGTCATTGTTCATATATGAGCTGAAAGTGTCAACAGCTTATGCTGCCATGGTGGGAGACCATTTCGGTTAAATACGACACAGCCCTGAGCCAGAATCTGCAGTGCATTTTCCACAGATGTCAACCAGCAGCAGGAAATATGAATGAATTACCACTCTCCAAACATCTTAGAACCACTCCCTGGTCTATGCCACGTTAGCTGAACTCACCTGAGGCAATAATAGGGGTATTTAATAGGCATATGGAGTGCACTAGAATGCTTGGGAGTAGGTTGATTTGATCTTAGTTTCAGACTAGTTGGACACAACATCGTGGGCCGAAGGGCCGGTACTGTGCTTTACAGTTCTATATTCTCTAGCTCCTGAGCTAGAGAGCGAAAGCATTAGAGAATGTCTTTGTGTCTAATTGCCACGCAGAACGATATTGTGGAATACCCTCCAAAACAGCACTCTGGGTTTATCTATACCACGCGAACAGTGACATTTCAAAAAAGTGTTTCAGTACTACCTTCTCCAGGGCAAGTAGGGATAGGAAATAAATACTGGTCAGACCATTGGTGTTTGCATCCAATAAATGAATAAAAAGAATGATCTTTCAAAAGAAGATTGAATAAATACTTGAAAAGGACAAATGTGTAAGGCTACGGGGGAAGGTCGAGGGAGTAGTACTGATTGGATAGTCCTTACGGAAAGCCAGCACAGGAATGATGGCTGAAAGGCATCCTTCTGTGCTGCATGATTTAATGACAATTTACCCAGCCATCACAGGACAGCAATGAAGGACATCACTTCTGGTTCATTCTTTTATGTGACTGCATCAGCTTGAATTATGAGGTAGGAAACTGCCTCAAGGCCACAGCAGAAGTGCATTCGCCTGTCAAACAACTGAAATGAACTTAAGAGTAAAGTTTACTGTAAAGTCCATAAAGTACATTTCAGGACATTCCAAGACTCTTGAGGACACAACATTCCATTAGGACACAGGAACGTCACATGCTCTCAAAGCAATGCCCAGTGCCCCAATACGCTGATAACATGAGGAAGATTTCATTATTCAGGCATGGGTTACAATGATCAAACGGTTTTTCTTCGACACTTTAAGCACGAGTTAAAGGATATCATTTGTTGGGGAATGGAACATGTTCCATTTTAGGCATTAGATATCCCCAACAAACACTCCTAGAACAAGTATAGCAAAGGGTTAGATACGGAGTAAATCTCCCTCTACACTGTCCCCATAAAATACTCCCAGAGCAGGTACAACACGGGGTCTGATACAGAGTAAAGCTGCCTCCACACTGTCCCCATGAAATATTCCCAGGGCAGGTACAGTAGTGTTCAATACAGAGTAAAGCTCCCTCTACACTGTCCCTATCAAACACTCCCAGGGCAGGTAGAGCACGGGGTTAGATAGCAACAGTCATCCAGAATCGAAACGTTAGCTCGCTTCTCTCTCCACAGATGCTGTCAGACCTGTTGGGATTGTCCAGTAGTTTCTGTGTTTGATTCAGATTCCATTATCCGCAGTAATTGAGTGTAACTGCAGTACCTTATGAGAGCAGGTGTCATTCAACCAACGGGCCGGCTGTCCAGAAAACATGATGGATGGACCAATGATTGGTTCCTCTATCACGTCAGGATACTGCTCCAACAGGTCATTGCTAAAGGCCAAAGAAAAATGAACAATTACAGTTACACAAGATTAACACATCATATCATCACTGACTGGTCATCACCCTCAATCACCCAATGATCCCTCACCTCAATCACACACTGATCCCTCACCTCAATCACCCACTGATCCCTCACCTCAATCACCCACTGATTCCTCACCTCAATCTCCCACTGATCCCTTACCTCAATCACCCACTGATCCCTCACCTCAATCACCCACTGATCCCTTACCTCAATCACCCACTGATCCCTCACCTCAATCACCCACTGATCCCTCACCTCAATCACCCACTGATCCCTCACTTCAATCACTCACTGATCCCTCACCTCAATCACCCACTGATCCCTCACCTCAATCACTCACTGATCCCTCACCTCAATCACCCACTGATCCCTCACCTCAATCACTCACTGATCCCTCACCTCAATCACTCACTGACCCCTCACCTCAATCACCCACTGATCCCTTACCTCAATCATCCACTGATCCCTTACCTCAATCATCCACTGATCCCTCACCTCAATCACCCACTGATCCCTTACCTCAATCATCCACTGATCCCTCACCTCAATCACCCATTGATCCCTTACCTCAATCATCCACTGATCCCTCACCTCAATCACCCACTGATCCCTTACCTCAATCATTCACTGATCCCTCACCTCAATCACCCATTGATCCCTTACCTCAATCATCCACTGATCCCTTACCTCAATCACCCACTGATCTCTTACCTCAATCATCCACTGATCCCTTACCTCAATCACCCACCAATCCCTCACCACAATCATATATCGGTCCTTCATATCAATCACACGTTGATCCCTCACTTCAATTACCCAGCCGCTCACCTCAATTAGCATTTGATCCTTCCCCTAAATCACCAATTGATTCCTCACCTCAATCATCCACCAATCCCTCACTTGAATCACCCACCGACCCCTCACCTGAAACATCCACCCATTCCTCACCTTACTTACCTACCGATCCCTCGCGCCAATCACCTGTCGATCCCTCACATCAACCACCCGCCGATCCCTTACCTGTCACCCGCCAATCTCTCGCTTCAACCACCAACTGATCCTTCCCCTCAATCACCTGATCCTTCACCTCAATCACCCACCATCCCTCACCTCAGTCACCTTACTTTAATCACCTACCAATCGCTATCTCAATCACCCTATCATTCCCCTCAATAACCCAATAATCAACACACGGACACCAGAAATAGGAGCAGGAGTAGGCCACTCAAGCATTAGAGTATTTTCTGTCATTCAGGATCATGGCTAATCTGACTCTGGCTACTGCTTTCTTGCCTGTGCCCAATAACCCTCAACTCCCTTGTAGTATAAAAATCTCAGCCCCAACAGATTCAATGGCACAGCTTCCACTGCACTTTGAGAAAGAGTTTAATGACTCTCTGAGGGAAGAAATTCTTCCACATCTCTCTTTTAAATGGGAGACCCCATATTTTCAAAACTGTGCTCCCTAGTTCTAGATTTCCCCATGAAGGGAAACATCCTCTCAGTTGCTATCCTGTCAAGCCCCCTGAGAACCTAACATGTTTCAACAAGAACACTTCTCATTCTCCTAGACTCCAATGTGTACAGGCCCAACAAGCTCAACCTTTGCTCATAAGGCAACACCTTCATCCCAAGAATCAGCCTCTTGAACGTTTCTGCCCTCAATTGGCCAATTAACTGCCACTTAAGGGACTTTCAACTGCCTTCATCGCAATTCTGTGGGCTCGAGGGGAAGATGGGAGCAAGGAAGTGGGGGATGCCTTCTTTCAAGGCAGAGCTTTCCCATTGGAGAAAACCTACAACCATCCCCTCACTGAAGCCACACCCCTCCAACCCCAACCACAGGATTGTACTCCTTCTACCACTTCTCCCTGGCCTCTCTAACATGAGTCCTGCTCCCCCTGCCTCACTGGGGTCTCCCAGCCATGCCCGTCGAAAATCCCTGGACATCCCTCAAGTTGGGGAAACATCTTCTTTCTTTAAGACTGCTTGTAGTCACAGCAGTGTTCAATACACTCTTCTAGTGCTGCTGGGACGACAGAGCTTCCAGCCAATTAGATTGGCCGGCATCTCTCTGGGGTGGAACTTTGGAAATCCCACAATGAACCTACCACAGCCATACCCCATACCCAGCCTAATACCATTGTGATGCAGACAGATTTCTGGGTGATGACGTGCAAACCAGCCTTTAGGTCTAGCGCATGGGTAATCCAACTGAGGATGATCCATTTATTTCAATATCATTCACACCATCGTTTGTGGATCAATTCCAACTTCACTCACTGATAGACCACACTGTCACATGCATATTAACCACACCATAACTCGCGGATCGATCACACTGTCACTGGCTGATAGATCACAGCTTCTCTCGCTGATAGACCACACCGTCACATGCAGATTAACCACACCATAACTCGCGGATCAATCACACTGTCACTGACTTATAGATCACAACTTCTCTCGCTGATCGATCATACTATCACTCGCTGATTGATAACCCCTTCACTCGATACTCACACCGTCACTCGCTGATCAATCACACCGTCACTCACAGATCAATCACACCGTCACTCACTGATCAATCACACCGTCACTCACTGATCAATCACACTATCGCTCACTGATCGATCACACCTTCACTCACTGATCGATCACACCTTCGCTCACTGATCAATCACACCGTCACTCACTGACTGATCACACCTTCACTCACTGATCAATCACACCGTCACTCACTGATCAATCACACCGTCACTCACTAATCAATCACACCGTCACTCGCTGATCAATCACACCGTCACTCACTGATCAATCACACCGTCACTCGCTGATCAATCACACCGTCACTCACTGATCAATCACACTGTCACTCACTGATCAATCACACCGTCACTCACGGATCAATCACACCGTCACTCACTGATCAATCACACTGTCACTCACTGATCAATCACACTGCCACTCACTGATCAATCACACTTTCACTCACTGATCAATCACACCGTCACTCACTGTTCAATCACACCGTCACTCACTGATCAATCACACAGCCACTCACTGATCAATCACACCTTCAGTCACTGATCAATCACACCGTCACTTGCTGATCGATCACACCGTCACTCACTGATCGCTCACACCTTTGGTCGCTGATTAATCACACCGTCACTCACTGATCAATCAACCGTCACTCGCTGATCAATCACACCACCACTCGCTGATCAAACACACCACCACTCTCTGATCAATCACACCGTCACTCACTGATCAATCACACTGTCACTCTCTGATCAATCACACCACCACGCGCTGATCAAACACACCACCACTCTCTGATCAATCACACCGTCACTCGCTGATCAATCACACTGTCACTCGCTGATCAATCACACCACCATTCGCTGATCAATCACACTGTCACTCACTGATCAATCACACCACCACTCGCTGATCAATCACACCACCACTCTCTGATCAATCACACCGTCACTCGCTGATCAATCACACCACCGCTCTCTGACCAATCACACCGTCACTCGCTGATCAATCACACCACCACTCTCTGATCAATCACACCATCACTCGCTGATCAATCACACTGTCACTCGCTGATCATTCACACCACCACTCGCTGATCAATCACACCACCACTCTCTGACCAATCACACCGTCACTCGCTGATCAATCACACCACCACTCTCTGATCAATCACACCGTCACTCGCTGATCAATCACACTGTCGCTCGCTGATCAATCACACCACCACTCTCTGATCAATCACACCGTCACTCGCTGATCAATCCACCGCTGCTCTGATCAATCACACCGAGACTCTCTGATCAATCACACCATCACTCACTGATCAATCACACCGTCACTCGCTGATCAATCACACCGTCACTCTCTGATCAATCGCACAGTCGCTTGCTGATCAATCACACCATCACTCTCTGATCAATCACACCGTCACTCACTATCTCAGACCATGCCCCGCACTGGGTAGACCTGCAGATCGGGGGGGCGAGCTACCAACGCCCGCAATGGAGGCTAGACGTGGGACTGCTGTCGGAGGAGGGGATCTGTGAGAGGCTTCGGAGGTGTATGCAAAATTACCTGCAGGTGAATGTAACGGGGGAGGTCTCAGCGGCGACCCTGTGGGAGGCGCTAAAGGCAGTAGTGCGGGGGGAGCTGATTTCAATCGAGGCCCACAGAGCTAAGGCAGATAGGGCAGAGATGGATAGATTGGTCAGGGAAATGGGTCGGATAGATGAAGAACACGCGGAGTTCCCGAGGGAGGTTTTACTCAGGGAGAGGCAGAGACTACAGGCGGAACTGGGGGCACTGTCTACGAGTAGGGCCGTGGAACAGCTTAGGAAGGCGAGGGGCGTGATGTCCGAGCATGGGGAAAAGGCTAGCAGACTGTTAGCGCAGCAACTCAGGAGGAGGGAGGCGGCCAGGGAAATAGGTAGAGTGATGGATGGGGAGGGGCGTAAAGTGGAGGACCCGGCAGGATTGAAGAAGGTATTCCGGGACTTCTATCGCAAGCTGTATACTTCGGAGCCGCCGGAAGAACCGGAGGAGATGAAAAGGTTTCTGGACGGGTTAACATTCCCAACGGTAAGGGGGGGGGGGGGCAGCGGGTGGATGAGCTGGGGGGCCCGATTAGAGTGGAGGAGGTATTGAGGGGCCTAAAGGCCATGCAGTCGGGGAAAGCCCCGGGGCCGGATGGATACCCAGTAGAGTTCTATAGGAAGTTTTCTGAGCTGGTGGGCCCTGTCTTGGCGAGGGTTTTCAATGAGGCAAGGGACAGAGGGACCCTGCCGCCGACAATGTCGCAAGCCACTATATCACTGATATTGAAGCGGGGTAAAGACCCGGAGGCGTGCGGGTCCTACAGGCCAATCTCCCTGATTAATGTTGACGCCAAGCTCCTGGCAAAGGTACTAGCGGTTAGAATGGAGGACTGTGTACCGGAGGTGATTGGGGAGGACCAAACTGGGTTCGTGAAAGGTAGGCAGCTGGCGGCCAACCTGAGAAGATTACTTAATGTGTTAATGATGCCCCCGGCGGGCAGGGAGGTGGAGGTAGTGGTGGCGATGGACGCCGAGAAGGCCTTTGACCGGGTGGAGTGGGACTATCTATGGGAGGTGCTCGGACGGTTTGGGTTCGGGGAGCGACTGGTGGATTGGATCAAATTATTATATCAGGCACCGAGGGCCAGCGTCAGGATTAACAGAGAAGTGTCGGAGTACTTTAGGCTGTACCGAGGGACCAGACAGGGCTGCCCGCTCTCCCCGCTGCTGTTTGCGCTGGCCATTGAGCCGCTGGCGATTGCGCTGAGAGCCGCAGAGGGATGGAAGGGGATGGTGAGGGGCGGGGTAGAACATAGGGTCTCTCTTTACGCAGACGACCTGCTCCTATATGTGTCGGACCCAGTGGCCGGGATGGGAAGTATACTGGGAACGTTGAGGAAGTTCGGCCAGTTTTCAGGATACAAATTAAATACGGCCAAGAGTGAAATGTTTGTGGTACAGGCAAGGGGCCAGGAGAACAGATTGAGAGGGCTACCGTTTAGGCTGGTTGAGGAAAATTTCCCATATTTGGGAATCCAGGTGGCACGAAACTGGGGCAGGCTGCACAAGTTAAATTTGGCCAGGGTGGTGGAGCAAATGAAGGGAGAGTTTCGGAGATGGGATGCACTCCCGCTGTCGCTGGCAGGGAGGGTGCAGCCTGTAAAGATGACAATCCTCCCTAGATTTCTGTTTGTTTTTCAGTGCCTCCCGATCTTTGTCCCACAGTCCTTCTTCAAAAGAGTTAACAGGATGATCATGAGCTTTGTCTGGGCGGGAAAATCCCCGCGGGTGAAGAAGGCGATGCTGGAGAGGAACCGCAGCGAGGGAGGGCTGGCTTTGCCGAGTCTGATTAATTATTACTGGGCAGCCATCATCGCTATGATAAGGAAGTGGATGGTGGGTACGGGGTCTATCTGGGAGCGGGTGGAGGCGGCTTCGTGCAGGGGCTCCAGCTTGGCAGCCCTGGTCATGGCTCCTCTACCGCTGCCGCCGGCCAAGTACACCACCAGCCCGGTAGTGGTGGCGACCCTGCGGATATGGGGCCAGTGGAGGAGGCATGTAGGGGAGACGGGGGCGTCGGTTTGGGCGCCAATCTGCGACAACCATCGGTTTGCCCCCGGGAGTATGGATGGGGGATTTTGAGTATGGCGGCGGGCGGGGGTGGGAAGGGTGGGCGATATGTTCCTGGAAGGGAGCTTTGCGAGTTTGAGGAGCTTGGAGGAGAAATTTGGGCTGGTAAGGGGAAATGATTTTAGGTACCTACAGTTGCGGGACTTTGTTCGTAGACAGGTCCCATCTTTCCCACGCCTCCCGCCAATGGGGATCCAAGACAGAATAGTCTCTAGGGGGGAAGAAGGGGAGGGTAGAGTCTCTGATATTTATAAGGTGCTCATGAGGGAGGAAGGGTCCCAGACGGAGGAACTGAAACTTAAATGGGAGGAGGAGCTAGACGGGGAAATGGAGTACGGGCTGTGGGCAGAGGCCCTAAGTAGGGTAAATTCGACCGTGACATGTGCCAGGCTCGGGCTGATTCAATTTAAGGTCGTTCACCGGGCCCACATGACGGTGGCTCGGATGAGCAAATTCTTTGAGATAGAGAACAAATGCGCTAGGTGCGCAGGAGGACCAGCGAACCACGTTCACATGTTTTGGGCATGCCCTAAGCTTAGGGGGTACTGGGAGGGATTTGCGGGCGTCATATCCCGAGTGCTAAAAACAAGGGTGGCGATGGGTCCGGGGTGGCAATTTTTGGGGTTTCGGAAGACCCGGGAGTCCAGGGGGAGAAAGAGGCCGATGTTTTGGCCTTTGCTTGCCTGATAGCCCGGCGACGAATACTATTGGCGTGAAGGGACTCAAAGCCCCCGAAGACTGAGTTGTGGCTTGCGGACATGTCGAGTTTCCTGGGTATGGAAAAAATTAAGTTCGCCTTGAGGGGATCTGTACAGGGGTTCGCCCGGAGGTGGCAACCATTTATTGACTTCTTTGCGGGAGAGTGAGCGTCAGCAGGGGGTCGGGGTAGAGTAGAGTAGGAGGGATAAAATGGCGGGTAGTACCGGTGGGCGAGGAGCGGGCTTGTGCAGTATGTTACGATTGAAGTATTGAAAGTACGTGGATGTTTGCACATTTTTGCCTTTTTGCTTTCTTTCTGTTGATGTCTGTAACTGTTTACAAAGCCAAAAACTACCTCAATAAAATTGTTTATTAAAAAAAATCACACCGTCACTCTCTGATCAATCACACCGTCACTCTCTAATCAATCGCACAGTCGCTTGCTGATCAATCACACCGTCACTCACTGATCGATCACACCTTCACTCGCTGGTCAATCACACCATCACTCTCTGATCAATCACACCATCACTCTCTGATCAATCACACTGTCACTCGCTGATCAATCGCACCGTCGCCCTCTGATGAATCAGATCATCACTCGCTGATCAATTATTTTACCTGCCGATCAATCTGATCACTATCTGAAGAAAAGGGACTGAGGAAAGAAAATTAAGTGTGAGAAAATAACAAATTAAGCTAGGCAAATGAAGAATATTTATAATGGAGATAATTATTGGTGAGATGGAGTAAGAAAGGAAGCGAGAATTAAAAGAGATGGAGGAGGATACAAAGGGGAGTAGAAAAAATGTGCACAGCTGGCTTAGTTTAGAGAAGGGTGATTCATAAGAGATAGACAAATTATTAAAATATCAAAACTGCTGAGATTCAGATACAGGTAGTAGGAATGTATCAGAAAGAAAGTGAGAATAGTTAGAGGGATAAAGAGATTTTAAAATATGATCATTTCCATTTTCTGTATGAATAATGCCGAAAATTACTAAGTAGAAAATGATAACAGAAACTCAGCTGTTTATTCAAAGGATATAATCAGACTGCAAATCATTCCACTGAAAACAGCAATCCAACAGATTGTGTTAAAGCTCCCTGATGCACAGTGATGCTTACATGTTCTCTTTACCCTCTGTTGGACAGTCCTTCTGCTCCAGAGGGAAACGTTCCACTGACATCGAGCTGAAGGGGCGCCCAGTTCCAATCACTTCGAGCTGATCAATGTCCTGTGTGTACAAGGTACCTGGTTAATCAGAGGTACCAATGTCCTGGCAGTTAGTTGCTGAGAACTGGCTGCCTTTTGCTGACAACCTGCTATTGGCAACAGGAACGCTACATATAGAGTCTCCTAACCCTGATGTTTCTAGGTTCTGAGTCCTACCATGATGCCAATGCAAATCAGGTGCAGAAGTGACTGGCTGCACTCTTACTGATGCAAGAAAGAGCAGTACTCAGACAGTCCACTGCTCTCCTTTTCGAAAATTCTAAATCATCAAAGCCCCTGAAATCAACAGTAATGCACAGAGCATAAAATGATAGATATTGAATTATACTCTGGACACAGCCGATCAATGCAGCAGGTTTAAGTTCAGGGTCGCAATAAGGTTAGGGCGCAGGACAAGGTTGGGAGCATTCCACAGACAGGGGTAGTTCTGAACGACAGGCATGATGGGAGGTTGAGTTACTGCTGGAAGTTGTGAAAGCACTAGAAGTGCAAATAAATCAAAAACTTGGATAATGTAGTCTTGGAGCAGCATTTTCCCATCCCGCCTGTGGCAGGCAGGAGCAGAGAATGTAGTTGGAGCCAAAAAGTCTGAACCTGCTGGTGTAAAATCATGTTGTAATTCTCCCAATGGCAGGTTGGTTGTTCCGTTGATGGCACAAACATCATTTGCATCTCATGGATGCTCATTGAAACAGCTGTCCACCAGCATCCTGTCAGGCCTTCGAAACCTACATCATGCCAGGAGGAAATTAAATCGGTCTAAAATCCAATTGATAAAGGCTGGTGCGTACGTACGAGGCAGTCCTCAGTTCGCAACGGATTTAGAAGGGAGTGCACCAAAGCCTTTCTGCCAAAGTGCTGCACTGCTCCTGATGCGCTGCAAACCATTCTGCTGGGGCAGACTGATTCCTTCATCTTCATGTCAAGCTGATCTTCATGGGCAGTACTGTGCTGCTGGACCTATGGACCATCCTGTATCAGATCAGTACTGTGCTTGGGTTTGGGGAGTACAGGGGTCTCCTGTCCTCTGGTGCCTCACACCAGTGTCTACCGGAACGGAACTGTGCTGTGGAGTCATGAGACCACCGCAACACAGGTCCGAGTTCCGACGGGTGGGGTGCAAGACGAGGCTGGGGGTGGGTGGCAGGGATGGTGTGGCCTAACAAAGACAAGGAGGGGCGGCTATGTGGAAGGAGCACTGTGCAAATGGCAGGCTGGGGGGAGGGGTGGGGGAGAACGAGAACTCACAATGACACACAGAGGGTCAGGGAGGTAGATGTAGAAGACAGAGAGTGCAAGGCAGAGGGAAGGCTGAGGGGAGAGAAGCTGGACCCCGATAAGGCTCCATGAAATGCAGACAAACAAGGAGGTCTAAAGGATTGCACACGTTATTGGAAGGAGATACATTCAGATGCAGATTATGGGGGGTAGGCCTGTTCGTGTAGCACATTAGGGATGGTTCATATGAACTCTCAAGAGGCCGGGGCTGCAGTGGTTTGTGAAGATTACAGTTGTCCATAGGGTGTGTTGGCGGGTCTTTCGCGGTTATGGGGCACCAATTTTAATGGCAGTCTGATCGATCCCCCTCATCGTGACCTCAGGATATTCCACTTCACCCAACTCATCTCTTCCAGGGTCCTTGATTCCCCACTTTCCCCACCTTTTGCGCAAAGCCCTCCTGGGCCCGGCCACTGGCACAGGCAACCTGGCAGCTGGACACCTTGGCATTGCCAGCCTGCGCTTCCAGGCTAGCACCATAGCAGTGACTCCGCCAGCCTGGCAGGGTCACCCGGTCACCCTGGCAGTGCCATGGTGGCACTGCCAGGGTGCACAGATGGCTGTGCCAATGTGCCAGGCTGGCACTGCCAAAGTGCCAGGGGAGTGCCAGGATCCCACCCTGCCTTGTCCCCGACCACCCTGGGTTGTCCAATGGCCTGGGAGATCCCCCCCCCACTATCCTCCCACCCACAAGTGCCAGGGGGGAGGGGGTCTCATTCACACCGTTATTTTCAGCACGCTTTAAACATTCTGGTCATCATACATCTTTTGAGTGAGTAGGCAAAAGTGACAATGGATCCAGTGGTCCAGTGAGCTTTTGTTAAAATCCTCATTCAATGCAGGAGCCAAAGTGGTGCGAAGGCATTGGCGCACGCAGCTTCAGCAGGAGGCATGGCAAGAGGGAGCCTGAGCATCAGTGGTGTAATAACCTGAATGGAGGCCAAGGGATCCTGCAACCTCAGAGTCCCTGTGGCCTCACCGGTGTATGAGCCATAGGCCTCTGGGACATAAATACGCTGGTCCAAGTGTGGGCCGGGCATGGGAGTCCCTTCGGGGAGTAGGAGGTGTAACAGGCCTCCCCATCTTTCAGTGCCTCCCCATCTTCATCCCCAACTCGTCTACTGAAGTAGTATGGGCTGAGGTTAGAAACAGGAAAGGAGAGGTCACCCTGTTGGGAGTTTTCTATAGGCCTCCGAAAAGTTCCAGAGATGTAGAGGAAAGGATTGCAAAGGTGATTCTGGATAGAAGCAAAAGTAACAAGGTAGTTGTTATGCGGGACTTTAACTTTCCAAATATTGACTGGAAACGCAATAGTTTGAGTACAGCTACTGCGTGTCCTTGATAAGTATGTACCTGTCAGGCAGGGAGGAAGTGGTCGAGCGAGGGAACCGTGGTTTACTAAAGTAGTTGAATCACTTGTCAAGAGGATGAAGGAGGCTCATGTAAAGATGAGACGTGAAGGTTCAGTTAGGGCGTTTAAGAGTTACAAGTGAGCTAGGAAGGACCTAAAGAGAGAGCTAAGAAGAGTCAGGAGGGGACATGAGAAGTCCTTGGCAGGTAGGATCAAGGAAAACCCGAAAGCTTTCTATAGGTATGTCAGGATTAAAAGAATGACAAGGGTAAGAGTAGGGCCAGTTAAGGGCAGTAGTGGGAAGTTGTGCGTGGAGTCCGAGGAGATAGGAGAGGCGCTAAATGAATATTTTTCGTCAGTATTCACAGAAGAAAAAGACAATGTTGTCGAGGAGAATGCTAATATTCAGGCTACTAGACTACAAGGGCTTGAGGTTGATAAGGAGGAGGCGTTAGCGATTCTGGAAAGTGTGAAAATAGATAAGTCCCCTGGGCCGGATGGGATTTATCCCAGGATTCTCTGGGAAGCTAGGGAGGAGATTGCTCAGCCTTTGGCTTTGATCTTTAAGTCATCTTTGTCTACAGGAATAGTGCCAGAAGACTGGAGGATAGCAAATGTTGCCCCCTTGTTCAAGAAGGGGAGTAGAGACAACCCCGGTAACCACAAACCAGTGAGCCTTACTTCTGTTGTGGGCAAAGTCTTGGAAAGGATTACAAGAGATAGGATTTATAATCATCTAGAAAGGAATAATTTGATTAGGGATAGTCAACACGGTTTTGTGAAGGATAGGTTGTGCCTCACAAACCTTATTGAGTTCTTTGAGAAGGTGACCAAACAGGTGGACGAGGGTAAAGCAGTTGATGTGGTGTATATGGATTTCAGTAAAGCGTTTGATAAGGTTCCCCACGATAGGCTATTGCAGAAAATACGGAGGTATGGGATTGAGGGTGGTTTAGCAGTTTGGATCAGAAATTGGCTAGCTGTAAGAAGACAGAGGGTGCTGGTTGATGGGAAATGTTCAGACTGGAGTTCAGTTACTTGTGGTGTGCCACAAGGATCTGTTTTGGGGCCACTGCTGTTTGTCATTTTTATAAGTGACCTGGAGGAGGGTGCAGAAGGATGGGTAAGTAAATTTGCGGATGTACATAGATCCCTGAAAGTTGCCATCCAGGTTGATAGGGTTGTTAAGAAGGCGTACGGTGTGTTAGCTTTTATTGGTAGAGGGATTGAGTTTCGGAGCCATGAGGTCATGTTGCAGCTGGACAAAACTCTGGTGCGGCCGCATTTGGAGTATTAAGTGCAGTTCTGGTTGCCGCATTATAGGAAGTATGTGGAAGCATTGGAAAGGGTGCAGAGGAGATTTACCATGATGTTGCCTGGCATGGAGGGAAGATCTTAAGAGGAAAAGCTGAGGGACTTGAGGCTGTTTTCGTTAGAGAGAAGAAGGTTAAGAAGTGACTTAATAGAGGCATACAAGATGATCAGAGTATTAGATAGGGTGGACAGTGAGAGCCTTTTTCCTCGAATGGTGATGGCTAGCACGAGGGGACATAGCTTTAAATTGAGGGGAGATAGATGTAGGACAGATGTCAGAGGTAGGTTCTTTACTCAGAGAGTAGTAGGGGCGTGGAATGCCCTGTCTGCAACAGTAGTGGACTCGCCAACATTAAGGGCATTTAAATGGTCATTGGATAAACATATGGATGATAATGGAATAGTGTAGATGGGCTTTAGAGTGGTTTCACAGGTCGGCACAACATCGAGGGCCGAAGGGCCTGTATTGCGCTGTATTGTTCTAATTCTAATTCTAAGGCCTTTTTCAAGCGGGTGAATAAGATTATTAAGGGCTTTGTGTGGGCGAGTAAAACCCCACGAGTGAAGAAAGTGTTGCTGGAGCGCAGTCGGGGGGAGGGTGGGTTGGCGCTGCCGAACTTCTGCAATTACTACTGGGCAGCTAATATAGCCATGATCAGGAAGTGGGTAGTGGGGGAGGGGTCGGCATGGGAGCGGATGG
Source organism: Scyliorhinus canicula (assembly GCF_902713615.1). Lineage (NCBI taxonomy): Eukaryota > Metazoa > Chordata > Chondrichthyes > Carcharhiniformes > Scyliorhinidae > Scyliorhinus > Scyliorhinus canicula. The sequence continues at coordinate 42,350,932 of NC_052163.1, forward strand.
AGGCGGCGTCATGTAAAGTCCGGGAGCATTGGTAACGGCACCTCTGCCATTATCGCCAGCCCGATACTCCACAAGCCCGGTGGTTGTGGCGGCTCTGAGGATCTGGGGGCAGTGGAGGTGATATAAGAGAGAGCAGGGAGCATCGATTTGGACCCCGATTTATAACCACAGGTTTGTACCGGGTAGGCTAGATGGCGGATTTGGAGTTGGCAGAGGGAGGACTGAGAAGGATGGGGGGATCTATTTATAGATGGGAGCTTTCCCAGCTTGAACCCTTTGGAGGATAAATTTAAATTGGCAGCAGGGAAAGGTTTTAGGTATTTGCAGGTGCGCGACTTCCTGAGAAAACAGGTGCCGGCCTTTCCGCTGCTGCCGCCACGGGGGATACAGGATAGTGTAGTTTCCAGTACCTGGGTGAGAGAGGGGAAGGTATCGGATATTCACCAGGAGCTTTCGGAGGCAGAGGAAACTCTGGTGGAGGAGCTTAAGGGCAAGTGGGAGGACGTGTAGGAGGAGTGATAGAGGTGGTTCTATGGGCGGATGCCCTAAGTAGGGTTAATACATCCTCATCATGTGCCAGGCTTAGCCTGATACAATTTAAGGTAGTCCACCGGGCACACATGACAGCGGCTGGGATGAGCAAGCTTTTCGGGGTAGAGGATATGTGTGCGAGGTGCGCGGGAAGCCCAGCAAATCATGTCCAAATGTTTTGGGCATAGAGGGTTAGAGGGTATTGGGAGGGTTTTGCAAAGGCAATGTCCATGGTGCTAAAAACACGGGTGGTGCCAAGTCCGGAGGTAGCGATCTTTGGAATGTCGGAAGATCCGGGAGTTCAGGGGGCGAAAGAGGCTGACATCCTGGCCTTTGCCCGGAATAGGTGGCTGAAGAGCAGAGACCCAGACCTGGAGACAACTTGCCACACCGAAGGTCTACCATCCACTTGTCTCCTACACAGATGGGTGAGAGGCAGAGGAGGGCAAGCCTAGAGATCGTGTTTGCCACATATGCCACATGCACCAAGAAGGCCTGATGCCACATGGGTTTGTGGCTTCTCCTGCCAATAGTCCTGAAGATGGCGGCAGCACTAAATTAATTTGCTTCTGGGTCCTTCCATGCATCATAGAAAGTACAGTGCAGAAGGAGGCCATTCGGCCCATCAAGTCTGCACCAGACCTTGGAAAGAGCACCCTACCGAAGCCCACACCTCCACCCTATCCCCATAACCCAGTAACTCCACCCAACCTTTTTGGACACTAAGGGCAATTTAAAAAATAAATAAATTTAGATTACCCAATTATTTTTTCCAATTAAGGGGCAATTTAGCGTGGCCAATCCACCTACTCTGCACATTTTTGGGTTGTTGGGGGCGAAACCCATGCAGACACAGGGAGAATGTGCAAACTCCACACGGACAGTGACGCAGAGTCGGGATCGAACCTGGGACCTCGGCGCCGTGAGGCAGCTGTGATAACCACTAGGCCACCATGCAGCCCTCTAAGGGCAATTTAGGATGGCAATCTACCTGACCCGCACATCTTTGGACTGTGGGAGGAAACCGGAGCGGCGGGAGGAAACCCACGCGGACACGGGGAGAACGTGCAGACTCCGTACAGACATTGACCCAAGCCGGGAATCGAACCTGGGACCTTGGAGCTGTGAAACAACTGTGCTAATCACTGTGCTGCCGTGCCACCCTGGACCAATTGGGACTGTGCGGCATTTCTCAGCCAGCAACATATCACTGCTTTCAGGTGACAATGCCATTCACAGAAGGGCACATCATCATTTAACCTTTACTTTGGATCAGGAGACCCAGGCTCAGAGATTCATGGGCTTCGCAGATGTCTCAAGGTTTCCAAGAGCGTAGAGCGCAATAGACTGCAGCAAGTGGCTATACAGGCTCCCTGGCAGCAGTACTTGATGTTCATCAACTGCAAGGGCTTCCATTCCATCAATGTGCAGTTGGTGTATGACCATTGAAAGCAGGTCCAGCACGTGTGCACACGGTTCCCTAGGAGTTGCCATAACGCCTACATCCTCAGGTGCCTGGGAGCTTCGGGGAGCCAGACGCCTGCAAGACTTGTTGCTGGGGGATAAGAGCTATGCAATTAAACACTCTGGAGTGACTCCGATCATCAGAAGACATCTCCTCTAAACCTCAAAGCCATTTTGTGACTTCTGAGGGAATAGCCGAACTAATCGCTGAGAGGATGGGTCCTGGGTTTACACTTGGGCTTAAGAGCTCACGGCTCACTAGAATAAGATCTTAGCTGTGGTCATCGTTGTCTTGCTAATGCGCTCAGTCTGTCAATTTAAAGTCCAGTAAGGAAGAATAACTGAAAGTCAAAGACAGAGGGTCAGCTGAAGGATTGTACCCGAGACGGCAACCATTCATTGATTCATTGCCTACTTTAAGTAATTAGTCACTGTCAGTTGCTTGGCAGGGTGGGGGGGGGAGGGGGGCGGGGGGGGGGGGGGGGGGGGTTATTTTACCTTTCTTTTGCGGGTGAGGTGCATACGATTGGTTGGGTTTTTGTTACAATGTTCTCAGCTACATCCGCTGTTTGGCTTTATTATAAAAATTTATTGTGAATGGAAAACCTTTAATAAAAATATTTTTTTTAAAAGAAAGAATAGCTGGATGCTTCCTATGCCCTGTAAGGATGCAAACACTGTTGCAAAGGAAATGCAGACTAGCATAAGGCTCATCCTAAAGTGCATATCTTGGTTTGGGACACTTTAGGAAACACAGATGTGCTTAGTCATATGGTTAATAAGCCCTCCTCAGCCAGTGCCATACTTTCAGGACAATGGGTTGAAAACTCACCCATCATAACTCTGAATAAAGAATTACTTTAAAAAAAAATCTTTATTGTCACACGTAGGCTTACATTAACACTGCAATGAAGTTACTGTGAAAAGCCCCTGTTCGCCACATTACAGCACCTGTTCGGGTACACAGAGGGAGAATTCAGAATGTCCAAATTAACTAACAGCACGTCTTTCGGGTCTTGTGGGAGGAAACCGGAGCACCCGGAGGAAACCCGCGCAGACACAGGGAGAACGTGCAGACACCGCACAGACAGTGACCCAAGCCGGGACTCGAACCTGGGATCTTGGAGCTGTGAAGCAACAGTGCTACCCACTGTGCTACCGTGCTGCCTATACATATACCCTTCTCCCTGACAACACACATGGATCCATTAGCAAGTTGCACTGAGGTTGACGTCACATGGGGACGTCACAATCTTAAATGGGGAAATTCTGAATGTGAGGAAGGCTGAACCTTGGAATAAGAGGATTGTAAAAATCCAAACCAAAATGCTTTCATCTGACCATTACATTCACAAACCCATGGAACGGTTTTCAAAAAGTGGAATTTATTTATAATGATCCTGAGGTGACATCAACATTTATAAACTTTCCTGACCCTACTACTATGTCTTGGTGGCGCCCCGACATCTGGAGCAGGTGTGGAGGCAGCTTGCTACGTCCTGATGCCTCTGACGACCTTAGCAAACATCTTCTGATGGCCCGGATCCTGGAGGGGTACAGCTGCATAAGGTAGAAGCACCCACGGCGGTGTGCACAGCTGGAGTTGGTGCAGGCAGGGGGGTCTCTGGGTGGTTGCACAAGTGAGTGTCCTGAGTGGAGGCCCATGGGGTGTCCGGATGATACTCCCTGTGGGTGCTAAAGGACCCAGGAATGACTCCTGCAGGAGATGGGACACCTGGAGGGAGGTCAAGGTGCCTCCTCCCCATGTGGCCTATAAGCTGATGGTTCACACGAGTGTGTGGCCATGGAGTGCAGGGCCAAGTGTAAATCCGCAGGACCTGCTGGGCCAAGGTCTTCAGGGTGGTAGTCAGTTTTCCCATGGTGGCTTCAATGTGCTCGCATGTTGGAGCCATGACATCGAACAGAACACAGATGGACTCCTTCATCGTATGCTCTAGTCTGCTCAGTGCCCGATGTCCTGCTGCCTCCCTTTGCATCTTCACCAGTGAGCTGGTAGTTACTCCAGGTGCTCACCATCGGATTGAGACTGGGCAGGTGGCTGGTCTCCAGCAATCCTCCGAGTTGTAGAGATTTGGGCCATCCCTGCCTCTCATTGTTGTGGGGGCAGGTTTGTGACAGAAAACGACCTCGAGTCTAAGCCTGAACTACGCCCCACTGAGGTGAGTGTCTCTATGTTGTGTCATCCTTAGACATGCTCCAGGGGTTCAGGAAGTTGCTGGGCTGGCTTGCTGGCTGCAGTCTGCTGCTACCTGAAAAATACAAAAGAACATTTTTAGTGGATGAGCTGAAGTTAATTCAGACTAAATGGCACTCAGAATTGCAGGATTTGTTGATGTGATGGAGCTGAGATCCATACTAGGTTGTGGGGAGAGGCCAAGCTCTGTGCTGCCACAAGAGTGATCGCTGTCTTTTTTAGAGAGCTCTGCAGCAGCCTCCTCGAACTCACTGAGAGTGAGTATCTCTCCCATCCTCCCCCAGTCGAGGCTCACCCTCGCTTGCTGTGTGCATGTTTGGCTTGTATGGAAACAAAAAAAAAGACGTGATCAGAGGGGATGGAGCAGATGTTGGGTAAGATGCATGTCCCTTGTGTGTGGTGCATTTTACCCAGAAGGGACAGCGAATGGAGTGTGAGCAACAAGACAGATGGGATGCTGGTGTTGTGAAAGTCTTGTTGGGACAGTAAGTGTTGAAATGTGTCACCCACGGCTGAATGTGAAATCTGTGGAGAGCAGCTGTTTAAGTATATGATACCATGCTGTGAGTTTAATAGTGGAGGGAACGGAGAGAGAACTTACCCTACTTGAGCAGGTGAGATCATTCATCCACTTCCTGCACTGGACAATACTTCCCAGGCGGTTAACAGCGTGCAGACCTTCCAGGCCAGAGGAGGCGAGGTTTATGTGCTTTCTTGAGCCATCCCTTGGGTACAGCACATGTTGGTGGGCCTGCACTGCTCGAATAAGTCTCCTGGGCCCTGGCTTTAAAAGATTGGTGCTGCATTTTTCTGGAGGCCGATAACCTTTTCCGTCTGAATGCAGACATGCTGCACAGTGTGGTGAAGTCAGATGGGGTGGAGAGAGTGATATGAATGTGCTGGACTGGTGTTAAATATGGCGGCAGGACCTTCGAACACACCAGCTGACGGCAGCGAACAAAATGGGTGGCATGGCAGCACAGTGGGTAGCACTGTTGCTTCACAGTGTCAGAGACCTGGGTTTGATTCCCAGCTTGGGTCGCTTTCCGTGCGGAGTCTGCACGTTCGCCCTGTGTCTGCATGGGTTTCTTCCGGGTGCTCCGTTTTCCTCCCACAGTCCAAAGACGTGCTTGTTAGGTGAATTAAGACATTCTCAATTCTCCCTCAATGTACCCAAACAGGCGCTGGAGTGTGGCGACTCGGGGATTTTCACAGTAACTTCATTGCAGTGTTAATGTAAGCCTACTTATGACAATAACAAAGATTATTATTATTACATCTGCTGCCGACGCACCAGTGGATTCAGAGGGGAATGCACCTGTGCGTAATGAATGAGCTTCCAGGGGCAGGATCAGGCATCGGCACTGGGGCCACCCGCCACCGCAGTTAGTCTCGAAAACGGAGAACACTTGTGCTTACTACATTTTCCAATTATGCCAGCATTCTAAAATTGAGCATTGGGTGAGACACAAAATTCACAGCAGCTTGTGGTGGGAGATTTGAACAGTAGAATAAAAACTAAAATACTGGGATACAGTACTGGTGGGGACGGATCTGTCATTGTCTAACACTGGATTATAGTGCTGGTGGGGGCAGGTCTCTCGCTGTATAGTACTGGTGGGGACAGTTCTGTCACTGCGTAACACTGGAGTACAGTACTGGTGGGAACAGGTCTGTCACTGTATAACACTGGAGTACAGTACTGGTGGGAACAGGTCTGTCACTGTATAACACTGGAGTACAGTACTGGTGGGGAAAGGTCTGTCACTGTATAACACTGGGGTACATACTGGTAGGGACGGGTCTGTCACTGGGTAACACTGGAGTATAGTACTGGTGGGGACGGGTCTGTCACTGTATAACACTGGAGTACAGTACTGGTGGGGATGGGTCTGTCACTGTATAACACTGGAGTACAGTACTGGTGGGGACGGGTCTGTCACTGTATAACACTGGAGTACAGTACTGGTGGGGACGTGTCTGTCACTGGGTAACACTGGAGTACAGTACCGGTGGGGACGGGTCTGTCACTGTCTAACACTGGAGTACAGTACTGGTGGGGACGGGTCTGTCACTGTATAACACTGGAGTACAGTACTGGTGGGAACAGGTCTGTCACTGTATAACACTGGAGTACAGTACTGGTAGGGACGGGTCTGTCACTGTATAACACTGGAGTACAGTACTGGTGGGGACGGGTCTGTCACTGTATAACACTGGAGTACAGTACTGGTGGGAACAGGTCTGTCACTGTATAACACTGGAGTACAGTACTGGTGGAGACGGGTCTGTCACTGTATAACACTGGGGTACAGTACTGGTGGGGACGGGTCTGTCACTGTCTAACACTGGAGTACAGTACTGGTGGGGATGGGTCTGTCACTGTATAACACTGGAGTACAGTACTGGTGGAGACGGGTCTGTCACTGTCTAACACTGGGGTACAGTACTGGTGGGGACGGGTCTGTCACTGTCTAACACTGGAGTATAGTACTGGTGGGGATGGGTCTGTCACTGTATAACACTGGAGTACAGTACTGGTGGAGGCGGGTCTGTCACTGTCTAACACTGGGGTACAGTACTGGTGGGAACAGGTCTGTCACTGTATAACACTGGGGTATAGTACTGGTGGGGATGGGTCTGTCACTGTATAACACTGGAGTACAGTACTGGTGGGAACAGGTCTGTCACTGTATAACACTGGGGTACAGTACTGGTGGGAACAGGTCTGTCACTGTATAACACTGGGGTACAGTACTGGTGGAGACGGGTCTGTCACTGTATAACACTGGAGTACAGTACTGGTGGGAACAGGTCTGTCACTGTATAACACTGGAGTACAGTACTGGTGGGGATGGGTCTGTCACTGTATAACACTGGAGTACAGTACTGGTAGGGACGGGTCTGTCACTGTATAACACTGGAGTACAGTACTGGTGGGGATGGGTCTGTCACTGTCTAACACTGGGGTACAGTACTGGTGGGGACAGTTCTGTCACTGCGTAACACTGGAGTACAGTACTGGTGGGGCATGTCTGTCACTTTATAACCCTCGGGTACAGTACTGGTGGGAATGGATCTGTCACTGTCTAACACTGGGGTACAGTACTGGCGGGGACAACTCTGTCACTGTACAACACTGGGGTACAGTACTGGTGGGGAGTTCTGTCGCTGTATAAAACTGGGATACGGTACTGGTGGGGATAGTTCTGAGCTGTACAACAGTGGGATAAGTACTGGTGGGAACATGTGTTAATTGAATGGCCATTGCTGCAAGAGATATCACAGGAGACCTATCATTCTATGCTGCATCTTAGTTCATGACTTTTTCACCAATGTATCAGCACAGTGACAACTCTTGAATGTGTTCTGACAAACATACTGGTTGTCTGAAGTCCAAGTGCCTGAGAACAGTCTTCATTTCTTCCAGTCGCTGTTTCAAATGCAAATTTTCCGAATTGGATTTCCTGTGGGTTTTTTTGTCACAAGGGAAGTCAGTACCTAAGGCAAATGAAAATACAGAATTCAAACAAAGGCAAAATAATGCAGATGCTGGAAATCTGAAATAAAGTCAGACAATGCTGGAAATTCTCAGGCAGCCTCTTTGGAGAGTGAAACAGAGACAGTGGGCTGGATTCTTCCGCCCTGCCCACCGCAAGAACGCCACGGGCGAGACGTCGACAATGGAAAAAGCCATTCACCTCGGGCGGGATTCCCAGTCGCCGGGCGAACGCCGCTGGAGAATCCCACCCAATGTTTTGGTTGATGACCCTTCATGAGAATTGAGGAAAGATAAAAATGTAATAGGTTTTGATCAGGGGGGGAGGGGAGGAGAATAAACCAGAAGGTCTTACTGTGGAGGGCAGGAGAGATTAAACGACAAAAAATTTGCATCATACCAAAGCATAGGGAATGGTAATGGGACAAGTACCGAAAATAAGGTATGACCAGAAGAGGGGTGAATGTCTGGATAGCAGCTGTCTGAAGATAAACTAAAGGAATGAAGAAAGAAATACGAGAAAAGAAAACCCAGCCAAAATAAAACAACAAAATGATGTAGGATTGTTGAACTCAAATGTGGATCTGAGAAGGCTATAGAAAATTGAAAGATGAGCTGTTGTTCTATGAGCTTGCATTAGATTTAAAATTGGATCATTGGAGCAAGCCAAGGAGAGAAAGGCCAGAGCAGGAAGGAAGGTGGAGGATTCAAATAACACGTGACACTTTGGACAGGTCACGGATTTTATCATGCTGAATGCCAGGGCCCCACATGCTGTCAGCAGGATTACTTTCTGCTTCTCATCTCCCATAATCTTATTAACCCGGAACAAGTAATAAAGGTCTGTGTATTGGGCCCAGTCTTCACTGCTAACGTCATAGGTTTTGAGTTTACCAAAGAGGCATTATTTCTTACCAGAGAAGCCGTTTGTTGTCGACACTGAAGGTTGCTTGTAAAAACATTTGTAGTCTCCTTGTTGCCAATGTAATGATTTTGCCAAGGCCCGTCTTCCAGCACCAAACTATTTTATTAAAGTAATGAAAAATGCCGCTGCTGTGGCTTACAGCACACACGCATCCAAGCTCGGGGACTTACTGGATACCGACATGGGTTAGAGCAGTGGGTTTTAAGCTCCTGCTATACATTTCCTATTAAGCGAGCTACCACTCACTTAATAAGGGAATTCATATTCTATGAAGCCCATGGGGAAATTTATTGACAACCTGTGTGTCTTTGTGGCCACCATAAGTTTCTTTCGGAAGGTTGAAAGGTGAGGGCAGGGGATGATATGTTTGGTGGTGGCAAAATGCTGGTGCTGATAGAAATGACTGGGGCATGATCTATTTAATATGGAGGCTGATGGGTGAAGGGAACGCCAAGGGAAACGCCATCATGTTTCTGGGAGGGCAGCACAGTGGCGCAGTGGGTTAGCCCTGCTGCCTCACGGCGCCGAGGTCCCAGGTTGAATCCCGGCTCTGGGTCACTGTCCGTGTGGAGTTTGCACACTCTCCCCGTGTCTGCGTGGGTTTCACCCCCACAACCCAAAGATGTGCAGGCTAGGTGGATTGGCCACGGTAAATTGCCCCTTAATTGGAAAAAAATAATTGGATACTCTAAATTTATTTAAAAAAAAGAAAAAAAAAATGTTTCTGGGAGGGAGCAAAGGGATGAAGAACAGATGTGGGTGAAATAGATCAGACGTGGTGGAGGGCCCCGTCAACCATGCTGGGTGGGAATCCTCAGTTAAGGAAAAACGATGACATACCGGAAGCACCAGTGTGCAACCTTGTTGAATCGTCTGAACAGATGTGAATGAAACTGAGAAACTGGGAGAATAGAATGGAATCATGACAGGAGGCAGAGTGTGCGGAAGTGTGGTCAAGTTAGCTATGGGGCACCGTGGGCTTGTAACGAATATTAATTGATAGCTTATCCCAAGAGATGAAGACCGAGAAGTCAAGGAATAGAGTCAGAGATGTTCCAGATGAAAGTGAGACAAAGGTGGAAATTAGAAGAAAATTCAAAGATACAGAATTAAATTCTGACGACATTGACAATGTCTATTAAACATGGCTGAGATAAATGCACCTGTTATTGTGTTAAATACTGCACATCGTGCTATGCACACATTTCCTCTTCTATTTGAGAAATCAGTGGAAGGGGCAGCGCCCATTGCACAGGACACCAATGCGTTTCCTTCTGCCTCCTTCCATATCCCAGTTTAGAGAAAACCTCAAACATTACTTCATAAGAAGCACTTATGCAAAAATAACAAGAGACAAATGCAGCACGAGATGTTATACATTCCTTTGTGCTGTGTAGCTGTGGTCACAAGACAATCTGATCTCATGAAAACAAACCTGAATCGTTTCCTATGGGTAAATGGGGCTTAGGGTTAAACATACATCTCACTTTTGGGATACTGCTGCAGGACTCTGACAATCATATTGAAGACCAGGAAGATATTTGGGATGAGTAAAACCAAGATAGAGTCAGTGTTTACTGACCCATCAACACAAAAAATCCCAGACAACTGGGAATGTCTGTGGGAAACTGGGAATGAGATGCAGCCAGTTATATCAGTCTGTTAATGCCCTTCATAGTGCTGCAAACTTCAATTTGATAACTTCAAAAGTTCTGTTTTTTCTAAATAAATCAAAGCAACCAATTGAACCTTTTCCTTATCAGTTAATTTCCTGAAACCTGGAATATAAGATTCCCAATCACAGCAAACACACTTCTATTCAAGAAAGTTGTGGAAGTACCTGTCTCCTGTTTGATCGTCCGAGGTTTCCCGCTGTGAATAATGGGTGGTGGAAATCCGCGCTCTGTCTGTGTTAGTGTTGATGCCACACCACTTAACTCATCTCCAATCATTGGTGGTAGGGCCCAAAACTCGCTCCCTACGTGGAAACCCTAAAATAATCAAAAGGGAACAAGGCATCTTTCTATTTTACTTGAGTCACCACACATAAAAACCAGGATCAACACATTCTGCAATCCAGCCATGGAGCTCGTGACACGCACCGGAGGGAGTGAACTCTCAGAGCAGCATGGGAGTGAGTGAACTCCCAGAGTCCCTCACGGGACAGAATGAACCTCCAGAGCCCCTCATGGGAGGGAGTAAACCTCCCGAGCCCCTCACGAGAGGAGCAAACTCCCAGCGTCTTGGCAGGAGGGAGTGAGCACCCAGGGCCAAGAATAGGAGGGAGTGATCCCCTATAACTAGGCACAGAATACTTGATGCTCCATATTACCCTGAGATACTACAAAAGGGAGGGAAACCTTTGCTGACCTTCCCAGGGCCCAGACTTGCGATGGTCTGATCTAGGAGGTTCGCTTGCTGCCTCGTCTGTCCAAAATCCTCACATTGATTCATCACCAGGTCTCCAACTGGCTTGTTTAGGAGATCTAAACAGAGAATAGCAAAGTTTTAAAATTATTCAGAAAATTAATTTTTGCGAGGAGAAAGAGGAAAATATAAACCGTCATTTGGTAATACAGAACCCGAGAATGGCTGAAAAATTACACATTTTTAAGTTTTTGATCTTGCATCCATCAGGATAATTTACAAGAATACCAAATTGTAAAGGGAACAACAATTTACACTGCATGAGAAGAGAGTGACTTTTGGTTTGCAAGTTGATTCTGCTTGGTAGACATGTTGTCATGGCGAATGCATCAGTTACCTTATAAATGACAGTTCACTGCCAAGATTTGTATCAACTCAAATCAGGCAATTTGATCCTGATTGGTTAAGGCATTGCCCTGGAGAATGAACCATGGAATGGCTTTTGTTTAGTTGAAAAAGCCGTTAATATATGTACATGCTCTTTCTGTCTATGTATTAATACATGTAGCTTTCAGCATGCATAAGTAAGCCACACTGTGAGCCCAACAGATAATCTTTAATTGGTTATCAGTGTAATGATTTTTTTAAAAATTCAGATTACCCAATTATTTTTTCCAATTAGGGGCAATTTAGTGTGGCCAATCCACCTACTCTGCACATTTTTGGGTTGTGGGGGCGAAACCCATGCAGACACGGGGAGAATGTGCAAACTCCACATGGACAGTGACCCAGAGCCGGGATTGAACCTGGGACCTCAGTGCCATGAGGCAGCTGTGCTAACCACTAAGCCACCGTGCTGCCCTATCAGTTTAATTCTTAGCACTTAGCAGTGTAATTGCAAACTCACATCTAATTTCATAGAATTTACAGTGCAGAAGGAGGCCATTCGGCCCATGGAGTCTGCACCGGCTCTTAGAAAGAGCACCCTACCCAAGGTCAACACCTCCACCCTATCCCCATAACCCAGTAATCCCACCCAACACTAAGGGCAATTTTGGACACTAAGGGCAATTTAACATGGCCAATCCACCTAACCTGCACATCTTTGGACTGTGGGAGGAAACCGGAGCACCCGGAGGAAACCCACGCACACACAGGGAGGATGTGCAAACTCCACATAGACAGTGACCTAAGCCGGAATCGAACCTGGGACCCTGGAGCTGTGAAGCAATTGTGCTATCCACAATGCTACCGTGCTGCTATTGGACACGATGTTCAGGGTGTCGCAAGCGCGGGCTGGTTGGGTATGGTCAGTACTTTGCCTGTTGCCAGCACCAGAAGGGATATTTTGCTGACCTGTCTTTACCAGCCCAAGCCTGAATATTGTCCAGGTCTTGCTGTATATGCACATGGGCTGTTCGAGTATCTGAAACATTACGAAAGGTGCTGAACATGGTGCAATCATCGGCGAACATCCTTACTTCTTATCTTTTAAAAGAAATATTTAGAGTACCGAATTCATTTTTTCCAATTAAGGGTCAATTTAGCGTGGCCAATCCACCTACCCTGCACATCTTTGTCTTGTGGGAGCGAACCCACGCAAACACGGGAAGAACGTGCAAACTCCACAAGGACAGTGACCCAGAGCCGGGATCAAACCTTGGCCCTTGGCGCCATGAGGCAGCAGAAGTAACCAGTGCGCCATCATGCTGCCCAATCTCACTTTGAGTGGGGTCGCAAGGTCATTGATAGAGCACTGAAGGACAACCGGTGGCGTATTGTAGAGGGATTACACGGATGAGGTGGCTCCCACTAGTGTACTGTACTTTTTGCCCTTTTTTCTTAGTATCAGAGGATAATTTCTTTTGAAAACTCACATAATAATATATAATTGCTTATTGTCACAAGTAGGCTTCAATGAAGTTACTGTTACTGAGTTACTGTGAAAAGCCCTTAATCGCCACATTCCGGTACCTGTTCGGGGAGGCCGGTACGGGAATTGAACCTGCGCTGCTGGCCTTTTTCTGCATTACAAGCCAGCTGTTTAGCCCACTGCGCTAAACCAGCCCCTAACATGGTTAATGGAACAAGAATCCTGTATGACTGAAATGCCCAGAAAAATCAGGGGAAAGAAGGTGGACAGCAGAAGTTGGTTGACAGATTCGTAGGCCTCTCAGAGTTCTTTGGCATGTAAAATGGCAGAGTCCGCCTCTGGGGCACCGGCCACTCCACTAACAGTCAAGGTGCTTTCCAGCACCTTGGCTAAAGAATTTGATAAACACTGGCGCATTGTTTTGGATCACCTCCGGAAATCAATGGAAGAGGCCTTGGCCCCCATCCGAGCGGCTCTGGAGAAACCAAACGTGAAAGACCATGGAGCCACGATAAAAGATGGAAGTGGCCCTTTTAAGCCACAGTGATTGGATTGCCTCACTGGAATCAAAGCTATTTTCGCTGGCCGAGACGAACAAGTTGTTGAAGGGCAAGGTGAATGATCCAGAGAACCAGTCCAGAGGCAAAACATTTGAATTGTACGCCTGCTGGAGGGGGTGGAAGGCCTAATACCCACGGAGTACTTTACAGATATGTTTGGTGAGATGGTGGGGGAGGGTGGATTCACATCCTCTCCCGGGTTGGACCAAATCCACTGTACACTCCGGCAGAGGCTGAAGATTCACGTGCGATAAGAGTGAAATTCCATCGCTTCAAGGAGAGAGAGCTGGTTCTGAGATGTGCGATAGCCTCCCCCTATCCTTGGTGGACAGGGTTCAGACTATTAAAATAAATGTGTTCCCGAGATTTTTATTTCTCTTTCAATGTATCCCTAAATCCTTGTTTCTTAAAATCAAAACATTTGTGTCTTCCTTTGTCTGGGTGGGTAGGACTCCCAGAAACAGTGGAGTTTTGCTCCAAAGAGATCGACAATTGGGGGGTCTGGCCCTATCTAATTTATTGAGAATTTGGAAGGAGTTCAGGCAGCATTTCAAGCTCTGTTCCCTGTCTTCGGTAGCCTCCATCTGCAACAACCATCTTTTTCTGCTGGTAGGTTTGGCCTTTGTGTAAGTCTTGGGAGGGGAAGGGACTGGAGAGGCTTGGAGACCTGTCCATGGAGGGTAGGTTTGCTAGTTTAACGGAGTTGTCTGAGAAACTCCAAATGCCTCGTTCCAGTCTTTTCAGGTATTTTCAGATACATGCTTTTCGCGCAAAGCTTTCCCTTCCGTTCCTTTGGCACCACCCTCTTCCCTGTAAAGAAGCTTTTGTCTATGGCAGTGGCTGACGGAAGCTCTATTTCGAGCATATACGGCCCTATCCTTTCAAGAGAGTCTACTCCATTGAGTGAGATGAGGACAAAATGGGTGGGTGAATTGGATCCCATTCTGGATGGTGAGGTATGGAGTGAGGCCCTTCATAGGGTCAACACCACGTTTTCTGTAGGATTGAGCGAGACTGGTGGTAGGCAGATCACTGAAAGGTAGGTCTCAGAAGTGCGAGCATCCCTCAACTCCTGGTATCATGTCGTGTTGGCTAGTGTAGACTTGAGAAATGAACAGACACTTCCAACACGGATGAAGGTTCAACTCAATTTTATTAACTACTTCTAGCTAACTAACACACGATGACTGTGGGTCTTAATGATGCTAACTTAAACTAGAGACCAGTTGATTATCTCAGCACGTGTTGTGAGTCTGTGCTGGGCTGGATGAGTTCCTGTTACACTCAGAGGCAGCACCCAGAATGAGCGGGAACCGTGGTGCCCTCTGCCTTTAAAGTGTGTGTATTCTAACTGGTGATTGGCTGTGGTGTTTGTGCACGTTGATTGGTCCCTGCGTGTGTCCATCAGCGTGTGTCTGCTCGATGATACACTGGTGTATTTCATGACACGTTCTGCTTCCAGAGCTCAACTAGATGTAAGACAGTCAAGAGGTATCACCAGTGAAGCTAAGGTAAACTGCCTATGCTGAGCTGTCTCTGTGTGCTGCTGCTCACTAGCTCTGTGCTTCTCAAAGAGGCGGATCCTGCCTTGGGCTCAACCCTTTATACCCGTCTCTGATGCTGCCCTCTAGGTGATGCTGTGGCTGTGCTGCAGTCCCTGGTGTATGTGCAGATGTATGCACAGATCACTACAGAGGGGACCAGGTGTTGGGCCGTGAAGAGAGAAATTGCGGTGAAGCAGGTGGAACGGGCGCAAGAGGACAAAATGGCAGCCCACGCGGACCAGGCAGCGTGGGCCCAGTGGTCGAAGGAGCAGCAGGAGTTCCTGAGAAACTGCTTCGCAAAGCTGAAGACGGAGATGCTGGCCTCTATGAAAAAGATGGTGGAGAATTAGAAGATGCAGGAGAAGGCTATTAAAGAGGTGGAGAAGAAGGTCTCTGACAATGAGGATGAGATCCTGGGCCTGGCGGTCAGGGATTCCCTAAAGGTAAACATGCAGGTGGAATCCGTGATTAAGAAAGCGAATGCAATGTTGTCATTTATCTCAAGAGGGTTGGAATATAAAAGCAGCGATGTGCTACTGAGCCTTTATAAGGCTCTGGTTAGGCCCCATTTGGAGTACTGTGTCCAGTTTTGGGCCCCACATCTCAGGAAGGACATACTGGCACTGGAGCGTGTCCAGCGGAGATTCACACGGATGATCCCTGGAATGGCGGGTTTAACATATGATGAACGGCTGAGGATCCTGGGATTGTATTCATTGGAGTTTAGAAGGTTAAGGGGAGATCTAATAGAAACTTACAAGATAATACATGGCTTAGAAAGGGTGGACGCAAAGAAACTGTTTCCGTTAGGCGAGGAGACGAGGACCCGTGGGCACAGCCTTAGAATTAGAGGGGGTAAATTCAGAACAGAAATGCGGAGACATTTCTTCAGCCAGAGAGTGGTGGGCCTGTGGAATTCATTGCCGCGGAGTGCAGTGGAGGCCGGGACGCTAAATGGCTACAAGGCAGAGATAGATAAATTCTTGATGTCGCGAGGAATTAAGGGCTACGGGGAGAATGCTGGTAGGTGGAGTTGAAATGCCCATCAGCCATGATTGAATGGCGGAGTGGACTCGATGGGCCGAATGGCCTTACTTCCACTCCTATGTCTTATGGTCTTATGGGTGGAGGCACATAAGGCCCTGCACAAGAGATGGCAGGAAAGACTGGATGACCTCAAAAACAGGTCTAGGAGACAAAAACCTGCGAATTCTGGGCCTCCCTGAAGGTGTGGAGGGGTCGGATCTGAGCGTGTATGTGACCACGATGCTGGGGACGCTGATGGGTGCGGGGGCCTTCCCGCGGCCCCTGGAACTGGACGGGGCGCACAGAGTCCTGGCAAGGAAGCCGAGGGCGAGCGAACCGCCGAGGGCGATGGTGGTAAGATTCCACCGCTTCACAGATAAGGAGCGTGTCTTGCGATGGGCAAAGAAGGAGCGGAGCAGTAAGTGGGAGAACTGTGAGATTCGTATATGCCAGGACCCAGGAGCTGAACTGGCTAAGAGGCGTGCAGGATTCAACCGGGCTAAGGCGGTCCCCCACAACAGAGGGGTGATGTTCGGTCTGCTACATCCGACAAGGCTTTGGGTCACGTACCAGGGCAGGCACCACTATTTCGATACGCCGGAAGAGGTGTGGACATTTATTAAGCATGAAAAGCTGGACTCGAGCTAAAGGACAGCTACATGTGTGTAAACGGGTGTTGTCCTAATCTAAGATTGGAAGCAGAATTTAGGCTGGAGGGGGGCTATGTGATGGTGAGTTGTTCTTTTTGTTTGTTGTTTTGCCCTCTGGGCCCTTTGCCACGTTCTCTGATCTGGCGGAGCTCAGCCACAGAGGGTGGGGGGGGGGGGGGGGGTTGTTCTTTTTTCTAAGGGCGGGGTAATGCCCGGGATGTGTTGCTTGTTTCTCGGGGATGATCTGGTTGGCTCTCTCTCTCTCTCTTACCTTTCGGGGGAGGGGAGGTTGTGGGCCCGAACAAGGAGATAACAGTAAGGTTGGAGATAGAGGTGGGAGCGGCCGGGGTCAGCATGGGTCAGCTGACTTACGGAAGTGTAATGGGGGGAAAATCAGTGTGAAGTGGGGGCTTGATAGGGGGGATTGGGATGGGGGGGCTGGGGGGGGGGGGGGTGGTGCACTGCTTTGCTGACTGAGGGGAGCCAACTTTTGGGAACAGATGGAGAGTCGGGATGGGGAGCCGCCGGCGGGAGGGCTTGAGTGAGTGGGGGGCGCGGGCCCGTGGCTGGCCGGGGGGTGGGGGGGTTGGGGGGGGGGGGGGGGGGGGGGGGGGGGAGTCCAGGCTGATCACGTGGAATGTGAGAGGTCTGAACGGGCCGGTCAAGAGGGCCCACGTGTTTTTGCACTTAAAGGGATTAAAGGCGGGCGTGGCCATGCTACAGGAGACGCACTTAAAACTTGCTGACGAAACGAGGTTGAGGAGGGGATGGGTGGGCCAGGTGTTCCATTCGGGACTGGACTCGAAGACCAGAGGGGTGGCAATTCTGGTTGACAAACGGGTGGCACTCGAGGCAGGGAGTATTGTGGCGGACAAGGGGGAGCAGGTACATAATGGTGAGTGGCAAGCTGCAGGGGGCCCGGGTGGTGTTGGTGAACGTCTATGCCCCAAACTGGGATGATGTGGAATTCATGAGGCGCATGCTGGGTAAAATTCCAGACTTGGAGTCAAATAATTTAATAATGGGGGGGACTTCAACATAGTCCTGGATCCGGCATTGGACTGGTCGAAGTCCAGGTCAGGAAAGAGACCGGCAGCGGCCAAGGCCCTGAGGGGGTTCATGGATCAGATGGGGGGCGTGGACCCATGGAGGTTCACGCGGCCAAGGGCGAAGGAGTTTTCTTTTTTCTCCCACATTCACAAAGTGTACTCTCGGATTTGTTTTTTTGTGTTGAGCAGGGCGTTAATCCCAGGGGTGGAGGGGGTCGAGTATTCAGCCATTGCGGTCTCAGACCATGCCCCTCACTGGGTAGACTTGCGACTAGGGGCAGAGGGAGGGCAGCGCCCTCTCTGGAGATTGGACGTGGGACTGCTAGCGGATGAAGAGGTCTGTGGGTGGATAAGGAGGAGCATCCAAAACTATGTGACAACAAACGATACAGGGGAGGTAATGGTCGCTATGGTCTGGGAGCCTATGAAGGCAGTTGTCAGAGAGGAGTTCATTTCTATTAGGTCCCATAGAAAGAAGAGGGAGAGGGCGGAGAGGGAGAGGCTGGTGGGAGACATACTCAAAGTAGACAGGAAGTACGCGGAGACCCCCGAGATGGGGCTGCTAAAGGAGCGCCGGAGACTGCAGGCGGAGTTTGATCTGTTGACCACAGGGAAGGCGGAGGCGCAGCTGAGGAAGGTGAAAGGGGCACCAACTTCGCAGGAGAGAGGCGGCCAGAGAAATTGGGGGAGTGAGGGATAAGGCAGGTAACACGGTCTTGGGCCCAGAGAGGATCAACAAAGTCTTCAAGGAGTTTTATTGTCAGCTGTACGAGTCAGAGCCCCCGGTGGGAGGGGAAGGGATGAAGCAATTTATGGACCAATTGAGGTTCCCAAGGGTGGACGAGGATCTGGTGGAGGGACTGGGGGCCCCGATTGAGTTGGAGGAGATAGTTAAGGGCCTGGATAGTATGCAGTCGGGCTATCCTGTAGAATTTTACAAGAAATTCTTGGAACTGCTGAGCCCACACCTGCTAAGAACCTTTTAACGAGGCTAAGAAGAGAGGAGCCCTCCCCTCGATGATGTCACGGGCCTCAATCTCACTCATCCTCAAGTGGGGGGGAAGGATCCGATACAATGTGGGTCCTACAGACCGATATCGCTCCTAAACGTAGATGCTAAACTGCTGGCCAAGACTTTGGCTACTAGAAGAGAGGACTGTGTCCCGGGCATGATTGATGAGGATCAGAAAGGCTTCGTCAAGGCCAGGCAACTGAACACAAATGTAAGGAGGCTCCTAAATATTCTCATGATGCCCTCAGGAGGGGACGCAGAAGTAGTGGCTGCAATGGATGCAGAGAAAGCCTTTGACCGGGTGGAATGGGAGTACCTATGGGAAGCGTTAAGTAGGTTTGGATTTGGTGAGGGATTCATAGGGTGGGTCAAACTACTGTATCAGGCCCCCTTAGCAAGTGTGTCTACGAACCGGTTGAGGTCGGAGTATTTTAGGCTACACTGAGGGACGAGGCAGGGGTGCCCCCTATCCCCGCTATTATTTGCCCTGGCAATTGAGCCGTTGGCCATAGTGCTGAGGACTTCTCGGAACTGGAAGGGGCTGGTTTGGTTGGGGGGGGGGGGGGGGGGGGGGGGGGGGGGGGGGGGGGGGGGGGGGGGGGGGGGGGAGCACCGGGTTTCGCGCTATGCAGATGACCAGCTCCTGTATATTTCGGACCCGCTAGAGGGGAGGGGGGAGCTCATGCAGATCTTAAGGGACTTCTGGAGTTTCTCGGGGTACAAGTTGAACGTGGGGAAAAGTGAGCTTTTTGTGATTCACGCTAGGGGTCAGGAGAAGAGACTGGGAGAGCTCCCGCTCAAGGTGATGGAGAGGAGCTTTCGGTACCTGGGCATACAGGTGGCTAGGAATTGGGATGCCCTCCACAGGCTCAATCTATCTCGGCTTGTAGAACAGATGGAGTGAGACTTTAAAAGGGGGGACATGCTCCGCTCTCCCTGGCGGGAAGGGTGCAGACCGTGAAAATGATGGTCCTCCCCAGATTCCTGTTAATTTTCCAGTGCCTTCCCATCTTCATCCCCAAATCCTTCTTCAAGCGGGTGAACAGGATTATCACGGGATTTGTGTGGGCAAACAAGACCCTGCGAGTTAAAAGACTGTTTTTAGAGCACAGTCAGGGAGGGGGGGTTGGCGCTACTGAACGTCTGTAGCTACTACTGTGCGGCTAATGTAGCCATGTTTAGGAAATGGGTAATGGAGGAGGGGTCGACGTGGGGGCGGCGTCATGCAAAGGCACCAGCCTACAGGCACTGGTAACGGCACTGCTGCCGTTCTCACCGGCACGATACACCATGAGCCCGGTGGTGACGGTGGCACTGACGGTCTGGGGTCAGTGGAGAAGGAGGAGGGGGCCTCAGTTTGGATCCTGATGAGGAATAATCATAGATTTGTCCCGGGCAAGGTAGACAGAGGGTTTCAAAGTTGGCGCAGGGCAGGCATCAAAAGGATGGGGGACCTGTTCATACATGGGACTTTCCCTAGCTTGAAGGCACTGGAGGAGAAATTCAGTCTGTCCCCTGGAAACACCTTCAGATACCTTCAAGTCCGCGCCTTTCTCAAAAAACAGGTGGGGACATTTGCGTTGCTACCCTCTCGCAGGATACAGGACAGGGTGGTCTCTGGCATCTGGATAGGGGAGGGCAAGGTGTCGGACATTTACCAAGAACTGCAGGAGGCGGAGGAGGCCCCAGTGGAGGAACTGAAGGGCAAGTCGGAGGAGGTGCTGGGCACGGAGCTGGATGAGGGCCTGTGGGCTGGGTGAATTCCTCCTCATTGTGTGCCAGGCTCAGCTTAATTCAGTTTAAGGTGGTACATCGGGCACACATGACGAGGAGGAGAATGAGCAAGCTCTTTGGGGTTGAGGACAGATGTGCTAGATGTTCAGGAAGCCCAGCAAACCATGTCCATATGTTATGGGCAAGCCTGGCGCTTAAAGAATTCTGGAAGGGCTTTTTAAAGGCTATGTCCAAGGTCTTGGACTCTCGGGTAAAGCCGAGTCCGGAGATAGCGATATTTGGGGTGCCGGAAGATCTGGGAGTGCAGGAAGCGAAGGAGGCCGACGTCCTGGCCTTTGCCTCCCTGGTGGCCCGGGGACGGATCTTGTTAATGTGGAGAGACGCGAAACCCCCGAGTGTGGAGACCTGGGTTACTGACATGGGTTTTGTTTATTTTTTATTTTTTTCACTGGTTATGTAAAAATTCTGTTTGAGAAAAACCTTAATAAAAAAAAATGTAGTGGGCAATTGAGTGGTTAACAAACTGAGGGTAAAACTGCGAGCACTGATTCAGAGGGAAACGGCCACACCGGGCAGGAGTTACATTGTCCTATTCAATTAATGGGAATAAGCAGGGTGCTCCTGTTCAGCCAGGAACAGCTATTAGCCCATTACACAGGCTGATGGCCTCTTTCCTCTGTAAATTGGGGGTTAATTACATATTCATAGCTTTTTTGTGTTAACGGGGGGTGGCCAATCAAAAGCCCAGGTAGCAAGGATGAGTTGAAGACTGGATACCTCAGGGCAGAGCCATTGTTTGAGAAGCTCAGCAGATTTTAGAGAGGGAGAAATGAATCAAGTTCGAACAGGTGATGAGAAGGATTTGGGAAGCCACGGAGAGAGGCCATGAAAAGCTGCCACCGAGTCAGGCTTTTGAAAAACGGTCTAAAGGACCTACTATAACAGGGGTGGGCAAACTTTTCCATGCAAGGGCCACATTCAGAAATTCACAATTTTAAAGGGCCGCATAGTATATTAAGTAAAATAATTACTTCACCCGGTTATGATTCTGGGCGCCTCATATAGAACATAGAACAGTACAGCACAGAACAGGCCCTTCGGCCTTCGATGTTGTGCCGAGCAATGATCACCCTACTCAAGTCAACGTATCCACCCTATACCAGTAAGTAACCCAACAGCCCCCCCCCCCCCCCCATTAACCTTAAAAAAAAATTTAAAAAAAAATTTTTTTTTATGACTTGGTGGGCCGCATAAAGACCTTGCGGCCCGTGGGCCGTAGTTTGCCCACCCCTGTACTATAACAACAGAAATATATTCTGTAAATGCAAGTATCATTGTTGCCTGCCTACCTAAGTGGAGTTGAGAGCTGCATAATGGGATATTATGTGTTTGCATTAAAAGATATATGTAGGCTGTTCTTAGTGTTGATATTAAATTTGGTGGTAAAAGATACATGTAAGCTGTTCTTTTTAGGTTTGAAGTTTAAAGGGCAGCTTGGTAGCGCAGTTGTTAGCACTGTTGCCTCATGGCACTGAGGACCCAGGTTCGATCCCAGCCTCGGGTGACTGTCCGTGTGGGGTTTGCACATTCTCCCAGTGTCTGCGTGGGTCTTGTCATAATATACATCTATGTATATGATGGTGCAGACAGGCAGTGATTGACACACAGGATGACCAGTAAGCACACAGAACACAGCAGCCAATCACCAGACAGGACACGACCACTATAAAGCCAGAGAGCACCAGTTTTCCCGCTCTCTCGGGACCCAGCCTCTGAGGCAGTCAGAGTTCGTGAGCTAGCCAGTGCAAACACCATGTGGTAGCTAGTACGTCTGGTCAGGCTAGCATCAGGTCTCCAGTCAAGTCAGCATAGTGTCAACCCACAGTTGAACTGTATACAGTAGTCCCCCTTTATAACGCGGGTGTTGGGGTCCAAGACAGCCACCCGCGTTGCAACCGAGCCGCGGATATCCACGATGGGGGTTTTAAATTTATTTAAAAATCTATGCTAGCGCTTCCCATTGAGAGTCTACGGGGGGCGGGGGGAGAGGTCAGACCCCCGTAGACTCACAATGGGAAGCGCTAGCATAGATTTTTAAATAAATTTAAAACCCCCATCGTGGATCCAATTAAATTTCAGCGGCCGGCTCACTTTGATCCGGAGAAGGAAGCTGCTCTCACTGAAATCAGCCGGCCGCTGAAATTGACACTGCCCGCTGCTCTCTCCCTCCAATCCAACTTTTAAGTTTTAATGTTTCTGATTGGAGGGAGAGAGCAGCCGGCAGTGTCAATTTCTTTTTTTTTTCCTCCGGCTTGCCCCCTCTCCCCCCACATCCTCCAACTAGACCCCTCTCCCCCCACACCCTCCGGCTCGCCCCCTCTCCCCCCACACCTTCCGGCTCGCCCCCTCTCCCCCCACATCCTCCGGCTCGCCCCCTCCCCACACCCTCCGGCTCGCCCCCTCTCCCCCCACAGCGTCCAGCTCGCCCCCTCTCCCCCCACACCTTCCAGCTCGCTCCCTCTCCCCCTCTCCCCCACACCCTCCGGGTCGCTCCCTCTCCCCCTCTCCCCCACACCCTCCTGCTCTTCCCCACAGCGTCCAGCTCGCCCCCTCTCCCCCCACACCTTCCGGCTCGCTCCCTCTCCCCCACACCCTCCTGCTCGCCCCCACAGCGTCCAGCTTGCCCCCTGTCCCCCCACACCCTCCGGCTCGCCCCCTCCCCACACCCTCTGGCTCGCCCCCTCCCCCCCTCTCCTCCCCCGTCCCCCAACACCCGCAGGGCCCCCCTCTCTCCCCCAACACCCGCAGGGCCCTCCTCTCTCCCCCAACACCCGCAGGTCCACCCTCTCTCCCCCACACCCCCAGGGGGGTCTCCCCCACACCCACAGGGGGGTCTCCCCCACACCCGCCCACAACCGCTCCCCCCCAACACCCCCCCCCCCACCTCTCCCCCCCCAACACCCGCAGGACCCCCCTCTCTCCCGCAACACCCGCAGGGCCCCCTCTCTCCCCCACACCCCCAGGGGGGTCTCCCCCACACCCACAGGGGGGTCTCCCCCACACCCGCCCCCTCCTCTCCCCCCAACACCCGCCCCCTCCTCTCCCCCCCAACACCCGCCCCCCTCCTCTCCCCCCCAACACCCGCCCCCCTCCTCTCCCCCCCCCAACACCCGCCCCCCTCCTCTCCCCCCCAACACCCGCCCCCCTCCTCTCCCCCCAACACCCGCCCCCCTCCTCTCCCCCCCCAACACCCGCCCCCCTCCTCTCCCCCCCAACACCCGCCCCCCTCCTCTCCCCCCCCAACACCCGCCCCCCTCCTCTCCCCCCCAACACCCGCCCCCCTCCTCTCCCCCCCAACACCCGCCCCCCTCCTCTCCCCCCCCAACACCCGCCCCCCTCCTCTCCCCCAACACCCGCCCCCCTCCTCTCCCCCCCAACACCCGCCCCCCTCCTCTCCCCCCCCAACACCCGCCCCCCTCCTCTCCCCCCCAACACCCGCCCCCCTCCTCTCCCCCCCCAACACCCGCCCCCCTCCTCTCCCCCCCAACACCCGCAGGGCCATCCTCTCTCCCCCAACACCTGCAGGTCCACCCTCTCTCCCCCACACCCCCAGGGGGGTCTCCCCCACACCCGCCCCCTCCTCTCCCCCCCCAACACCCGCCCCCCCTCTTCTCCCCCCCAACACCCGCCCCCCTCCTCTCCCCCCCAACACCCGCCCCCCTCCTCTCCCCCCCAACACCCGCCCCCTCCTCTCCCCCCCAACACCCGCCCCCCTCCTCTCCCCCCCCAACACCCGCCCCCCTCCTCTCCCCCCCCAACACCCGCCCCCCTCCTCTCCCCCCCAACACCCGCCCCCCTCCTCTCCCCCCAACACCCGCCCCCCTCCTCTCCCCCCCCAACACCCGCCCCCCTCCTCTCCCCCCCAACACCCGCCCCCCTCCTCTCCCCCCCACAACACCCGCCCCCCTCCTCTCCCCCACCAACACCCGCCCCCCTCCTCTCCCCCCCCCAACACCCACCCCCCTCCTCTCCCCCCCCAACCCCCGCCCCCCTCCTCTCCCCAACACCCGCCCCCCTCCTCTCCCCCCCAACACCCGCCCCCCTCCTCTCCCCCCCAACACCCGCCCCCCTCCTCTCCCCCCCAACACCCGCCCCCCTCCTCTCCCCCCCCAACACCCGCCCCCCCTCCTCTCCCCCCCAACACCCGCAGGGCCATCCTCTCTCCCCCAACACCTGCAGGTCCACCCTCTCTCCCCCACACCCCCAGGGGGGTCTCCCCCACACCCGCCCCCTCCTCTCCCCCCCCCAACACCCGCCCCCCCCTCTTCTCCCCCCCCCCCAACACCAACCTTGCTGTCATGGATGACCCTATCAGGACCAAGGAGCTCCAAACAGCATCACTTAAGGGATCAATTCAGTGCAAAAACCTCGCCATCTTGCGATCCTCTTCTCCCCCCCCAAACACCCTCCCCCCCTCTTCTCCCCCCCCCCCCCAACACCCGCCCCCCCTCTTCTCCCCCCCAACACCCGCCCCCCCCTCGACAGTGTCAATTTCAGCGGCCGGCTGATTATTTCAGTGAGAGCAGCTTCCCTCTCTGGATCAAAGTGAGCCGGCCGCTGAAATTGACACTGCCGGCTGCTCTCTCCCTCCAATCCAACTTTTAAGTATTAATGTTTCTGATTGGAGGGAGAGAGCAGCGGGCAGTGTCAATTTCAGCGGCCGGCTCACTTTGATCCAGAGAGGGAAGCTGCTCTCACTGAAATAATCAGCCGGCCGCTGAAATTGACACAACTGACAGTTGGGGTCCATAATCCCCCCCGCGGTATATCGCGAACTGCGGTATTGCGGAGCGCGGTATAACGGGGGACTACTGTAATAGTTTAGATGTTAAATAAAATCATGTTGGATCTTATCAAGTGTTGGAGGTCTGTCTCTCGCTACACTGCATCAAGTGGGCAGCAGGGTAGCATGGTGGTTAGCATAAATGCTTCACAGCTCCAGGGTCCCAGGTTCGATTCCCGGCTGGGTCACTGTCTGTGTGGAGTCTGCACGTCCTCCCCCTGTGTGCGTGGGTTTCCTCCGGGTGCTCCGGTTTCCTCCCACAGTCCAAAGATGTGCGGGTTAGGTGGATTGGCCATGCTAAATTGCCCGTAGTGTCCTAATAAAAGTAAGGTTAAGGGGGGGTTGTTGGGTTACGGGTATAGGGTGGATACGTGGGTTTGAGTAGGGTGATCATGGCTCGGCACAACATTGAGGGCCGAAGGGCCTGTTCTGTGCTGTACTGTTCTATGTTCTAAGTGCAGTCCACATCGACCCACCCTGCCCAACACATCAGGTCACACCCCACAACCCAAAAATGATGTGAAAGGTAGGTGAATTGGCCACGCTAAATTGCCCCTTAATTGGAAAAACAATGGGTAGTCTACATTTTAAAAAAAAGGTTTGAAATTTAAAAGTTAAAAAATTGTTTTCTTCTGTTTTAATAAAGGTTTGTTTGTAAAAATAACCAAGCCCTATTTCTTATGCAATCACACCTTGAGCAAATCGATCTTTCCGCACAGTGTTCAAATTGTTTTTAAAACTTCGCGGTTCTGCAGTATCCATTGTTGGGATCTGACCAGGAGTCCGTAACAATAGTTTTTTAAAAAAGGTTAATTGCCAAAGAGTGTTGGGCCTTGGACACCATCCAGAGGAGCTCCTGTGCTCGGTATGACTCCAACCAGTAGACTGGATATAGCTGGATTGCAGAGCTTAGATCAGATTAGATGGTTGTAAAATTGCTTAGCCCTGTCTATTGCATGCTGCCTCTGCTTTTTGATAGGCAAGTAGTCCTGTGTTGTAACTTCACCAGATTGACACCTCATTTTTTAAGTATACCTGGTGCTGCTCCTGGCATTCATTCTGCACTCTTCATTGAGCCAGGGTTGATCCCCTGGTTTGACAGTAATAGCAGAATAGGGGATATGCCATGAAGTTAGATTATGGTTGAATACAATTCTGCTGCTGACAAAAGCGCACTGTTGTTCGTGGATGTTAAGTTTTGGATTTCTACATATTTGAAATCAATCCCATTTGGCACAGTAATAATGCCACACAACATGATGGAGGATATCCTCAATGTGAAGGCAATACTTTGTCTTCACAAGGACTATGGTGTTCACTCCGACCAATGCTGCATACATACGAACATCCGAATCAGTAGCAGGAGTAAGCCACTTGATCTGTCAATTCTGTTCCTCCATCCAATAAGATCATGGCTGCTCTGATTGTAACGTCAACCCGGTCTACATCCAATAGGTTTTCATCCCCCAATTAATCAAGAATCTATCTAGCTCTGACTTAAAAATATTCAAGGATTCTTTTTTCACTGCCTTTTTAAGGAAGAGAGTGCCAGAGACTCAGGACCCTCTGAAAGCAGAAATTTCTCCTCATCTCTGTTGTAAATGAGCGACCTGTTATTTTTAAACCTAGTTCTAGATTCTCCGACAAGAGGAAACATCCTTTCTACAGCCACCCTGTCAATAACCCTCATGATCTTAAAGGTTTCAATCAAGTTGCCTCTTACTCTTCTAAACTGTAGTGGATGCAAACCTAACCTACCCAACCTTTCCTCATATGACAACCTACCCATTCCTGGTAGTTATTGTCTGAACTGCTTCTAACATTTTTAGTCACCCTCTAAATAAGTCCTTTTTGATTTGGTATAAATTTTGGCTGATCACGACTCTGAATTGCTTCAGATCATTTCCTCCATTAATGGTGCTGTACGAATACCAATTGTTGTTGTTATTCTTATCAAACTCCTTGACAAACCCTCAAAGGAAACCAGTAAATTATATTGACAAGACTGCCCCTTTATCCTAACCACTAGACCATCAGGGAAGCCTGACTGCCCCTTTATAAACCAAATCATAGAATCATAGAATTTACAGTGCAGAAGGAGGTAATTTGGCCCATCAAGTCCGCACTGGCCCTTGGAATTAGCACCCCACTTAAGCACTCACCCGTAACCCAGTAACCCCACCTAACCTTTTTTTTAAATAAATGTTTTTTATTGGATTTTTGAACAGAGTATATTTTGTACACAGGATATGATATATACGTATATATAAGTAAGCATCTGATGGTGCCGGCGAGGCACTTCCGGAGGGCAATCCTTGAGTGGGTCTGATGCCGGTGTTGCCCCTCGCTTCTCCCGGCCGGATTTCGCCGCTGTTGTCTTCAGCTGGCCCTCCTGTCCTCCGCCTGTATTCTTCTTTTTCTCTGTTCCTGTGGATGTCAAGTTGGTTAATGTTTCCCTGCCCCCCCCCCCCCACCACCTCCATGGCTCTCCTCTATTGATCCCGGTCTCTTCCCTCACCCCCCGCCGTGGTTCACCTTTCCATCCTCTTAGACTGAGTTGTTCCCCTCCACCCCCTCTCCCAGTCTATCTCCCCCTTTCATGCTTTGGCTGCTTTCCCCTGGTTCCTGACTACCTGGCTATTCTTCTGCTTGTTTGCTGGAAAAATCGGGTGAAGGCTCCCATGTTCTGTGGAAGCTGTCGTCCGATCCTCGGATGGCGAATTTAATTTTCTCCATTTGGAGAGATTCCGAGAGGTAAGAGAGCCAGTCTGCAGCTCTGGGTGGTGCTGCTGACCGCCTTCCGAACAGGATTCTACGAAGGGCAATCCGGGAGGCAAAGGCAAGGGCGTCTGCCCTCCTCCCCAGCAATAGATCTGGCTGGTCTGAAACCCCGAAGACCGCCACTTTCGGGCATGGCTCCACTCTCACCATCACCATTTTGGACATGGCCTCGAAGAAGGCTGTCCGGTACTCCATGAGTCTGGGGCAAGACCAGAACATGTGGGCGTGGTTGGCCGGACCTCCTTGGCACTGTTCACATCTATCCTCCACCTCCGGGAAGAACCTACTCATACGGGTTCTTGTTAAGTGGGCTCTTTTAGTTGCGTCAGGCTGCTTTGTGAGTCTGAGATGTCGAGGGGCAGGTCATCTGCATAGAGTGAGACTCTGTGCTCTCTGCCGCCCCTTCGGATCCC
This sequence comes from Scyliorhinus canicula, assembly GCF_902713615.1. Taxonomy (NCBI): domain Eukaryota; kingdom Metazoa; phylum Chordata; class Chondrichthyes; order Carcharhiniformes; family Scyliorhinidae; genus Scyliorhinus; species Scyliorhinus canicula. The sequence continues at coordinate 42,379,418 of NC_052163.1, forward strand.
CCTCCAGCTTTTTGTTGCTCTGAGCGCAATTGCTAGTGGCTCGATCGCTAGGGCGAACAGCAGCGGGGACAGTGAGCATCCTTGTCTGGTGCCCCTATGCAGCTGGAAGTATCGGGAGTTGGTGTCGTTTGTTCGTACGTTCGCCATGGAAGCGCTGTATAGGAGTTTTACCCAGGAGGTGAATCCTGTTCCAAGCCCAAACCGCTCCAGTACCTCTAAGGAATTTCCATTCGACTCTGTCGAAGGCCTTTTCTGCGTCTAGGGAGACGATCATCTCTGGTGTTCTCTCCCCGGAAGGGGTCATAATCATGTTCAGCAGGCGCCTGATGTTGGAGGTAAGCTGTCTACCTTTGACAAAGCCCGTCTCGTCCTCTGCGATCACCTCTGGCACGCAGTCTTCTAGCCATTTGGCTAGAATCTTGGCCAGTATTTTGGCATCTGCGTTTAGCAGTGAGATGGGTCTGTATGACCCACATTCTGTTGGGTCTTTATCTTTCTTAGGTATCAGCGAGATTGAGGCCTGTGCTAACGTGGGTGGCAGTGTGCCCTTGGCCAGCGAATCTGTGAACATCTCCCGCAGGTGCAGGGCCAGTGCTGTCGCAAATGTTTTGTAGAAGTCCGCCAGGAATCCATCCGGTCCTGGTGCCTTCCCCGCCTGCATGGAACTTATGCTGTCCGTGATCTCTCCCAATGCTAGTGGTGCTTCCAGACCCCATTTTCTGCCCTCCCCCACAACTGGTATGTCCAGTCCATCAAGGAACCGTTTCATCCCGGACTCCACCATTGGGGGCTCCGAGGTGTACAGCCCTTGGTAAAAGGCCCTGAATGCTTTGTTGGTCTTTTCTGGCTCTGTTTTTAATGCGCCTCGAGTATCCCTGATTTGTGCAATTTCTCTGGTGGCTGCCTGCTTTCTCAGCTGGTGTGCCAGCAGGCAGCTGGCTTTGTCTCAGTGTTCGTATAGAGTCCCACATGCTTGGCGGAGTTGAAGCACTGCTTTCCTGGTGGAGAGTAGATCAAAGTTCCTTTGTAACTCTTTCCTCTCCGCCAGGAGCTCTACGGTCGGGGCCTCGGAGTATTTGTGGTCTACCTCCAGGATGGAGTCGACCAGCTGCTGCCGAGCTGCCCTTTCCTTCCTATCTCTTTGCGCTTTGAAAGCGATGATTTCCCCTCTTCGTCCGGCCTTTAGCGCTTCCCAAGATGTTGAGTATGAGACCTCCCTGTTCTGGTTGTTCTCCGTGTATTCTGCTATGGCCCGCGATATCTTTTCGTTGAAGGCCTTGTCAGCTAGTAGGGCAATGTCCAACCTCCATGTGGGGCGTTGGGCCCTGCCCGTTTCCAGCCTCGCGTCCATGTAGTGTGGAGTGTGGTCTGATATCACAATTGCGGAGTATTCCACTTTGTCTATCCCCGGAAGCACAGTTTTCCCCACCACAAAGAAGTCAATTCTGGTGTATATGTTGTGGCCACCTAACCTTTTTGGACACTAAGGGCAATTTAGCGTGGCCAATCCACCTAACCTGCACATCTTTGATTAATATTTGGAACTTTATTTATATCCTTATATTTATTTACATCTGCATCTTATCTTTAATAATGGTTTCCATAACTTTACCCAAAATAAATGTCAAACTCACTGGTCAGTCATGTCCTGGATCACTTTTTCTACTTTAAAAAAAAACAGGAGTAACAACTGAATTCTCCTTTTCCTTGGCATCTCTCCAGTATTCATTCAGTACCCGAGTTCCTGCAGGTTCTCCCTTTGTTTCCTCGAGAATCCTTGGGTGGATCTTAAATCGACCCTTGAGATTTATTTCCCAACTATTTATACAGTTGTTGAGCTGCGAGTAAGTGTCACAATTCACTTTTGATCTCTAGCTTTTATAACTTCAGAGGATATCAAGAATCACATGTAGTCCAGACCGCAACAGTTTTCCATCTACAAAGCACATTAATGAACCAATTTTATTACAATCCAGAAGTTTATTCTGATGCTAGCCCACAAATTAAAAGTGTTATGAATCAATTTCATAACTGGTCTCAGAAACGGGAGGATTTCAAACATCAAAACCCTATTTAAAGAAAGGACAGGGTTGAACCCAATAACCACAGAACAGCCAATCAAATGCCAACAGTGGGAAAACTACTGGAGATCATGATCAAGGACAAAATGCTCCTCACTTGGAGAAGCATAGGTAAATAAGTGATAGACAGCACAGATTTCAGCAAATCATGCCTAATAACCTGATTGAGTTGACGTCACAAAGTTGGTTGATGAAGGTAGTGCAGTGGATGTTGTGTGCATGGAGTTTCAAAAGGCATATGAGAAGGTATCACATAATACACTTTGGGTATGAAATTGGTCAAGACATAGGAGGTTGACAGTAGTGATGATCAGCAAAAGACTGTGCGTTGACAAATCTTCCAAGGTGTCATGACAGGGCAGGCTGATAAGGGATATGTGACTTCACAAACAGAGGCAATGAGGGTACCCAGCAGGGTAGCATGGTGGTTAGCATAAATGCTTCACAGCTCCAGGGTCCCAGGTTCGATTCCCGGCTGGGTCACTGTCTGTGTGGAGTCTGCACGTCCTCCCCCTGTGTGCGTGGGTTTCCTCCGGGTGCTCCGGTTTCCTCCCACAGTCCAAAGATGTGTGGGTTAGGTGGATTGGCCATGCTAAATTGCCCGTAGTGTCCTAATAAAAGTAAGGTTAAGGGGGGGGTTGTTGGGTTACGGGTATAGGGTGGATACGTGGGTTTGAGTAGGGTGATAATGGCTTGGCACAACATTGAGGGCCGAAGGGCCTGTTCTGTGCTGTACTGTTCTATGTTCTATGAATACAAAAAATAAGGAAGTCACGCTAAAATCATAACAAATCACTAATTCGGCCCCAGTTGGAGCAGTGTGTACAGTTCTGGGCATCACTAGGAAGGATGTCAAGGCCTTAGAGAGGGTGCAGAGGAAAAGTTGAAATTGATTATTTCTTAACTAATAAAACAGGACATTGACCTCGGTGATAAGCTTCATTAAGTCCCACTTACTTGAGATTAGTTGCTGCGTTTTCTTCCTCTCTGCCATGTGCCACTGCCAGTTCACCAAAGCATGGTCCTGATTTTGTGATTTTGCATAAATAATGTCTTTAGACTTCTTGTCATATACCTGCAACTCCTGGGGCCTGATTTCAGTAGGATGACGATCGGAGATTGCATTGGCTATCTGAACAATATAGGAAACAGTAGGTTAAGCAGATAAGCATTCTGCCACTAAGCACTGGCCAGCACAGCCAGTGCTGGAGAAAGGAACAGAGTTGTACTAGAAACAGATGTAAGAAGTCATATTGCCTCTTTATCTATGGGACCTGGTCTCAAATCACCAACAGAATGAAAGTCTCAGGTTGTAATGGTAACATTCAGAATTGATGGGCAGGAAACGATCAGCTGGTTGATCAAGTCTTCCACACAGAACTGCAAAAGTTGTAACATCATGACAGTGACCCGGGGCCGGGATCAAACCCGGGTACTCGACGCCGTGAGGCAGCATGCTAACCACTGTGCCACCCAAACATCATGACTTGGTGCAGATAACATCTTGCCCACATGCCCACACATTCACCTGCCCACCTATTCCCATCAGTTCGCATACCTGCTTATCTCCCAACACCCACCTGCACACATACCCTTCCACACATCCCCACCTGCCCATATGCCCACCTACCCACTCATCCACCATCAGCCATGCATTCCCATGCTAGAGGCAAAAAAAAAGTAGCCAAAAAATAATGCTGGTCACGGGAAAGAAAATTGCTACATTCTGCTCTGACCATCTTAGGTCGTTGAAATTTGGCCCATCAAGTTTGCACTGACACATGAAAAACACCTAACCTACCTATCTAATCAGCACTTGGTCCACAGCCTTGAATGTTAGGACATACCAAGGGCTCATCCAGGTACATTTTAAAGGATGTGAAGCAACTCGCCTCTACCAACATCCCAGGCAGTGCATTCCAGACCATCAGCACCCTCTGGGTAAATAAGTTTTTTTCCTCACATCGCCCCAAAATCTCCTGCCCCTCACCTTGAACTTGTGCCCCCTTGTTATTGATCCTTCAACAAAGTAGAACAGCTGCTCCCTATCCACCATGTCTATGCCCCTCATAATGTTGTATACATCAATCAGGTCATCCCTCAGTCTTCTCAGTTTTCATTCTCCAATGAAAACAACCCAAGCCTATCCAACCACACTTCATAACTTAAAAGTTCATTCCCAGGCAACACCCTATTGCCTCTGCACCCTCTCCAGTACAATCACATATTTCCTATAATGTGGCGACCAGAATTGCACACAGGATTCCAGCTGCGACCTCACCAAAATTCTATACAACTCCAACACAACTTCCCTGCTTTTGTAATCTATGTCTCAATTGATAAGGGCAAATATCTCATATGTCTTTTTCACCATCCTATTAACCTGCCCTCCCGTCTTCAGAGATATTGGACAAATACGCCAAGGTCATGGCGTTCACCGAATACTTCCTTGCCAAATTACTCCTTCTGCAGTGCACCACCTCACATTTTTCAGGGTTAAATTCCACCTGCCACTTATCTGCCCATTTGACCAACCTGTCTATAATCTTCCCGAAACCCAAGACACTCAACCTCACTGTTAACCACCCGGCAAATCTTTGTGTCATCCGCAAACTTACTCATCCTACCCCCCACAAAATCATCTATGTTGTTTACATAAGAACTAGGAGAAGGAGTAGACCATCTGGCCCCTCGAGCCTGCTCCGTAATTAAATACAATCATGGACTCAGTTCCACTTAGCCGCTCGTTCACCATAACCTTTTATTACTTCAATGTTCAAAAATCTATCTACCTAGAGGCAGCACGGTGACACAGTGGTTAGCACTGCTGCCGAGGTCTCAGGTTCGATCCCGACCCTGGACCACTGTCCGCGTGGAGTTTGCACATTATCCCGGTGTTTGCGTGGATTTCACCCCCACAACCCAAATATGTGAAGGGGAGGTGGATTGGCCACGCTAAATTTCCCCTTAATTGGAAAAAATTAATTGGGTACTCTCAATTTATTTTAAAAATCTATCCACCTTTGCCTTAAAAATATTTAACGGGGGGGGGGGGGGGGGGTCACGATGGCGCAGTGGTTAGCGTGACTGCCTGCGGCGCTGAAGACCCAGGTTCGATCCCGGCCCTGGGTCAATATCCATGCGGAGTTTGCACCTTCTCCCCATGTCTGCGAGGGTTTCACCCCACAACCCAAAGATGGGCAAGTTTGGTGAATTAGCCATGCTAAATTGACCTTAATTGGAAAAAAACAATTAGGTACTTTAAATTTAAAAAAAAGATTTAACGAGGCAGCCTCACTGGGCAGGGAATTCCACAGATTCACAACCCTTTGGGTGAGGAAGTTCCTCCTTGGCTCAGTCCTAAATCTGCTCCCCCTTATTTTGAGACTATGCCCCCTAGTTCTAGTTTCGCCCGCCAGTGGAAACAACCTCCCTGCTTCTATCCTATCTGTTCCCTTCATCATTTTATATGTTTCTATAAGATCCCCTCTCATTCTTCTAAATTCCAATGAGTATAGTCCCAGTCTACTTCGGCTCTCCTCATAAAGTCATCCTCTCAACTTCGGATTCAACCTGGTGAATCTCCTCTGCCCACCCTCCAGTGCCAATACATCCTTTCTCAAGCGAGGAGACCAAAACTCTACACAGTACTCCAGATGTCGCCTCACAAGCACCCTATACAGCTGCAACATAACCTCCCTCCGTTTAAATTCAAACAGTTGCAGACCCAAGACTGATCCCTGAGGCACACCACTAGCCACTGATCGGTAACCAGAAAAACAATCATTTATCTCCACTCTTTGCTTTCTGTCAGTTAACCAATCCTCTATCCATGCTAATACCGTATCCGTGACACCATGCACCTTTATCTTATGCAGCAGCCTTTTGTGCGGCACCTTGTCGAATGCCTTCTTGAAATCCAGATACACTGCGTTTTCCACCGCACTCATAATGTCCTCAAAGAATCCCACTAAATTAGTCAAACATGACTTGCCTTTCATGAACCCATGCTGCATCTGCCCAATGAGACAATTTCTATATAAATGATGAATAATAGGGACCCAGCACATATACCTATGGTACCGCCACTGGACACTGGCCTCCAAGTACTAAAGCAGCTATCTGTCATCACCTTCTAACTCCTACTACTAAGCCAATTTTGAATCCACCGAATCAAATTACCATAAATCCCATGTACATTTGCCTGCTTTCTCAGTCTCCCATGTGGGACCTTGTCAAAGTTTTGCTGAAATCCATATAAACTACATCAACTGCACTACCCTCATCTACACACCTGGTCACCTCGTTAAAAAATTCAATCAAGTTTGTTAGGCATGACCCCCCTCTGACAAAGCCAAGCTGACTATCGCTGCTCAAACCTTGCCTCCCAAGTGTTCTATTTTAGTTTTGTTTCGATTAAGCAGCAATTTAGCATAGCCAATCCACCTACCCGACTCTCCAAGTGGAGATAGATTCTCTCCTTCAGAACTTTCTCCAATAGTTTCCCTAGCACTGACGGGAGACTCATTGATCTGCAGTGTTTGATGTGGACACTACAGTGGCAGCTTTACTTGGTATCTAACTGTGCTATACCTGACCTAGGAGTACTTAATTTTTTTTAATAAACAATTTTATTGAGGTATTTTTGAGATATAAAACAGCAACATTATACCGTAATGTACAAAAAGCAAACAAGACATACTACAAGCATCAGCTCCCCTCTCGCAAGAACCTGCCTCCTCCCCCCGCTGATGAATAATTCTCCACAAAGAAGTCAACGAGTGGCTGCCACATCCGGGTGAACTCTGACAGTGATCCTCTCAAGGCAAACTTAATTTTCTCCAGCCCGAGAAAGCTCGCCATGTTCGAAAGCCATACTTCAGACTTCGGGGGCTTTGAGTCCCTCCATGCCAACAGTATTCGTCGCCGGGCTACCAGGGAAGCAAAGGACAAGACGCCGGCCTCTTTCTCCTCCTGGATCCTCCGAAACCCCAAAAATGCCACCTCAGGACTGATTGCTACCCCAGTCTTCCATACCCGGGACATGACGTCCGCGAATCCCTGCCAGTACCACCTGAGTTTAGGACACGCCCAGAACATGTGTACATGATTCACTGGTCCTCTGGCACATCTAGCACATTTGTCTTCCAGCCCAAAGAATTTGCTCATCCGGACCACCGTCATGTGGGCCCAATGTACGACCTTGATCTGGATCAGACTGAACCTGGCTCATGTTGCGGTCGTATTTACTCTACTCAAAGCGTCTGCCCATATGCTGTCCTCTATCTCTGCAAGGGGTCCTTATCCCGCTTCAGGATCAGAGAGATCAGCGCCCGTGACATTGTCGGGGGCAAAGCCCCCCCCTCCCATGCCTCATTGAAGGCTCGCACCAACAGGGGGCCTACCAGATCTGCATACTTCTTATAAAATTCCACCAGGAACCCATCCGGCCCCGGCGCCCACATCCTGCTCGACTTCTCCCCATACTCATATACCGCGCCTTGCGCCTTTCTCCACTGTGTCTCCGCCTTTCTGGTGGTCAACAAGTCGAACTTGGCCTGCAAACTACGCCGTTCCCCCAGCAACCCCTCCTCCGGTGCCTCCGCGTACCTCCTATCCGCATCCAGGAGCTCCCCCACAAGTCTCTCCCTCTCCTTCCTCTCCCTCCTTTCCCTGTGGGCCCGGATGGAAATCAGCTCCCCCCCCGGATCACTGCTTTCAGAGCCTCCCAGACCATCCCCACCCGGACCTCCCCCGTGTCGTTGGTCTCAAGATACCCCTCAATACTTCCCCGGACCCTCCTACACACCTCCTAATCAGCCAGCATCCCCACATCCAGGCGCCACAGCGGGCGCTGGTCCCGTGCCTCCCCCATCTCCAGATCGACCCAGTGCTGAGAATGGTCTGAAATTGCTATGGCCGAATACTCGGCATCCTGCACCTTCGGGATCAATCCCCTGCTCAGGACGAAAAAATCTATTTGGGAGTAAACCCTATGGACATGGGAGAAAAAGGAATACTCCCGCACCCTCGGCCTCCCAAACCAGGGATCCACCTCTCCCATCTGGTCCATAAACCCCCTCAGCACCTTGGCCGCCGCCGATCTCCTACCTGTCCTTGAACTGGACCCTGCCTCCAGGTCCGGAATGCGGCCCAACATGCGCCTCATAAAGCCAGCATCATCCCAATTCGGGGCATATACATTAACCAGCACCACCTTCTCTCCCTGCAGCCTACCCTTCACCATAATATATCTGCCCTTCTTCCTGTCCGACACCACCTCAGACGCCTCGAACGCCACCCTCTTCCCCACCAGAATCGCCACCCCCCGGTTCTTCGCGTCTAATCCTGAGTGGAAAACCTGCCTCACCCACCCCTTCCTCAGATGAACCTGGTCCGACACCTTCAAGTGGGTCTCCTGGAGCATAGCCACGTCCGCCTTCAGCCCCTTCAGATGAGAAAATACCCTGGTTCTCTTAACCGGCCCATTCAGCCCCCTCACGTTCCAGGTGATAAGTCGGATCAGAGGGCACCCCGCCCCCCTCCGACTAGCCATAGCTCATCGACTGCTCGCCCCAGGCCAGCACACCCCGCCCAACCCGTTCCCCATGGCGATAACGCCTCTCCTCTACCCCCCCGGCGCACACCAGCTCCTTTCCTGGCCATTCCAGCAGCAACCCGGTACCCCCCCCCCCCAACCAGGCTAGGACCCCTCCTAGCCGCGACGCACCCTCCATGGTACTTCCGTGAGTCAGCTTCTGCTGACCCCGGCATCTCTCGCCAAAACCCGGCCCCAACACACCGAACTTTTAATTAGAGATGCTTTCGTTGCGGGTATTCAATCTTCCCAGATCCGCCAGAGACTCTTAGAGAAAGAAACTTTAAGCCTCGTCGAGGCACGGGCCCTCGCCTCCTCTCTCGATGTCACTAATCGCAACGCCCGCACGTACACTCCCGACCGGGCAGTGGCCCCCTGGGCAACATGGAACGCAACACCCCTCAGCTCCTCAGACTCGGACCCCCTCAGGCCTGCGCCGCAGGGCACCCCGATAAACCCACGGAGCCCCGCTGCTACTTTTGCACACCCGCCAGCGCTGCCCGGCCCGCACCACAACCTGTAAAAGCTGCGGCAAAAAGGGCCATTTTGCGGCCGTTTGCCAGTCCAAGACGGTCGCTGCAGTCCCGAGCAGCGACCGCGCGTCTCCCCCCCCCCGCGCGCTCCTCATGGGCCCCGTGCGGCCCAGGGACCTCGCTGCCCCCACCCCCCACCGCCACGAGTGATCCTCGGGTGCCGCCATTTTGGGCCCCCGACTCCATGTGCGATCCCCGGGCGCCGCCATTTTGTTCACCCCCCACCACGTGCGGCCGATGGGTGCCGCCATCTTGGATCGGCACCGGAGGACCCCGCAAGTGACCACTCGCTGCCGGATGACGACTCGGAGTTCCTGCCACGACTCGCCTCAGTAACATTGGACCAGTCACTGCCCTGCACGCTGTCCACGGCGACAACGAAGATCCTTCTCAACGGCCACGAGATGAGCTGCCTGCTGGAATTCGGGAGCACAGAAAGTTTTGTCCACCTCGCCACGCTGCGCACTTCCCGTTTACCCGGTAAAACAAAGAATCGCTCTGGCCTCCGGTTCGCACTCGGTCCAGATCACAGGGTGCTGCATAGCAGACCATATGCTCCAGGGGAGGGAGTTTAAAAACTATAAACTCTTCGTCCTTCCCCACCTCTGCGCGGCAACACTCCTGGGGTTAGATTTCTAGTGCAACCTCCAGAGTTTAACTTCGGCGGCCCTATGCCCCCCCCCTTACTGTCTGCAGCCTCGCGACCCTCAAGGTCGATCCCCCATCCTTGTTTGCAAACCTCACCCCGGATTGCAAACCCGTCGCTACCAGGAGCAGATGGTACAGTGCCCAGGACCGGACCTTCATCAGGTCCGAAGTCCAATGGCTTCTGAAGGAACGGGTTATCGAGGCAAGCAACAGCCCCTGGCGAGCACAAGTGCTGGTGGCTAAGACCGGGGAGAAAAATCGGATGGTCATAGACTACAGTCAAGACCATATACAGGTTTACGCAGTTGGACGCGTATCCTCTCCCACGTATCTCCGACCTGGTCAACAGGATCGCGCAGTACAAGGTTTTTTCCACAGTGGACCTTAAGTCCGCCTACCATCAGCTCCCCATCTGCGCGAGTGACCGAACGTACACTGCGTTCGAAGCAGATGGGCGACTCTACCACTTTTTAAGGGTTCCTTTCGGTGTCACAAATGGGGTCTCGGTCTTCCAAAGGGAGATGGGCCCAACACGGTTTACGGGCAACCTTCCCGTATCTCGACAATGTCACCATCTGCGGCCACGACCAGCAGGACCACGACACCAACCTCCGCAAATTCCTCCGTACCACAAAAGTCCTTAACCTGACCTACAATAAGGATAAATGCGTGTTTAGCACAGACCGTCTAGCCATACTCAGCTACGTAGTGCGTAACGGAGTGATAGGCCCCGACGCTGAACGCATGCACCCCCTGATGGAGCTCCCCCTGCCCCACTCCCTCAAAGCCCTCAAGTGCTGTTTGGGCTTCTTCTCCTATTACGCCCAGTGGGTCCCCAATTACGCAGACAAAGCCCGTCCACTCATCCAGTCCACCACGTTTCCCCTGTCGATGGAGGCCCTGCCAGGCCTTTAGCCGCATCAAAGCAGACACTGCAAAGGCCATGATGCGTGCTATCGACGAGTCCCTCCCCTTTCAAGTCGAGAGCGACGCGTCGGATGTTGCTCTGGCGGCCACCCTCAACCAAGCGGGCAGACCCGTGGCCTTCTTCTCCCGTGCCCTGCACGCTTCCGAAATCCACCATTCCTCGGTCGAAAAGGAAGCCCAGGCCATAGTCGAAGCTGTGCGACATTGGAGGCACTATCTGGCCGGCAGGGGGTTTACCCTCCTCACAGACCAACGGTCAGTGGCTTTCATGCTTGATAATGCACAGAGGGGCAAGATAAAGAATGATAGGATCTTGCGGTGGAGGATCGAGTTGTCCACGACATCGTGTATTGTCCTGGGAAGATAAAAGAGCCTCCCGATGCCCTGTCCCGCGGCACCTGTGCCAACGCACAAGTGGACTGCTTCCGAACCCTCTGCCACTCGGGGGTCACCCGCTTTTTCCATTTCATAAAGACCCGCAACCTGCCCTACTCCATCGAGGAGGTCAGGACAGTGACCAGGGAATGCCACATCTGCACGGAGTGCAAGCCGCACTTCTACCGCCCTGAACAAGCGCATCTGATAAAGGCTTCCCGCCCCTTTGAACGTCTCAGCATGGACTTCAAAGGTCCCCTCCCCTCCAACAACCGCAACACGTACTTCCTCAACATGATTGACGAGTACTCCCGTTTCCCTTTCGCCATCCCCTGCCCCGACATGACCACGACCACCATTATCAAAGCACTGCACACCATCTTCTCCCTGTTCGGTTACCCCGCATACATTCATAGCGATCGGGGCTCCTCATTTATGAGTGATGAGCTGCGTCAATTCCTGCTCAGCAGGGCATCACCCTACAACCCCCGGGGTAACGGACAGGTTGAGAGGGAGAACGGTACGGTCTGGAAGACCGTCCTGCTGGCCCTACGGTCCAGAAATCTCCCAGTCTCCCTCCACTCAATCCGGTCACTTCTCTGTACCGCCACTAACCAAACGCCTCATGGACGTCTTCTTGTTTTTCCCAGGAAGTCTTCCTCAGGGACCCCGCTCCCGACCTGGCTGGCTACCCCCGGGCCCATTTTGCTCCGGAAACATGTGCGGGTGCAGAAGTCGGACCCGTTGGTCCGTAGCTCACTCGGCTAAATCGCTGGCTTTTAAAGCAGACCAAGCAGGCCAGCAGCACGGTTCGATTCCCGTACCAGCCTCCCCGGACAGGCGCCGGAATGTGGCGACTAGGGGCTTTTCACAGTAACTTCATTGAAGCCTACTCGTGACAATAAGCGATTTTCATTTCATTTTTAATTTCAAAGAGTCCAGCTACTCCACGCAAATCCGCAATACGCGTATGTGGAGTATCCCGACGGCCGACAGGACACGGTCTCCCTCCGGGACCTGGTACCCGCCGAATCTCGGCCACACCCCCCATCACCAGCAACCCCCCCCCTTCCCCCCACCCCAGACTCCCACTGCCCCCAGGACCGACGCCCCCACAGTTCAGCGGACAGGAACCCCCTTCCCCGGCCTGGCCCCCACTAGCTCCGACCAGGGGTACGAACACAGGAACAAGATCGTCGCTCCCGGAGTCACGGACGACCACCGCTCCGACGTCGCCGGCACAGCTGCGCAGGTCAAGCAGGACATCGAAGGCGCCCACTCGACTGATTGAATCGATGTGACCTACTGGTGGACTTCTGCCTGCGGATGGACTCTTATGATTTTTCTTTTGGATCTCATCTTCGTCTCGTGTCCAATTGATGGTGCATCAACCAGCACCGGCCCACGATCTTGGAGAACTTTTTATAAAACTCCACCGGGTATCCGTCCGGCCCGGGGCTTTACCTGACTGCATGACCTTCAGTACTTCTTCGGTCCTGATCGGGCCGAAGAACCAACCAACCCCCTACCAACCCCCTACCTACTCTTGGGAAGGTCAGATGGTCCAAAAAGCGCCTCATCCCCTCCAGTCCTGTGGGGGGTTCCGATGTGTACAGCTTGCTATAGAAGTCCCTTGTTCAGTCCTACCGGGTGCCCCACCAGGTTTCCCTCCCCGTCAACTATCTTTTCTGTTTCCCTAGCCGCTTCTCTCTTTCTTAGTTATTGTGCAAGCATTCTGCTGGCCTTCTCCCCATGCTCGTATATTACACCCTCTGCCCTTCTAAGCTGCTCTACGGCCTCCTGTAGACAACACCCCAAACTCGTCCTGCAGCCTCTGCTGTTTCCTAAGTAACTCTGGCCTCGGGGACTCCGCAAAGCTCCTGTCCGTCCTTAAAATTTCCTTAACCAGTCGGTCCGTTTCTGCCCTGTATGTCCTGTCCCTATGGGCTGGGATTGAAATCAGCTCCCCTCTCACCACTGCCTTCAGTGCCTCCCAGAGCACCGCTGCTGATACTTCTCCAGTTACATTTACCTGCAGGTAATTCTGCATGCATTTCCTCAGCCTCTAACACACTACCTCGTCCGCCAGCAGCCCAACTTCCAGCCTCCATTGTGGGTGCTGAAAGCTGTCTTTGCAAATCTGCAGATCAACCCAGTGCGGAGCATGGTCCGATATGGTAACTGCCGAATATTCTGCACCCGTCATCCCTGTCAGCAAGTCCCTGCTCATGATAAAGAAATCGATTCAGGAATACACCTTGTGGACATGAGAATAGAACAAAACCTCTTTCGCCAACGGCCGACTAAATCTCCATGGGTCAGCTCCCCCCATTTGCTTCATGAACCCTATCAATTCCTTTGTCATCGCTGGCCCCCAACCCGATTTTCAACACGACCAGTCCACACCCATGATCAGTTGGCATGAGTCCAAGTCAGGGATCTTCCCCAGCAACCTCTTAATAAAATCTACGTCATCCCAATTAGGGGAATGTATGATGACCAGGACTACTCTCACCCACTCGAGCTTACCCCTAACCGTAGCAAATCTGGCACCCCCGTCCACAACTGTGCCCTCCACCTCAAATTGGACCCACTAGTTGATCAAGATTGCAACCCCCCTGGTCTTAGCGTCAAGCACTGAATGGAAGACCTGACTAATCCAGCCCTTCCTTAATCTGACCTGGTCAGCCACTTTCAGATGAGTCTCCTGTAACATGACTATGTCTGCCTTCAAAACCCGCAAATGCTCGAACACACGCGCCCTCTTGACTGGCCCGTTTAGCCCTCTCACATTCCAGGTGATCAGCCTGTTTGGGGGGCACCTCACCCTCCCCCTTAGCCAATCAGCCATCTCCTTTCTTTGGCCAGCCCCCAAGCCATGTGCCGCGCTTCCTCTGGCCCGCCTCCTGGCCGCCTCCACCCCTGACCTCCTCACTCTTCCATGCCCAATTTCCATCATCGTCAGCAGACCTACTCCCCCCCCCCCCTATAACAACACCACCCTATAACCTAACCCCTGCCATAAACTAGCTGAATGAACACCCTCCACCTGGCTTCTGGTTAGCCTGATGGCTCCCAACTCCGGCGCCAGCGAGTCTCTCACCTATTGTTCCCTGGCTCCCTTCTCCCCGGCCCATCCACACCACTTCCCCAAATCAGCCCTGCTTGAACAAATACTCTAAACAGGTCAGAGACAGCCCCAACAATAGTGCAATTTAAGTCATACAAAACGAAATAGCAGGCACTGTCACCCATTCCTATCCGAACGCAGAAAGAGATCGCAAAAATTCCCCAAAAAACACTCCCCACAACCGAACCATTCTAACTATTCTCTTTTTCTAACAAAACTCCAACACAAAAGCGAAAGAGACATGAAGAGAAAAAAGACAAAAAAGACATAAAAACCAAGATGCAAAAGCATGAAAAACATGCAGGCATCTCTCAGAAACAAGAGAGAAAGAATGAAAAGTTCCAACACGAGTCCAAGAGTCCTCAGCTCGGGACCAGTCCGTGCCTCTTTGCGAAGTCCATCGCCTCCTCGGGCTCCTCGAAATAATGGTGCTGGCCCTCGTGCGTAACCCACAGTCGCGCCGGATAGAGCACCCAAATTTCACCTGCTTCTTATGCAAAATCTCTTTAATTTGCCTGTAGCCTGCCCTCCTTCTGGCCACCTCTGCACTCAGGTTTTGGTAAACGTGCAGGGTGCTACTGTCCCAATTGCACCTCCGCGTGCTCTTGGCCCATTGAAGAACCTGCTCCTTATCCAGGAACCTGTGGAACCGGACCACACTCACTCTTGAGGGACCTTCTCACCTCGGCTGCCTCACTTACGCTCTATGTGCCCTGTCCACCTCCGGCGGGCGAGCGAACACCCCGTTCCCCAGCAGCTTCTGGAACACATCTGCCACATACGCGGCAGCATCCAGCCCCTCATCCCCCTCCGGGAGGCCAACGATTCTTAAATTCTGGCGGCGAGACCTGTTCTCCAGGTCCTCCAGCTTTTCCAAGGGCATTTTTTGTTGGTCTCTCAACCCTCGAATCTCCACGTCCGCCACTGTTTGAAAGTCCGCCTGCTCCTCCACCGTCTTCTCCAGCTCCTGCATCTTCTCAGCCTGGGCATCCTGCCTTTTCTCCATTTCGGTCAAACAATTTCTGGAGTGGTTCCAAGTGGTCACATTTCAGTGCAAGGAAGCTCTCCTGCATAACCTGCAACAGGTGCTGAATTGTTGGCTGAGCTGGCGGTGCCCGGGTCTGGACATCGGCCATATTGGTTTCACTCGCAGCCTCCCCCTTGCCCTTGCTTGTCCACTTCTTCAGCTGTTTGCGATCCTTCTTAGTTCTTAGTTCCATACACCTCTGCATGGATTCAGTGCCTGAATGCTACTACTTTCAAATCCAGCGCTCAAAAGCGCAAAAATGCGGGGAAAAGGTCCAAGAGTCCGACCGGAGCGGGAGCCACCAAATGTGCGACTTACTCCCTCATAGCCACCACCGGAATTCTCAGGAGTACTTAATGTTAACCGGGGGCCGATTTAACTCAGTTGGCTGGACAACTAGTTTGTGATGCAGAGCGAGGCCAATAGCGCAGGTTCAACTCCCGTACCTGCTGAGGTTATTCAGGAAGGCTCCGCCTTCTCAACCTTGCTCCTCGTCTGAGGTGTGGTGATCCTAAGGTTAAATCACCATCAGTCTGCTCTCCCCATTCAAAGGGAAAAGTGGTCAATGGTCATCTGGGACTACGGCAACATTACTTTGTTAATGCCAGTTGCTTCAAATTGAAATGTGTCCATTAATAATGAGATGGCATAGAGAGTTCTGGGTGAATAACAAAAGGCAAGATTCCAGATACAGCAAGTAATTTGGAAGGCAAATTTGGAACTCCAGTCTCCAACATCATAGTCCCCTCCATCCCAAATTACCCGCTTCAACTTTCTTCCCAAAAATCCACAAACAGCGTTGCTCTGAAGGACCCATTGTTCCAGCCGGTCTAACTTCAATTTAAAATGTATGCCAAACTTTTAGTATTGCACTTACTCAGCAGGAGCCTCTGGCTCTATTAAATGAGCCAATTTAAGGAATATAAATGATTTTCCATATTTCCCCGACTATACCCCATGTCACAATTGATATAGGTTAATTGTAAGCTTGTACTTTACCTCAGTAAGTCCTCTTGCAAGTAATTCCTGCTTAAAATCTGCCAAGTTTCCAAGGATGCTGTGGGGCAGAACTCTCCCCTCTGCGTTGAAGCGAGGACCCCCAGGACCTGTAGGGTTAAGAGATGATTACAACCGCCACTTATAACAGTTGAGCATTGGTAGTTATTACGATGAGAAAAGCTCTGGGAGTCCAATACAAGTCATACAGTATTTAATGTGCTCATACACAAAGGTACCATTCATGGCCACATCCAATCGTACGCTGACCTGACACCTGACAACACTCAGTGGACAAGGATCAGGAGTTCAAGCCTGCACAATCGATATATTGCTGTTCCTTCACTGTTGCTGGGTCAAAATCTGAGACCTCCCTCCCTGATAGCACAGTGGATGTATCTATGCCACATGGGCTGCAACAGTTGAAGAAGGCAGCTCACTGCCACCTTCTCAAGGGCAATCAGGGATGTGCAACAAATTCTGGCCGAGCCAGCGAAGTCCGTAACTCTGTAAAAATATATATTAAAAAAAATCTTCCTTGGCCTTGCCCTGGGGTGCTGTCTGACTTATACTGCCCAAACTGGGAGAATTAACTCAGCTTGGGCAGAATTGAACCTGGGGCTTTCCAGGTGACAGTCAGTAGCCTGGCTGGTTTCAGAATGGTACCTGCAAAGGCCCAGGAGTAGGTCATCAGCCTGTCCATGCATTGAGAGATGCGGAATGACAACCAGACAGACATAAACTTGTGTTGTTAAAGATGGTGCATGACTGGGTCCATTGTGAGGAGAAAGAAATTTAAAAATATAAATTTCAGCACGTTCCATGTCCTCAAGCAGTTCACTGCTAATCTATTACTTTTTTTGAAGTGTAGTCTCTGGCGTACTATAGTAAAGGGTAGCAGCCAATATCTGAACCAGTAAATCCCACAGATTGCAATGAAATAAATAATTCATTTTGTCCTCCCAGCAATGAAAGTGTGCCATTTAAAAAAAAAAGTGTACTTCTTTCAACTTAGTATTCGTTTCTTCCCCATTACACTGGGGAGACCAAACCAGATTGAGTAGCCGCTTTTTGGAACATCTCAATTCAATCGGAGTTCAAACATGTCCCTGAGCTTTCCAGTGTCTGTCATTTTAATTCTCCACTTTACCCCACTATGATCCTGCCGAGCACAGCCTGCTGCAGTATCCCAATAAAACTGAACAGAAACTCAAGGAATAGCACCTCGCTTTTTTTCCAACTGGGCACAGTATTGAATTCAACCATTTCAGACTGTAATCTTTGCCCCCATTCTGTTTCCTTTTTTTTTTACAAGTTTCAGGTTTAATCTCATTTTTTGCTTCCACATAGTAATTATTCAACATTCTGCTATTCCTTTAGACTCAACTTCTGTTTCTGTACTTGTCTCATTCTCACTTCCTTTGGCCATCCACCACCATTATTTGCCATTTAATTATTCCTGCCTTCCAGCCAATCACAGCCCTTTCATTTTGCTCTTTTTCCACCCAACTATTCATTAACTTGGCTTCTCTCCAACAATGCTTCCTGACCTATTTTCATTATTTTCTGTTTTCCTTCGGAATCAGACAAAGCGCAATCCAAAACAAGTCCTCAACGGCAGATTAGGTGGAAGATGCTTGTATGGAATCAACGGCTGTGATGGCGGATGAAGGCTGCAGCAGTATGTGGGATCCCCAACCTCGTTGAGGTTCCCCTGCCACTGGAACTGGACCTACCCCCTGTCGAGGACCGTGAGTCTGCTGACGTGCAATGGCATAACCACGTTAAAAGATGTCCCGCACCAGGAGTCTGCCAAGAGGAAACCAACATACCTCCCCCACAAACACACCCTGCGGTGACTGGCAAGAGGTGATGGGGACAAGATCATGAGATCTGGAAGTCTCCAGCTTCAGACCAGCACATAGGCAATGGAGTTTGATTCAGTAATTTTGCTCTTGAAATAAGAACAGAAGAGCGTTTCAGCAGCTTTCTTCACAACTGAGCAGTCCTCTTCAGGATCCACTCTGCTCACTCCACATGGGCAAAGGTCTAGAAAAGATGCCCTGAAAATAGTCTGTTTTTTCTCCAACCTGGCTGGCAGACAACATCCAACAGCTCATCTCCCTGTAGTCAGAAAATCAAAGTTAAACTCAATTTCAGAACCTGGGTTGGAAAGGACTCTATGAGGCAGCAGTGTCACCCAAATTCACAGAACACCAGCTTGTCACCACCAACACATTAACCACAATCAAAAGCACTGGCACATGGTCAACTATGTCATCATCCGATCCCGAGACCAAAAGGATGTCCTCATCACCAAAGCTATGACCAGTGCAGATGGCTGCTGGACAGACCAACGGCTCTATTATGTTAATCAAACTCCACCAGAAATCAGCGAAAGACGAAGAAACAGCTCAGAAAAAAAGCTTGATGTTTCGAAGCTTCAAGAGCCAAGCATGCTAGTGAATATCAAACAATGTCTTCACCAAAATCTCCAAAGCACTCATTCCAATGGAGTGGAGTAAAACTGGAATGAGCTGAAGACAGCCAAAACTGGCTTGACGAGAATGCCTATACCACCCAAGACCTCAATCGACAAGAAGAGCAAACGCCTTCGCACCTGGCAAAACAACATGAGAAGAACTCATTAAACACCAAACGCATAAGTACAAAGAAGAACTAGGGAAATCAAGAACCAATGGTGGGTTCAGAATACCAAGGATCTGCAACTCCTGATCGACATGCATGGCGCCCAGGGTTTCTTCAGTGCCTCCAAGATATGGACCCAACAACCTAGACCTCAAACCGGTGCTGAGTAAGGATGGAGCCTATTTGAGAGAGAGAAAACATTAGCCTTCGATGGAGAGAACACTTCAAAGAAATCCTAAACCATGATACAATCATAGATAAGAATGTGTTCAACAAAATCCCCCAATTCTCCTTCAAAGAGGATCTTGGACTCCCACCAGGCTTGGATGGTCGAACCCGCCATTAAGCATGAAAACGAATGGAAAAGCTGCAGGAGTGGACGGGATTCCAGTGGAGATTTTCAAACTTGGAGGAGAGAGATCATCTCCAACAACTGTTCCATGAGGGGGGATCTTATTGAAACTTACAGGATACTGCGAAGCCTGGAGAGAGTGGACGTGGAAAGGATGTTTCACTTGTAGGAGAAACTAGAACCAGAGGACACCATCTCAGACTAAAGCGATGATCCTTTAAAACAGAGATGAGGAGGGATTTCTGCAGCCAGAGGGTGGTGAATCTGTGCAACTCTTTGCCGCAGAAGGCTGTGGAGGCTAAACCACTGAGTGTCTTTAAGACAGAGATAGATAGGTTCTTGATTAATAAGGAGATCAGGGGTTATGGGAAGAAGGCAGGAGAATGGGGATGAGAAAATATCAGCCATGATTGAATGGCGGAGCAGACTCGATGGGCCGAGTGGCCTAATTCTGCAACTATGTCTTATGGTCTTATGGAAAAACAGTGTGGCTTCCGACCAAAGCCTGGAACAAATGTTCATGATTTCCACTGCTCAACAAATTCAAGAGAAATGCCAGGAGCAAAACCACTCTTCCGTGGCCTTCATCGAACAGACCAAGATTTTGGCTGTGTCAATTGGGATGTGCTATGGAAGACTTTTTCAAACTTCTGGTGGCAGCCATGGTGTGATTAGTCGCACACAGGGCAGCTCCTGCTCGAAGGCATAAAAAAGCTCTTTTTACCTGAAAAGGGGAGAAACTTTGACCGAAAAGTGTAGCTGGAGGTTGGAGGAGAGGTTCCCCCCGGGTGTGGCATTTCTGTCAGTTACCAGAGCCGGCAGAAGGTGAAAGACCTGGCCAAGGAGTTGGAAGACACCTGTGGCACAGCAGTTATTGGAGAGATGGTGGAGGGGGAATGGCCAGTGCAGGTTTGAAAGCCCCAGATAGAACAGTTGATGGCTTTCATCAAGGAAGAGTTCCATCAACAAAGGAAAGGGATGTAGGAGGACCAATCGCTATCGAAGAGGCTGTGGCACCTGAAGGGCTCGAAGGAAAGGATCAAAAAGTGTCTGGAGGCACAGGGGTCGCAAATCCGAGAGATGGAGAGGGTCATGTCGGACCACAGCAATCAGGTGGTGGCATTGGAGGCGGAGGTGGGGTTCAGAAGAGACCTTTGCCAGACGCCGAGAACAAAGGTGGAAGAATAGGTCAAGAAGGCAGAACCTGCGCATCGTTGGTCTGCCGGAAGGAGTGGAAGGCACGGGTGCCATGAGGTACATCTCAAGGATGCTGGCAGGGCTGGTGGCGGAGGGGGTGTTGGACAAGACCCCAGAGATGGATAGAGCGCACAGGTCTCGGAGGCAGAAGCCAAGAGGTGGGGAGCTGCCATGGGCAGTGATTGCAAGACTCCACAAATCCGTGGAGAAAGAGAAGATACTGCAGTGGTCCAGGGGGAAACGGAACTGTGAATGGGAAGGGAACAAGGTCCGAATATACCTGGTCATATGGAGCTGAACTGGCAAACGGCGTGCCGGATTTAACAGGGCCAAGGCGGTGCTTTATTGACAGCAGATCAGGTTTGGGGTGCTCTACCCAGCAAAACTCTGGGTGATTTATGAAGGCCGGGAATATTACTTTGAAAAGAATATTACTTTGAGACCCAAGAAGCGGATGTAAAAGCTCTGGCCAAACTGGTAGTGGGAGGAAGGAAGTTGTGTCCGGGGATGGTTGCAGAGGACCAAATAAGTTTCATAAAGAGCAGGCAACTCTCCAGTAATAGAAAGGGAGTGTTAAACGTGATTATGACCCTGTCGAGAGGTAGTGGTGTCCATGGATGTGGAGAAGGCATTCGATTGAGTGGAGAGGCGGTACCTGTTCAAGGTCCTGGGAAGTGTTGGGTTTGAGCGGAAGTTTGTGGCGTAGGTGTGTCTGTTGTACATGGCACCGGTGGCGAGCATACAAACCAATGATATGAGCTCACAAAGTTTCGGGTTACACAGGGGAACGAGGCAGGGGTGCCCGCTGTCGCTGCTGCTGTTCAAGCTAGCAATAGAGCCCCTGGCAATGCCCTTCGGGGGTCAGCAGAGTGGCAAGGGATCACGAGGGGGAGTAGGGTGCATCGGGTGTCGCTATATGGACTGCTATTGTACGTGTCAGACCCGCTGGAGAGCATGGCGAGGATTATGGACCTATTAGGGAGGTTTGGGGCATTCTCAGTATACAAATTAATGCAGGGAAAAGCGAGGTGTTCCTGGTAAATGAATTAGGCCGGAAAGCCATTCAAGGTAGCTAGAGACAGGTTCAAATACCTGGGGTCCAGGTAACGGGAGAGTGGGCGACATTGCATGAATGGAATTTAACAAAGCTGGTAGAGGAGGTTAGGGAGGATCTTAAGAGGTGGGACATGCTGCATCTGACTCTGGCAGGGAGGGTCCAAGTAGTGAAGATGAATGTCCTACCAAGGTTCCTTCAATTTTTGGACCAAAGGCCTTTTTCCGGAAGCTGGATACGGTTTTTTCAGAGTTTGTGAGGGTGGGGAAGGTACCAAGGGTAAAGAGGACCCTGTTACAGAGGCAGAAGGGAGGGTTGGTGTTTCCCAATTTGTTACATTATTACTGGGCGGCAAACGTGGAAAAGGTGAGGCTGTGGCGCGAGGGATAGGGAGCAGAATGGGTCAGGATGGAGGAAGAATCTTGTAGGGGGTCCAGTCGAAGGGCCATGGTGACGACGCGTTGCCACTGGCACCAAGTAGATACACGGAGAGCCCAGTTGTGCAGTCCACTGTGAAGGTGTAGAACCAGCTGAGGAGACATTTTAGTACAGAGGGGATGTCTGTGTCAACACCGTTGTGTGTGATGGAACCATCAATTCTACGGACACGTGCTTGTAGGATTAGAATAGCGATTTTAATATACTTACAACAGAGCCAGCCTGTTAGCCGTTGAACTTTCGGTGAACTGGCTGGCTGACTCTATGGCACGGATCTTTATACAGCAGCTCCAGGGGGAGGAGTTCTGGGTGGAGCCAAGGGAGGAGCCCAGTACAAACTCTCGAGTACTCCCAGAGCTAGACCCCTGGTGGTCAGGTAGTGCAACTGCACTTACAATATTGATACATATATATACTTGGAACAGAGTGACATTGGTAACTTATAATACTATGTGAATCTCATTCACCACAGTGTGAAAACCACGGATTTGAGCCGGGGGGGGGGGGACAGATGGTATGTACAGGAAGTGGAGAGAAATGGGGCTGGAGAGGGTGAGAGATCTTTACCTGGAAGAGCGGTTTGCAAGTATAGAGGAACTGAAGGAGAAGGTACATCTTCCAAGAGGAACTTAGATATCTACAGGTAAGGTACTTTGCACGGACAGTCTGGAAAGAGTTCCCCAAGCTGCCCTACCGGAGCAATTGCTGCTCCAGGACGTGGAAGGGGAAGGCAGGCTCGGGGGCATATATGGACGGTTGGGAGAACAGGGAGGTGAGCATGTGGTGAAAAATAAGGAGAAAAGTGGGAGGGAAGCTGGGAGAGGAGATAAATTGGGGAATGTGGAGCGAGGTGCTACGCAGGGTAAACATGACCTCCTCGTGTGTGAGGATGAGCCTGATACAGTTCAAGGTGGTACATAAAGTATGTGTGACTCGGGTGAGAGTGAGTAGGTTCTTCCAGAGAGTAGTAGAAAAATGCGAAAAGTGTGGGAAAATGGAAGACTCTTTCACAGGCCAGCTGGCCAGAGAATTTGATTAACATCCCCAGACTCCTCCAAGGGAAGATGTCAGCAACAGTCCTCACTGGCGGAAAAGACTTCCTGTGACGACCATGGAGTACATACACAGGTAGTGCAACTGCACTTACAATATTGATACATATATATACTTGGAACAGAGTGACATTGGTAACTTATAATGCCGTGTGAATCTCATTCACCACATTCACCCCCTGTGAAAAAAATCGAGTCCAGCGGGGGTGGTGGCTCACAGAGTTAGTCTGACCAGCGGGTGCCAGGTCCCGAAGGGATACTATGTCCTGGCGACCGTCCGGGAACTCCACAAATGCGTACTGGGGGTTGGAAAGGAGGAGGCACACCTTTTCAACAAGGGGGTCAGTTTTGTGCCCCCTGACGTGCTTCCTCAGGAGAACCGGGCCTGGTGTCCTCAGCCACGCCGGAAGTGAGACCCCCGTGGTAGTGCCCCTAGAAAAAATGAAGAGCCGCTCGTGAGGGGTTTGATATGTCGCTGTACAGAGGAGGCATCTGATTGCGTGGAGCTCGTCTGGGAGGACTTCTTGCCATTGGGAGACTTGGTGTTTTCTAGACCGGAGGGTCAGTAGGACGGTCTTCCAGACCGTCGCGTTCTTCCTCTCCACCTTCCCGTTCCCCCTGGGGTTGTAGCTGGTAGTCCTGCTCGAGGCGATGCCCTTGTCGAGCAGGTACTGACGCAGCTCGTCGCTCATAAAGGACGAACCCCGGTCGCTGTACACGTAGCTGGGGAAATCAAACAGGGTGAAGACACTATGCAGGGCCCTAATGACTGTGTCGGAGGTCATGTCGGGGCACGGAATGGCAAAAGGGAATCGGGAGAACTCATCGATCATGTTGAGGAAATAAATGTTCTTGTTAGTGGAGGGGAGTGGCCCTTTGAAATCGATCACAAGGCGTTCAAAGGGCCTAGAAGCCTTGACCAGGTGGGCCCTGTCTGGTCTATAGAAGTGCGGTTTGCACTCTGAACAGATCGGGCAGTCCCTGGTGACCGCTTTTACCTCCTCGTTGGAGAAAGGCAGATTTTGGGCTCTGATGTAGTGGGCAAGCCGGGTGACCCCTGGATGGCAGAGGTCATCGTAGATGGCTTTCAGATGGCTGATCTGCGCGCTGGCGCATGTCCCGCGGGATAGGGCATCCGAGGGTTCGTTGAGCTTCCCCGGTCGATATTTAATATCGTAACTATAGGTGGGAGTTGGATCCTCCAGCAAAGGATTTTATCATTTTTTATTTTGCCCCTTTGCGATCGTTGGTCGGTGATAAGGGTGAACCTCCTACCTGCGAGGTAGTGCCTCCAGTGACGAACAGCCTCCACGATGGCTTGTGCTTCCTTCTCGACAGAGGAGTGTCGGAGTTCTGAAGCGGATAGGGTACGGGAAAAAAATGCAACGGGCCTCCCTGCCTGATTTAAAGTGGCTGCTAGAGCTACCTCTAAGGCGTCGCTCTCAACCCGAAAGGGAGTGGATTCATCCACCACCCGCATGGCTGCTTTGGCGATGTCCTCCTTGATGCAGCTGAAGGCCTGGCGCGCCTCAGCAGACAGGGGAAATCGTGTGGCCTTAAAGAGTGGGCGGGCTTTGTCCGCATATTGAGGGACCCACTGGGCGTAGTATGAAAAAAAACCCCAAGCACCGTTTGAGGGCCTTGGGGCAATGAGGGAGGGGGAGTTCTAAGAGGGGGCGCATGCGGTCCGTGTCTGGTTCCAGGACTCCTTTCTCCACGACGTAGCCGAGGATGGCCAGTCTGTTTGTGCAGAAAACGCAATGCTCCTTGTTATAAGTGAGGTTTAATTTCTGTGCCGTCTGGAGAAAACGGTGGAGGTTGGCGTCGTGGTCCTGCTGGTCATAGCCGCAGATGGTAACATTGTCCAGATACAGAAACGTGGCCCGCAGTCCGTACTGGTCTACCATTCGGTCCATTGCTCGTTGGAACACCGAAACCCCGTTAGTGACGCCGAAGGGAACCCGGAGGAAATGGAAGGGGCAGCCATCGGCCTCGAACGCCGTGCAGTGGCGGTCCTCCGGGCGGATTGGGAGCTGGTGGTATGCAGACTTCAGATCCACCGTGGAAAATAGCCAATATTGGGCGATCTGATTAACCATGTCTGCAATTCTGGGGAGGGGATACGCGTCTAGGAGCGTAAAGCGATTTATGGTCTGACTATAGTCGACGACCATGCGAAATGTCCCCCCGGTCTTGACGACCACCACCTGAGCTCAGCAGGGACTATTACTGGCCTCTATGATCCCCTCACTGAGCAGCCGTCGGACCTCCGATCGGATAAAGACCCTATCCTGTAGGCTGTATCGCCTGCTGCGTGTAGCTACTGGTTTGCAATCTGGAGTGAGATTGGCGAAGAGAGGAGGGGGGGGGGGCGATGCGCAGTGTGGCTAGGCTGCAGAAAGTGAGAGGGGGCAGGGGCCCGCTGAAGCTGAGGGTGAGGCTCTTGAGGTTGCACTGGAAATCCAGGCCTAATAAGAGTGGCGCGCAGAGGTCAGGCAGGACATAAAGTTTACATTTTGAATAACTAGCGCCTCGAATTGTGAGCGTAGCGACGGTGCGTCCTTGGATTTGGACTGAGTGGGAGCCCGAAGCGAGGGCAATAGTTTGGCTCAGAGGAAAAATAGGAAGCAAACAGCGTCTTACTAGCTCTGGGTGTATGAAGCTCTCGGTGCTCCCGGAGTCAAAGAGGCATGGCGTGCTGTACCCGTTAATCTGGACCTCCGCCATCGAACTTCGTAGGTGCTTGGGGCAGGATTGATCTAGGGTGACCGCGTTGAGTTGCGGGCCGCGTGATGAGTGCCCGGGAAAGTCATAGTCTTCCGGGTGGGCGTCCGGTCGAGTAGATGCCGGTACGTTCTGGCGAGCTTGATGCAGGATCACTTCGCTGAGTTGCGAGCCGCGTGATGAGTGCCCGGGGAAGTCGTAGTCTTCAGATGAGCTATCTGAGCATAGAGATGCAGATGGGGCCCGTGGTGGGGGTTTGCCAAGATGGCGGCCCCCATGAATCGCACGTGGCAGGATGGGGCGGAGTCGGGGCATAGGCCGCAGTGTTTCGGGCCCCGCGGGCCCGCTGGTGTTGGGAGCGATTTGTTCTCTCTACTGGGGAGTTAGAAACTGGGCCCTTTTCGCGAGGCACACTCTGGCAGTGGCCTTTCTTCCCGCAGCTGCTGCAGGTCGCGGATCGGGCTGGGCAGTGCTGCCGCGGGTGCTGGCTTTGACCACAGAAATGGCAGGCTGGGGCAGCTGAGTAGCTGGCTGGGGCAGCTGAGTAGCTGGCGGGGGCAGCAGCATAACTGGCTTTGGCAGCGCGGTAGCTGGGGGCCGTGCGGCACAGGCCTGGGGGGATTGTTGGTCGGGGGTCCACGATGAGGTCGCGGGGTCCGCGGGAAACGATGTGAGGCTGCGGAAGGAGACTTACATAGTGGTAGCAGTCTCCACAGTAGTATCTAAATCCTGGGCCCCCTTTTCTAGCAGTCTTTGGCGCACATAGTTCGATCTAAGGCCCGCTACGAAAACGTCCCGCACAGCAAGCTCCCTATGTTCAGTCGCGGTAACGGCTTGATAAGTACAGTCATTAGAGAGATTGTCCAGTTCCCTAACAAATTCGGCTAGCGTTTCTGTAGGCCGCTGATGGTGAGTCGTAAACACGTGGCGTGCATCAACCGCGTTAATGGGCCTAACATACATTTTGTCCAATATCGCCAGTGCTGCGGTGCAAGAACCGGCCGGATTTAGCTGTGTGGAGATTCTGTGGCTTACCCTCGCGTGCAGTAGGCTGAGTTTTTGTTCCTCCGTTGTTCCGGCGGTGCTGGCTTCTGCCAGGTAGGCCTTAAAACATCTCAGCCAGTGGGAAAAAAATTTCCTTAGCCTCTGCATCCTGCGGGTCGAGTTCTAGGCGTCCAGGCTTGAGGGCTGCTTCCATGATTTACTTTGACTGTTTCGTAAGTATATTAAATTGATGGAACCATCAATTCTACGGAATCGTGCTTGTAGGATTAGAATAGCAGTTTTAATATACTTACAACAGAGCCAGCCTGTTAACCGTTGAACTTTCGGTGAACTGGCTGGCTGACTCTGTGGCACGGATCTTTATACAGCAGCTCCAGGGGGAGGAGTTCTGGGCGGAGCCAAGGGAGGAGCCCAGTACAAACTCTCGAGTACTCCCAGAGCTACACCCCTGGTGGTCAGGTAGTGCAACTGCACTTACAATATTGATACATATATATACTTGGAACAGAGTGACATTGGTAACTTATAATACCGTGTGAAACTCATTCACCACAGTGTGAAAACCACGGATTTGAGCCGGGGGGGACAGACGGTATGTACAGGAAGTGGAGAGAAATGGGGTGGGAGAGGGTGAGAGATCTTTACCTGGAAGAGAGGTTTGCAAGTGTAGAGAAACTGAAGGAGAAGGTACATCTTCCAAGAGGAAGCGAACTTAGATATCTACAGGTAAGGTACTTTGCACGGACGGTCTGGAAAGAGTTCCCCAAGCTGCCCTACCAGAGCAATTGCTGCTCCAGGACGTGGAAGGGGAAGGCAGGCTCGGGGGCATATATGGATGGTTGGGAGAACAGGGAGGTGAGCAGGTGGTGAAAAATAAGGAGAAAAGTGGGAGGGAAGCTGGGAGAGGAGATAAATTGGGGAATGTGGAGCGAGGTGCTACGCAGGGTAAACATGACCTCCTCGTGTGTGAGGAAGAGCCTGATACAGTTCAAGGTGGTACATAAAGTATGTGTGACTCGGGCGAGAGTGAGTGGGTTCTCCCAGGGAGTAGTAGAAAAATGCGAAAAGTGTGGGAAAATGGAAGACTCTTTCACAGGCCAGCTGGTCAGAGAATTTGATTAACATCCCCAGACTCCTCCAAGGGAAGATGTCAGCAACAATCCTCACTGGCGGAAAAGACTTCATGTGACAACCATGGAGTACATACAATTCTGCAGTTTGTACAGGTTTTTCCCATTTTCACCCCCTGCCTCCCCATGATGAACAACTCCTTGAACATGGCCACGAACGCTCCTGCCTCGCCTCGAAGCCCTCAGTTAAAACCCTCAGTTCACATTTGGTGGCTCCCGCTCAAGACAGATTTTTATGGTCTTTTCCCCGCCCGAAGGGTGAAGTATTTGAGTGCAGGAGTGCCTGGGAAAGGTTTTACTCCTCTGGTGTGGCTGGTGGATGGATCCACTAACGAGTAGTGGGGAAGAAGGAAAGAGCTGCTGAAGCAGAGAATCCTCGTGGTGTGCCACAGGAAAAATGGCAGAGGGCAATGAGGCTGCTCTGTCTGCCCAATGCTCGATGGAGCAGTTGATAGAGTTCCTCAGTGATAAGTTTCGGCAGCAGAGGAAAGAGGCTCTGGAAGACCTAGCCAAGGTGGTGGCACTGTTTAAATCCAGGATTGAGCGAGTGGAGCAGAGGCTGGAGTCCCAGGGTTTGGCAATCCAGAAAGTGGAGGTGGCGGTGGGGGAGCACGAGGAGCAGTTGGCCTCGTTGGTGGCTGAGATGGGAGTGATTCGGGAAGCCAGAAGAGGCTAAGAGAGAAGGTGGAGTATCTGGAGAATCGCTGCAGAAGGCAAAACCTCAGGATTGGCAGGATTCCTGTAGGCATTAAAGGTGCAGAGGCCAGGGTGTACTTGGCAAAGATGCTGGAGCAATTGATGGAGGAGGGGGACCTTTGACCAGCCCCTTGAGGTCAACCGAGCACACAGGATGCTGATGAGGAGGGCAATGGTGGGGTGGTCGCACTGCTTTCTAGACAAGGTGAAGGTCCTTCAATGGGCAATGCAGACCAGGGAAGAGAACGAGTTGCGTGTGTACCGGGACCTGGCGAGAGGCGGGTCGGGTTTATTGTTTAACTGGGTTATGGCTGCCCTCTTTAAAAAGGGCGTGAAGTTGGAGTATTTTACAGACCCTACCTGTGGGTAACTTTCCAAAAGCAAGAGTATTATTTTGGCACGTCAGAGGAGACGATGAAGTTTGTGAGGGACATTTTGGGAGGAGTGTGAGGACACTGAAATTTGGAGGAGTTGTGCGCATTTTAAAAAAGTTTTTGATGGTGGCATTTTGGGGCAGGTTTTTTGTTTTAAAACAGGGGAACAACAGTGGCGAGTGCACCTTCCGCTGTTCTTCAGAGATGTATGGTCAGGTGGACTGGGTGGGGTGGGGGGAGGTTGGAGGCCTTGGGCAGGACCATCATGCTAGCGGGGCAGGCTAGTTAATAGAAGTGAGGTGGCTGGTTCTTTATTTGAGGATTGCTGACAAGGGTGGGCTTGGTGTGGCGCAGTTGGAAAGGGATCGATCATGGTAAACATCCAAGGGTGGGCCTGGAGGGTCACATGACGCATGTCGGGAGCTGGCTCAAAAAGGAGTATGGGTGATCGGTTGGGGAGCCCCCCCACCAGGCTGGTCACGTGGAAAGTGAAGGGGTTGAATGGGCGGGTCTTAATTTTACTAGGTTGGTGGAGCAGATGGAGGAGGAGTTTAAAAGGTGGGACATGCTGCCGTTGTCGTTGGCGGGTAGAGTACAGTCCGTTAAAATGACGGTGCTCCCGAGGTTTTTGTTTTTGTTTCAGTGCCTCCCCATTTTCATTCCGAGGGCCTTTTTTAGGAGGGTGAACAGCTGCATTCTGGGACTTGTTTGGGCGCACGGGACTCCAAGGGTAAGGAGGGTCTTTCTGGAGCGGGGCAGGGATAGAGGGGGGCTGGCACTGCCCAACCACTCTGGGTACTATTGGGCGGCTAATGTCTCGATGGTACGTAAGTGGGTAATGGAGGGGGAGGGGGCAGCATGGAAACGGATGGAGATGGCGTCCTGTGGAGGCACGAGCCTGAAGGCACTGGTAACGGCACCGTTGCCGCTCCCTCCAACGAGGTACACTACGAGCCCGGTGGTGGCGGCTACCCTCAAAATTTGGGGGCAGTGGAGGCGACACAGGGGGGAAGTGGGGGGCTCGGTGGAGGCCCCGCTGCGGGGGGGACCTGTTCATTGACGGGAGGTTTGCGAGCCTGGGTGAACTGGAGGAGAAGTTTGAGCTCACCCCGGGGAATATGTTCAGGTACCTTCAGGTCAAGGCGTTTGCTAGGCGGCAGGTGGAGGGGTTCCCTTCACTGCCCCTGTGGGGGGTAAGGGATAGGGTGCTTTCGGGGGTGTGGGTCGGGGATGGGAAGGTGTCTGACATCTACCAGGTGATGCAGGAGGTGGAGGAGGCGTCGGTAGAGGAGCTGAAGGCTAAGTGGGAAGTGGAGCTGGGGGAGCAGATTGAGGAGGGGATATGGGCGGACGCCCTGGAGAGGGTGAACTCCTCCTCTTCATGTGCGAGGCTTAGCCTCATCCAGTTCAAGGTACTGCACAGGACTCATATGTCCGGGACGAGGAGGAGCAAGTTTTTTGGGGGTGAGGACAGGTGCATTAGGTGTTCGGGGAGCCCATCGAACCATGCCCATATGTTTTGGGCATGCCCGGCACTGGGGGAATTCTGGCAGGGGGTGGCGAGGACGGTGTCGAGGGTGGTAGGGTCCAGGGTCAAGCCAGGCTGGGGACGCGCGATATTTGGGGTTGGGGTGGAGCCGGGAGTGCAGGAGGCGAAAGAGGCCGAGGTTTTGGCCTTGCGTCCCTAGTAGCCCGGCGGAGGATCTTGCTGCAGTGGAAAGATGCGAGACCTCCGAGCGTGGAGACCTGGATCAATGACATGGTGGGATTCATTAAGCTGGAGAAGGTCAAATTCGCCCTGAGGGGGTCGGTACAAGGGTTCTTTAGGAGGTGGCAGCCTTTCCTCGACTTTCTGGCTCAACGATAAGGAACTAGGTCAGCAGCAGCAGCAACCCGGGGGGGGGGGGGGGGGGGGGGGGGTGTCTCAGGGGGGTATTGTTTAAGTTAATTTGCTTATTGTTAATTTATTTTGTTGTTTATTGGGTTTGGGGGGCTGGGGGGGGGGGGGGGGGGTTTGTTACATGCATTGCTACGGGTGCCGGGGGGGTGTTTATTATTGTTATTATAATTATTGTTCTGTTGATATATATTTTTCAAAAGATTCCAATAAAAATTATGAAAAAAAAAAGAAATGTGACAAATCAGACCATGGAGGGATCAAGATAGATTGTTGTGAGATAGAACTGAGTGCGGTCAATATAACTATGAAATCTTGAGCATAAAACTTTGTGGTCTCTCAATATTGTTTCAACTCAACTGTGTTGCTGATCACATGGCACCAAAAATGTCTCTTATTCTCTACAATAAATGTATTTGGAATGAGTGATTCAAAAAAAAAGAATGGGCGGGTCAATCGATCACGTGCATTCATACACCTGAGGAGTCTGAAGGTGGCCCCTTTAGAGTACCCAATTATTTTTTTACCAATTAAGGGACAATTTAGCGTGGCCAATCCACCTAACCAGCACATCTTTGGATGATGGGGGTGAAACCCACGCAGAATGTGCAAATTCCACACGGTCAGTGACCCAGGGCCGGGATCGAACCCGGGTCCACAGCGCCGTAGTCCCAGTGCTAACTACTGCGCCACCGTGCTGCCCTTCAAGTGTTACATAAGGTGCATGACAGTAGCAAGGATGAGTAGGTTCTTTGAGGGGGTAGAGGATTGGTGTGGGCGGTGTGCGAGGGGAACCCGCGAATCACATCCACATGTTCTGGGCGTGTCCAAGATTGAGAGGGTTCTGGTAGGGGTTCGTCAATGTGATGTCTGTGGAAGTGGTCCCGAGTCCAGAGGTGGCGATTTTGGGGTGTCGGTAGACCCGGGTGTCCAGGGGATGAGAGAGGCCGATGTTTTGGGCTTTGCCTCCCTGATAGCACGGAGACGGATTTTGCTCAGGTAGCGGGACCCGGAGCTGCCAAAGCGGGGGTGTGAATGAGTAACTTGGCAGAATTTCTGATCCTGGAGAAGGTTATGTTTGTCTTGAGGGGGTCGGTGGAGGGGTTCACCTGGAGGTGGAAGACGTTTATTAATTTTGTTAAGGAGGTTTGGGGGGTCAGTGGGGGGGGGGGGAATGTGTGAAGAGAGTGGTATTAGGGGAGCAGGGGGGAGTGGCTGTTGGTTGTTGATAACATTGTTTGGTTGTGCTTCTGCTTTTGTTTGTTTATATGAAAACATCTTGCATAAAATATTTTTTTTAAAAAAAGGAAATATACATTTTTAAAAATATTTTTATTCTCCTCCTTTTTCACATTTTTTCCCGAATTTACACCCATCAACAATAAACACCAATCAGCAACAGATATGTCAATCCCCATAACAATAACAACGATCCCATCCTCCCACCAACCCCCAAACATCAGCCCGCATGTTTACACAAACAAATGACCAAAAAGGAATCAGGGATTCTCAATTCTGACCCACTGGGAAGCAACCCCTCTAACCCAGCTCCGCACCTTCTCCACATTCGCCACCCAGTAGTAGTACATCAGGTTCGGACGACCCAAACCCCCTGCCTGCCTTCCCTTCTGTAGCAGCACCTTCTAAAAAAAGGAAATATGACAGAAATCTTTGAGGTGTCAAGCAAGGATGTGTCATCCTTTTCTCCATCTTCATCCTTCACCTTGTCAAGAACAAGCTTCCCAGTGAAGTGGACATTATCTACAAGATGGACAGAAAACCTTTCAACTACTGGTTGAAATTACAAGAAGAAACAACACTAACGTCGCTCATGGAGCTTCAGTATGTGGATGACAATGCCATCTCCACTCTCTCAATAGAGAATCTCCAAGCCATGATTGATGCCTTCGTAGAAGCAAACTGTCTCAAACTGAGGAAGACTCAAGTCCTTCAACAACCCACCCCAGGGAAAGATCTGGTCCAGACCACCATCAAGATCAATAGAGAAACACTCCCAATTGTGGAACATTTTCCCTACCTGGGGAGCCACCTCTCATCTAACTCTGACATTAATGCCAAGATCCAACATCATTTCCAATCCACGAGCATCTTCTTCGACTCCTCACCAACTGCAGCATCTATGTTGATACCAAGATCCTCGTGTACTAGGCAGTCATCCTCCCAACTCAGAAACTTGGTGCACGCACAGACGTCACCTCAAGGCCCTGGAGGGTTACAATCAATCAACGCTGTTTGAGACAGATTCTCTGCATTAGCTGGGAGGACAGGCGCACTAACATCAGTGTCTTTGAGGGCGGCAAGAGAACTAGCATCAAGGTCATGATCATCTGAAACAGAGTTAACGTTTTGAGTCCATATGACTCTTCCTCACAGCTGAAGAGGGGTAGAAATGTGACTGATTATATTGTTGGAGAGGGGGATGGAGCAGAATAGAAGGTCAGAGAGCGAAGGAGAGATGTCATGGACACAAGATGAACCTGGTTATCTTGCATGGAAAGGGTCCCATTCCTCTTTTTTTTTTAAATTCGTTCGTGGGATGCGTGCTTCACTGGCTGGTTCAGCGTTTATTGCTCATCCTCGGTTACCTTTGAGAAGGTGGTTGTGAACTGCCTTCTTGAACTGCTGCACTCCATGTGGTGCAGGAACATCAAATGTTCTGCTAGAAAGGGAGTTCCAGGATTCTAACCCGACGATAGTGAAGGAATGGCGATATCATTCCAAGTCAGAATGATTTGTGGCTTGGAGGGGGATTTGCAAGTTCTGGTGTTCCCATGCATCTCCTGCTCTTGCCTACTGCTGGTAGAGATCACAGATTGAAGATGCTATCGAAAGAGACATGGTGAATTGCTGTAGTGCATCTTGTAGATGGTTCATACTGCTGCCACTGTGCATTAGTGGTGGAGGGAGTGAATGTTTAAGATGGCGGATAAGGTGCCAGTCAGGTGGGCTAGCTTTGTCCTGGATGGTGTCATGCTTCTGGAGTGCTGCTGAAGCTGCACTCAACCAGGCAAGTGGAGAGTATTCCATCACTCTTCATCTTGTGCCGATAGAACTGTTCTGTAGAAGTCACTGTAGAAAACAGTGACTCGGTTTCTCTCTCCACAATGCTGCCAGATCTGCTTAGTTTATCCAGAATTTTCTGTTTTTAGTCAAATGCTAACTTGATGTCAAAGGCAATCACTCTCACCACATCTATTGTGGCCCATTGGTGGCCACTAAGCTAATGCTAATTGGTCATTCCGAAAATAAACCTGCAGTTCTATTTTTAATGGCGAAGCAACTTCGTGTGTACGATAATCCTTTTCTGGCTTCCCATGCCAGATGAAAGGGTACAGTATCCCC
Organism: Scyliorhinus canicula; assembly: GCF_902713615.1. Taxonomy (NCBI): domain Eukaryota; kingdom Metazoa; phylum Chordata; class Chondrichthyes; order Carcharhiniformes; family Scyliorhinidae; genus Scyliorhinus; species Scyliorhinus canicula. The sequence goes on from NC_052163.1 coordinate 42,413,664, forward strand.
TTCCTTCCTCTCTGAGCTGGCTCTCTGCAGGGAATCAGATTTCACCGAGGGAAGATACTACATCCTGCAAGCTTTTGAGAAACTATGCAGTTCTCCTCCCAGGGTATTCACTGTTTTGATTGTCCATAAGAGTGCATACAATTCAAGTGCTTTTCAGCCATCCAAGGAAACAACAGACATGGGGCTGATTCTCAACGAAGGATCCATGATGTTTCATGACGGGAAGATCGGTGCGAAACCCTTACCGATTCTGCAACTGGTGCGGGGCTAGCACCGGCGCTGTATGAAAACCGCGGGAACGCAGTACGCGTGGAAAACGGTTGGAGAATTGCCGGGCTGACAAGCTGCAGCCGCGCGTACACCTACAACCCCCATACATGCATCGATCGTGCTAGAAAAGATGGCGGCAGCTGTGCTGGACCGCATACTCGCTCACCCCCAACCCCACAGCCCACCTCTTGGCCACCCCCCACCACTCCCCTCAGCCCTGGCAGAAGCCTCTCGGCCAGTGACACGGATGCCGGCAGAGCGTGGCGGTGCTGGACACTCAGTCCGCACGCCCTCTCTCTCTCTCCGTAGTTGCCATGCCAGGCTCATGACTGCTGAGACCACACGTGGCTCACGCCTTCGGGAACTTGGCCCATCGGGGGCGAAGCATCATGTGTGGGCCCGCTAATGACATTCCAACAGGGTTGCAATACATGCGGTGCTCATCTCGATGGTGCCTATTTGGAGGGGGCGGTACATCGCAACCCACCGTCAAACCGCCGTTGGGAGCCATTTTCCGCCCGATCGCCGTTCCTGATTTTTCCATCGGGCAATGGAGAATCCCGCCCAAGATCTTTGTCGGTTGATAAATCCAAGAAAAGTCTCTGGAAAAAGGCAAAAATATCTACGCCATTATTGATCTTTCAAAGGGCTATGACTTCATCAACCCTGAAATCCTTCACAAAGTCCAGAAATTTGGATGTCCAGCAAAATTAATTAATTAATTTCCTGTGACTCCTCCATAACATTGTGAGAAAAAGTGTCCTTTGCAAAGGAGACCAAGCCCCTTAGTATCCAGATGGGTGTCATGCAAGGTTAAGTGATTCACTATCTACCTCACCCTGGTCATGGAACCCATTCATGAGCAACTCCCAATAGGGGTCATATGATTAAGTTTTTGACTCGACAAGCACCTCAACTGGTCCAGAGGCAAGGCTCAATGTAATGGCTCAAACAAATCTATGGCTTCAATATGCGTAGTAGCGGCCCACACTGGGAACTCCTGTCTGTTAACCAACCTTCCAACCATGCTATTATAATACCCAACTCCATACGCATATATCTTGTTTCTTAACCTTTTGGGTATCACCCTATCAAATGCTTTTTGGAAATCCAAATATTATATCTACAGGTTTCCCTTTAACAAACCTACTATCTAAGTCACAGACTCATAGAAGTCATGGAAGTTACAGTGCAGAAGGAGGCCATTCGGCCCATCGAGTCTGCACCGGCTCTTGGAAAGAGCACCCTACCCAAGCCCACACTTCCACCCTATCCCCATAACCCAGTAACCCCACCCAACACTAAGGGCAATTTTGGACACTAAGGGCAATTTAGCATGGCCAATCCATCTACCCTGCACATCTTTGCAGAGGAAACCGGAGCACCCGGAGGAAACCCACACACACACGGGGAGAACGTGCAGACTCCGCACAGACAGTGACCCAAACCGGGAATCGAACCTGGGACCCTGGAGCTGTGAAGCAATTGCGCTAACCACTATGCTACCGTGATGCCCCACATCCTCAAAAAACTTTAATACATTTGTCAAACACTATTTCCCTTTTGTAAAACCATGTTGATTTTGTCGGATAAAACTATGATTTCGTAAATACATTGTAAAGACTTCCTCAACAATAGATTTCAGTATTTTCCCGACGACTGACATCCGGTTAACTGGCCTGTTACTTCCCGATTTATCTCTCGCCTTTTTAGAATAACAGTATTAAATTTTAGTCCCTTAACTTTCTCCATTGTTTTTTCTTTGCTGAAATAAATTATCTCAAATCCCACTAGTGGGAGAGGTTTATTTATCGCCACAGCTATTAGTCTATTTACCCCATCAACCTTAGCCAGCTCTCCCCTCATACCTAATGTAAAAGCTTTGTTTAAGTTTATGATTCTTGCTTCTGATTATGATATTTCACTTTCAACTTAATAAGGAATTCAATTGTATTATGATAACTATTTCTAAGTGAGTCATTTACAATGAGATTACGAATTAATCCTACCTCATTGCAAAATACTAAATCTAAAATAGCTTTATTCCAGGTCAGTTTCACAATGTGGTGTTCCAGAAAAGTGTTGCATTTTACAATTCACCGTCCACATTTGATTGTTCCAGTATATGTGAAGATTAAAGTCACCCAGAATTTCCATTGTTTTTAAAACTCAAAGGGCCGATGAATACATTTCAGAAAAATAGGTTTGACACAACAATTTCAAAACAATCTTGAGGAATGAAAAGAAACAGCTTGCTGAGCAAAGTAACGAGTAATAAATAAAAGGTGGGTATTACTGTAATAGGTTGAGAACATGCGTTTCCGGCTCAATCACAGATTCAGGGTGCTCACTTAGTCACCCTCAACCCAGTGAGAGTGGATGAGAGTACATGATGGTGCATGTGGGTGAATAGTCTCACCTTCTCTTACGCGCTCTCACCTCCTCGTGCACTTTCCATCTTTTAAAAAATTAATTCAGCAGATGTGGGTATTGCTGGCTGGGCCAAATTTATTGCCCATCCCTAATTCCCGTTGAACTGAGTGGTTTGCTTCACCATACAGAGCAAGAGAGTGAGGCAGGTAGTGTAGGAATCTCCTGTGGCCGTTCCCCTGCAGAACAGATATACCACTTTGGATACTGTTATGGGGAATGGCCTCTCAGGGGAAAACAGCAACAGCCAAACTCGTGGCACCAGGGTTGGTTCTGCTGCAGAGGGTCGGGTTGATAAGTGTGACAGTGCAATAGTTATAGGGGATTCAATTGTAAGGGGAATAGACAGGCATTTCTGTGGCTGCAAACGAGACTCCAGGATGGTGTGTTGCCTCCCTGGTGCTAGGGTCAAGGATGTCTCGGGGCGGGTACAGGACATTCTGGAGAGGGAGGGTGAACAGCCAGTGATCGTGGTACACATCGGTACAAACAACATAAGTAAAAAATGGGATGTGGTCCGAAAAGCAGAAAATAGGAAGCTAGGAAGGAAGTTAAGAATTCGGACCTCGAAGGTAGTGATCTCAGGATTACTACCAGTGCCACGTGCTAGTCAGAGTAGAAATGACAGGCTGATGGGATGGTGTCAGGGAGAGGGTTTCAGATTCCTGGGGCATTGGGACCAGTTCTGGGGAGGTGGGACCTATACAAACGGACGGGTTACACCTGGGCAGAACTGGAACTGATATCCTAGGGGGGCTATTTGCGAGAGCGGTTGGGAAGTGTTTAAACTAATGTGGCAGGGGGCTGGGAACCGATGCAGGAAGTCGGAAGGTAGTAAAACAGGAACAGAAACAAAAGGCAGTAAGGGGGAAAGTGTAAGTTGTTACATGAAGAGATGGAAAAGGAAAATTAGGAGAAAAGTTAAGAGGAAAAATAACTAGGAGAGGTTACAGATCAAGGTGTTAAGATTCAAAACAGAGGTATAAAAACCAACATCAGTGTACTTTACCTGAATGCTCGTACTATTTGGAATAAGGTAAATGAGTTGAGGGCGAAATCATTGTGAATGACTAGGATTTAGTGGCCATTACTGAAACATGGTTAAAGGATGGTCACGACTGGGAGTTAAATATCGAGGTTATTAAACTATTCGGAAGGACAGAGTGGATGGTAAGGGAGGTAGTGTAGCTCTGTTATTTAAAGATGACATCCGGGCAATAGTAAGGGATGACATCGGTGCTATGGAGGGTAAGGTTGAATCCATTTGGGTGGAAATCAGGAATAGTAAGGCGAAAAAGTCACTGATAGTAGTCTATAGGCCACCAAATAGTAACATTATGGTGTGGCAGGCAATAAACAAAGAAATAACGGATGCATGTAGAAATGGTACAGCGGTTATCATGGGGGATTTTAATCTACATGTCGATTGGTTTAACCAGGTCGGTGAAGGCAACCTTGAGGAGGAGTTTATAGAATGTATCCGCGATAGTTTATTAGAACAGTATGTAATGGAATCTATGAGGAAACAAACGGTCCTAGATCTGGTCCTGTGTAATGAGACAGGATTGATTAATGATCTCATAGTTAGGGATCCTCTTGGAAGGAGCGATCACAATATGGTGGAATTTAAAATTCAGATGGAGGGTGAGAAGGTAAAATCAAACATTAGTGTTTTGTGCTTAAACAAAGGAGATTACAATGGGATGAGAGAAGAACTAGCTAAGGTAGACTGGGAGCAAAGACTTTATGGTGGAACAGTTGAGGAACAGTGGAGAACCTTCCAAATGATTTTTCACAGCGCTCAACAAAGGTTTATACCAACAAAAAGGAAGACGGCAGAAAGAGGGAAAATCGACCATGGATATCTAAGGAAATAAGGGAGAGTATCAAATTGAAGGAAAAAGCATACAAAGTGGCAAAGATTAGTGGGAGACTAGAGGACTAGGAAATCTTTAGGGGGCAACAGAAAGCTACTAAAATAGCTATAAAGAAGAGAAAGATAGATTATGAGAGTAAACTTGCTCAGAATATAAAAACAGATAGTAAAAGTTTCTGCAAATATATAAAACAAAAAAGAATGGGTAAGGTAAATATTGGTCCTTTAGAGGATGAGAAAGGAGATTTACTAATGGGAGATGAGGAAATGCCTAAGGGACTGAACAGGTTTTTTGGGGCCGGTCTTCAAGGTGGAAGACACAAAAAACATGCCAGTGACTGATAGAAATGAGGCTATGACAGGTGAGGACCTTGAGAGGATTGTTATCACTAAGGAGGTAGTGATGGGCAAGCTAATGGGGCTAAAGGTAGACAGATCTCCTGGCCCTGATGGAATGCATCCCAGAGAGCTAAAAGAGATGGCTAGGAAAATTGCAAATGCACTAATGATAATTTAACAAAATTCACAAGAGTCTGGAGTGGTCCCGGCAGATTGGAAATTAGCAAACGTGACACCACTGTTTAAAAAAAGAGGTAGGCAGAAAGTGGGTAATTATAGGCCAGTTAGCTTAACTTTGGTAGTAGGGAAGATGCTGGAATCTATCATCAAGGAAGAAATAGCGAGGCATCAGGATGGAAATTGTCCCATTGGGCAGACGCAGCATGGGTTCATAAAGGGCAGGTCATGCCTAACTAATTTAGAGGAATTTCTTTGAGGACAGTGCGGTAGATAACGGGGAGCCAATGGATGTGGTATATCTGGATTTCCAGAAAGCCTTTGACAAGGTGCCACACAAAAGGTTGCTGCATAAGTTAAAGATGCATGGCATTAAGGGTAAAGTAGTAGCATGGATAGAGGATTGGTTAATTAATAGAAAGCAAAGAGTGGGGATTAATGGGTGGTGTTTTTCTGGTTGGCAATCAGTAGCTAGTGGTGTCCCTCAGGAATCAGTGTTGGGCCCACAATTGTTCACAATTTACATAGATGATTTGGAGTTGGGGACCAAAGGCAATGTGTTCAAGTTTGCAGACAACACTAAGATGAATGGTAAAGCAAAAAGTGTAGAGGATACCGGAAGTCTGCAGAGGGATTTGGATAGGTTAAGCAAATGGGCTAGGGTCTGGCAGATGGAATACAATGTTGACAAATGTGAGGTTTTGGTAGGAATAACAGCAAACGGGATTATTATTTAAATGATAAAATATTAAAACATGCTGCTGTGCAGAGAGACCTGGGTGTGCTAGCGCACGAGTCGCAAAAAGTTGGTTTACAGGTGCAACAGGTGATTGAGAAGGCAAATGGAATTTTGTACTTCATTGCTAGAGGGATGGAGTTTCAGACTAGGGAGGTTATGCTGCAATTGTATAAGGTGTTAGTGAGGCCACACCTGGAGTAGTGTGTTCAGTTTTGGTCTCCTTACCTGAGAAAGGATATACTGGCGCTGGAGGGTGTGCAGAGGAGATTCACTAGGTTAATCCCAGAGCTGAAGGGGTTGGATTACGAGGAGAGGTTGAGTAGACTGGGACTGTACTTGTTGGAATTTAGAAGGATGAGGGGGATCTTATAGAAACATATAAAATTATGAAGGGGATAGGATAGATACGGGCAGGTTGTTTCCACTGGCAGGTGAAAGCAGAACTAGGGGACATAGCCTCAAAATAAGGGGAAATAGATTTAGGACTGAGCTTAGGAGAAACTTCTTCACCCAAAGGGTTGTGAATCAATGGAATTCCTTGCCCAGTGAAGCAGTTAAGGCTCCTTCATTTAATGTTTTTAAGATAAAGATAGTTTTTTGAAGAATAAAGAGATTAAGGGTTATGGTGTTCTTATAACGTCTGCCTCTTTCTTCTCCTGGATTCCCAAGTTTTCCGACACACTGAAAATAGCTACCTCTGGACTCAGTGCCACACTTGTTTTTAAACACCATGGACAGGACATCTACCTTGGTGAGATTCGAACTTCGGCCCACAGCATTACCCTGCGTCTCTGGATTTGGCACTCGGGCAAGCAATGGCGAGTGGGGTACGGCAGGGATCAATGCTAGGACCCCAGCTATTCAGAATATATATTAATGATTCCGATGAGGGAACTACATTTGTTGGATAAGTCAGTACTCCACCATTTAATTCTATTGTTCTACTGTTCATTCTATTGTTCTACTAGTTCATCTATGGATGCTTCCTGCCTTCAAATAAAAAGGCTTGAATTTAAAAATGTTACTGGAATTTACTCGGACCTTATTTGCTGATGCACCATCAATGCTAAACCCGCTGTCCCTTCCTGTACACTCATTCTGTGCTTACTCACATTGCTGCAATGCTCAATTATCTCAACTTTTCTTTAACATTTTTCTCCTCTGACTCTCCTACAGAGTAGTTTAGTTTAGATTTCTAACCACGGTCTCAATTACACTGTTTTGTCAGCACCCTGGTTGCTGCCAGGTTTAGGTAGGGCTGAATCCAACAGCCTCATCTCAGAGTACTGGTGCCAGTGCCCCTTGAA